>NC_060254.1:61839336-63202113 GCF_921293095.1 Ischnura elegans | reverse complement strand
TACCTGTTGCGAACAGATATACAGGAACAGGAGTGGTGCGGCGACAGATAAACATCTATCCGATAAACGTAAGCATAAATCCAGACGAAAGGCGATGTTTTTTTTGCATCACTAAATTTCCTTACTCAAATAACGACTAACTATTCAAACAATTTATAAGCACCGCACTGAATAAAAATCATGCAAGGCATTGTTTCGTCAATCATTATATTTATCGAACGACAGTTTACCACATAAATTTGAGACTGAGCACTCCATTAACTTCATTTCTAACAGATCGCTAGCAGTTACAGAGGTTAAGGAGTCTTGATGAAAGTCTTCCAGCGGTGAAACCATCGCTATGGCGAGAGCCGACGCCGGAAGAGTCTCGTAAAATCGAATTTTTTAACACGCTTATTATAGGGTCAATTGACGGTGCATCGGCTATCTCTCGTAATAGCGGGGGTGTCGCTATAGCCCGTACTCGCTTTAACGAGGTTCCACTGTATATACCATATAAACTGGTCATTAGAATAAAAGATTAAATTAAGAAAAAAGAACTTTGTACTTTCACATTAATGTTTTTTTTGCATCACTAAATTTCCTTACTCAAATAACGACTAACTATTCAAACAATTTATAAGCACCGCACTGAATAAAAATCATGCAAGGCATTGTTTCGTCAATCATTATATTTATCGAACGACAGTTTACCACATAAATTTGAGACTGAGCACTCCATTAACTTCATTAATGTGAAAGTACAAAGTTCTTTTTTCTTAATTTAATTATGAATCGCTTTCACATAGTTACGCCTCAAACAATTAAGAATAAAAGATGATGAAATAACTAGTTATATTTTCCCTCAGATGTTATTGTACATCTTAAGTTAAAATTCTTTGAATTTGTGGTGGAATATAAGCAACCTATCTATCATACCATTGAAAACACTATTAAAAATTTCCAAGCTATTTCTCCTTATCTAAAAAAAATGGAAGCCAATGCCAAGAAGTGGCACTTACTTTTGAAAGTTGACTTTAATTTTATCACAAAGTCTTAATATTTCATGAAATTAAGCCAAAACAAAGAAAAAAATAAGTAATAAGGCAAGTGAAAATATAATGGGACAAACAGAAAAATTAGATGATATTGCTGGAAAAATAATTGCGATATACTAATTTGCCACCCCTTCTGGATATTTCTAAAAATCAGTGCAAACTACTGCACAAACATCTCAAGCCTCAAGGTGCAAGCCTAATTTCTATCTGTTTTATAATACCATTATTATAAATGATAAATGACATTAAAAAATATGAACAAAGATGAAAACAACAGGTATGAAGACTAACTTCAAATATGAACATATTTTATTCTCACTCACCCAACAGGGCCATGGCATTTCAGTTTGTGAAGTTTCAAAAGGGATGGTGTAGCAACATCTTTGCAAAGATTAAATGTCCACTTAACCATCAGCCTGTAGTAGCCATCAATTAAACCAACAAATGAATACATTATGCGATTGTCTTCAAACTTCAAATACGATGGTATGCCATTTCTTCTGGAGATCTCCACAGTTCCATCATTTCTTACAGACAAATAGCATAGATCTTCAACTGTGCACAACCGTTGCCACTGAAACCCAAAAAATTACTTCAATTTATCAATGACAGAGCTATATGGATAGCTGATAGAGCTTCCATATGAATAAAATCAACATAATCATGTGGCAGGAAAAACAATTCACAACAAAATTGCTTTTAAAGGAGAATAACAAAATTGAATATAGCATTAACATATGTCTTTTTGAGTATTTCTGTAATATGTATTTATGGTTACTGCTGGTTCAGAACACCCCTAAATTGAGAAAAGAAAAAAATACATTTATAGTCAGAACTAATTTCAATTTCCACATAGAACAGCCGAAAAAGAAATAATCTTCACGTATAGAAAAACTGCAGATAGTGATTCCATAGAGTTTTACCATTTGTTTTTACAACACAGAGCCATCACAAAAAATTGGGACCCTAAACTCCATTCCATGAGAAGATATAATTTCACCAAGAAAAAGTCATTTACTCACTAGTGTTAAGTGCGTCAACCAATTATTGCCATATTACTGATGCCATTTTGGAGTAAACACTGCCAGTTTTGATTTATCTAAATCTCTCAATTTCATTCCACAGAAAATTTCGTACACCTTTCTCATTAGCTGCTTCACATACATTCACTATCGTACTACCAGAATTACCCATAACAATCTTGATAAATAATTTGATATGAAGCTGAAGTGCAATTCAACCCATCCTCTAGAGTAGAGATGTGCTACACATCACAAAAGCGACTATGCCTGATCCTCCCTCTGGCACGCTTGCCTGGGTTGTCGAGATGGCAGAAGAATTTTAGAGAACCACATTCTAAGGGCCCTAACAAAAGTTTACCAGCTGACAGCAAAGTCAGTCATACTTTCATCAGAAAACTAGAAAATAATAAAGCTCTTCTGCGTGAGCCCTCTGTTCCTAGTCATGCTGAATTTATGGCCGAGTGAATTTGTTCCCCACTAACTCAGATGTAAGAAAAAATTATTTGACCAAATAAATGGGCTTAACTACTAAGGCATCAAATCTCCTTATTCTATATCTCTCAAAAATTGCTTTCAGCCTTAAAGGCATAATGGAGAAAGCTACTGAAAATACTTATGCCATAAGGCAACAAAATGCACTGACAATACTCCATCTTTCAGTGGATTGTAAGTCTCATTTGAATTATGAAAATGAAAGCATCAAAGGGAAGGCAACTCGTGATGCAATAGCAATAATGAGGTGCCTCGTGGAGAGGAACCTAGAATATGAGCAGGACGTATATGCGTGTTTCGTGGATTTTGAGAAAGCATTTGATAGGGTGAACTGGGTTAAGTTAATGGACATTCTCAAGAGAATAGGTGTAGATTGGAGGGATAGACCACTGATTCGTAATCTGTTTATGGCCAGACTGCGCAAGTGACGGTAGCGGAGGGAGAATCTGGGTGGGCAAGCATTGGCCGAGGTGTGAGGCAAGGCTGTCCTTTATCGCCGCTGCTCTTTAACGTGTACGCTGAAGAGATGGTAAGGGAAGCGTGGGATGAGTTAGAAGCTGGAATAAAAGTGGGAGGAATGATGTTCAAATCAGTGAGATTCGCGGATGATCAGGCGTTGATTAGCCAGTCAGCTAGGGGGATTCAGGCTCTAGTGGATGCGGTATACGAGCATTGCGAGGAGTATGGGATGAGGATTAATCAGAAGAAAACTTAGGTAATGCTGTTTTGTAAAGCATCACGAGCGAGGAATGTGAGACTCAAGATAAAGGTGGGTGGGGAAAAACTTGAGCAGGTTGAGCAATTCAGCTATTTAGGCAGTACGTTAGAGGAAAACGGATACAGTAGTAAGGACATAAGGAAGAGAATCGCATTAGCAAAGGAGGCATTCATGAACAGGAAGGAGCTTCTGAGAGGATCGTTGTGTAAGAGTTTAAAGAAAAGGTTAGTGAAGAGTTTGATCTGGAGTGTAGCTCTCTACGGTGCGGAAACGTGGACAGAGGAAAGAAGACGAGAGAAGATTGGAGGCATTCGAGATGTGGGTATGGAGAAGAATGGAGAGGGTGAAATGGACGGAGAGGAAAAGGAATGACGAAGTTATGGATATGGTTGGCGAGGAGAGGCAGCTTTTAGATGACATACGGAGGAGACAGAAGGTATGGATGGAGTTAGTGCTTAGCGGTGAGGGGATGTTGAAAATGGGGTTGGAGGGTAGAATGTTAGGGAAACGAGGGAGGGGAAGGAAAAGAATGGGATTTTTAGATAGATTGAAAGAGAGTAGGCCTTACAGTGAATTAAAGAAGGTAGTGCTGGAAATGTAGTAAAAAATATGTAAACTCAGATAGTGAAGCCTCTCTCCTTAGTCAATATTAATGCCTTGAAATGGTTCGAAGCTGTATAAATTTTCAGTTGTATAACATGTAACAAAATTAACTTTCATTGAACAAACGAATGCCCTTTCCG
Organism: Ischnura elegans; assembly: GCF_921293095.1. NCBI lineage: Eukaryota > Metazoa > Arthropoda > Insecta > Odonata > Coenagrionidae > Ischnura > Ischnura elegans. Next base: position 63,198,101 of record NC_060254.1, on the reverse strand, counting down.
AACATGACAAAAACCACATCACAATTTCCAAATAATCCTGAGCTGCTATTATGAGAACCACTGCAGAAGACATTGAATATACTTATAATGCACACAGCTGATTTCTGATCTCCCTATATAAGTACACTTAAAGAGTAAACAACTCTATTAAGTCCGGATAGGCAATGGATGGAAAAAGATGAAATAATACAGCCCAATTGCCTTCTAGCTGAAATACCAAATAGGGGTTCCAAAAATTCAAAACATTTCTTCCGTGCATAAACAGCACTGTATATAGCATAACAATGATGAAAATAACTAAGTCTGTACTTAAATACAGATAAGTTGCACTGGCTATATAGTTGTGCACGACTAAAAATAAAAATGAGATAACAGATGACAACCCATAATTAAACAGTTTCAGTGACAATACCAAAACAAATGTGCAGGGATTTTGACTATTTTGGAATTCGTCATTTAATTAATACATTGAAGCTACAACTACAAAAGCATATGAAAGTCAGCTTCATTTACTGCAGCAGTTAAGCTTTTAATAATACATATTTATTTTCATAACCTTTAAGCCACCAAAGGAAGACCAATTCTAGAATATTGTCCGATAGTTTGCTCTCCTTATAAGTATGACTTTGGCCCTGGGATGGTTCAAAGTAGATTTCTCAGATTGATGTCCAAGGTTCAAATTGAAAGGGAAAATGGAGAATATGAAAAGATGAAACTTCCTCAATATTCACACCTTCTCTGCACGTAGGAAACTTACACGTATTCTTTATTTACATGCTGCATTGAGCAATAATATTAAGTGATCTCTAATGAGTAAAAGGGATCCTATTTTTCATTCAAGATTTCATCACTTATTTCGCATATCATACGTATGAGCACACTAAATGTATTGCAACCTCTCAGTGATCTAAAAATTCATTGATTAATGGATCTGTAATCCTCTGGCCATTGTAATGTTTGTAACGGGGAATTTTTCCATTTAACAGATGTTAATTTCACTAAAATAATAAGCAATTGAAAATTAATATTGTTTCGATCTTTCAAGGTATGTACATTGACTAAACAGAAGTTTATGTTATCCGAGCAAGCAAATGTTAATATGGAATTCTCTGCAAGCAAAATTCACTCACCTCTTTAGTTCCCCTGATGCAAAACAGAATCCCAGGCATTTCCGAGTCGTAGGGGTTGATTTTGATGGATATATGGCATGGCTCTCCATCATACTCTGTAACAGCTTTGTAAGTCTCTATCATGTAATTCGGAGCAATGTTTTCAAACTTAGTAAGGTACTCAGCTTTAATGAGTCGAGAATCGACCTTATTACTCATACTTTCTAAGTTTTCGAGAACAACTCTCTTCACGAAAATTGATAACGAACCCTTCACAAACTCCTTGGGAAGAAATTTCTTATAGTCATTTATCAAGACGCTTCTTCCTATTCCTTCTTCAACCACTAAACGCTGCATACTCATAATACCAAGACCTACAAGCGTTCCTTTATGCTCGTCATAGGTGATTCCAGGTATTTTTTCATTCTGTAGGTCATTACTTACTTGATGGAAATAATAATTAAAGGCACCAGAATCAATTTTAGCTAAAACATAGTGATTTGGAACTTTAAACCGAAGGCGCAAGTCGAACTCCTTCTGCTTCGCATCTGCCAACAAGAAATTTGGACAGAGCCATATATTTGAGTTGTGAAACCTTAGCGCAAATAAATGCCTACCCTTAGGACCTATCTTAATTCTTTTAGATGCTTGGATACAGGCATCTTCTGCAGTTAGATCACTACCAAGAGGCAGAGTCAATGGTATCGAATCCGTATACACATGCACAGCAACTACAGTTCCGCTCATTTTAAGTTCTGGAAAGTAAATTCCACGAATAAATTTTAAGATGAATCTGATGAGAAGACAATAGACCTGTACATTTGAAAAACCACTCACTTTCACTTAGTTAACGTCGTATGCGCAGTCGATTCTTTTTATAAACCTTCACGGGACGGGCTGTCAAATCCGCTGTGACTTTAAGGATGCCGTTGGATGAAGGATAAATCGTAAGTTACATGATTAATAAATTGTCACTAACTAAAAGTAAGATGCAGATAAGAAACCATACAAAACATACTTCAAACGCATGGCAATCGTCACTGCTGCCCTTTTTCTTGTTGCCAAGTACCGGTAGCTAGAGGCGCTGTGGTTGAACAAGAGAGACACGGAAATTGCTCTATTTGTTTTGATTTTGTTGAACTATCAATCTTGGGCATCTTCAAGCGTTTGCCACTGTGTGAAATATTTTTTAGTTTATTTTGTTTGCTTACTCCTCTGTTTCAGTTGTAATTTAAAGTTTGTGTCTTAAATTATACGTTCATTTTCGCGTGTTCAACTGTAGACATGGCATGGACCAAGTCGAACAAAACCTTGTATAAAATCGCCATGTACGGCGCTGTATTTACGGCCAGCAGCGGTTTTTACTTCTATTGGAAGATTCAAAACAATATAAAAAACTCTGAATACTTCACCTCAGCTATGAAAATTTTGCGCAGCCATAAGCCGGCTGTATATCTTTTAGGAGAGCCTATTAAGGCTGGGAGATTGGACTTAAATGACAGGGAAAGAAATTTCTGTGATGGCTCGTTGGCCAAATTCGAAGTGCCAGTCAAAGGACCTAAAGATAAAGGAACCCTGTACTTTAGTGCTGTTAGGATAGAACCCGAAAATCGGTGGGAGGTGAGTGAAATGGAGCTGGAATTGGCGAAGGATTCTTCAAGGCGGTTGCGAGTTGTTACCTCCCAAGCAGGGGGAAATGTGGATTGGTAGGTGTGAAGTACGGTGACATGAAAAATATTTTAAATTTGAACGCAATCGCTAATTAATTTGGCACTTACCTTGCTAATGCCACAATAAATCTGCAACTTCGCTAAGAAATAGCTATTTTAACTCCTCTTATTTTCTTAATTTTTCATTTCAGATTACAACCTCGATGTTCCTTGGAAATGTCCGTAGGAGTAAGACTTCGTGTTCTTAGCATTTTTGTCCGTGATTCCGCATTATATTTCTATGTAGCGCCTCTTCTTAATATGATCTGAGGGCAAGTACTTTTAAATACAATTGTTTTGTGCACTCTTTCCCACTATCTTTAAAAGTAATGGTTGCCTTTAGTTGTCTATGGGATAATCTTAAAGTCAGCGGTGATCCAGCCATATATCCGGACGCAAGATGCATTTTGCCTCTCTTCCCTTCAGGCTGTGCCTTTACCTAGACGTCATAGGTACTAGTGAGTAGGTACTCCGTACCTATACTCCCTTGGGCTCGGTTCATCATATAAACTTGCCTCCCCCAGAGCTCAGAGAAATTTTTAAGTTAAATCCATTTCACTAAATTGGATTGATATTACTAATAGAATAGTGAAAGGATTAATAAGATATCCATCAGAAATCCGTAAAAATCACAATTTTGTACCCTTTTATCTTAAAATTCCACAATTTATTAATCTCACACCTGCCGCTTATCCTGGTGGGTATTCCATACCCTACATACCCCAGTATTAGTAGCACCTAAAACCCCACCCTTAATTCCTGGCTTCGCCCCTGCAGATGGGTAAGATAACCTCTCCCAGTCTTTACATGAGATCCACATTTATTTTCCTATTATTTTGTGCCTTACATTTTGTGCATAATCACTACGGACAAATGCAGGAATAAATTTTGTGATTGGGGAACTTACTGGTAAAATTAGAGAAATGCCATTCTTTGAATTAGATGCTTAATTTTGGGTCTTAGATCTTGTAGGTGAACAATTTTTTTTATTTTTATATAGTTCTGTTTTTTTCTCATGATAGAAGACTCCATTCAGGATGAATCTGAGGATGATGATTCCACACCTTGAAGCTGAGTATCATCTACTGATTGATGGTCATTGTATCAATTACATTTACTAGTTGAGTTTGCAATGGCTTGCATTCTGAAGCGACAAGTGCAGCTCTAATAGGGTGGTTTACTATTATTTTTTTATTGCCAAAATCGAAAGATTACTACTCCTGGAGCACGCATTTCACACTTTTAGATTTTTAGATGTCGATATCTATTTTTCGCGATTAAATGAAAAGTGAAAATTTTCAAGCGCGCAAAAACGGGACGGGTAAGTATGAATGCTTGGGGCTAGGACATGTGTGCCGCTGCGATGCAGGCTGCTAGCAGGTAGCAGACTACCCTGCTAGCAGATAGCGCTTGGCTCAAATAAGGATTATTATTACCTTATCGAACGAAGGAAACTATCCAACCATAGGCAGTTTTAATAGGTGATTATTAAGAGATGTTTCCCTGAGCTCTGTGCCTCATGCATGCATTGGTAAACTCAGACGATGTAAAACTCCTATCTACTCGTATAGAAACTAGTTCCCTGTGACGTCACGTGGAGTGGCATCGCATGGGTGTCAATCTGGCCTTTTTCAAATGAGGATAAAATTGACCATTGCCATTCGTCTAAAATGGGATTTCTAAAACCAAATAATTTGTATATTATGAATACACTAATGGTGGGTAACGAATCGCAATCAATGCCTTTCGTTTTCTTTGATGAAGGAAACTACCCTATTCAGCACTCATTGTAGCCTCACTCACTTCACCATTTATCTGAAATATTAACATAACTCTGAAGTTAAAATCCATTTGGCATATTTGAGAATTAAAAACTATCAGCCTCTATTTTCCATTCCATTTTTATGTCATGCATATTCATAACCCGTGCATCACTGAAGCTCTGGCAGGAGCCAACTGGGGCAGAGGCAGATGGGTAGATAATTGTTGTTTGGCCTACTCAACTTTACATTTCTTTCTCCACAATGTCAAATCATCTACATACACTCCTATTATGAGTTCCTTCTCCTCATCACAATGAACACATGGATCACTTGTTAGTCTCTTAAGTTTTAGATCATAAAGTACCATATCAATGTGTTCATACCAGTCTTTCCCACTTTGTTTAAGACCATAGATACTCTTAATTAGTTTACAGACATAGACCTCCATCCTCGAAGTATTTAGGTTGTTTCATGTATACTTCCTCATGCAATGGACTGTTCAGATATGCTGAAAGAACTTCCACATGCTCTTGAACCCATCCATTTTCCACTGCTAAAGCCTTTAACAATCTAATGCTTTTACGTTTAATCACAGGGGAATAAGTCTCTTTGAAATCTATATAAGGTATTTAGGGGAAATCTTGAGCTACTAATTGCTCTTAATATCGTTCAACAGAACCACCAACAGTAACATCTGGCTTTTGCTTAACCTTCAAAATCCATTTGCAGCCTAGAACATTCTTACCTGCAGGTTTCTTCACAATTTCATTGGTACCATTTCTCTTGAGATTTACTAATTCCTCCATCATAGCAGCTTGTCAGTGTTCAGCTTGTTGGAATATACGTTATTAACAAAATAAGTTCTCTTTTGTATATGTATAATGTGATTGCAGCACCTTGGTGGAGTTCGGAAAGGCGTTGCCAAGGTTGCATTTATGTTTATTGTAACTGTTTTTTTTGTTGGTGTAAGGGCCCCCGCGCACTGGCAACTTTTACCAAGCAACTATTTAGTTGCTCTGTGGAAGTGCAAAGGAAACACACGGCATTGACTGTGGCCCCGCGCACGGGCAACTTTTTAGTTGCCGCAGCTGCCGTGTGTTTCATTGTGACTTCCTCAAAGCAACTAAATAGTTGCTTCGTAAAAGTTGCTAGTGCGCGAGGGCCCTAAGTGTACGTTATAACCTCTTGTGAATAAAAGGTTTTTTCCTGCATGTGCTAACAGGTTATGGGTCCAGGGCATATTACAAGCGTATAAAAGAGGTTACGGAGTTTATAAAACATGCATAGGTGCTGTCGGGCAAAATGGCATCGTTATAAAATCAAACAAAAGCTCCACTGCTGAATTCAAACAATCATTTCTTATGGTCATTAAGAGTAAAGGCGGAGGTACTTTTATGTGATGCATGGGAGGCGGTCGTCGGTTACGAAGACGCATTGGACGCATCACTCACTTAAGGCTAAGTTCGAAGGCGAGCCAAAAGCAATACTATCGCACGTCCATTCTTTTTAAAACGGTAGGTGATGAATTTTTGGGAGATATTGCTGACTGTACAACTGCAAGAGAAGCATGGAAGATTTTAGATGCAGTAGTGAAGGGCTGGTTAATGGCGCAATGGTACTGAAGGAGCTTACACATTGCACCAAAACTGTGGAGATGCCCATTCAGGAATACTTTGCAAAAATGCACAATTTGCAGAAGAGAGCAGCAAAAGGTGGATTTGAATTGTCCGATAAACAAGTCGCGGGAATTATTCTCGGAAATTTACTGGAAGAATACCAAGGCTTTATTCAGTCCTGGGAGATAGATAGTAAGCTGTCCACAATTTTACTGAAATCAAAGCTTATTACGGCGGAGAAGAAATTGCAGTTGATGGGAGCAATCGGGGAAGATAAATATCACGCATTCCGAACTGTTCAGAAGCCTTCAATGAAAGGTATACCGAGGATACAATCAATAGGCGAGGGAAGTAAGGTGAAGATTGGAAAGGGAGATGAAACAAACAGATTTATAAATTACTCTAACGATTAAAAGTTTTGGTGCTATGCCTGTGGGAAGGAGGAACATATTTCAAAGAATTGCCCCAGGAAGAAGGAACATGAAGGGTAGTAGAGCAGAAGAAGGCGTCAACAGCCATCATGTCCAGGGAATTTGTGTCGCTCTGCACAAAGAGGAATATATACATACAAAGGAATACATATATATATATATATAGAGGAATATATCTTTATTTTTTCTTAATTGATGTAGTTATGTCCATTTTGTGTCTGATATCCGACAAGGGGAAGTGTTGGGATTTCATTCTTGTGTCGGCTATCAGCCAGCAAGGTTTGCAGGTGTGAGATGGTGCTGCTCATTTTTTGTATACATTAGTTGTAAGTCGCACCAAGTAATGTAACGTGTCATTCATAAAAGTTGTTCGCTCCTGCTTGTTATGTATTATCATTGCCCACACCAACGCTACACTGCTAATCAGCCCACAGGTTCAAAGTAAATTTCTCAGATTGGTGGCTTCGAAGGTTAAATTTGAAAGGGAAAGTGTAGAATATGAAAAGATGAAACTTCCTCAATATTCACACCTTCTCTGCACGTAGGAAACTTACATGTATTCTTTATTTACATGCTGCATTGAGCAATAATATTAAGTGATCTCTAATGAGTAAAAGGGATCCTATTTTTCATTCAAGATTTCATCACTTATTTCGCATATCATACGTATGAGCACACTAAATGTATTGCAACCTCTCAGTGATCTAAAAATTCATTGATTAATGGATCTGTAATCCTCTGGCCATTGTAATGTTTGTAACGGGGAATTTTTCCATTTAACAGATGTTAATTTCACTAAAATAATAAGCAATTGAAAATTAATATTGTTTCGATCTTTCAAGGTATGTACATTGACTAAACAGAAGTTTATGTTATCCGAGCAAGCAAATGTTAATATGGAATTCTCTGCAAGCAAAATTCACTCACCTCTTTAGTTCCCCTGATGCAAAACAGAATCCCAGGCATTTCCGAGTCGTAGGGGTTGATTTTGATGGATAAATGGCATGGCTCTCCATCATACTCTGTAACAGCTTTGTAAGTCTCTATCATATAATTCGGAGAAATGTTTTCAAACTTAGTAAGGTACTCAGCTTTAATGAGTTGAGAATCGACCTTATTACTCATACTTTCTAATTTTTTGAGGACAACTCTCTTCACGAAAATTGATAACGAACGCTTCACAAACTCCTTGGGAAGATATTTCTTATAGTCTTTCATCAATACGCTTCTTCCTATACCTTCTTCAACCACTAAACGCTGCATACTCATAATACCAAGACCTATAAGCGTTCCTTCATAATGATTGTCATAAGTGATTCCAGGTATTTTTTCATTCTGTAGGTCATAACTTACTTGATGGAAATAATAATTAAAGGCACCAGAATCAATTTTAGCTAAAACATAGTGATTTGGAACTTTAAACCGAAGGCGCAAGTCGAACTCCTTCTGCTTCGCATCTGCCAGCAAGAAATTTGGACAGAGCCATATATTTGAGCTGTGAAACCTTAGCGCAAATAAATGCCTACCCTTAGGCCCTATCTTAATTCTTCTACATGCTTGGATACAGACATCTTCGGCAGTTAGATCACTACCAAGAGACAGAGTCAACGGTATCGAATCCGTATACACATGCACAGCAGCTACAGTTCCGCTCATTTTAAGTCCTGAAAATCAAATTCCACGAATAAATTTCAAGATGAATCTTTTGAGAAGACACGAGACCAATACTTTTGAAAAACCACTCACAGCTCACATTCACTCACAATTAGTTAACGTCGTTTACGCAATCATACATTGATACTTTTCTACACCTTCACGGGACGGATTGTCAAATGCGCGGTGACTTTTAGGATGCCGTTGGACGAAGGATAACTCATAAGTTACATGATTAATAAATTGTCACTTACTAAAAATACGATGAATATAAGAAACCATAAAAGTTGTCCTTCGAACTCATGGCAATCGTCTCTGCCCTTATCTTCGCTGCCCTTGCTCCCGTTGCCCCCTTGCTGCCCTTTTCCTTATCGTTTCCTTGTATATCCAAGTACCCTTAGCTCGAGGCGCTGCTGGTGAACAAGCGAGACATGAAATTTGAAAGCAATCAAAACGATCAAACATGGTCCGATCAAAACCGGCAGAGGCATATATGCAGTGGCCGCTTGCCCATAAGGACCCTCGAACGCCGACCCTCCCAAAGATTATACTATTGAAAAACCACTCACTGCTCACATTCACTTAGTTAACGCCCGTTAAGCAATCGTACATTGATACTTTTCCACACCTTCACGGGACGGACTGTCAAATGCGCTGTGACTTTTAGTATGCCGTTGAATGAAGGATAACTCGTAAGTTACATGATTAATAATTTGTCATAGACTAAAAATAAGATGTAGATAAGAAACCATAAAAGCTATCCTTCGAACGCATGGCAATCGTCACTGCCCTTATCTTTGCTGCTCTTTTCCTTATTGTTTCCTTGTATATACAAGTAACCTTAGCTCGAGGCGCTGTTGGTGAACAAGCGAGACATGAAATTTGAAAGCAATCAAAACGATCAAACATGGTCCGATCAAAACCGGCAGAGGCATATATGCAGTGGCCGCTTGCCTATAAGGACCCTCGGACGCCGACCCTCCCAAATATTATACTTTTGAAAAACCACTCACTGCTCACATTCACTTAGTTAACGCCGGTTAAGCAATCGTACATTGATACTTTTCCACACCTTCACGGGACGGACTGTCAAATGCGCTGTGCCTTTTAGGATGCCGTTGGATGAAGGATAACTCGTAAGTTAAATGATTAATAATGGTCCGATCAAAACCGGCAGAGGCATATACAGTGGCGGCGTGCCCATAAGGACTCTCGGACGCTGACCCTCCCAAAGATTTGAAAAAGGAAAAAATAAATACCCATTCAATTCTATTATACATCTAATTAACAAGTGTTTTTTTTCAATCGCATACTTAAAATGTGGGAAAATAGCGCGATAAATTCGTATTTGTGCTGGCCAGAACGTCCCAATCCATCACCATGCATTTATATGAAGAATGGTAGTGGTAGGGGCCAGTGGCGCAGCGAGAGGAGGGTTTAGGGGGATAAACCCCCCCCCAGACCTCAGAGAAATTTTTAAGTTTAATCCATTTCACATAATTGGATTGCTGTGACTTATAGAATAGTGTAAGGATGAATAAAGTATCCCTCAGAAAGCCGTAAAGCTCACCATTTTGAACCATTTCTTTAAAATTCCGCAATTTATTAATCTCGCACCTACCGCTTATCCTGGTGGGTATACCGTACCCTCACACACCCCAGTGTTACCCAGCCGGCACAGCAGAAATTCTTTACATAAATGGAAGAGAAAAAATGGAGAAAATATATCTGTAGAGAAATCACAGGGTAGGAATTTCCCTATCTTTTCTGTTCGCAGAGAGCCCACAAGATTATTTACGGCTCTAGCGCTAACAGTGCAGTGAAATTACTTGTAAATCATATTCAAAGGGCTGACGCAGATGGATAACTAATTCATGTTTTTGTTCCACCATTCGAAAAACTATAATAGCATGCAATCAACCATTTAAAATTCTCGAAGTGGATCCATAGAGAAATCACAGGGTAGGAATTTCCCTATCTTTTCTGTTCGCAGAGAGCCCACGAGATTATTTAAATAATAATCTCGTAATTACGGCTATAGCGCTAATAATGGAGTGAAATTACTCGTAAACCATATTCTGCTAATGGCTGACGCAGGTGAAGAAATAATTCATGTTTTTGTTCCACCATTCAGAAATACATATGTATTTATACAGCCGTATCGCATGTAAAATATTCGTATTTTTACAAGTAGAAATAATACTTATGTAATACGTACAGCTGTAAGAATGCACACCAATTATGCATATGTATTCATAGAGCTGTATTAAAGATGAATTATCACTAGTGTATTTTCATAAAGTAGTATAAATTTAGTTGAATTACGGAAGTATGAAGTCACCATCGCCATTTACATTCTTGAACAAATACTCCAGTAATAATAATTTTATACTACGATTTATTTTCTAACTATAATTCCATTTATAATGCCGTTATTTTTTCATAGTTGATTATAATTTTTAACGATTTTTAACTTATTACACTGCGCCATGGCCTCCTGCGCACATTCGCCATATTATTAAACATCTTTGGTAGCCATCTATTGGAGAAAACTAGCACTTTGGAATCTGATAGTTCTATATATTCCTCAACTTCGCTCATCCTCGGTGACTTCGTGTTCAACCTGGTGCTTGGCTTGCCTTCTCCTGCGTTCCTCGAGAGTGATTTCCGTGCTTTGCACAGTCAACGTTATTATCGCATCTTTCATTTTCCATCTTTCGCTCATTTCATTGTGGAATCATATCTTCCATTCATCAATTCATTTTTCGTCATCGCCATTTCATTCCATCTATTTCACCACGCCGGTGCATGAGCACATCCTGTGCGCGTGAATACTCAACGCTGTGAAGTAGAAGGTAATCGGTGAGAATCCACGGCCATCTCGCCTCATCAGAAGAATATTTCTTCACACGCTGTACCGAAGGAAGTGTAATCGTCGTTAAACAAGGATTCTCGAAGGTAACTTAATTTCTATTATCTTAACTTGTGCATGAAGTACTCACGTGGTATAGCTGAGCACGCCATGTGATAAATATCGTATTAATGTACTCTCCCGTAAAGCAACTGCATTTAATTCGATGCTAAATCGTTTTGGTTTATATTGGTAATGCTAATCTCTTTAATTTATGTTGTGGCGTTAATTCGATGCAAAAAAGATATGCCGGAATCGGCGCTGTGTGCTACAATGTCGTCTCAACTCTCCCTTAAAACAATTGCATTTTATTTGCTGCCAATTCGATTTGGATTATATTGGTGAGGCATATCTCTTTACTTCATGTTTGCCGTTAATTCAATTCGAAAATATAATGCCGGAATCAGAGCGCTGTGTATTTAAATATCGTGTTCATGTTCTCTCCCTTAGTTTGCTCGCGGATACATTTATTTGGTTGTCTTTGTGATACATATCTCTGTAAATCATGATGTGCGGTTAATTTTAATGCAAAAATATAATGTCGGAATCAGTGCTTTGTGATACAATGTCGTGTCAATGTACTCTCCCTTAAAGCAATAGCATTTCATTCGTTGATACATTTATTTGGTTTATATCGGTAATGCATATCTCGTTAATTAATGTTGTGCCGTTAACACAATCTAAAATTTTAATGCCGGTATTAGTGCTCCGTGGCAAATTATCGCTGCTTAAATATTTAAGTTTATATTGGTATTGCACATCTCAATAATTTTGGTTGTGCCGTTATTTCAATGCAAATATACAATGTCGGGATCGGTGCTTAAGGGATAAATTATCGTTTTGTCATACTCTATCCAAAACCCAATCTTTATTCGCTGCTAAATTGTTTTGCATTGTATTGCAATGCCTATCTCTATTATTTAAATGTGCCGTTATTGCAATGAAAAAATATAATGCCGGAATTTATTTCAACTATTGCAAAATCTGAGGTGTAGTCAGGGGCTTGTACCTGATAATCATATGTATAATGTGTTCTCTAACCTTATTTGCTAGAAAGTAAGCACTGGCCATAACCGTGACTATCGAGCCTATTGTCCCTCACCATTGCTGAAGCATTCCTACTAGCCCCGTCTAGTCTTTCCTCAGTATTGCAGTTAAACTGTGGATGCGGAAGTAAAAACAATTTTATTAGCTATGGGGATGAGCAATATAAATTAGTTCATGTATGAAGTTATAACGATTATTGAACCCCCAATTAGTTGCTTATTCTTCCTTTGCTATCCCAATCATCTTCTGCCAGTGCGCTGAAAACTAGCTTGAAGTCCTCTCCGTTCAGTTTAGAGCAGTAATTACCGGTGATATTTGATGCACAGTCAGTTTTCATAGTTCCTTATCATCATTAATTAATTAATATGTAATTCTTTTGATTTAGTAGATATGCCTCACAAATATGAACTTATTCCTGTTAAAACTGTTATGATGTGTATTTGCAGAAATTTGATATAAAATGCAAAAGAATGCTATACTGGTCTCAATACTGAAGTAATAGGAAAAACGCGACATTCAAACTCTTCCTTCCAGATCACTAAAATAAGTATACTACCTGTATTATTTTTATATACAGATAAATTTGCTTACAATCCTTATGAAATGTCGATTAAAAAATTGGCTTTTTTTTATTGTTAGGCTGATCTGCAACAGAGGGTCAAATTAGGTATTTTACTGGCTTTATATATCTCTGTATTCTGCTTATCTGAAATGATAAACAGAAGGCATCTTTTGGTAACTTTGAGTAAGAGGCGTAGGCGTCAGCTTAGAGCAACCGAAGCTAATGCTATTGCAGAAGACCATTTACCTGGCATGGTAAATGTTATTCATGAGCATCAAGATGATTTACATCAGGTTCATCCCATGGATATTTTACCGGAGGATGATCATGAAATTGCCTCGGATAATGAAAGTGTGCCTGGTTCTGGTACTGATACTTTCTCTGAAGCTGAGGATTCTGAAACGGACATGTCTGAATCTGATCTCTCTGACTCAGATGCTTCCGAGACAGATAATGCTGAGGGTGATGTTGATTTCCTCCTGAAGCTAACTAAATGGGCTAGTAAAGGTGTATCTGTTACTAAAATTAATGAAATTCTCAGTATTCTCAGAGGACACCATTGTTTCAAGAATGTTCCCGCTGACTCGAGAACTCTACTGAAGACCCCTCGTGCAATTAATGTAAAAAATATTGCTGGTGGGTCTTATTGTCATATAGGCATTGAGAAAGTGATACTATCTTTAATGAAAGATAACCCCTCCATCCTGGACGCAGGTGCAATAAAGTTGCAATGTAATATTGATGGGCTTCCTCTAAGTAAAAGTTCAAACAGTCAGGTATGGCCCATATTAATGAGCCTAGAAGATTTTCCTTCCATTCCACCCTTTGTTGTGGGTGTGTATCATGGGAATGAAAAGCCAAAATCATGTTCCGAATATTTAGCTGAGTATGTGGAAGAAATGACAAGACTGAAAATGGAGGGTGTGGAGTTTAATGGCCTGGCCATCCCTGTGATTGTAACTTGCTATGTCTGTGATGCTCCTGCACGTGCCTACATAGCTCAGATAAAATCTCACTCAGGGTACTTTGGATGTGGAAAATGTACTGTGGAAGGTGAATATTGTAACAGGAGAGTGGTTTTTGATGACATGAATGCTCAATTAAGGACTGATGAAAGCTTCTCGCGCATGGAGGATGAAGATCACCATATTGGCAATTCACCCTTGTTGAATATTCCTGATACAAAAATGGTCACGCAATTCCCTTATGAGTACATGCACCTCGTCTGTCTTGGAGTGATGAAGAAGCTGCTTGTGGCTTGGGTGAAGGGTAGCCTCAACGTTAGGATGCATGCCAGAAAAGTGACATTAGTGAATGAGCGTATTCTAACCATTGTCAGGCATATACCCTTTGAATTTGCAAGAAAACCCCGGATAATGCAAGATGTCATGAGGTGGAAGGCAACAGAATTGAGGCTATTCCTAGTGTACACAGGTCCATATTTGCTTGAAGGAATTCTTTCATCGTCAGCATTCAAGCACTTTCTGGCTCTGCATTATGCCATTCGAGCTCTTATCTCAGCTGATTACTCAAATAACTTAGAATATGCAAAGGCATTGTTGCAGTACTTTGTAAGGAAATTTGAAGTTCTTTATGGAAAGGAAGGCTTATCGTATAATGTACATGGCCTTATCCACTTAGCAGATGATTGTAAGGTTCATGGACCCTTAGATAGGTTCAGTGCCTTCAAATTTGAGAATCAGCTCTCTCAAATAAAACGTCTTGTGAGAAAACCAAACCTTCCGTTGCCTCAAATAGTACGGCGACTGCATGAACAGTCATTCTTTTCTCAGTGTGTGCATCCCACATCCAAGACTCGGGAGTGTATGGGGATTCTGAGAAAATTGCCATTTGGACTGGAAGGTCCTCAGTATTCCCAATATCCTCTCAAGAATGCAGTTATCTCCGATAAAGCTCCAAACAACTGCATTATAATGAAAAGTGGGCATATAGTCATTGTGGATGTTATTGCAGCAGGAAATGGGGACATTTGTGTAGTAGGCAAAGCTTTTGAAAAGGTTACCCTGTCTTATGATTGTCCGGCACCCTCTTGTAATATAGGGATATATGTGGCCAGTAATTTACTTGGTAGTCAATTATGGAATTTTGCCGATGTCCGAGGAAAAGCAATGCTGATTCCATCTTCTTCATCTCCATCCCAATATTATGTTGCTGAAATTCTACACAGTTAAATGGTATTATAAATTGTAAGTTGTATTATGTTTGGCTGTAAGTATAAGGTTGTCAGTAGCTAAGTGATTTTTATGATAATATTAATTTGGTTTTTGTCATTTCAGAATGCCGTGGGTGGTTGTGGAATTCTTTCCTCACCGAGGGTATGAGGGAATTACTGTGCAAACGGTACCACTATGCTGGCTTACAAGGCAAGCTGAACTTCAGTTTGTCTTGTATCCACCCAATGAATGTCCTCCTGCTCTGGTCCAAAGATTTATAAGAAAGGAGCAGGAACCAGCTGAGTCATGGGACATGCTTCTTTGTAGATATGTCACATCTCCATTTGGTTAGTGTTTGTGAATTTCTTGATGAAATGATAAGATTACTTGTGAGCTATTCTTTGTATATATCATCCCAACATCTATCATTTCAGATGATATAATTGGTGCTACACAATTAGAGGTGAAAGTAGCAGATTGTGAAGACACAGACCTAGAAACTTTTGTGGCTACCCTTCCTAGCACAGGAGGAAAAAGAAAGAGGGTTGCTAAAGATATTAGATACCCTAACGAGCCACAGTCTGAGTCAGAGTTCATGGACAGCGATGACATAATAAGTAATCCGCCTTCTCCTCCAGGTATTGTTGCCTCTATAATTTTCTATTTGTTAGTGTTTTTTGTAATCCATGATCATCTAAACATTGATATTCCTTTCTAGATGCTCAGGCTTGCAGGGCAAGCATAAAATCATCCGCCAAGGTAGTCACCAAAAACCCTGTGAGGAGGCCAGGCGTAGCTCATTTGAATATCAACAGGGATGACATAATAAGTAATCCGCCTTCTCCAGGTATGGAAGTGTCTCTAATTTTCTATATGTAAGTGTTTTTTGTAATCCATGATTATCTAAACATTGATATTCCTTTCTAGATGCTCAGGCTTGCAGGGCAAGCATAAAATCATCCGCCAAGGTAGTCACCAAAAACCCTGTGAGGGGGCCGGGCGTGGCTCATATGAATATCGACAGGGATGACATAATAAGTAATCCGCCTTCTCCAGGTATGGAAGTGTCTCGAATTTTCTATTTGTTAGTGTTTTTTGTAATCCATGATTATATAAACATTGATATTCCTTTGTAGATGCTCAGGCTTGCAGGGCAAGCATAACATCATCCGCCAAGGTAGTCACCAAAAACCCTGTGAGGGGGCCAGGCGTGGCTCATATGAATATCGACAGGGATGACATAATAAGTAATCCGCCTTCTCCAGGTATTGAAGTCTCTCTAATTTTCTATATGTAAGTGTTTTTTGTAATCCATGATTATATAAACATTTATATTCCTTTGTAGATGCTCAGGCTTGCAGGGCAAGCATAAAATCATCCGCCAAGGTAGTCACCAAAAACCCTGTGAGGAGGCCAGGCGTGGCTCATATGAATATCGACAGGGATGACATAATAAGTAATCTGCCTTCTCCAGGTATGGAAGTGTCTCTAATTTTCTATTTGTTAGTGTTTTTTGTAATCCATGATTATCTAAACATTGATATTCCTTTCTAGATGCTCAGGCTTGCAGGGCAAGCATAAAATCATCTGCCAAGGTAGTCACCAAAAACCCTGTGAGGAGGCCAGGCGCGGCTCATTTGAATATCAACAGGGATGACATAATAAGTTATCCGCCTTCTCCAGGTATTGAAGTGTCTCGAATTTTCTATTTGTTAGTGTTTTTTGTAATCCATGATTATATACACATTGATATTCCTTTGTAGATGCTCAGGCTTGCAGGGCAAGCATAACATCATCCGCCAAGGTAGTCACCAAAAACCCTGTGAGGAGGCCAGGCGTGGCTCATATGAATATCGACAGGGATGACATAATAAGTAATCTGCCTTCTCCAGGTATGGAAGTGTCTCTAATTTTCTATTTGTTAGTGTTTTTTGTAATCCATGATTATCTAAACATTGATATTCCTTTCTAGATGCTCAGGCTTGCAGGGCAAGCATAAAATCATCTGCCAAGGTAGTCACCAAAAACCCTGTGAGGAGGCCAGGCGCGGCTCATATGAATATCGACAGGGATGACATAATAAGTAATCTGCCTTCTCCAGGTATGGAAGTGTCTCTAATTTTCTATTTGTTAGTGTTTTTTGTAATCCATGATTATCTAAACATTGATATTCCTTTCTAGATGCTCAGGCTTGCAGGGCAAGCATAAAATCATCTGCCAAGGTAGTCACCAAAAACCCTGTGAGGAGGCCAGGCGCGGCTCATTTGAATATCAACAGGGATGACATAATAAGTTATCCGCCTTCTCCAGGTATTGAAGTGTCTCGAATTTTCTATTTGTTAGTGTTTTTTGTAATCCATGATTATATACACATTGATATTCCTTTGTAGATGCTCAGGCTTGCAGGGCAAGCATAACATCATCCGCCAAGGTAGTCACCAAAAACCCTGTGAGGGGGCCAGGCGTGGCTCATATGAATATCGACAGGGATGACATAATAAGAAATCCGCCTTCTCCAGGTATTGAAGTCTCTCTAATTTTCTATATGTAAGTGTTTTTTGTAATCCATGATTATATAAACATTTATATTCCTTTGTAGATGCTCAGGCTTGCAGGGCAAGCATAAAATCATCCGCCAAGGTAGTCACCAAAAACCCTGTGAGGAGGCCGGGCGTGGCTCATATGAATATCGACAGGGATGACATAATAAGTAATCCGCCTTCTCCAGGTATGGAAGTGTCTCGAATTTTCTATTTGTTAGTGTTTTTTGTAATCCATGATTATATAAACATTGATATTCCTTTGTAGATGCTCAGGCTTGCAGGGCAAGCATAACATCATCCGCCAAGGTAGTCACCAAAAACCCTGTGAGGGGGCCAGGCGTGGCTCATATGAATATCGACAGGGATGACATAATAAGTAATCCGCCTTCTCCAGGTATTGAAGTCTCTCTAATTTTCTATATGTTAGTGTTTTTTTGTAATCCGTGATTATCTAAACATTGATATTCCTTTCTAGATGCTCAGGCTTGCAGGGCAAGCATAAAATCATCCGCCAAGGTAGTCACCAAAAACCCTGTTAGGAGGCCAGGCGTGGCTCATTTGAATATCAACAGGGATGACATAATAAGTAATCCGCCTTCTCCAGGTATGGAAGTGTCTCTAATATTCTATATGTAAGTGTTTTTTTTGTAATCCATGATTATATAAACATTTATATTCCTTTGTAGATGCTCAGGCTTGCAGGGCAAGTATAAAATCATCCGCCAAGGTAGTCACCAAAAACCCTGTGAGGAGGCCAGGCATGGCTCATATGAATATCGACAGGGATGACATGATAAGTAATCCGCCTTCTCCAGGTATTGAAGTCTCTCTAATTTTCTGTAATCCATGATTATCTAAACTCACGGCACAAGTTAACATGCCGCAAAGCTGATGCTTCACTGATGCTGAAAATCTGGTAATAAATGCCTCTAGGAAGCCAGTTATTGTAACTGTTTAGAAGCAATGTACTACTTAAACGTGCTTCATGTTTAAACGCACCTCAGTGTGTCCTACGCATTCAGTATTAACCATTTCAGTCAAGCACAATCTACTAAAATAGTTCTTGTTTTGTATCAGGTGCAAGATGAAGTGGATGAAGTAAAAATAAAAACAGCGTAGCTAAGCAGTGACGCAGCAAGGCGAACTTTTCACATTAAAAATTTTTATAAAACTTATTTTTTCTTTCACTATTTTTTAGTGTTTATTCTGCTATCCCGGGCAGAGATGAATTTAAAAAAAAAACAAAAATAAAAATTGGTACAGCCATTCTAGAGTTATAAACGTACTAGCCAATGTGATTTCTAAAAGCTGACATTATTTTATGTATGTATATATGAATGATAGAAATTAGTATTTACCCATTTTTAAACTTATACTTGTGGAAGTTTAGGCCAACTCTTTTGACCATTCATGCACATAGGTATCTTTATCACTTGTCGTTGTTGAGTGAACAACGAAATACTCAATATGTTCTCATTGTATTTTTCATGAATTAGAAATGAAGGAATTCATCAGAGAGTCCTTAGAAGATTTAAAAAGGGAGATGCGAAATGCCTTCAGGAGGGAGTTGAGAGCGCAGATATCACAGGGAACTGAGGAGGTGAAGGAGGCCATTAATGCCCTGAGATTACAAATAGACTCCCTTCAAATCGCAAGTAAGGGGGATGAAGGAGAGGGAGAATTGTTGCATAGTCTCCCCATGGAGACTATTCAGGAGGTGACAGAATTCGACAAAGAAATATGCTCAAATAGCATTTATAGGAGGTTCATGGTATGAAATTTTTAGCCATACAAATGTTTTTTTGTGATTTTCTCTGTAGCTTGGTTTGCAAGATGATGAAATATCTTCATTTTAGGTGCAGTACCTGCGTGAGAGGTCATCAAACGTGCTATTTAGGAATCTCACTGAAAAATTCATGCAAACAGCAGTGAACAGGACAGTGAATGATATTATGTCTCTGCTGTTTGCTAACAGCCTGGGTATGCAGTTCTGCATGAAGGGGAGGAATCCCAAAAAGGTTTCATTCGAGAGCTGCTTCCCCTCGTTGTTGAATTTGGTTTACGGTAAGTGATATTATTTGTTATGAATTGTATGCATTGCTAATTACCTTGAAATATTCAGTAGCTAATGTCTTCCTTTTTTCAGATGTGCTGAAAACGAAGGGGGACTCTGGGGCCCAATTGGAACTCCTTGGTGTTGGCAGGAGTATTGGCGAATGGTTCCGCCTTGCAAGAGCACGGACTGGAGTACAAAAATTGCCTTACAATGTCACAGATGTGTGTCAATAAATACAATTTATTACTGACTTATGAAATTATTTTGTGTTTAAATATCCCAATGTGACGAATCCTTATCATGTTACGAGTAAGCGATGGGGATATGATCGAATTGTTGGTCTGTAAATTCCTGTACAAGTCTATTGCTGCAGCTAATTTTCTGGTTGGTATTATTTAACAGAGCAAACTACTAGATTTCTTGGTGTGGGAGTTAATTTCATTTTAATCTGGTGTTATTACACTACATAATCTAGTTTCATTTGTATGGGAGTTAATTTGTGAAATTGAGTAGCAGACTGATGTTATGCAATGAATTTTCATGAAAAGCGGGATTTGAATTAGCCGTGGTACGGGTTGTGGCCGCTAGATGGCGTTGACGAGCCCAAAAATTCGCCGTTAGTTCCCTGTATGGCCGCTATGCGGCGCCCCATTCTTCTAGAGAAATGATTTCTCTTGTATTTAGGAAATCTTTCTCTTGGATTTCTCTAGTTTTTCTCTAACTTTTCTCTAAGATATACGTATATGATTTCTCTTAACATATATGATTTCTCCGTTTTATACGGAAATTATACGTATATTTTGGTTCTATTTAAAACATTGTGCCGGCTGGGTAGTTGCACCTAAACACCCCAAAGCCTTAATTCCTGGCTGCGCCCCTGGTGAGGGGCAGGAGAGGGCAGTTGCCCCCTCACTACAAACAAAAATCGCTAATTTCTTCAAGGAAAATATTTTTTTGAGCAAATAATTTGAAAAACTAATTAAGAGTTGTTACAGTTTCATAAAGATAAAGAGAAGCTTACATCTATTTACAATTTGCTCGTACTCCGCTACTTCGGAGTCACCTTTATTGAAAAAAGGCGTCCAGATTAAGCGTCCAACAACTGCAGAGTGAGTAATTTCTCAATCGCCTCACTGCACTCCCTTCGAATTTCCGCCAAAAAATGACTCGCTCCTCCGCTGACCTAAGTCACAGTCTAAAGTCCTAACGGTGCTCCGAAGCACTGCTGTCTGTAGCATCTGGTAGCGAATGTAGCGTATTTTGGATAGCACCCTAAAGCACGAAACAGTTTTATTCGGAAATTTTCCAATAAGTTGTACAACAATGCTGATTGGTTGTGAGGGTGCAAAGTTAAACAATCTTTTTTTTATATCCTTGTTTGGTAATTGGAGTTGCAGACCGTGCATGGACGGTGGATGGTGTCTCGGATTTAAAACATATAAATGATAAAGTCAAAAAACATAAATTGAGTGAAAACATATTAATGTTTACATTGAGTATACCGTGTTAGGCAAAGTTTACCAAAGAGTTCAATTAGATAGTGCGTACCGTGCGTACAGATTAAGAATTCAACAACTAAATGAAGAAGTGTCAAAAAACCATTATGTATTAAGTACATAAATTGATTGATGCCAATAGTATATTTAAGCGTAAGTGTAAGACTCGAAGTATGGGTGATTAAGCAATAACAAGACTCCAAGCACCCATGTAATTTAACGGGAGTTTATTGTGACTCCGAAAAAAACATGAACACAGCCAATAATCACTCAGGCGGCACGCATGCACGACAATGGTTGCCAGACCTCTAGCTGAAAAACCCCTTTTTGCACCCCTTACGTCGTGCTCCTCGTCCCTCTATTGGCGAGCCCGTAAATCGCACAGGGGCGCCACATTAAGTATATCTAATAGTCTTTTTAATCAAGCTTTATTGGGAAAACAAGGTATTTTTGTTGAAAAAACGGAACATATGGCATCACAAATTAAATACCTAGATTGCCTTAAAAACTCACTAAAATACACTAAATATTAAAATTTCGACCTCCCGGTGTAGTGTGCCCCCCTCCCCACCCCCCCAGCATTTGATGCGAGTACTCACAAGCCGCAACTGGGTAGATGTGTACCACCCACCCCATGCTGAGCAATGATTCACGTGCCATGCCTCTGCTCCTGAGGTAACCTCAAATTTGGTGGGTGGGGGCATGGGCACAGCAAGGAATTAAGGCTGGGGGGGTGGGGGGGGCAGTAATTTAGAATTCCTTCCTCTTTTATTTGAGCTCTTTTTAGCTGAAATGAGCACTTTTTGGGAAGTGCAAATGGATGATTTCAATGTATTATCTGAAGCTCCGTATTGAAAGTTACTAAGATGTCATTCAGGAATCACAACGAGGGTTCTTCATTGAGGAATTCAGCTTTGGTTACATAATGATATTGCCTAGAGATGGTGGAACAACAATCAACGCACAAACCATTGGAAGGGACCTGTGAAGCCACTAGAAAAATGCGTATGTACTTGATATTTTTGAAGGCAAGAGGAGATGGGGGAACAGTGGCGTAGCATAAGGGGTAACGGGGTGGCCTGACCTGGTCATCACATCATAGAGGGGCATTAATTTGCAGTTTTTTTTCTAACAGAAATATACCCCAATGATATATCTTTCCTCTATCATTATTCAAAATCGAAGTATAGATATGATTAAATAAGACATTCATGGTAAGAAAAGAGGGTAAAGTGTGCTTAAAAACACGGAAAAACTGTAATCATAAAATTGACAGCATTGACAATAAAAATCGAAACTCAAAAACGAATTTAGAAAAGTTTGTCATCATTAAAAATTCACTATTACATCCAGATGAAGGAATGGGATGTGGAGAATTAATTCTTTGGTCAACTGCCATGACAGTTTTTTTGGGGGGAGGCATCAACAGCCACATCTGGCTCAGGCATCAAAATTCCACGCTACACCACTGCGGTGGAAAGAGCCCTACAATTAAGATTCCTGTACCTGCAAAACCTCTAAGTAGACCTTATATAAATTGCCACAGACATCCCTAGAAAGTGAGGCCATGGAGATATTGAAATCTCAGAGTAAATATAAACCGAGTACACAAAGTGGCAGTGCTGTACCCAATGGTTGAGAATACAGTATTGAAATCCCCAACTTCAATATAATAATAGGGTGGTTTCCCATTTTTTTAATTGCCTAAATCGAAAGGTAATTACTCCTGGAGTATGTATTTCACAGTTTTAGATTTTTAAATGACAATATCTATTTTTCACGATTAAAGGAAGAGTGAAAATTTTCAAGTGCGCGAAAACATGGCTAAGTATGAATGCTGGGAAAAGCCCATATGACGTTATTCCGGCTGCCACCGTGTGAGGCCACCTTGGTGGGAGGCTATGAGCACCCCTTACGATGAAGGCTGTTAGCAGGAAGCGATTAGCTTAAATAAGGATTATTAATACCCTATCAAACGAAGGAAACTTTCCGATCTTAGGCAATTTTAATAGGTGATTACTAAGAAATGTTTCCCTGACCTCTGTGCCTCATGCATGCATTGGTATCTCAGACGATGTAAAACTCCTGACTAATCGTATAGCATGTGGGCCCCTGTGACGTCACGTGGAGTGGCATCGCATGGGCGCCAATCTGGCCTTTTTCAAATGAGGTTAAAATTGACCATTAACATTCATCTAAACTGGGATCTCTAAAACCAAATAATTTGTATGAAGAATAAAATGTATGGGTAAAAAATTTCAATCAATGCCTTTCGTTTTCTTTGATGAAGGAAATTAGCCTTCTTAATATGTACTTCTTTTTCCTCATAAATTTTAAGGGAAATAAAATCTTCAATCAAAAGAAACATAATGTAAACAAATGCTATTGCTAGATTCAGTCTATCACTGATTTTCCATGACATGGTAACATTGGAGAGGGTGGGATGAGTAGTCATGTCACTTGGAATTTCTCAATTTCAATAATGGTCGCACACAAAGAACCTGAAAATCGCTTGATTAAATTAACTTTTAATTTAGATCCAAATAACTTGACCACAAAAAGTAGTACAAAGGCCACATCACCTGGAGGAGTTTCTGCGTTAAGCCATGATCAAACTGCAAAAATGTTAGAAGGAGAGGAACAGAATATTCTTATTGACAATAGAACTCAGTGCAATAAGAATTGCTGTATCATAATACAATAGTACACTTTATTATTAACATCATTTACACGGTTTGTAGAGGACATCACAAACAGAATATTCAGGGTCACAAAGAGAAATGACTTTTGAATGCATTGGAAAATTAATAGGTAACATGACCTTCAAATCAGTCTTTGATGTACTTAAAACTAAAAACACTGTCTTTCACACACAGACTCATAAAAATGCAACTATTTTACCTAAAATTAGACACAGCCTTCCCTTTTAACATCACACAACACTTCATGCCGAAACTTGTTCACTAATGCACATCAATTTTTTCATTAGTTAATTTAGAACTCTAGAGCATTCAACACTTCCGATAATGTGTTGTGGTGAACATGTAGCTCATGAGCAGCAAATTTCCAAAACTAGTCAGTATCCCCATGACCCATACTCCATTTCATCCTTTCTAAGATTAAGCATTTATCCAATCTAGTACATACAACTAGAAAAAATACCTCTCCCACATTATCTTGTTCTTCATTTTGTGCGCTCCTCGATTGTAATTCTGATGATTCCTTCAGAACTATAAACTCATTCTTCACCTTAACGTTACCTTCCAAGACTAGATACAAACATAAAACTAAACATAGTAATGCAATGCAAATTAATTGGCAGATTTACACAAAGAATGTGGTTAAACCACTTCACAAAATTAAGTTTCCACAATCACATTAAAATCCTACAAAAATTTAAAATGCATAAAAGTCAACCAAAAAATCAACATGGCAAGACCACATCAAAACCAACTGTTGTTTATCAGATAAAAAGGTTATGGTAACATTTTAGAGTTTCCTGATCTCAGCCACTTACCGCTACAATGTTGGCACAATATCACAGCAACTGCAAATCTGCCAAAAATCAAATAAATAACGCATTAAATTGAAAAAGTGAGTCACATCAACAAACTAAAGACAGACAGAGAGATATACAACATGACATTCACAATTATTAGGAATCTAATCATGACCACCAATTGACATGGAAAATAAAGATCACAACAATGTATAGTGTATAACACATTTCAGGGAATCTAAAAAAAAATATATGAGCACTTCTGACGAGCTGATTCTTAAATACGAAGCCATAGGAAGTCTGCTGTCAAAATGATATCATCAATGAGTCAATGGTAGGGCATGAAGTGCAGATGAATTTTACACAAACAAGTGGAATGACTTGAAGTTTGTTTCCTATTTGGCCTTCACGTTCACCCATGAAAACTACCGCTAAAAGAACCTCTTCACAATCTTTTTAAAGCTACTCCCTCCGCCCCCACTACTACTGCTGCCACTTTTCTTGTCTTTGTTTTTACTGGAACCACTAGGTGTGGGTGATGAACTTCCAGCTCTCCCGTCCCCCGTGTCTGAGCCACTTGCCCCATCTCCCGACGGCAAAGTACTGTGACCGTTTCTATTGACACCACGAGATCCTCGAGAATTCAAATCTCCAGAGACACGTGCCCCCGTAAACCACTCCCAATTGTCTCCCTTGAGTTTGGGTGAGCAGACCCGTAAACTAGAATGAATTGTCGAAGAACTGCGGGAGAGTGGAGACGTTGTCTCTGCACGTTTCTTTGAGGCCCCACTTTCCTCGGGGAAGCATATTGGAGCTGAGACTCTTCTTGACTTCACTTTCCCAAGCTCTTCCTTGGCCTCATCACCATTACTCTTAGGACTGCTCCTTCCACTGTACCCGGAATTACTCACTGAGTCTTCCTTCCCCACTGGTGTGACTTCATCTAATGAAGCTCTTTTACTAGTGCCCATGTCAGCACCATAAGGCCAAGTCCATCCATTAAGATTTTCTACAGGTGAAGAATCTAATGGCTGAGTGATGGGAACATCAGAAAAAGGAATTGGAGAATGAGTATCAGATGGAGAAGGAAACGTAACAATTATGGGACAGGAAGACAGACTAGCGGTAGATGGAGACTTGGGTTTTCTTCTACGTCTCCTTGGTTTCTGATGAGGCTGATAAATGCTCAACTCAGGTAATGGAAGCCCTGAATTAAATGAGAAAGAAATATTACGATTAATTAATAAAAAAACAATATGAATGGGCATTTTGTTATCAAATTATATTATTTGCAATCAATAAAATAGAAGAACCATGAATTTGCATTTAAATCGAGTGAAAGAGAATTTAAGGAATTAATTTAAATCTTAATTAACTACTTTTGTTTACACAAAGTTTTGAAATTCATCATGTCAATTTCTTTCAAAATT
This sequence comes from Ischnura elegans, assembly GCF_921293095.1. Lineage (NCBI taxonomy): Eukaryota > Metazoa > Arthropoda > Insecta > Odonata > Coenagrionidae > Ischnura > Ischnura elegans. The sequence goes on along the minus strand of NC_060254.1, from coordinate 63,172,102 downwards.
TTATGATTATTTACTGCAAATGAATAACTGAAAGAAACATATTATAGTCAGTGATGTCATGGCAAAATTAGCAGTGCCGGAACGCACTTTCCTTAACTTATTTTAGAAGTGTGCGTTTTTTTTATTACTAGTTATTATTTCTGTTTTTTTTTATTTGGTTACAAATGTATATACATACCTATTAGAAATTTTTAGGCACTAAAATAAAAAAATTGTTTTTGAGTACAATGTATTTTGTTAACCAGCGCTGGAACGTTGTTCCGGTGCGTTCCGGCACCATGACACAACTGATTATAATGCATATATATGAAACTAAATTGAAAGTTTAATTTGACAATATGGTACCATATGAGTTGAGTATGTAATTCATTCAAAGCACTCAGATGGGTACCACATTAAAGGTGCTAGCAATGGCAAGCAGAGCAATACAAGTAATTCCACTAAAGTGAATTTCAATCATCACTGCAGTGCTATTCTGAGAAACGGGTCCATACATATGCTCAGCTGTAAGTTTCATATGGCCTAGCCCAAAATTACGGCTACATCGATTACATTGTTGAGGAGCCATATCGTATGGCCCAGCCATAAGTCTTAACACACTTTCTGCTGGTGAGTATAAAAAATGTAATTGGTGTGATAAGTTCTGTTCATTTTTTTTAAACACTGGTCATTTATTGATCAGATAGTTTATTCCAACATGGAGAAAAAAATTAATTCACTCATCCATAACAGAAATGGACTTATATAAAGGATAAATTTGGATTTTCTTTGAATACTGGTCTAGCAGCAGATGCTGGACAGATCGAAACGTTTGAAGAGCGAAATTCATTAACGGAAAATTTTAAAAACTTTTCTAAAATAAGAGCTACTTCAAAAATATTTTCCATTTTAGAATGAGAAAATACCAAAAAATTTTACTTGTAATACAAGATACATTCAGTTCTTGTATTTGAAATACAAATTACAAATGCATTTCTAATATGCACATATTTTAAAATACTCTCCCTCATTTTCATGCCTTAAGCGCAAACATACAAATAAGTTCACAGATAAGGAAAGAAAGGGATAGGAAAACATAATAGAAAAAGGATGAGGAAAACGTGTCGTAGATGGAAAAAAGGCCAGAAATCAGACGGTAAAATTGCGGCCTGACTGGGATACAAACCCAGAACCTCCCAGCTGCTGGCCGGGTGCTCTACCAATTACGCTGCCAGAATCCTTAGATTTACCATGATTTTGTCAGGGGTTTGTACACAAAAAACTAACTTTGCTTTGGTCCCTTAAAAATATTTGTATTTGAAATACTGTCCAGCCCTGTCTATGGCTTAGTTTGGGGTGAGCTATACCCTGTGCCCTATCCAATCCAACCTTGGGTTGAATCACTGAGAGAGTGAAAGTGAAGCAAGCGTTTATCTATGTTTCCAAAGGCATTGATTGTAACATACCTTCACTAGCGTCCTCCAATCCCACATCTTCATTTGTAGTTTTCCGCTTTCTGGGGCTTCTTCCAGATTCTGTAGACTCAATCCAATCATCTTCCCTCAATCCTCCTCCCCATTTTCTCCTCTTACGAACCGACCCATATTTGATTTGCTCCTGCACATCTCCAACTAGACTTTGTTGGGATTCGGCTTCAAGCTGGCCAGCTGATGCACCGCCTGACCAACCCCATCGCCTTCTTTGGTAGTGCCCCATTACAGCCCAAAGTACCATGAGCTCCACACAAAAAATAAGAGCATGCTGAGCCACAGTAACCTAAAAGAAAAGTAATTGAGACAATAATATAAAAAGGAATATTACTTGGCATTTTATACATGCAAGACTTGAGATAACGATTAGAGGTCAATGCTCATAGCTAACTTTCATGTCTTTCTGTATCACTAGCTACTTGTATTAGGCTTAAAAAGACAATGATCATTCAAAATTTTATCGAACTTCTGGTTTATTTCCAGACAACAAATTATACATGTCACTTTCACACATTCTTAATAAATTTAATTTCTTTTTGTCATATCTTATTCAGACTAAAAAATTTCAGAATATATTTACTGATTCTTTGCAGGGAATGGCTTAAATGTGTACACATGTACCACATCCTCATGAAATATGGGGAACCGATATTCAACCATGCTGTACCGAAGAAATAATAGACAACCATTGCTATTAATGCAAGGTTGCATAGCATGATTATTGAACACCACTAATTATATTGGCTTTGTTACACATTTGCAGAGATTATTGATAGATATGAAAATACACAGTCAGCTAGAACCATTGCTTTTTGTCTATACTCCTCCAAGATTGAATTAAATTTTTTCCATTTTAAAATCAGAAACAATTCCATCATAGGAACATGGTAACAGATTTTTAGGCATGCATTAGGATTAAAAACTGAAAAAAGACCATGGTAATCTGAAGTATCCAAATATGTACATCGGAATTAACTCTAATAGTGGCATTTTTATTTACCACTAGCTTGAGTAAGCAGATGAGAATAAGTCTCTTTAAGTTTTGCCAAAAAAATTTCTTATCCAAATCACATATTACGCTATCAAGATCAGCATAACATAATACCGCTGAATTTACAGTATCAAAATTGGCAAATTAAATTGAAAAGAGAACAAGAATTGGTAGAATATTACATCCTTGCGATACAACAACGGCCAGCAAAATTAATCATATGTTTCTGAGTTAAATAATGAATAAATACATGCATAATAGCATGATGAAGAAATATTTGAAATGTTTCATAAAGATATCACTCACAGCTGCAATTCCCATGGTATTCCATGCCCACATCAAAATGGCTCCCCACCAAGGGAAGCTTTCACCATACTCTTCCTCTTCACGTCTTTTAGCCTCCTCTTCTTCCAAAGCCTTTTTCCTCTCCTCCTCCTCTTTCTTTCGGGCTTCCAGCAACCCTTTGACAGCCTCTGCCAACACATCCAGCCGTGCCTGCAAACTAGCAGCCTCTTCAGCTAAGCGACGGTCTCGCTTCTGAGCTTCCACAGCCTGTTTCTGTGCTTCCTCAAATTGCTTTCGGTAACGTCGGCTAAGTTCCTCAAGATATTGGGCACTTAAAGACATGTTGCGTTCCAGTGTCTAAAATAAAAGCAAATGAAAAATTAGTGAAAAGCATGGAAATCTTCATTTTTACACAAGTAATGATCCTTGGCATTTTACAACAACAACATAATTAAGACAGGCCATTAGTTAAATTGCCTAAATTCTTTTCTTCCCATCAATTATATTTTTTAATGTGAAGCAAGCAAAGGAAGTCCAATATACCATTATTTATCTTTACAGGTACTGAGAATAAACATTCACACAATTTTACATATTGCCAACTTATTAGCAATATATAAAATTGTGAAAACCAATCTCTTTCATGAAGCATTTATTTGAGGATAACTTGAAGCATCTAAGTTTCTATTGGATTAACAAAATTGGCAAAACAGTAAAGTTTGAAAGAGATGGTAGCATCCGTCTCAAAGTGGAATTAGGAAATTTTTATTATTTCCGGCAAGGGTAAAATATCTAAAATGAATTTTATGCTGGTTTGTAAAACTGCAGTCAAAAAGACCACTTTGGTTAAAAAAACCGTGCCAAAAAAACGGTCCCCATCACCCACCGGGTCAGAATGAACTAAATCCACTGGGATCATGGCTGGGAACATAAATGGCAAGGTGTGGTGGAAACTTTCATTACTGGTCATTATGACTGGCGTGCCAGTCAATGCATCAAATCACCTCCACAAATAATTTTTATGGCCCCGATTTGAATTATTCAGCTAAATATGCCCAAATTAATACAAAATCAAAAATAGAGATAATACCACCAAAGATCATCAAGACTCACTTTTATTCTATTGGAGAGCCTGACAAAAACAGACTCTTTCTGCATAACGGCTGCAGTTGGCGCTGCATTGGGGATGTTGTTCGCCTCCTGGCCTTTGGAATGTCCTTGAGAGGGAGGTGTTGGTGTGGTGGGAGACGGAGGTGGCGGAGCAATTGGATCTTCAGCTCCCTTTGGCCCAGGGGATTGAGTGCCCTGAGAAGGCAGACCTTCACTGGAGGAATGAAGAGTCGAAGAAGATGCTGAGGATGGAGGGACCTGAGTGCTGGCAGAAGGGGGTGCCGAAGTTGGAGATGCTGTCCCAGCCGATGGCTCTGTTACTGGAGGGACAACTGTTGCCTCTTCTGATTCTAAACTTTCCTGAAAACCTGCCTCATTTTCCTCAGACCAATCTTTACATGGCTCGACGATTTCATGTTTCATTGCCGCTGCACTTTCCAATGTTACAACTGTGACAGCATCTTCCTTTGACACGCTGGCTTGTTCCACATTGTGGAAAGATGAACTGGATGTTAGTGTTGATAAACTGGGCATTGATGTGCTCTGAGGAACTTCTACAGTCGTAGAGCCAGTGAATGCACCATCCGATACTTCATTATGTGTTCCTGCTTCGAGGATGCTCTCATCTTGCCCTCCGCTCCTGGCTGGATCACCTTTCAATGTCCTTGTTGGCTTAATCATTGAAGATAATGACGATGAATCACCACCCATTGTTGGATCCATAACATGCTTGTGAGGGTGTGATAATTGAGTCTGAGTGTGGCTCTCGAGTGAATGCGTGGGAGGCTGAATAGGAGGCAGATCTGGCAGGGATGGAGAGTCAGATTCTCTCACCATGTCAGGTGTGATGAGAGCATTGCAGAGGGCCACAAGATACTCAACTGGGAGCAAAGCAGATATGTAGCCCCCGTCTGTGGCTGGTTTGGATGAAGAAGGATTTGCTGCCGAAGGGGGCAGACCGAAACGGGTTGAGCAAAGGCCTCCAGAAGCCAGGGCAGATCGAACAAAAGGAGATGATGTGAGGGGCTGTAATGTGTCATAGTGACATGACAAGAGGGCAGCTGCTCTCAGTATTGTAGACTCTTCGCATCCTACACACACTGGAGGGCGACGGAGGGTTCTGCATTCAGTGGCACCACCACTTGAGGACGAAAAAGCTGACTCAGACTCCTCACCATCAGCAGTTGGTTCAGATGCCTCATTTTTTGGAACTTCTTTAATCGGTGACTCCGTAGCCAAAGTGATTGTCTCATTAGCTGAATCTCCTGATAAAATAAACCAAAGAATAAGCATTAGATTATGATACACATTGAAGCACTTGAATGCAACATGAATCAAGAGCAAAACTCTTAGCCCGTGGAAGCTGTGGCATTCTCATTTAAATTTAGTCAGATTTGAAGAAGCATCTAATGCATGAGGAGTGAAGTCATACTCACAGAACTATTACTTCATTTTTTCCATGCTACAGAGTACATCTATGCTAAAAATTGGCTGCTTAAAGGCTTACCTGCTTTCACTAATGCTTCCGCAGCTTTCTTCACAATACTCATTACAGCATCACGGGCACTTCCAAATAAATTACGAGGTGGTCCAGTGGTCTCTATATCTGAAAAATTGAATTAACCAACATGATAGGGTACCTTATGCATCTGTGGCCAAGAGGCCTATTTCCACTGCTCTACCATACATTACAAATCACCATTTGAAGTACAATACTTTATATTAGAAGGTGAGCACAAAAAAGTTATAATAAATGGTACAATCATGAGTTGGATGGATTATATATTTCTACTTAATTATAACAAATTTTCACACAAATTAAAACTTCCCTCTAGTTAATAAATTTGACACAGCAATTTTTAATGAAAGAAGAACATATTGACAAGTCCAACTGAAAATATATATAAAAAATAAGGTAATGATGGCCCCCGACATGAGATAAACAGATAAAGGAAGATAATAAAAATGATTATGTACATCTAATGATAGCACAAATAAACATGTCCAGCACCCTTCACTTCTATAAGTACCAAAAAAAACTCAATCATAAATGATGATGTTATAATGAGTAATTCTAATAAATGGGAACAGTTAACATCTCTCCCCTCACCTAATGGTTCTTCTTCATCCGAATCTTCATCCCCATCATCTCCAGTCAAAGAACCTGAAGGGTCTCCAGATCCTATTACACCATTCACCCCATCTTCCTGTTCTGTTTCCAAAACCTCAAATTCACTTGTACCATACACACGAAAAAGGGATACCGGGCAAAAATGCTCTGACCCATAGTGAGAATGCAGTTCAACCTGTTGGACAAAATAAAAAATGTTAACACACAAAATAATTCACATATTTGGAAGAGGATGACATGTTGAGATATTCTAATGTTCTTACCCTGATGAATTTTGCATACAAATGAGGCTCAAGATGAAAGCTTTGTAACGTTCTTTCGTCTTGCGCAGTGAAACGTCCAACGAGGCTCCAATCACGAGTTGGAAAACGATCACTTGACCACACAGAGAACTCGCGTGGTGAAGATGAGAATAATTCAAAATTGGCAAGCTCAATCTATAACGAAGAGAATAAACATTACCAAAAATAACAATTACACAAATTGTAAAAATATCTATTCACAATCCTGAATGGCACTGAAGTTGTTGCTCAATAGTATAATTATCAAAATTTAATTTAAATCTCCACAAAAACTATGTTTCTATGCACTTATAAATGGGTTCATAACTATATAAATCACTGAATATTTCCAAACAATAGATCAACTACAATTATTTTTACAGCAACAGCTCACAAATGTAAGTGAAAAATAGGAAACTTCAATTACACTAAATGTACCTTTTTGGCACGGATGGCTTCACAAAGCTCCACAACAAACCAAATTCGAGAAGCACATGCATTCAATAGATATTCATCTCTGGATGGAGACAGGACAGAACCAGGACTAACTGCTTCTGGATTGGAGGAGGCTATTTTTGCTCCACAGTCTGGTGATGCATAGTTTTTCTGCCTCACTTTAGAGCCTCCAGGAACACTATTCCCTGATCCCACACTTCCTTCCCCTGAGCTTTTGGATGACGAAGACCCAGGCACTGGAGCAGAGCCACTTCCGCTTGATCCGGCAGCAGTTTTTGAACTGCCACCAGGTGACCCCGCAGAATGTGGTGCGGATGCAGTGGATCCATCACTATTGCCTTGATTGGCAGTATCATTATGAACTAGAACAGACAAATTAGAAATTATTCAAACACTGACCACAGGCACGAAATTAATAAAGCAACTTCTATCAGACTAGACAAACCAACCAACTAGTACCATGAGCCTTGGTATAATCGCTATGGGTATTAAAGAACCTGGATAGCGTAGTGGTCTGTGCATTGGCCCGGAAAGCCAAAGGTCCGTGGTTCGATTCCCAGTCCAGGGGAATTTTTTCTCATGGCAATTCTTGTATATAGACAAACCAACATATAGAATTCTAAAATTGATAGAATGGGTGAGATAACTACATAAATTTTTGAACTGTCGTATGCGATAGGATTTGAAAAATAAAGAGACCCACATTTTAGTGTACTCCTGATCCATCCCTTATTTCTCGGGCTATTTAAGGCCAAAGAGCTCATGGAGAGTGTGTCCATCTTCTCAGCTATACCTCTGCCTAGTGCATGTCTCTCACATACTTAGTTGTGGTTTACACTCTTGTGAGTGACATCAGTAACTCATGAAAAGTGGGCAACAACTATCGCAATTTAAAAAAAATTATATTATTATAGAATGGCTAAAGTAAGGGCAATTTTTTTATTGAAACATATCTATTTACTTCCATCAACCAAATACTTTAAATTAATTGTGAAGGTGGATCTCAGTGAGCAACCCCATTCAAAGCCCTTTAACACTAAAGATTGAGGTTGATGGTGTGTAGTGAATATCACGGCATCTGGCACTAAAAATAAATTATATCACCATTTTAGCTGAAATTTAAGTTTGAGAATAAAATTTTTCATAGCTATGCATTCCCATGTCCAGATGCTCAAATTTTACCTACAGTAGCAAACACTATGGAGCCCTGCAATAACTATGCACTCAGCTGGGAGGAAGTGATAAACAATTGCTCACCTCTGTCTTATCTAATCTGCCTGGAAGCAGTTGGGTGCATTTATATAGCAGGAATCTGTTGTGTGCAGTATGCAATGCTGGATGAATACTGAGCATTTATTCCCAAGAGGTAATGATAGGTACATATGTACACACAGCACTATCAGCTACTTAAAGATCCACTTTGACCAATATGACCCTCATTTCAATGATTGGGCATTTATTTGGGTTCTTTTCATATACAACTAATGCGACTTATCCCCAAAAATAAAATTAGCAAGATTTAGAGCATTTGGAATTGCTTCAGTGCTTCATTTGGAGCCAAAAAAATCAATTCACCTGAGAAAGTAACTCTAGAAGTTTACGTAGGACAATACCTTTTCCAGTGCACAGCTATATGGCAGCTAAATAACAAAGATCTATCTTCTACTGAGGAAAAGGTCATTCACAGGCAATTATTGAAAAAGGTATTACTTAAAATGCTTACATTCCTAGGTAAAATAATGAAATTTTAAATAGAAAGATCCTGAAATTTACTCAATAATAAAATTAGAACCAAACATTGAGTCAGCTGGTGACAAACAATATTTAGGGACTAAGAAAAAGAATTTTAGGCAGACAAATTACAAACGCCTACCTTTACGCCTTTCAGCCTCTTCAAGACGTTTTTGAGTCCACTCACTAAATGATGGCATATCTTCACTGGCAGATGCAGAAGGTGGAGGTGAAGATGACTCAGATGGTTGATCAGGAACTGTTGGACTAGTAGATTCAGGTGGAACATGCTCTCCTTGTAAACTACCTTCATCTTTTTCTTTCACTAAATCCTGAGGATGCCCATCAACTTTGATTTTCTGATCACTTTTCAATGAGTCCAGTGACAATGGCTCCTGAGGAATAATGTCTGGCACACTTTTTTCTTGTTTAGTAACATTTTCATCGGCTTCAAGTTTAACATGAAGATCACTTTCACTCGATCTCACATCAGCTTTTTTCACATCCACAACTTTAGGTTCCGCCCTAACATCATACGCTTCAGTTTCTTTTGGGAAATTAGATTCTACCACTCCAACCTTGATCAACCTCTCACTATCTTTCACATCAGTTAGTATCCGTGATATCACAGCACTTTCTTGATTAGGTTGCTGAGATTCCTTCACATCCTCTGATTTGACACCAACAGTGCCATTGTCATCCACTACTTGTTTCTCTAACTGAATGGGAATTTGCACATGAGGAGTAAATGATGCCTTACTCCCATCTTTCTCTTCTGGTCCTCGGTTAAGTTCAACAGCACCTTCAACAATGCTTGCATCTTTGGTTTCAGCAAAGCTAAAAATAAGAGACAATAATTAACTACTGTTGCTATCCCACCATCCACTACTTTAGCAATTTAATTATCCAATAAACGTTTACCCCACATATAACTTCAGAAAATACTGTAAAAAATGAACACTTGAATGTCAACTGACATATTATGAAAGGATTTCATTAAACTATAAGTATGTATAATAATACAAGACAATATTAGACAAGCTTAGTCCAATGTTATCCTTCCTCTTTTAAAATCAGCAGGGAAAATAATTTGTAATAAAAAAATTAAATTATAATGATAAATAATACATATAATTTGGATAATAGTTATTTATGCAAGTAAGTAAGCAGACAAAGACCAAAACATTGTGTTCAAGTTCTAACCAAACTTCATTATCATTGATGACAATAGTAAAAGGTTCAACACATTTCTTCCCATAGTAAAATAAATCCCCACTACCTTGGAAGACCACAAAAGAATTGGGAAACCATCATATTCCTTGACTCAAGCATTTACAGTACTTTCCTATGTTTGCCTACTTTGTCATACGAATTTCAAGATCCTCAAAAACTTGTGGAGAATATTGACTTCGCTGTTTCTTCAAGCCCATCTTGATAGGCTACCGCTTGAAAAAAAATCCAGCACTAACAGTAATGTTCATAAGGCCTTTTAATAATATTTAATTATGTAGTCGAAAAAAGAATTTATACTAAAAAAATAAGTCAATATAAAAAGAGATATAATTATAAAATATATGTACAAATTCAGAAAAATGGTGGTCAGAATTTCCTTAAGATGAGGTTCTTTTAATACAATACAAACCCTTGGATACAAAAATACAGCAGTCATACCTTAACAAAGCAGAGATAACCTGTTATTGAAAGCAACTGCATCAAATGAGTTGAAGGAACTGAAACACCTCTAAACTGTAAGGTATACAATATTTTTCTTGTTAATGCTACCACAAATATGAACACATCTAAAATGAAATAAAAAACCATTAAACACTATCTGATAGACTTATAATGATATTATTAACAGCTGTAAACAATGGAGTGATCAAACAAATTATACATAATTAAAGTAACTACAGTATCCACGACATTCCCAAGTATCTAAAACCAGCCTTTCACCTGTTTTTCAGAAAAAAAATATTGGTAAAAATTAATTGGAGAACGACATTTAGTCAAAATTAGCAGCACAGCTATTCCCAATCAGCAATCGTGGGTGCAGCAGACACTACCTGATAAAGCACTAAAGAAAGCAAACATTATTTTGAGACATTCCTCCCACATCTACTCACCGGTGGCAAAGTATGGACAGAGTGCCACCCTGGAAGCGACACGTTATTGCTAAGTAGGTGGCCATGGGCAGTAGGATGAGAGTGAAGAATGGCAGTAGGCGCTGAGAGGCTGTGATCCAGCCCCTCTGAGTTCCCGGCACCCTCCTATAGCATGTGCTGTCGGGTTTCCGACAGGGAGGAGAGGCTGACATGAGCCTCGAGGTGGTGGTGGGCATTAGAGCTGCTGCCTTGATGGGGATGGAGCCCCGCTCCGCTCCCGCCAGACCACCACACACGCACACCTCCAGCTCCATCCCCTAATCCAGTCCCAATCACATTAAGCCACAAATTTTCCAACGATGAATTACATCCATCAACAACCTCGTTGATATGTTTGGAAAGTCACCAGATGAGATCTGTCACCGAGAAGAAGAAATTATGTAATATTTCAAAGTCTGTTCAGGTGAACAGCAGTGAAATATACATGAAATGCCAAGAGAAAAATTCCCCTAGACCGGGAATCGAACCACGGACCTTTCGCTTTCCAGGCCACTGTGCAGACCGCCATGCTATCTAGGTTTCCGATCTACCATGGCAATTGTAACGAGCCAACATCTAGTACTATGAGCCTCGGTACAATTGCCATGGGAAATCAGGAACCTAGATAGCGTGGTGGTCTGTGCAGTGGCCAGGAAAGTCAAGGGTCTGTGGTTCGATTCCTGGTCAAGGGGAATTTTTTCTCATGAAAATTCATGTATAGGAAGAAATTAGTTTAGAGCAAATTAAAGGTGGGTGGCAGTGTCAGAATTCATACCAACTTCTCATGACTTTCCCCTGATTTCTAGAAAAAATGTTATTTTCCCTGACTTTTAATCAATTTAAAATCAGTCTTATAGAGCAATTTCATGGAAAAATACATATTGAAATGAAAGGCAGTTGCACTTTTCTACAATAATTATTGTGGCGAAAATTACTGTGGAAAAGTGCAACTACCTTTCATTTCAACGCGTAAAACTTCCACTACATCAGGCCAGAATCAGTTGAACTTATTCGAAAAATACATATTTGAGAATATATAAGATAACCACAGAAATGCGATCAATTTACCTCCAACGTTAGCAATTGAGTATTTGTATTCACACGGGAAATCATTATAACCTGATAATTCGAAAGATTAGATAATCACGAATGTAAATTTGGGTAATCAAGCCTGGTTATAATTTACTACCTCGGATGATTCGAATCGCTATTCCGTGAGTGCCGGAAGTAGACCCTTTAGCGAACCCATTTAATGGACGGCGAGTGACAACACATCTAACGGCCAACTAGAAATTCCTAAATTGTAGTATACGCTGTTTATACCACCAAAAATGCGATGTTGATTCCCGACATCGTTGACTGATTTCAATTTTCAACGGGACATCCATCGCCGATTGCCACATCGACGATAATCAATGACTACCATTCGTTTAAAAGCCAAGACAACGAACCACATCGATGGTTACAGTCGAAGTAACCGATCGAAAAAGTACACATGCTCAGATAAAATCGGCGGCGAGCCAGATTATTCGCGGAGACTTGACCTCGTGCGGCCGGTAACGGAATCGAAGCCACACAGCAAGCATTGGAGAGAAGCTGGTTGCGGTGCTTCAAGGATGACATCAAAGTTAGTGGTCCAGCGATAGAGAGGAATAGTCTACGAGAACCTACCTGAGCCTCGCTCACTCATCCCATAGAATATAAAGTACCCCTTTGAATGAGAGAGGAGGCGATGATGATTTTCATGATAATGCATTTAAGATATATGCATTAAAATATAATATTTTAGCTGGCTTAATAGACACCGCAATTTAAATAGGCTCTCGTCCATTATTCACAGTCCGAGATTTTACATCACCATGCATTCACTCGCAACACGGAAACAAGTAAATACTAAAAAATAGTTGCTACTATTGTTTTGATTTGTTAGCTTAAGATTTTAACAGGTAAGAAAAATAACTGACAAGAACGAAAATTTAAATTGCGAACACGTAACTGTACCAAGCTACAGACAGTAGTTTTTTTAAGGCCGCAAAATAAAAAAATCTAAATCAAAACAAAATATTATAAAACGTGGAGGCATCTTATTGAACGTTTTACGTAACGGGTATATTCTGCGCAGAGTTTTTCAAATATATTATGAAATATCTATCATGGGCATTTTCGTTTCATCTTGTGGCAAAGAAAAATACAACAAAAGCTCCTAAGTAAAATTTTCAGAACGCTTGAGAAACCTGCTGAGAAATCATGCCACTGAAGAGAAAAAGAACGCAATGCCTTAATGTTGTAAAGCAACAGGCCATAATAAAGGCGACAAATATTATGCGTCGAGCTTCGTTATCGTTTTGGTCAACACTAATTAAACCATCATGAATATTGAATACGCGAAAATTAAGTGTACAAAAGTTCATACACCAAGCCATGAGCGAAGGTTTTTCCGATACAACGTTAAAGATAAAATTCATCAGGAAACGATAGTACATAAACAGAGAAAATATGGACGATAATTGGACGGTCGGGAAGTAATTCAGACATAACCACACAATTCCGTCTTTTACTACTTCGTCAAGTGCACAGCCAACAACGCGCAGCTCTACATAGGAAGATGGAACGAAGTCCATAAACACGTTGGAATAACCTTCTTCGGATGTCATCGTAAGAACATCATTTGAAACGCTTCCTACAAAGTCGTTCCCCGTAATTCTTCGGGGAAGCGTATCGATGGCTAGTTACTGGATCACTTCATTCACCGCGGAAGCTTGCATTCTAATGGCTTGATGAACGTCCACTATCAATTTTCAAGGTGTTTTAATTGAGAAGTTTGCCCCATATTGTACGCCAGAATTTATCCATCACTGAAGACTCTTTCGCCCCGCTACCTGAACTTAGTTAAGAAAGTGACAACAGCAGCAATTCCTCAGATCAAATACATACAGGGACGCTACAAGTCGCTGAGCAGTAATCAAAAGCTGAGGCCAACATTGAATCCCCAACTTAAACATAAAAAAGAGAAATGGAAAAAGCTGCCCATTGAATACTTAACATATTTGATAAATTTCCTTTAGATCCTCACTCTCCGTGATCACTGAAGTCAATTGTAATATCAAAAAAATAAACTACGTGATAACTAACGCTATCGCCGCAGTCAGCCAATCAGATCCATCAGTCTCGACACGTAATCTTTGATTTTGACATTTCAATTTTGGCCTCATGCTCAGAAGGCAAAAATCGCTCATATGAATATTTATTCTGAGAAGAATTCAGGATCAAGATTACAGTGATATATTGGTAAGAGAGACCCTTGTGGGCAGTGGCGTAGCCACGCGGGATTTTCCGGGTTACAACCTCCACCTTGAGCCTTCATTACTTTATTTTATGTATATTATCTACTTATTTTCATAAATACTCGTACAAAATTACATTTCACTATCAAAAATCCCAAAATTTTCCCCGAGCCCCCTTTGCCCTGGGGCGTTTTCCATACACCCCCGAAGGTCCCTAAATCTCCGGTAAACACTCCCCCATTTCAAAATCCTGGCTTGTAGGTATCAGAAGACACCTACGTCCTCCACGAGACATCCACGAGATTAAGAGGGATACACCCGCACAACTACCTTCCCTTTCGTCCCATTTTACATTGCGTCCATGAGACTAACGAGGTCCCCAACGCAATCTTCTGCTGCACGCTGGCGCGAAAATGGTCAACACTCGCATAAACTGGAATGCTGGATAATTTGACACCACTTTTCGCAAATAAAAAATTCTATCCTTCATCTTTAACAGCCGACTCAATTAGACGAAACGGAGCTGGTATATGCAGTGTTGCAATGACCGAAAACCTCAACTTCATTAGTACAGCAAAACCTTTAAATACACAATTCATTTATGGGGAAGTTTCAGCTATAACTGACTAATTTTTATGTTCAAAGCAATTTAAATGACAGAGGCAGCCATGGAAACGACAATCAACTCACCCGGTGGAAAACCTGCAAAGTCTTCACAAGCATCATACGCCGGGAAAGAACAAGAATATATCTTAAGCGGTTATACTTATTAACGCGTGATATCACTACCCCCCAGAATTAAACTTCTACATCTCCATCTTAGATACTAATCAAAACACATTAAAAAACCGTTTCCGATATGGGATTAGATACCGCGACCAGTCCAATACTATGCTTCGCGACTACTAATTTGCGATACCAACAACTTAAATGAAGAGAGTATGTAATAGATACTTAATAGTGTAACCGTAACTACGAGCAAATTCTGGCAATAACCACAGAGTGAGAGGAATCATACTGGAGCGCTGTAGGGCGTCGAACACGTGGGGAAACGTGACCGTCGCGTGGCACGTTTTCGAGGGATTAATGCTCTCAGATGGCAGCACAAGGCATAAGCATGTTCACAGGCAAAATCAAATGCCAACGCTACGACAGTGTCGCAACAATTACAACAAAATCTATCCATTAAACAAATCTCTGTCCAAAAAAAAAACAATGATCATCAAAAAACAATTTAAGATTTTAGTTACCACAAGTATCTAACATATATTTTAGAATAAACTATGGATTCTTTCACGGAATACACCGTAACTGGATCCAAATATTACTCTAAAATGATGAGTAATTAATTACTCCACCCAATATCTTTGAACATTCCGTTCCACTTCTGCCCAGACATGTCAGAAGTGCAACGGGAAGGAAGTGGAGTACTCCCTCTTCATGATATTTTTTACGGACAACAAAAGGATATGCGTATTCAAGCATTTAACAACATTTAATAAAAACCCGTCAGCAGAAAAAAAAAGATTAACTATGAGCTACGGATTATACTACCACCCCCCAAAGATTACCTCAAGATCTCAGCGACGGTTCATTTCAGATTCGAAATTCGAGGCCCACGACGGGTGTACATCGCAATATTCAGTATGACAACGAGCGCACATGATTCTGCACCAGATAGCGGCGGTCGGGTGCACGAGCGCGGGAGCTACCAGCCGTCGTCTTCGGAGAGAGACAGCCGTCCACCCGCGCCACCCTCCCAGGCCGAACTGAACGGATCGCCCGCGCTATGCGACTCGGGGATGACATGTGAGCGACGCAGAACACCCCGAAGAGAAAAATCCCCACGCCAACACCTCTTAGCCCGGCGGTGGGAATGGGTAAGGAAGAAAACATTCACCCTTTTCCGTCACAAGATTCTCCTTCCAATTATATTCATTTCGGCTTATTAACAATAAATTAACAACCTTTCAAAGTATATATATACTTCCGACCAGGGGGAAAGAAGGCGAGGAAGCTCGGCATCCAACCCCGAAAAAATGTATTTATTTTTTTACATTTATCACCCTTTATTATCCATTAAAACATCTCTAGTAAGCCTTAACATCAGGGAGCTACAACAAATAACAATGAACTATCACAAACATGCCGTGGATAGGAGAAAACTAACCAGACGGGACTCGAACACGTGACCTCCGGTTTTGCAGGCAAGGATTCTACCCGGCGGCAGGCGATGAAATTTAAAAAAAATTGTATCTTAGCCTGAATAAGTTTGGAATGATTCATGATGGAAGTCATGGCCAAGGAATTCAGAGGTAGTCATTCATATTTACAATATATTCGTATACATTTGAGAGTAAAATGCTATGAGATAGATAAAATAAGGGAGAGGACAGAGAGCGACCAGGCACTCTCTTACACCCCCCCTCTGAAATCTATACATGCGAGTCCTTTCGACCACTAGCACAACGAGCCATTCGTTTTATAGCAGGTACTCCAGCTAATAACAAAATAGTTGCAATACCAACTCGTGGAGAGGAAAGAGTTTATTGATGCACCGAAAATTAATGAGTTATGTGCTCATAATAAAACCAAATGTGAGAAATCACAAAGGCGAGTACAAAAATCAAACGCAAAGTTCAAGCGGTGAAATTTGGAAAAATTTGACCCGACACCGCCAAAAGATTCTCCTTCCAATTATTTTGATTTGGTACTACTAGAAACAAGTCGATAACTAGCCAGATCATCAATTAGACGAAAGAAGACTTACTGTTCCCAAAAAAACACGATAAGAGAACTCAAACATCATGCTAATACAAATTATTATTCCAATAACAACCGTCAGGGAGGGAAGAGTTTTTACGCATCTTGCTTTCATGGCGTATACGCCCAAAATAGAATCAAATGTGTGAAATCACACTCTTAAAAAGAAAAATACTAATCAAAGTTGTATTAGTAGAGTAGTAAACAATTGATAAAAGCACTTTTGTACATGCAAATAACTATTGATGGGCAGAAGTACTGCAGAAAGGATGATTAGTGGAGTAATCCCCCTTAATTATATTTTTTTCTCAATATCGGTATCTGTATGTGCTGTTTCCAACCGTGTATTTAAATGGTTTTACTGAAGTCGCCACTGGCGTCGCTGAGGGAGCTTCACGGAGAAATAAGGAATAATTAGGGGGTGTTAACCCAAATTCATTTACGTGATGATGTGATCTATCTTATTCATAACTTTTCAATGCTATTCCTCGCAAGTACAAACACAATGCATATAATGCAAAATAATGGAAAAAAAGTAGATCGCATTGCACTCATCACCGCGCCCCGGACAGATACGAGATATTTATACTTCAATCGCAGGTGTATTAAACATAAGTAATTCAACTGTATTGCCTTCAAATTCCGCATACCCAGGGTCTTTTTTTGCCATTCAAACCCTGGAGCTCTGCGGAATAGTGCACCGTCAGCGTAGGATGGGAGACGGGCAGTAGTACTAGAAGTACGATAAGGCATGCACGAAAACAACCGCGGAAATTCCACCCCATTCGGAGGAAGCCAACGGAGTGCAGTCCTGCGACGACGTCGGTAAGGCCAGCAAAGGATAAGGCCCCCTCCGCCGGGACGCCACCTTCCGACATTTCAGATTTCACGCCTAGGCGACGAGGGGCTTGGGAGGGCAGGTGAGGAGACGATAACATCACGAGGTCGCTCGCGTGATCACGTATGGGAACTTGATGGCGGTGGCTAAGTAGCATTGGAATTTGCCCTTCATTCGAAAAAATAAATAAAATTTACTGGGTTCGACATATACTGCTGTGGTAATAAAATGTGTGATAATAAAAATCAGAAACCCCAAAGGGAAGAGGATCAATCTGTTTTCCCATAACTGCAGCCAAATTGGAAAAACAGAACTAGTAAACAATACATAATACATTGTGCCTTGAAAAAGCATTTGCGATATGATTTGACTAGCACATCGAACAGAACGCTGCTCCTTGTTCTCATTCGAGCACAGATATGCGAGAGTTTTCAGCTCTATTTGTAAGTTCAAGATCAGTAATTACTAATGGAAATTTATTACAGGAACTGCAATTTTCGTCCGCGCTGCGGTATTCTAATATGACATTGACACATTTCGGTATTTTGAATTTTTTTTTGTTAGACAAATGACAGACGAGATGATGATTGAGACAAATGATGACATGAATGAAATGATGATATTGTAAATATTATTTCTTTTCTGTGATGACATTCCATGAAAAATCCTAAATTCTTATATAATTTGAGTTTTTTCGTTACTAGGCGACAATTATTACGGCAGCGAATGAGTTTCCCATCTAATGTCAATATTCTGCAGGTGATAATGAGTTGACTGTAAGTAAAAAGTCCGTTTGAGTAGTAAAAGCTCTACTCATTCTAAATTGATTTATGATGTTCTCTTTCTCATTACATAAACATATCAGTCCAAAAAATATGATAATGTATTTCTTTAACCGCTATATACATGGTGGAAGCGTAAACTTTATTAATTTTAACAGTAAGACTCTGGTCGGGTAAGTGTCACAAACTAGAAAACTAGTTTCGAAAACAAACAAGTTCTTTTAGGTAAATGACCGTTACATGCTGAAACCTAAGTTGGCCAAATCATGAGGTATGGTGGCCTGATGTAAACAATCGTAGGAAGACAGGTGGTAGGGAAGAAGGGCAAGGGACACACACGAATGAATTACTTAGGATGGGTTATGAAGGATGTAAAAGAGAAGAAATACGTCGCTATGAAAAGACTAGCGGATAGGAGAGAGAAATGGAAAGCTGCGTTAAACCAATCACAGGAGTTTTTACTTATGATGATGTTGAAAAGGTCGAAGGAAAGCTGATTTCGTGACACACACTAGATAGTTTAGACAATTCGGAAACTTCTTTTTAACCGGTTTTTAATATTTATTTTTCACCGCTTGTACCTTGACGATGAAGGACGTGCTTTGAAAGGCTGCTACAATATTATCATTTACAAAAACATAATTGAGAATAGCAAAATAATTCATTAAAACTTGGATTTAATACGGCATTGGTTCCAGAGAATAGACAAAAATTCCTGTTTTGGGCTAGTTGACTACAAATATCTCGAGAGATAACTCAAGGGTCCACATTTTAAGCCTTAAGGAGAGGCATTACGGGAAAAGAGTACTATCCTGACAACGAGATAATACGTTTCCTATCTGATGGAATTTTATTCATACGCCACGACAAGGGAAGTTCCAACATGTTGCATCAGGTCCCTATTTCTACAGTACAAGTCGAGGACGAATAACCCGCATTTTTCCTGCACTTTGTAGGACTGGAGCTAGTCACCCGATTGGTGGCGCATTAGATAATCCTTATTAGATAAAACCTTTGAAATGTTCCATGTAACTCTCTCGACAATAATTCTCAGAATTTTTCCTCTTACCCTTCTATTTTCTACATGCAAAGCACATTCTCTTGCACTATGGAAAGGTCCACATGTTGTCCGTGCACGTGCCTTGTTAAATGTAACACTCATATGTAAAATGGCCAATGTGGGCTGTATTAGGTAGTATGGGAATAAATAAAACATTAAAACTATGAAAATAAAAATAAATATATAAAAATTAATACATCGTATTTCAACATTCAGGAACCTCCGTGAATTCCACCAGCTTCGTGTTCTGTCTCCGACTCGAATGGTTTAATAGAAATTGGTACGAAGTTTTTGGATTTCGCTTGTCGGAATTTGGTCTAAAAATAGCACGTCATCAGAGATGAAACTCATTTTCTCACAGACCGATGATAGCGGTACAAACTTGTCGGGATACTTATTTTTCCGAAGTACGAATTTTGAGGTTTCATTGGACTAAGGAACTTCGGATATTTTTTTCGTTTTCGACATAAATGTATTTTTATAAGAGAGTAAAAGTGGGTGAGTTATATCGCAAAAATGCAAAAAAAAGTTCACTACATTGACACTTGGATTTGACCGCTTGTAATATGCCGAAAGAAAGATATGACACAATAGTCAAAAAGAATAAGAGAAATTAGTATCTTTTCAAGAATCACTCGATTGCGTATAAAAAGTACTTATAACTAATTAACTAAGCAAGCTTCATTACTAAAGCACAAAACTCATGACTATAAAGGAATCTTACGCCAAATCCTCAATAAGTTCCCAAAATGTTTTAATCTCGAAAACGATTCATCTACGTCTGACGAACTTCCAAGCACAGCTCTTCAAACTATAAAATCTCTACACACTCACCAGCTTTCACATTAGCATTCCAAAAGGAAGAATCACAAATGCAGGCAGAAAATGCAATCGATTCAAAGCTTATAATTAAAACCATGACAAGATATACAGATATCGACATTGGGAAACAAGTGAATTGCGATTCTGTTGCCACGTGAGAATTCCGACAACGTAATCCGATTTCCATTCTGATCGCACGAAGAATTTTTGCGGAATTTATTTCACCCTCACGTCAGAACGCGTGACACGATATTGGAAGGGCGCGCTTTGATTGCATAGACGACGAAGATTCCATAAATAACCGCAAGGTAGCAAATCATCACATAACTAGTTCAAGCTGTAGTTCTTCAAACAAGCTCGCATGCCAGCACATTCATTCAAATTTAAACAATATTGCTCGATATCCTCGAAACAGCATCACACATGATGTCATTCCCTACGACGAATGTCAAACGATATATACCCCCACGGAATATCTTCCATTGCCATAGCAATAATGGTAATTCCACTTCAAAAAAAAAAGTTAATCCGGCGGCGGCACAAACTGGTCTGGCATTTTATCACGTCAAAGTGATGGGAAAATACAACGGTAATATAAAACAGAACGACAAAAATATTACTTCGTTACACACGTTTGAGTCAACTCTTTGGTAACGCTGCATTATTAAAAGATTGCTTTTTTTCGAACAGAAGAATACGGAAATACTTAAGTAACACATAACTATTTATGCATACGGGCCTTTGAAGAAAAAATGAAAATATATCACTGCTCTTCCACATAAATTAATTTCTGCGGTTGAACAGTAACCAGAAATAAGAAATCCGAAGTCATAATTGACGACGACATACGCTTCCGTGCGAATTTCTAACAATAATCACGCAATTTGGCAGGTATCGAAGACACAAAAATTTTCCTCTTACGGACTTGAACATACAACTTTCCTGCCATAGATATTATATTTTCGAGGGGTAAGAGAGCTTTGAATAAATAGCGCGTTACTTTAACTATTTACGTGCTATCAATGAAACGGATCCGCAAGTTGGATGGTATATCCCTGAGATTAAATGATCTCGCTACCTTGTCACACTCAAAACGTGCTCACTTATCATCGGTGGCGGCGGGGTAACGTCCTCGCCTATCGAAAGAGGTCGTGGGTTCGAGTCCCTCCTAGGTAGGTTTACCCTGCTCAGGGCATGGTTGTGCGTGTACTTGTTTGCTTGTTAACTTTGTTGAATAACCCGATATAAAATGGCCAATATGAACTGCATTCGGTGGTTTGAGGATAAAATAAAATTTTAAAAAATGAGGGGGGAAAACGTTCAAGAAAATCAGTGGTTCAGGAAGTTGAGCACGATATAAAATATAGACGACGGCCCATTAACTGGAGAGAGAAAATGCGAGGAACTACTATGGTCCTGTTTACGTTGCAGGGAAGCTGCCAAAACCGGATTCAACCGAATTCTCCCTCCACCACACTCTCTCTTTCATCTTTCACGCCTCTGCCTCTTTTATTTGCTTAAAAAGTACGCTGTCATCCTGAAAATTTAGCCGTGTCAACATCTACGTGTATCTCAAATATGAATATTTACACCAGTATTACCTCAAAGTAGTAATCTTCATACTGCAGATACAGGTGTTGACGAAGGATTACTCTCTATACCAGGAAAATTTCCTGATAATAGGGTTAAGTTTTGAACAAGCAATAGCGGCTAGAAAATAGACAAAATATGACCGAACGACGAGGAGATATGCGCCCTCTTAGTTACTAATAGCATAGTAATTAAGCCCAGTGTTCATGAATTTAGTTCAAAATACAATTTACGGATCCCTAGTCCAAAAAAGAAATTATATTGACAATCCTTTAATTATTTGGGAACAAAAATATTTTGCTCACGACCGCCGGATCTGACCAAAGTAAGTAGAAAAATGAAGTTTATGAAGTAAGTAAGAAATTGGTTGCTTGAAAATGTAGACATCGAGTTTTTGCTCACTTCTTTAGAATAGGAGCTGCCGCTATCACATGACGAGTGATGCAGGGATGATGAGAAGTGTTGTAATATTTTTTCTTTTCTTTCCTCGTATACTTAATTTCCATTTGTAGACACTATATTTTCTCTATGTGTTTTATGAGTATATTTTATATAATCTGTTTTGCGCTCCAGCCGCTGGGTGAAAGTTAAAACAAGAGGAAAAAATACATGCAGCACGGGCCAAATTAAAATTGGAAATGAAGTTGGGATTTATTTGTAAACTAGCAGGCCACCAAGTATTGCTCGGGAAGGCTAGTACCCAGAGAAGTGGTAAACTTGGAATTCATGGTACCATGACAGGATTTTTAGGCTAAGGAACAAAGTAGGTAAGATAATGGTATACATACGTAACAGCAAACAATTGAAAAAATAATTTCCACATACTGCGCCCGGGATCAGCTTATACCCCGCACCACAACATTGATCATTAGGTGTGCTCATACGTGCGCAGACCAATAAAGTCGTGTGAGTAAAGAGAAAACGACGCAAAGGATGCGTCGGACGCAAAAGTAGTATAACGGGCTTAGGATCATGAGATGCACGTACGTACTCACTTTGCTTGCAGTCCGTGCAGCCGGATGGAAATACATTGCGGACAGACAAACATAAATCCTCTTTCCTATATATAGATGAGAGAGTTGGCAACCCTAAAGCGATGCAAGAGTCTGAAAGGGTGTCCAATTCCAAATCTTTGTTTTTACATATTTCATGCACTATTGATATAATGAGGAATTAAAATAATCATTATTATTATTATTGTTATATCATTGAAGTACTCTACCCATTAACAACCATACTTCAAGGGTTGTCGTGCCTAGAGTACAAAATGAAGTATAATTTTATTCTATACGTGCTATTTCCCCGATGGTTTTGCGTTAGTCGACAACGCACGAACCGAAAGGGAAGTGGAGGAGGGATGGAAGACGGATGAAAGGCTCAATGTCGCGGACGGAATCCAAGGTGTCCTTGGAGGAGAGCCAAGGCGATGGGGAGCCCCGAGGAACGGCGGGAAAGAAGACGCGTGCACGAGACATAGCTGTACGAGCAAAAAAAATACAAGCGCATGGCTCGTTGTAGCGAGGCGAGGGGGATAATGCCGCTTTAAAGCCCCCCACGACCCCCCTTGGGAAACTTAGCGGGGTCTATGAGGACCGTTTCTCTTCCTTGGCCGCGTCACTCCCTTCTTATGCACACACGCACAACTTTGCTGAAGTATCATCCCCGTGAGAGCCGAAGCAGAAAACAAAAGCCCGCGACAAAGCCGGAGTGTTCTCCCAATCCGGCAAGAAGAGAAAGGTGAGGACGTAAGAAGGGAAGAGAAAGGAAGAAAAGTATAGAAAGTAAGAGAAAGGACTATGTATTGAACGGTCGTCTAGCCACAAAATCCTTCATAACGAAAGAAAATCTTGGAAAAGAATTTGAAAAATATGATTTAATGCGAGTACAACGAGATCACGTCAAAAACGATAAGTGAAGTGAAATTATAGCCCTCCGATTAGCAACCGAAAAACGAAGATAAATGCGAGTACAAAAATGACTTTAATGACTGAATAAAATGTATTACGAGAGATCAACAGGCACAGATTATTTACCACGTAACTAATATTTAAAACGTTCAAGGAAACTATTAGTAAAAGAATCAGAAATAACCATCGCAGATAAGTGCGTTTTACTTTTCGAAATTATTATATCTAAAATTCAATCGAAGTTACAATTAATGCTAACATCCCCAACAGTAAATTGAATACCCAACTAAATACAATCCACTGAAATACGGCATAACTTGAATGACAACAAACGGCTTCAAAACGTCGACTACCGGTATATGTCAGAAATGACCATTATTCCAAGAAATATCACGCAGTAAACGAAACATCGAGAGGGCCACTTGGAGCCCATCGAGTGGACTTGTGGGTGCAAGGCCGGCTATACGAACTGAGTGGTTCCAACATACAATAGAGCTGTATATGAGGTTTAAATAATTTGAATCACTCATCAAGAGAAGAGTAACACCATGTTAAAAATTGTAGAAGAGCATGAATTGAAAAGAGAAATCATTACAACATCCAGTAAATACAGAGCTCGTTCTCAGAAAATTAAAATGGTCATCAATATAAAAAATAAAACTTGGAAAAATGCGACCAGATTGTCATTGAATCAAATTTATGTAAACAATGCACTGCAAAGGCATCCGCTTGCCTAACCATAGTTTAATTCCTAGTTGCTGGTCCACATTTTGAACAGAGTGAAGAGAGGAGTTTTTCGGGTTGTCACTTACAACGTCAATGATATGACAGCAGAGAGTTGATCGATTGCCAATGGCGCATCGATAGCTGATGGTCGATTTACTATCGGTAGACAATACACAATATATGGGTCAACAGAGAATACATTTTCGATGGTCAACGAACGGTTGATGATGCAAGACAGTACCAAAAGATGGCCTCTTCGATCGTAATTCTATGAGAGTTTTTAATACAAGTACACAGAGCCATATACCACCATTAAAGAAGACCTAAGTAGCAACCACAATTACGAAAGACTAAAACAGAACACTACCTCATTTTGTAAGCCGGTATTAGGAACGCGTAGCATATTCACCATTGCACAGATCGTGAAAAAAACATAATTAACCATGTTCAAAAATAAAAGGCAAATTATCCACACCCTCGTACAATAGATAGTAAACGACCATTGAAAATTTACAAACATCGACGCCCTTTGATTGAGCATCTGATTTCCTTGTCTCAATTACTAGCTTTTTATTTCATCGATTTACTTTTGAGACAATGAGGAAAATCGAATTGCATCAGTTTTAAGCCTCAGAAATTCGATGATGAAAATCAAAATTGAACAGGCAACGTAATATAAATAGGCTTAATAACTAGGCTACGTTTTTCATTAGAGGAGATCAAACCATTACCAGCAAGCGGTTAACAATTAACGGCGTCCGAGTAATTTCCACGAGCGAAAATGAAGGCCGCAATCGATGGCGTTTGTTGAAGAGAGAGAAAGAGAGGAGAGATGGAAAATGCCGGCGCGCGGGCTTGAAGAGGGCCATGCAGAGATGCTGCGGCGAAAGGCGGGAGGGGTGGTATGGCAATGCACCCCTGGTGGGAGAGGGGGTAAGCGATGCGGGAGAACGAGGATGTGCCTGTGGAGGGTGATGGGAGGAGGGCGACTGCGGAAAGGGGCATTTCAGCACGGGGAGGAACGCGGACGAGGGGAGGAGAACGATTTCTGGAGCAACAGAAGAGCGAGGCGGGGTCTAAACACTAGGAGTGAAATGGGCGTGATTTTACGCCATCCGTCTTTTAACCCTCTTAGTGCCACCAAAATTTGGTGGTACTAGCGAAAAGTGGCAACCTAAATTTAAGAGTTTTGTAACACTTTATGAAAAAACACAATATGAAGTTACTATTTTAGATATCAATTTTATGTTTTATTTATTTTACTAAAAAGGAATTATTTGTTGATTATAATATTCTAATACATTGGATAAAGGATAAATTTAATTGTTACAATAACACTAGTTTGAAAATCCATTCTACGCTCGAGTCGATATATCGGCTCGTGGAGCATAAGCCGATATATCGGCCCGTGGCACTAAGAGGGTTAATAAAAACGTAGTTTGCCATTTTTTTTAACAAAGTGGTAAAAGTTGTGGCAAAGTGGCAACCTCTAAGTAAAAAAATGAAACGAACAAAAGCAAAATTCATTCCTTAAAATTATAAAAGAAACTTATTCCTCATTGGTTGTAAAGGAATAACACAGAAGTATTGAAAATGGCCAGCACTGTGGTACAGATCTACGATACTAAGGCCAGCACGGTAAGGGTCAACCGTAATATCACAGAGTTCTACAACAGGCGTTCACAAATGTTGAATGCAAATATTGACTACTTGTGTAGGATTTCGCGGCGTGGTGAAGATTCAGCTGAGAGGTTTACGGGATAGGAATCGCGTGTGAAATACACATGAGAAGACACCTGACTCTTTAAAAGACGGTCGACTGTCTGAACTTCATCGACCTGATGAAGCCAGCTGCAATGCCGGCGAAATTTTAGCATACGAAGATGGACACACGCGATCCATAAGTAATAATAAAGTGTAATAATGTAATATCTTTTTCATTTTCCTTGAGTGTTGGTCAAATAATTACATAACATTCGACTCTTGGCTAGCCTTTCGATTCATTCACTGTCTTCTTTACGGCTTAGAATTTAAATTAAGAAACTGGGAAAATCAACCGCTAACCTTTAGCACACAGTTATGTAACATAAACGTTATCCATGCAAATATATGCGCTTGCATTTACCAGTTTCATTTCCACAAATTAATAAGTTATATGAAGCATTTTTGGGGTTTTGAACTAGAGCAGTAACAACACTATAGTCAAAGAAAATTATCTGGAGGAAGAGATGGGTGACACTGTATATCAGCAGTAAGGGCTTAGTATTTTACAACAAGCATATACATGTAAAAAACCCATTATCATATGTATCTGAAATCAATAATTTAAACATAACATGGGGATATTGAGAGATAGTTCATAATTATACCCTAAACCTTCGTAATGTCACTCTCATTCACTTAAAACCCTCCCAATTACATAAAAAATATGAACCGTCACGTGTACTGCCAATCATTGATAACGCAGTCTTAAGAAACGAAAGAAATGCCCTAGTGTATTTTTTGCGTAATTATATCATCGTGGACGTTAACTGAAACCATTAATACAAGAATCATAAAATCGTAACATCAGCATTTAATAGCCTTTTATAAATAATTTAAGGCTGTATAATGGATTCCACCGTAAATAGTAAATATTTTAAATGCTATAACTTTTTTTTTATTTTTTAATAATTTCTGGCATGATACTGAATTTGCCTTCACAAGTAGAATGCAATTTCAGGCTATTCATCGCCGAAATATATCGCTTTAAATATGAAAAAAATCTCGTGATGCACCCTCATCATGAAGGCAACCACCCTGTATTCAGCAGAGCAATATGGCAGAGCGAGGCTTCAATTTCTATCGCTTAGGGTAGCTGCAGCACTCCCCCAGAGAGAGAGAGAGAGATAAACACGCCGCGGAAGAACAAGGGAGGGAGAACAAAAGTGAAACGAAAAAAAAGAAACAAACAAAGCCACGGAGCTTCAAAATTAGAGACCTCATTCTCTCGTTCCCCAGTTTCTTCCCCGTGCAGAAAAGCCAGGGTCGCGAGCGAGTGGCGAGAGACGCGAGAACTATTTTGTTCTCGAACACAAGAGCCAGAGGAACCGATGGCGACCCAATAATTCAGCCACACAAGAGACTTCTCCCCCCCCCCCGCCGCCGCTAACGGCAAGGACCGGCTGCCTTCAAAATTAGAATCATTGTTCCGAGCATTGGGAAAATAAATGGGACGGCTTTGTTTACGTTTCGGGGACAACAAGAGTGAAGAGATACAAGTTTATCCTTAGAGGATAGAATAACTCACCCTTAAGGTACTCGAAGCACATTTTCTTTACTATAAAACGTACATTAAACGGGCATACGAAAACACAAACGTAGCTCAAGTGTTACTCATCATGAGATCGATTGATGAAATAACATATGCTTGAGACCACACCACGGACTCCATTTACGAGTTTTCTTTATAACATACCGACGCCGTAAGAAATAATCAACTCTTAAGAGTTTTATTTTTCGAGAAAAAAAGTGGCTAATGAGGAAAACTTTGAAAAATCGTTAAAAAGTCAACCTCAACTGAACTTCTTCGGCAATTTCAAAGCAGCAATAATGACCAATCACAAAAATTACTATACAAATTCAAATATTCTGCCGATGGTCGGAAAGTTGAATAACAAACGTCATATGATTTCCACCCACGATTACATCTAGTTTCCAGGAGATGCAATAATTTCGTTTGGTGCAGGGGAAATTCGATCTAAATTCTTTTTATATATTTTAAGCGCCATCCATACACCGTCATGTAGGAGTATGACAGTCAATAACAATACTTCACTTGCTGAGGTAATTGCTAGACTTTCGAGACTCAGCACCACTATCTCTAATTCTATAAAATATCCGAAGACATTCCGAAAGTAAGAGCAACCTACGCAGACTTCACACTCCGTGGATCAAAAATAGCGTCACCTAAGCAGCCACACAGAAGGGATCTCAAGGTAAGGGCGCAACTTGAAAGGCCTTCAAGGTAGATGATCCCGCAAGTTTTCTGCCACAGTCTCAAGGCTAATATTTTCCTTCCATACAACTAAGCGCTTTCTTAGGTTCACGGTCGACCAAACATCAACGACACATACAAGTTATAATATAGGTTCCTAACTTTTTTCAGCAATATCCTTCCTAAGATATCGCACATTTTCAAAATTTTAATTAACAGGTGTAACAAGAAAATAGAAACGAAAATAAGCTTAACAGCGTTATATAAAGACGGCTTGTCAGGTAGTCAAAGAAAATTTCAAATTCAAGGCTCCACACAATCAAAACACTACGAAAGAAAAGATACAAAAGGTAATAACACATTAAAATTAGAAAAGTTTTCACGATTCATCATCAAATTTATTCCCAAAGTCAATAATAAAATATAATTTCAATGCGTTGAAATTCCACCATATCTCGCCTGAATCGGTAAATTTATCAATATCACTATTGTAAATACCTTTGGAAAAATATGAAAAAGTCTAATAACAGGTTAACAATCATTTGAGAGGCCATTTTTCGGAAACAAAAAATTGGTTGGAATTTGAATGCCACGTATTAGTAAAAACAAAAGTTTTGATTTTGAAAAAAATAAACCTTTCTATAGGATTTTAAGACCCGTTATTAAAAGCCAATATTGTATTTTACTACCCTCACACACAGGTTCACATAATATCAACAAAAATTTATGACAAAAAGATACCATCGCTCGTTACCTGCACCAAATGATACACAACCACTCACAAATTGATGGGTAAACATAAATTAGTTCCGTAAGTAATTAATTCCCTACGCATACGATGTACACCCGCGATTCGTTAGCAAAATGAACTCGTAAACCATTCCTTGTACACTGAACCTCTAGGCAACTCGCCAAAACGCGAATAACTATCGGGGGAGTGAGTTGAGTGAAACTCTGAGAATAAACGTTGACCTTTGGGAGTAACAAGAACGGAGGTACAGAATTCTCGTCTAAGGGCGGCAGTATCTTGAAAGTAAGAAGGCAGAGTTAACGTGGAGTCCAAAACGAAGTGGCACGTAATCACGCAAACACCACTCGCCCATCTATCAAGAGCAAAAAAAGGAAATGAATTCCAAAGAATACCCTGTTAAGATGGTGCAAAGTATTCCTATTACTTTTTGATGCTGGCAGAGAGTAAGTAAACTATTTATCGCTTATTTTAATGGTGAATTATATTTACGAATATCTAAGAGAACATACTCCAAATCCAATTATACTCGATAAAAAGATATCGCTATTCAACAGCGACAGAAATGATCTATATCTGAATATAAAAATACACTAGTGATTAAAAAAATACAGGCAATGGTAGACCGAACAATCTACATTGACCCAAAAATAATGCCTTAGGGAAATACCATACGTGACAAGCATCCTCATTCACCGCCAGGGAAACAAGATATAACACCGGTACCTACGATGGAATTTCCCACATAAAAACACACTTGAACTCCTTTGTATTCACGCCAGAGTTCCCATTTACAGTCAGTTGCTCTAAGGAATTTACCTCGAGTAAGTTGACGGAGGCCACTAAGACAAAAAACTGGATTTATGCTGGTAAACAGGTAAAAAATTAAAACACGGATCCTCTTGCCTTTTTGACAGAATAAACGGATACATCGACAAAAAATTCTTTGATAATGTAACAAATTTATAGATGGCTTCACCAAAAGAACATATTTACACTTCGCAGGAAAGGAAACCCACCGGTAACAGTTCAAATTGAAAGGGCTCTATTACAGAACCTTTTACATTGTGTGTGAGCCCGCAGAGTCGATAATAATAATGATTGTGACTTTCAATGATAATAATAAATGATAAATATGGCTATAAAAATATTATAAATAATAAATATGACTACGATTAGTTAATGGGGAGTGAGTTACAAATGCAAAACCATTTCTATTAGTATTGCGTTGGGTTCTATTGTTTTACCTCAATAATACATTATAAAATAAATAATTTCTTTCTATTACTGTAAGCTCGAAATGTGGATAGGCTGAATACCTACCGATCTAATTAAAATAGTCTCCTCAACACGGATTCATAGCATAGTTTGATGAATAATTTAATCAAAAGACTTTCTATGTCTTCAAGAGGACTATACAAGAGATCTTCAACTCGTCTTCTCTTGCTCGAGAGGTATGAAAGGGGGAGAAGTCTGAGGCAGGTGGCCTGCAGTGGAGGTGGGAGGGGGGGTGAGTGGGAGGGACGTGACTTGACACGGCCAAGCAGAGGGCGTCCTCCTCGGTGCGTGGGTGCGAGAAAATGCGCGCGATATGAAAAATTCAAAGCGGATGAGGGGGGAAGAGGGCGTCATCTCGAGAGCTAAACTGATCCCAAACGCCCACATTGCAGCGGGCACATTCAGCCAAGGCGGTATAAATAAATTGGTGGAGAAAGTGAGATTTTTGGGGAAAAATTGGATAGGTATCCCGAGGAAAGGAAATGGAGGGAACGTTCTCGGCATGACTTTCGAAAAATTTGTTTTGCGGCCCGAAACGCCAAGCAGAAATTCCCCAGTGGAGCGGAAATAAATATTGGGGATAAAAAGATTGCATCGATGATCTCGGATTTTTGAGATTCCTAGAGCGGAATGGATATTCGAAGAGTTTTGCATTAATCTTCAAAATGAGTGCAGGGGAAAGAGTACCAAGGAAATTTCCAAGCTGTCAAGACTACACGCGGGCTTTATACTTTGCGAAAGTATCCAGAAATCGCCAAAATACATTTTTTGCACGAAACTTTTAAACTTCTTAAAATCCTGTCCTGGGCCCTCAAGATGACTCATTCACTGCTCTCGGCAAACATAGTAAAAAAACAGGTTTAACTGCTAAGATGTTTTCCTTACATTAAAAAAAACTGTTTTCGCCAATAAAAGGAAGGGGGGCTCCAAATTTACAATTGATAAAGCTTTAGCTTTACTTATAGAAGATATGATTTGATTAAATTGACTACGATAGTGTCATAGCCCATTATAGGATGTTTCCTGCAGTTACATTTATCTAGTAGGAGTGGCGGCAAGTCAAGTAAAATTAAGCGACCATAAAAGATAGGAACTGTACAAAGTAGGGTTTAAGATAGCTATTTGCTGAATGTAATAGAATCGCGTGAAGCTATTTCACAGCCTATACGATGGTCAATGTAAGTAAACAGCATTAACGAACGTGAAAAAACATTAGGTACACTTTCGAATCGATACCGTGAAGGACAACTTCTAAGAAAGTTCGAAACGCAGTACCATGAAGCTGGTACTCCAGTAAAAATGAGCACCAAAGGGGAAGCAATATAAGAAGTAACACCAAGAGACGCGGAGATGTGCTAAGTGACGCATATGCACCTTAGATTTACCGCGGACGGGTGCACCAGCGTTAAACGGATCAACACCCTCGAAGAGATCCAGGAAGACATTTGTTTTGACGAGACCTGCGCATCAACAAGCACGCGATTGCCGCACCGAATTCCGACGCCGAGTTGGGGTGCCCTTTACCTCGCCAAGACCAGAAAAAATATCTAAGACTTCTCTTCTCGTTCGACGTGATCACTGAAGATCCCTCAGCAAATGTGACTAAGGCGTAAGTAACCCTTTCATCGGCACTCAAGTTCATCATTACAAAAAAACTTAAGACAAAATCCTTTATTTTGGGAATTTTGCATAACAATGAGCAACAAATATTTGCTGAACATATCATTTGACAGATAGCAGGCAAATAATTATAAAATTTATATTCATTGTAAAACATTTGTCCTCTCACACCAATATATTTTCTAAGTGCACTACAAGTTCCATCGCCCAACGGTGTCCCAAGCTACAATTGGTGGCAAAAGGCATCATATAAAGCTGATGGAACGGAATAAGTTTCCCATGAACTTAATCTGCATTATATCTGATAATAGCTCGTAGAAGAAGATAATCCAAAATTTCGTGACGAGCGGAAAGGTTTTCCTTGAATGCATCAATTAACAATTTAATGGTTTATTACAGAAACACCTTAAGCAACAATTTGTAAATTTTAGGAAAATCAAGATAAACATTACGTACTCCAGTGTGTAGTTTCTGCGCCAAACGATGTATTTAAAGTTGCATACTCATTAAGTGCTAAAAGTTAAAATCGACGAAAATGTCGGTTATGGTGTTTATTCAATAAACGACTCAATTCAAAACCAGCTTCTTTTATCATAGCATGAGCACGGCCATAGGATAAATGTAATGCACGACAATGAAAGAAATTACCGCTTCCAGTGATTCTAGCGGTGATAATGGACAAGAGATGATAAATCACCGATTAAGGTCATATCGGCAAGCGTTAATCGTAATCCCACTTTTGACAACAAAGCACTTCGCCACTGACGAAGAGAAATGCGTGATGGGCAGATCAAGTGCAAGTGCTCTGCACGTGCGGGGGAAGAGCAGGAGAAAAGCATGGCGAGAATTTTTTTTCAGACGAATGATAACAATGATCACACGATCAAGGCGGAAGAGAGAGCATGAGGAAACGATAGCTGATCCTTGGCAATACGTAAAAAAATAAAATTGAAGGGGAGACCACGCGATACTGACATACAACGCTAAAACAATAAAAACTGTATTTGATACGAAAAACCAGGCTGATGAACCCTGTAAACTTTCGAACATCACAATAATTAACCGCTGGTCTAATACTCTACGGTATATTTGATAATCCCTCTAACATTTTACCGCGTCAAGATGAAGGCTACAACATGGATGCCTTACTGTTAACACAAATCAGATACAACGTAATAGCCAAATTACAGAAGAGTAAAAAACATTAATAATAAGAAATATAAAGTGTTTAAATAAAAATCTTAACATAGCGAGAAAATCAACTGCCGTAGCTGAAATTCCACTGAAAACTATACCTTAAAACGTAATTCAAGCAAAAATAAAATAATAAGATGAATAGCACTATAAAATGTTACAGTTCTACGCATTTCTTCCCCAATAATCAATTAATCACAAGCAAATCAATCAATCAAGCAAATCAATCACAAAGTTGAAACTGATGTTATAAGGATATGTTGTATATCCATGACGTAAGAACAAACGCCTCATTTTCCACATGTATCTTAAACGCACACCTCATTTCACCACACCAGTGAATTGAACGCGTTGTGCGCTTGAAATTCAAAATTCTGTGTAAAATATCCAGCTTGTTCATACACCAAAGGGCAGAATTAGAGAAAATGTTTTTATTCATGTCACTATAAAACATAATTAAAATGTTTCGAGTGAAAAAAATATGAAGTCATCCGAGCTGAGTTTAATGGAAGATGAAAGAAAAAAGTTATTTTTAATTATCATCAATAGCCATAGTTAAGAATATCAGCAAAATACATGCTAACAGATATGAACGAAGATTGATATTGAAAGTCATCAGATTGCTACACAAAATAGAATTTCATTGATTTAACCTTTATTAGACACTTCATAGACAATAAACTGAAGTTTCGCAGTTAGAGAGAATACTATTGAATAAATCGTCATCAAGAACTACTCGCACTACTTTCCACCTCTAATCTCGTTTTAGATGAGTTGATTAAAAAAAGACTTCTTTGAAATGTGTCAACAACAAAAATCGCATTATCGACTCACATGTCTGAAAGGAGTATAAAAGAGAACCAAAAGTATTAAATTTAACGAGCATGGCACACTTAAAATTAGCAGTCGCTACTAAATGAACCCGGCTCGAAACGATTTTGAAAAAAAAAACCTTCTCAAATACGTGATTACTTCGAGTACGAGAATCCTTTGAGAATCGACACGAAAAAGTTGAAGTAATCAGCAATAAGGAAACCTTAATCGTAAACCAACAATGAGAAATAAATTGCGGAGCAAAGGAGTCAATCAAGGCCGTCTCTCCAACTTTCCTCAATACCCGATTCCTCGCCGTGAAAATCAAAAGAATGAGAATCTTAAATGGCTCGGGATGGCCTTTCAAGCAGCAATCATCACCACGAAGTCACGAGCAAGACCGGTCGCGAATAACAGAGATCAACGGGTGATTCCCGCCGCCAATTACGAAAGCGACCGATTCCAACCGCCCTCCTTTCCTCATGAAGACTTGCCTCCTTGGTCTCCTTTTACAACCCCCCAGACTCGTCTGGAAACTTTCGAGGGGAAAATTAAAAGAGCATCTGGAAAAAGAATGCATTCAACATTGACGAATCCCTCTGAAATGTGCAACGAAGGGGTTGCAAAAAAATTTAATCCCGCGGCAATCGCGAGCGCGGGAGGAAGGAATGATGGAAAAGGGGAAGTGGAGAAATTACCTTTCAGGCCAGTTTTATTCCTCGAAATCCACCCACCCACTACGCTACGGCGTGAAACCTTTCCTAGACCGCCCTTCCGAGTAGATGCGGGACCGCCCAGGCGAGAGAGCGACAGCGTATGACTCCCACGTGACGAGGGAAAGCTGAAACGCGAATTTGAATAAATCAATCTTTTTTCTGAAAACCGTTCCCGCGGACGGAGGAAAGTCAAAGACATCGCGGAATTGAGACGGAAGCACGGACACGTCAACACACACGCACGATTCACTTCTGACGAAAAATGGATCACTCGGCCTTCCGAGAGAGAAGGGCATACAGCGACTACAATGGATTCCTGTTCCACACACAGCTGCTATCGTTGCGTTACAATACGCAAATTGGAGCTACTTCATGGAATTAAATCCATAATTTTCATAACACTATCGTTACAAATTTTCCATTTCAATCGTAAAACCGAAAAAGAAAAATAGCGGAATAAAACTATTAATAAAACACAAAATAAAAGATACATTTTCCGGAGTAATTCGGTGGAAATCTTTGATATTTAACTTACTGAAAAGTGCTTGTTAATTTCCACATTTAGTCATTCCAACCGATCCACGTTTCGGCAAAAAATGCCATTTTGAAGGCATAAAATGGCATTATGTGCCGAAACCTTGGTCGGTTGAAATAAAGAAGTGTGGAAATAGACAAGTACTTTTCATTAAGTACTTCAGCTCGACTCTCTAGCTTCCCTATATACTCAATGCTTCGCTGCGGATATGAGAAGAATGAGGCTAATGAATTGCTGTCAATGGCCTTTTAAACAGCAATCCGGATATTGATTGATACGGATTCTTCTCTCAAAGCCACGAATCAGAATGAAACTGACAGAATTACGTACTCATCAAAAGTCAGCAACGCGAAAATTGGTGTGACGCAGTCCTAACTCTCCAATCAGCTGGTCTTTTATCACACTAATCACTTTAATCACCAACTAATTCATACCCTTAATCCAACGCCTTCCTACGCCGTTCTTTCCTTCCACGATTTTTTTATCACACCATCGTCTATAATGATGGACAATTTAGTAAAAATTACTACCAAAATACAAACCAATGGTAATTTTACCAAGTTTTCCGAAATACTTTTTATAACTTAACTAGGCGTATCCATGGTTTTGCAATATTAAAAATGGTTCGTGTAACAAATGACCAGCGTTTTTTATTTTTGCACGGGTGAGAGGAATTTTCACAAGATTCTGCCTCATACGTATTCAGAAGATATAGGAATTTATTTCTCTTCGTGGCTTGAAAACAGCTTCAAAGCACAAGTGAAGTGTATCCATAAAAGCTTGCAACTGGACTTTAATAAACAGCACCCATTGATACGATTAAAGTCTCATCACGTTTTGTAGGACGTAAATGTTTCGAGTATTCGCCAAATTTTACCATCAATTTCACGCATAATGAACAGAATACGATACCCCTTGCAGTGCCTTATATAACGCCCTCTCTACGCGTGTTAAGTGGCAATAAAAGCAGAAATCCATTCAGGAACCAGAGTACCCGCCAGTTCTGGCTCGCCTGCCTACTGGTGGGCGAATTTGGCAAAATCACAACTGCGAGCCGCATCGCTTTAGTGCATTCAGTTATGCGCTGCGTCGTAAAAGCGTTTTGCGTCGGCCGTTAATCCTATCTAATGCCCAAGAAGTCACTAAAGGTAAACAAAAACATTAGAGCAATTCACGGGTTTTGACTTGAATGAAATGGCCATCTATCTGAGGAATTTGAAACAACAACTACATTCTGCCCGAAGAGAGTTAAATAGCTTTGCATCTTTTTTAGTGCAGAGATGATTTATGAATTTTATGAATCCACTTTACAGTTTTCATGGCTATGGTTAAGGCAATGTTTCAAAAAACCAGTTTCTTGGAAAGTGTGGTATATTTAGATAGAAGTTTTTAAAAAATGACTGCTAAAGGTGCCTTGACGATGAGACAGATTTACCACCATCTGTAGATACTTATTCAAAATCATTTGAAGTATCCAAAAGGGAGAGAATTGTAAATCAAATTATATCATTTGGTTTCGAATTATGGGTTCATACACCACAATGTAGGCAAGATAAACTCTTGGGGCAGATAATGAAAAAAATACGACTGAATATTTTACCAACACTACGTGTTGCCCTGGTCATGTATATAAACTGTGCAGATGAAGATTTATGTCATGCAATGGAATGCGTAATGTGACCTACTCCAGGAAAAATACTCGGCGCCTTTGCTGAGCGGAAATATTTTGATTGCTTATATTCTTGAGCCTCCATTGCATTTCCGACAGCTGCTACGCGTTCGGAGTAGTGGTGCACGACCTAATCCACGACAGAATGTGAGCCGAGCCGCCGACTACAGCAAGAAACTCCTCGATTGACTCGGAAGACGACGTTCCTCGGAAAATGCTCCGGTTCCTCACCCCCATCCCGTCCACATCTCCAGGAATTAACACTCGCGCGGCGGACGAATTTTCTTTGTCCAGAGAAATGGCCAGAATGGAATCCGCATTCATGAAACTTTCTCCCGAATAGTATATGGTGACAGGATCACGAGGGGGGGAAAAAGTGCAATCGCGGCTGAGTCCTGATGAATGTGACACACATGCGTATCCCGAGGGCTCAAAGGTTTCTTCTTCCGCGTTTCGTTCGCGTCGGTCCACGCCGCGACGCTGCACGAGGATATCCGATCTGATTCACATTGACGATACGCTCTTCCATCGTCCGCGAAATGCCCTTTCATCGGCCGCCGAGAAACTTAACAGCATGGTCGATTTCACGTGAACTAAAAATTTTAATTAGCATAGCGTGAAAGGATTTTCTTTGCTCATTCAGCCAAGAGTTTTTTATTTTAAGGCTAACGACACATTACGCAGTTCGATGAGATAGCCAACCCCCTTGAAAAATTTTAAATAACACTAAACGAAGAGTCCAGGATAAATTTGGGGTAATTCACAATCGATTTATTCCAGAACGAGAGTCGATAACAGAAAATTGATAGCAGTAAATTTCCGACTGAAATAAACGCAGCAGTTAAAATATTTTTCAAGCTATGGCTATTGCCATTACCGTACGACTAGACAGTAAAAATAATTAGGTTTCTGTACTTGGGAAAATCGTTTTTTTTTTCGTCAAAACCGGAAAATACTTAAAATTCGAGATATCACTAATAAAAAAACTATCTTTAGATTAATGCACGCTTTCTGAGAATAAGGCCTGATACTGAAATGAAAAAATGCATATATCATAAAAGCAATCTCACTTAATATATGGGCAATATTATTTGTACCGGAATTACCTTCAGAGAAAACTATGCAAAAGGATATTTCGATAAAATTGTAAAATACTGAAAAATTGCAAAACTATTAACTGTGCATGATCAAAAAACATTTATGAAGGTGATGTTCATATGCAGAAACATTATTAATTATCGAAATACCTTCTAAATATGCCCAAAATTAACATGTGACAGAATTACTGCCTGGTCAACCTTCGAAGTGTCATGGTTTCAAACACCTTCGAAAACTCTGTTAATCGAACTATAATTCGAAAACTTTTAATAAGGCTCTTAGTAATGTTTCAAATACTAATTTCATGAAATTCAATAATTTAGCTCTTGATTTTTCAAGATAAAATACTTCCAGCCTAAATTTTAATTTGAGAGAAAAAGTTGTCATTTTCATGGAAACGACCATATGTAAAGAAGCAATTCGTCTTCATACCTAAAACCCGATACTGTGGAATCGGCAAAACTTACGGTCACTTAATCGGTAAATGACGAGAATATCGGCGATCTAAAAAGAAAGAGTGCACCAGAGCAACAAATAGAGCTTCAAGACCATCAGACCGTTTGGAATCATTACGCGATTTATAACGGTATTCGCGTTATTTACGATTTTCCATGGTTTTAGGACATCCAACACCATCCAAAAACATACAGTAATGAAATAGCGAACATTTGCATTCACGAAATTCAAGGAGTATGAGCAGAGCATACAACATTCAACGAAGTAAAAAAAGGGTGGCATTCAATTTGCAATTCCGCTCCAAAGGATTGAAATGAAGAGTTGAAAATAGGAGCAACATCAGAGAAATGAACACGACGACGCTTTCCCATCCAACTCAATCACAGACTCATTGACTGAAAGGGAATTCCGATATATTAGCCACAGGGTGACTTAATTTGACGGACACCAACGTCCGCATCCTTTTTACAGTTTCTAACTTAATCTAGGACTAAGATGAGCAGTCAAATGAATGGAAAAAGTAGTTCCACGAAGAAACAATCCAGTGATTCAGGAAGGAATGGAAGATAACTCCACAGGAAAGGTACCACCATTAATGATAAATGCTTTAAAAAACTTGATAATTCATGATGAAAGAATAATTACATATCACATTATAAATAGAAAGCAATCAAGGCCAAAAACATTATTGCAGTCGGGAAGAAATTAAACGCGAAGAGACCAAGATTTCTCATCCGATACGCTATAATACCAACTCAGATAGGTTTCAGAAAGTTAAAATTATGTTGCTGGATACGAAGAATTGAATGGTGAGGGAAACACTACTACTATGAGTGACTACTTTCTGGAGGTAGAACCAAGAGCAGAACTTTATTTCGAACACGTGACCACATCTTGCGGCATGAGTTTCTTAGGAATGAACGTTTAAAAAAATGCACTAACCCCACAATCATAGGCAAGGACAAGCTAAAAGCGACCAAAAATGGGAAACACATCGGATTTTTGATGAAAGAGGAACAAGATTCTCTGCCGTACAAACCATACACCGAACCGTAGTGACGGTAGTCTCAATTCATCAAGAGAGAAAAATGTATCCAGCATTGGAAATGAACTCGATTAAATTTGGTGTAATCACGATTTATACTGAGAGTGATTTGATATTGTTCGCATCTTTTTCCATGAGTTCGTTCCTTCCTCTTTAATAGACGTTCAAAACGAGAAAATGCAAACAACCTCTTTGCTACTTTAAGCAAACAAAACAGGAAGGCAGTAACTTATTCTACTCGAAAAATAAGTGAGGTAAATGAAGATGTAGTATATCAATGGGAAAGCTATCTGAATAAGTTTACACTTCTCTTCTCGCGCATGGAAGAGCATAATATTTCGCAGGAGACGTAAAATTCATAATAAGCCTAAATTGATCACACTCTGGCAAACGTCTTCTTGTCCGAGAATCACTCAATAAGCCCACAACATACCGCATCAATTGGGAAATCAAAAAGATTCATGACATTTCACACTTCCGAAGTCGTACGGATTTCCTTTAAAAGAGAAAATATTCTAAGATAACACCACGCTCGGGCATAAAAATATTGCAGAAAACCTGAGTTAACTGGCAAGTTCAACATAATTGCAATAGCATGAAAATTAGGTCATAAAAAAAGTAAACTTAAAAAAATTCAGAAAACGGCGATTTTCTCCGCGTCTGATCTACAAAACCACTCAAAAAATAATGAAGGGCACAAGCTTCATAAAAAAACACACTGAAACATTAACTTGACGGATAAAAGATGACCATTTATTCCTAATCACAATATAAATTTGACCATACAGCCTACGGGTTCGAAAAATTAATTTACAAAAGACTATCACGAAAGCAAAAAGATATCCATCCATCTTGGGATCTAAATACAACCTATACGGGGTCTTTCTTAAAAGAAAAGAGGACGAATACGTTTCAATAACGCTAATGGGAAGTAAAAACTGGTTATGGTCGCGAGGATGAAAGAAAGTAGCATGCAAAAAAAATTAAAGGTGATAATAGCACGAAGATGGCTGAAGGGATTATTCAATTACATATAAAAACGCTCACTCGCTCTTAGTAATAAATTTTAATCGATGAAACAATTACGCAGAAATGAAAATCGGCCATTAGAGCTCCGTAGGGTTGGGGACGCCATGTAAGATGACTGAGAATTTCTGCTCATCCCACAAAATCTCGCGGTTGATGCAAACGCTCCAAACTCGGTTCAGCTCCAAAGAATTTGATAGTGAAAAACAGGCATTCTAAAAGAGGAAGGAAAGCCGTTGCCTGAAAAGATCCAGGTGCGAATTTTTCCAGAATGCTGTGCGAATTTTTCAAGAATGCTGAGCGAATAATTCTAAAATACTTGGCAGCAAAACACAATTTTTCTTTTTCCAACGCACAATTATTGTAGACAAAATATAAAAATAGCCTTGAGCATGAAAAAACCAGAAATCATATAAAGGCAATTTGAAAGGAAAGAATTTTTGAATGATAACGATTAATCCCGTAAAACACTAACCTTGGCTTTCTAAAACGGAAGTAAAATCATCGCTATAGACATCGAGTATAGCTTTCAATTACTTCTACAAAAGAAGAAACCCACTTAAAAAAGCATTTCCAATTGCAATAAAAACTAATTGGAATGAAAAAAATGGTTTTAATTTTAAATATAGTGGTGTAATAGTACGGAAATCCATCGACTGAAGAGACCCAGATGCGAGAGAACGTCGAGAGAATAAGTCAAATCCAGGGAGCAAAATACAATTTTTTAATTTCATCCTTGTAATATCTCATTTCTCAAATATATAAACTCAACAGCTCTAGTAAGTCTACTATAAGGTAATCTAAGAGAGTCTGATATTTGGGAGAAGAAAACATGGCTGGATGAAATATTATCGGCTAAGTGAAATTGACATCTATTTGCTAAAACCTAGTTTTCTAGGTCATTTACAATCTGTAGTTGAATTAGGAAATATAATAATGCCGAAGGACTGAATGCAAGAAGAAAAATGAACGCAGGTACTCGATGAAGACCTCCGACGTGTAATTAGCATTGCTATATTATTACACAAAGTTTATACCCATGCAATCAATAAGTAAGGTTACGAAAACAGGCTAAAGGTGGTACTGTCAACGAATAACTAGAGCAATTTTTCCCAATGAATAAGGAGCATACCACAACGCTTTATTGCTGGCATACTTTCCTTGAATTTGGAAATATAATATTACGAAAGAGCTGAATGCAAGAGGAAAAATGAACTCAGGCGATCGATGAAGATCCCCGAAGAGCCACTTGCATAGCGATATTTTTACATAAATGTTATACCCTTGTAATCAGTAAGTAAGATACGCAAGCAAGCTAAGGGTGGAACTATCCACGAATAACTATAACAATATTTCTCAATGAAAAAATGGCATACCACAGGGCTTTATTACTAGCACACGTTCCCAACGGGGCGCCACCGCAGTAGAACGTGACTGAACCGCAGATGAGGGGGCAGTGAACCCACCACTCCTATCCCTGCGGCGCCATACACATTAAAATTAAAGCGCATTCCGAGAGAGCCGCCCAAATACGAAAGATGACGGCCATCAATCACACTGCTTCCGACGAAATTAAACGAACAACATTCGTCAAAAAGTATTCCAATCAACCGGCGCCACATTCACTAATACGAAACGACAATGGATTCGAACGATTACGAAAGCTACCGAATGACTAAACGAAGGTTCATGTCAGAGTGGTCGAGTAGAAGATGCATCACGTGATAAATTTGATAAATTATATATTCTGGAGTCTAAAAAACACTTTTGGTCAGGAAACGAAACCCATATAAGATAAATTACTTCTAAGGCGGGCAATAGCCAAGAGAAGAAACACACATGCTACCAATTCGTGATGTAGGAGATGTTTATTTTTTTACGAGAAAGTTGCAGGCAAATCCTTTCACGGATGTATTTTTCGTGAAATGTTACGGGAAATATTAAATTTCGAAGATTTCACAGAATTCTAACAGTAATTTAAAGCAAAGCAAAATAAAACTTGGAATGGATTCTAGTGAAAATCACAATTTACAGAATATTTATATTTTTTCGATATATTTGAAATTAACAGATACATCTTACTTGTTTATAAGTAATGATGAAACTTCTTCTTGTTAAAACAGCTACCAAAAAAGGTCAATCCTGAGAATGTATCAATAGGAGAGGAGAAAAAGTCTCCAGTCCTGATTATGGCGGTAGTAAAAATGGATAAAGAAATGACAGTTAAATACTAATTAATTACAACACTAATGACTACTTTCCGAGATAAAAGATATTTTAAAGATCGAGATACAACCTATTCACCTGATAAAAATAGACCAATGGCTTTGATCGAAATATGTACATATATGGCTTTGATAATGAGTATTGCTGGTACACTATTGAGTGTCCATGACACTCTGTGTACCCGCATAGTCAAGGGGAAACGGGGCACCGATTTCGCAGTGACCCAATTTCCGTTGGGGCGGACTGCAAGCGACAAATATTTCGAGCCCTCCCGCACCGTTCGATGTACCATATTTCCCGAGAACGATAATTTCCGCGTGTGTATTACACAAGCGTGGATGATG
This sequence comes from Ischnura elegans, assembly GCF_921293095.1. Lineage (NCBI taxonomy): Eukaryota > Metazoa > Arthropoda > Insecta > Odonata > Coenagrionidae > Ischnura > Ischnura elegans. The sequence continues at coordinate 63,128,991 of NC_060254.1, read as the reverse complement.
AAAAGAGATTCCACGTCTGAGTACCGCGCTCGACTGCATTCGGGACATGAAAAGAGAAAATGATGCTAGGCGCATATGCATGTCCCAGACGGAGAGAGGCAGGCAATCACGCTAGTCGGCACACCCAATAGTTATCACCGGTATACACGCGGGGTAATCAATAGCCCCGATTGAACGCGTCGACGCGGGAAGATCAATTGAAGGATTTCGTCCATAATTCCGGCTAAAAAAATACTTTAAAAAACAAATTCCAGGGGAGAGACTATAAAACATGCTGGCATACCAGGGGATTGCTAATCAGACCGTATCCCTAGAGATATCAAGCCAGACGGAAGTTTTTTCACCCGGAATAAAATATGTGAAAACAGATAAATGTTCGCGATAACTTGAAAGCAATTTTCTACAGGAAGGATGTAGACATTTTCATGACCACTGAGTCAAGCGACGAAAACGCCCAGCCAACAGAAACGAATTAGATAAGCAGTTTAACAAGCAGTTTCCATTTCGGAGTAAATATGAAAAACATTGGTGATTGGCAACTGCCAGTGGGACCAAGATTGAATTGGCAAAATCCCATATCATGTGATGGGTCTGATTGGCTGACTACGACGAAGCCTTTGTTTTCATGTTCTTCACATCGATTTCAAATTTTACTAATCTTACATTTAAAACTCATGAAGAAGGAGAAGTATTAGGACTTAAATCTACTCATATGTATTTGATGAGGTTGATTGGAAAAACGTTCCCCATTTCCCAAATTAATACAGAGATTGGGGGTTTTAATTGTTGGTTGGGATGTTGACCTCCGCTTTTGGTTATTGCAGAGCGCTTTTGATCAAAATACATATTTACGAGAACTTCACAGTATTCTCACCAAATGGCTTGAGTTCGATATTTGTGTAATAACACGGTCTTAACCATACCAAATACAATACATAATATAGCGGAATGTTTCAGTCTAAAATCGGCAAAACAAAGAAACTGAGCCGATGACTAATGAAGCACAATCGAAGAAGGTATGGCTGAAGTTAAGGTACAGAACTGAATTAGGTATGGCGCGATTAATAATGAAACTATGATAACAGAATATACACACCAAAACTTCGAAATTGACGGAGATACACAGGAGATAAAGGCAAAAGAAGACATATTTCATACGCATGAAGAATCTATTCGGGTTCGGGTTAGTCATAATGCGATGAGATGGTCACGTTACACCTGAATGATGTAACGTAGATAAATATGCTGCAATGACAGAAGACAAAGAGAAAACAGTGCGACAGATAATTGTTTACCAAACGAGTTTAAAAAACAAGCCAGTTTGAGATACCACTCGTTAAAGATGAAAAAGTTACAGTATTGCATTGCATGCGGGAGAAAGAAAGCTTGGAAAAGCCTATGAAAAAAGATCGTTGTCTACTTCCAACAGCAATGAACAAAGAAAGGCTTCACTTATCGCTTCACAGCTCTACGCTATCTCCTACACCAACATGTAATCAAATAGATACTAAAACGTAAAAAGGCTTCTTTGATTTCGACATGAAACGCCGATTTTCGTCAGAAACACCCAGCTTCCACATTCTCCTTCGCGCGAATTACAGAAATTCAACCTTGACCATCATTACTCTAACAAACTTAACTCGAGGCCAGACCTCCTTTGAGGCTTCTCTGCAAATCCAGTAAAACGCAAAAGCAAGTCACATTATTTCACGGAAAGATCGCGAATGAGGATAATTGGCGAATACCTGAAATACCACATATATCATGACTTTTCTCCGTACACTGATGGGAGAGACATAACTACACATAAAAACACAAGGTAATGATTAACTCTGACCCCATGTGCCCATTTATTTTTAATATTTCTTTCGTAATTAGCGAAGCAAATTAAATGATATGTGAAATTTTGCCACCGAAACATACCCACTATTGAAATCTTATATAAAAGATAGTTTCCGGCGTACTTCGGTGGAAATCTTTGATTTTTAACATTATGAAAAGTACTTGTCTCTTTCTACACTCATTTATTTCAACCGATCCCATAAACCTCAAATATGGCAATGCCACAACCTAAGTTATTAACACAGGAATTCAGGGATAATCAAACAAGCATGTGCAAACACTCCAATCTCACGCGCCTTTAAGGGACGACTTAAATTCAACAACAAAAACGCTGGAATTACTTAATGATTATAGCAACTTTCACTCAAGATTTTAAAAACTAAGTTTTAGTTTTCAATAAATTTACCGTTTCGAAACTTTGGCATTAAGTGTATTCTGTAACGCCAGAAATATTTAATTCCTTATACGATGGGTAAAATAAATACAACAAATATAATAAATGATACATTGTTTCGTTGCAAGGCTGTCAAATAACACACATAATATGATAAGAATTTTCCCATTTGCACTTAAAGCAATGATTGCTTTGATAGTTCGCCGCGAAAAGCGTCGACGACTTCATAGCATTAATATTTCTTAAAGAAAGGCTAACCAATCTGAAATGACGTACCAGGTTATTCGCTACGGAAGAGGTAAGTAACATGAAATCACGGCACGATATAACGCGATAACTTGAAAATAAAAAAGATGATGACTTCTTATTTGTAGGATAGGAAAGCAAAAGAATGATATCGAACCAGCAGTTGTGAAGGATGCAATGGTCCTTAGTAATGCCGCCTAACGAGGAAACACAAGATTCAAATACTATTAGTATCTCATTCCATACGTGGCTACTGCGTCTGTGATCCGATTAGTGTCCACTGTCTAATACCTCGATTGAATAAAACTTGCTCTTGAATTTATTAACCATCGTAATCTGAGAATAAGCATCCTTATATACGCCTTTCTCAGCCCTGCTCTATGAAGCAAGAATATTTACGAAATTATCCGTAAGGATTTTCACGTCTGAAAAATAACACATGACTACATGATTCATTGAGAAAATAATACCCCGTTGCATTACTAACAAAAGGACATAATTTGAACCAAATAATCCCCTTATTTCTGAGGATTATGCACGATTGGAAGTTGTTTTTCCTCACTAGTATACAGCTACCATAAAGGCAGGAAGAAGTAAAAAAAATTAAAATTACTTTACGCTGACAATGTTTTTAAAATTTGTTGATGCCAATACATTTTCACACACCTCTATTCTTCACCAGTTCTATTAAGGAATATCATCATGACATGTCCGCAGCATTTTCCCAACAATCTATACCTTCAGCCATTATAAATGTTTCTTGTAAAACGGACACAAGAATTTCTCCCTATGAATCCTTTCCCACTAAACTGTCAACCCAATCCCAGTCACTCTAAGGTAAATGCATTTATAAGGGATGGTGAAGGCCTTTTTGGACACACATTACAAATTGTGGGTTTAAGTACCAATTCAAACTAGAGTATCGCATTTCCCTTTATTCTAACCAAAGATACGGGCAGAAGAACCGAATAAACCTCGCTACGATACTACCACAAACAAATCACCGAAGGTGAATGAAAGCACTGTCATTTCGTAGCTCGGAATGGCAGACGTTGGGCAAATCTTTGCGTGAAAAGCCCGAAAGATGAGGAAACAAACAAGGACTAAAGGCTCGCAAACATTGCACTCAAGCGATAATTCTCCCCCTCACGGTGAACATAGCAAATACCGACGGACACAACACGGATATTCACGGCTTGCTTCCATTGACGACAAGAAATATATGCCAACACAACCTAATAACTAAAGCAACTCAAATCGGCGATATTCTGTGGAATAATATATCATCATCATAAGTCAACAGTCCTATTAATGGTTCAACGCAGCTCATACGCATGTAAATATAGTTTAACATAAATGGCCACTAGATACTGCGCTACCAACTGGTAATTAACTAATACTTTATAATAATGAGTTTGGATGCTCAAAAGTGATCTTCTGGTCACATGAAGATGACCTTCAGGCGTCGTGACGCGTAGTGTTTAAGTTTTAATAAATCGCCACAAAATCACTGAAAAATACAAAGTCTGGCAGCTAACTTACATTTTTTAACCAGGCAATTAAGAACACTTCTGCAATCATCATTGGAGCTGTCGAGGTAGAAAGAAAATGAATGCTGTTAATTTTAATGTCTCACCAATTACCTCTGCGCCACACACAGAATTGTTTGCTGTAAGACAGCCCGCTGCAAAGTCGAAGCTGTTGCCTGACTGATGCGTGAAAAGACAGAACGGGAGACTCAACACCGCTTCGAACGATTGTCGTTCGGTCCACTGCAAGATTCGAACTGGTGGCACAATACGAAGGCGATTGCAATCGTCCATTCAGCTTCGTCTTTCTGTCGATAGAAATGCCTGTGGGCTAAAAGTTTATCTTCCAGTGAGGAGCAGTAGTGAAAGCAAGGCTACTACGACGAGGCGAGCAAGGAAGACACCAAATGGTCGCTTCGACCAATGCAAGTTACAGGGATTAGCATACGTAATTAGGGTCCAAGATGACCTAGCGAGCACAAGAGCCCGTAAGGTAGCCATGATCTCGTACTATTATGCCGTAAAGAAATAATGAATGACGACCGTCTGCGAGGGCAGAAAAAAATTATCAACCTAGCTAAGATTCGAATAAAGCTCTCTGACAATATGAATAGCTAATTAAATGGCACAGTTCTATTATAATCATACGTACCCTTATTCTCCAACTTACAATTTACGCTGGAATGTCCAGATATACAATAAAAATACGACATAATGCATAGACGAAACAATAAGGCATCAGCCCTTTTCAGGCTAGAAATTAGATGAGGTGGCAGAGCTAAAACCACATCCTTCAAAAATAATATTTTTGCCTATATCCTAGAGTAGCCCTCGACCTTCAAATGGATAAATGTTGATGAATATTACAAGACACTAGGTGAATTGTTTTAGGAAAGGGGAATATTTCGAAAAATAATCGCAATTATAACCCCTTCGACACCCTCTTCATTTTTTTAGTAAATTACTAAGTATGTGCTTCAAACATATCTTTTCGCGACAAACTATATCTTAACGTATTAAGTAGCGATTAAAAGAGAAGGGTACATTGAATAAGCAGCGACCGAATTTTCTAGATTCTTTTTAAGCAATAACTGGAATAACTAACTTCACCTGGCTCATGCAAAGTCTTATCTCAAGCTATAGGCTTCATTAACACAATCCTAATTCTGGTGATTCAAAGTAAGCTCTATCCACAACCCTAGGGCATTTCCCTTATGACTAAAAAAAAAAAAGACTTCCAAGCTATTAATAGAAGAAGCAACCTTCATGAGAGTCACGTAGGTACGAAACCAACGTGGCTAAGGCAAACTACTGCCGCCAATCCATAGGTAGAAAAATATGAAAAAATGTCACAACGACGACGTAATTATAATGGGACTTACTGGTAAAACTACAATGGAAACGCAAGTAAAATAACTTCTTAATAACTATTGTCGTCGATCTTTGAAAGATAAGGGAGTCTTTATCACTTCAATCATTAATTCTTCCAATTAAACTAATAATACAACCATTTCCGCCTTCGTTTTGAGCACATACTCCACTAATAATGAGCCAAAAGAACTGCACAGAGCCAAAATTAATTATGCCTCAACGAACCATGAATTAAAGCCTATAAGAAAAAAGGTACCTTCCAACTACTTCAAGCGTTAAACAAATCAATGCCAAGAATTGTAACACCAGGGTACACTATCATCACTATTCTCCACTTAGAATACACTGTCATCAAGTAGAAATGGCAGTTTTATCCAATGGCACAACTGAAAGATTTTGGTAGAGCTGGCAGTTTATAAAAGAAGAGAGGAAGAGACGTTTGACCACGAGAAACTTGAAAGTTATAGATTTCATCAGTTTCAACTTATCACCACTAGAAATACAAAATATCTCGAAAACGCTTACGCTAATTTCCTCAAATTTAGACGAAAATTTTCCGAGTGGTTAGAAATGTGAAGACGATTTGATGTTTTTGTACGTGTTTCAACCTGGAGGAAAATAAAAATGACTGATAAAGGCCGCAAGAGGTCAACAGAGAAAGTTCCACGGTTCGATTTCTTTTCCATATGAAATCGTTAACATTGCGGCACGTGGAGGTAAGTGAAGTTACACATCACACGATGTGAAATGACAGAAATAAAACCATTCCGTCTACAAAATAGTCTACCACTGAATGAAAAAATTATATGGAAGTGTTTTTGATGAGTATGGTCGAGGATTTTCCCGCTGTGCCTTGCTTATTTCGAATTACTAGAGCGAACATTACGGCAATGGACTAAATTCTCATAATTATCCAACACCATTTTAGTGAGTCCAAATGCATGCTGCATGCTGGTGATTGATCACCCCCTGCCAAACGCCCTAGAGGTGGCTCGCAGGGTATAATGTAGATGTAGATGTAGTGCAATTAAGCAATAGATTTACCTTTAAAGAGTCAGCAAAAATATTTTGCTGATTCAAGAAACAACGTGATCCATAAGCGAACTCAGGTCACTCAAAACAATGGATTCTTCCGCCATTCACAGTCCATCTTAACCCGAAAATCCTGGAAAATTCATTCTCACGTGTAATTCATAGCAGACGAACTCCGCTAATGTATTTCGTGTAATATTTTTTTAAAGGGCAAGTGGAAGGGAAGAATGGCAGATGTAGGCCATGGATGAGATACGTACATCTACATACTACCCCGCTAGCCAACTAGAAGGCGTGCGGCAGAGGGTGTTAGGACACCAGTCATTTGCACATAAAAAGGAAATGCTCTAACGAAATTACGACTGGAGTTTATTAAAGTCCTTTATGGTCCGGGGGAAAAAAGGAATTCGCATATCTATCCGTTCGGCAAAATATCTCTCTTAATTTATCGCTTCTGTCGGGACTTGGAGCAGGCTATGAGGGATCCAATGGAGAAGAATCATGCAGGTTATGCAGAAGATCAGTCGATAGGAGAACTCATTGGAGAGCTGCGTCAAATCAATTTAAGTATCGATCACTGTTGATTACGATGAAACTTAAGCGAATAATAAAGGAGCCAAAAGAGGGACTCACATCAAAATAATGCACTTTAGACACCTTGGACACTATTCCAGAAATAAGAAATGAGGAAATTTATAGCAATGAAAGTGAACACAGAAGACAATAACCACTTAGCAGTCCTGCGCACCGGTGAAAAAAACAGCAGCAAACAACAGTCTTCTCAACGCTCACTCCCAATTTAAGCTTTCAGCAAACCGTTCATCACACACCATATAAACAATAGTATTTTCACCACACTAGGAATATACTCGGCCACAAAGCATTTCATAAATCCAATCCGCCGTCTTCACACCCCAACACACACGAGTTATGATTCCTCTGGGCATCCTTAGAGTCGAGAGGGACTAATCTCTCGCAGAAACTGAAGGCGATAATGGAAAAATTTCTTCTCGCAAGCAAACAAAACTTACCTAACAGTAACGTCCGCGTGGGGGCACAGTCACTCGCCAAGAAATTAAGAAAAGTACGACGCGGGATAATCCCCTCGACACCGAATGAGCAATTAGTGACCACTGACGTGTCCTGTTTACGAAGACGGACGGCCAGCCCGGCAGGAGACGTGGGCGGAAGACGTCATATCGCGCTACGGGAAGGGGGTTGCAGATTGGAGGGATGGAGAGAAAGCAGGACCGAAATACACTAAGTAATCTGAATCAACAACTTTCGGTAGCCAAATACTGTGGGATTACACAACTGATAGCCATTCTCTGCACCTGTACGACCCTAGAGTTGCATCAACAAGTCAAAAATTTTAACTCGATGAAAGGCAAAAGTCAAATCTGTGGCTTACACTGTGCGAGGGAATATCAGTCTCCCTAGAAGCCACTCCTTTCGTGATGAATTACTTTTTTTAAACTTAAGTTACCAACGTGAAATTTCCAAGTTTTTTCACGCACACTAGGCCTAAACAGACTAGGACCTAGTAACATATCCCTGTACATCAAATAAAAAAATACATCGATATTTTCACAGATGCAAATTTCTATATTTGAGTTAGGGGTAGAAGAGTGCAATGGCTTTCTAAACATGCTTTTAAATTGTACTATTTAACCAAGTAACAGGAATTCTACATCTCACAAGATGTAAAATTCTACATCAAGAAAAAAGACAATGCTTTCGATAGAACGGTATAAATTCGTTCTCTTAGAAAATGCTCAGAATGAAGACCCAAACTAAGGCAATTTTTAAGTCTCTTGAAAAATTAACAAACGCGAATTTAGCCGGATAGCAGGCATGACTTTATTTATTCGGTGAGTTCCTTCCTCGGTTAGCACCTGTGACTGAATTCTGAGTAAATATTTACGACGATATGATACGTGGCTGAATGAGAGAAAATTTCTCAAAAATTTTGAGAAAACTAATGCATTATTCGAAAGCGCTTAAACTTCCACTCACAGATAGCCATTTCATATCCACCTATTCTGGCACGTAAATAAATGGTGGTAAAATTATGTTTATATAATTATTTAATAAAGGGCTTAATTATTTATAATTATATAATTAAATGCTTAATTAAATAAAATAAATAGTATTTACTTAGCAGGAACACAAAGACTTTTCCACGATTATAAAATATTAAGCCATCTAAGCATGGAACCAGAGCTTCATTTCTCGAAATGAGGTATGGTAAAGTTCGCAACCAAATATGAAATAGGAATACACTAATAGCGATCGGATAGCACGCTATTTTCAGGAAGCTTAGCAATATAAAGGAGAACTGTAGACATGAGAGAATGAGGAAGCACCTGACGCAAAGGTAAGAAGGAAAAATCCGGAAAGAAAAGCGAAAGGTGCCATGGACCAATCGTCGCAGTTAAAGAGGGCAAAGAATTCACGGGCATCGAGACGACCACCATGATCTCTTCACACAGTCCAAGGAAACCGGCCTCACCTTCGATTTAGGCCCCGGGGTAGGTCAAACAGTGGACTAAAATGGAGGAGGTAAGGGCACTCGAGACGATCAGATACGAAAGAGGCAAACACATCTGCGTACACAACGATGGCTGGGAAGGGAGAGCTGCACCTTGGGAAAAACAAAGACAGCGAAACCTAAACATGAAGGTTCCAATCAGAAATTGTGGTTCATCGGTACAATTACTAACAATAACTTGGTATACAAGCGTCGTGCTTAGCGCAGATAACTCGAGGTTTAAAAACATCAAATCGACTTCGTCAAACATCTATTCAAAATATCATCGCCGCAAACGCAATCATCCTCGGATGATTGACAGATACATTCATTATACCAACATATTCTCGGCCTTGGTGGAATGGTGAAATACGACTCGCTCATTGGAAACGGTGTCATCTCTGAAGAATGAACGCGAATAAGATTCACGGCCGAAAGGCCACCTCCTATACATATCATTGCAAGTTTTTTTTTTCACTTCGGCCGACAAAAAATCTATTGCTTATAAAATGTCGGCATTGAACGCAGCACTCAATCAAGGTTTCAATCAGAATATTGCTTCTGATATGTCAGTGTAATGCTCACCCGACACCAAGCCACGGGCGTGTGATACCTCATATTCAGGATAAGAGTCTTGAGGACCTTCGCACTTCGAGAGTTATTGTCTGGAGGTGTCTAAAGGATTAACCCGGATTTAAACTCGGTGTCAGCAGTTTAATACCTGCCCAAAAGGCTACCACGCTTCCCCGTTAAAGGTAACTGAAAATTAAATGGTCGCGGCCACAAAAATCAGTTGATGATCCATTCAGTTCACCCGCTGCCGATTTAGATTAGAACGATATCTTGAACTTCATGCATCGAACGAAATATCATACTCATTTCCTCATCATTAAGGTAAAAGAGTTCTCTCGATAACCAAATCGCTCCAGCAAAATTACCTCAATGATATCTTATATGAAATATTATCTTCACAATACTCAAAACAATTAATATGGATAAAACCTAATCTGGTGGAAATTTTCATTTAAAATTGCGAAACAAAAATTCAGGTCCTGAAGCATCAAATATAAATAAAGCGTTTAATGTGCGAAGGATGTTTTAATGTGGCATTTTTATGACAAAATCGACGCAATTGATGGCAAATTATACGAAGTAACAAACTAACTATAGGATTTCATGGATATGAAGATATTAAACATCTTATCAAGACATTATTTCGTTGAACAAAGCAGTTGACACTTCATATGATGCAGGGTCAATGAAATCAATGATTACCACTTTTCATATCAAAATAGTGCACAGGAATGAATGCCCTAAAAATCCAAAGGTATTGAATGATGTTTATAATATTTTTTTCCACATAAAACCAAAGGTATTATACATAATTCACTGCTGTGGCTATCCACTTGCTCAGCACATCCGATGAAGGCATGACATGCTAATATTATTGGTATAATTCCAAAATAATAATATTTCTATTACGAGTAATGATCCATGAAATATGAAGTATTGAAACAAATTTAATAAATGAACAACTCTCGAGTCCTTTTCTACCATCCACACTTGTCGATATGAATGAATATCACTAAAAAGACTTGAATTCAACCAAATTCCCCGCTGCATAGATAAAAATAGTTGGCATACAAAATTCTAATGATAAAATAATGGGCAGAGCGATAGACAGCACACTTGTTTTCCCCAGTATCACCTTCGATATTATGACGGGACACGATAACACATGCGGTAACTAACCTGATTTTCTGAACGGTGCGAGTGGAGGTAGTGATCCCATGTTGTCCAAATGACTTGGGGGTGAAAAGAGAATGAAATAACGCAAGGAATAAAAGGACGCCTGCATATCATCTCACCGCTAACTTCCGACAGCTTCACCTTGCTCCATTTGCACACTCAGGGAGGAAACGAGACTTATCTCAGACGGATAAGGAGCATCAAGGTTAATTACACGAATTTGCTATCAGCATTAAAACCACCAACAACTGCATTATCAGCTAATTAGACGCAATCCACGACGATGAGTCATAACATCAAGGAATTTCGCAGGGATGGCAAGCAGTGGCGGATCCAGGATTGGGACAAGGGGGGGGGGGCTAAATGGGGGTCGGAAAAAAATACCATTCTATCTAGTGTATATTGGATACCCGAGGAGTTGTTCATTTATTACATTTGTTTAACCACATTATACTTCATGGATCATTACTTGTAATAGAAATATTATTTTTTTGGAATTATAGCAATAATATCACCATATCATGATTTCATCGGATGTGCTGAGCAAGTGGATAGCCATAGCAGTAAATTATGTGTTATACTCAAGGAAACAGATACAGTACTATCATGGTACTATTTAAGGTCTCGAATGGAATCATACGTAGAGGGAACTTACTTCATAACCAGTCTCGACTTGCAATCAATTTTTAGTGTCCTAATTTTGACTTCAAGCGCAGAAAAATGAAAGTGGAAGACAATTTAGTTATTTTTCAGCAGAAAAATACAGACTATCTGGTAACCTAATTAAAACGCAAAGAGTCAAAAGTGGTATCTATGATTACTTTAGGCTACCATAAACAACACGCAGAAATGGAAGTTTACCGAGTGAAAGGAACTCAGTAACCGGTAGCGATTGTATCTAAGGTTTTTTTACTTGTAATCGTTACATTTGAAAACTGCCACAATCACTTGTAATCTAATAATTGCTTTCTGAAAGTAATGGTAACCTTCCCATAACAGCACCGACTGGAATATACCAAGAATTTTGCGTGAAATGACGCATACCTACGCGCGTAACTCTAGCTAAGTACTAACACAAAGGAATGCTTAAAACTTGTACTTTAAGGAAACGTTAAATCCTCCTACATGAATACCGTTTTTTATACCTCCTACATGGGCATTTTTCAAAAGGTTTTACGAAAATTATCTGTGACTATACTTGTAATTAGAACTAGTTACCTTGTGAAATTGTGTTTCTCGTGACTGATTACAAATTTTCAAAGTACAACTATTAGCCATAATAATTTTTTCGTAAAATAACAATATCTGACAGCAAGCATATCGACGATGTCGCCAAAACTTTATCCACATAACGCATCCATTAAATAAAACATTCACGGCACGGCACACACCAAAAACAATAATAACCGCAGGAAATTTTGCGTTAAGTACACAATTTTATCTGTCTACAATCAGACGGTGTTCAGCATCACCGCGCACCATGCTGTTCGATCATCAGAAGAGATAAAAGGTCTGACCACCATATTTTTAACCCCGCATCTAAATGAATCACGGTCACTGGAGCGACCGACGATACTGCCGGGTTAGAACTACGCTGATACGGCAAGGTCGACCGGGACCACTACGGTCCACAATCGAAACGCCCCGCGGTGCCGAAAAATCCCTGACCCGAATGAATAAAGTTTGCGAGCGCAGAAAATGAGCGATGGCCGAGCCGGAATCATTAGAGTCAGCCTTCGAACGAAAGAGGCGACTCACTCCGATGCGACCTACGTGAGATGGACCATCTCCGAAAAATCCACAGCGAAGTGGTCGAGTGCCCAAAATAATGCTTCTAGGAACTCGACATCCTAGACGAATACATGAATACCTATGCAAACTAAGTAATATGAACCATACCTGTATTTTACCGTGGTGTTTTGTACCTGATGATGGAGTTATGTGATCAAAATGTGATTCTACATAAATAAATTCGCCTTCGATCACAATGATTAGCTAATTCCAGGAATTCAAGCCTACGATAGCAAGATTTATTAAGTAAACTATTACCTCCCGAACAGACGTGGATACTTGAACGCTTCCATATTCGTCTATAGGGAGGTATTTAAAGTAAACCGACAGTTCAGGTCCATAAGAAAGGGTTGGCTATGAAGGGCGCTGAGAAAACCGGCGTCGGCAATAGCCAGTAGTTAACGAAAGGCTCCAAGAGGATCACAACTAAACGTCCCATCCGACGGATGAAATGTCGAATTTAATGAGCCCTCCACAAAACACTCGATCAGGGATCGGGCAGCCACTGAAATATCTGCCACAATTCAAACCCTGGCCCTCAAAGAGTAGAGCAAACACTAGCCACGAAATCACCCCGATCTGATGCATTCATTGGACTGGCAAATCCATCATAAATATTTTAACTACCCATATTATCTTAGGTACTCGATCACATGGACACTTCAGTTCCTATATGGAAAGTGGAGATGAAGGTACTCAAACATCTGTAGTCGAGTATATACTATTCGCACGCTCCCAGGTGGAGGCACGACAGGATAAATTGAACAGAAGCGCGGCGTGGCGGCTTACTAAGAAAAAAATAATACTATCTATTACATCTCACGTAAACGAGCGAGGATTCATGCTATTTGCGCATGAACGGGATGACTTAAAAGTGTCGCCTCCCGCACCACAAGCCGGCGTGGAACGCTAGTGGACGGACAAGTAACACCACCTACCAAGGTCATGGAGCCCGCGAAGTAGAAAGAGAGGCCTTGGCTGCCTCGGGTGGAGTTCGGAAAGAGGAAATGGAAGAGGCGGAAGATAGATGTAAGCGAAGAGGAGGCGGTGACAAGGAAGCACAGAAAAAATTGGATTAACCCCTAACGCTGAAATGACGAATCTACATCGCCAGGAATTTCCGATGCCTAATCGTGTAATGACGAGTCTAGTTCGTCATGAACTTTCGATGCCAAACGGCGCAATGATGTGTGCATTTCGTCATAATAATTTGATAATTTTATGATTAGTTAGGGGAACAATATAAATATTTTAAAAGTTTAAAAATATTTAAAAACACATAGTGTATATTTAAAACACTCATATTTTAAGAAATAGGATGCATAGGAAGTAATAAAATTATTTTATACGAGTAGCGATAGCTTTGTTTTCGACTTTATTTTACCAGATAATTTACAACATGAAATAATAATAACTTTTTATTGCACTGTTCTAAGTTGATTACTAACTACAAAATATTATTTCATTACCTACAATTCCATGTCAAAAGGACAACAGAAAAATAAATAGAGGATAAAAGCATGATATTCAGAAAATAAGTGGAAGAGGGTAAAAATAAAACTGGAACCAATAGCCAAAAAGATGAACATAACGCAGAATTCCATCGTCCTAACTAGCATTTCCTTACGCTGACATTTCGGAGAAGGAATCCGCATATTCTAAGCGTAGAATTAATATAACGGGCGATCGCGTGAGCGCTAACGCCTCAGGGAAAGCGGCAGACAAAATTTTCCCTAAATCACTTTCAACCGCGGTCGCCGGCACGGTGTGATTAAAGAAGCCGTTAAAAAATATGGTATTTTTTTAAGAAACGACTCATAGTGGCAATAAATAAAATGGTACCGCAAGAAAAATATTTCATAATTATCATTTTCTATTGGCATAGTAATTAAAGCTTGCACGTAACGCACGCAAAATAGGAGCTACATCAAAGATAATTACACTATTTCCACAACATACTTTTAACCTTACAAAGTAAAGACTCGAAATACGCTTTCGTCAAATAGAAACGCGAATAATGTCCAATTATTTTTCCTATCCTTTCGAGAAAAGATTTCTGAGAATGCATTGTAATTACTACACTGACGAAAACTAGAAAATGTACAAGCAAGCACGAGGCAAAAAAATAACTACGTAAACGAAATTGTACTCAGAATTTTCACAATATATGCAAAACAAATGAGTAGCTGGGAAAAGGAAGCGCACCAAACAACAGAAGCGTGATGGTACTCATCTAAATATAGCTGAACCCGAGCTTAATAAACGAATAACTCGGGGATTGTAGTCCATATTTTATATAAATTTCAGTACACAGTTTTGCGAGATATATATAAAAAACCGCCTTTGACGAGATCTAATGATTACCATTCGCTCAAGGCCGCTACCGAAAACGTTAACTTACTCAGCCAGCTACTTGTGCCCGTGATAAAAAGACAATTTCCGATAAAAGAATCCAGTTTTAAAGCAGAAGCTTCTAGAAGCTTAGAGTTTTTTATAACAGCGCATATCACTGGCCTGACCAGCCTCAAAAGTACTGAAAAGCTCATAGGAGTGCGGCAGGCCTTAGGAAAATGATAGCCTTGATAACACGAGATAGCGGTAAATCCCTACCATCTCTTCGAGAAAAATCGTTGGAATTTCTCCGACACGAAGGAATACAGAAAACACTGGGGACACACGAATGTTCGAAATCAGCAAAAAGACTTGGCCTTTCGCGAGGGATTGCAGATAAACGCAACGTGGTGAGCTGAGTATACTGCTACAAATTTACACACCGCTTTTATATCAGGAAAATATTTGACATGAACGAAAGATATATTAGAATAAAGAGTATTGGAAAACAATGAGAGAAGTTAATGAGAATAGTAAGTGGAAACATACAGTGGTGGATTAATGTCAAGAACATAAAGATTGCCGCGACTAAAATAATCAAGTGAGATTACCACTTCAGACAGGAAAAGGGAGAGCCGTTCGCTGAAATTTTATTCTAGTGCGATTGGCACTAATTAAAAGGTACACGTGACAGGTAAGAATACGGGAGGAACACTTACATTAATGATAAGTATCCACAATCAGCTAATGATTTGCATTATTGAAATATCAATAACGCACTTATTTACATCGATTTATCAGAATAAATACACAACGCGCCCTTCAGACGAAAACAAAGTACCTATCATTTCCCGGCACTGATCACTGAAGAATGACTAAGTGGAAAACACAAAAAGCACATCCTGAAAGCTGGAATTCAAGGGAAAATTATCTGAGCTATCACATTTCTTACACTTGTATCATTAATACGTATACTAGTCCTAACAAGAGGAGAATGAGAAGCCTCTTGAAAACCTTGATCAGATACCGGAGAAATTTTAAAGGCCATAATTTGAGACATGATCGTCTGATGAAGACAATCGTCGAGGGACAAATAGATGGCAAGAACGGAAAAGGACCTCGAATAAAATATCTGGAACGAATAAATATGGGTATGAAAGAGAAGATATACGTAGGTGTGAAGAGATTAGCCAATAGGGGAATCGGTTGAAGAGCTGCTTTAAACCAATCTTAGGGTTTTTAGCAATGAGAACACTTCGTGACTTCCACAATTTATTTTAAAAATAATGACCGATTTCGGCTATCAAGACATAATCAAGTACATAAACACCATTGAAAATAAGGCGACTACTGGTTTATATATTTTTTATTTGTGTTTAGGAACTTGATAATGGCTTGATGGCCGAAACCGGTTTTAATTTTATAAAATAAATAGTGGAAGCCACGAACTGTTATCATTGCTGATATGAAGCCCTTCCACCACGTTCAAAATTCTAGTTTAGATTCAATCTCATTGATTATTGACCAGTGATGATGAAGATGACTAATATGCACACGGAGGTTGCGAGTAAACCGAGTGGATTTCTGATGAGGTTTTGTCACCCACCACACGCACACCCCACGTAAGGATAGCCCGCACGGAACAAAATAGATACGACTCGCCACGATAGAACACGCTCACAGCCTCCACGCGGGGGACACCACCCACCTCTGAATCAGCCGAATCCCCGCCGCCGTAACGCCCCCGCGCGTCCACCCCCCGGGGCAACCGGCGCACGGGGACCGCCCCCCCTTAGTCCACGCTATCCCGCACCTCCGCCTCCCAACACTCATGTCTAATAGTACACACGGAAGGCGACAGGGGTGGACTCGCACCGGGTGCTGGGACCCGATGGGCGCACACCCCTTCGGAGAACTGGATCTGCCCAAATAAAAAGGGTTGCAGGTCTCAGCTTGGGCACAGCCGAAATCGCCGACGTTGCTTTTGTTCACTCTCACGCTCCGAGTTTGCTAAGCCGCTCCGTCAGCGATCCAAGCGCACACTACTACTCTCCTTCACCCAATGTGACGTGGTCCCTCCTCCTCTAGAGCGCTCGCTCGACGCCACCGCTGCGCAGTCTGGCGGCGGAAGGACGAGTTCGCCGGCGTTTATCCGAGAATGTGTATATATATGTATGGACCCATGGATGCAAGTTAAAAAGATGCAAGTGAAGGGAATATGTACGAAGGGAAATTTACGAGTATGGCGGGGAGGGGAGCACTCGGATGTAAGTGGGTTAAAATCCCCCGAAGGTGGTAAGAGTTCGTTTTTTCGGCACAGGTGCGGCAGAGAGATATGTGCGCAGGTTAAACGAAATTGGAAGCTGTGTGTGTGTTGTTGCTGGGATGCGAAAGAAGAAACAACTGACGACTGCTTCATTCACCGATGCACTCTCCTCCTTGGCTGCGTTTCATGAGCATGCGGCTGTGATTTAAGGGCCTAAGTTATGGCCTGCGATCGAAGTTTCCTCACGGAAGATAATAATGAACTTTCCTCGCTCGGGAGAAAGACAAGTTTTTAAGTACTTTTGCGTGAACACAAAAGTTGTTGGCAATACAATTTCACCCCGAGACAAAAACTCGACGGTGTGGAGGGTATTTCAATAGCCTGTAGGGTGCTTCAACTAGGCTCAGGAATTACTAATAAAATACGCTTTACAAAGTAAATTACCTTTTCATTCCGGAAAAGGAAAAATTTCATTTTCAAGACTTATCTGCCTCAGGAAAAATTTGTGAATAAATACGTAATAAATTACAGTAGCGCAAGAAATAAGCGAGATGCGACTTAGGCAATAAATGACTGACTTTTCGATCCATAAAAAACTTGAATCACCCAAAGGATACAAAAAGATCGATATGATACTGCAAAACGATAATTACGATTTAATGGTAAATAATTATGGACACACAAAAGATATTCAACGAGCATAATTTCACCTGATAAAAGACACAATGAAATAACAGAAACCATAACGCAATGAATGATATCACCACAAAATCATAAGCTAAAAACACTATTGCCTAGCAGATCTTCGGTGATTTGAAAAACAAATGCGCTGATTGAACGTTCATTGAACTTTTCACAGCCAAGAAAATTCCGGATGACACGTAAAATAGTGTGAAAGCTAAGAGATTGCCACGGTCAAGACCAAGACCAAAAATTATGATCGAATTCGTGCAGTTAATTGTACACCAAAGGCAACCAAAATTCCTCGACCCCTACCGCTGGACTTCAAGGTCGATGGCAATTTGGCAACGTCACAGCAGAGTATTCGATCAAGGGGAAATCGTTACGCTTTCTTCCATAAAATAGAGGGATGACAGGTTGTAAGTGAGGCGAATCGACTAAAGATAACATTTTGTGTCATCCACAAAACATAAAATATAACTAGCACAAACACGAGATAGAAAACATACTTAAAAGCGAATGCCTCA
This sequence comes from Ischnura elegans, assembly GCF_921293095.1. Lineage (NCBI taxonomy): Eukaryota > Metazoa > Arthropoda > Insecta > Odonata > Coenagrionidae > Ischnura > Ischnura elegans. Next base: position 63,110,702 of record NC_060254.1, on the reverse strand, counting down.
GCCCCAGGAGACAACGATATCAGTCGTTACCAATTTACGTACATTTTTTTAATGGCCATGATGACATCTCCAAGAAAGGTAATAAAGAAAATAATTCTGAATCAACATTGTATCAAAGGAAATATTTTCTATACTCATTTTAAATATTAAAATATGGAATCGAGATTTTTATTATTAAGTATTATTATACCACATATTTTATATCATTAAGTTACATCTGAAACCGTCGAACTTATATATTCGACACAGCGAATACCGATAGCGAATGCCCATTACGTTTGACCACGACGCTCATTGCTTTGCCAGTTAACTTTAGACTCGAGCACAATTCTATGCAGGATGGTTTCTACAGTAAAACACTACGCAGTAAAAGAACAATAATAACATTTCTACGGAGGTATAATCGAATAATAAAATGTATCAATTATTATTTAACAGTAAAATGGAAAACGAATTTCAAGGCAAGAAAAGCTATTGCGACAAAGTAGTAACAAATATGCCAACCGAATGGACAGACAAACCACTTTATGGGCTAAATTAGAAACCATGAATTAATCGCATTAAAAAAATACCTAGATCGGAAACTTCCGGCATTTCACTCGCGAGAAGGTACTGAGCAATGGTAGATACAATAAATTTCGAACAAGCTATGGCAGTCTATCTAAATCAAGGGAGGCTGAGTAATTCAAGAAATAACCTATGCTCATGCTTTCTGAAGTAGAATGTTTAAAACATACGCATACATCAAAGGCGGAAAAGAAACTTCCTAGAACAGTTAAAATTTAAAAAAAATTAAATAGAAAAAAGTTACTGGGCGTCTTAAACAAAAATAAGCCGACAAAAAATCTTGAAGTTAAATTTGTCACCAATGATATAAATAAAACAATTTTACAAATGCAGCGGATATGTATTTGTACGTGTAACGAGAGAAATCAACATCGCTAGCATTAATTTTTAGTGAGATGGATGCCGAGTACTGAAACATAAACTGTCTTAATCGTCCAAAAAAATCACCATCACAGAGGCTATAAGTATAATGATTGGGTAGGTTCAAAAATGTCCCCCTAGTTTCTAGCTCATCGAATCGGACATGCGGTCACACCTTTAATTATTCACGCTATTAAAAAGAACTAATGAATTCCTCTTAGGATTCACTCCCTCCACAACTTCGTCCCTAAAATACGTACAATATATTAAATCGTACATTTATATACGAACATTCGATGACTAGTTAAATATTCCAAAGTGACGAATAATCCATTATTGCTATCGCGAATCACTCATATTGGATAGAGTAAAAACATGTGCGTCAAATTCTTTTCAGGGTAGGTACGATTGAAAGAGAGGGGGCAAGGCTGATCTATTTTATTACATGTTTCTTGATTAATGTTTTGTTAGATAATTAAATCGCCAAAAGGCCATTCGAAGCTTTTTCGGGTAGATAAACGAAAATGACAGCTACAGCAAGCTAATAATATTAAGCAATGAAGAGAGGACTGAATATAAAGTACAAACGAAAGCTGCGCGAATCGTCAAAAACTGTTACGGGCGTACAGAGTGCGTTACACAGATGTTAAGCGAATTAGGATGGGGGCCGCTGGAATACGGAGGGTGCGCGCTAGGCTTAGATTGCTTGAGCAATTGAGAATAAATATCTTTAAGAGCGACACGGAGAACATCATATTAGAGCCCCACTATATTTCCACGTTCGACACAAGCATTAATTAAGATATTTTTCCGAACGGATAGGTATGGGAATTCGTGTTTCCCCCGAGCCGTTAAGGACTTCAATATATACTTGTCGTAATCTTGTTTGAGCATTTGCTTTCTGTGAGTAAACGGCTGGTGATTAACACCTCCTGCCACACGCCTTTTTAGGCTACTTACGTAGTAGTATGTAGATGCAGATGAATATCCAATAGCAGGACTTAAAGCCAACAGCGACGCAATGTCGCAACGACCGAAAATTGCGATGACCGCAGACACTTGTCGCAAAATATAAATCTCCAGATTCTATCCCAAAAAAAAAAGAAATCCACAGCACGTGGCGCAATTAAAAACAGTCGCCGCTTGAGGAAGGAGAAACCCCGTAGAGGAGCCGCTTCCGCCGCATCCTTCTGTAGCGCGAGGCCGCTCCTATAACCCGCACCCTTCCCCGCTCGGCTGCGGCGGTGAGCTGTGGATGACGGGGGATGGTTGGAGAGGGGCGTGGCCGGAGACCCTTTAACTAACGCCGCCGCTCCCGGAGGGAAAGTCCCACCGCAAAGTGGTGCGCACGTCGACTACTGTCAATTTCAAAATTTAAGGAGATTCCATCGAGAGAAATATCATCTCCATAAAATTCTCAATAGATGTATGCTCTCTACTAGTACTTCATAGGCTGTCAGTACAACCAAAGGGGTTTCTATACTACTCTTTATGGAAATTGCATTTGAAAAGGAGAATTTTCGCGATGAATTTCAAAGAAATGGCGGTTATTCATACGAAATATTATGGTTTCATAAATGTCCCCGTTACAAACAACCCCGACATGAAGTTTGTTTAACGATGAGAATGAAGATAAAATAAAAAGTAGTCACATCACCTAGCAACATATCGCTCGCAATTAAATAACACTGCAAATCTAACCCACGTGAAATCGCATTAAGTTAGAGCACAGTGAAATGGCGTTACGATCGGCTCATAAATATTGAAAAATCATTAGTTAAAAATATATGCTAGGAATTTTCCACATTCTGCGTACTGAGTACAGGGATGAAATCTATGGAAGCAAAACTGTTTTTAGCAAGACAAAATCACTTATTGTGAATGGCTCAATCAATTAAATACCTTCAAGCGGTGCGAGTGCGAAAGCTTACATCTGAAAATGAAATTATAACATGAAGACAGCAATTAGAAAGATGTTCAATCAAAGAGTTCCAAATCTATCATTTTTAGCAGTGGAGGCTTCAGAAATAAATAATTACTACAATACTTAATACGATTCCAAATAAAGGAATACTTTTACGAACACAGATGAGCTGAAAACAATTGGAAACAATTTTATGATTATATTTGGCGTTGTTTACATGAATGGAAAAATCAAGAGAACATCACAATACATGGTGAAAAGTTTTCGATAGAAAAAAATAAAAAAGAGACAATTAATGGTGACAGGTTTTTGCAATTTTATGATAGAAAATACGAGTAGTCCTGTTGGTGTTTCTAAACTGTCTCCATATTTTAACCCTTCTTTAAGCAAGGAAAGGACGCTTTGCTAGACTGAGGGCATAAAAGAAATGAAGTTTAGCATTCGATAAAATTGGTTAAGGAATATTGATATCAATTAACAGTACGGAAGCCGAAACGTGAGAATTCACTAATTAATAAAAATGAAAACACGGAAAATTTAAATGTATTTATAACCATATTACTGAGCAGACAGAGCCGTAAAAATAAAACTAATTCTCATTTAGATTTCCCCATAAAAATCTTGCGAGTGCCATTACATTGACACAAAAATTATGCTCGGAACTCGTTCAGGTACACCGAGAAAAATCAAATCGTGTTTCAATCATATCATCCGACGAAATACGGCAGAGGAGTTGGCTCCAAGAAAATCAATTGGCTTCTTCCTATCGCGACACAATACCCAGAGGAGAGGTCAGGGGGGGGGGGAGTGGAATCCACTCCTGGAGGAAGTTGAAGATAGGATATAACGATCGCATTTCAAGTGCTTGATGGTAGGAAATGAAAGCCAGCCAGCGTTTGAGGAGACAACGGTGGCTTCCAATAAATTTCATAACAGCTCCTTCGAAGAGGACATGCGGAAGAAATATGTACACCACGAAAAAGAAATTTTAGCCTTAGTACCATTGTCGATGGGATTAAACACTCTCCTGGCCCTTACGAACAATGTGCGTGATAAGTAACATAAAGACGAAAATCAAATCACCCTTTACTAGTTTGATAAAGCACTTTTCCTAGGGAGAAAACACACAAAAATCACATGTTAGGCTAATCCATTCAGGGTACTGAATAAAAGAAAAGCAAGTCAAGAACTATATAGAGGTATCTCTTGAGGTCTCCATCAATCTTAAAAGACTACCCGTAATAAAGACATCAAGAAAGGCTTCTGAAGGTGAATTTTTGGAGATTTAAATGCAGGGGACTCAGCAACAACAACAAAATATTACTAAGGGCATCTTGACATGTCGTTATCGCAGCTTCGTCACTTCTTATTAACCCGAAGAGAACAAACATAGGACAGTTCAAAAACATTTTGCAAAGAAAATAACAGAATATCCATTATTTAATCCTCAAAACTAACATGTTTTTGGAGTCTATAGTCGACCTCGATTATGAAAAGGCAAAGAAATGACAACAATAATTCTCTAATGGAGTTTAAGTTGCTATTAATGTTCACAGCTTATAATTAAAAACAGACTAAGAAACTATTATTGAGAAAGAGCTATGACGCGATCACAAAACATTGAAATTCGACAACATTTCAACACGCAGCAAGAGTAAATATAAGATACCCGTTTCCCCATCCTTTGCTTCGACGCTAACAAAAAAAATCGATATGCTCCCATGATAAAAATTACAAAATATTCATACGCAAAATATTCTAATAGTTAGAAAGAAATTGAAACAGCTCAATTTCTCGCCGTCGTTCTGGCAAACGAGCCATATCCCGATGTTTCAGCTAGCCGAATTGAATTGCTACTAATTCATAAGCTCAAGTGCAAGATAGGAAAGCTGAGCTAATGACCAAGATTTATAGACAAGTCTCTCACCTAACGAGATTCCCCACCACAATCCATGGCCTTTCCTTAACAGGTAAGATGGTGATTCACTAATTCTGTCAAGAGCTTCGTTTGCATTGAACCGTAGAGTTTATTTATTCCGACAGATTTTTTTTAAATTTGGATTCGGGAAGATGAGAGATATTAGGCTTTGAAAATAATCAATTTCTGATGCAAAAATTCACGGCTAGTTTTTATTTTCCATGATTTAAATAGTAGTTTTCTAATGTAGTGTGGTTTTAATAATATCCTCAGCATCCGGTCACTGCGTAGCAACGTTGAAATCTCAACACTTCTGAGCTCATAACCTTATTCGATCGACGAACGTAGTAAGATTGCAATCAACCATTAACCTATTTACATCCTACAATATTTTACCCCGCGAATATTCAATGTAAATTCACCCCCAGCAAATAACAGCCGCTGGATGAGCATGATAACTTCTCCACGTGGCCCTCTCTCTCTCTCCTCGAAGTCAAGTCCACCAAAACAACAACACGATGCAGCAATCGGGATTTTGGCACGTCGAGACGGGTGAACAATCTACGCACTGAATGCTCTCGGCGCGGCGGGAGTGGGGAGGTAGGAGGAGGGGGGGAAAAGGAGTCTGCTCCCGCGGTGAGACAAGGTTTGCCCATTCGTCCAAAATGGCAACACACCGCTTCCCCCTCGTTACATCCCCTTAAACCCCTCCAAACACAAACTGGGCGTCTTCTTACCCCCTCCTCGCTATCTCCTTGAACAAAACCTGCTCCACGTCTCCAAATAAAGACTTCCGAGCGCAGACTATGCAAAAACGATTCCATTCCGAAGAGCGCGGCTTCGCCGACGACTTTTAAAAGAGACCATAAGACTTTCGAGCACGATGTGTGGCGATATCAAATTGCAATTGAAGATCGACGTTTCGTTCGAAAGCAAACTTATCTCTTCGCCTCATCGCTTCCCATAACCCTATCTCCCCGACAGCATCTTGCCAACTCTCTCCAGGTTAATGGCTACCCTCTCTCCCTTGTGTTTAAGGGTGGCTAAAAATCCCGAATCCGAAAGTCGATGAATGGACAAAGGGCTGCTGGAGAGTGGAGGATCACGCGCGAAACGAAAAGGAGGAATTGGAAGTCTTCAAATGCTATAGCTGACCTCATTAGCGAAGACTTAAAACACTATTCTGCTCCACACCAAGGCGATGATTTGTGTAATCAAGGAATGAAAAAAATCTACGCGGTTGGTCAGATGAAAGCCTCGCTGTTTGAAAGCCTTCCAGTTAATGAAACCATCGTCCATGCATCATGAAGACAACAGCGTTATTAAGAGGCGCCAGGCTCGCGGCAATCACATACCCAAAGTTATGATAAGATAAATATTCTGAGATATAGCCTTCCGCGCCAAGATAGTTAGAAAGTGATGACGAGATATGACCAGCGCCAAATAGTTCAAGAATGCCACGTGGAAAAGTGACACACGATAAATGATAACATCACGTCTTGGAATGTTATGTATCGCCTTTTTACGGGAAGCCAACTGCCTAGATATCACAAAAACGATAACGGTTTCCGCAATTCCTAATCATTTAAATAAAACTGCGAAATTTGCTCACTCGCCATACGATTCAACTGCGACATCTGATTCCCATTTGTCAAACTATCTTTGATGCATACACCATTCCTGGGCAACACCCAAACATGCGCTTGAGCCAGAGATCCTCTTTGTCAGGGGGAAAACCTAGGAGTCCCAGATACGCAAAATACGGAAAACTTGAGTAAGGCGATGCTAAATACGGACGAGAGGATGCAAGCACAGCTGGGGCCTATTAGCCCCAATTTTTACGGAATATTGAGTTAGTGTAATATTTTTCAACAGCATCTAAGCGGAAAATGGCGACATTTTATATAACAGCCACCAAAAACTTTTTTAGGACTGACAATGAGAACTGTCTACAGCAGTATTTTACGCTCTAAACATGGTTGCGCGCGAATTTTAAGAATGAACATTAAGAACAACACAATAACATCTTTCGGTTAACTAAAAAATTATAGATCCCAGCTACATTAAAAGCTCGGATGTATAAAAAATGAGATATTTAAATAATTAATGTAACACCGAAAAAATCAGATGCCACCCATAACTAGAAATCTAAGTCACAGACGCGATGTTTACAAGCGAGCCATCCTAAGAGCCTAAATTATACAACCCATTAACCAAGTAGGGATATCCCTTCTAAATATAGTTGAGAGCACACAATCGAGTGCAATTAGTTGAATCACTATTACTCACCTTAATACAAAAATAAGTTAAGAAATCTATGTACAGAGAATGTATACAATTTAGGGAGCTCCCATACATGGCCTCGGTTCTCTAAGCAACAACGCAAGAAGTAGGTATGAAATTGCACAAAATGGCATCAAAAGGACTGAAAAATTAAATAATTTCCCATCGTTTACCCTCACTGAATTATGTGAAAATTTCTCATCCCATTTTATGTAAGAATGCTCATAATCTAATACAGGAAATGAAATAACTTGTATGAAGCTACAGGCACCTTAGTTTTAAAACAAGAGCATCCAGAGAGAAGTAACACAGCAAAATTAATTGGCACGTAAAAAAGATCAAAAGATCGGGGCGGAATCCTAAGTGCAAATGATGCCACAACTATTTCCGGAGGAACATAAAATAAACTAGGCTGCACATACCTTTCCACCATCCCACGAAAGCCGGCTACGGATCGGTTCACTCTAACAACACCACGCGCATGCCGATGCACATCACCTCAGAACATCGAATCTCACGCGAACGAGCGCAAAACTGACTGTCACAGGCACAAGCCCTCAATTATAACACTAGACGATGCACCACATTCTCCTCCTTCCGCAGAATACTCTTCGGCCAATCAGGTGGAAACATACTGAAGGCGCTTCAATAAACTCATAAATGGAAAGGCTTTCACGAAGCAGTAATGACCTCTCGTCTATAAATGCTCCCTTGAGCATGACGACTTAATACGATGGGGAAAAATAATTGCTCCAGTTCTCCGTATTGTGAAGGTAGAGACAAAGGAGATAAACAGATCTTCGAGTAGATAAAAATAGACTATTCCATTATGAAAAAAGAAAAACGATTGGCCACGTTCCTCGTAGAGAAAAATGCATGGTGAGATAATTCTGTAATATATTATTTAACTAAGAAGAGGAAAGCGATACAGTGATATACAAACCCATTTCCCAACCATATTTCCACCACGATAAAAAAACCACTAACAGCCCTGGGCAATTTCACCATATGGTGTAACTGTGGTTTTGCCGTGTATACAAATCTAAATAAAGACTCATATGGTTTAGTATTAGTGCAGAAGTTACAATAGGAACGTGTCGTTCCTTAATTCGCCAGAAATATACGCGGAATTGGATGGTTTTTGGAAAGGATGGCGTATTTTATGATTCACAAATAGATTAAACACTCATCCCGGTAACCTATTCGAATTCTTTCCATTCAAGGTAGTCAACTTGCCCGACATTTCCGGTGAAATGCCGCAAAGTAACTGATGAAGAAGTGGTTACACTTTATAAAACGACGATATCCAACTACGGGAGTTCATGTTCACAAAAAAAGTAACGGAACTAGCAAAACTAAGGCAATGACGAAGAGAAATCGCCATGAGTAATCTCCGCGTTCAAGCCACGACAACTATTACAGCGATGCCGACTTCAATCCGAATTCTTTTGTCTCACAAACCAGTAAACATCCCAATTAAACCAATTACGATAAATATAAAGCAAGTTGCGTATTAAACACCGGTAAAGAGAATAAAGGCTCAATTCTTCACTGAGAACGGTAAGAATTGAAAACAATTTTTTTTAAATCATAGAAGCTAAAAATACCAATTTCTCGACAAAATAAACAAGTGATAAAGCATGACAAAGTCGCTATTTAAAACTTTTCTGTCAAGGACACCAACCGATGCGTAGAAAGGCAGCCCCTCCCGTACATATCTCCACATATCTCAACACCGCGTTTTGTTTTTACGTCAACATACTCCTATTATTGTAACAATTATCATAAAAGAAAGGAAATAAGTTCCTCGAAAAAGCCTTGAAAAATGGAGATGTCGAGAAGAACTTTTGTTAAATACCCAGGAGAATAAAATCTGTGCGATGTGGCGTTCTGTCTGGCTAATCTGTGGCGTTCTATCGAAGAATGTCATCGATAGAACGTCACTGAAGCTAACAAACAAGAACGAGCATGATTTGAGCAAATTATTGCAAGATATTTACGCATGACTTTACGCTGAAGGAGAATTAATTATTTTACTTTGCAAGTAAAAGTATACTTATCACAAATCTTCTAAAAAATTAGACACAGACAATAAACCACAAAATCGTAAAAACTTCATACTCTCCAAGAAATTGCTTAGTCAGGAATTCTCTAGCTTTTATCTCACTCATCCCATTAGGGATGAAGGGCTACCTTGGATGCTTGCCATTTTTTTCATTAAAAAATATATGCAGTGAAAAAATGACGCTTAAAAAATAGTTTCCACCACGCTGAAGAGAACTTGATAGAAGACTCATTTAGCTACATATTCTTGTTCAATTAATCATGGAAAAATATTCTTTCTCGTGTGAAAAATATCACCTCAAAATGTAATCAGGAGAAAAGCTTGTTTAATAGTTTTTCACAGCATTGATCATCAATCCGTACCTTCCATTCAACTCATAGGTACCTAGATAAAAGGAATACCGGAGAGAGCAGTATCTTACGTAGATGAACTATTCCATAGAAAAAAGGGAAAGTGAAAGCGCGAGGCGATGAAAACTTGAAGAAGGATCAATAAGTAAGTTGACCAATTGCTTATATTAGACAGAATAAAACGTAAGGAATAAAGTGATATTTATGTCAGACAGCAAAACTTAATCAGTGAAGCGCTAAGGAAAAAATAATAAAAATATACACTTGAAACTTTTTTCTGCAAAAAAATTCATTAGCAAATAGATACTTGCAAGAGAAAATATTAGCAAACAGGAAAAAATATTATATTAAGATGCACGAACACAGCCGAATCTCCTTGGTACTTCTGAAAGTCAATAATTATATTATAGTAGGGGAAAGACGGTATAGATTCACTACCATTCAACATGATTATTGTGTAAGAACTGATGTCAGTATTCGAAAGATACGTCAAACACGGGATAGGAAGTTACACCAAACACGCGATGAATTAGGACGGTACCCAATAATTTTAGCTCCGAATCGTCGATAGATACCAGTAAACACGAGCAGTCTTTTCGCTCAATAATTCAAATAGCAAACCGTTTTCCTCTTTCAGAAGCATTCGTAGCCATTCATTCGGGAAGCCATCCATAGCAGACCTCTGGTCTTCTTCTCATTGATTTCTCTTTTGGTTACCGGAACAACTTTTGAAGCAGTTTCCTCATCATCACCAACATTCATCAGTACTAAATTTGATCAACACTGCACCCTATCCTTCATTTCTCCATCGACTTGACGGAATCTCCAAATCTAAAAAATAAATGAGAATAGAGGCTCCAATTTTCAGTAAAAAAAATAAGGCAATGATTGAGAGAAATCGCCATGACTAACCTCCACGCTCAAGCCACGATAACTCTTGCAGCGATGCCGACTTCAACCCAAATTCTTTTGGTTTAAAAACTAGTTTCCATCCCTAGAAATTCAATGAGAACATAGGTAATTCCTTAGTATTAAGGTAATTCCATAATATTCACGATGTGATCAACTCCAACTCACCACGATGCTTCACATTTTTTATCCATCCTAATGTGCTCTATAAGTATAAAACGAGGCATTCAAATTAAACTTCACACGGTAATTTAAAAATACGAACCGCGTTGATATAATGAAGTTAAAACAGCATGGGCGTGATCAAGGGGACTGCATTGAGAAGTCTCAATTCCATCCCATAGAAGGCTGATTTCTGTGGGCACTTCGGTCGCATTTTAATCGGTTTTCAAAAACGTCCGCTACGCAGTGATGAGTGCTTTGCGATCCAATATTTTTCACTAAAATATTTTTTATTGCGAGGAATAGCATTGAAAAGTTAGAAATTGATGGTTCACAGTATCATGTGTATAAATTGCAGTTATTACCCCAAATCATACCATTTTACCCGTGAAGCTCGGATCAATTTGTCCGTCAACGACACGAGTGGCGACTTTTGTAAACCCATTTAAATGCGCGGTGGGTGACAACTCATTTAGAGGCAGACTCGAGGATCCTCTTTTGTAATATTCGTGGGCGTGATGATCGATTCCTGATGAGGATATAATAATAATAATAATAATAATAATAAATTTATTGTTCTAGGACCTTGTCCTATGGAACATATCAAATTTTACAGTTAAGTCTCTGCAGTGAACAACATAGAAAAAGTGAAAATACAATTTAACAGTATTAATGACAAGTATATTACAGTATTTTAATTACAATCTTATTTTTCGAGTAAATAAACAAACATTTTCATTTTGAATTGATTAACTAATTCATTAATTAATTAATTTCTCGGTTTTTTATACTCCAGAAAAAGTTTTTTTAGATTTTCTCCTTGTGTAACTGCGGCGAATTATGTCCCTTTAATTGATAATATTTTTATTTCCGGGGTTATCCATGGAAGTTGGTTTCGTTTCGGAGTAAAACTTTTTAGTGGGACATGAATATCTAATAATTGATTTAAATTAATCATAAGGGTTGATACCTTGGTATCTACAGAATTGGTGGACATGAAGTCTGCCCATGGCATATTATCAAATTCTTCTTGAAAATTACGGAGAACAAATTTACTGAAATCGCGGTAGCAAATTACCTTCTCTTTCATTTTTGGCACCTTAAGATTAAATTTTATGTATATTAAATCATGATCAGATAAGAAAGGAACTGGATATTGGCCATGTTCCTTTATTTTAGAAAGGTCATCTATAATAAATTTATCTAATAGAGTACTTGATGTGAGCCGATGATGAGTTGGATGAGATGGTACTAAAGACAGATTGAACCTGAAACATAGGTCTCTTATGTAGTTACTGTCATGCGTAATCTTTAAAAGATCCGAGTTAAAGTCACCACAAATTAAGTATGTTATTATATGACGGAAGGAAGCCTGCCAGCGTACATTCAAAACATTCACTCAAGTAACCAACCTTAGGAGGTCTGTAAACAACACCGAGTAAAATCTTTCCAAGAGGACATGTTATTTCAACAAACATAAATTCAAGCTTGAAGTTTTCATTGACACAGGACAGTATCTTTCCATTGAGATTCTCTTTTATATATACACACACACCTCCACCACTTCGTTCCAACCTGTCGTTTCGTAACAATATATAATTATCCAAATTAACATATTCAGTGGGCACAGATGGTTTCAACCAGGATTCAGAAATTGCTATCACATGATAATCACCACAAACAAAGTGGTTACGAGTGGTCATTGAAGGGCATGGAGATCGCCTTCGGTGCGTAAAAGAATTCGCTCACTCCCATCACATTCCCTTGCAAATATTTTCCCCCCTCTTATCCATAAGTATTTAAGTTTACCGTTCTTTTTAAGCTCTCTCGCCTTAGCATACACTTTACGATTCAAAGCACTGAGTGATTCATTGACATAGATGGGGTAGTTAGGGGAATCACTGAATCCAACATCTCTTGTTGAGAAACTCCTTTTTGCTTTTCGAGCTTCCAGTATTTCTCGTGCTAAATTCGATCTCATGAACCGAACCCGGATGGAAGGGGGTCTGTTGTTAGGTAAGTTTGAACGGGCCTTCAGTCTATATGCATAATCGACATCACTGGCATCTAACTTGACCCCAAGGCCCAGCCCAACTTGACAGACAAGGGTCTCCAATACCTCATCAGACTTAAATGGGATCCCGTGAATTTCTACGACATTCCGTAGAGAGTCCTGCTCCCATGTGTTCAACTGAGCTTCAAGGTTAGCGACTCGCTTCAACAAAATTTCATTTTCAGCCACCATACCGTCGAATTTACCACTTATATTTGATAGTGACTCGCTAATTAGAGAAATAGTTTTGCTATGTTCGTTGATTAAGCTTTCCCAGGTTGATATAACTTTCTTTAGTTCACTTATGTCGTTTTTTATAGAATTCACAAACTCACTTTGGTTTTCTTGGATTACCTTGACACGATCCAATAACTCCTTCAATATGGGATTGGAAACCTCACATTGACTCTTAGGGAGCAGCTCAGTGGAAAAAAATCGATCAAGAAGAAAAGGACAAGAAAAAAGTAGCCATCGCTGCCTATGAATGCAAGGAGCGAAAACGGGACAAGGGACAGGGCGGTTGACACCCGAGGAGTAAGAAAAAAGTCGACGAGGCGAGCGATTAATAGAGTCGTGGGCGATAACAATCCCGGTTGAAGGCGTCGAGGTGCCACGGTGTCGTGCTGAGTGTGGGGGCGTCGGAATAACAGCTATTTATCCGCCCTCAGCAACGAGGAATAAAGTTACACAAACATGATCTAGGGTGTGCTTTAAGTGGAAAAGTTTAAATAGCCTCCTCAACCTTAAGTAAATTGAGGTAGTGAGAAGAAACGGAATACAAGTGATTTTTTTATATCATAACGTTTTTATAAACTCGCTTTGTGGAGATTAGTGCTAATATTACTGAAAAAAATAAGCCAAAATGTTAGATTCTATTTGTAGTCAGTTGATTAGCAATCGTAGTTGGACTAGTTTCCAAAAATGATAATCAATTTGTTCTTACATTGCATTACTACTTTTCTTAACGGACTGGAAGGAACGGTTATATCTCACTTAGTCAAGTAATCTCTTTTTACGCCTTTCTGTATTATTGAATTCTACTTTTTAATGGAAAATCGTATTAATTAAAAACTGTGCATTGGATTTTATCCGTGAAACACGACCGGCCATTGTCATATTGATCGAACGTCAATGTTGGATAAAACTTCATTATTTGGTGTGAATGCCGGTGTTCAAAAATTAAGAGATGCGCTAAGCATTTTCATCCTGTTGTTATGTCGTTAAGTATGGTCTTATAATAGCGGCTATCGATATTTATGCTCATTAATTGTAGCGAAATCCTGCGTGAGTTCCCGCAGCGTCTCCTTAACGATGAGTGCAAGTTATTAGTGATAGGAACGATATGGAAATAAAAACAAGAGAACGCCGTGCGTTGGGTGCTTCATTTTTCTGTACTTTCTATTTAGAGTGAAGGGATGCGTTTCTTCTTTATGAAACGGCAAACACGTCTAGAGTCCGAAGTTTAGTGCAACACGCAACATATCTTTCACCTTGTTTCGTTTATACCTCTTCCACAGATAGAAGGCACGACTTTTGTGAATGGCATGACTTCGCATGAATTACGATTTCCCCTTTAAATTCTGAGTTAATGATCCGAGTAATTGTTTCTTGTCCCTTACACTTTCCTATTTACCTCCTTGACGGTATTGCCTCCCACTTCCTCGCAATGAGAGTACCTACGCGCGTCTTGTGCAAACCGGTGACCTGCTTCACGATATTCTCCTTTGTGCGGCCGCATTTTTCTCCTTCCAGTTCACAATTTGGTCGCACTCCAAGTGGTATATAAAAAACGGGGAACCGCTAAAGGAGATAATTTAGGATAATGGAGAGTTCCCAAGCGATTGTATGCTGTTCCCGTGGCTCCTTGCAATTTCCATTCCGTCGTTGTGTATTTTTCATTCCTCTTGAAAACGTCTCTATCTCTCCCTCTCTCGTCAACGCTTAGCAGCTTTCTTTCGCCCCACGGATGTCTTGGTCCTGCTTTTTCTCTCGTTGATTTTTTTTCTGAAACCCTCGCGATGAAATGGAAATTGAAGGAGTGAGGCGATGCCTCTCCGACTTGGCACCCAAAATCTCCATCCGTGCGTGAAAGGCTCCTTGTGTGCGCCATTCACCCAACTCCTTTCAGCGTTTCTCCGCCTCCCGCCCCTGTATTCTCTCTTGCCCCTCATTTGCGCCCGAGGATTTAAAACACCCACCTCGTGTCTTTAAGGTCGGTTGGTTTTGAACAGTCGAAGAGAACTAGAAAATCTCAGTCTAAAATGACGAGGCCGTTAAAGCGAGAATACTGAACGTCATTCGGTCTTCTATTACTATCGTCTTTCTCATTACTCACCCGTGGTTTTGCTTGTAAGCCACTGTAGGCGATTTGCGGAGTACTTGTGCAGAATGTAGAATTATTTATTTTTATGTATGCTTTCAGGTTAGCTTTTCATTGTAGAGACGCTAGAAAAGGTTCATTCTTCCGAGTGTGACCTATGACTATAACATTAAAATTTTTCTTCCATTCCTACATTTTTAACTCTTATTACTGAAGAAATATGGAGTGCATCCGCTTCCTGTAACAATAGGTGCAATTCTAGTATGGTAGTTTACATCACGCCGGTTTATTACCAAAGATTCATGCAAAGTGAGCTGGCCGGGGATACATTTTGGTGCGAACTTTTCCCATGCGTAGGATAGCAAGGGGTGCGTAGGAAGAGAAAAGTATAAAATCATTCCATGAATTATTGCCGGCGAATTAATGGCACTGCGCTAATAAAAAATTGGCGTTGAATCGATTTTCTCCCCGCTATATTAAAAAACTGTACCAGTTGTGCACATACTTCTGCAGCGGCAGTTAGTAGTTCACATGATTTTCGATCGTTTTAATAATTGAAAACAAATAAACAAACCATGTTTTTAATTCTGCAGGGTTTTGAGTATTCAAAAGAGGCAATTGTAGTATAATTTATTTTTATACGAGCTCTTTGGAGTGTTATGTTTTTAACGGTAGCTAACTCGTTTTTTTCCCTGAACAATAAAGGACTTAAAATAATGACGTATCTGCTAAATCTCTCAAATATTGAATTGAATTTTTTTGGAAGGGGATGTTGAAAACGGTGTTAAGGGGTATAATTTTAAGGTAGTGGAGGGAAGAGAATACGATTTGTAGGTAGAATGAAAGGGAGTATGCCTTATTATGAAATGAAGAGCGAAGGCCATGCAGGGAGGACAGACTGCCAGAATATTTTTTAAATGCTTCATGCAAACCAACTTTAATCGGTTGAATACTTCAATAGTAAAAGTAATTAATGTAGAGGTGAGTGACATGTGTTTGAAGTCCTAACACCTCCTGCCACACGCATATCGATGCTGGTTGAGTGGTAGTATACAGGATAGAGTAAAATTATTTCAAGAAATTTTATCCCTGGATAGCTGACGCCAGGAGAATTCAAAATTGCTAATGATGTTTATCGAAGTCATGAGATGTCCAGAGTATTCGGGAACAGGACAAACTCGCGGCCAATCGGAGCGTTTGTCCCAAAGTTCATATAGTTTATGAATGGTCCGTTTTTTATCAAAACATATTAGTGATTTTGGTTCCTAATGGCATCAGCTATCCAGGGTTAAATTTTCAGGACAATTTTTCTCCACCCTGTATAGTCGAAATACTTCAGTGGGAAAAACTGGAATTTTGGTAGAATTTAATATTATGACATGTGTTTAAGCCCTGGGATCTGTAAATCGGGTGGATGCCGTTATAAATACGTGGGTCCTTTCGGAGCCACCGTGTCTTCGCGGAGCGACATCCCTGACCTAGTCTGACCTGCTGATGAGTGCGGGGTCGGTGGTGATATCCTTCGGGGACGGATGCCACCTTTTCCCCGCGCACCCCCTCCACCAAGGTATTCCCTCCCGCATCCCCCGACGGCGCCTCCCGCATCCGGAGGGGTTGGCGCCGCCGTCACGTATCGATTTACGCCGCACCCGGACCCTACCGCTCCCCGCCTCCCATTCTACCGCACCCGCTCGTTTCCCTACCTTCTCAATAAGGCCCCTCACGAAATCTCCCCTCTCCACTTCCTACTCCAACAGTCGCCCATCATTTCTGATATTTCGCGGCTTGCATGTCTCACCCCCCCCCCCCCTCCCCCATACTCCTCTCCAATCGGCGATTTCATTCATCCGACCGCGTGATGTCGTCGCAGTGGAGTAGGGCAGGGGATGCCAGGATACTTTTTGCGTGTGCCACGTTGGATCGAGGCGCCGGACTGAGGAAAGGGAATTAGCAACACCTCTATTTATGCTATTTTTTCATTCGGTCACATTATGATGCTGCAGAGCAGCGAAACCTATGTCGTGGTTGCACAGTATGTTGTAGAGCTATAGTTAGTAGTAATCCCAGTAGAGATATTATTGCGAAATTTCAGTTATCATTTTCCTGTTGTGGCATTGGGTAAAATTTATTTCGCGAACAGATATCATTGGAAAAAATTTTAAAAAATTGGAAACTCTTAGCAGAATGATGTCTGGATATCGTATCGTAAACGGAATGACGATTGCAAGAAGATCTTGTGCTAAATTATTGATACGCCATCAGGGAGTTTTTACCGTCTTATCATCAACCCGCAGAAAGATAAAAAATGCTGTTTTTGGAGATGCATGAAACTACTGCGTAGTGGCCAGAGATATGCTGCCAACCTTAGGTGCTCATAAATTTGGGAGTTGTCAGTGGGGAAATCATTTTCTTTTACCCGGTGGGTGTAAGGCTTACGTTCTGTATTTATTCCGATTCGTAACTAAGTATACACCCCTTATTAAAATAGATAGTTTTCGGGTATTTGGGTACTCGAACCGGGGTAACCAAACATTGCATCGGCTTCTCCAAAAATCCTCGGTGATGGCAGGGCTGAGGCGATTGTGCTTAAAAGCACTTGTTTTATTTAAGGAATTGTAATCGAAAAGAAGTGAATGCATGGGCATTTATTATTGAGGTGATAATTTCTGTCCTTCTGTTGAAATCTATAACTGCGTGGTCCATTTCGTATATTTTTTGTATTTTGTCTGGCCTTAAGTTCAGCTTGACGGTAAATAATAAATGCCGCGTCGATTTGGAGGAGTTATTATTTCTGATCGATTCGCTTTTCTCGAGTCCTTTAATCTCCAGTGTTGCCGCGGAATTATTACTAGAGATCTTATCGACACGTCCCCAGAGAAAGCCGTTCTTTTTTTTTTGACATTTTAAGATTCATTAAAATTTCTGATGCTTTTCGCGGGAAATCAATAGCCTTGATTAATTGGGTAGTGATAAAAAGCATAGATGGCCAAACTGACAAAATTTTGTTTTTATATTTAAGTATTTTTTCATAACGCTTGCGTAACAAAGACACACAGCCACCACGAAGTACGTTTAGAATTTGACTAATTCCGAAATATTATGGAGTGCACATATATTTTTCAGCCAAAAAATACTATCGGGGACTGTATTTTCTTTAACGTTAAATCTAACCCAAATATGAGCTGCATTAAATGCCGCTATTGTTTCAGGAAAAGCCTTTATTTCCGTAGAGCAAAGCGCGATTCACACAAAATATAAACAAAAAACTTCATTTAACAAACACTATCTACAAGATGAATGTTTAATGGAAAAACAACGGGATACAGAGAAAAGATATTGCGCTATGCAATGGCTATGAATGAATTGCAAGGCACAGGGATAAATTACGAAGCATTCTATATTAGTGGAACCAAATATGATTAACGACACGGGATGAATGGAGTGAAAGTGGATATGCGGAAGATATGAGGGAATTTGCCTGCTGAGGATATAAGCAAGCAATATGGAACTTAACAATTTCACAATTCGTTCACTAAAATGCGATACAGACGCATATGCAGCCGCGTTCGAAACCTTGATTTATTTTCATGGAAATATTAAATCCAGGCATAGTACCTCAGACACTAGAGACGGAGATTGTATTACCTAGATCTCCCTCGCGTTCATATCCGGAACGAAAACGGACAAATACATAATTAAACGACATTCCCCTGCCAAACTGATCAATGAACTAAGCTATTACGGAATCAACATTGTCGCTAATATTGCTGCTGAAATTTTCACTTCATTTAGGTACTGGCACAGACGGAGTCGAAAGAAGAGACTTCTCTACATGTATGACATGGTTATTATGCACATGCATGGAGGAAAGCTTCCTTACCCGTTAGAAGCTTTCACAACAAGTATATACCTAAATATTTGGACTGAAATGCTCCACACGTAGAACAGTTATCAATCTTCTTTAAGATTAGGTTATGAACGTTTGTGTTCATGATGGCAGACCACACACCAAATCAACAGTAGCAATTCAAAACAAATTATTGCAAAACAAAACCTCAATATAAATGTATGCTCCGATTAATTAAGAAACGATGAACTAATAATACAAAATAAACATACAATTACATTCCTAATTAATACGGGATGATAATAATCCAGTAACAGAAATTTTTACTACGCGAGAGTGAGCATTCAAGAAGAAATTACTGCGGTATCCCTGGTCGTCAGCACCTATGTCATTACCAGCTTAAAATACAGTCCTGATACACAAAAGCAGCCGAAAACAAAAGCCATGGCATAAAAACATAGTCACCGCTCATCAATCCAGAGAAAGCATTGGTTGATAGCAGATTAGTTCCTTTCTCCGAGCATGAAACAACTCCCGACTACATGCCTCAAAGCATTTAAGAGTGCTTTACTTGATTATATCTATCAATTTCTAAGTAACCTACACCTCTTTTTCAGCCAAAATCAAGGGAAAACCTATTTAGATACGACTTCGTACTTCTCGAAATGACAAAGTAACATCTTCGTATTTTCGAAATAGCTCCCATTTTAATGACAGACGCAAAAATATAAAATAAAAAAATAGAAAACGGGCAATAATATACAAGCAAATCATTAAAAAAATAATTAACACCAACGATTGATTACATGAAATATTAAGTGTGTAAATAATGAATGGCGGGATACAGTGACGAACAATACGAGATGATAGTTCTTTACATCCAGTTTACAAAATTTTAGAACCACATTGAGGCAGAGGATTAGAATTTAATAGAGATAATTCTGATATCAAAGTCACACAACCATTAAATCAATAAAAAGATTTTAGAATTTATAGCAATTGCGAGAGGAATATCTCCGGTGAAAGTAACCACTCTTCGAGTTCCGAGTATTTTATAAAACACTAACGTATTAACAGATACAAGCATAAAATAGGAATGGAATAGAAAGCGGATTAAAAATAGATACTCAATTGCAAAATAAACCAAAGGAACACTATTCCTAGAATTTTCCTCGTAAATACCTTGAACTACAGACAGATTTATACTGTTGCGAAGATTAATTAGCACAAATTGAAAAGGAGGAAAAATAACACGGGATAGAAAGCAGCGACGGAAAATAAAATCACCTTAGTTGAGAAATGACACTAAGCAAAAAATGAGGAGAGAATAAATATAGAATTACGCCTTCAGTATATTAAGACCGATTTAGACAGAAGGTCTTGTAACGGGAAGAGAAAAGGCTGGAGAGGAGGGAAAAATTACCAAAGGCACTTAAGTGTCCAAGGCTGGAAAAAAGAATCGGAAAGAAGTATTGACACGTGCGTCACACCAAATAGATCCCTGACATGGACTTTTTCTTGCTTTTTCCCGAAAAATTATTTTTCAAACCAAAGACCTGGGTTTTCTAAAATCGGATTTCATTCCTGGGGCAAAATTTATTTTGAGAAATAATTAACATTCACGTTACAAAACATCCGCATCATCAACAGCCTAAGAGTGATTCTTCTAAAATTTGACTATTTATTAATTACTGCCGGCTTACTTCGCTTTCACAAACACGAAATCATTAGAGCCATTGATTTGATCACGTACGTGACCTTGTAACGGTTTCCTATCTCATAAATGCTTACGACAGCTTCACGAAAATGTGCTAATTCAATAGAGACCGACGTGAATCAATACCTGTTATAACAAGTTGAGCTACTTGCCAATATTGAGAGAAATGAACACACCTCATTATGTCACTAACGCGTGCAAATTTCAATTTAGGACCTAGGCGAAAATGCAAATACCGGTACGTTGCTCGCGCTCTATAAGTTAACATGCATCTTAAAACCCATTATATCATGGCAAAGACGTAAAAAAACGTGAGCAACACAGAATTGCGAGCCATTATTTAAAAAACAGACTAAGATTACTAATTGAAACAGAAAATCGTCTCCAATAGCCGTAACGGAAGGGATCACATCGCAGGTACGAGCCAAATCACTGTGTTGGCTTGCCTCGTATTTGTTTATGTGAATTTTTCTCGTACCTGCGACGTGATCCCTAATGTTATGGCGATTGGAAACCATTAACTGTTTCACTTTTGAGGCCATAGAGCTCACATTATCTGTTATAAGAACACTGCTCTTAATTCTAATCGATGCAACTTTCACAGTTATTTAACAAACCAAAATTATGTAACTGAAAAATCTATCCTGCATCATCAAAATCAGCCAATATCAAGAGAAAGAAAGTCTACTTTTGCCGATGAGATATCGTGGAACAGCATATTAATTATACACAAAGACATCGTACTGCCCACTTAATTATCTTTCACAACTCTACTACACATCACCTAATTGCAAGCCAATCGAAACATTTGTAGTAGAGTAGAGAAATAAAATTAAATGGGCAGTACGATATCTTTATCTATCATCAGGAGAAAGGTTAGACTAGGAGTGAGAGCAGGTTAACATAATTATTACATTGAGAGGAACAACTTTCAGAAGGAGGGTGACAGTGCTTTTTTAAAGACTTCAAAAACCTCACAAAAGGAACGATATTAAAACCTCTTAGGCACTTACAATAGGTTCCATATCAAATAGTCAAAAGAAAACAATGATTCTCACACCCAGCAATTAAATTCGACACTTCACTCGAGGTATTAGAGACATACTTTTACAATGCTGATACAACATCCAAAACCTTGCAGCATATCGAGTTCTTTTCGAAAGAATACGGAGATGCGAAAACGAGAACCATATTTTTAAGTAGCACTTTTCTTTCAAAAAAAAAAACTAAATCTATGACTGACGACATTATGGAAAATTCCATACGAGATTGAGCACGTAAGTTTATATCGCATGCCATTTGTGAAACGTACACGCATGGAGCTTGGAGATTAGTTTACAGGTGGCTTCAACAGCATGTGTGCCAATTTTATATAAGAAAAAGCACACAAAATATCTAACAGAATTTTTAAAATATGTATAAAGAGGGAAGTGAAAACGATAATAATAATACGAACCAAATTTTGGGCAACAAAACGGGCGAACTTTTGATAATGCGAAGTCTGCATAGCGTAAGCAAATATAAGCCAAAGCTATTAATAGCAGCAAAATGAACACTAAAACACTTCAAAGTAAGCGCTAAAAATATATTAACACGTTCGGAGTAACTTCTACGCAGTGGCGTAGCGAGGGGGAGTTCCCGGGTGTCCGGATCCCCCCTCGAAATATAAAAACACAAATTACCTTTCTTCGTAAAAGAAAGCAAAATATTGAAAAATCATGAATTTACAAAATATTTCCTTGACAAATGAAGTTTTTTCGATTATGAAAAGTGTTAAAATTAGTTTAAAACCCTCTACTTGGTACCTTGTTTTTCAAAAATTTTCACCCTGGTTTTGGACCACCCCCCGAACAAAATTCCTGGCTACCCCACTGCTTCTACGATTCATCGTAAGCAAGATTGGTGATATTTTCTATGAAAAGTGATCAACTACGTACATCTCCGGTTAGAAAATTAACTCCGTGAACTTAACTGATGTCCAGGTGAGATTCAAGTCATAAAACAGAAGCGAAGATTTTACAGCACATGCGAGCATCAACAATAGCCAATAAACTAGAAACTTTCTTCGTCCTTTCACTTTTATGCGTAACCTAAAGGGATACGAAAGCTTTCAAAGGAGCATAATGAACTAACTGTTCTTTCCACGAACATTTATCCTCTCGTGAGCATACTCTACTCGCCCAGAGACTACATTTCATACAGAATAGGGAAAAAGTTAAGACTTTAAAAGACACGCATTACGGCGAGGGGAAAAAAGCTCTTTGAATCTGCCGACAAAACACCAAGGCGAAGAGAAGGAAAACACCGTAAACGTTCCATGTACGAGCTTTGTCACGTTCGTTGGGGAATACCACGGAATCCCATGGCAATAAATAACGGGCGGCATCAAGCGACATTATCAAAAGATATTCTGAAAGGCCCTTTCCCTAGGGCACGTAGCAATGAAGAATAAAATATGGTGATAGAGAATCTAAGTTTATTTTTAACGTTCTGTTTACTTACAATGTGGAGGGACACAAAATAGACTAAATTTAAAGGTAAGCAATTCTCGAATCAAGGTAATATTAATGTGGGAAACCAAAAATGTAGAGGTTTGAAGATGAATTGAATTGATTACATAGAAAATGCATGCGAGATCAACAACGACGCTAAAATCGACTTGAAAAAACTTCATAATAAGACTTCATAACTTCTTAGACAAGAGAGACTTGATAACGCCGCAATAAAACTTGACATTCTGATGGATTCTGTGAATTCCACATCATATTACAGTGTGACCTGATGCCGTTTCGGAGTTTACCTCAAGAGACTATAATCACATCACAATACTAAGCTAAGCGGCATTAAGAACAATAACATCAACTTGAAGTTTTAAGGATATATTTGCAAACAATGATCTATATTCTGATTATTAAAATGTATCTCTGTTCTGGTATTAATATAAAAAACGTACTTAAAACACAGGTGAATATCAAAAGTAGCCGCCTACATTCACCGGGATTCCTCGGGATGGTAGATACTTTTCGAAGACGTGGATAATACGTCAGGAAATAGTCAAATTGCGACCGGGTGAGCATAATACAGGGTCCGCCAGTTAAACCGGATGATTATAGGTGGTCTTGAGACGGAGTTGCGAAGTAGTGAGGTGGAGGGCGAGTGATGCGTTACCAACTATACCGTCTGCCATTGCAGTTGCCAGAGATCGTTGGACCGGAAAGCAGCGCGGCTTCGCGTGCAAAGCCTCTTATCAAAAAGGTGAATTACGGTGGAAGGGTACCTAAAAACGAGGTTTTTTCAAAGCGGTCCACCCAGAACCATCCAAGGTCTCAAACAAAGACTTGCAGACGAGATAGCGGCAATACCTGTCATCATGCTACGAGAGGTTAGGAAAAATTTCCAGGCCATGCTGCGAGAATGCTTTAATTGCGATGGTGGAGATTTTTTGGACATAGCGTTCAGAAAATAATATTTCTATAAAATTACATGTGATTATTATTTTTTTTTTCCTTTTCTTGACCTTATTAAATATATAACATGGTATTTCCTGGAGTATAGGTCATTTATACAAAAGTTAGCAGCCAACGTTTCGATTTATTTTCTTAAATCATCTTCAGGGCTATGTTAGAAAAAGTGTGAAACAATATAAAATACAGAGAATAAGACGATACACAATATTTATACATAAAGAAGGAACAATTGGGTTGTTTTTTTATATAATACAATATAATTTAAAGAAATATGTATATATAAACATATATATAAGAACAGAATGGAATATACAAATATATAATGGAATATATTTAAAAAATTTATATTGTTTCACACTTTTTCTAACATAGCCCTGAAGATGATTTAAGAAAATACATCGAAACGTTGGCTGCTAACTTTTGTATAAATGACCTATACTCCAGGAAATACCATGTTATGTAACATACATATGGGTAAAATTTCATAAAACTCTGCTAAAATCGAAATTCATCACGACAAATGGAAAACAGCGTGTAGCATTTTGTGTCCTCCAAAGGGAACCGGCAACGAGGTGCTTCCCACACAAATGCTGGGTGCGTGCCCAGGTGCATCTCTAAGAGTGATGGTCCACGAATAGAATTGGGGGAAGGGCCGGCCGCGAGGGAAGTAACACGAGCATGGATCTATGTCACGAGCATGGGTGCGATGCTTCCGGAGGATGCCGCGAGGAGAGAGTGGCGTTTGCCCGTCGCACAGCGGGGCGAATGGTATGTTTCGGTAAAAAAAACAACTACAGGTTTTTCAAACGAAACTGATAGAGTACACGGATTCCTCAGTCTCTTCGGTGCATATACCTTTTGAATGTGCTCTTTACTTAGCACTTGCCTCTGGTTTCTTTACAACTCAAATTAAACAGCCATATGATTTGTTTATTTATACGTTAAATGTTCATTTTTTATTAAATGGAGCAATTCAGTTCTTATTACATATTTCTTGCATGATAAAGTTGCTACATTTACGTCTATTATTAACTATCTACGATGATAATTACCCTTATTAGTAGTATAAATGGTTTACTATGATATTGCTTTGCAGACCATTGTAAATCCATATTATGTTCCAAAGGATTTCACTCATAGAAAAATAAATTAATTTATTTTTATTATAAGAAACATCACTGAGGTCTTTACCTTGGGTTTATAAACAAGATAAATTATTTAATATAATAAAAACATGACAAAATATAATCTCATAAATAACAACCATTTTCAACATATACATTACATACAAAAAGGTGGGTAAAAAAAAGATAGTCTTTTCAATGGGTTATTAAAATTGTTGCGGGAGGCAAAGAGGTCAAGATAAGAATAAGTTTCAGCTCACAATAAGACCGTATTGTACCAGATGATGGCTCTGTGAGCCGAAACGCGTCGTACGCATTGAAATACTGTAAAAAGGTGCTGCCATCTTTAAATAAAGAAGTTCTACTACATTCACCCGGAATTTTTCATGATGACGACTCAATTTTCATAGACGTTCGTAATATGTCAGGAAATCCAGTCAAAGTGCGACCGGGTGAGCATTGTATAACTACAAAAAGTGCATGTGTGCGTGCCTGCTCCACGAGAATGATAACTTTCGTCTGTAAAACAAAAGCACGCATTCAATATTTTGACCCGTCCGGACGTGGACCTACAGAAGAACCAAACCCCTTCCAAATTTATTTCACTAAAAAAATATGAAGTTCTGGTTTAAGAGCCTGGGTTACTGAAACAGGCCGTCAGCCCCACAAGGCGTACGTATGCATCAACACAGTAACTTTCCATTGAAAAACGTGGTCACGGTCAATTCATTTTCCTGATGGGGTCCCACAGACGCTCCTAACCCCTTACAATTTGATTTCACTCAAAAAATATGTAGTTCAGGACTTGAGTCGGGTTAGAGGATATAAATGTACTCAATACTACACGTTGAAAAGAACGCATTCAATATTTTGACTCATCGGGATGAGGTCCTACTGAGGCACAAAACCCCCTTACAAATTGATTTCACTAAAAAAATATGAAACTCTGGACTTCGGGTTTCATGAAACAGGCCGTTAGCCCTCACAATGCGTCGTGACCATTCACCATCGAGTGAAGGGGTTGAAACGAGAGAAAATCGAGAGATAAAGACGCGCACGAGCAATTCTTTCACGGAGGGAGAGAGAGAGCGCGCCAACATTATCGGCAATGAGGGTGGCTTGAGGCTGGGGATGGACCCGAAGCCGCTTGAATTAACTCCCCAAGTTTTCGCCAAAGATTTCTCCTCCAGAATTAACGACGGCCGCGCAGTTTTTTTCTCGAAACTCACGGAAGGAGGAGAGAGAGGTAAAAAAAAGACAGGCCTTAAGTTGAATGGGATATCAAGCGGATTGTTCACGCCGCCACCCACCCCCACCGGCTTCGTAGGGATACCGTTTTCGCTACCACGGGTCCCGAAGCAGTTTTCTCCAACGCGAAGTCTCTATCTTAAATCTCTCTCTTCTCTTCCGATTTGCCTTGCTACCCCCCTTCAATCGACATTGGACAGGGGGAAAGTGTGGAAAATGACGACTTTAACCGCATGCGATGAAATGAAGAGTCTAGCTTGTCATTAACTTCTAATACCAATTCGTGCAATGGCGAGTGTAGCTCGTCATCAGGTCTTCATTATTTTAGCACTATTTAGGGCAATTTTGAAAGGAACACCTAGACCGCCATGCCGGTCATAATGACCGGAGTCGAGTGGCTCCTGTCACGCAACACCGGTCATACTGACCGGCCTCCGAGCGACTGTTTCAAAGTGGATTTCTGACGCCGCAGTGACCAGAATCTCTTGCTAACGTATGGGCCATGATCGTTGTGGCGTCAGAATATAAATATTTATTTTAAAGTAAAGTACAAAATCACATTTAATGTTTTATGATCCGGGAATAGTTAACGAAAAGAAAAACACTAATGGCGTCAGAGGACATATCTACTAAAAACATCATGGCGGTCAACGTGTAAAAACATCCGAAATGTACATAAAGAACTCATATTTCATGAAATGTGATGCAATGAAAGGAATAAAATTATTTTATACAAGTAGCGATAGCTGTGTTCTCGATGTTTTTACGGGAAGAGAACGGTTTTATTGTTTTGTTGTTGATAGACGTAAAAACGGAACTGTTGTATGGTTTTCGAGAACAATATGAAATAATAATCACTTCTGATTCCGCTGATATACGTTGATAACAAACCACAAAATATCATTTCATTACTTATCATCCCATTTAAAAAGTACCACAGAAAAAAACGGAAGGAGGATAGGAGCACGACATTCAGAAAGTAAATTGAAGCGGAAAAGGTTAAAATGGTAGCCATACCGCCTCTTGTCATCAACAGCGGGGGTAAACAAGTGAGAGATGTTTATGATCTGGCACAAATCTTGGCGCGCGGTTTGATGTATTAGTAAACTGATCTATCGACGATCAAGCTGACGGAAAGAGATAAGCCGTGGCCGTGATCGTAGCCAAAAAGGAAGTGGATCAATCAGGACTGCCAAATGGACCACTTCATTGACATGATGCCTACATAAACAATCCAAGGCTTCCACTGCTAGATTAATCGTTGCCGACGCAGGAGGCATTTTCGAGTCTCTATCGTCACGACGCACAAGTGATTGGGTGAGGCAGTTCTAGTGCAGTATCCCCATGCTTAGGGCTCAAATTTCTCCGTTCCTGAATACAGACACTCTCCAAAATTTTATTACACTGCATAGATAATAAATTATTTATGTAAAAAATCCTAAATATTACAAAAGAATCATTTATTATCTACATAATATTAAAAAACCATTGCAACAACTACAAACCAAATCAAGTTACAAGTTCCAGTGCACAAAAAATTATTTTAAAAATTGGCCCCCCGTTAAAATAATTAATTTCGGTAAATACCACAAAAAATAATAAAGATTCACTGCGACTAATGTGGTTAAAGATAAAGAGAAGTATATGTATTAATTGCAAATAGCAGCAAAAACTAAGTTATTGTGCTTGATCAACCATGCCGATACACCGAGATGGACTTACAGATAATTCGGAATTAGTGCCCAAAAATAGGGATCAACAATGTTAAATATCACGAAGCGCTTCTCTCAATTCTCACTGTCCGAGATAAACAACTGCTAACCAGGTTTAGGTGTCACTTGTAATAGCACAAGGCATTAAAAGCAGAATATTTGGTACCCCGAAACAGCACGGGCGCAAAAGTTCACACGAACACATAAATGAATGGAATGTACAAGGAAGCCCGAATTTGACCCGTTCAGGCACTTTAGTTGATGTAATTAAGCAACGAAATGGATATAGATGGAATGATTCTTTTAAATCGATAGTAATTTACGAAAAATAAACATCGTCGCATCATTTACGGTATCTGAAAATGTTTTCAGCACTCGAAAATGAAAAGGAGACTTCGTTGATTTCCACTAATTTATTTTGTCCGTACGACATATCCATGTCCTCGTACGACGACCATATAGGTCATTATCAAGTACATCTTATTTGACAATGACCTCTACGGTTCGAAACATGTCATACGGACAAAATAAATTAGTGGAAATCAACGAAGTCTCCTTTTAATTTTCGAGTATTAACTTCCACATAGTTGATCCTAATACAATTGAACGAGTTTTCAGCACTCATTACTACATGCGGAGACGCATCGCTGAACGTACGTGTCTGCATAGACGAAGGAAAAAATACTTGGCCGGTGCATGAAGACTGCCAAAAGGAAATGGAGTGAATGAGAACGGAGCTGTCTCGTCCGCAGGGAGCCAGACGAATAAGAAACTGCGTCCTCTTGAAACTTGGAAGCGGATGCAACTAACTCTACTCTCTTAAACTGCTATGCGCCTTTCGCCAAATGATCACGTGGCTAAAAACAGAGCTAGGGAACGAAAAACAATCCTCTGGCCCACGCCGCAGCGCTACTCTCCTCTATGAATAATTGATGACCAAGTGCCCCAGAAATGGTCAGTGAGAAGGAGAGGAGAAAAGGTAGGGGCAGGAAGGGACTTAATATGCACAGACGCTGCCGTTCCTACAATGACACCGTATACCGACCACCATCGTTTAAGATAATTCAACAGCATGGAGAGGATTTACTTGCCTCAAACGTCCTCGTTGTTGTAGGAGAAAACCGACACAGTGCTCGATTTAGTTAGATCTCACCAATTCGCTTAAAATAAATAGCATTTCTGAAAATAAAACACATGAAACAATGCAAAAAAAACTCACTCCAAGCTTACATACAATCAACATTAAATTATCTTTAGAGACTACTAGAGACTATCAGGGCGATATCTTTCTCACAATTAAAATACAGTTGCTGAACTGTATAGGAAATGAATCTGCATTATTTTCATAACCATGCGAGCTATACGAAGTTGTTCCTCGCTCGCCGAAAAACGCGTATCTAATTTTTAGTGGCCTTAACGATAAATCAACGTTTTAAGTTATGAAATAAAATCACAGCCACATCTATCGGTGATATAATGCATATAACGTCAAAATAATGATATGCAGAAACGCAGGATCGAGGGCAACCAAAATCAATAAAGACGCACAAATAACTGATTGTGGAAACGTGGGTATTTCTTATTATAATGGGAGCATTTTTAATTAAATGAGCAAATAATGACCCATATTATTTAATTGGCACGAGATTACACGCGCAAACGCATCGATAGACATGAAGAAATGTTACCCCGAAGCAGTGTTTATCTACTTCATCGAACGATTGTATCCATGGTTCCACGAACTCATTCTCAAGCCCTACGACTAAATTTTTGCTTCTGAGTTATTATATGGTGGCAGCGAAAAACTAAAAGAGCTTAAAAGTTAAAAATGGTAACTTTATTGAAACTACCTTCATATGCAATGGACAATTACGACAGTTACACTAAGACCCGTACTCCAGAGCGTAACTCCAGACTTGACAACATGGTCTTTTAAAATTATCACGCAAGCTTGTAAAATTCATTTTTTTTAATCGAAAGTAGGCAATTGTTCAATTTATTCTAAATAAAGGGAGAAAGAACTATATATTGACGTGAAGATTCACAGACACTATTACGAAATACGACAGATAAAAAAGTCAGAATCCGCCATCTACGGCACATTACCGGAAATTATAGCGCTGAAAATGGATTAGATACTGTATTTGAAGATTAGATTTGAAGATTACTCTCCTCAATCAGACTCATTAAGTCTGATTGAGGAGAATAGGTTGCTTAAAATTTGAATAATCAAATCAAACGCGATATTGATACCCTTGCGCAATGACATGTACAACAAAATAATTACATTAGAAAAGAAACTGTTAATTAATGCGTTTCAGAACGCTGGAACGAAGATCTCATGATACTACTGAGAAGACTTAGTGATCCATCAATAACCAAAATGGAGGCATATTTCGAAGGAAATCGAGCATTTCGTCTCTAGGATTAATCAGTGTGAAATGGTAATACATACATTATGTTGCAATAGTGAACAGGCAAGTTCAATAATAATTATTTGCTAAAAATAATTATTACATATTACAGTTAGATAAAAAGATAGCTATTAACCGCTAAAATTCTTGATGACGCCCTTACAACACCAGCGTAAAAATCTCCGTCATCATTTCAGCGAAAAAAAAATAGATCCATTAACGATATAAACAACGGCTGAAAGATTTTTCGATCACTTATTTTCGTATTTCGTTTCCCATAAAATCGCGTAAATCACTAGATCTCTGCACTGATAGGGCATTGGGAAAAGACGAACCACCAAACACGAACATTACAGCCGAGCCCAAAGGAACCCCAATGATCCATCAGGAATCAATATTTACCTCTACGCAGGCTTGGCATCCCCTTCAAGACACGTAGAGAATATCAGAGCATCACTTCCAATGGAAAGTATTAAACATTGATGCCTGCCAGAGAAAATCCAATAGCAGCAAGGGGCCACGTCCTGTATCCACGTAGCAACCGGATTAAGTAAAGTGCACTTCATGAAGAAGTTCACACGTTTTTCGCCCAAAACACATGAGACACTGCGGCAAAAAAATAAACAAGACTACATTCCTAGAACCTAAGTACACCTGTCTTGTATGTTTTGAGGATTATGGTAAAAAGTACCAGGCTCTGGATCCACGATACGAATAACAAGGAGGCATCCTGTAAGCTGCCTCGCTTTGCCCCAGTTTTCTCGAAGCGAATTTCAATATACTGCTGCAACCCGTATCGATATAACATACTACCATGATTTTTTTCAAATCTATTTCGTATCCCGAGAGAATTTTTGCCTTAAGCTAGTTAAGTTACAATAGTACTCCTAAGCAGGCCCTGAAAAGGACACAAAAAATGAAAAGGACAGAAAATTGGCATGCCAAAATTGGTGTTTGCCATTTTTACACCGCCTCTTGGATTTAAATACAAAATTTGTTGCCAAAACAACAATGTATCTAAAGATAGTAATGCCAGAATAAAATGTTACAACGGAGTTTTTCGAAGCAGAAATAAAAAATGCTGATACCTTTCGGTCTCCATACATCTTACCATGATGCGTATGTAGGACATCGTATTAATAAGTCAATCGATTAATAATGTCCAAAACAAGTCTCCACTTTTTCGTCAAATACTCCCCAAATGTTGAATATTTCCTCCAAAAATACGCACACTGCGGCTCAAGGATAGCAAGGATAATTTTGTTCTTGCTAACAAAAATTAAGAAGTCAAATTTCTCATTGAAGATACTGATTTGAAAAAATAAACGTATGCAAACGTTTGGCAAGTTTTGCCGGGAATAATAACTAGCCCTGAGAAAAAAGTAGCAAGGTGAGGAACTCTAAAGAAAACGGCTTGCCAACGGTTCTGAATATTTTCCTGTAATATTTCTCCTGGCCCTAATGAAAAAGTGAACCCTTGACCTCAATATTTTTTCTATGAAATTATTTGCAATCAATGAATAATGCCTTAATCGTCAAGCTGCATCATTAAAATTGCAAGAAAAATTACTGTTCAGATTGCATTAGGATTTAGCACTAGTGACAAAGGGTAAGGTGGGAAAACGTAATTCACAATCTCAATCTAGCCCCAATAGAGGCATTTTATTATTACAATTATTAAACGACAATAATCGCTGATAAATACAATAATTCATCTGCATTTTCTATTATAACTATGGGGGCCTTAATAAAAATAATGAAGAACAAATATTAGGTTTGAGAGACATCTCATTGACCCCAAAACAGATACGTTCTTCGATACTAATAAGCGCGAAGGAAATGCTATTGAACAGCAAACCACACGATTTAAGTGAGATGTGATAATTCGCCCATCAGTTCCACTAGATTCTTACGCCATCGACCGAGGTTAATTGACACATCAAGGAGATCGACGACCTTCTCTATTAAATTAGCTGGTAACCTAAAATGAAGGATCAAGATCGGGGATAAGGAGAGAAACTGGCCCAATATACTTATGAAGCAATACATAACATGCAACAAAAGAGCGACATTTTACGTTGGGCATTTGGGACAAACTACAGGCACAAAAGAAACTGAAAATTTCCGTTTAAAATAAGGACATTAATCTCTTTAATGAGTTTAACACAACAAATTCCCGAGTTTCGGATCCAGTTACATGTTTTAAAAGGCGATTACCATAAGAATTATGGCGTATTGCATCATGAAAAATCCGGCCTAATCGGAACAGCCCAAGACAATCATAATTCCGAGCAAAAATAGTCATCAACGCCCCAGACCTTGAAGTTAGTCTCACTGTATAGCAGAAAACAGGTCTTCGAGTCAACAGCTCGAATCTGGCCTTGAAAGAGGCCACCAGCTTCAATCACTCAACTTACATGAGCAAAATGTTTTAGCTATTTATTTCATTCTATTACACCGACCCGACATTTTTCCAAAGTTAATCGCGAGAAAAATGAAGCGTAACTAACTCCTTGAGCGTCACACATGAAAACCCGAAATTAGCGAGACTTCAGGTGAT
Organism: Ischnura elegans; assembly: GCF_921293095.1. Classification (NCBI taxonomy): domain Eukaryota; kingdom Metazoa; phylum Arthropoda; class Insecta; order Odonata; family Coenagrionidae; genus Ischnura; species Ischnura elegans. The sequence continues at coordinate 63,077,702 of NC_060254.1, read as the reverse complement.
TTATATCTAAATTTCCGCAACATTCCAATCGATTGCATCGTGGTTAGCCATACAAAGCACATGTATTCTATTCTCAAACAATAACGTTACTATTACGTTTTCTCCGATATACGCCCAAAACAGCATTCTATCACGTCCTAAAAGCATTCATATCAGCGAACAATCCTTCCCCTGATCACCTAAAAATTTTCCCTTGATCAACTCAAAATCAAAATTCGATGTCTCGTAAATTAAAATCATTTACATTAAACCTTATCGTCGTAAAAATCCACTGCAATTGACAATCCCTAAATGTGACGGCGTACATCTTTACTTCAAGTACAGCATTTAGCAAACGCCATTAACTAGTTTCCTTCCTAAGACCAGTTTATTGCAGGTCACCAAAAATATTTCGGCTGAAAAGGGAAAATTAAATCCTAAAGAGTTTTGAAAAAATAAAATACGTGTCCGACAATGCCAACAGCAAAATCTTCCTTCACTAAATAATTTTTTTCCGAAACCAGATAATTAGGCTGGTAGGAAATCGATTTAATTTAAAAGAAAATACCAGAAATGAATCAAAATTAGAGATTATGACTTCAATTTTTTACGAGAATATAAATGAAATAAGACGTTGATGGTTGGAGGCGTTACTTTATGGAATTTATTCATGTTAAATGATAATTAAACTGTTTTTCCACATAAAATAATTATTAGATTACCCTGATCTATAAATATTTTGATCTAATAAATATTTTACGTGGAAAAAGTTTAATATTCATGAAATAAGACGATAAAAATAGTTTCACGGATACCTAAAACGCAATCAGAAGTGTTTACGAACATACTTTAGCAGGAAAGCCGATAAGAGCGACATGGATTACTACGATACCCTCCTCGAAAACATAGAAGAAAGCATCGTCACGAAAGAAAGGGATCCGATAGATGTCGCCAACACCGAGACGAGTAACATAATAGGTAAATGAATCATGGTTGGTTAATTCAAGTTCACCCGCTTCCCCCAAGCAAAGCCATTCTCGTCCCAAAGCGGAAAAAATGACGTATTAGTGGAACGAGTGACGGAGTCGATCAGTCGAGGACAGAAAACGCGGAGGAATGCAAATTTCTAACGGCGTCATTCACCCTCCCCTCCATTCCATCCAAACTGAAACTGAAACCGGGAGAAAGAGACGTCACTTGACGACCCAAGCGATGTGACTCCCCATAAGGTTATCTAAAGAGATACGAAGGCGTATTTTTACGAATAAATGCTATATGAGGTCTATTTTTTGTTCGGTGGCATAATATCCTACTTCGTGAAACATTTTAAATTCTCCAGAATATTTCCAGGAATGTGCAACTTTTGATAGTGAACATGTCAAATAACATGTCTACTACCATAAGGCCGACCTACCCGATTCGCAGTTCGCAATATTGGCGATGCCAAAAGGTTTCCGGAAGAGCAAAATATCTCATCTTCACCAAGAAAACATATACGATACATTTACGTCAAATTAGGCAACTGATACGATAGCATGTGAATTAAGTGGTCAATATAGACCCCAATTAGACTCTATATTTTTGTTGTGAATCAAATGCCTTGAATAAAAAAATTCTTTTCATTACCGTGAAAAACATTGTAAATTTCCTACATTTCCGTATTTCTTATTTCCGTACCTCAACGCCGAACGAAAACATCGCGGCGGCATCGCTCCGAGGCCCGAGAGAACAAAGAGATGGTGTGTATAGTAGTAGGCATGAGCATAAAGGCAGCCTTACGAGGCGGTCGCCTTGGCCTTCATTCTCCATTCGCAGCGAAACACGCGATATAAGAGAGCCAAAGAGTTTCTTGAGCCTTCCGCCCCTCCGAGCCGCTACGTCATTCCTTCGCCGACATGCTAAACACCCATCTGCACCCGAATCTGCGCATCCACGCTTTTAACTACTTCTACACTCCCTGTCGACGTCTCTTTTCCTGGCCCATAACGTGTTAAAAATTTACGCCATCATTTTGAAATTTTGAGGGTCCGTAAATTTAAAACTTAAACAGAATTTACCTTTACCACTAGATATTTTTTTATTTGGAATTTTTAGAGAGGCAATGACAAGGTTGTTAAGGAGTAATGCAACACACTATGATAAATTCAATATAATAACACAAGTTGCTAACGAATTATTCGTCATTTATCTACGTCCCCACTCTCGCTAGACTCCTTTCATCCTGCCCCATAACTTAACTTCATAACTTTTGACTCGACGGGGTGCTGTTTCTTCTTGCGCGCTGGCTTTTGATACTCCACCTTATTCGCGACAAGTAAATTGTAAAATATAAAGTAAAATAAATCCAAGGAAATAGAACAACAAATGTTTGGTAAACATTAAGTCCGCTTACCCACAACGGGTTGTCCACTAAGTTGTCATTAAGAAATTTCCCGAGTTTCCCTGAGGATTTTTTATTTTTCTGGATTTTTCCACCACTCATCATAAGATTTGTTGGCTCTTCATTCCTCATAGATAGTATTCAATTACTATAGGAATCAGGAATATTTGGCCACGTCTTTAGGACGGTGGGTACAAAATTTCAAAACACGCGCATTATTGCCATTTTTTTCGTCGTTTCTCTACGCACAAAAGTTAGCTGAACTGGTTGAATTATAGAACAAGATATTATGTCCGTTCACTGGCTCAAATATTCTGCGGAAAGACGGGGAAACGTCCACAAAAACTACCGAGAACTGTTCCCGTAATCAGGTTTTCTACCGGGAGGAAGATAAAAAAGTGAAATCGGCGAAAATTCAACCAAGTATGAAGTTGAAAGACGACGGGCACACGTGCGCTAAGTGGGCTTCGTGCAAATTAAAACATTTATCTAGTTTTCTCCGCACAACCCAAGCAACACCCTTCCAATTAACGCGATGGAAGCCTAAGGCCTGTACGTATAATCGTTAGGACCCGATTCTAGGCAATATAAAACAATAAATAAAGAAAATCAAGAGATAAAATCACGTTGAAAACTGATTTATACACAACAGTATCCAAGACGACCAAAAAACCCTCAGGCTATTCCAGGTTTCTAATACTTAAAGACACTTAACCATGGAATAGTTAACCACACATATTCATTTCCCCCGTGCACGATCAAGCCCTCATTGCTAGTTTCCTTTGCACTTCATTGGTTCGCGTAAAAAAGGCCAACGAAAATCTTTCCAAGATTATATCTCACAAACTAACTACGCACTGGATTTTAAAAATAGCAATTAACAGCGAAGCCCTATCATTTAAAGGGTAATACTCACATTCACTGCAGCAAGAAAAAATTACCTAAACCTGAGATCGAACCGGGGACGTTTTTATTACTGGAAATGGCACAAATCACCTCGCAGCACGATGACGATTTCTGTTAATTATTAGAAATATATACATGACATACCCAATACAGAGGCATGGGCCTTAAGGAAAAAAGAGCTTAAACCATGCTCGTCGCAGCGAAGAATTTTTCAGCGTGTCTGATGAGATAAAGCAGTCAAGCCTGCGCGGGACTTATTTACGAACTTTGCTAAGGAAGAACGCACTTCTTTAAGTAAACAGCGATAAAACATTCCTGAAACGTCATTCATCTGAACTTAACATTCAAATCACCACATTCCCAAGATTGTAATTTTGATAAACGAACCCAAGTAAAGATCGAGTGGGCCACCAAAATACTATGCAAAAAATATAATCCACCGCTAAGACGAAAAGATTATCTCATTGTTGTACAATTAATACTTGTAGGAAAATCAACTCATTAAGAATAAAAACCAAATAGACCCAAGGCGGATTCAGCGCACGAATGCTATATTCTGGATATAGTGAAGAGTAAGAATAAATATAATTTATTTCCTAGGGTAAGCCATAATAGAGGTGAGTATTACGTTGAATGACAAAATATGTTAATGAATAAATTCTAATGCATGAATGGAGAGAGGCTGGCAGCCCGAATAGCCATTTTCTAATGCATGAAGTTTGATGAAAAATAAATAATAGGCTAGGAAATTTTCCATGAAACTCTTTCCATTCTCAGGCTCCTTTAAAGGCCATTAGAACTGCTGCAGTTCGCAACTTTCAGCACTCGTGATTAGCTTTGTTGGATAAATATTTTTCATGGATAGTATTTATTGAATACAGGTTCCAAAACAGGTTTAGGTTCACCGATTCGAATACAAGCAAAAGAAATGTTCATCGCCATTCGCAAGAAAGGGGTACGATGGATAGCCCATGTCATAAAACATAGTGATTACTTGATTAATATAATGGCCGGAAAATTGAAGAAGTTCTTAAGAAAGACAAATAGATACTAACTAGGGGCGAATAGAGAATTACGCATAGAAGCACGTCAGGGTACTAAAGGAAGTAGTTTGGTGAAGGGAGGTCGAGAGTAGATCAATGTTAGGGCTGCAGTACTATGTATGAATGAATATAGGTTCATGTGGAATTCCGACCATATGATACTTGCGGCGTCATAAGGAAAAACAACAGACTTGAATTTCGCGTACGAAGTCCTTATGACAAGCAAAAACTGTTCACTTTGCTCTGAAAAGTAATCAACTTGCCTCAACGAAGCTACGAAGACCGAATGAGGCGTTCAAAACTCGTTCGGTCGATATTAGCAGGATTTTTAAAAACCAGGAAAAGCCCATTCGCTTAGTCCGAGTGACTTATATTAAAATTAACAGGAGAATATTATTACTCTGTCACGTTATGACAAAAAACTCTCAATCGTACACTCTTAAGCTTAAAAAAATGGTTCGAGTCGAAATAACTCGGCGAAGTAGCATGGAGAAAGCGAGTTTTACGATCGGGCGTAAAATACAATACTTGCCCAACAGTTTTAATATTAAGGAGGAACTGCAAGCCCCACTTCTCCGCACGCACAGCATCTGAAAGCCTATTTTTTATTAATAGAGCAGGTGATCCATGTAGATGTTTCACACGAATGTATCCATGACAAGGAACGAAATGTGACACGAATAAATGGTTGATAAATACTGCAGTGGCTTACTAGAAAATTGAGCAAACGAACATACATACACTTTATATAAACGATTCTTACCACACGAGTCTTAAGACACTACAAGATACTGGGTGATAAAGTGCATACATGGAGTCTAAATACCATTCATACAAGTATGAAATTTAATGTCAACGGAGTTTGGTATTTCTGAAAAGAAAAAAACAAATACAATGCGAAATGATAGCCCTGACAAAAGAGAGAAAAATACTAACAAACAAAGATGGGCACCATTTAAATAAGAAATAATACGAGGGTTGCCAAGAAGTAATGCACCATAATTTTTTTCTCGGCCTACAACAATGGTGTGAATTTGAAACTTTCGTAGGACGAGAAAAAAATTGTGGTGAATTACTTTCTCGGCGACCCTCGCATTATTTCTGATTTCAATCGTGCTCATCTTTGTTTGTTAGTATTTTTCTCTCTTTTGTCAGGGCCGATGACCCTGACCGTGATTTTGAACTTCGAGCTCGATTTAGAAAATAGTAAACTTCCGTAAAAATTAGACGAAATTACGCTTGCTGGCCAAAAACTACAGCGATAATTTATATGCGAAGAATGCTAAGGAGCAGAGGGATATTTTACTCACGTAAAACTTGGATTTATGGTGAAGAGGACATGAGCCCTTTCGCTCCTCAAGCAGATGGGACTTAAAGAGTAGAACAACCCGACCCCAAATATTCCCGCGAATAAGGAGAAAGCTTTTGCATGCGAAGGGATGAATAAAATGGCACGTACATGGCATTAATTTGGTATGATAGACGACGACAGGAGATTGATTTACGCTCCTCAGCAGGCTGAATGGGCTTCATGCGGTGAAAGTATAAAAGCAGATGAAATACGAAATAAAAAAACATTGGTGATTTTTTTCGCCCCAGATTTGCAAGGCATACTCCTAACTATTGAACTAGATTGAAGAAAAGAAGGAAATTAATCGAATTTTTTTACGAAAAATTAAAGATAACACAGAAAACAATTCAATTCCAGGAGCTTCGTAAGGAAGCAAAATACATCTATATCTACGTAATACCCTGCGAGCCACCTCTAGGGTGCTTGGCAGGGGGGGGAAATAAGCGGCGGCATAAGCAGCGCTCCAAGCGCAGGAATCGTACACTAATGCACAATAGTATGATGGAGAGAAGCGCAGAAAACCGGAAAGATAAGGTGAGGATTACAAAAGAATCCCCGATTTCAAATGATTAGCAAATGATGAAACAATACTGGTCGCGCTAGAGAACTTATTTCACAACTAAAAGCGAATCTCGACTTTCTTCGTCCTAGCAATTCAGTAAAGAGAACGAATGCAATCATGTAACAGAGGGAAAAGACATTTTTGACCGTGTTACATAAGAAAAACTGCATGTAAAAAAAAACAAACATTCCTGCGCGTCATACCTTATTACGATATAATGCCGCAGCAAAAATATTATAAAGTATTCCATATTTTGCTATATTGAATATTATTGAATACCTACTTCACAAAATTGAATTCGATGACTACGTATTACACAGTTTATTTCCGGATCCTCCGGAAACATTTTCAGACTATTTCCAAAAGGGTTGATTTTGCGACAGACGTTCATTTAGTAAGGCTAACAACATACTGATATAATAAGAACAAAGAAATTTTTACTGATGAAAACCAGGAAAATTTGGGACCAACAAATATTCAAAATCCATTACCGAAGCACAATGCACCGACGAGAGAAAATTGAACCCCTTATCTTCGCTCATGGGATATTGGAACGTTATCGAAACTAAAGCCTGAATCACTTGATTATTTTTTCCGTCCCTCTCGAGGGACAGCTCCAGCAATCGCTCCAATTATGGCAGAAAAAAATGACCGTTACACACGATCATATTTCGCTATGACTCGAGGGATGGATATCTCATCCTTTTTTCTATTACTCGGCACGTCCCTTAGTCCGTCGCTGGCACCGTCCCTCAGCCAATCAGAACGCACAGACGCTAACAGCGATTGTAATGCCACGCTTGGCTTTTAATTGAACGACACTTGTAAATATGGAAAAGGACGGAATAAACGATGGAAAAAGGGATGGCGAGAATGACCGTGTGCTTCAGAAAATGATGGTGATGATTTTTGGCCCTAGAAAACTTATCGCTGGAGCTATCATTCTGAGGGACGAAAAAAAAAACTATCGCACGATTCAGGCTTGACGCACTTTTATCCACCTCTAAAACAATCTAACCAAGGATAAATCGTATAATTTCAATGATATGATGCTCTCACAACGTAAACCATAACTGAAACTTGACCGCCAGCGTCATTCAAGGCCCACTGGGAAAGGTCAGGTGCCACGGGTTGAGAGGAAGAGAAGGAACTCCCCTTCCAATGAACTCGATACAGCAATTAAACATTGAGTAATGACGCAACACTAATGGAAAGCATAAAACATAAAAAAATAAGTACCTTTTACCGCTGAAACCATCGCATGAAAAAGTGGTATGGTTAAAAAAATGAACAACGGAGATGCATCACAGAGCATATAATATCTTGGTAACACCGGAATTGAGAATTAAAAAGCGAGAACTTGAAACTCCAATCCAAAGAAACGGCCACAAAATTAAACCACCAGCGTTTTCACCACCAAGAGCATGGATGTCAGAGATTTTCCAATTAGCTGAATGATAGAGAGGACTACTTAGTAATAACCGAGTCCATTAAAAAAGATTCAGACGTAAGGATAAACCTTATGTTAGATCTAGGTTTGACAGAATAAACTGAGCGGGACAAACTACGAAAATTATGAAGGATGTAAAAGAGAAGACATACGTCTGTATGAAAAGGCTAGCGAATAAGATAGGAATGGATAGCTGCGTCAAACCAATCTTAGGATTATTGATTATGATGATAAAAAGAAAGGAATTCGTTTTTCTTCCGAAAAATAAAAGACTCAAATAATTATTAGACTGAACTCAAGCAGTCAAATCGCAAAGGGCACTATCTTTTAGTAAAAAGCATGGATAGCAAGTGAAACGAAACGAAAATGTTTAGTATCGACCCGGAGCGAAATGAAAATACGAGTCCTGGGTTTAGTTTCGTTCCCGTACGAAATTAAAATCACCAAGGAGTTTAGTTTCGACCCGGGACGAAACTTTACTCCCGGGAACGAAACTAAATTAATCGAAACTCCGCTGCTCATAGTTAAGTTTCGATCCCAGAAGTTGAGTAGAGGGGGATAAGAGGGAATAGTTTCGACCCATTACGTTTGACATTCGCGTAGACAGGTTTTATCATAGAGCTTAAAAATCGAATGGCCTGGTTGCGTTAACCGTTCTCCTGTTACTGGTAAAAATAAGAGTGTTCCATGCATCTAATGGCGGCGAGCCGAACCTCAACTTAATTCAACCACACTTCGTACTCGGTGAGTGGTTAGAAACTTAACTGTTTGAAGGTGAAGCAAGTGGCCCCTCCGGTGCGAAACATTATCTGTGTTTCGTTACGTCCCAGAGTTTTAGTTAAGTTTCGACCATAGGTAGTTCAGACTACGATTTCGATTCAACCCTGAATTTAGCTCCCTGGGTTTAAATCCGTTTCGTTTCTAAATTTCGCTCCCGGGAACGAAACTATTGAAATTTTACCGATTTTGACTTTCGTTTCGTTTCACTTTCCATCCCTGGTAAAAAGGCTGGTGCTCTATAACACATCGTCATACCCCTATCGATGCGGCTTGTAGGATATTGTACAGATGAACACCATACAGTCGAGCAGGAGGTTATTTATGATATTATAACCATGATCATTACACTAATATACAAATTGTATCGGTTGATGTCCCTGATAGCACTGTCAATTTTTGTCCACCATTACCACCAACTCTCAAGTGTTTTACGACGAGGCCTAGATCGATAAGAGTAGTTAGGACGAAGCGGTTGAAAAGGATCAACAGGCGGTACAATGGAACCCTCGCGAGTAACTGAAATGCAGGCATTTTGCGTCGAGACTATTGATGCATAAGTGAATAAAAGCCACAACAACAGACGACGGCTTCGTCACGTGACAGAGCTGTCACGATCTCACACTGTAGATTCCAAACAGCGACCGCGAAAGGCTTCGCAACCACAACAGTATTTTTCTCTTCCTTTCTTCCCACGTATGTGATCGCATTACCGGACGGGCATGTCACGTTCGTGAGGACACCGTGCACAGCATGACTTTTAACCTAACACATGGAGGTGGCCATTTAAAGAATTAAAAACCGATGACGAACACCAACACAACATTAAATGCTGTCCAATTGCAATAAGGACGGGTTATGATTATCGCACATGCAATAACGTAACAGAGGACGGGTTAACTACAGTCCAAATATTTACTGAATATTTAAGTGAAATCATGAAATATTGATTTTATTTCCACAAAACTAGAAAATATACGCAATATAGCTGAAAATCAATGCAAATACAGTTAAAATTAAATATTAAGTTTTCCCAGCCGAAAAAATATCAAATAATATAATCGGGTGGCCATTCCAGGAAAATTAGAAGAATACGAGAAGCATTATTTTTATCATGAAAATTAAAAAAATAACGGAGAAATAAACAATACGAAAATTTTGAAGCCATTACTTGCCCCTTATTATGTAGCAATACACCCAGCAACGTCGACCACTTACGGGTAATGAGTTTATTTTTCATGAAAATAACAGCGAAAGTTAATGGATAAACTGCGTTAAGGTAAATTATGACACACTTTGCCCATCAAGGTGATATTTTGCCACCCCTAGCTTCAAAATTGTTATTTGAACCTTTCCTCACTTTATTTGAACTAATAGTAAAAAGTGGCCAAAATAAGCATTAACCCAAGTTCAAAAAACTAATCACAACAGACGTATGGATTTTATGCATGTACTATTATTTAAATTGCCTCTCATTAAAACTTTGCCCATGAAAGAGTGGGAAGCTGGACACATGGCGGCCTCGCTATAATTCCTCCAGCCAACCACAAATTTCGTACTAATTTATAACTCTCCCCTCTGACGGCAAAAACTTCCTTTGAGACAAGGCGTGATAAAGATACCACGCATAGTCCTCAGTCTCTATTCATAACAAACTGACATCTGATAATAGGCCTGAACGCCGCTAACACCGACAACAGGTTAAAGCCGCGATGCCGAATCTGCTAAAATTGACGTCGTGAATATCCACAATTTTACACAGTCAAGGATCAAAATCATTCTTTAATCTTCATTTTGCACTCTATGCCAATTGGAATTCATTTTCAGCCGTCAGTGACCAGTTCGCGCCGAAGAGACAACTTTATAGGAAACCAGCGCGCCGCCACACGATATGATGATATTTCTGCGGGCGAGCACCGCATCAATGAAAACAATATTATTTACTAGGAAGAAACGAAGCTCCTGTGGAGATCCCATTGATACGGGGGCCATTGTGGTGAAAGATTCAATACAGATCCGACAGCAGGACAGTACAATTAACAGAGACTGCGGCTGCAACATCTGCTATAATGGAACCATTTCCTGACTATCCAAGGACACTGGCGGCCAATCAAGAGACGCAGAGGGGGCACCCGCAGCGGCAATTTGCACATAAACCCCGAGGCATGAACGGGATGGCATTGGATTCCTGAATCCCAGAGGACGATTGGCGAGTTGCACCGCGAAACGTCTGAAGGAGATATGGCGGACCTTACCCGGTGTGAAACCCGAGAAATCTTCACAGCCATTGACCAGAGCTTGCGTTTCCCCTTTATTCCTCATCGTGCACCCGTTTCCAGCACGTGAGCCGAAATGGACTTAAACAATGACTGAAAAATACGGGAGGAAGCTGGTATGGAGTGTTATGATACTGGTGGTATAAAACAGATTTTCCAAAAATATCTCTCCCATACCTCCGCCCTAATGAATCAGTTTGGGGTTCGAGGTGAAAGTTACCGCCCGCTTGGTTCTTTCGCGTCTCTATCAAAACCACTCATCAAAACTCGTTCCCGAGCACAAACACGCGGCGGCGGCCTTGCCTTTTTTGCCGGCGCGCGCTTGTTGAGGCTAAAAATAGATTCGCAACGGGGAAAGCAAGTCGGCGCGAGAGGTAAGAAGGCGTTACGATGTCCTCGGCCACACGCCCCCGAAAAAAAATCGCGACCGGGCCGCCGCGGGCCAATCCGAAAGGCCACCGGCCATTGAAGAGAGGCGTTCGAGTTTAGCCCAAAATTGCTGTGTATGAATGACTAAAGCAAAGGGAGTGAATAGATTAGTCCACTTCCATTCCATAGAAGGAAGATTTCTGTTGCCACTTCGGTAGCATTTTGTTCAGTTTGCAAAAAAAGATCCGCGGCGCGGTGATGAGTGCAATGCGGTCCTTTGGTTTCCAATATTTTGCATTATAATTTTTGTAATTGCGAGGAATGGCACTGAAAAGTTATAAATTTGATAGAACACCACATCATTTGTATGCATTTTTGTGTTAACGCCTCGAATTATACCGTATTTCCCGGTGAAACTCGGATCAATTTGTCCGTCAGCGACGAGAGTGGCAATTTCAGTAAACCGATTTAAATGCGTGGTGGGTGACAACACATTACGAGGCCGACTTGAGTCGATTCTATATTGTAATGTTCGTGGAATAAAGTATAGAAATAGGATGACTAATGAAACTTATTTTACGTTCAATCTATTCAGGTGTGATTTAGAGGAAGATCGACAGACTGAAATGAAAGGGCATTGCACTTTTGCACAACAATCTAATGCCTACGACGTGTTTCGGCTATCATCTGGTACAAGACTTGTACCGTCTAGTACAGAGGCTCAGTGAGCCGAAACGCGTCGTACGCCTTAAATCATTTTGGAAAAGGCAACTACATTGCATTTTCAACTTATTTTGCGTGTTTAAAGACCTCGAAAAAACCCTTCTGAACAAGTTTGTCTCAATCGAAATTTTGTCTCGATCAGTTCTAACACAACCTCCCAAGGAATGCAGTTTTGGAATCGTTCGAGATATTTCCGAGTGAGAAAAACTCGTTCGACGGGATCTACAATGGGGAGTTCGATATTTTAAAGCGCTTAAAACGACGTCGTTGAGGCCTACGCGATCGAGTTATTCTCGTAGAGAATAATATCGAGTGAATTCAACACAACCACCCAGGGACAACTGCAGTGAACAGATGCGTCCACAACCGCACGGAGAAGAATAGGATCGAATGAGAGAGTGCGATCACAGTTCTTAAAATGCGTCAGCGTAAATTGCTCGGCCGAATCAGCGAAAATCGTGCGCTTACGTGAGCAAACTGAATTGTAAACAAACGGTTGGAGCCGTCAGCTTACCATTACTCAACACGTGAGCGCGTATTCGGGGAATATTTGGGAAGACGCACCTGCACCCAAATCCTTAATAAGCTCACGTGCGTGAAACTTGACGCAAACAACTCACTCCTACGAATAGCAAATCGATACTTGTGGTTCAGTATAATATTGAGATAGGGGAAGGGAAAAGCGTCCACATCGTGCCTTCTTTCCACTAAACCCTCCCTCCCCCAAATACGAACATATCTTGGCGTTACGTAGGGGATATCGTAGATCACGGATAGGTAACTTTTGCACACCTGCAAACCGCACTTTCAAATTGACATGAACAAGAGGCACTTTTAGATTGGCAAAGGCTGGGTGGGATGCAAATACTAGTTTATTCCCATGATAAATTTATCAAATCATAATAATTTAATTTAAGTGATATATACTCCAAACACGTAATTCCATTTCTTGAGGAATAAAATTATTTACTGGTACTGTTCCTCCTGCATGAAATTGTCTTGAAGGCTGCATGGGAGTTAACAGCTCCTTATACACACTGAAAATAAGGCTTCCTATAGAGTAGTTCTCTTTCCCCTCAACCATGCTGCCGCACAACTACATTGCTGAATGATTTAATGACACCATTTCAAAGCCACTACCTATCATCGAAAATATTCCACCAATATAACAGCTACCATCTCTGAAAATCTCCTGTTCACAATAATGGACAGTCAATTTTAAAATATAATTGAGTTTACCACCCCTTTCACCCCAAATGTTACACACTAAGATAACAAAGAGTAACTTTTACTACATAAATATTGAGAAAGAAATGTAATGATGCTGACATGAAAAGGCTTCCTAAAACCTGAAACTTATAACCAGAAAAATGAAACAGCATTAGCGGTGAAGATTTTCAGTTCAATTTAGTAACGAATAAAGAAAATAGAAAACTTCATAAATAAATAATATTGAATTGAAGTAAGTTAATCAAGTAAATTATTTCAGCAACCCTGAAAAACTATCATATAACAAAGCTGTAAACATATTTTTCTTAACATATTACCAGGAATGACAATCAATTGTTCCTATGAGTATCCGTTTAAAGCAAACACATAAGAAACCAATAACTTATTCCTGGAAAAAGAAAAATATTACTGTAAACTATCCTATACAAAAGAAGAAGTAATCAGTCGAGGATGTGAAACTATTCTTCACTATTGCTCTTAATATTATTATTTTATACACACTGGAATCTGTTAAGTAGCTGATAGGATAGAATTGAACACCATGGAAGCCAATTATAGGGCAAAGCTAGATAAGACCTAGATTAGATGAGGTCCTGGAATATAATGAATTTATCAGTCAAGTTATAATCAATAACTTTCCACTCCAACACTCTCCTATTGTTCAAATGACTACCCCCTCATAAAAAAGAAGGAAAAAGGTTGTTAGGCAGTGTAGGAAGGCATTTCAAGCTGAATTGCTAAAAAACACAGAAAGCACTAAATGGAAAAAATTAATTTAAATACAGCCAAAGCTTTCACTCACCCATTCCCAGAGGTGCTACTAAAGCCTTCTGTATGACCAACTATTGGCTCCGCACTCCCCTCTGAGTCTTGAGCACATGAGATACATTGTTTGGTTTCAACAACAGTATCTTCAAAACTTGAATGGATCTCAGCAACAGGAACACTCTCAATGCCCTAAAAACCAAAATACACTATTGAGTGAACATCATGATCAGGTTCAATGATCTTAAAAAACTACAATTACATTAGGTTAAATGTAGACAATTGCACCCAATTTAAAAACTGGTTAAGTGAGTATTTTTCCGCATCATGCCATCAACGCGGATGGTATGAATAAATTTCCAGTAATATTTGAAAGAAGAAAAATACTCACAGTGACTCAAGTACTTACACTTCAAAATAATTAACATTTTTTTCTGATTGGACTACGGTAAATTGCTTCACGCATTGCAGCTTTTTCACAAATTTTCTAAATGCTTCGCAAACATTTTGTACAGCCGTACATGTATCATGGTTGCAAGACATGGTCAAACACAAAATTTAACTTACAAAGCTGCATTTATTTAAACTCTCATTCACTCAGTGATTCAACCCCAAGGTTGGTTTGGATAGGTGAAGGTAGAGCTCACTCTTGCATGAGAGCATAGGCTGGTATCAATAGTTGCCTCACAATTTACATCAGATGGTGAGGACGATTCAGGTAGGGTGATGCAACAACACTTTAGAGAAAATACACATTAGCAAGACTTGTTTTGAAGCTTGATATGGCCTCATGTAGTTTTACAAAAATCCAGACTATCATACATTAATTTACCATTTTATACTTAATTTCAAGGGTAAAAACTTCTTGTAAAATATGACGCACTTAATTTGTAGAAAGATTTGTATAACTACAATGTAGATTACCAATGCAGTCATGCGCCAATGAAAAATATATTACATAAGCCAAAATTAAAGATCGATAATGACTTCAAAATTAGGCAGGATGCATGTATATTTGATGAACTTGACAGACTGAATTCATTACTGGGAGGGAATAGTATTTGGAAAATGTTTCATTATTGTAAAATGAGGATTTTTGTCATCTTGCTCAGTATGTGGAAAACTAATCAATGTTAAAGTATCATTTTTTGCAGAGTGAGAGTAAATATTAAAAATTCGGATGAAACATAGGTAATTGAATAAAGTAAAAACACGTCAGGCAATAAATTTCCTTTTGGTAATCCTTTAAATGCAATGAAATTTTTAAGTTTAAAAGCCTATAGTACGTAGATGGATTCCTAGATTACATATATCTTGAAATATTATTTATGAAATGATAATGTTTTGACATAGTCACCAACAGTAACGTTAACCCCTTAATATTCAACAGATAGCAGCACTTTTATTCATGCAAGTTGCATGGAGTTCAACATACTGTAGAGAATCCTACTTCAGGAATCAAAAATTTTCTCGTAAAATGGAATGGATCACAGTCCATGCATGAAAGCATAATCTACCAGAAAATGTCTATAAAATTCAATCCCTTCATCCGAATATAGAAACATTTTGAAGTGCAGATACTTGTACATAAATTTGATACTTCAAGGATGCTTTACATTGCAAACACAAATCATGTGATTAGCACATCAATTTATTGCCGCAATTTATGTGCTTTAAGTACTTAACTATTGTAACAATACTTTATTTCAGGAAAAAATGCTTCCAACATCTTCAGTTGATTGACTTAAGAGGCTAAAGCCTAGCTAGTTCAGAATTGACCATAATCCGACACATCAATATCCTACCTTTTGTTACAAACAAACTTCAACAAAACCTTAAGTCAATTTTTTCCCCCTTATCCATGCAAGTTTTCCTCGATGCAAAATAATCAAAATAAAAAAATTCAACTTCGAATATACAAAACAACTAGGTTAGTTGATAAGATAAATACTGAAACAAGGATGTAAATCACTTAATTAGATGATCAGCACACTGACGAAAATTGTACAAAGAAACATAGCAAGAAAACTACAAGGTCGTGGTACAAGCACTTCCAACATTAAAATCCACCACCACCAGTAATATTCCAATCAGTTGAAATGATGAAAATTTTAGGAAATGCTGCCAACCGAGCCACAATGGGAAATCATGACATATATACCATTCCTACACATGGATTAATACATTGTGACTAGCTAAAAATAATCATACCCTAAAGGTATAACTTTTCAATGCAGAAAAATTAGCAAATTTAAGAAGTCTGCACACGTGGTTAACCACAAACATTCGGCCACTCTAACCCTAAAAACTCTTCATTTACCTAACAAAAGTACTCCAGGCAGCACGAAAGCAGTTTTGCGACAATAGTCATTGAAGGGGTGATTCTTTTCAAAATTCTCAATGGCTCAACTTCGCTACAATGCTACTTGTAATATTACTGCGTAATCAACTAGTTTAACAGGAATATGGCGATCAAAATTCATTTACCTTGGTCTGCCTTAGCTGGAGATCATCACTGTACACAGAGTGACTTTTGGTATCCGGGTCAACAGTAGCTCTTGAGGTTTCCACACCAGCATTCACTTCAGCAGAACTGCCATTCAGAAAATGTTCTTTAGCACTTGTGGATCCAGCATCCAACAAACTCTCGGGGTTTGAGGAGGGGACCACATAGTTGGACTTAGGGAGAGCACTAGGAGGCTGTGTAGGAGCAGCAATTCCTGGGGAGGATCCATCAATTGATTTGCTCGTCCCCTCGCATGACACTACCAGAGCAAGCAGGCAGCTGCTATCACAGAACGAAAGAACAAAAAAATCACAGAATCATGTGGATGATTATCGCATCTACACCAAAACCTTACAGAATAAATATGTGCTCCTGCAAAAATATGGGTTAAAACGAAGTAACAAACACTCCAGTTTTTCCAGTGAACTCTTAAAATTGTGATGGCTTAAATGATAACTACTGCCTCACATGAATGGGTAAGGATAGCAGCGAAGTAAAAGTCCTTCATGAGCAGAAATAACAGAAAATACTCCCTAGGACACCAGAGCGACAAAGCAAGGATTCATGTTCTCTACCACGCAGAAAAATAGATTGAATATTCGAAAATACTAAGAAATGATAACGATAAATAGCACTGATGCAACTTAGTAGAACGCTGTGCAAGATAATAACTTGAGCAAGGGCAATAATCACAAGCTGATCAACGATGAAAAATTTGCGAACTTGGGATACATCAATGAACTAAACAATGATTTAGAAATTTAAATAAAATTCCAGCACGAGAGACTGGTATATGGTGCCATTGCTAAATCACTTGTCTAGCAGAACATAAACACTTCGTCTGAGTTAAAACCTTACCAAGACACAATGGATACAGCTAGCAACGTCCAGTGAGCACAGAAAACAATATTTTTCATGTTGTCGATGCCAGTTTCTTAGAGGAACAAACATTTCCAAGTTTTTAGCGAAATACACCACATACTAGAAACACTAGACTGTCATTTCGAAAACTGACGTGTACTCTTTGATTTCCGGTTGGGACCGTCAACTTAAGTTATCTATATATTATTCTTATTGTTATTTCACATAAAATAGCAGTTAAGGCGATTAAAATGTTTAAAATATTTATTTCCTAATACTTTACGCCGATCAGCGTCAATGATTTTGAAAAATATATTAATATTACAATTGATTTGACTCATATTAGTCACTTTTCCGGTTCGATTTCAATAGAAGAAATCGACCTCTGTAGTTTAATTAGCTAGTCCTTGGAATTAATATCATGTTCCATTAGATTAAACGCTTGAAAGGCAATTTTTAAGTTCAAGCATGGTATTCACATTATTCACTCTACAGTAGGCCGATGCAAATAGCACTTCAAGCATTGTGTGTC
Source organism: Ischnura elegans (assembly GCF_921293095.1). NCBI lineage: Eukaryota > Metazoa > Arthropoda > Insecta > Odonata > Coenagrionidae > Ischnura > Ischnura elegans. The sequence continues at coordinate 63,059,992 of NC_060254.1, read as the reverse complement.
GAGGATGCAGACGACACAGTGTTAAGCAAAACAGTTCTGTCAAGGTGCGGGACATTTACGCCAATTATTCGGTAATAATTCCTTTATTTGTCGGAATTTATTTGCACTCTGGTTGTGGAAGTTAGTAAAACATAGGCGAGTCGCCGCTGTGAATTTTTTGTATTAGTTGAGCACCAGTCTGATTTTTGTTAGTGTTAGTCTGTGCAGAAGATTTTACCGTTTGTGTCTTCCCTGTGATAAGGTTTTCGTAGATGTAAGCAATTCAGTTACATTTTTTCTTATTTTTTATACTTCATAGCTGCAATGGAAAAAGTCGTGCAATCAAACCTGTCTCAAGAAATGATGTTGACAGTTAAAGAAGTGGTTTCGTCGCCAAAATCACCCACATCCCACAGAAGTGACCGCAGGCATTCAAGTAGCGGTTCTATTTGCCGAATATGCCATGAAGGTATGACTACTAATCGCAATCCTCATTTTTTGCTACAGAATCATGTGTACCGTTAATCATTTTCATGCTTAATTCATAAAAAAATAATCTTATTCGAGGTTACGGTATGGTATGTTTGCATTTTGATGATGCTAATGGCAGTCATCATCAAAGAGCTGTTATTTAGGCGGTTTATTGTAGCTCCCCTTCTGGGGTAGCTCTTTTCAGCAAATATCATGGTTGAAACATAACATGACGTTCACCTCTTTGTTGTCGACCACATTCTTATAATACAATTGAATTTATAATTTCGAGCATTGCTTTCTCGTAGTTTAAGATCCCGAGTAACAGCCAATTTGCACTGTAACCCTTAAACATAAATGTAGTGTAAAGTGCATATACTATCATCACACTTTCCTATAGTTTTTTTGTTGAAAATACTCAGAATAAGATATCTCTGCCATTGGAGATATCTTTATTTGGTCACTAATTCTGTTGAAGATATTCTTGATAAGCAAGTTCCCAGTTTCAGAACAGGAAATATGGTCTCTCCCTTGCCCAATATACTTGTTGGAGCTTATTATTCTGTTTGTTGCTCAGGAGCTATCGATTACTATAGAGTAAGGAGAATTTTCATATGGAGTCCATACATATTTCCATCTTGCTGCAGTGAAACTTTCTCAATGCAATCCGTGAATAATCCGCGTTGATTCTTTTCAACTGTAGATAAATTTGTCACAGTGTTAACAGGTTTCATGCTATTATGATCTCTGGGGCATCAAATCTGAGGCAAGCTCAAGATTTCTATGAACTAGTAGATGAAAACTGTCTTTCAGGTGAAAATGGAGGAAATGATAGCAGTCAGTATCGGAATACTGGTAGAATGTCTGGTGAGCCTTTGATTTCTCCATGCGACTGCATTGGTACTCTAGGGCTGGTTCATAGAAGCTGCCTTGAGCACTGGCTCTCTGCCTCAAACCTGGACCATTGTGAAATTTGCAAGTTCAGATTTAATACTCAACGTAAATCGAAGCCATTCTGTGAGGTAAGTCAGCAAAATCATATTTCTGCTCCCATTCAATTAGTTACTCCATTGTAGTTATTACTTTTATTTTAAATTGGGTCAGTATAATTTCCTAATGAGCTGTTGTACATCATACCATGTGTATGCATCCTGTTAACCTGTCCTTACTCATGTAGTGATTTATCCCTAATATAGACATCAGATTCTCAATGCTGGGTTATTGGTGATCCAACTACTTACATGTCAAATGACCTATTGTAATAGCAGAGTTATGCCAAGGTCACTGATGAAGCAGTAACTTGGTTTTCACCCATGAATTCATTAACGTGGTAAAACATTAGGGTGCGACTTATTTTTAAAATTTTTATCAATTTCTTGATATCAACCTTTTAAAATTAGCTCAAGAGCCCTTAATGCAGTAACAAATAATGTTTTGAATTAGAGCCAGGAAAGTGGTTTATTAACCCAGATTCACATTATTATTTTTCCGTCCCTCGGAATGATAGCTGCAATGAAAGGTTTTCGGGGACCAAAAGAGTGATTGTCCGACCCATAATTTTCTAAATCACACGGTTATACCAATTCCTGCACTTTACCCTTTTTCCTGCACTTATTCTGTTACTTTCTACATTTACAATCATTCAAATAAATGCCAAGCATGACAAAACATCAGCTTAAAAATGACGTACATAATATGTCAAAACCATGGTCGTTAATTGAATCTTTAATTAAAGTGTGGAAATCACCATTTGGAGTTCTTATCATGTAATAAGCATAATGCCAACCAATGTGACAGAAATAACTTTTTCCGCTACCCTTGTATAAATGTCTTGAAATCACAAGTGAATGCAAATGTATTGTTCAGGTATTCAATTTTTTTATTGTCATCATTGTTAAGTTTTGGAATAGTAATAACCAAGTTTACGGAAACAATATTTCCTGTATGATGACCGAGCTACTAAAACTCATGAAGGTTAATCAATATTGGTTTTTCTGGGTACAATTATCCCTTAAATTCCTCTTTTTTATTTTGCTAATGTTGACAAAAATGTTCTAGAGTTAACCAATGATTTTAGAAATTGAATTTCCTTTCTGAATCACACCTTGATCTATTACATCTGTTTAAGAAAATAGGTAGCAATTTTTGTAATACAGACTCGTGCATGTGAGCTGAGACCTTATCTTTCACCTGGCTCCTAGTATCCTATTTCAATGGAGGTATAGAATTATAAATTGGTGGATCTTTCTTTGGATCCCCATCCCATATTCTGTGAGTGTTGATCTGGAATTTAGGAATAAGGATAGAAATCATTTAGCAGTAGGCTATCCCATCAGTTGGCTCGTGTAACAAATAATTGGGTTTACCAAAGATGGTGTAAATCAATCAATATTCATTGCTTACTTGAATGGGATAATAAAAATGTGTTAGTGAGAGAAAAAGTGAAGTGAGTAGATTACATAATTATTTTGTTTTGAGATTAACATCCTGATGTCTAGACTATCAGCTCAATGTGGTTACTAGAGAGTTAGCCTCCCACTTACAATTAGTCCCTTTTCAAATCCCTGTGGTGGCTGAGATTTTTCTACAAGATCCCTGCTTAAGTTCTTTGTTGAGGGCATTTCAAGCACAGCATTTTCTCAGTCAAAACCCTCCTGTGGCACAGCTTCCACCATGCTCTACCCAGCCTACTTCCCCATGTTCGACATTTAACTGTGGCTCTCTTTCGTTAAGGGCAGGCTAATGCCAATACCGGGTTTGTCGAAAGTATAGTTTTATAGAATCACCAATTTTTGTCGGATCTTCACCAAACTTTGTACGTGTAACATATTTCACTTTCTAAATAATCCTAGGGGTGGGAAAAAGCTCTACTACTACAAATAAAAATTGATGGATACTTATCTTGATGTCGAATGGTTAACTTTAATGTTGTAGCTGCCATCACAGAGGAGAAAAGATGAATGAAAACAAATTGTTGTTTAGGTGAACAAAGTTACAGGCTTGTCTGTTTATTTTGATTCAATTCAGGTAACCAACAGGGATTTTAATAAAATTTCGAAGCACAAGTTAGTGTTCTAATTACGAACACTATGCCCCGACCCAACCCACCCCAGCATAATCCGACCCACCCACATCATAATTTTGCTAATGCAATCATAAGACTGTCTGTGAGGGTGAATCTACACATAAATATGAAGGAAACCCTCCTGCAGCACGGCTTCCACCATGCTCTACCCAATGTACTCCCCATGTTCGAGGCCCATGTACTATGAATAAGCCATTCATTCGCTTGGATTTTATACAAGGTCTGTGGTCCCAGAATGTAAGATGCTTTGCGGTCACATCTGATACTTTTTCATGGATGAAACTGAAGCAGTGATTTTTTATGTAAATGTTTTATTCCTTGTTTTAAGTACCTTTATTTAATTTACACTTTGTTACTTTATTGATAATCATCTTCATCACTGGTCCTAATCCTAAGAGTGGTTAGATGCAGCTCTCTACTCAAGTCTCCTATCAGCCAATATTTTTACACCTACTTATTTATTCTCTTTCACATTCTTCTTTACCTGTTTACATTCTTCTACCTGTTCCATGTATTTTGTTCGAGGTCTTCCTTTTCCATTCTTGCCATCCACTTATCCCTCAATTTTTGTCTTCATCAGGCCATCACGTCTCAAAATGTGGCCTATACGGTTGTTACATCTTCAAATTAAGGTTTCCATGAGGCTTCTCTTCTCTCCTTCTATTTTTAGTATATACTTCCTCGCTACTAACTCGATCAATCCATTAGATACTAATCGTTCTTCTTTTGGACCACATTTCTATCCTTGCTTCCTCTGTTGCTGTCCATGCCTCACTTACCTATAGAAGCATACTCCTAATGTTTAGTTATTTTTATTTCCTATTAATACCTTCTTTTTCATATTTACTCAAATATTGCTCCCTATCCCTTTCTCCTATTCTCACTTATCTCCGTGCTGATATTCGCATTATCTTCTTCATCATTCCACTCTTAAACATCCACTCTTCCACCGAGCCATCCTCTCCCTGTGGGTAATTCCCTGTTTTGAGAACTAAAGGATAAAGAAAGTAACAAAAGGAAAGTACTCAAGGATTGTCAACATCAGGCCATCATTTCTCAAAATGTGGCCTATAAACTTGTTCTGTTGTCTTATTGAGGTTTTCATGAGGCTCCCCTTCTCATGATTTCCTCATTACTAACTGTCGATCGATTTGATCCTCTTCATTCTTCTGTTGCACCACATTTTGAAGGTCTCTATCCTTGCTTTCTCTGCTGCTCTCATTGTCCGTGTCTCACTTCTGTCTAGAAGCGAACTCCAAATCTAGGTTCTTTTAAATTGTTTCTTTACTTCCATGTTTAAGTTTCCCCTGTAAGCAGGTCTCTCTTTTGGTGGAATGCTGTCTTTGCTGGGGCTATTCTGTTGGTATTTGGTTTCTTGCTTCTCCTGTCGATAGTTATCCTGCTTCTCATATAACAGAATTCATCCACTTCTACCAGTTTCTGCTTCCCTACTTTAATGTTAATACTTGGGTGATAACTTGCCTTAATTAACTATTGAACTGCCATACCACACCAGGCACAAAGATGACCTGAACATACCATTCCAGAGACTGACTAAGACAAAAAATAATTTTATAAGCATGGCTATTAGGGCATATAATGTACTGCCAATGGCAATGAAATTAAAAGAAAAAAATAAGTTTAAAAAAATGGCTCAGAAACGGTTGTGCAGGAATCCCCTGTACTCAATTGATGAATACATGTCAGGGGATCTAGAAGGTCTCTGTGATGAAGAGGTCTTGGATTAAAGGGACTAAAGGGTCAATTATTATTATTGTTGCAATATTCAGTGGAACCTGTTTAGTACGTTTCTGAAGGGACCACAAAAAATGAACGTACTAACCAGGAAAACGTGCTAACGAGGAAAGTAAAAAATAGCAGTCGGGGTAATTGCAATCTGTGGAAAAGTCGTCACAATTACAATTACTATCGGTAAATCTCGTAGGATCGCCTTCCTGAACTCTTTTCACCTTTAAAATAAAGAAAATGGGCGCTACATTGAAAAACAATACCATGTGAATAAAAAATCACAATGTTTCATAGATTTCCCGAAGACAATTACATGAAAACGGCGTCTATCTCCCGTGATTTATCCTATATGTATTTATAGAAAGAGGACAAGTATAGCTAAGTCATTTCTTTTTTGTCACAGCATACTCGGAGAATATAAAAACAACCCTGAGTATGTCAACGGGTTGTTTTTAAACATCATAAAAATTGGACAAAATTATATTAACCTTAAATTACGGCAACAGCCGTACACATTCGCGCTTCTGGAATAAAGCCATATCGATTGTTATAGCGATCGATATATCGAATAATAACACGCAAGATTTTTAGATTACGAGGTATTTACAAGAATATTTTATATTATACAGTCGAAATTCACTTTTAAGATTTGTTTAATGTCGTCTGCTTTCGTGCCGAGATCGAGTATTTTTAAGCTAAGCTTCGCGTGGAGATCCAGAGCATCGTCTGCTCCCGCAGCAGTAGTCAAATACGCACGTACTACGTAGCATTGACGTCGTGCAGTACTGCTTTAGATAAAGTGGGAATTGGATAAGTCATTTCTTCATCATGATAAATCGTGCAATAGCAACCCACTCGTGAAATTTGTGCGCAGTGGGCACTGCAGAGGCAATAGGAGGTGAGGAGCTCGGGGTGGGGAAAATTGAGGCTTCTCATTGGTTGCAGTTTTGCATAGTCAGACATTCCTGATAAATGGCCATATTTTATTATTCATCGCGTCATAACAATTGAGAAATGCATTTGGATAAATTACGGTCGAAGAAAGATATGTGGAATGAATGCAAGAATTTTAATGGCTAGTAATAATAAATTAAATCATGAATTCGGAGCTTTACGACCCTTAAGAAGATACTGGAGAACGAATTGCGGGTTGCGTCACGGCTAGCAATTGAGCGTACTAACCAGGAAAGCGCAATTTTTTCAAACGTACTAACCAAATACTTTTACCTGTATTTTGTTCCGATGGTACCGGGACCGAGAGAAATCGACGTACTAAGGAGGAAAACGTACTAAGGAGGAACGTACTAACCAAGTTCCACTGTATTTGTAGTACCTGACATGTACATAGTTTTTTGTATCAAGGTTGTTTCTAATTGTCTTCTAATGTTTGTATGTATCTTTTGACGATGTCTATTGTGATTTTACATCATTCATTGACAAATAAACTGATTGATTGATTGAACTGTACTGAATTGATTCCACATTGACAAATTCATTTTTGATTTTCAGTGGGTCCGAAACGGAGGTGGAAATGGAGCCCCTGGATCTGGTGGCCTACTAGGCGATATGATGTGCCTAACCTTACTGATGCCCTTGTGTTTGGTGTCAGTTTACTTATGTGCAATGGCCGCTGCTGTGTATCTACGTCATGGGGTTTGGGAAGGAGCTGGATTGGCTGTCCTTTGCTGCTTTCTTCTACTTGGATTTGTTGGATGGTGCAGCATAACATTCCGGTAATTACTGTTTGAGGATAAGTCTCTGATACAGATCTGAAATGAAGCAAAACCTCCCTATATGGACTCCTCTTACGTGTAGAAACGTCTTACTTAAGAATATTTAATTTCGTAGCTGGATGACGTACAATATTCAAGGATGTAAGTCTCTAGATCAGCAGGGTCCGTCGAGGGGTCACCAGGGAACCATTTAAGACGCCAACACAAGGTTCACCACTCTCGCTTTATTGGCCATTCAAGTACATTCTCTGCACCAGACTCCACCACACGTTCCTGATTGCGCTTCACAGCCGCTCGGTGTCACCACGTGACTCCTCGCTGGCCATTCCCTATTCGTTGCCTCCCAGTCACCTCATGCATAGGCGACCAGGAGACAATGTTGCGTTTTACTGCTGCATATGCGTTCGCAACTCCTTGGCGGCTAGGTAGAAGGGTGGGGGGAAGAGCTGATACAGCGGCATGGGCAAGCAAGGAATGCGGCAGGTGGAATGTGGAGTGGGAGGAAAGGTGCCAAGTCATTGGGCGCACTTACAAGGATCTAATTTTTTAACCATGGTATCAATTATTTTGTTGTTAAAAATTTCACTGCAAATTGGCGTTACGGCTGTATGTGAAATTTACTTAAATAAATTTAAGCCTATTAAAATAAAAAATTTATATTTAATAGGCATTATGTAACATTACCCCGATATTCAAAATGGGAAACAGACATGATCCAGGGAGCTATTGACCAATTTCATTAACATCAATTATAGGCAAGATTCCAGAACGTCACTAGGAGTAGGACAATTCATAAACTTGACTCTTTTCATCAGTTTATAAGCCCTAAAACCAGTATTCTATTCCTGGTTAGTCTTAAATTAATAATAATAATAAATACAGGGTTGCCTTACCATGTCTGCCTCTCTAAGAATGCGGACAAGTGGTTAAAAAATGAGAGCTTATGAGGACTCAATTACATGAAATATGTATTATGAATACTGCCAAACAGTGGCATAACTACAGGTGGGGATGAGGGGGATAGATCCTCTCCCAAAGCCTCAGAGAAATAAAAGAAATATTCAAAACTTTTGTCTAGTTTTGTCATTTAATTACTTCATCTGCTTAAAGTTAAAGATCATTTATTAATAGCATGGCAGTGAGACAAGAATGTATTTCCAGGCATGTCGTATTTCAAGAATTTTCCATAAAGATGCCTGGCGGTCACCCCTTCAGCCCCCTCATCCCCCCCCAAAGCATATTCCTAGTACGTACTGCGGCCAAATTTCTCTATACTTCTATTTCTCTTAGTCAAAGAGACTTCTTGGCATCAATTTTAGTTTAAATAATATGATTGAGCTTAGCAGTAATGTTTTCCATTTTGCTTCTCCATTTAATTATAGTTATTGCACAGTAAATTAAAAACTAAGATAGAGATATTATGAACATTAATGAAAACCCTATTTTACATGCGACAATTACGAGATAAAATTGATAATAGGGAAGTGCACTAGTGTTTCAAATGCACCAAACACATTTTTTAAATTAGAGTTCAGAATAACATGATGTCGTAAAACCACAGTTTAAATCCTAATAGTGAATAGTTGATTCGAGATGACCGTCTGAAATATGGAAAAATTCAAAGGCCGCGAAAACGGGTGTCCATGTTGAATATTGGCCGTGACGTCACAAGGCAGTAGCAGAAGGCAGCTTCTACACCGTTTAGTTCTACCACTATTATTGCATAGAAAAATTACAGAATTTGAGGGTATCCGTTTTTTGCTGTCATAAAATATCTTCAGATTATATATGTGGCTGCTTCTCTTTTGAGTAAACGACTTCATCATTGCGTAATATATTAATATTCATTTACGTGTCAACTTCAAGTTTGGAAAGAGTAGTACGAATAGCACATTGAATCTTAAATAAATGCATGATGGCATTTATTTTTCGCTGGGTATATTTTGGCACAATGCCGTTTATCATGCCAAAACTATTTTGTAAGAACCGAGTCAAACTAATAAACCTATTTCAGACGTTTACTGCAAGACTTATTCGTTGCGTATGTATTCACGCCGGCCGGAACGTTCGCCCTTCACTACTAGAATCATGGGATGTTAGCCTTATTTCCGAGCTGGCTGGTTGTTGCAATGGTTCGCTGTCCAGGATGGGTTCAAGAAAAGATAATCTTGGTTGGGAGAAGGAAAATTCCAACGATTTATAAATGGTATACCAAACTTTGATGTATTTATGGTTACTGAATTTTTGAATAAGGAGGACAGGTTCAACGCTCCATAGAAATGCGAGACGTTAAGGCTAACAAGGGGAGACCGCGTACCTTGCTGCATCTTTTTCAATTAGGGCGTTAGTTAGGCTGTAATTAATTAATTTTCACGCGTTACTTTTTACAAGTTATATATATAGATCCAAAATATCCGCTTATCTTCAATGGGTCGGTTGGGGTAGCGGTAGAGTGCACGAGTCAACGGAAAGATGTAACCCAAAGGACAGCGGTTTAAGCCTACTTCATGGCATTATTTTTTGTTGCCTTCATTGTGATCATACGGCGTCTAGTTTATCATTAATTATAATTGCAGCAATCATTGACATGAGACAATTTTTTTATCGTCATTATGGCGTTTAGGTATTTTAGCAGTGTCATTACAAACGCCGAGATACGATGACTACAAGGGTTGGTGTGCGCTAAAATGTTAATTTTTTCTTTGCTTATACTGACCAACTTCCACATTAAAAATGAAAACCACTCTTGCAAGAGCACATACCATTAAAGGCTCGCGGCAAGCAACAATATGCGTACAGGCATAATTAATAAGAACACAAAGCGAATATAAAATGCCATATATCTCGAACACGTGTAATTCACATTACTCCAAAGGGAGTTTACTTACTCAGTACATACCTCAGTACCTTGTACTCAGTACCTACCAGTTTACCTCAGTAGCTGTGCTAAAATAACCATTCTGAAATATAATTTCAACTAACAAATAGGATGAAATAAAAGTTGATAACCCTGGACCGGGCGCGCTGGCGTATAAAATACGTCAATCTTTGAAAACCAAGGATTTCGACATTGTACGTACATTCTGGGCTATAATGGTCTCGTGTATTCTTACAATGTACTTTGACTGCCTATATTGCGAGTTTTCAAAGTCCGAGGTATTGTAGCTAATTTTTTAGATCAGCAAGATGAACCCGTCACCAGTGGAATACAAATTACGCCGCGCGACCTGCCGTGTACCTTTATATCTGTATCACCTATAAATGTACTAATTTCAACAAATAAAGATTGACTTTAACAAAAATCGTTTGTTATCATATATGCACATATCATGGGCAAAGTACGCATTTTGCCCGGTCGTGTAAAAAAACAGTCGCGCCATAATTCTTTAACCAAACTACTTTCAGTTTATAAATTACGTAGGTCTACGCGGAAGATGCTATATTTTGACTCAACACACTTTCTGATATGACTGAGGTACCCAATAAGTAAATTATTATAATATAATTATCAATTTGATCTTACAATACCTTCAAATGATCTTCAAAATAGAATATCATCGATAGGTAAGAGTCAGGAGCAGCCTTGAACCATTTATTCCGTATAGCTTGTGCTTAAGCCACGGGAATGAATATCTTCTCCAGGCTTTTGTTTCGACGTCGAGATGAAATTTGGAACAAAAAATCATTTATAATTCTATTTTGAATTCATGTTTTCGGTACTAGACGACATTTTTAGGAAGCAAACTCCACCGATTCCCGGAAACTCTCGCCGCGCTAAAGAAGGCGACGGAATACAGCGATACTCCACTGGTGACTACTGCCTTGTGACGTCACATCTCAATCAAGATGGAGGCACTGTGTTTCAGCGCAACATGAAATTTTCCGACTTTCAAAACGTTTTAAAGTGTATACCCCAGATGCAGAAAATAAAAGTGACTATACTAATGTTTCTTTTTTAGGCTAAACTTTCCAATTCAGCAATAAAAAAAAATTAGTGCACTTCCCTATTATTAACATACTTGATGTATATATGTGCGGGACCTCATTTGCAATTCTCTCGTACCACTTTGCCTTTGGTGGTCGCTTTCTTTCTTTTGTAAAGCATTCCTATTTATTTTCTTCGTTTCTCTGATCAAGTTTTTTTCTAATATCACGAATGCATGCCATGTATTCAATTATGGTATAGCTATACCAATATTGTAACAATTTTTTAATTTTTTTCATGGAGCTTTCTGCTACCTATGTACTCATTCTTCAAATTCATATTGTAATAGTTTCTTTGTAAGTTATTGTGTTCATTCATCTTCCCATGTTTTTAAATTTGAATCCAACTGCACATGCATAATCAGTAGAGATGCGTGAAAATCGCAAATGCGATAAATGTGATACACATGCAATGTGCGCAAATAAATGCGACAGAGATGCAATGACTGAACTTTTATGAAAATTTGCCTTTTCAACGGGAAAATTCGTACATTTCGCGCCGAACTCAGTTTAAATTCTCACCGCTTAAAGCATGTGAGCGACTGGCCAAGCTGCTAGTTGGCTGAGACTCTACGAGGCCGCAAACTACAAGTGGGCACGGGCAAGCTACACCTCCGCCACTATATGTCTTATTCCTTAATTTATTATTGTTCTACAACATAATTATTTGAAATATTCTGTATTTTGTCCTATAACTGTGTTTCACTACATTTTATCGTCATCTACCTCATTATGAAAATAAAAAATGGACACTACAAAATGCGTTTAACAGTTATTGAAAGTGCGATAATATAAAAATTAAAGTGCGATTTTCACCTATCTCTAATAATCGGTATTTATATAATTCACTTAAAAAATCTTTTGTATTTAGGTATCATTGGAGCATGTTTCTGCGTTGGAAGATGGTCAATCAAGTGGTGCACTTGAATTTGGAAGATAGACCATCATCACGTCCTATTCCTGTTTCCCTAGTGGCTCTTACTTTGCAAGATACTCCTTCAATTACTATGAATCCAGCAGATACCAACAATAATGATGGTCCGCCAGCTCAGGAAACTACTCGTTTGTTTACTCCTCGGCAAGAAGCGCAAACTTATGAAGTTAGTGTGTTCATGTGATACCTATCCGAAGGTGTGCTACTTTAAATTTTATCTTTTTAATACTTGTCATGTTTTGTTCTGTCTTGTGCTCAATAGTGATTTATTTATTCATATATCACTGTTAAAAATTGATGAAAGTTGGTTGATGCCAGCGTAAATCATAGAGATGGTATAATGTTGATTTTATTAATTGAGCTACCAAAGAGTTTTATTTTTTAATACAGAAATTGTTGAAATGGATCAATTCAGTGATCTTTGAATTCCTCTAAGTTTTAATATTTGTGTTGATAAGAGGAGAATGTGTATATAAATAGTGGTTGATATTATCAGTGTGAAGTTGAATAATTGGAAGCATATCATACTTACGTGAGGCCTTTTATATGGTGGAAAATAGTCTTTCCTTGAGCTTTTCCTCAGGACTTAATAGCCTATTGTACACAAAAGAGGTTGACTCTTCATTTGCCTGACACATTGTGGCAGAAATCATTTGCCAAAGGTGGGCCTCATTGACTGTGATAACTATCATATTTTTAAGTGCTCACATTTCTCAGAGTTGAACTTGTCATGCTTTTATACATACCAATGGCATCCAAATAAGTACCTGTACATTTGAGGTGAGGATTAATATCCTGGTCCTTTTTGATGCAAAAGACTGTGCCTTATTTCTTTAGGCTTCATTTTTTTAATAGCCTAATCTCTAGTCGCCAGGTTTAAATATTTGGGTTATCCGAAATGTGTGTTTCAATTTCATCTCATCTATTTTTAATACATATGTAATAATGTTTATTTTACTCAAGCGTGGGAAAACATGGCAATAATATGATGATAGTCTTAAACAACTGTCTATAAGTTCTTTGAACTAGTCATTTGAAAATATGGAAGAACATAATTATTAATGGAATCACAAAATCTTGGGACAATTGTAATGAGGAAGTAATTACAAAAGCAGCAGTATACTGCCACTTTTAATGATATTATGAATATCCACTTTTTATCGCTACGAAAAATACATCCAAATTCATATCCAAAGAGTCCATCTCCAGTATTTTATTTTATAAATCATAGTTATTTATTTGGATTTTGAATTATTGGAACTTAATATTGTACTGATACCACCGTTGCAAGTTGGAAATTTTAGCTGTCAGAGGAAGAGAATAATTAATATAATGTGATTCAAATTTATTTTGTAATATAAAATTTTAGTGATAATTGTGATTGTTCTTCTTGAATTATTTAAAATATTGACTTGTGGCTAGATTTATGTAAAGTTACTTGATTAAAAATGTGTTGCATTTAATGAGAAAGTACCTTTTAATTAATATTTCTGTGGAGCTAATGTCAAGGAAATTTTATTATCCCAACCATTGCTACCGCATGAATTGCATGAAGGCACATTGTGTCTTGACATAATAGTTTCATGTATGCACAATAGAATCTCAAAAATAATATTTCGAATGCACCATATAAATAAAATTGAATAATAACCTATTGGCAAAGTTTATCCACAGATTTGTGACAAAAATATTGAATTTTACTGTAGTAAATTGTTTTTAGTAATTGTTTTAAAATATTTTGCCATGTGAGAGCTGAAAAATTCTCTTATAATAATAATCTTAATATTGCGGGAATTAACTTTCTGTAATTACTAAGTGAGCACAACTTTCATGTGTCATTAACTTGTACTACATATTCACCAATTCCTTAATTCCTCGTAAGAAAAGCACAGTCATTTACAAGGAACATTTACAATATTACTTTATCTGTGAAGGCACAAATTGTCAATTATGGAAAGAAACTACTTTGTAAACTATATTAAATAAAATTATTACAACATGTTATTTGTTTTGATGAATTATTTCCTTTATTTAGCAACTCCTGGCAAAGTAGTGTATAAAAATATGTAGTGTTTCGTAGTAACATTATTTTGTCGTATGCATAATTGCATTACCACAGGCAAGCATTCCATAAGGGGGTTAAGTGGACATTCATTTTTTATGTTGTTACTATTCAAATGCCTGGTAATGTAAAAGCAAATGTTTCACCATATTTCTGGGAATACTCCCCAGCAGACCTGCTGAGGGCACTTGAGTGATGAAACCCTTGTAGTTTCCATTAAAAAATTGTGGTCAAGACGAAAACACCTAGATTTTATTAATTTTTCAAGATACTGATCCACAAAAACTTGTCCGGGTCGGATTAAGGAAATTATTCTGGGAGGTTAAGTTCGTTACTTTTCGCGGCGCCTTGTAGGTATGCAATACCTCTCAGCGTAAATGCGTCAGCTTGGACCCTTCGTATATCCTCAAATTATCTGTAAGAATTATTTGCTGAGCTGGTGAATTATTAAATTGCAGAACCACCTTCATTATTACCATCGGGAATCACGGGGGAAAGGGGGGGGGGAAATACAAAGGAAAGCTGCGCGATTCGTCAAAAACTTCGACGGACGTACAGAAAGCGTTACGCAGATGTTAAATGAATTGGGTGGGAGCCGCTGGAACCTACGCGCTAGGCTTAGATTGCGTGAGCAATTGAGAATGGATATCTTTAAGAGCTACACAGAGAAACCCACCTCATTTCCAGCTTCGACAGAAACGATAAGTTAAGAGATATTTTGTCGAATGGATAAATATGGGAATTCGTTTTTCCCTCACACGATAAATGCTAGGTGCAAGCTCGTTAGAACATTTCGTTTTTGCGTGTGAACGGCTGGTATCCTAACACCCCCTCTTGTCTGTTAAGGCGGCTTGCGGGGTAATAAGTAGATGTAATTCTGCTCCAAAATTCTTGAATTTGTGGCGCAAGAATCGTGGTAATCTTGCGCATCGGTGCCTGCCATTTGCGCTACTGTTTCGCTCTTAAATAACGTGAATTTTGCATGAGGTGAATAATCCAGCGTCAGGTCAAATGCTTCCACAGCCATATTGTCCCATGGAGTGTAGTTCATGAAGCGTTGGTGTGTCCTTTTCTGCCTCAATTCGATTTTTAACGTCCCAGCATTACTTCCCCGGGGGCTCTGCAGCTTTTCTTAGATTGTCGATAATCGCAACCTTTTTTTATCGAGACGTTTTATATTCTGTGAGGCCTTCGTCCTCACCTTTTTATAGTTATCTCAGCTAATCAATACGTTTCCATCAAAGACATCCTCGTCCCTTCTCGCTCCTTTACTAAATTTTCAAAGCTGGACGCAAATTATGGATAGCTTAGGCTTCGAAAGAATTTCCAACGGATAGTTATGAATTTCCCCGTATCAGTCTGAACTACCCTTACCCTCCGTATGTATTGACGAGTAATTATGAAAAACGGATTCTTAAGCCCTTCTATCCAGTGGCACAGCGAGAGCTCAGAGAAATTTTTAAGTTGAATCCATTTTACTTAATTGGATTGATATTACTAATAGAATAGTGTAAGGATTAATAAAATATCCGTCATAAAGCCGTAAAACTCACCATTTGGAACCATTTATCTTAAAATTCCGCTATGTATTTATCTCGCACCTACCGCTTATCGTGGTGGGTATTCCATACCCCACACACCCCGGTATTAGTCGCACCTAACCCCCCCCCCCCCCAGACTTAATTCTTAGCTGCGCCCCTGCTTATATCTATATACATATTAGTGCTTATCCACAAGGCCACTCGGTTTTCAGGTTAGCCATGAAATTCATCCGGATTATTGGGTAGAATAAATATATCATCATCATAGTAGAAGTAAATGAGGCAAAAGAAAAGATGTATTCATATTTTCGATTACCAAATAGTGTTCCTTCTGCTCGCCTTCGTAAAATTATATGCCATCAGATCAAGACATAAAGTTCCTCGATAGATAATAGAAAATGGACCCCATTATGCACACGATCTTTGAGTGATTTTATTGACAAGATATCCCATTCCCCCAATTTCCTACATTCCCTAAGACTACTTGAATCCACAGGAGCTACTCAACAAAAATGCCGATACCAGGAAGGGTGTGATATATAGGCAATATGGGAAACATATTGTTTCACTTCCGTAATATTGGTTAATAACTTTGAATAAGTTCACTAAAGTAGGTTCACATAATATTTATTATAAACGCAAAGAGAATCGCTAAACCACATGGACTCGTCTTTGACGACTTAGGCCAACTCCCAAGCATAGTGTAATGTGGGCTATCAGGTGACCACTAAGAAATACGAAGTACAAAATAAATGTCCTTAATCAAATAGCAAAATGGAATTGGTAACACTTTTATTACTCATTTTGTTATCGGTTCAACCACAGACACGAGGCTTTGATGTCAGAAAAATTAACTGCGAAGTCCGAAAATAGATAATACATTTCGGTTTATTTGTAAAAATTTTATGATTTTGAAAAAAATAGTAATAATATATTTGATTGTCAAATATTAAAACATTTTAAGGCAAGAAATGATAGAATTGACATAAACCCCAGGTTAATTCCAACCGAGAGAGCGATATGAAGTACTGAATGAAGGGTTTAGTGGGCGTTGTTAGGTGTATTCGTGACCCCTTGAGCCGATTCATTCTTAGAATCTTGGTGAGTAGTCCGTGATCACATGCACGACTAGATATGAGCGATTATCAGCAAAGAACTGCCAACGCGATCACGCATAATAGGCATTTTCAAATGACGATAAATATGATGACGATAGGCAAATAAAAACGTTCGAAGATCTTCTCTAGATTAAGTTTTAATGTTCCCAATTTGTTGTTAATTTTAATAAATAAGTTTTATTGATTTTTTGTAGGAGCTACATTTTGCTTGATTTTTATCGCTTTGCTGCCAAAAATAACACTTATAACACACATTAGATGAAAAAGAAATATAGCTAAGTTGTGGTTAATAAAATAAAAAAGCTCAAGTACTAGCAGCTACGCAACAATTTCTTAACTTTTGCTGGTGACCTAATTTCCTTTGAAAGCCAGCTTAATAAGACACCGCCTACGATAAAGGATATTAACACATGCTCATTCATCTAATTGCTAAACTCCATTTAATCTCAAACGGGACATTCGAAGCATTTCAAAACAGCAAATGATACATTATGTAAATACGTCAATAGGGGAATAAAATTATACATTATTTTCATACCTTACTCTCAATCCATTCGGGATGTCAGGTATATTTTTTTGGCTCTGCTTTCCGCAGTTCCAAATCAGCGCATAGCAGGAAGGAAAATTCTCAACAGCCTTCTTTAAATAATGGTAAAGGCAAGTTGAAAGAATTTAGTGATCACCGCTGTCGTCCACAAGTACATTCTAAGTGAGACGATTCTACCCAGAAAAGAAGTAATGTCACTGTCATGAAGTTTTCAAAATGTGGACTTCTAATTGTTTTTCATGACAGCCAAGATAAATAGTGAATGATAGACGGCGGAAAAAAGCTTTCCATGATATATTTTAGAGAAGTTACATTTGCAAATTCACATATTAATACATGCTCTTCTGGCAATACTTGCCAAATCAGATCAATACTGCTATGCATATGCCGTTTTCAAAAACGACTAAAATTAGGTGCGCCATAATCAAGAAATCGTGATTGGAACAAAACACGGGTTGTCACAGTGATAGTCATTGAGTTATTAGCTAATAATGCTCTGAATTGAGTCAAATCACGAAATTTACATGAAAATTAGCATAGTATTGCTCAAATAGCGAGAAAAGGTATTTTCTTAAAAATATAATGATAAGGTTTGCGCTATGAAGAAATAAATTTAATTTGAAAAAAAAATACGAATTTTCTATTCCATTGTTAACTGTGAAAACATTTTAAGGCAATAAATGATGAAATTGAAATTAACCTCAGATTATTCAAACCGAGAGTGTGATATGAGAATTAGAAGTGGCATAATGAAGGGTTTAGTGAGAATGTTAAGTGTGTTCTAGTTGTACTTCATGACAGTCAAGATAAATAATGAATAGTATACGGTCAGAATTCCACTTATTTAAAAATATTCCAAAAAGTATTCTGTGCCTCCTTATTTTTTTTCCACCTCTAATAATGCCATTGATTCCGGCACCTCTTTGTGTAGCTAATTGCGCGAAAAGTATTTTTTCCGCAAAGTCGCAGTCGTACCGTAGTAATCGAAGAAAGAGGGATATGGCTGGACACTTGACAATGAGACTGGACTTCCAATTGCGTCACGACGAACTTTTATCATCTCCCTTTCGTCCTTTTGGCTAAAATAAAACCATCGTGATTGGGACATTATACTAGTTATTGAGTTATCATCAAATAATGCTGTGAATGGAGAAAAATCACGAAATTTACATGCAAATTTGCGTTATATTGCTCAAACAGCTAGAAAAGGAATTTGTTTGAAATTATAAGGATTAAGCTATCCGAATTCTGTTAATCCTAATTTTGTCTTTCAACCTCTATTAATTGATTAATTCCATTATCTCTTTTTAGCTAATTACGCGAAAAGAATTTTTTTACCATAAAGTTGCGTTTTTCAAAATTACGGTCGTACCAATTTGATTAAAGAAAGAGTGAAATTGTCGGGCACTTGACATTGAGACCGGGCTTCCAAATGCGTCATCTTCCCCCTATTTTCCTTTTTTTTCTTTTTTGGGCCACCTTGGATGCAAAATGGATGGACTGCGTGGATAGTCAGTTGGCGTGAGAGGTAGAGACTCTGGGGATAAATAAATGGGTGAGACACCAAGAGTTAACATCCTCGCGTGCGATTCCCGGAAATAATTTTATTTTCTTCTTTTTATTCCGCCCCCGCGGATGGGGAAGGGAGGGTATAGCTTCGACACTTGTTAGACAGCGGTGGGTAGGGATGGTTGTCCTTGAGAAGCAAAGGAGTTGGGGTAGAAACGTCTCTGGGGTGGGGGGAGAGCCCAGCTTGTCCTCTCTAAAGCAATTACGACTTCGAATGCGGGGGAGAGGCATGAGAACCTTTTGAAAGAACCAATCGAAGTAGTGAGGGTTGTAGAGTTGAGAGGACATAAAGTTGTGCCAGGAAATTGGGTCAAAGATTCTTCAAGGGTAGCGGTGGGTGTACGGAGGATCACAGGGGACATTAACCACGTTTCCCTTTCGCTGTTTCAAACAGATTCTCATGAGGTAGATGACCGAAGTTTCTGACATAAGTATGGGTAAAGAGACAATTACAACCATCAAATCTTCGAGTCCTCGGAGAATTTTTAACGTTACTAAGATGAAAGATAGTAATGGCGCAGCGAGGGGGGGTTTTGAGGGATAACCCCCCCGCTAGAGCTCAGAAATTTTTAAAAGTTAAATCCATTTTACTTAATTGGATTAATATTACTTACAGAATAGTGTAAATATTAATAAAATATCCCCCGAAAGCCGTAAAACTCACCATTTTGAACCCTTTATCTTGAAAATTTTCTAAAGCAGTGCCCCCGCACCTCCCGCTTACCCTGGCGGGTATTCCACACCCCCAGACACCCCAGTATTAGTTGTGCCTAAACCTCCCCCCCCCCAGCCTTAATTCCTAGCTGCGCCCCTGAAAGATAGTACGTAAGGATATTTAATCAAAAATATTTTTGTACCGAACAGCCTTCGCCGTGCATTCGATCGAAATTTCCTATTATTGAGGAATTTATAGAACAGGTATTTATGATCGAAATTAAAATCAAACTAATCTTTTGATATCCTCCTCCAACTTAAAAATAACTGTCAATGATCGCTATAGAGGAATATCTCTGGGAAGCGGCTGATCTCGAGCGATGAAAACCCTGGTCTTCCACGCACATAAACTCTACAATCCATTTTCTCATGAATTCTGCACTCATAAGTGTTATTTCAGAAACTAAAATTGACCGTCACTTGACCTTGAGCTGCTAAAGGTATGATGGAAAGCGATTTTGCAAAGATTCCACCGAATATTCTCTGCTTTTCCCTCATACTTTCATTAAGAACTGCGAAATGAGCGACAAGGCATATATTCATGCTCACTTGACATAACGCTCAGTGACCTAGGTTTTTGTCAAAGCACCAGGAAAAAATCAATAGGGTGCAAATTACGAACCTCAAAGGTTTTAATGAATCAAGGCGTCAATGGCGTATTGGAAAGGCTGTGTACTTCATTGGCTATTATCTCAGAAAAAATGTAAGTATGAACGAGGGTCACATACTTTTTTCTTGGGATTTTAACGTGAGCAAAATTTGGATAAGTACCAGTATATTAGAGAAAAGGAAAGTGTAAAGTTATATTAATTTTTCCAATCGTATCAAATTAACAACTGTCGAACATGATGCCTTTTATAACTAAGGAATGGTATTTTTGCAGTATATTCTCATGAAAGAACAAAATTGTTGCGGTGAGACAGGCTACTTTTCTTCATCCGATTCTGAAATTCGTAAACGTAATTAAGCAAGGTATTATTTTGTGATCACGATGAATTTTTGTTTGTTTTCTACACCAGATTACACCAGAAAATGTATCAGCACTTCCAAATGAAAAAAAAATTGTTTGAGACATTCTAACTAATATCCTTATATCCTAAAACACAATTTATCTGTCATTATTTTATTTCTGTCACCAAGTATCCCACGGATTCTGTTTACTCTCGTTTCCACTTGTTCTAGTTCTCGATTTTAAGGCCTTTATTTTTCTCTCTTGGTCTCCTCATCAAACTGATAATTTCTTCCCATAAAATTGATCTGATAGCATAATTAATTCGTTCAGTTCAGAAAAAAAACATTGCGTTAAACCATATCACAGGGTATCCTTTGAAGAAATATGCAGGCTATCGCTTTTTCTTCATTTTACATCGGTACCACCCATGTGAAGTGCCTTTCAGTACTCATGACAAAGCACTTGTCGCGCACAAGCGCCAGGAAATAGGAGACGGAACTGAAAAGAGGTCGAGGCAATTTCTATATTTATTCGCCAAAGTGCACTCAGGCATAGGTGCTACTCCGTAACATCGCTTATTGAAATAGGGTGCACCAACGACGTATTTATGCTTTTACTATAGGGGAAGATGATAAATTGAAAATTTAATGGTAGATGATGAGAAAAGTTTACGAGCAATGTCTATCCCAGCTATTTCTAAATGTAAGTTGAATAATGAATTACTTTTAGCCAGTAATAGACATAGATACTAGCGGATATGCATATAGCGACGATCTCTATTAAATACTCTAGTTGAGAAAGAGCGACCCATTGTCGGTTATCAACTTGCTACACAGTCAGTAAAATAACTTGATCTAAAATTGATAGACAAGGGCGTACCCAGGATCATAACTAGGGGGGCAAGCCATGGTCTAGGGGGGTCTAAGCTATGGTCTATGGGGAAGCTATGGTCTATGGGCAAGCCAAGTTGTGAAATTAGTTTATGAGATTATTTCCTTGAAAAAATAGTTTTACTTTAGTTACATATCTTATACTATTGCATATCATATTTCGTGGGTTTAAAGAAAATTTGTTGAATACTTTCTTTTCAATTCAGTACTGATTTTTCTTAAAGACTTTTGCAATTTTCGCTTCTATCTACGCCCATGAATCAGGATTGTAAAAGAAAACAATGAAGCAACACTCATTTAAAGTCCACGGTTTGTTATGAAAAATCATCAACAACTTCTTGTTTAATTTTTTTCACACATATTTATGCAAGAATTGCCATGAAAAAAAATTCCCCTGGACCGGGAATCAAACGACGGACCTTTAGCTTTCCGAACCACTACTCAGACCACTACGCTATCCACGATCTTTCATTCTCGTGGCAATTATACCAAGGCTCATCTACTAAGTGTTAGGCCCTCGTTTCTCATGACAATTCTTGTATATTTTTCACCGCCGTTCACGCGGCAGGATTATTACACATACATATTTGTTTTAAACTTCACGTTTACCTCTATTTTATGCCAGCAAACTCAACGCGTATTATATGGCAAGTGGATCATTCTATGAACAAAATTAAAAGCGCTTACGAATTTCAAGACGCTTTTCACTCAGTTGAAACGGCGTTTCCACGATACATTAGTCTAAGGCTAGCTGGGTTAGCTAGGAATATCTCTTTTAAATTTGTTTCCAAACATAACACATAAACTGAGTGAAAGAGGTAAGAAAAGATGAATAGTACATAAAAGTGAAGTTCTTAATACCAGATTTCTGGAAAATAAGCAATGAAATAAACAGTTATGTTTCTGAATATTTTCCTCGTGTTAATTAATTCCATGCATACTTTGATAGATAAGTATAAATTCTACAAATAAATATTAACATCCAATATTTTCGAGCTAGAAATTATTGAAATTTTGGCAGATGAAGCATTATATATTTACTCTCCTATATGTACAAAACTTAAGCAAAAATTATTTCCAATGGCTTAATATTTTTCTCCGTGTAACGATCATCCAATGCACCGTTTTACATCCAATATGGCGGATTAAAAGAATAATAATAATGAGATGTACTTTTTCACGATTCGCGGACCACCCATGGCATGGCAATAACCTCCAACTAACGATAAGAAATTATTCACAGGTTGATTTCAATTCGTCAACATAAGTTGATGCAGGTCGACCAATGCTTCAGTTTTTTATTTCCATTGAATGCGGGTCCCTATTGAGCCATTCGCTAGTCGGCAAACATAGACACAAAGGGATTTGCGAGTTTCTGTGAGTCCATAGAACTCGGCCCATGAATGAGAAGCTCACATTTCGAATTTCAATTAAGCTGAGAGAAAATAAAAAAATGTGGCAGTAAAAATTGAAAATTCAATTTTAAATGCCCATCTCTATGGACATTGTACTTGAGTACACCTATATAATTTAATGCCTATTGCCGTCGTGCCTCTTCGAAATATGATATCGTAGGACTTTTTCGCAAGATTTTTAGTCATGATCCATTGAGGCCATGAATTTTAAGACAAAGATGACGTAGTAACTCGAGAATGTTATAGGATAGGCGAGTGGTACAATTAGCAGAGTAGCCCTTTCCTATAGGTGTACAAATATAATAAAATATGTTATTTATATTGAAATAGTAGTTTCAAACAGAGCGATGCGTTGTCCCATCCCCTAAGCCAGGGGTTGCAACCAGGGGCGCCGACTTATAAAAAATATTGGGGGGGCCCATACCGCGGGTCTTGCCTCGGGAAATTTTCTAAATTTTAGATGAAAAAAAGTTTTTTAAAAGCCTTTTCGAGGGATCATATGATCAATATTAGAACCCCGAAAACTCGACTCTCTATAACTCGACACTTCGGGAAACTCTACAAGCCTGACACATTTTTTATGTCATTCTTCCATTCTTATAAAATTAGTCATTCTTCCATTTAAATCAACCGGGAGGCAGCTTACATCCCTCTTGGCCCGCCAGTTTGTACCCGAAGGTTCACGCACCGGGAAAAGTTCAAAGTGTGTCACAGCCCCGAAACACTATCACGATTCACACCACTTTTTTCAGTTAACCTGTTTAATACCGTAATAATTATTTGTTTTACATCATCACTGAATTTATTTTAAAAGGTAACTATCGTCAAACAAGGAGAATAAAAAATACCAACATATTTTTGTGATTTTACAAAGCATAACATAACTTAATTAATTTCTTGAATTATTGGGGGGGCTCCGCCCCCCCAAACGAATTATTGAGGGGGCTCGAGCCCCCTCAGGCCCCATGGAGTCGGCGCCTATGGTTGCAACCCTTTAGAACTCAAGTAATTTCATGCGGTCCGCACAGTTAATTTTTACCAATGTGTTTATACTTAAAAACGATAAGAACATGTTTATAGGGAGGAAATACTAATTAATTCTCCCTGACCCAATTTACAATATTTATTGTATCAAATAGTTTACACATTCCGTACCCCAAGCGGGTATTCAACTTCTTCAAGGCGTTTATCCGAATACGAACGCCATAAAAACGACTTAATGACTTGAACTTATCAGAAAGTCAAGTCTTTAGGGATGACCATGGTCATGAACTTCGGATTGAACGACACTATAATAGTGATCGATCATATATCATGCAATTAAGAAGGGTTCAAGAGGCCTTATGCGTTGTATATACTGAGTGTAACTCCCAAAATCATTCATCCTTTGAGGTCTAATTCCTATCCTCACCTCCACGTGGTGAACCCTGATAACCTGAGCAATCCTGCGAAAGACTGGGTAACCAACAACATTGGGAAGCAGCACCAGGACAAACAAGGAGGGCAGAAATGGTCCTCCGAAAAGGAGGTTATACTGTGAACAACATTTATGTAAAGCAATTAAAATATTTTTTTTAACTCAAAACAAAGCCTCGGAGCGTAGCTTGGTGGAGAATTGGATAAAATAATGAAAGCGATGGAAATTAACTATGAATATCGGAATTTTGAATTTACAATGAAAAGGAATAAACAGCAGTAGGTCATCAACGAAATGCTGAGTAGAAACATAAACATATATTCTAATCTATTTTCAGAAAAAATAATAAAATGGGGTTGAAAACTTAAAATATTTCGCACAGTTTTCTTTATCATGGAGATAAATAGCAATCAAGTAGTAAAAAGTTTAAACAACCCTTAAGTAACCATGAGTTAAGCACTTTCAATTTCAACAAATTATCTGGATAAAATGCTAATATTTGCGACTCACATATCCCTGCCAATTAGAAGGTGCGGCTAGTTAGTATGAACCTGATTATGATTGCTCTGGTCGTATTCAAGTCATCAGTGTGAAATTTACAAATATTTTTTATTCCAATGCGAGGAAATTTCACCATGACATGCCAAAAACCATTTAAGAGAAACCGATTTAGCAAGTTTAGGTATGGTTGATCAGTAAGGAGTGAAAAATGAGATAGGTATATATATGTTTCGATCAAAATTAGCAATATAACCGTCCAAATGAAGTAGTATTCAAATTCATTCTTAGTCTTAATGGGTTCCCATAAAATCCCGAAAAAATTACAAATTAAAATTCTTAAAATAGGCAGGAAAAGCCACAGAAACTCCTCTCCCCAATAACATTTCCATCCCTCCTTCTAATCCTTAAAATCCACCTAATAGTGACTGGGGATTTTCTTTCTCCCATCAGGCCCACCACCCCAGATTTTTAGTTGAAAATTTATGAGGTATATGATGGAAATATTGTTAAAAATTAAAGTCCTTCGCCGTGAGCCGAAGACCTAAATATGTATACCTGTCCTTCCTCATCGGAACCTAGTGTTTCTGGCCACAGCCTGTCCGCGTGTATAGTCGGAAACCCCTTCTTCTACAAGTAGAAAGCCTTGCGCACGCGTTCCATAGCCGCGAAAGGGACGCGATCCACCAGGAAATCCATTATTTAAGCGCGCACTCGATGAGACGAATGGCAAGTTTGAGCGCGATTCAGTCGATGTCCACCAACGCCGGAAGCGCGTCGTTCGCACTCCTTCGTCCTCCAACCACATCCCTCACGATGCCATAGACGGATTAATGGAACATCTGTTTCGTGAGAGACAAATTAAATCCGAGCCCGAGAGACAGACTTGAGGGCTGAATCGGAGAATGCCTCGAACAGTGAAATGGAGTGAGTGTCGCCAAAATTCTGCCGCATTCGAAGGATACAGGAATAACGTCACCGTGGAAGCCTTCGTGCCAAAGGTTTCCCCGAGGAATATTGTCGTTTTTAATGTGTTCCATCCCAGATTCGTCACAAGACAACATCGGGGATTGGTGCTGGAGGTGCTGCACTGGAGAGAACATTTTTAGTGAGGGAATCCCTCCTTCCTCTTCCACACGCCAAAGATAGCACGTAAGGTGGCAAAGCAAACAATTCGGACTGGACCTGCCATGGGCATTTGCCTCGACACTGGTAAGGGGAATTGAATTTTACACTGTGTGTGCTCCGAATTGCAATACTGCACTCATCCCTCCATCGAAAGAACATAAACACTTATATCAAGCATTATAAGCATAGTAATAGTGATCGCCAATTGTTTTTTTGTCGATAGACTCTCATTTTTTGTTTTTGGTCATTTCAATTTCGATGTAACAGCCTTCAATGTGCTGTCTTCAGTTGGCTAAAGATTCATACTTTAGATACATACATACAAGATTTATAAATCAATTTTTGGAAAATGGTGTTTTCAACCAACTTCCAGTTCTATTGCACTGAATAACAATGATCACCCTGAACTGGCTCTCTCCCGTAAGGCGTAATGATAAAGGCACAGCATGTTCTAATTAGAAGCGAATTCATTTCACATGAAAAAGGATACGAATAATTTAATAGATATGAGGACAACGCGTCCATCCTCAACGTTATTTAACTCATTTACTCATCCACAAACTTGAGCACGGCTACCAACTATGTGGTGTGCTTAGCGAGTTAATCGAAATAATGATTTTATTAGACGTTTTGAGACACATAATAAATACTTTAATTTCACATATCCACCCATTAATTACGCTGAACTCAATCTAACTTTCAACAAACTCGATATTTTCAAGGTTAATTCCTGACATTGGGGGTGATTGAGAGCTTTAAACCTACCCACGCATTAGATGTGGTAAGGTGGGTAAAATAATTGAGTTTTTTTGGTCCCGCGTTGGAACATGTAATTACTCTAAGAAATATTTCTACCAAGTCATTTCATAGCCATCTTGTTAGGACCATAATACCCGTAAATAGCGAAGAAATTAGAGGCGTTATTGCTCTGTAGTTTGTAATTTACCTCAGAGCTAAAAATATACGTTGAATAGACTTTTCTTGATTGCAAATGTTCGCCTTCACTGAAGCAAAATTATTAAAAAGATAACTTCATTCCTATTCGTTAGTATTCATTTGTCGTAAAACGATGAAAAAAATTGTTTTTTCTTGCAAAACATTTTCAAATTAATAATGTCTGCCTAATTTCATTGTAATTGCCATCATGATCAATTGACCAACTATCAACCATATTGCTAACAATTGAGTTTTTCTTACATGGATGAACATTTATTATAATGGCACATTTAAACACTTAAGTTCAAGGAAATACTCAATCGTTCATGACTCACACACAATTCGTCACGATTTTATATGACTCGAGAGAAATAATTTCCCGGGATGAGGTCTAGGTGATACTATATTAATGAATTCGTTGGTCATCAAACGCGCCGTTCGTGTCATCATTGGTATTGTTGCCATTCAGCTAGCGATCGATTGGCGTTTCGCACACTGGTTGCTCTCGGAAGCAACACCACAAAAACATGACGTAAGAGTCCCATTGTAAAACGTTCATCCACTACGTTTAGCTGCGTCATTCGAATACGGTCGCTTTACCTATGCCACAATTTCCATTGCACCCTTCATAAGAGGGACATTTAATCGGAATTTTAAGCGATATACTGTATTCATTCCTTGATGTAACACAATAATAGGTACCTTTCCACGTATTTTATAAATTCTCACTATATTTTCAATGCTGTCATTCATGACTTTTGATCACAGTAGTGAAACTAAGTGTGGCTTAGTATTTCACTGATGATAATTTTATAAAAACCCTCACCGAATGACGTTAGCGTTAATTTAATTTTTACCGAATGTGATGAACCATATTTCACATAGCATTTCAAATCATCTTGTTACGAAAGAGCGTCACATTGAAAGTTGTGTTGGTAAAAGCATGAACTTTTAAGGATATTAGTAATTGAAACACATGTTTCCTCATGAGAACGCATCACTTCTGCTCGAGCGGTCAAATTTTTGTATTTTTTCGTGACGTATTATTTGATGAAAACTTATGCGCTCATCTTAAAGTTTTCAGAATATAAGGGGGACACTAGTCAATATTTATCTGCATTTCAAGCATGAAAATTTCACCCCAGAATTTTATCTGAAGAAAAAACATTATATTTGAGATACTGGTATGTGTTGATAATGATCAACTCCACATACATGTGTATTCTGAAAATATGTACGATTCCCTGAGTTTAAACAAGCAGTATGTCACAAAAAAGACTAGTCGAACGGAAGTGATGCTCCCTCCCAAAGAACTGCAATCATGCTGACTATGATAGTGAAAATTTTCCCGTTCAAACTCGCTAAAAAACAAAGTAATTTTTAAATAAAACAGCAACTGAATATGATACCAACCCCATGCCCATTTTTTCATTTATTGAAGAGAATATACATTTATAAATGCTGAAAAACTTGGTAAAGCAGTACTAAATTCAAATGTGGATTTTTTAATCTTTCAGTTACCAACTCCTATACGTAAAATCAAAACCTTCACACAAATTCAAAATGAACATCTTTTAATGTTCAGATCAGAAAAAACGTGAATAACGTAAGCTCTCATTGAATGACATCGGAAGGAAATCATAATTTTAAGGTAATGGTATTTGACCTCGCATGGTCAAAGCAGAAGTTGACTTACAGTCACAATGATAACGAGCTTAGTGATGACCGCGCCATACTCGTTGTGACCACGAATTCAGCGAAAATATTGACCCAAGATATTTAGACGAAATGTTTAACATGCCTGAAGGAGACTGTGTACAGAGGAGGTCATTTTCTTATCTTTTTCATTAATAACATCGTCATCAACGCATTTTATATCATAAACAGCTGATTGTAAAATGATGCAAGAAACATTGTAATGCCACCGATAATATAATAGTATATTATACAAGTTTTAAATTTAATATTCACTCCTGCATAAAGAAACAGACAACTAGATAATCGCGAGATTGATTGCAATTTCTACCTACTTCATAAACTATTTAATACCAATGATGATAAAGCTAAAGAGAAGTAAGTTGATGCTTAGGTAAAAGCATTAGGAATGGCTATTTCAATGGTCATTACGTAACTAAAAATGAAATACATAACTTCAATTAGTTTTACCATATAACATTATACAGATATTGTGTCATCCTGTTTGCCATAAAATTTAAAAAAATAATGGTTCAAAATCGGAAAATGGACGCTTAAAGCGAAATACAATAGTTCAACTCTCGTTTGGGGTCAATCAATACTTTAATTAACTTTTAATCAAATAAAAATTCACAATTTAATTTCACTTATTTTTGTATACCTCGATTCCATTCATTTTTTCACTGAAATGGGATATAAAAATGATATCAACCACTCTCTATCGCAGTTTCCTTCACAGGGTAACCATTCCCATGTTTCTGCACTACAATATAAGATCCTACAAATGGACCTCGAAGTAAAATAAACTCTTTCATTGGTTGGAAATGTTTTTCGTTCCGTTGGAAGATATCTCATCATAAATTCGTACAAATAACCTTCGCCACGCCAGTGAATGTTGGAAAGGGGTGTTGAGCGATACGTCACTCCTTAGGGAGAGGAAGAAAGTGAATACAGTGTCACGGTCACGTGACCTGTCATAAGCGACGTGTCTTCCGATGAAAAGCATTCAATAGTCTCATTTTTATCGCTAAAAAGGCGCAAGAGGAACGTCCTCGCAAAACTAAGCAATTTAGATGTCTTAAATCAACCTTCAAAACGCCGCATACATGCTGTGAAATTCAATTTTAACGAAATCATCGGCAAGAATTTAATTTATAAGAGGCAAAGGAGAAATGTTTCTTTTTCCGCGAATTTTAGCGATCAATCGTGTACTTTCATACGATAATTGCAAGTATGCAACGTGCTTGACACAGAAAGTTATCAAATTACGTTATCGCTTGAGCAATTGAGAAAAGATATCTTTAAGAGCGACGTAGAGAATATCATATAAAAACCTCACTATATTTCCAGGTCCTATAGAAACGATAAGTGAAGAGAGATACTTTGTCGAACGGGTTGTTATGGGAATTCGTTTTTCCCCCGAACAATAAAGGACTTTAATAAAAGCTAGGTGGAACTTCGTTGGAGCATTAAGCTAATATAAGATGGCAATTTCACTCACTGACTGACTCATTGATACAATTTCGCAGCCCAAACTGTGATAGGCGTGGGTATTTGGCTTATTGAACGTAAAAGTAAAAAAAAATCATCGGGAGAAAAAACCTGAAAACTTGAAAAAGAAGATCATTTTTCGAGATATATCGACTTGAATTAACATGGGAGCCTTATGGGACTAAAACTTTTTCGCTTTTATTTTGTGCTTTTAAACGTCTGAGGAACATGATATTCAATGGACATAAAGTAGATTTTTTGGTCGATTTTTTGGTACGGCTGTCATGGCGACCAATTGATATTTAGTATTTTTTATTATTTTTTGAACGTTTTCTATCCTTTTCTTATGGAAAAAGTTTAGGAATTTTTTTGACCAACTTGCAATAATCGTAGGACAAATTCCTTGAAATATAAGGTGTAGGATTTTTTGGTTGATTTTTTGGCTATCTTGAAATGTTCATACGTCGAAACAATTCCGAGGAATAAACGATTTCGATTTTACATTGTCGTGAAGGGCGAATTTTCAAACTCTGATTTCGGCGTTGAGACATGTGCCATATGAAAATTTGGAATCTCCTAGAAAAACCGTAGAGGGTAATCCGTACCCTAACTATCTACCTTACTTTTCCCGTAACCATCGTTGTTAATTCATAATAAAATTCCGAAAAATATCCTGCACGCGAAAAATCATTGTCGCCATTTTTTTTGTGGAGCATACAATCTTGGATATCTTAGCAACCGTTTCAGCTAGATGAATGAAATTTTCAGGGTATTACTTTTATCAAAAAAGTCAACTTTTGCAATGATGACCATTTCGCTCGATCGATTCATGTGCGAGTTATATCGATACTAATCTCCTTAGTTACGCTTTAATCGCTAATAACTTTATTGTTAATCAAGTTTTGAATATGAAAGTCAATATATAAAATCTGATAATGTGTTTTATCAGACAAATGTTAAATCAAGCGGATCTAATGATTAGAGCCGAAGTAATTATCGATCAAAGTGTGCATTCGATAGATCCCTTTTTTAGACTTATTTACATAGTTACGGGCATATAAATTTTAATATATTGGTAAGATAGAAAAGCTCTATGCACACATGCAAATAATTTTGATGAGTAACGATTCCTAATGAAAATATATCGATATGAAATTATATCGATAGGACTCATTTTCTCCTTGGCTATTGACCGTACCTGTCCGTAATTTTCAGGGTAGTGCCTGATCGGTAATATAGATGTTTCTTTATAATAAGGGCTCCATGGCAACCATAGTTTTCATTTTATATCGACATTTAATTTCAATGTAACGTAAATGGCGATACACTCATATCGTTTTTACGTACGATTTCATTCTGGATTTCGAAGTGGTTGCTAAGGCTGGAAGTGATTGTTGATGTCTGGTAAACCAACTCTACTACACGTGAGCGTAACCAATTCATTATTTTGGTTTAAACATTGACTTATTTTTTTACTTTCAATGACGTTTGCATGCATTACACCATTTCAAAATGCTTAACTGTATTTATGTATTTTTTATATTTGATTGGTTTTAACAGTTTTAATTTCCCTTTGATAATATATCTCCTTTCCAAAATTACATACTACATTATGCATCATTGAAATACGAAAAATTCAATATTCAAGGCGCATCCTTACCCATTCTTTCATCAAATCATTTCAGCCGCATTATTGATTGCCTAATGTGCGGAATAATTTCAATCATAGTAACCGGTAATACTGACCATTATATACCAGGGTTGCTTTTTCCCGTGGTTATTTAACTACACAAAATTACGGATAGTTTGCTATTAAAATCTGTAATTACATTTTCTAGCATGCGTAGGGCCTATATGTTATGCCTGTTGCATACTTCTTTACCAACGCTGAAATTTGGGGTTACGGAGACTACACCGTCACGTAATTCATCGTTTAAGAATGTTTTACATTATATGGGATTCAAGTAGTCGGGAATCGATATCTAACAAAGTTCGCGTAAGGCGTCACGACAAATGAATGCCATAACCAAAAATTGAGTTATTTCGGCGAAGACAATTTGCTGTGAATATGTAATGATTATGAAAAAATCTTGCGCGACCGGTTATGAAAGCCGTGTTACGCTGATTTGCGTTGGTGGCGCCATCTATTCATTGATAATAAAAATATATTTTAGAATATCTATTTTCATGTGTATTGTTAATTAAAAAAAACTTTCGTGCATGGTGATACTTTTGTATCCCGATATTTCGCGTTCATATTGCCATCACCCACCTCACAAATAAGAGCATGTTTTAGAATAGCTAATTTTATGGCTGTGTGTGAAAATAATTTACAGGCCAGGCGATAGCTATCTTTCAGATTATTCCGCACTCATATATTTAAGAATAGATGAACAGTTATGATGTGTATGAATTGTCGAATTTTTATAAATAAACCTCAAGGAATATGCGAATGCTGGATTTTGGGGACAGAGCGTTTGAGCTTTTCTCGGTTGAAAAGTGGTAACATTTAATATATCCGCGCTTTTTGGATTTCTGTCTTCGAAATTTACTTGATCGGCTGGGTATTGGTGCATTGAATTGGTCTCAGTCCGATAGTAAAAAAAAAGCTGTTATATTTTTTTAAGTATGTTGGGTTCAAATCTTCATAATCAGAAAGAGAAAAGCTACAATTCTAGGACAAAGGTCAAAATACGAAAAATCGGCGAGATTTCACAAGTGCATCCGTCGTTAATTTTATATTTCTCTCCATTAAGTAAATATTCTATTCAAAACGGTCTTAACGCTTATATCATCGTGGTTACTAAGACGACGTTAAGTATTGTTGAGAGCGAAAGAGCGTATCCTCCGTCTACTTCATCTATTAAAACGATATTGTAAGTGTTTTCTTTCCCTTTTTTAGCAACTTATGGACCCAATACTCAAACACGCGTGACACAAACATGTTCCAACCCCCCTCTCGAACCCGCTTGATGAAATCAAGCGCCTATCGACTCGTTTCCTTATATATTAGCAACTGGTGTCCTGAAATACCCGCCACATGTTCATTGAGGCGGTTTGCGGGGGAATATGTAGATGTGGATCAGATATTAAGGAGGCATCAAATATAATTAGGCTGCAAAGTCATGATCATAGAAAACGCGTTATTATTTCTGGAAATACCAAATTATGTATCATTAAGCACTGCAAATAAAATTAAGAGGAATAGTATCAAGGTTTTTAATTAACTCCACTGATGATTGCCAATTAAAAAACCGTGATAACTGCTTTCTTGCCTGTGATACTATAAATTCTTCGTAAAAATATCGTATCTTCGATAGGAAAATACCATTACCCCTAGTCCTCACAAGAATTTATTCCATTATGATACGGTAAAACTATTAATAAAAGTAATAAAATCCAATATATTGCATTTAACTCTAACCTGTTTGTATATCATAATTACTCCTACATAATCCTTCCATTTTAGAATAATGGTTTTGCTCTTTTACCTCCCCGTCATTGTTTCTGATTCGATTTTTAGTTAAATCCCGGAATAGGAGTATTTTTGACCGTCAAATTAACCATTAGATTTGTACCTCCCAAATATAAAAATTCTCGGAATAAGCGCCTCGCTGAGTACCTAATATCATGGGCAGCGCTACATAATCTTTAAAAAATCAAGTTCTGAAGAAAATGAAGAAAATAATATACACTAACTTATTTTATCGTAAATTAAGTGGATTATTGGTATTTGGAGAAACCAATATTGAGAAGCACTGAAAATATAACACGCAAAAAAATGAGAAAATATAGAATGGACCTACTGTAATTATATTAGCCATCTTTCGGATCTGCTATTAATGCTGGATGAAATACTACTCATGATAGATGGGCCACTTTTTATATGAGAAGTAGTAATTCATTAAAGGGATTTGTAACCACGTAAGTGTGGTAACAAAAGAACTTTTTTCCACCTCGAAGGCTAAGGAATTACCGCGAGTTTCAGCATTTCCTGGTTGGATATTGAATCCTCCTTTGATGTCATATAGACAGCACTTCCGTGCTTTCGTCGAGTAAGAAGTTTTATTATCGATCCATCTTGGCGCCTATTGAATCCAGTTCCAACTTCTATTTCCTCAACTCCATTCCGACAAAATACGTATATAAGAATACTCATTATACACCCACATTTCCCACCCGCAAGGGAAAGAACCCAAAACAAATGGTATGTGAATATTTGCGAAAATAACAAGGGAATGAATCCAGATTTTTTTTGGCACAATCTAGTTTATTTTGGGGTTATATCTCCACTTTGATGATGAACAAAAGAAATTGTAACAATGGTGAGTTATTGGAATAAAATTATTTAACATTGGTATCCTTCACTCGAGTCATATATACTAGGTGTACTATACAAAAAAAAAAAAAATATATATATATCCTGTAAAACATAAAAGTTGAACTAATTGGGGGGACAGTTCAAAAAAGCTTACCTGATCGTCATTAACGAATGGAACTTAAAATAAAATCTTCATATAAGGGAAACTACAATAAGACTAAGAGCAGTTACTCCAAACATAAAAAGTAAAATAAAAAATTCAGCTCAAATATAAAGAACAGTATTTGGGCTAATATTTTAGCCAATTAGGCCTGTGAGCACATAGAATTAGCTCAAATTCCCCAAGTAAGGGGATTTGTCAGTACAACCATTGGATAGGTTTTCTTGATTATTTTTCTCGTATTGGCGTTATGCATTCAATTTGGTAGGATGAAAAAAGTGAAATCAGTTAAAAGGCATGGAAAAGACGACCGTCACTGGTTTTAATTATATTGGAAATTTTCCACTAATAATATATCTGAGCTGTCTTTTAACACTGAGAAAAATAAATAAATTTTTAAATAGGTACTTAAAAGTTCATTCAATTTTGTAATCCATTGAGAGGGCGTAGTCAGCCTTAATTGATGGGTATACTTTTTAACCACTGATGCAAACTTCAAGTCCAAACGAACGTATGCACTGCCACTGTTTTAGTTAACTTGTTATCCCTCACATTGGGTTCCTGCGGAAACTCATTCCTTTGCTTTGCATAGAAGGCTGATGGTCTTTTTACAGAATTAAATCTCGTATTTATATCACGTTTTGATATCACCAGAGCGATCTTTTCGCTTTTCTCTGCAGCATATGGAAGGAAGGCAAATGCCGAATGCTTCTCAGCATCTTCAGGTGCATGGTTTTTGGTCCTTTTCAGGACCTCGTCAATTTTTTTTTCTTTGAGAACGACATTTGACGTTTAGGTGGAATCCGTTGTGTTTTCCAAAGTTGTAGTTGCTCTTTCTCCAGAGTAGAGGCGACCGATAAGATTATTACTAGTCCGAGAAGGGTTCCAAACGCCGATGGCTTCTGTTGGCCGTGATGATGTGACGATGTGTGAAGGTTACTATCTGTATGGGTCTTTTTCCGGAACACAGTGTGAACCAGAGTGCCAATATTCTTCCTCTAAAATAGGACGTCTAAAATGGGTTCATGCTTGTCCACTTATATTTCCATTGTGAACTTATTTGAGTTATTCTGAGGTTATCGTTGAGGTGACTCAAGAGGTTGTTTAATTTGTCCCGTGTTGCCAGATTACAAACGTATCATTGCTTAAAAAGATGGACACACGCAGTGAATATCCCGTAATCATCTCCGCTGAATCATCACCACACGGGACTATACAAGGAGTCGACATTCACTATCCACTATCAATCATAATCGATTCTTCAGACTTTATCCTTAATTTTGGACATGGGTTATCGTTTACATTCAATAGTAAGAGTGAGATCCAATCGCCGTTCATTATCAGGGATAATACACTGCGATTGTTTACCCGGAACGTCTAATAACATTGAATTACTTACATGATAGCGAGTCGGATAAGACTGAGAAAATTATTCGCCGGGAAAATTATTCGCTTCGGACCACAATTATCTGCAAACTATAAAACCCACCGCCGACCACTGACTGACTAATTAATAAAAATATTTGGGGTGAACGTGACAAGATAAGACAAAAATTCATAGACTCGACTCCCCCAAAAATCGTTTGCAACCATTGGAAACACTACATTGTCGAAGAACTAAATTTTGTATCTTCTTGATTCTATACCACGTGATACGCTGAGAAACCAATTGTCAGACCAATCGGGGCACTTTAAATTTTTGTCCAAATCGTTCAACTTCACTATTTCGTGAATTATAATCTCAACAACGGAGGGAGATACGGTGTTGCGTCATAGGGTTCAACAAAAATTTTCAGAAAAAAATCCCAGGCGAGCGCAAGCGAGTAAGTGTGAAAAACGGCACTTATTTTAACAGAAATGCAAATCACATTCACAGAACAGCAGAAATCGAGCACCCGTGGAGACGAGAGCAGCGAAGAGGAAGATGACGACTCATCCCGAGCAGCGTCGAACACATCGAACAGAAGAGGGCAATCTCCTGGTCCAGCGGATGCTGCACTCGCCGCACCCATCGCCTTCGAGTCGCCAAGGGTCCCCGTCATATTCGTCATTGGTAATGGAACAGTGTTTTGAGCACCATATTCACAGCCCATTTTTTTATTTCCTCTCCCTAAATTATATTTCATTTTTTCGTCCCTCCTTCATCTTCTGTATGACAGATTATACATATTGTTTATTTATATTTATTTAATTCACAACAAAAAACGGCATTGAGAATTTAACATTGTTTTTTTATCCGTAAGTAAATACAACCTTAAAGATAACACAATAAATAAAAAACAAAATCAAAAAAACAAAACAGAAAACAAAATGTTTGAACTTAAGAAGGGGCATGCGGGTTAGACAATGATGAATTGTACAGGTGGCATTTTAATAATAATAAGATGTCTTTATTCGGGCGAGGTTGAGACTAAGAAGTTCCCTTTTCCACCTAACCCCTCGAGAGCGTCAATGCAAACATATTTAAAAACGGTAGATAAACGTTTACAATGCAAAATTTATACGATATACACTATTTTTGAAATACCTGAGCAATAGATAAACAAGTATATCGATGGCTAAGTTCTAACAACACGTATCTCAAATTCGGCCGATTTGAGACAGGTATCTTAAATATAGTGTAATAGCATTAAAAAAATAAAATACAAACAAAATACAACTCTTGGTTTGCAAATGAATACTTCTTTTTTAGTTTTATGAAATTTCGGTTTTTAATTTCGGTGTACAAGTAAAAAATAATAATCGTTTTTTTGTTCTCCTGAAAAGTTTCTATTTTTGAGATACGTGTTGTTAAAACTTAGCCATCGATATGTGAAAATTTTGTGTAAAATAAGATTTCTGTTCGTGGGAAAAACATGAGGATAAGGGTGTCGTATCTTATTAGGGAGGATTGTGTATTTTAGGGAGGATTTGAAAATAGTGGCAGAGGACAAGAGGTCCAGGGAAGGAATTTTTGAAGCCATGGAGTTAAACAAGGAGGGAATTTGGTAGAAAAGAGAGCGTTGAGAGATGAAAAGACGGAATCACAGAGAGCGTTATTACGTAAGGGTTGAGGAGTAACATGAAAACGGAAAAAGGGAGAATTTCGTTTGTCCGAAGAGAACCGCTAAATAATCCATGCAGAAACATCAGATCAGATAAGACACGGCAATTAGTTATGTTAAAAATCCCTAAGGAGGAAAGGATGGAGTCTTGGGCATAATATCTGAGTGTAGGGATTAGATGGCGGACTACAGCAAGAAAGAAGTTGACTATTACCCATGGGTCTACCTGCACAGGAACTGTAAATCACATATGTAAATCTAAAGTACGTCCACCGAATACTATATCAATTATATAAGTATTTTTGAAGTGTCCATAAACTTTTTAAAAGCTAAACGTATTTCAAGTATCAAAAGATTCGGAAGGTAAACAGGATTAGTACGTATACAAATTTGGAATGCATCGAACACTATCGTATTCAACGAGCATTTTCGAAATACTCTTATAATTGGTATTTTAAAACCAATAATCTTTAAAAAGTAAGTATTTCTTACACCCAAAGTAGATTTCCAAGTTATAATCTTTCAAATATATCTAGAATTTTGACGATCCCCCCCGTATATTCATGTGAAACATATTTGGTAAACTCCGATTGGGTATCCTTTTCATTTAAGTTAATAACAGTATTTGAAGAAGGTACTGTATTCTGGTTTCCGGCACCTAAATCATTAACATATGCATTACACTCTCTGTTCCTGTCAGTGCCACAAGTGCATCTTCGCTTGCTCAGTTACGAAGCCTTGTTTAAAGCCCATAGCTCACGTAAACTAGCTCATCAGATTATATTGTTTGAAGCTTATGATAGGAGAACACAAGGCCTTTTGTAATTTGTAATTTTCCGCACTTTAATGAAACGCCCTAGGTTTCAACGGATAACCGTCATTCTCAAAGTCGGTATAAGTTTCATTGATGCATGCAAAATTACAAAAGTTTTTTTACTAAAAGACACATCATGAGGCGTGATGGTCGGATGAAGACAGTCGACGAAGGAGAATTGGCCGGAGAGAAAGGAAAAGGAAGGCATCCAATAAGTGATACAGGAAAAGTAATGAAGAATCTAAAAGGGAAGAAATACGAGGTAATTTCAGAAAGTAAGTTCCGTTCTGAAATAAAAAATAACAAGTGGAGATATTTCAAAGAAATGCGTATCACACATCACTACCACCATTACACAATTTTTCGACATAGATCCCATGATTTTCCAGGCATTTTTCATAGCGTGGCACAAGTTTTGTACGCCCTCTTCGTAGATTATTTCCTCCAGTGTAGTCATCCTTGAGGTAATATGTTCTTTCAGCTCTTCGCCGCAGTTCAAACGCTGACCATAGAGTTATTAAAGCACAATATACTCTAAGCCGCTGCAAAATGAGGTAGATGACTACACTGGCGGCAACAATGATAAACGACAAATACCTGGATAATCACGGGATCTACGTCAAAAATAGTTTAAGAATAGTAGTGATGTATGCATTAAATTTCTTTGAAGTATCTGTACTTGCTCTTTTGTAATTTCAAAACTTCATTTACTTTCCGAATGTACCTCGTATATAAACAGGCAAAGGTTACCTGATAATTTTTGCGGTGTTTTATCATGTACCCTCTTGTGCTGTCTCATTGTTGGACTTTGCTGTTGAGGGTTAAGTTAACTTTACATAGATTCATAATGGTATAGCCTGCTTTGAAGTCTCACCATCACTGGTCAACAATGCTAAAATTGGTTTGACGCAGCTCTCCATTCAATTAATTAACTCTCCATTTCAGCTAATCTTTTCAGATCTACGTATTTCTTCTCCTTTGCATCCATCTTTACCTTTTCCATATATTTTATTTGAGGTCTCCTTTTTCCGTTCTTGCCATTTACATATCCCACGATAATTGTCTTTATCAGGCCATCATATCTCAAGTATGGCTGACTGGATTGTTCCATCTTCTTATCAAGGTTTTCATTCGGCTTCTCTTCTCTTCTACTCTTCTAAGTCCGACAAATGAAAAATCAAACTTACAAATTTACAAACTTTTCCCCTATTCTAAGATAATCCTCTGGAAAGTCAACTAATTATCTTACAGTAAAATTACTAGCCAAAGCCACAAAACCTTGCGCAAAAACGCAATCAGAACGCAAGATACACGCGAAAACACTCAATACAGCCATAATTATCCACGAAAGTTTTAACAAAAAAATATTGTAATATTTCGAGAAAGAAAAAATTGAAGCCCTTCTTCAGTATTATACTTACATTCATTAGCATTCGTCATAAAAATATATAGCTATGTTCATCGATCAAATGAGTGCCACCGAGTGCTATTACGTTAAAAATTGGTCAGTATTTAACCAAAGTGTATTTTTCGATTTTCAGGAGGCCCAGGAAGTGGAAAGGTGACACATTGTGACAATTTAGCGCTAGAGAGACCTGTGATTGTGCACATAAATATGGCAGATCTTCTTCAGCAATATGCGGTTGGTAGTGGTAAGTATATTTCAATGGTTTTTCAAATATATAACATAAAAATATGTTGTTAACAAAGACATGTCTCTTCTCAAGTGGGCTAAGGCTAGTGAAATAGCCATTTTTTTAAATAATCGTTAAATTTTAGCCAAAACCTAAGCACATAAGTAAAACAACTTATGTTTTTATAAAAAACTTTCAACCTGGTTTCATGTAAACTATTCATACAGAAATAATTCTTAACAACATTTTTATTCAGCAAGCACGATTTTCATCAATAAAATTTATTAAACTGTATTGCACCATCAAATAGATTAGAATTGAGATATCCTTAAATTTTTAACTTGCAATAAAAGTTAGATAAATACTTTTTAGAGCTACATGCAAAACTTCGAGTCCTAAGTGTTAACATTTATTCTAAGTAAACGCTTGGTGAAAGGCATAGAGATTTCATTGCGTTTTTAACTGACAATACTTGCATAAAAACTCCATGTTCGGTAGGCGTACTAACACTATCAGCCAGGGGTATTAAATATTTTCTATGCTGAAAGAAATTAAACTGGTTTAATCTCAATGAGAAGACGATTATTCTAGCCAAAAAATCTCTTATCTTTTATTATTTGAATTTTAATATTTTATTGCATTTCAGACCTTAAAGATATGGGAGAGCTGTCCAGCAAAACTGTGATCGAGGTTCTAATGCTAGAAATGAAGATGGCGGCAAATGCCGAAGCTTATTTAATATCAGGATTTCCAAGAAATATGAGAGATGTAGTGGAGTACTCAGAAAAGGTAAATATATTTTCGATAGAAGTATCAATTTAGTATAAAATCCCACTCATAAGTGGAGACTAGGCTAATACGTCGTCCTTAAAAAAACTGTTAGAAAATATTGGGATAATGCATCCACTGAATTAAAGCAGAGCTTAAGTTGGCTGGCGCTCATAATTGAAAATCTGTCCAACATCATACCAATGAATGCATATGAAATAAAAAGGGCAAAATTATATCTCTTAATATTTATTATAAATGCCTTAGCATTCGTGACGTACGAGAAATAGAAACTGAAAATCTTCACTATAATGAGTTTCCACAGGTACTTGCAATGCCAATAATAGAGGTAATTTTTTATAAATTACCTTAAATATTCAAAATGTAATATTTAAATGAAATCTCCTTATTTCAATAGCGGTTTCAATAAATTCATCAGTCAGTTAAATCTAAATTCAACATTCATTGATGCGGCTTATATTGATGCTCTTGGAATTAGCAAAGTTGTACGTATTAAAAATAAAACAAATAAATGAACAAAAATAAAAAACACAACTACCACTCTCCTGTTGAAATTCAACTTCCAGGAAGATGTTATCATGATTCTCGCTGCAACGTATATTACTGATCCAGGGCAGTCGAATATGATAAAAACCTTAGGTTTCTGGAAGTCCCCGTTTAATATACTAATACTTTGGTGCTAGCATTCAAGAAAAGAGCCAGCGTTGTACAGCGCTGCTGTTGATATCAAAAGTGCAAGACACGCAATTACAGAGGAAATAAAAACATAACATTCATTTGAAAGGCATTTTTTTTAATAAATGGGTACGTAACAACACCAATATGTATTACTTTTATATTTTAGGGAGGAAAAGGACAGATTATAGCTTCACGAGTGCCATTAGCATCCATGCAAAATCACGTAATCAACTAATATTCAAGTTGTTTTGATCTCAGAGAGTGAATAATATCATTTCCTATATATTATGTACTATAATATTTTCTCTGGATCACAATTTTGAATAGTGGATCGTTTTGAGGACCATCAAAAGTGCAAATATCAACAGTGACTAATTGTAATTTCAAAATTAACCGTATTTAATCACGTTTAATTTTTGATCCATTGATAATCTTATGAAAACGTCTTGCGCTAAAAGGAGAATACCGTGGCATATATCGCATCAATTAACCTGGGACAGACCAGACAGACTTGGGATAACCATCTGGAGCAACGAAGCACTAAAATCAAAGGATCGGTGAGCTGCGGCTCTGTATTTATCCCCATCACATACCAATTATTATAGTACTGCCATTCCGTTATTCTTCTCCCCAAACCGTAACTTTCCCGACCTGCCCCAAGTACTTACCTCTTGACCTTCTTCGTGGGACTATTCCTTCAACTTTTCTCTCCATACCGCTAATCACGTTATCGCTTTGACTCTATTTATGACTAATCCATCGCGTTATATCATAATTGCTCACTTGGTGTAGATTTTTACCCGAGTAAGTGACTGCGTACAACTCCCATGTTATATCCAAGAAAAGATTGTTTCAACTCCGGGATCCAGTGCTATGACACAATGAGAAAAACTGAACAAACGTAAATTTATGGATTATGCAGCGCTTCCTCAGCAAAAAATTATGCAATTAGAAACAATTTTTAACCATATCTGGGCTAAAATAAAGTAAATTCTTATTCTAAAGCTAAACTCACAAATCATTAATAAAAAATCACATAAGAACGATAGTAAGGGGGAACGCAATCGATGACATAGAGTATGAGTCAGGATACAGCACTTGATGAAGTACCAATTTACTAGTATCAAAGAATTCTTACAAATACACAGCCTATGCAACAATGGAATTCTCCTTGTTTAACACGTCAGTCTCTCACAACAGCAAACCGTAATTTAGCGGGAAAAACCTACGGCACGTAAGCTTGACACCAAAATTTTCCAGAATCGATGGAGATCTTCGTGACGCCTTTAACTATGCAACCAAATTAGTGTTGTTGTTTAGTTGGTGGCCTAGTTCACTTTCTTCTGCCTTGAGCAGAGACACTGAAGAAATAGATCCATCCCGGCCGTAGGGTTGACCAGTGTTTTATTAATTAGCTAGACATCTTGAATACTTTATGCTATCGATGGATAAGGCTTCATTACCTAAAACTCGGCGTGTCCACCTCGAAGATATTGGAAAAAGGATATTGGCTACGATGTTGGCTGAGAGAAAGGCTACTGCGAAACTGATCCAAGGATGAAAGCACTCCCATGAAAAATGTTACTCACAAATTAAGGAACCTTGTCTAAAAAAATCAACAAATAATTTAGAATTTTATTGGCAGATGTACACTACCTCATGTTTCAAATTTCAATGCTACTTCATATTCGCACAACAAAACACGAACTGCCGGAAGGAAAAGGGGATTACATTGACTAAGTAGTTATTTATATAAAATAACAATCTTGAACATCTCATGAAAGAGAAATATTTTGAAAGACGAACATTTTTTAGCAACAACTCCACAGTTTAGGAACTCTACAATGTACTATCCAGGCTTTCTAACATAGCTTTTACGAAGAAAAAAAAATTTACTGGACTTGTAAATTACGAAATATCTAAAGGAATAAGGTATAATGTTTTCGATTGTGTTGTAAATTTTGGTATACGTTAAATAAGCTTAAAATTCTACTTGAATAAAGGTGCTTGACGTCACACCCCATTATCGCAAACTGACGAGTAGCTATAAATGAAGTTAGTGGTAGTGAAATTCTTGATCGTAATATAATAATGAACAGGCACATCATAAATTTCAGTCTTCATCTGGGATATCAGCGCTTTTCCATCTTTTTTAAGTGACTTATAAACTTTTTTTCCTATTTTGAAAACATTGTTAATTTTTTTAAACGATGGATTTTATTTTTACCATCCACAAAGGCACAGAGTGAAATAGATACAAAAGTGATGATGACTGCCATCTCTCATGTGTTAGAATAGTTTAAAAGGAGAAATCAGAATATCGATCTATTTTAGATACGTAATATAGTTGATAACATACCATCATTAAATAAATTATTCCGGTTGAGGTTTGAATATAAAATGACATAATTTTATTCAACCATAAGCACATTCTTCTTGGGGCTAGATAGGTAATAAATTATGGATTTTTTATATCCATTTCCGATGCATGCTCTTCACTTCTCCTTATGTACACTCCGTGTATAAACGACACAGCATATATTACGGCGGAAATATTCAAGTAATAACAGCATACAGAAAGTGAATATATCATCATGAAAATTAATGTTACATATTTGAACGTAGGTCCTAAAAGTTATGAGAATAACAACAATTCATACAAGTATATTTTCATAAAATAACGAGCCATCAACAGCAATTAACGTCTTTATTTTACTAAGGGATTGATATAACAGATGTGATGATCAGTGCCATCTCTCATGCGTTGGAAAAGTTAACACGGAGAGCTCAGCGGATCGATCTGTTTTAGACGCGTTGCCTAGTGACGATATTCGACCGGTCACGGACTCATTACACCTGGAAAACTAAGGAAAAAAACAAATATTTGAGGCGTACCCTCTGAAAATTCACGGCGAGTAAGTAATACAAGAGTGTCGCCTTGTTTTACACGACATAATATAGTAATACATAACTTATAAAAATTTATCTCCAATGCTTGATCTACAATACACTAAAAGAGCGTCAAATGAGAGTCATCATATGAGCGTCAATACTCACTTGAAAACATTCTCTTGAGTTAACATACGAACCTAACTTATATACTGCATTGTGTCAAATAATTTCTATCCTCATAACGAACGGAAAGCAATGATTGAAGCTGGAGATTACTTTAAAGTAGGCATCATAAAATTGCTAATTAAAGAAATTTGGATTTAAAAGTCAACTTCCACCGATAAAACTCTTTCATTGCATGTTAAAAATAAAAGAGAACTTCTCATTTTTTTAATTTATCTACTTAAATAATGAGTGCATTTTTCGATGAAAGGCGAATTTTTTTGTAATTTA
This sequence comes from Ischnura elegans, assembly GCF_921293095.1. Classification (NCBI taxonomy): domain Eukaryota; kingdom Metazoa; phylum Arthropoda; class Insecta; order Odonata; family Coenagrionidae; genus Ischnura; species Ischnura elegans. Next base: position 63,015,299 of record NC_060254.1, on the reverse strand, counting down.
ACTTAATTCAAGAAGCAAGGGAATTATACTTCAGGCTGTTTACACAAAAATTACAATACATTGATAGTCATCGGATGCTTAATTCAAATGAGCATCCATACTTTTTATCCACGTTCACAACTTCCTCAGCTGCAATCAATGAGCAAACATACTAATAGTATTATCCATAACTTTTCGAAAACAAGTCAACTCTAGCTCTGGAAAACGTTTAAATCACAACTTAAATATCTACTCAGTTGAGCGTTTCACATAAGTTAGTCACAAAACGGTGACAATAAGTACCTTTAGTTTTTCCTAATGTCATTATATTCCGCCCAATTACTGAGTTTTTTCTGAGTTTATAGCAGGATAATTGTAAACACAATTTTTTATGGATGCCTATGAGAAAATATAATGCCTCTTAGATGTCTAAATTTAATTTTCATAATCTCTCTTCCAAATGTTTCAATTTTTATCTCAGTGGGGGTTTAATTTGTCAAAATTATTTTTAACTCACGCAAAATGCTGGGATGAGCCGTACCCTGTCTTAACTTCACTAGATTGCTTTATGTCAAAAATATCCGTGTAAGAAACTATAATAAGTAGTGCTAATTGACAGTAAACTGTGTGGATGAACTTTACGCTGATTATATTATTTACATGCTCAACAATAACGAGTATCTCAAAGCAACAATAATCTCAAATGCGTACCTTAGGTTAAACATTCAATTCTACACTCCAAAATTCAGCTGGAATTATTAAAAATATGATTTACTTACTTTATTGACCAATCAAATTATACTAAATACTAATATAAGCGATAAAAAAGTCAATTATGTGGTTTGCTGATTGAGTGGTGACTGAAAACGATTGTTATGGTTAAAGCTGAAATTTTGGCATCTTCTAACATACTTTGTCATTTCAAGTTCACTCAAGAAGAATTGAAATGTTGCCTATGAGTCACATACCTTTGGTAATACATTTTGACATCCACCTTGGCCAAAAATAACTTCACACTTCTAAAAAATAAAACAATAAAAATTACAAAACTTAGACCCTCAATTCAAGTTTTTAAGTCCACCTTATATTAAGGAATTTATAGATAATGTGACCTCATGGGCATCCATTTCCTATCACTCAACAAAATTTGAACGAAATCTGGTGGAGACACTTGAGGGAATTTTCTTGTAAGTGGTAGACCATTGGGATACTAATCAAAAGGGTTCCCGGTTTAATTCCGAGTAAACCCTTCTTACGCTGCATTAAGAAACCCTCGAAGTACGAGCTGGTTCGGTAAAAATGAACTGGCCGCCCTACTCTAAATGTAAATAGTTCACACGCATACGACTTTATCTGGGGTGAACTCTGCCCTCACCAATCCAAATTAACCTCCAACCTTGTGGATTGAATCAGCGAGTGGGAGTGATTACATGCGATTAACATTTTTTACGGATACCTCATTATCATTTTCAAATGACATCTCCAAAACGTTAAGATAAAGCTGTTAATTCACTTACCAAAAAAATTTTATAGAGATTTTAGGCCCACTTGAACAACTTCACCCTCTTACATTTTCACTCAATCACGTTAACCGAAATATATTCACTCCATTAGTGCTTATTAAAACATAAATTCAGTTTTTTTCACAAAGAATGCAAGAAACAAGGTTCTTGATTATTTTCCAAGCTTTAAACCTTAATGTGTTGAGATGAAAAATTAACTGGCCATCTCTTGAAAGGGATCAACCGAATACAACGGAAAGGCGTTTCCGAAAAAGTTAATAATCTGAAGGAGAGAAAAAAGAGAAACCCAACAACTCTGCCGCATTGAAGAGAGCTTTCTCGCAGGCTTACATTATCGTAAACCAGTTATTCGATCGTGAGAACAGAGCGGTCTGCTGCGAAAAACAAAAGACATTCGAGAGCATTATCAAATATAAAGATCGGGAGACATGAATAATTTCTTTCGCTCATAATTTGGTAGACAACCAAAGGTCGTACTAATAATTCAATACCAACGATATTTCTCACACGAATATGGTCTTGCAGAATAGTACATTATTGACTGACTTCGTGAAGGCGATTCTCTTTAAAAAAACAGTTCTGGTGAGCTGCATTGTGAGTTTAGAATGTTGCGAACTTTCATAATAATTCGCAGGCATGTGAACAAGCAATAATATTACCTCCAAATTTTCAGAAATAACTGGATGATGTCTTCTTTTTACTATTTCTTGAAATATTACCCGACCTTGAATAAATACAAAGCTCATAGGTCTGATCGCACCAGTCTGATTTCCAAATGTTGGTGATCCTGCGTGGATAGAAATTGAAAATAGATTAAAAGTTCCGCATTATCAGACAAAAAAAGACCACGAGCCAAAATTTACCCTCCGAAACAGCTTTCAAATTCCTTGAAATATTTTTTCCTGTTAGTTTTTGAACCTTTTCCGTGAAACCTAAAGACATTTATGAGAAGGTTAAATAATATTGAAGTGTAAAGTTCTTTTCATTTTGCATATTTACTATGTTTAGGATAAAGTTAATATTGTACTACTTGTTTGTTTTTACTCCATGCATATATTTTTTCATTTCAAAGTCATGTATTAATTTGGGTAAACTATAACCAATAACTTAAAATATACATGTAACCCATCTATGTTACCACCCGATCGAATTGTAACTAGTAGTAGTAGGAATCTTTTTAGAGGGTGCGCCGACATCTGAGGTCATTTCGCTGTAACTTGTGACTTTATGCTAATAATAATAATAATAATAAGTACACACCTAAAACCATCCTTGAAAACGATCAGTGTAAGATTTATTATGACCTTTCAATTATTACCGATAAAACAGTCCATAGCAATAGACCTGATCTAGTAGTGCAAGATAAAACTCACAATGAAACGTACTTGATAGACATTGCCGTACCTAATTCGCATAATATCACTACAGCCTAAACCAACAAAATGGAAAAGTATGAAGAACTTAAAAATGAAATTAAGAGATAGTGGAAATCAGATGAAGTACACATAAGTAATACCAATCATTATCTCTGCCACTGTAGTAGTGCCTCATTCAATCCATCAAGGTCTTCAAACTATTGGACTGCCGAAAAGCTTGTTTATTACAATAAAAAAGCAGCAATTTTAAATACTTACCGGAGTGTCAGAAAATTTTTCAACACAGAGTAAAAAGACGAGAGTACGTGGTGATACCCGTACCTCGCCTAAAACCAGCAAAAATTCTTTGAAAATATATTTTTTTTTAATAATAATAATAGTAATAATACCTTCATTAGAGAACATTCGGTAATTAAATCTAAAACATACACGGCTTTTGAATACACCAACCCGATATGTGGTCACGCGGATCCCAATTCGCAGGGAATAATGAGAATGAAGCCAGCCAAGAATTGCCACACGGAAATATCTTTGGGATACTTATAGCCGAACTCTATGGGGTAACACTTGTTGAAACGGAACACAGGATTGATGTGCATCAGCTGCGCACATTCTTAGTCAATCCAAAATCTGCATGATATTGTTTCGTGACGAGAGTTGAGAGCTCTTACTCTCTCTCTCCCCTGGCGTTCCTGAAGGCCATTTTCCGTGACGACACGAGAAAGACGTGGGTTGGAAAGGTGGAGAATACGCCACGCAAATGTGGGATGAGGAGGAGGAACTTGAAGCCTAAGGCCATTTGGACAAGGGCGAGAGAGTGACCGCATGAGAGCGGGGAAAAAGAATCGATCAGTCTTTACGTCCTGTGTCATCTTCCTTTGCGACATGAAGCCGACGCTGACCGTGACCCAGAATTTCGCTCACGGTTTCCCACGAGTTCAATAACGTAGTCGCTGGATTTTCCCGTTGTCCACCGATGCATATATTGTGTGCCTAATATGATCTCCATGTACATCGCATTTAAATACACTAATATTGTATGTTACACAATTTTTTTAACGGCCTGACCGAGGTTTCGACGCAATACACTTTGTCCTTCTGAACAGATGCGCAGCTAGGAATTAAGGCTAGGGGGGTTTTAGGAGCAACTAATACTTGGGGGTATGGAATACGGGAGGTGAGGGTGCCCTGAGGGCCCTCCCCTAGAAAAATTTTGAGACAAATGATTTAAAATGGTGAGTTTTGCGTTTTTCAGCGGGATATTTTTATTAATCCTTACACTATTCTACAAGTAATATTTATCTAATTAAATACAATGGATTAAAATTTAAAAATTTCTATGAGGTCTGGGGAGGACTTTATCCCCCAAACCCCCCCTCGTTGCCTAACTGATTCTGAAAGGTACACAGTTTACAATGCGGAAACCAGGATAGACCATTAAAATGTAGTGGAACATGTATTATTAGTGCATCAGTGATTATGTTTTCAGTTATATAGTTCTACAAAATATCGACATCCATAGGCGGATTTATGGGGGGCAAGGAGGCATGTGGAGACCCCCCCCCCCCAGACGCTTAGAAAATAGACGATATTTTTAGTACTTATATTAATAAATTTTATATTTTTATATAACAGTTATAAATATGTACATATTTATAACTTTTTATTAAAATTAAGAGTATATTTCCAAGAGTAATTGTTGCATGTAGTTTTTCATCCCAAACGTGAGACGACCGTTTGCCTGTCAGACCCTGTTGGACCCCCAAGAAAAAAATCCTGCAATCCCATTCCGTTAAACCCATGCAATTATTTTTTCCTCGCGATTAAAATCTTTTTATCATTTTTTCTTTTCTCCTCTGAAGATGAAATCGTAAAAAAATACTTTTTTTCAAATTATCACTGACGTAGCTTAACATTAGAGGAACCCAATTTCCGCGAACCGCGATTACGTGACATTGGGGCGAAACCTGCTCGGTTTCGCATGAATTCGTGTTTTGGCGCGCATTCATACGAAATGTTGTCCTGACCTCGACATGCGTCTCACCGACAGCTATGGTATTTAACGCTTTTAGTCAGCCAAATTCCTTACATATTTGCCTTCGCATTTCTCGTTTTAACTAAGATAATATGAAGAACTAAGGGTTTAAATTTCTCTCGTAAGAAAAGGAGTTTTGATCTTTGCTGCCTCGCTGAGTTCCGATGTAAGCCAGACCATCTACGTGTGCTGGGGTCTGGTGAAACGGCACAGTAGTCCCAAAACGAAAAAAGCTGGTCGAGAGTCAAGTTTTCAACTGTTTCCGAGGAATTTATGAACGTACGATTATTATTTTACACAATATGGTCTATGCTATAGGCTAGTACGATGGCTATTCCGTTGCTCATTGTATTCTGTGGAACTCGGAAAACATAGGTCATTCGGAGTGCGTAACATCACTCATTTTAAGAGAAGTTCACCTTCACAAAAAAATCTTTCAGACAATTTATGAACTTTAAAAAATAAAGTGCGTAAGTTGATACTTTCGAGTACAAATACTGACGGTTTGGTTCACTGATATTTTTTTATAATAGGAAAGAAAATATTTTAAACTTTATGCCAATTTTACTTTAATTTTGCAAAATAAATAGCAACGTCGTTTCGGGCGATGCCGATCCCGTTGGAGATTTTGAAATTAATTGAAAGCGTATAGTCTATATATTCTATAGCAAAATCTTGCATTCGTAAGCGAACTTGGCCTCACGTTGGGTTTATTCTGAACGGTGGAATGAGCTACCGCGACCTACATCAGGCCGAGCGCGAAGTGTATTCCAAGGAAAGGACATGACCGCGGCGTGGGTTCACATGGATGACTCTTGCCTATGTCTACGCTGTACTAGTTACGATGTCTTCCTCAAGGAAAGGGTCGTCACAGCAACTGCGGTCATGCGGGTAACAGCAGGTGGCCCACGTAGGAAAGGGGTTTGCTCGGCGACGCGTCCTTCATCGAATCGTCCCTCGCCTACCGCGAGCGAAACTTAATTTCTCCTTTTGTTCTTGTCATATCCTCGTGCATTGAGCAGTTTTTTCATCAATATATAAAAATCCAGTACAAGAGAATAAAAAACGTCCATTGGAGAAAAAAAACGAAAATTTTGGAAACATTTGACTCACATAAAGTTTAATAAATTTTTCTCCAATTAATTTCCAATTTTATTATTATGAGCATGTGCTAAATATTTGCTCACTTAATCTTGTGAAGATTTCTTACTTTATACGTGCCAGGGAATTAATTGAATTTTTGAATTTGTCCTACGATATTTCCCCTCCTTAAAAACTTGTAGATAAACCCCTTTTGGTTGTGAATTAATAGAAAAAAATATATTGAAAGGAATTATTACATGAGAAAATTTTGATTTGTTAATGACAAAATAGAGTTTACAAGACGAAATTATAAACCGAAGTGACAGGATTATTTGGCAAAATTTCAAGATTTTACTCACCGTAAATCTCCGTAAAATTTGCTTCTACCTGTCGGTTAAGAGCTAAACATAACAATTAAAATGTTTAGATATTAGACTACTTAAAGTTTTTTCAAATGCTTCCTAAATTTTTCAGCATATCTAAATAGTAATCGACGTACTGCAGCAATATTACATGCTATCGGAAAAATTAAATTATGTAAAATGCAGCGACCTAAATTTAATCATTAAGATTTTATTTGGAAGCAACTAAGAATATTTCTAATAATTTCCGATTTTTAAAGTGATTGGAAAAATGTGAAATAGTAAGTAGTTTTTTGAAAGCTCTCACAAATTACAGAGCATGCTGCATTAAAACGACTTTATTATAGAATATTCTTGCTTATACAATTCATTGTTTTGGTACCTGCCTTTCTCATTACAGATCAAGGTCGTGACTGGCGTCATTTTGGTCAGCTGGAGGCGGAAGGTGCTTGAGCGGCAGGTGGCGTATGGAGCCAAATTGGGTCACGTGATCCTCCGTGTCGCCCGAATGGAGCTCCGCTACTTTTACCACCACACCATTTCAGTGGCGGAATATTTCGACCAACAGGGAATGCTCATAGCAGTAATTATCGATTGATATGACGGTGCAAGTTTTCCTTTCGACCAAAAATGTGCACTTTAGACCGGAATCATCAATTTCCTTCCACCAAAAAATGTTCTCCTCATCACGCGAGTAATTTATGAATTAATTAATGACGAAGTCATAAAATATTTACAACTCCTAGTACCCGTATTGATTTTTTTCGTCCACGAGACACTTCTCACTTATATTTTTGAGGATTATAATTTCAATACGGAGGAAAATGAGCGACAAAGCTCGTAAATAATTCTTGGAATTACAAAATGCCTCCCCAAAGTTGACCTCGTTTTCTGTTGAGTCGCTCTTTGGTGAAGATTTGATGTTTCTGAAAATGGTTATATTACCAATACTCCAGTCAGTTCTAGAAATGTGACGTTATTAATGATCGAAATGCTTTCTGAATGACGATTGTTAACTTTGAAAAGTGCGTCTCCGAAAAGCGTAGGAGACAAAAAAGTAAACGAATAGAGATAAGAGATAAAATCGCTAACAAGATATCCTAGGTCTAATGGAATATTTATTGCAGAATATACATTTACATCTTTTTCCGGGTGCCCACATTTCAAATTGCTTTTCTCTTGGCTCCGATGATATTTGAATTAATTTCGTCTTCTATAACTACCTTTTAACTGAAGACATTAGAATAAATAATGTAAATAATAGGCAGCATGCATTTTCAAAGTGTTATTATCATACGAACCACCTAAAACATAAAAATAATAAGAAAGTGAATATGAAAAACAAGGAAGTGAAGCTAAAGAGTCAAGAAAAATACGTAAGTAAAGAAAGTAAGGAAGAAGAGTTCGATTGAGGTCGGTTGTCAATACGATTTCATCATTTGGCATCTAAGTCCACGATTTCCGTGACAAACATTTTATGGTTGCGGATGCTTTAAATATGCAGACCACAATACCCTTTCAGTCGTGATGCATAAAGGAACTTCAGTAAAATAAGACTTCAAAAATATTTTTTCCTATTCAACGAGCCTATGGAAAGTATGCACCACAACTTATAGAGGAAAACTCGTTAGAAAATTGCAGGGACCTGACCTAATATAAGCAGCGCATATTTATCTTCCGCATAAATGGCGAATTATGAAAAATGCCCTACTTCAATGGTGTCAGGCTCAACTTTGTGGAAGTTAAAGTTCACAAAGTTCACAAGAACGACTTCGTTTTCTTCCACTAATTTATTTTGACGGTACGACATGTTTCGACCTTGAGCGGTCATTTACGAGTGCAAAATTTTGTCAAAAGTCGGGTAGATTTATACCAGGATGGGACTTGAGAAGGTTGGAGGGGGGGGAGTAATGGGTGGCGGTTATGGTGAGGGATGGGAAAACCACTGCGAGGACAGTGTTGATGACTATATGCAAAGGGTCATTAGTAAAGGATTAGGGTGGATGTGGGTTATCAGTAGGTGTGGGGTTGATAACCCACTGGTGGGACTGATAGCCCACATCCACCATAATCCTTTACTAATGACCCTTTGCATATAGTCATCAACACTGTCCTCGCAGTGGTTTTCCCATCCCTCACCATAACCGCCACCCATTACCCCCCCCCCCCCTCCTAACACCCATTCCCCCTTCAACCTTCTCAAGTCCCTTCCTGGTATAAATCTACCCGACTTTTGACAAAATTTTGTACTCGTAAATGACCGCTCAAGGTCGAAACATGTCGTACCGTCAAAATAAATTAGTGGAAGAAAACGAAGTCGTTTTTTCATTTATGCCCTACTTCCACCATAAAATTTATTTTAAATTAAATAAATACCACCATTATTATATGTATCTTTCGGTATCGGTATCTCTTTCCATGTATCTTTCGATCACGAGGTGCTATAACACTATAGAAGTTGTACCCACTTATTCTCACAGTGGAAATACAATTAACATAATTCATTAGCGTATGAGGGGAAATTTATTTTCACCTCTGTATTTTCTAAGATTTAAAAAAATTACACATGAAATACACGCTAATGTATACAAAGGTCGACTCCATACTCCCTCAAATTTTTGAGATAATAATATTGAATTCATATATTTAGGAAACAAATTCAGGAAAATTTAAAAAATTAAGGGAACAAATAAGGTCAATTGTCATAGGAATAGTAAACAATAGATATAAAGGTAACAACGTTATCATTCAACAATGTGAAAAAAGAACTGAATTCCTTCTTCTAACACAAAAATGAATATTAAACATATCACTAAACAAATAAATGAAAGTAACTCAGTCAGTAACAACGTAACGAAACTCAGTATCTTAGTCATAGTAACAATTTAACAAACGTAACAACGGTGTCATTCAGCGATGAGAGGAAAAAGAACTAAATTATTTTTTCTTACACAAAAGTGAACACTAATTATATAAATACGGAAGCGTAAGTTTCAAACAAGAAAGTAATTCGTAAAGAAAAAAGAAAGAAAATTGGTTAGGCTGGAGTGATGCGTCATCTTGATTGCCCAAGTCTTCAGCACAGAAAGAACCATACACTAACAATTACTTATGCTGGCTTCTCCGAAATTCATTGCCCACAATACTTATACGGGTATTTGAATAACGCCTGACATTATATGAAGATGATTATCTTGTCCCCTTATTTTTCAGATAGACGGAGAAAGGGATCCAAGTGAAGTGTACGAGGACTTCAAAGCCATCGTTTATCGGCTCCTAAATGAGGAGAACCTCGCCGACAAGGCTGCCAACAGAACAACGAGGGAGCCGGCCGAGGAATTCAACGTGCCAGTGTTGGCTCACCGTCATGCCATCACAAACATGCGCGGCCCACAGCAACCGAGGACTCTCGCCGTCTCCGTGGAAACGCATCAGCCATCTCGGACTCGTTACCCTCCGGTAATTTGGATTCTAGGTAAGCCTGACGAAGCCAGTAATATAACCATCCAAGTGACTTAAGTTCCAAGCATAACCGAAACGTATGGATGAATTCAAGGGCGGTCTGACCACGTCATTTGTTCGGCAATCGCCGAGGGCTCTGAGCTCAGGGCGTCCCCACAACGCTCGCTTCTATTGTGATGTGAAGTGTATATGAGGACCCCTAGACGCTGAGGGGGTAAAAATAATTTTATGATTTCGGCGATAAATTCAGATCATGGTTGGTGGAGTACATAATATTGTGGTGGAAAATGGATACGAGTGAACAACCGAATATAAACATATTTATCAGTGAAGAACTTGCATCCCTTTGCCACAACAATATTATGAAACCCACCAACCATAATCTGCACTTAGCTCTGAAATTATAAAAATTGCACTGGTACTCCTTAGCTTCTAGGGTCCTCATATGGAAGATGTAATAAGAAAGACTCAGATTGCTTGAATCTAAGTTTTTTTGCCATTGCAAAATGCTACTACGTTTTCATTAGTTACCTTATTTACAACATACTCATTTTATATAAAAAAAAGGTGTCAGAAAATAATTATAATAGAGAACCTGATACCTTTTTGAAACGGTTATTCGAAAACGTTATTTTAAAGATTTTTTTTAGATTTCAGTGCAGTTTCAATAAGCAAATTCATAAATATAAATTAGAACCATGATCTAACGTTGCATAAAATTCGTCATTAAATTCGAAAAATATCCGCCATTAAAATTTATAATCTGTAAAATTCTCAATTTTTATAGTATTTTTTCTTACGAAATTGCTATTTAAACTTTTAAAAATTAATTTGCAACTGCTTGCGAAAAACGTCGGAGCGAGGACTTTTTCCCGCCGGGGTAAAGTCCTCGCCTCCCAAACAAGGGGTCACGAGTTCGAGTCCAGTATGAGTAGGTTGCCCCTACCCAGGACATGGTTGTTCGCGCACGTTTAATTGTTAAACTTGTGGAAAACCGCGATGTAAAAGGTCAATATATGCTGTTTACGGTAGTGAGAATAAATAATCAACAAGCGGATGCTTGACGTGACTACTCTGATTTCCCGCAGGTGGACCTGGGAGCAACAAGGCGTCCCTGTGCAGCCGAGCACTGCGCAAGAGCGGCACTTCGACGGCCGAGTGGGTGCAGCTAAGTATTGGCCGCACCCTCCGCGCCATGGCCCTGAGCAGCGGCACCATCCCCGCGGACAAGAGGACCCCGATCCGGCTGCTACCCACCTCGCGAACCCCGTCACCCACCAACCCCGTTATCTCCAGCAACTGGGCGACGAACAAATACCCTCACCTCCGGCCTCTGCTATCCACGGGAGAAATGGCACCTGAGGTACGACACCCTGATGTATAGCAGAACATATTTTTAGCAATAGGGTAGTTTCCTTCATCAAAGAAAGCGAAAGGCATTGATTGCGATTCGTTACCCACCATTAGTGTATTCATAATATACAAATTATTTGGTTTTAGAAATTCCAGTTTAGACGAATCGCAATGGTCAATTTTATCCTCATTTGAAAAAGGCCAGATTGGCGCCCATGCGATGCCACTCCACGTGACGTCACAGGGACCTAGTTTCTATACGAGTAGATAGGAGTTTTACATCGCCTGAGTTTACAAATGCATGCATGAGGCACAGAGCTCAGGGAAACATGTCTTAATAATCACCTATTAAAACTGGCTAAGGTCGGAAAGTTTTCCTCGTTTGATAAGGTATTAATAATCCTTATTTAAGCCAAGCGCTACCAGCTAGCAGGGTACTCTGCTACCTGTTAGCATCCTGCGTCGTATCAGCGCTCAGAGCCTCGCCCCAAGGTCACCTCACTTGCGGCAGCGGGAACCAGAACGACGTCACACGGGAGTTTCCGGGCATTCATACTTACCCGTCGCGTTTTCGCGCGCTTGAATTTTTCACTTTTCATTTAATTGCGAAAAATGGACATCGTCATTTAAAAACCTAAAAGCGTGAAACACGTACTCCAGGGGTAATAATCTTTCGATTTAGGCAATAAAAAAATAATAGGAAACCACCATTGGCTAAGTTTTCTCGGTAAACCTCCAAGGTCAGTTTTTTCAGCTATATTCTGTTGTCGAAACGGAGATGGGAAAACTGACCCGGCCAAACAGCAGAACATATTTTTATCAATTCTCTAACAATCTTGAGATTGATATGACATGAGGACACTTTGCCAACATTTTCCACCGGTACAGACTGAAATCATTCTTGACGCGACTTCATTTTGATCAATTTTCACGGAACGACATTAAAAGCTAATAGGTGCCCATTCCAAATCCGGTGTCTGCAGTAGATGTTTATCGGAATGTCATTCATGCAGAAGTAGGCAAAGTTGATTACCTCTCTATTTTAATGAATTCATTCACAAAATATAGACAAAATCTTCAGATTGAAATTGTTTTCAAAGGTTGTAGATTTGGGATAAGTTGGCTGCTCTGTGAGAGAAGACTGTCTTCTGCTGCTAATGCTTAAACGATATCGATGCCCGTTGATCGATATCGCTGAAAAAGAATACCATCAAAATCAAAAAACCGCCGGCCATCTTCATATTTTCAAGGCAGTTAGACAAGAAAAATTATTTTAATGATGCACGCCCGATCATAATTACAGACCTTTCATCTCGCTTTCAATATTTAAAGGTACGGATTTGTGCAAAAATATATGTTTAAAAAGAGCTGAATTTGAATGACGTTTATGTTAGCATAATTCTTTCAAACTTAGCTGCTTCCATGGGATGTTATTTTCGCAGCAATGGATTAGATTATTTGGACATTATAAGTCACCCAATCGATTAACACCATAGATGCCGGTTAATTAGGAGGGATAAGGTACCGGAGGGACCCATTAAGAAACTAATGTGGCGGATTTTGCTTACATCAGGTGATTTGGTTAACATCAATGACTTTTCATTGATTTATTGAGAATATGAAAACATTTAATCAATGCTTAGCCGATATAATGAGTAAATTACAAAGGAAACATACTTGGCACACTTCTGCTACCTTTACATAACTGCGCTTTCACATTCTAATTCTATTAGAATGTGAAAGCGCAGTTACATTCTATATTTCCAGATGATGGGCAAGGTATATAAGGACTGCCTGAAATCTAACTTTGTAGCATTTGTTTTCCAGGGCGATGTGGAAGGAATAGTTGAATCGCAAATGGAACGCAGTGCCCAGGATGGAGCCAAAGGCATCCTTATTGATGGATATCCACGGGATTTAGGCCAATTAACATCTTTTGAAACAAAGGTGGGTTTGTATCGGAGACATTTCTTTCATAGCCAGGAAGATGAACATATTTATTTCTCCAGTTATTCCTAAAAATAACAAAATTATCTTCATCTGTGCGTTACAGTACGGACAGCAGCCAATGCTTATACTGCTCGATTGCTCAAAACTACAGCTGGGTCGAGGCCACTTGGACGACAATGTGCCTGCTTTTCGCCGAAGACTGCAATTGTTCCGGGAGCTGACATTACCAATGCTCAAGATGCTGGATCAGTCAAATAGGCTGATAATTGTAAGTTTCAGACGCATTATTTCGATTTTATAGTATTTCATTACGTGAGAACATAAAATTAATTAGTTTTCTCGTAATCAATGCTTTCAATGCAGTGCATGAAACACGAGACTGTACGCAGTCACACGCAGGGGTGCAAAGTTACAATATACAGCAAGAAAGAAGTTCACCATGAAAAAATATTTGGCTTGGCCGGGATTCGAACCCGGATCTTCCGATTGCGTGGTGACCAAAAACACCAAGTCATCTGCTCAGAAGAGGATCGATTTGTGGCTGATCTGTGAGATGATCGATCGAAGATTTGATCGATCTGTGAGAAGATCGATTGGTGGCTCGAGTTCGATCTGAGAAGATGGCTTGGTAGTATAATTATCCAACGATATGATCTTTGGATTTTTCTCCTCATAGAAAAATCCTCCAATTTCGTTGGTAAATCAAGTAATGGATTCGCTAGTAGTGGGCCCCGTTTTCCCAATGGCAACGCGGGTCTATCCCTATCTTCTACTTTCCACTCCTATACTCTCCCCGGAGGCGTCGACGGAATCGAAAAAAGCTGGACAAAACCTAAAGAACGATATTTTTGAGTACGGAATTTGAAATTTTGCACAGTCATTTTCTATGCATTATTGTTTTTTGACGCAAACGGTTTTTCATTGGTTACTTTTTTAAACTAATTGCTTGGCCTCAAAGTTGAACAAATTTCGCAAAAATTGCCCGCATTGATTTTTTTCGAAATTCAGCATTAAAACTAATGCCACACCTTCAGTAGTTATTCAACAGCAACAAATATTTACAAAATTTACAATATTATTAAGAGATTTATAATTATTAATTCTTGTCAACTTCCATGACTCAGTTGTAGTATTTGTTATTGTATGATACAAGATGGTGGACCCTGTTTTTCGTCGAAATTTATTGTTCATATAGGATTATAAAAAAAGGATCACCGAGTTACCTCGAGATATTTATACCACATGTACAGCAAAGCCTTTCGTGTGTGATACCTAAAGGAGAATTGCGACCACCCGCGACGCCGAATTTAAGACCGATTTTCGAACGTGCGGCACAGTCCCGAGCTCGCTCTTGGCCACGGAGAATTTCGTGCTCGACAGATGTTGGAGATTGAATCTTTTAAAGTAGATTAATTGTGTAAAAGATATAATATATTAATGCCAAATTTATTTTCTATTTCATATAATGAAATTTCTTCATTGTCTTGCGATATTTATTGCCGATACGATAGAAAATGGCGGACCCTGTTTGCTATCGAAATTTTGTGCTTATGTACGATTATAAAAAATGACCACTGAGTTACCTCGAGATATTTACATAAAAATTGCATCAAACTTTTAACAGTTTCCGCTGGAAGAAATCAACTTCGGCCGTTAGCATCAAGAAAAATAAAATCGCTGTTTTTACCGCGCGCGCAGACCACGGCTGCTCCCTGACGGTGTGGAATGGCAATTTTTGCGAAATTTGTTCAACTTTGAGGCCAAGTAATTTGTTTTAAAAAGTAACCTCTGAAAAACAGTTTGCGTCAAAAAATGCACTAATGTATAGAAAATGATTGTGCAAAGTTTCAAATTCCGTACTCAAAAAAATCGTTTTTGAGATTTTGTCCAGCTTTTTTCGATTGCAGCCCACTGTGCGCCGCTTATCTCCTTTTCTCCTTCCCACTCCATTCCTTCCACGGGTGTACGGGCGTATCAATTGAATCATTGGGTCCCGACCCCGGTGTGTTGTATGCTTCAAAGGGATCCTTCAAGGTTGGGCCCTCATTCGTTGGTTGTGTAATTGTCTAGCACGTCAAACGCAATTGGAAGATCAGGGTTCGAATCCCAGCTTAGCCCGATATTTTTCATGGGGAACTTCATCCTTGGTGTACATATAATTTCAATGATTTTAATAAAACAATTCACTATAAAATTCTCAATGACATTTATCAATTTTTTCGTGACACATTTTCGTATATCTTCACCTTGACAGAAATAAACCAGGAGACATATTCCCCAAACTTAAAGAATATGAAAAATATTTCATACCGCGGTAAAATTTTAATGGTAGTGTCACCCTCAAGTTGAAGTTAATTCATGGGTTCGCCCCCGTAAATTCAATCGTTTAAAGGAACTATTCGCCAGGTTTTGGAAATGATGCCTCACGCGTGCTTTCATTAAGGCGCATAAATACGGAATCATATCCTTGACACGGTACAACATATTAGCTTAAGATAAATAGTCTTCAAGTATAAATAGCTTTCTATTTTTTTAATAGCGGTTATTTGCTGATTCATATAATTATGCCTCCATAAGAATAAGATCCGGTTTTATAATGTCAGATTTACCCTAACTTTAAGATGATACAGTGCTTAAGATACCAGGTAATTTTAAGGGCGTATCAATAATACCAGGTAAAGTTTAAGAGTATATCATTGATACACCCTTAAACTTTACCTGGTGGTGAAAGTAGGCTCTGGTTGGCTTAAAGTCTGATCCTATACAGAAGCTAACCAGAACTTTCAACCACCTTTAGGTAAAGTCACAGGCCGTATCATCTTATGTTTAGCGTTAATCAGAAATAATATAACCGACCATAAATGTTACAATTCAGCTTCCAATTTTTAATAAAACTTTTTCACACGATTAAAATTTTTCCTAATAACTAATGTCGAATCGTACGAACAGGTAGACGGAGACACGGATTCGCCATCAGTACAAGATGAGTTCTACCAAGCAGTCATGCAACTAATCGCAGAGATAAGCAGTAAGCAGCGAAGAAGAGTTGAATCAAAACAAAATCTGCAAGCCAATGGTTTCGCCGGAAGATCAGGCACAGTGCTGACACCTGTGGCAGCAGTCCATGCTCTCAGGCATAGAGAAATCTTGGAAGGAATTGAAAATGATGTACCGAACGGTGACGCCAGGGCCGATGGCAGAACTCACGAGGCGAGGAATGGAGTCGGAATGCGAGGGATAGCAAACGGAAAGCAATTGGCAAACAGACAAAGAAGAAATGTGATGGGCAACGGAATCACTAGGGCCCTGCAGCAACCTCCTCCTCCACCTTATCAACCACACTATGCCATACAAGACTCCTACATGTAGGGAAAGTGGACGCGCAAAAATTATAAAGGCCTGTTTACACGGTACATTAACACGTACGAGTTAAGGTGTGGATGCATGAACGATTTCAGTGAACCGGAATGGAACTTGGAACATGTACGAATTCATTAACCATATTTAATTAGAATAGGTTCTATTCTGTTCGTGCGTTCGCACAAGTTGGTTGGCTACACGGTGCATTTTCGTGTTCATTCACGCGTTCATACATTTAGACATCAACTCGTACGTGATAATGTACCGTGTGAACTCTGTGCAAAAAAGAGTTTAATTCCTTCATTTTATAGTTTTTTTTACCTAAGCGTTGATAAATCAGTACCAATTATAGAATTTATTTTACCTCTTTATTATTTATTTAAGGAGTTGCTCACATACAGCATTTCTGCCATTTATAGTGACGCAGTAACAAACATGCTTTCATCATACGTTTATTGGTCCATCATTTCATGAATAGGTTACACATCGCATTTTTTAGTGCTTAGATATTAATTCCTGGTGTACTTACTTTATCGCCGGGTAAAGAAAGTGCAGATGAAGTTTTTTTGTGGGTGAAATAAAGTTTTGAGGATTTCTCTACAGGAGAAGTTCGTCGCCACGAGCCATATTTGGTAGGTTAGACAACCTCAAAGAAACATTGGAAGATACTATTCGCTGAAAACCTATTACCTCAAAAGGTACCTCTTAAGCAGAAAACTACATAATCTTTCCAGATCAAAGTGGGTGAAGTACATGAAGACATTTTACGTAAGACAATTGGTGCTCGGGGCCAAAATATTTTGCTAAAAACTACGATTAGGGACAAAAATTTTAAGCCAATATTTTTTTAACAGTGAGTGAAATGACTTCAGTTATGACCCCGCAAAAGGGATCTCAACCGAACAGTAACCGTGTGAGCCGTGTTTTCAAGAGGACTTAAAACGGGAAAAGCAATGGAAGTGCAAGTTGGAATGCAAAACTTCATCCCACATCCACGGGCAAGAAGGCAGAGATTAGACAGAATTGAAGCAGTTGGACAAATAATGCTCTCTTACCAGTCAACCACCTCGGTAAAATCTAGTATTTTTCAAATTATTTATCATTTACTAAAATGACATTTTTAAACTAATCGGAAATAAGTGCATTTTAAATATAATGCAAGGTAGCAGTTAAGAGCTCTCAACAAGTGCAAAGTGTTATTTTTCTTGTATTTCCTAGCAAATAAAATAAATTTATTATAAAAATTTAAAACTTGAAATACTGACAAAATTAAATAAAGAGCGATTTTCTTATTTATAAAATAAACTGACGCTAGACATAAAAACTATCACACGTCCCTCCAATCTAATTATAAATATGCTCCCAGAATGCGATTCGACGTCCATATTTTCATTTCTTCCTACGTAAACCATTTATTTTATTCTTTGAACATGATTGAAAATGGAAGTTTTGAAGCCAACTGATGCGACATGGAAGAATTGAGGCAGAGCAAATTGAAGATTTGCGATGTAATGGAATATAAAAGGTGCGTAATAACATAGAGTAAGAATATACTTACTCTATGGTAATAACCACCTTGATCACTTTACAAACCACGTTCACTCCCTCGGGTGCCACTGCACTATGATCCTTTTCAAATATCTTTGCGACTGGCCCAGTCGTGCACGCTCGGAATGTTTCAAGCGGCGCGACGTCGCGCCAGGATGTGGAACCTGCGACATTAGGGATGTAGAATGGGGAGAGAGAGGGAAGGGGTAGGCGTTGCCATATTTTCTCAAAAGACTTTACCAGTGCATGGAAACGAAATACTGTCTCAAAAAACCCTCATCTCACTTGGCAACACAGCTCACTTATGAAGAATACACCACTTAGGGACGTAGGACCAAAAACGACTGATTTTCCCGAAGGCTAAGCTCCGCCGATCGCATTCTGGTTGGTTTGCAGTAAGTCACGTGCCCTCCACCCCCCAAAAAAACTTTGGTCTTCCTCTCGGTCGCAAAGATATTTGAAATGAACTCTAGGTCCCGTAAAGGAGAAAGAAATCTTCTCCCCTTTGACCCAGCGCAGCGTCAGCATGGGACACCACAACGAGATAGTGGAAGGGGGTCCGCCGGCAGCCGAATTCCACAGACGTGCATGGGGATATTTGACTTTTCTCTGGCTAACCCCACACCAACAAATATTTTTCTGTCCAACGAAAAAATCAAAGCTCTCTTCTTCAAACCACTTCAAGAGGACTGCACCCCTCCTCAACACATTCCACTTTCCTCCAACCGTAGCCAGGGGGGGCAAACCCCCTCCCCTTATTATTCGAGGATGCATCACTTGCAGTCGGACCTTCTCATTTTATGGCTTATCACTTGTTTCAAACATGTGCTATAATCTTGAAATTTTCCTGTTGCATAAATTTTACCCTCGTCAACATTTTCCTGTACCTCAAATTTGAAAAAAAATCTGCTTTTTCTCATACGTATCTTTAAATTCGAGGCACAGGCAAAGAGCTGAAAAATGTGATAAGTGAACACAAAGATGACGAGAGATTTTAACGAGAAATACGTCACGATAAAAGGAAAAAATGGGCATTCGGTCTAATTTGTTTACATATGTCTTATTTTTTCCGCGTTCATTTTTGCATTACATTTCAGTACCCAGAAGTAACCACAGCGTAATTAATAACTTAAGCACCATTTGAACTTCAAGCGGGCAACAATAGTCTATCACCATGGAGCCATGTATTAAGTTGCTTCGGCGACATGAAAATTTTATACGAACGTGAGATACACGCCAAATGTGTGACGTAAATATCGAAATTAGATTATCTTAATTTGTTAATCTCTTTCGGGACAGTCTCGTCCACATTTTAGATTGCTGAAGTAAATTTTGCGCGAAAAGGCCAGCCTCATGAGTGGGCCTTTTACTCAAGAAGGATTACCATGGTTACCGGTAGGATCGGTGTTTATATACCTAATTTTTCGCCTTTATTGGTTGAGGGCGGCGTGGTCTCGGTTCTGCCAGAGTCCTCTAGATTGCTCTCTCAACACTACTCTCTCATCATGTCTTCTTCGTAGTTATTATATGGCAATATAGAGGACTCTGGGTTCTGCGGCCCAATGGATGTCGGAGGAATTCAGGCAGGTGGGAGTTCCATGAAGTATTCCGGCCCCCACGGGGACGCGCTCCAGGGAATTCACAACTTATGTAACCACGTCGTCCTTACCCTTTTCATTTCTTGTTTCATTTTCATTTCTTATCATTGAAAACAAATTAAGACTTTGTCAATACGGAGGTCACCGGATCGAGCCCCACTGACAACTTTTTTTTTGCTATTTTTTCCCAACTTCTTATCTAAAAAAATATTAAAGAAAAGTCATGGTAGACAGGTATATTTTAAAATAAAACTTAAAAACAGTGTTTATCGCAAAATATTATTCGAGATCATGACTGATACGTTTAAGCCAGCAACGAATTTCAAGTGCAATCGGTACCTCAGTTCAGGGGCGCAGCTAGGCATTAAGGCTGGTGGGGGGTTTAGTTGCAACTAATACCGGGGTGTGTGGGGGTATGGAATACCCAACAGGATAAGCGGTAGGTGCGAGATTGATTAATTGCGGAATTTTAAGATAAATGGTTCAAAATGGTGAGTTTTACAGCTTTATGAGGGATATTTTAAAAATCCTTACACTATTATTTTAGTATTATCAATCCAATTAAGTAAAATGAATCAAACTTAAAAATTTCTCTGAGTTCTAGGGGGTGGGGGGTTATCCCCCAAACCCCTCACTCGCTGCGCCACTGCCTCAGTTTTTCATATATCTTAATAAAGTTATCCTTAGTTGTTTCTCTAAGCGGATTTAGTGATTTAGATACTGTCAATATCCATTGATCGTGGTTCGGTTATTTTTTTACCGATTATTTTACCTTGGTATCGCGATAGCCAAGAATTTCTCGCTGGTCATCACGGGTGTATTTCGAGTTTTTGGATTTAGTCCGCGCACTATGCACCAGATGGTCATTTTTGCGGAAGAGAATAGGAAGGGCAGTATTTCAAATACAAGTATTTTAAAATACGTATTTGAGATACATTTGTAGTTTGTAATTGATGAAAAAACGACTTTAATGCATCGTGCACCCTCCCCCCCTTGCGGGGTCGCCCATATTGCCAGATGTTGCAGGAACAATATTGCAACCTTTTTACATCATAAGATGGCATTGCCTTTTATGCGTGTATAAGTGTATAACCACATAAATTAAAAATTTCTAAAATATTGCACAGTGGCGTAGCCAGTGGGGAGCTCGGGGGGTCCGGACACCCCCCCGAAATATAAAAGCACGATTATTTTCCTTCATAATAGAAAACAAAATATTGAAAAATCATGAATTCACCAAATATTTATTTAGCAAATTAAGTTTTTTCGGTTATGAAAAGTGTTAAAATAAGTTTAAAACCCTCTACTTAGAACCCTGTTTTCGAAAGTTTTCCCCCTGCTTTCAGGCCCCACCCCGAACGAAATTCCTGGCTACGCCACTGCCTCCAACCTTTCCTTCATCCAGAGGACACCGGGAGGAAGATAGGACTTCATCTGCAGATCCAAAAATTATGCCACAGTGAAAGAGCCGTCGCCACCCTGTGTTCCCCCTAACTCCTCCCCTAAGTCTAATCCCGGTGTCCCTCTCAAAATACTATTGGTTAAATTGGTAGATAAAAGAACTTGGAATAAACACTTGAAAATGATGTGACGGCATTGAAACAAGTCATGTAGTGAATAGAGATGTTCGGAGGGATTTGCATGACATCTTTCATGTATGATTAATAAATGAAAGATGTCATGCAAAAGATGTCATGTCCCAATGAAAGATGTCATGTCCCATATATAGTATCGCTGAGGATGAATATCGCAATGCATCAAAATCATCATAACTTATCTGAAGAATTCCATGGCAGCAGTCTAGAGAACGATGAAGTCGGAGCGGAGATGAGGTACCCTCCAGGTTCCTGGGGTAAACCACACTATTTCATAATCGATCAATCAAGCATGGGCGTACCCAGAATCAAAACTGGGGGAGAAACTAGCTGTGGTCGTTCAAGTTGTATCTGTTTTGCACAGAAAAAGTTAATGAAACCAAAATTGTACGGAAATTATGACAGCATTTTATTAGTTTTTATAATTATTTGCTTGAAATTTTATTTTTATTTTAGTTCCACATCTTGTAATAATATCATTTCTCTTCAAAAGGAAAATTTGTCCATAACTTTTTTTTTGACTAAATTTATTTTCGCTACCCCGCTGGGTACGCCCATGCAATCGAGTCTCATTACACAACATTTGATTCCGAATCACAAGATCATTTCCTCTATCCCTTTACAGGGAGGAGGCCAAATTTAATCCCACGTAAGTTTGATTTCTGTTGCCACTTCGGACGCATTTTAATCGGCTTTCAAAAATATCCACAGCGCGGTGATAAGGGCAATGCGATCCACTTTTTTCTAATATTTTGCCGTATAATGTTTATAATTGCGAGGAATTGCATTAAGAGTTACGAATTTGATAAATAACATAACAATGAATGTAAATTTCGGTTGACACCTCTAATTATACATTATTTCACCGTGAACCTCGGATCAATTTGTCCGTCAGCGACGCGATTGGCGACTTTTGAAACCCATTAAAATGCGCGGTGGTTGTCAACACATTTGAAGGCCTACTTGAGGATCCTCTATTTCAATATTCGGGAAAGCAAGGTTATACAAATTATTCGCATTCTAGAAAAATTTCGCGATATTTTCATAATCAATGTCGCAAAACTGAAAGATAATTCAGTTGTAAAAGGCAGTAAAATAGGCCAACACCTGCCATTCGATACGGCTGTATTCAACTATACTTATACTTCGGATACGTGAGGTATAATATTTCTATCCGAAAAGGCATAAATAATCGGCTCGATTCAAGAGCTACGATCGAAGCTATTTCATAGGTCATCGAGAACGATTCGGGTTCTTCGATTTCAACTGTCAAGCTGGGAACATCCAAACATGGTAAACACAGAATGTAGCAAAGCTTGCGGCGCACATATCGCTAAAATTGATATCGATTAACATGCTACGAATCCACTAAGAATTAGAATTGCAGTCACACATACCATCACAATATGCCTACAACGTCGATCAGAACAAAAATTAATGACAACATGACAAAAAAACTCTTACGATTCCTACAACACGCGGAAATTACAGTAATTTCCGAGCATTATTCTCAGATAAACCTCTATGAAAATGAGAAAACCATCTTGCTTACCAGAGTAATTTGCAGGCCACGAAGTTTTCGAACAATTTCCTCCTTCGCACGCTTCTCGAGGAAACAAAAGAATTATGATATTATAAAAATACGCGCAACAAACTACATTGCCGCCACGTTGACGTATTCTAATGCATCCATCATTAATGATTTTTGAATAGCCAAAAATTTCGGAATTACCAGCATATTACTAATGGCCATAGTCGTGAAGTGATTTAAATTGGAGCACAAACCGCCAGCCATCTTCAATATCATGTTTTCTAGGTAATGAGACACGAACTCAAACAATGACTGTAATGATGTCTGCACGATCATAACCACAGATTTCTCATCTTGATTAAAATATTCAACGGTGCGAATTTGTACATTTGATATTACAAGTTTAACAGCGTTAAATTTGCATTGGATAAATATCAGCCATGTGCACTGTATTCAAGACGATAAAACGTTTGTTGGATGCTGTAATAAACATCGTAAACCTGTTTTCAGAGTAATTACTTCATTTGTCATTGGTAAAATGGGTGACCCCTGTATACTTTCAAGTTAGCTAGTAATGCCCTGCCCTGATTATGTAATACCGAGTGCATGCCATGGCAGGGACTTCTTGGCCTCGCTGTATGCATTTTTCTACAAGTCAATCACACACCTTTTCTTAGTACACGGCCTACCACTTGTTACAATGCTACTTGCGGTACATACCATACTCATACCCATAAATGAGCTTACCCTATATATTTTGTTGAATCGAAAAAAAAAAAAACAATATAACACCTCACATCTCATCATGTTCACAGAACCCTCAAATCAGCTACATATTGTATGGTAGACTTGAAATACCTTATTCCTTATACAATGGCTCAGCTTTCTTACAATGATTTATGACATTGAAAATAATCATTTCATGCAATCACTTTCAGGAATGGCACCAGCGATAACTTCTTTCACTTAACATGTCTCTTTTTCTGTACTTGACAGAACCATTTACCCAGTCAGAACACAAATATTGCTAACAATAAGAACAATGCCCAGTGTTCAGTTTGGATCAAGAGCTGATAACATTGGGGGGAAAATAACAACAATGGGCTAAATACATTATTAAAAATTATCACCCGACTCCTTGTTCTATCGCTAACTCACCAAAACAACAAAATTAAAAAATTAATGAACATTGCATTTAATATAATGCCATATAAAAATATACATACATATTCACATAATAAATATAATTATTATCTGAGATAGGAGGACATTTTCAATACAGAAAAATATTATTTACAAGACAGAAAATGTTATTTACAAGAATAACTTTTCAGTCTGACTTCATAAAAAAATCAATTTTTTTCATAGAAAGGTCAATCATAGAAATTTATCTATGAATAAAAATGCATATTAATGTAATTAGTTTCACACACTATTTCTGTTTCATGGCAGTAGCTTACTACCCATAAAAATGCCTCACACACATGGCTATACTTTGATCTTGTTTGAAATTTTAATTATATTGTAAATAGAGAGCGTAGTAGAGAGAGAATACAAAACTATAGTTTTTTTAATTAATCTGAAATTAATATTTACATCTTTACAAATAGTAGTTTAAACATAAATCTTAACTATCTCAATAATTACAACTGACTAGCATTATCCACTCTAATAAAATATAATTTCATGCTCATAGACAGTTCTGTATTTAATCGGATCTCATGTATCTGAGAAATGGACATTAGCTAAAATCTGCTGTAGATGTAGAGATTTATTCAAATCCAGGTATGTAGCCATCTGTATCGATCGAGCTGACTTACACCTGAATCAAGTAAGAGAGAGAATAATCAATTTTCACTCTTTATGAGCAAAATATCAATGCATCTGCATTTATTATTTCATAAGAATAAAATTAAAGATAGGTTTTGCTGATATTAACATTGAAATTCACTAATTAATATTCAAGATCTACTTGTTAAGAACATAAAATGAAAATAATTAGTCACAATAATTTTTTTATTTTTAGCGTAATGGAATATGCAATCAACATTACAGTTTATTTTCTTCTTTCCAAGATAATAAAGAGGTGTTGTGAAAAATGTGACAGCTAACAACCTATGAAACATACCACATCAATTGCACCAAATTTTCAGTAAATTTTTGATGGATATAATATGATTTGAAGGATACAATAATTTCAACTACAGCATATTCCTAATTATGCGGGGATGGGGAGAGGCAGCATGAATAATTGGAAAACACTAATAGCCCAAACTTTCACTGTAACTTCTTGTACTTTTCATAATTTAGGCAAATCAAACTATCAATTATTAACTATGCACATTGTCTGTTATTTTAGATTGCTTTCCAGATTCATTAAGAGCTTTCTTTTCCCAACTGCAATCATTTTAGCAGCAAAAACATGATTTTACCTATTGCTCCATGTAATACCTGGTTTCCGAAAACTGTGCACCCGCATCTGCGAGATCACGGCTTCATAAAATTGGTTTGCACAAATGCTTGAAAACCGTTGTGCAACGTCGGAAAATACACTGTCAGGCACCATGCTACATAGTCGCATCTCGTGCAAGATGCCCAGTATGCAACTGCTGCAGGACAAAGTTCCGTGATCACTGAACGCAATCACGCACAGTGATGTTTACATAACATGAACACGGAGCTTCCGTGAAAGTAATGGGTGCACAATCATCCCCTAGTGCAGTAGCGATTACAGGAAACCTGTTGACTGTTGACAATTTGTCAATGCAGGCAAGTGCCTGGCTATAACTTAGGCTATCTCTACTTCCACTTCCCCCGCTGCCTTCACTTCCATTATTCCCTTCCTTTCCAGTTTGGTCTTGACTAGTCACAGCGTAAATATGTCTGAGTGCGACGAAATCTCCCGTCCCTTTGGGCCGTATTCAACCAAATGCGAGGCCACAACAATAATTGCACATTTGCGATATTAAATACACAATTATAGACAACATATCTCTTAATTTGCGATTGGTTATCCATTGAAGAATCTTCTAAAATTAATCATGAGTTTTTTTCTCACCACTGATCGTTATCTGCATGCTAAAGCAGACATCCAAGTGAACTTGAAACATTCTTTGTCTAAAAGAAAATAAAATAATTCCCTTTTACAAAGAGGATTCTAATGAAAACATTAATCCCATTGTAGCCTTGCATTAAAATGCAAATATATTGGTGCTCTTGCGTATGATTAATTTTTTTAAGTGAGTTAAAATAGCAAAAATTATGAATTTCAATCAAGTTTCAATCAGTAAGAAGTTACATCCCTCTCTACCACACATTTTAGTACACACTTACCTTAAAAGGAAGTCATTAATTTTTGGAAACTGGAGGAATAAACTGAAAGCTTGGAAAGTGTTCAGCCCAGGTAAAGATGCATAGAACTTCAAGGCCTTAAAAAGAATTATAAATGTATTAATTTCTTGGAAAAAAATATCAATTCAACATGTTCTTCCAATTTCTATCTTCTCATGGAATTATGCGACACTTTTGAGGGCTTAGAATAAAAAATATTTGGGCACAATAAATTATTTATCTACAGATATATTTCGGAAATGTTTATCAATATAATGGAAAAATACTTTCCAAAGGCCCATATAGAGTTTCATGCGATTATTTTAAAAAGCCATCATGTCATTCAAATTTTGAAAGGGATTACAGGTTAAGGAGGGAAATTCTGAAGAGACAAAAACTTAATCAAATTTTCAAGTTCTCAATTACAAATGAGTCTGACCATTAGAAAAATATGATCATTTAATTTGTAGCTGGATAAAAGGTACCCGACCGTTTTCCCGAATCGTTTTTTCTGACGACCTCTTTCCCGAAAGATTTTTTCCCGAAACCCTTTTCTCCGAAACATTTTTTACCGAACACCTTATTTCCCGATTGTATAAAAATGAGTTCATATTTTTCATAACCAAATATATTCATACACAAGATACATCATTTTTTTAGAAAATTATATTGTGCGCGATAGCTCTAAGAAATTCAAGAAAATTCCTATCGTTCTTGTAATCTTCATATTCTTCTACAACCGATTTCAGCCTCTCGTGCATGTCGTACCATTTCTTTTTTGGCTTGCCCTTGATACTTTTCCCAACACTTAATTCAATCTAGGCAATCTCTGTGTGTGTTGCATAACCTGCTTTTGTAGCTCGAAAGTTGTTTTAACGTCTTCAACTGGAACAAACGCTAAAGCTGCCATCATATGAACTGTCGTTTTGAGGGTTCTATCTGTCGGGTCATTGTAAGGGACTTGGAGTCCCACTTGTTGAATTTTACGATAAATAGCTTGTTTTTTATACAATCGGGATATAAGGTGTTCGGTAAAAAATGTTTCGGAGAAAAGGGTTTCGGGAAAAAAGCTTTCGGGAAAAAGGTTATTCGGGAAAAATGGATTCGGAAAAAAAATTCGGGAAAAAGGTCGTCGGAAAAAGCGATTCGGGAAAAAGGTAGGGAATCTGGATAAGCTCTACCCAACCATGGAACAACAAAGATACTGTACCGGATTAGATGATTGAAAAGATGAAGGCAATGACGGTGGAGGCATATTTGCCTGCATCTCCAGACCCTGCTGATGTCTGGCTATATCTGCTATAAGTTTTGCAGTTTCAACTGAAAAATATCACGAATTGCCAAATCATTGGCAAGACTGAGATTAATTTGAGCATTTTGAGCTACAGTACAACACAAAAAATCTTCAGCATTACATATACATAAAGGTAAATACATGATTTGAACCCTCATGCTACTAAAATTGCATGGGCTGAATTCTAATTACCCAATATCCAAACCCACTTAAATAAAATATTAGATATGTGGCATACACTCCACACATTTCTTGTACATATATACATTAATTATAAGCAAATACTTGTATATTTGTTTATGATAGATGTACAATAAGTACAAGTAACTTTCATTTCCCAGAGAGTTGAAAATTTTTAAACTAAACCTAGGTAAAGACTAGCTACAATGAAAAATTGTCTCTCTCTCTTCTGACGAATAAATTAAAAGTAGCACCAGCTTTACAACACTAAAGCAATCCTCAAGTCATACTTAAAGGCTAAAAAAATCATCTCCTTCCCAACGTGTTACATAACTCCAAAACAAAATGTAACAATGTTTGAATTAACACTGTCTTCAAACTCCTTTTACCGTACAGAATATCACCTTCATGAGTAAAAATGACTGCTATTTCAAAGAGCACAAGCCAACATGTGCAATGGCATGAATCAGTCACAATAACTGACTAATTATAATAAATCTCTGCTTCAACCCAGGCAAATTCCTAACGGAAAGAACACTTAAATATCTCTATTTATTATCAACTATGCATAAAATATAGCCAAATTTATACACTTAGCTGTGAAACATATAATTGGTATTTCAAATATTTTCAATTAAGTTTATACCAAGCAGAGAGAAACATTTTAAGCACAACTTCATGACATTACATGCATACACAACCAAAAAGTATTTATATACATACATATTATGATTGCTCTAAATAAAAAACGCCACTTTATACATGTAATGCTAATGTTTCCAATGTTAATGTTTGATATCACTGTGAAACTGAAATAATATACACACCCAGGCCGTAAGAATGAAGAACATTTACTCCAGCAGATCTGAGATTCAACAGGGCTACATATTCAGATGTGCCATAATTTGCCGGCACTGATTCACTGTTTGAATTTGGATTGCTCTTCTTTTTCATCCAGCTGCTTGTTGCTCCATCACTTTCTTTTTCCCATTCTATAATTAAGGCAACTTTATGGAACAAGTTCAAAGCTGCTTGCACAGCATCAGGCATCTTAGAATTGCGACCTAGTCCTAGAAGGAATGCACAAAACTATCAATTACTTTCAGGAACTTATCATACACAAGCAGAAAAAAAACAAAGCACATAAATACATAGGTATTAGCACGTAATTTATTACAAATATTTACCAAACAATATAGGATTAAAATTAATTTTATGATGGCGTTTAATTTTTCTGCAACAGCGGATACTAAAAGAAAATCTTCCTGCATATGCAAAAAATACTTTCTGTGATTTTAAGCATCATAGGAATAACAGAGCTATACATTTCTGTGGACTTCATTTTCAATCCGCTGAAATGAGGGCTAAGTCCCACTATCGCTCATTGATCTATTTTGCAGTAGTTATATTTTCAGTATTTTATAAGATCAATTCCAATACATATTTTCTTTTCCAGATTTTAATTTTCTAGTTTTCATCAAATACCTATTTGCTGGATTAGCATAAGAAACGCAACAAATGCACTCAACTTCACAGAGTTGACAGAGGCTTAAAAGGATTACTTAAATTAACTTTGCCAAGGCATATTTTATATTGATAAAGGAAAATATTAACATGCTTACTCACACTTACCTATTCCTAAAAAAATAGTTACTTATTCCTCATTGAATTTTTGCATGCCAATCAAAATATGACAAAGGAATATCGCCACACCTTTAATAGAACTGTTATGCACCTCAAATCACTCAGAACTTTGTATTTGTAATATGCAAGATTACATCATAAAAAGCATTTTGAAATTTAATGCAAACCAAAACTAAGATTTTGCAAAAATACTTCTATGATATTGTCCCTTACAAGAGCCAAATGGCAGATTTAAGTGATCTGATACCATATATGCGTAATAATACATATGTATTTTAGAAGGAAAAGAAAATTATGAAGAACACAGCTCCAATAGTAAAGTTCAGCAATAACTCATGGTAAAAATTTGCCCATAAAAACCTCCAAACCAATAAAATATATTGTAACCGGTGCTGTTTGGCGCGGTTCATGGGCGTTTCAATCGACGTTCACGAGGTAGGGAAGGCTTATGTAATTTTGTGTGAATGTGTGCATGTGAATGGGAAGTGAAGCGTGAATGACCCAGTGCTGTATTTTTCCATTTCCCCACCCCCCTCCCAAGATTCTTCCGCCTAGGAAGAGCGGAAATTTCCTATGTGTACATGATTCGCAGCAAGTTTACCCCACCCCACTGTGAAAAAAGAACACCTGCACATAGCAAGCTAAAGGTGATGTAACCCGCCAACCCCGCCCTCCACAAACTTTGGCGAAACCCCCCCCCTCCCCCACTGAAGAATCCAAAAACCTGCTATCCTGGATTTTCCCCTGCTTACCCCACGCCCCCCCCTAGAAAGTGACCCATGGGGCTATAAAAGCAGAGTACAGACAACGACTGACACTATTAGGCTTGGAGACGCAGCCGGAGGCTCTGGTTGTCAGCTGATGCATTCCTGTGGACAAGAGAGAGAGAGAAGCAGCGAGGCGTGGAAGTCGACTTTAAATTTGATTACGGCAGTAGCTAGGAAAGAGGAGACGAGAGGGAGATTTCCGGCACGCAAAATAGAAAAACGTCACTCCACGATGCCCAGTGAAGAAGTTCTCTCATCCCACAGCGAGATGAGACGCAGCAACATTGACCTGAGCCAGCCAAGGAAGCCTTCTCCATCCACAACTCAGAGAGAGCAATAAGTACTCCAGCCACCTATACCCCCCCCCCCAAAGTCAGCAGAACCAGAAGAGCCCCATTTCCCCCACCATTCAAGATAAGAAGAACTGTGATACATTCCCGTGCATTTTTTTATATTCTTTTATGCCCTCCCTTTTCCCCGTGTGTGTGAATGGTTAATTGTAGTTATTAGGACAGAAAGTGATAATCTGGAATTGGCGTTTGTCATTATTCAACCATTTTGCTGTCTTTTACGCCAACAATTGTTAAACAGAGTTTCTTTTCTTTTGTTATTCATTAATTGGAGTCACATGGTATTTAACTGGCCGGTAGCAATAGTTTAATTTTTTTATGCAGAGAATAATCCATTTATGTATTTTGTTGTTCATTTTCAAGTCGAAGTGTATATTAAAAGTTTTGTTGAAATTGTAAACTGTTACGTAAGCCTTCGTTATTTCGTGCGCGCCAGCCTCCATTCAGCAAGTGAACCCACCCCAAACCCACTTTTCTATTTTCGTTTCCCCCACCTTCCCTTATTCCCGAACCACGACCCGCTCACCTTGAGCGAACCCTCCAAAGAATCCTCCCCCAACCCCGAAACCTGGATAGACTGGTTACAATATACATGCATCAAAAACCAATGCCATGCATTAAAGCACTTTCCTTCACATCTTTGTTAAGGACATTTATCTTCCCATTCACAAAATGCAAGTATCCATGCCTTGGATACATGATTTTATAGTAAAATCTTTCAGTTCCTACTTTCAATTTCATTATTAATTGATAATCATACCTGAGGATGAAGCACGAAGGAGACACAGGTCTCTGCCCAAGCAATAAGGGATTGAGGGAGACCCACTGGCAGCATACACGACCAAACGAACTCCTTTGATCACTCTCAATGCAGACATTACTTCAGAAGAACGACAAGCTTCCATAGGAGAAACAATAATTAGAACTTCCCTCAGTTCATCACTAGTTTTACTTTCTCCACCAGCAGTCACCAAAGGAGATTTGTGGGAACTGGTTGGAGCATTCACTGGTTTTGATAATGATGGCACTTCTCTTCTTGGATCAGGGGACGACTCATTCGTAGAACTACATTTCTGTGGATGAAAAGAATTGTTTTTCTGGAATGACTCCAAGGATCTCTTGCTTAGCAAGAATGAGGAATCATGGAAGTGACTGGATTTATTTTGATTGACTATGCCCCCTTCATTTTTCACGTATCTCTCCTTCCCTTTGGAAAGGCAGTCATCAGATGATATGCCTTTACTCGCACGTTCTTTGCTGATCACTTGGTTAACTCGTGATCCAGTCAATTCACTTGTTCCATTATTCTCAAGGTATGCTGATGAGACACTCAAGGCTGGCACAGGGGGGACTTTAAATACTGATGATGAGTTAGAGCTGTGTGGTGGAGATTTTATCACAGAAAATAACTCATCTTCATCATCAGAAAAGTTAAACAAATCATCCGACCAATTTACAGAACACTCATTACCACGAGCATCCTGTTTTCTCCCTATTTCTGTCACTGAAGTAGATTTCCCACCAAGGACACTATTTTCCCTTCGTTCATGTAAGCCCACAACACTATCACAGCTAGACTTATAAAAGGCACCATTTTCTTTAACTGATTTTTCACTACTTTGTTCAGCTTTGGTTAATAATTTGGAATCACAAGTACGCTTACCATACTTTTCACTAACTTCTATACACTCAATCTTTGAACTAATATTAACTTCATGAGCACGAAGAGAACTTTTTCCACCAACCTGATTAGTTTCAAGGGGTTCTTCTACAAAGTCTTGTGAAAATTCATCCCACAATTTCTCATCAACTACAGCAATTTCCTCATCCACTTTGCAGTTTTTCTTGCTCAGGGAATGGGAGTCCCGCTCTTCTTCATCTGAACTGTCATGCACAACAATTCTTTTTCTCTTGCGTTTTTTCCTATGTCCAACATCACTGTTTTCTACCTTTCTAGCTTTGGTCACTACAGCAGTCTCTAACGGCTCATCAGAGCTGGTGCCACCATTTTCCTTTTTTCTTCTTTTAAAATTTTTACCCTTTTTGCTATTTGCTAATATTGCCTCTAGCACCTCCAGTTCATCCACCGATTCCTCTTTTTCATCGCTATTGCTATCAACACAGAAGGAATCCTGAAAAATTCAGAAATGAAAATTTAAAAAGTGACAGAGTATAAAAGAGCAGAACTATGATGATTGACAATATAAACCACCTATCTATTCAACTATTTCAATAATTTACAATCCAACTGAAGTAGATTTCCCAATAATTTTGAATCCAACACCTGTCACAGCCATGTGAAGTGTGAGCTATTGAGTGCACATCAGTCTTGCAGAGGAAAAATAATAGCCCGGAAAGGAATTATTCACATGGATTTCAAGTGAAACCATTTACTCACATTCATATAACAGGAGTCAGGTTCATCCTGGTGGTATGATTGCTCTTCTGATTCCACTTCAGATTCATTGTGGGGCTCCAACAGTTTACAATTTGGAATTTTAAATTTTGCATTTCTGGGACTCCTAACAGACTGCAAATATTTGGCATGCATGCTGTAAAAACAATATGAACAAAAAAAGTGAGAGAAGATCATAGGCAAAATAAGTAGACAATATATAGCAAACAATTTGCGTGGGGTATTTTCCAGTCACATCTACCATATGGTACCATTTCCTGGGAATCCTCTTCTCGTTTTAAAAAGGTTTTTGTAACGCAAAAGAGATGTATTAGATACATAACTAAAATACTGGCACGAAAATCCCGTAAACCTCACTTTATAGAGTTAAACATTTTAACCCTGCCAAGCTTATACATTTTTCATCTTTGATTTACATTTTAGATAATAAAAGTGAATTTGATGTAAATGCTCAAATACATGGGCAAAACAGTCGCTAGAGAGTGGATGTGCATTTGCAGCACCACAACAAGTCAATTTATAACAAGAGTCCCTTTCATGTTGCCATCAAAGTTTTAAATCATCTGCCCTCTGCCATTAAACGTACTACTTCCAGAGAATCCTTTAAAAGACGACTTAAAGACTTTCTGCTAAAGAAAGCCTACTACGTTGTTAAAGACTTTCTAAAGGAGTCTTTTGTATCTTAACCTCTTTCTCTGTTTTTTACTTTTTTGTATTCTTAGGTAATGTTATTCTTGTATTATACCTTCTTTTTTTTCAACGTATGACTTGTCCCACATTTTATTCTGGTAAAGTATCAGGACCAATAAATATATTATTATTATCACATGAATACACAAACAGAAAAAGGATACAAATAGCAAATAAAAATGCCTACGACTTATATTGAAGCAAATAAAAATGTTTGCGTAGATTATGAAGATAAAAATTTTGCGCAAGAGTATATAAATTAAGTCCTCAACTTATGAACATTGATGGATGTGAAAAATTCATGTGTGACCAAAATTTCAAATTTTCCACTTTTTGAGTTGAACGATATGACTGCCAGATGTAGGAATGTAGTGCGGCTTGCAGTGGGATATGTTTTATCGATACATAGCCAAGATTTTTCAACTTTTGAACAAGGTCTCTGAATGCATCTAGTTATATGTTGAGGATTTCCTGTATTCAAATCACCAAGTTTACACAAAACTCATAACAACTTTTCATTTTCAATTCCCCTGACTTTCACCTGATTTTCAGAATGAATTTTTAAAATTTCTCCCACTTCATATCCATAAAAAATAAATCATCAAATACAGTCAAGAAGTAGAAACAAAGTCAGGTAGTACTACAACGTAAAAATTAAGCTCCCTTCAGCCAGGATAGAAACAGAACACCCACCTAGCCACTCAAAGGCAGCAATGCTCCAAGCATTCAACCACAATTTTCATAATTTTGCAGCATCTCTGGATTTATTCCCTGATCATGATATAATTTCGCATCATTTCCATGACTCCACATCCAGCTTTATATTTCCCTGACTTCCCTGACCTATAAGAACCTTGCTACAGCATTTAACTTACTTCATCTATACACTTTACTTCTTTTTCTGATCATTTTTATTAATGAAAACCATTAAACTCTCAACTACTGATGTCCTTCATTTATAAAACACATTTTTTAAGTGATTAACATGAATTTGTAAAAGGGAGTATGATTATTTTCAATCTTTATTACTGAATTAATAGGACTTACTCCACTTCCGTCTCCTGCGAATTGGGACCTGCATCATTTATGAAGCTCGGGTCATAATACTGACTCAGGCCCCTAACATCATCATCATCTTCTTCTTCATCACTCCCAGCTCCATGAGTCTCCACAAAGGACTCCTCAGCTTGTGTGTCAAGGAATACACGATTCTTCTTTCGACGAATACGCCTCGTCTGTAAATGAATTGATTGGACACCAATATCATCTAACGTACGTGGCTAAAAGAAGTACATATGACTAATTTTAAGATATAAAATGGTTATAAAACAGTTAAAAGGACATCTTTTACACAGGTCAAAAATGGTTGAAAGGACGTCTGAGTTCTATATTCCTCAACTTTGATTCAATTAATAACAGCTCATTTTGTGTAAAAAGACACATAGTTGAAACTGACAGCAACATTAGCAAAGATTTGTATTTTACTATGTGCACCTATTGCAAAAGTTTGCTCGCAATAAAATTACTTGTTTCCCAGTTAAGGGTAACCAGATTTGAAGCTTCGCTTGAGCACTATGCACTAAAAACATGTACATACATACTTCACTACAACCAAGATAGACACTATTTGTGTGTATCTTAAGAATTTATTTAGTTTAACATAACAACTGGAAAATGGAAATAATGATGCCAGGAGTTTTCTCAAGCCCACACTCAAGCACAAATCATATCTATTCCAACAAACAATACACTAACTAAAGGAATCCTTGAATAAGGTCATTGGGATAAAATAGGATACCCAGGTTTACAGGAAGCTTAATATTCGTGAATTTCTTAATGGTTCAGAGTTAAAGGTTTCTAGGTCACAGGCAGGAGAAAAATACAGTTTAAGGGTCTAATACACATAAAAAAAACATAATACATAGTTGAAAAATATTTTAAAATATTCATTAGCGAAGAAAAAATGTGTGCGCCTCAGGGACTCCAAAGTAGCAACCCTTGCATTTGGAGTTCATGACATTAACCTATAGCCTAGCAATGGTGGGGGGAGTGTGTCAATGACAACGGTCATACTGATTTATGCTTAAAAAATAATTAATTACTATGATATAAGGACAAATTGAACAGAACAACCATTAAATTACCACTTCTATTTGCCTTCTGCACCAAACAAAATATAGGAAATTCAAATCGAGGAGCCAAATTTCGCAGCGTCCCCTTGTAAGAATGTAATGTGAAATTCCCTTTCCCCACATTCCACTGAGTGAGTTGTATACTGACTTAGATCTCTGATGACATCACAAACCTTTAGAGGGAAGAGTAGGGTTCACTTTCATAGATTTTCGTTTTTAATTTTTGAACAAGTAGCTGAATAAAAAATAGTTTATCCCCTGAAAACAACTATCTTACTCATGAACCTAATTTATGAAAGTAACAACAACAAAGCATAAGACTACAAGACTCCATTTCCAGTTGAATTATCAATAAAAATAATTAAAAAGCCATTAGCTTACAATCTTTAAATAATAGTTTTAAGCTTATTATATTCCTCAAAACAATATGTATGTACTTCCATAGACGGTGTGATTAAATATTTTTATCAAAAAATAACTACTCCATTCACCAAGAATTTTCATGCCTGGAATATTAATTATGCTTAAGAAATTAATATAAAAATTGAGATTGTTAAATAAGAAATACATAATAGATTCACATAGCACTTACTTTAACAGGTGCTCTTTCTTCAGAACTATTGGTAGTATTTTGGCCATTGATACTCCTCTGCTTGTCCCTGGAAACACTGGTTCCATGCCCAACAAAATCATCATCACTGCTTTCACCATTCCTACCTCCAGAATTGTGACCATCCTCAGGATGCACCTCCCAATCACTAAGGTCACATTCAAGGTCAACTACAAACTCCTTGCTTGAATTTTTTCTTTGGTGCTCTACTAAATCACTTTTATCCAATGACTTCTCTTTATACTCCCTAGAATTACGAACACAAGGCTGAACAGTAGCCACCTTGATGACCTCAACATCAACTTCTTTGGATCTTTTCTGACCCCTAACAGTTACGTTTTTTGATTCTTCTCTGGCATGCTTATGCTGCACATCAAAGGATGATTCCAATTGACAATCAGCACCATTTTCCACAAAATCTATATCCTGAAAATCCAAACAAGTTAAAGAATCATCACTAGGTATTGAAATTCCTTTCTTTCCTGGATTCACCTCAGGTGATTTACATAGGTGCTTTTTCTCCAAGTCATTTATGGCATCAAGAATAGTTCTCTCCGATGTTTCACAGTTAATCTGGTTATCACGTCTTGTTGACAAGACTGATGTTGAAGATCTAAAAGCAACTTTATCTGACACCAAATTGTTGGTTTTCAAATCTGTACTTTTGTTGACATCCATCTTCATACTAGGCCCTTCTGACTCCATGTGCTGTTTAATGCCTTTTAAACCAAGACTAAATTTGCTTTTACTTGAATGTGAGCCTTTAGACAACCAACCATTAGCGCTCCAACCAGAAATCACTGGGGCAGGAATAGAAAACTCGTCCCGAGTTTTTCCAGTCAAGTTCTCATTATTATTACTAACCGTGGGACGCTGCAATTTACCCCGAGGTTGACTGACACAGTTCTCATTTCCAAAACTTTGAGATTTCATATGGACTTCCTTTTCAGCACCTTTCATGACTTCGTCACTTATAATGCTAGCAGGTACTTTTTTAGGTTTCATTTCTTCACCTGTAGTCACTGCAGAAGTCTTAGTCTCAGAAAGAAATTGACCCAATTTCCCTACCTCAGGTTCAACATCACTATTTTCATCACCGTCCGCATTATCTTCAGCAAAAAGATCAGCACTCAAATCTAATAAGATGTCTTCTCCAATGTCGAAATTTATCTCTTCATCAGCAGCCTTCACTTGGTCCACATTAGCGACTTCTTCAGTACTTTCCTTTGATAGGCAAGTTACATTTTTATTAACAGGCAAAGATTTTTCCTTAACCTTCAGTGATATCACTTCTTCCTTTTTAACAGACTTTCCATTAGTTAAGAGAGATCTACCCTCACTGTGGGGGCCTGTATTTTTATGGTAAACAAGAGTTTCATTTTGGTCCTCCAACTTTACCTCCTTTCTATCAGTTAAATCTTCCTCCTCCCTTCTGCAAGGACGATTTTTAGCACATGCCAACATATTCACAGCTTGGGTAATTGTAAAAGAGTGGTCATAAACATCATCACATGTACCATTATGCACATTTGAATGCTTATTTTTTACAGACATACTTTTTGATGCATCAGCTGATGTCATTTCAAAAAGGTCAGATGATTTTTCAACCTTGTGTGGTAGAATTCCTGGAATCTGTTCTGGTTGAAGATATTTATTACTTGAATTATCACCCACAAAAAG
Organism: Ischnura elegans; assembly: GCF_921293095.1. NCBI lineage: Eukaryota > Metazoa > Arthropoda > Insecta > Odonata > Coenagrionidae > Ischnura > Ischnura elegans. The sequence continues at coordinate 62,977,451 of NC_060254.1, read as the reverse complement.
TGCTTTGCCTATATCTCGCTTGCCTGCTGAATTTTGAATTTCAATGGAATTGAAATTGGCTTCTCCAAGATTAAGGTCACCTTCAGGCTCAAATATAGTTTCATCCGAAGATGAAAATTCATATTCAGACCCAAGAGTAAATTTAGGATACTCTATGCTTTCAGTAGTTACTCTTCCCCACTTCTCAAGTTTTTTAATACCGGAAGGTAAACAAGAGGGTGACCTTGCTCTAGAATGGTAAGGGAAGTGTTGCTCACTTTCTGAAAAATTATCTTTTGCTGGTAAAATTTCAAAAGTACCCGGGGATTTCTTTCGATGATGACTGATTGGGGAAGGTAAGTGTGATTTTGGTGAAAAAAGATTCTTTCGATGGACTTTGGGAGTTGAACTTGCTAATACAGGCTGTCCAAGAATATCAGCATTGCTGTATGACTGATCCTTTGACACGTTCATCACCCCAGGTGAGCCTTTTGTTGGGGTTCTTTCCTGCAATCCAAAATATCCATCTTCTATTATGTCTGGAGAGTTTAATATTTTATCACTACAGTTGGGTGGGTTAAACTTCTTAACTTCATCTATTTTTCCACTATTTCTATCACAACCACTTGTATCTTCCCTTTTCTTTAAGTTATCTTTGTCACATAGAGTGTTGCACGATGCCTTCTTTGAATCAAAGAAATCCTTTTTCAACACAATTCCATCACTTGTAATTCCTATGTCATTTATTTCAGCAACTCGTTCAGTCCTACATTCTTTTCTACCAAGCACATTCCAAAGCAACCCTTCTCCAGCTGTTGCAGCCACATCAACTGGGGTTTTAGAGGGCTTTTTTTTCGTTGAAGTAGGATAACAGGCCATTTCTTCATCACTGTCAAAAACGTCAATTACTTCAAGATCCCTAATCTCATTCGAAATTTTAATATCAATACCTTTTGATTTATTACATTCCTCTTGGACAAAGTTTTTTTTATTTTTGACAAGTGTTGTATGGCGTTTTGATGTCAATGTGGTATCACTTCTGGTGTTCCATGCAAAAAGGTCATTCTTCTCAGATGACACCCCATAATTCCTAGTCAATGAATGGTCGGCATTTTTACATTCAGTAATGGCTGGCTTTGGGCACCATTTGCCAATATTTTTTGCCTCTTTTTCAGGATCAAAACTTTTAAGAGCATCTACAGTGATTGAATCAATTTCGAAATTTGATGACATATTGTGAGAGTAATGCACTGGATGTCTTATCTGAAAATGTGACTTAATGACAGAGCACCTGTAAGGTGAATCTACTTCTGAATCATTGCAGCAAATGGATACAAAAAGAACTGATAATGTATTTTCCAAAGCCAGCAAGTCACAAGGTATAGCACTAACATCACTCAAAACTGGCTGCACCTTTGATGAAATTTGAAGCACTTCATGAGGAGATGCTTGGCAGTTTACTTTAAAGGGACTTAGAGCTTCAATCAAAGGTGATGAGGGTGAACGTGGGGGAGACGCCATGTCCTCTTCCATGGCTATGATTTCATCACCATCCTCACACTCATCAAATTTAGACTTGACTTTTGAAACCCCAGCTCCAACAAAGTCATCATCTTCAGCTTCCTCATCAGATAGAACAATAGTATCTACAACCATGGCCTTTTGTACACTAAAAAATTCCTTGATACCCTTTCTGGGTTTCACTTTTGAGATACTTTTTGAACTTTTCCCTTTCCCTTTTCCTTTAGACTTTTTGGAAAGAGTTTCCTTTGCATCACTCTCGTTGACTTCATTCTCCTCCACATCTTTCCCCGTTCCTAGAAAAAATGCAATACTTTATGCATAAACTGAAGCCAATCAAACAAAAAAATCATTACCCACCTAGCATCAGTGGTGCATGCAAAAATCTTTATGTTTGGAAGAAGGTACAACCTGCCCAATAGGTTTGTTCACTTTAAATCAGAAGAGACATTGTGATTCACTTATAGAATTCGGTGCACGACAGGGAAGGTCCATTAATAACATGAGGAGATTTTGGCAATTTTTTAACCCCTCCTCCCCCATAGTGAGATATCGTGAGATTTGGCTCAACTCCCTCCCCCTAATCTCATGTGATATTGTTCCAAATGCTAATTTTTGCCGTGAATAAATATGATCTATGCTCCATTGCGCTGGATTTATTCTAAAAAATCTAAACTATTTTTATTTAAGATTAGTTAAGACTAGTATTTAAGATTACTTAGATCCTTGTCTAGAATCACATTTTACACTATTTCTCGCAGAAAATTTTCATTATACTTGCCAATATCCTACTCCTAATGCACCAGCACCATTGAAAGTATGAATGTACAGTAAAACTTCGATTTTACGCACTTTGATTTTACATCAAGTCTCGTTTTTACGCAGCGACACTCAAGTCCGGCCGGAAAGCATAGGGAATTCCAATGGCGAAACTTCGATTTTACATCTTTTCTTGATTTTACGCAGTTTTTTTGATTTTACGCAGTTTTTTCGATTTTGCGCAGCATAACCCCAGCCCCAAAGAGGCCGCTAATCTTGATTTTACACAGTTGTCTTTCGACTTGTTTTGAAAAACCCGACTAGAGCAATATGAAGTTAGGTTATTTATTCGTCTAAATGAGTTACAAAAATGAATACGAGAACGAATTTAAGTATACCGGGACTAGCCACGGTAATAACTTTACGTGAGTCACCCGCAATGCACAAATTGTGCGATAACTCCACAGAGAAAAAATCATTCGCCTTGACCGGGATGTTTTCCTTCGCCCCAGCAAAATATAACGGCGAAATTAGCCGTTCAAAATCCTCCCGTGCCAACATTTTGGCTTCCAAGGTGATCCAAAAAAGATAGTCGTACTTCTAGTATGGACGTAAGTCGATGGTGATTCAACACGATGGTAAAAGCATACGTCTCATTCCGCGGGCTAACCCCACATCTGCGGGACGAATGGAGGCGAGGGAAAGTTGATTGCGCGGCGTGCTTATTAGAGCTGATTCAACTTGTATCTCATTTTCAGTGGGTTTAAATGAAACATTGTTGGAACTTCAATAGATATTAGCTCAACTCCGCTAGGTGGCCAGCGTTTATTTTTAACGGAACGGGAGTTTATGCCCTCGGAGAATAACTCGCGTCGACAATCGTCATGCAATCATTGAAGTCAAATCAAGACGTGAGTGATAAGGCAGTCCCTTTAAACTCAGGAATGGCTTAGTACCATTAAATCGAAATACAAAAAGTGTCCGGTGTTGTTATCAGCTATGGGGAAGCAAAATATTACGTTAAGATGAGTCACACGGCTTGTGAGCCGAAGGTCCCGGCGCTGAATTCGCGGAAGAATGCCGACAGAGGAGCTATACCCGGTAGATTCTATCTACTTATACTAAATTTTCATGGGAAAATGGTTTTTTAATACGTAAAAATTATAAAGAAGGAAGATTGTTCCGGACTATTAATAATTTTTTTATTCATCACTGGCGGCATGACGGTAGTTGCGCGGTTATTAAAAAGCTCACTTTAAAAAAGTGATCTAAACACCGGAAAAATCTGATTTTCCTAATATCCCGGGTCCTATGTGCTACGTATTATCTTTGGTATGCTATTTGGAAGGAGGTAACTGATAGCTGGGGTCATTAGAGCCATGAAGTAAGGGCTGGGGGGATAGGAACCCTATATTGGCATTAGCCAGGTTGTAATGATAGGCCTTAAAGGGACGAGGGCTTAACGTCTCATCTGCTGGACAGAGTGGTGCACTGGAAGTGCCCTCCACATTACTCTCAAGTAGGGATAGGGCCATCTCTGATAAGTTTCTGCTACTGCCAGGACTTGAACCCAGGCCCACAGGGTGTAAAGCCTTTGTGATGTATTAGCACAATTTTGCTCTCTGTTACTGGGGTTAATTTGGATGACTATCCTCAGATATCTCATTTCTTCAATCTCCAATCTTTGTTTGTCTGCAGGTGGTTAAATGGATTTCCTGAAAACTGCTTTTAATGAGAATATTTTCGAAAATTAGCTTCTCTGCGAGCATTTAGTATCACCATTGCGACATTTCTCCTGGGTAACAGATGTAATCTTAGCGCCAGAAATTCTAGCAATTCTACCATGTTATTCAACCATGGGAAACATTGTTCAGGAATGCAACGTTGTTTTTCTCAAGGTAACACGTCATCTATGGTGTTGCTTGTGAGTAAATAAGATTATTAGGCTTCATTTTCTTGCCTCCAAATGAGTATAATTTAATCCAGGAAACATATATCTGATACGACTGAAAAGGAATTCATGCTCTTTTACCATAAAGCCACACATAATGAGACTTTTTCTGGATCCGGTTCTGGCTCAAATCAGAACTATACAAAAGTGTTCTAAAAATTTCTAAAAGGGGTTCTAAAAATAATGAGCTAGAGTTATCCTGAAAACTATACTTCTCCTCAATACCAACTCTTGATTTTACACACTTTGATTTTACACAGTGCCCATATTTCGGCCCCTCCAACTGCGTAAAATCAAAGTTTTACTGTATTGTAACCGGTGCCATCCGCCCGATTACATTTGGACGTGGGAGATGGGAGTGCGACGGTAAAGGAAGGCAGTTTTTTTTTGTTAGAGATATGTTCGTCTGTATGTGTGAGTGAGAGTAAGAGGGTTTTGAGTGAGTGATATGAGTCTTTGGGTCCCCATTTGATGTTTCCCCATTTTCTTCCCCACAAATATGTGAAATTCTCTCCCCTTCCCTCCTGAAGTGTGCCAAACAGACGGTCAAGAAGAAGAAAAACGTGGTTTCCTCCCCCCCCCCTGTCCTTGGTGAAGTGACCGTCCATCCCCATGTGCATCATTCCTTTTTCTTTTTTTCCCCTGACCTCCCCCCCCCCTGGTGATCCCTCCCCTCAAAGACTATATAATGTGGTGTACCTAAGAAAAGGGGCTTCTTTTTTTTTGGCTTTTCCACGTAAGCAAAACGCTCCTAAGAGTAGGCGGAGTGTGGGAGACGGCATGAGAGACGAAGTTGGTGGACAGATCCTGAGAGAGAGAAAGAGGGTGCTAGATACGAGTAGGAGTTTGTACGGTAGACTCGTTGGTACCAAGGAAAGGATCGCCCAACTGTTGACAAGAGGTCATCTCCCATCCGTGAACCTGCCGGAGAGGGTGCAGGGCAGCCTACGCCGCGGAACGGAATCGCCACCATCAACAGATCGAGAGCCCCGAAAATTCAACAAATTGTAAGAGAAAAAGCCACGAAATCCCCCCCCCCCCAAAGAACAGAAGAAAAGTCCCACCCCACCAAGTCAAGAAGAGAATTCACTAAAAAGGTTTATAAAGTTCCCTCGCACAAGTAGAGAAGATGACAGTACTACCCCCTATTACAGTGTGAACTTCAGTGCAACATTTATTTTGTTGTTTTATATTTCCATTCCCCCCCCCCCCCTTTTTTTCTTTTTTGTTTCTTTTTTATTTGTTCCCTTTTCTTGTGGTTTTCATATGGGTTATGAATGTGAAAATGTGTAATGTGATTTTTTTTTGTCTAGATTAAGGACTTAAATTTTTCTGTTGTGGATATTTGAGAGGCTGCAGCCTAGTGAATTATGCGTTATATTTCATTTAAATCCAAGGAAAAGAAGTCAATTGTTCCTTTTGTTATCGACTTGATTGTATTTGTAAATGATCATATTTAAAACTTATTAAATTTATGTTGAGCGAACTACGCAGTCGAACGGCTTTCTTTATCCGAACGCTACTATCTCAGGTCTCGTCACCCCTAAATTTTCCCCTCCTTCCCTTTGCCAAACCCCATTCCCTCACCCGAGGTGCATGGGATATCCCCGCTACACCTCTGCCCTCCCCTTTCGCCCTCCAATTCCCCTTTCCCCGAATGTGCCCCGGCACGAGGGGTTACATCATACACCACATAATCACTAAGCTATGCACGTTAAGTGAATGTATTAGGGCAGGGGTTCCCAAACTTTTTTGTACCATGCCCCCCCCCCCCCCCCCCCCCCCCGCTACACATATCAGCTTTCCATTTTGCAATACCCTATTTCCACTGCTATGGAGGGGGACGGTTTTGAGAACCTTGAACTCTTGTGTGTTTTGTAGTCTTAAAAACTGTAACCTTCTTTGATAAAGTTTACAACTTTATTGAAACTTTACAAAAACATTTATGAAAACTTAGAAAGACTTTATTTCAAAGATCTGAGGAAATTATTTTTGTAATTTTTTTATTTCATTTGGGTGTCACGCCCCCCCTGGACTTTCTCCACGCCCCCCAGGGGGGCAAGCCCCCCAGTTTGGGAAACCCTGTATTAGGGTATTTGATGTGGGATAGTGAAAAATCAGAATGGTAGAAAGTTAATAATCCGTATTAAAAGCAGGAATGAACATTACAACAAATAATAGAGATCGGTTTCACTTAAATAGATTTGCATACCTAATTCGATTTAAAGGTTGGCTGATGAGGTGAGGGTGGATAAGAAAAGAATATAAAAAAAACTCAGAAAAACAGAGACAGTATCATAAGGAGAACACACATTAACCCTTTGAGTGCCACCGGCTTTTTGGTGGGTACTCCCAGAAGTGCCATGGGTATTTTGCTAATTTTGTAGGCCTTTTTTCAAAACTTAATAATTTGCTTATTTATAGCTGTTTTTGCATAATTCTTTTTGTATTTAGGAGTAAATTCTTTCTTACAATTAAAAATTAAAAAATATTGCCCGTTTTTTCTTGGTAAAACGCAATTGTTGTAGCTTAATCTTGATTTTACGAGATTGAATTATTTAATTTTTCACTTTTGACCCAAAAATCGAGACGTAAAATCCTTTCTACATCAACAAAACAAGAGTAGACATAAATTTTCATTGTTTTCCTAGAAAATTATCACATAATCGCAAAGAAAATTGCACAAATTTTTAGTTTTTTTTACATTTTATTCTTGCAATGACAGTTGCATAAAATTCAGGAGATATCAAGAAAATTATAATACGAATATTTTCTCACCCATGAGTCTTAAACATGTGAAAACTGTATGACAGAGATATCTGGATAAAAATAGCAAAACTTTGCGGTAATTATTAAAAAAAAATTATTCACAGTTGCACTAAAAGTTATTAAACGTATGTTAGTTGACATTCATACAAAAAATTGCAACATTTCAAACTTACTTCCAAATGAAATAAATGAATGTAACGTTATTCACAAATATGATAGGAAACACACAGTCCATGTAGACCTTTTCCACATTTAACACAAACTGTTCTAGATCTGTGGACGGGGCCGCCATCTTTCCTACTGCATACTACACAAACTTTTTCCCTCCTCCCTGGCAATTTCCTTATCCAGCATATTCCCGTTGACACTGCGCTGGGAGTTGACAGATTATTCTTTGTGAGAAACCATTCACCCTCAATACTGTCTATTATTTCAGACATAAATTGCAATCTTGAAATTTTTTTTCCAGGATTGCTTGATTTATAGATGATATAGGCATTCAGTACCATTCTAGAAACTACATTGAAAACTACTTTCTTCCAGTATTTCATCGATCTTCTCTCATCTAAATAACCATAAAGCATCATATCCGAAGTATCAATCCCACCCATATACCGATTGTACTGCTCAATGATTTGTGGCCTTTCCTTTGGCAATGTTTGACCCTTTCGAACAACGTAATTGCTTTTGGCTATCGAGTTAGTTGAAAGTAATAACACTGGATTTTTCTGTGATTTTTTTTCTCGGTATCCAAGGAGGAGGAGCTCTTCCCATCTAACGTACTTTTTTCACCCACGCTGAATTTTTCTTTGAGGGGTTGAGGAATTCCTTTCCTATTACGTCTCAACGTACCAGTTAAAAATGTTCTTTTTTTGAACAAATCACGAGCTAAATCTATACTTGTGAAAAAATTGTCCACTACAACATGATACCCTTTCAAAAAATAGTTTCCAGCAATCAGTAAATTGTTTACTACTACATGCCCTAAAACGTGTTTTTTTATTTTTTCGCTGTCTTCTTTGGTTTTTGCCCCTTTATAACAATAAAATGCCAGACAATAATTCACCACAGAATCGCATAGCATCCAGAATTTTATTCCCCATTTATGATGGTGCTTGTTAGGCAAATACTGCAATAGCTGGGAGTGATTTTTAGCGCCTACTAATGACTCATCTATACTTAGGTACTGATGAGGGGTAAAATGGTGGCGAAAAACAGTTAGCATGATCAACAATGGGAAGAAATTTAGCACAGGGATCGTAGAGTTTATGACCAGGTGGAAATAGTTTCGTATTGTCTGTCAAATGGAAAAATTTCAGAATCAGTTGAAACCTATTTCTGGAAAACATCTTTCCAAACCAAGGGATAAAGCGAGAGTTAGTAGACCAGTAGGAAAAAATGGATGTTCTTCTCGTGATACCCATTTCCATGAACACCGCTATAAAAGCCCTCATTTCCTCCACTGTGACTGGACGCCATTTCTGCATTCTCGAATTTGGTGACAGTCCATCATGTGAAGCCAAAAACTGTTCAGCGTACCTGTTAGTCTCCTTCACAACCAAGTTCCAGAATGCTCTTGTAAAGAAGAGGTCGAAGTATGCGATTGGAGGAGAATTTTGAGGCGGAAGACGTTTGGGCCCAGGAGTTTCCAAGAATTCAAAACCTGGAGCCTGGGGTAAATCACAATTGTCCTGAACTGCAACAAATTCAGGAGAACGATCACTGCTTCCACTTCCACTTTCAAGTTCATCAGAACTGTCACTATCATCACTATAATCAATTCTTGCCGGTCTCTTCTTAGCAAATAATATCACACTTTCATCTGAGTCTGATGTCAGTTCCTCTTCACTCTTGTTTCGACGAGAATGGGCGCTGTCCTCACTTAGCACAGAGTTGTCGTCACCATCACTTAGCGAATTTATATATTCAACTAGTCGGTCATCATCGACACCAAGCGTAAATTCATTTCTCGACGTTGACGCCATTTACTGAATCAATGGGCTTCTTCAATTTCGAGGAGGCAAAATGCGATTACAAACCCGCTCGTCGCAGAAGAATACTGGCTACGCAAACAGAACTGTGAGCTTTATATAGGTGGGGAAATGTCATTGTGTAGACGATAGCAAAAGACGACACACATTGCATTGTTTTATGCTCACCATCATCATATTTCAATTACTACTGTCTTAGATGCCATGAAAACGAGGTTGGAAATCGGAGTCACATTGTCGACTCAGCGCTCCAGCTGACCGATACACATGCTGCGAGAGATAGCCCGGTATCAATTACATAGTATCTTCTCTTCTCTCTTTCGGTGCTAAATATCACAAAAACGATTGAAATGGCACATTGAGTTACAAATGACCTGTTTGGAAGTAACTGAGCAGAGATATAAACCTCGTGTCTTCCTGTAACGATCATATATTGTCGCGCTGTGAAAAAGAATGCGACGCGCTTCGCAGGGGAGAACATTTTTCAAATAAGTTAAAAAGAAATAGGTGTTCGCAAAAAATAATACAACTGGTAGAACTACAAAATAGGGTGTATAAGATGGTAGTCAATTGATTTTAGGTGACCAAACAATGTGGCTTATGAAGTACAACATCAAGAAGCTGTTTCGTGAAGACCTAAAATGGTCCTCGGAAATTTCCATCCGTCATATGGTCATATAAATTAAAAAATATGTTGATCGTTGCAATTAACTATTCAAATTATAATGCAACGCGATAAAAAAGAAACCATTCTGGTATTATACACAATAAAAAATATTGATTGTATGAAAAAAATATTGTTTTAGCGGGCTTCATAATAGACGACGATATATCGTCGTTGGCACTTCTGGCGCATTCTGCAAACGACGATATATCGTTGCGTGGCACTCAAAGGGTTAAAGATAAAATTTAGAAAGTAAAGATTAAATTTGAGCATACTGACAAGCAAACACAAAGGTAGCAATTGTCAAGTGGAACAACATGAGTCAAACACAAGAAGAAAAGCCATGCAAGAGCAGAAAACGTGAACAAAAAAGAATCAAGTGAATATGATACACAATATGGTAATATTTACTTTGATTAAGCATATCCTCCACGGTGATAGTTTTTCCAGACTTAGCTTTGGATTTTTTACCCTTTTTTTTACCTTCTTCGAGTAATTTAGGAATAGTCATGGGCATCATGTGGCAAGATGGTTTGGCATCTAAAAAAAAAAGAAAAATTATAGCACCATAATGAATGTATGCATATGCACCACGAAAAACTTCTATTAAAATTATGAATAAAAAATATACACATGCACAGTTTCTTTCCACTGCTGCATTTTAAGATAAGTTTTAACTGTTATATAGGCCTCATAAAAACTTCCTATTTTCAATTCCCTAATTTTTCCGGGGACCAAGTAAAAAAAATTTCCTCAAGATTATATCAATGGCAAAGCAGTCAGGGTTTTTAATGAAAAATGCAGAAAGGCATATCGTAAAATGAAGTCAAGTAGGTGCTACCCAGTGCCGCCCAGCCAGGATGGCTACAAAATACATGCCTTGCTACTCAAACACAGCTTCAACCATGATTTTCATCATATTGCTGCACCTCTTACTTTCCCCAGACATTTACAATATGCACTTCCCTGATTTCTCTGAGTGGTGATAACCCTGTAACATTACTTAAAAAAATGTAGCATTTTATTGACTAGGATTTTTTTTTATTCAAAATGATGATACCTCTCTAAAAACCATTTCATAAAATATTGTAAAATTTCCTACTCAATGTTCCAGAGTAGAATCAGGGTTGATAAAAATCATGATTTTTTTCAAAAAAATCATTTTTGTTGATTTTTTAAATTTAAATCGGATTTTATTGATTTAAATCGGATTTTTTTGATTTAAATGAGATTTTTATGATTCTCCATCCATCAAAGATTCAGTTAATTACAAAAATAACTATTTGGGCAGCATAATGGAGAATGATCGTTTGCTGAAACAATAAGAGGCAACAGACTCTTAACTTGATACAACATTTAGTCAATCAGGGGAGAGAACTATGGAAATTCAAATGGTATCAAATTACAAATTAGGCCAGCATAGTACAAAATTGTCATTGGAAGTTTCAAATGTGCTATACATATTACGCGGTTCTAAAGCATATGAAGTTTAGAAAAATTCTGTAATTGCAACTTTGTACGGTGCCTACGCTTAGAAGTTAAATCAGAAAACAATTTTGTTTCAATGGATACACTAGTATTCTAACCAAAGCCTTCGACTGTGAGCCATGAACCAGTAGTATGGGTTGAAATGGCAATGCTCAAGCGGTACAATGTATAGGTAATGTGATCTCAGCAGTTAAGAAATCAAGAGGGAGACGAAGTAAGGTGATCTCTGGCCCCAACTAGCTATGTGATGCAATATGAAGTCTTCACCCCTCCAATACCCAAAAATACAAAATGTAACAGTATCTTTATGATTCTCCATTCACCAAAATTTCAGTTATTTGCAAAACTAATTTATTGGGCAGCATACTGGAGAATGATCATTTGCAGAAACAATAAGAGGCAACATACTCTAAACCAGATAAGCACCAAGGAAATCCTATCGTAAGAATAATTGAACAGCTTTTCATTTTCCCAGCATCATCAGCTGGAGAGGAAAGTCTTTTCCACTTTTAACTTAGTTCATTCAAAATTGCAGAATAAATTAGGACACAATAAAGCTGCAATGTTAGTTGCCTTATAGAAGCATTTCAATGATAGCCATCCAATGTAGGTGTCCTCATTGCACAGTGTTGATAGGAATACTATATGATAAGTACATGGTTTTCTTTTTGTATATACGAACTTCTCAACATAAAAACACTTGTTAACCATGATTAGTGAGTGACATGAGGTATTTATTAATATCCTATATCACTCACTTTGTCTGTAATTGGCTAAATCATTATAGTAAATGACAACTTATATTTGCTCTTCATGCTGTAAAATATGCAACTTCGTTGTAAAATTTTTGTTTAATCTAATTGTCGAATGTTGTCTTTTTCCTTTATTGTGCCTTCATTTATGTGACATAGTGCACTACCTTCCCCTTGTAATTAGAAGAAAAAACAATTTTTTCCTTGATCCCACTTTTACTTTGGGCTGACTGACCGACTACTCACTTACACTCACTCTCATTAAAAATTGATGCAGGTCATGGAATTTTTCTAAGAATGAAATGTGGCTCAATTTATTATCTGTCAATTTACTGATGATTTTCTTTGCGCTAATTGTATTTTCTATTAAAAAACTGAAATTGTAAGATTTTTAAAAATGTTCATGTTACATGCATTCCTACAGTATCATTTATATTTAACAGCCACCATTGAGCTGATAATTGTCAAATCATTGTATGAATTAAGACATAAAAATCAAAATTATACACGTACAGCTTCCTTTTCTTGACTCAATAAAAATCAAACATATAGATCACATTATGATTTAAATCACCTGATTTTTTAAAATAAAAATCGAGTGATTAAAATCGTGATTTAAATCAATCAACCTTGAGTAGAATACTGAAAGGGAAATTTGTTCTCCTACGTAAGTATATCAATATATAAGTAATTAATGTAAATAATTTAAATTTGCTATTTATTACATGGTGTTACAAACATATTTACCAACCTGGAGGAAGAACACGGGCATTGTTGCGGCACAATGAGGTTTCAAGCACCTTGCTTGACAATAATGATTTTAACATCATACCCTTCTGGCGAAGTCCTTGACGATGTTTCTTGAATAAAAAATATGGAAATCAAAATTTTTTTAAAATAAATAATGTTTAGCAATCCAGAGTAAGAAGAAATCTAATTATTAAATCTTCTTTTTCATCATCTTAAGTAAGAAACACTATAATTTTCAGAAAAAATATTTTACAAGAACATGTGAGCAAAGAAAAGAGGAAAGATTAATTAACCGACTAATCTAATGAGCGATGAGTAAAGCAAACTATGATCTGTTTTAATGGCAAAGTCACAAATTATTCATATAATTAATAGCAAGAAGATAAAAAAGACAGAAAAATATTTTGGGGAGGGTTTATGAAAGGGGTCTTTTCTCTAGATATAAAAAGCTCAATCAGAAAATTTGCAGTCTAGCAAAAATGAATAAATATACATTATTAATGTTCTTTCGACAAATAGACTGGAAAGTCCCAGACCTGGTGGTAGTCCTGAAGGGTTTTCACAAATTATATTAGCAGTTTTAAAGTTACAAATTTTAAGATGATTTTTATAAGAAATAACCATATGCATACAATGAATTTTTGCTTTAAGTACCTGAATAGGTTTTATTCACAAAACCACAATTAAATAAGAACTCGATTTATGCTCTGGAAAGATCCCCCTTAAATCAAACATTAAAATAACAACCTTAGACTCTCTCGCTATGCAACTGATATGTTTAGGTATTTCAAGAACAAAGAAACAAAGTGTATTGAAAATGAAATAATACTCACTTGCTCCTCAATCTCCTTTGTCACAAGGGTAACGACTCTTCCTTCTCTCTTTCTTCCCGTGCGCCCCATACGTTGCACCAAACGTAAAGGTGATGCATGCGGAGCATCATAGCAAACAATGAGATCCACTTCACCGATATCCAAACCTTCCTCACCGACACAAGTGGATACTAATACATTATAGCCACCTTCTCGGAATCTACGAATAACCTACATGGGAACAAATGGTTCATCAAATATAAAATTATGTACCTCGAAGTATTCAAAGATAAGAACATTTCAGGAATGACAATTTGAGGGGCATACAGGTTTGCAAACTCACACTCTTGGCTAATTGCACACTTAAATGACAACAGTAAACAATCACCTAAAAATATTTTGATATGATTTAGTATCCAACATTCTAACCCTCTGGCATTATGTATATAAAAATCTAATATATAATCCCAAATTCATGCATTGAAAATAACACCCAGAATGATGCACAGCATTTAATATTTCGCCTTTTTCAACAGATGAACAATACACAGGTTTTAAATTTCTTATGACTAAAAATAGATCGCTTTGATAATTCTGTTCGTTCTGATTTTGATTGGGTTCCTCGCATTGGTTCTTACTCTTGGTTTTTGCATTTGGTTCTTTACAGGTGTTTCATTTTCATCCTATTAAAGATTTTTGGCATGTCAAAGAGAACTGCTAAAAAATTATACGTCATCTGATCTCAAAAGTATATGAATTCATAACATCACTCACATAAGTAATGCAAACTATGTTCGAAGAAAGTTTTCAAACTAGGTTTAGCACAAATTATTTAGGTAACAATTATTTATGACTTCAATTCTGATTGTTTCAAAACTGAAAATCCGGTGTGATTGAGAACCAAAAAACTGAACCAACCCATCACAGTCTTTCTAAATTATGAACATAAAGTATAAGAATAAATAAGCTTTGCATGCATGCATTACAAACAATACCTGGAGTTGCTGCTTCTGTGTAAACCCCTTGGTTCCCCTGGTAGGACCAGGCATATCTGCATCAACTTGAACTGTAGATGATGCCTGGCCAACAAAGCTCATTGGTTTAATCAAAGGCCAATGCTGCATAAGCATGTTGCAAATTTCCATCACAGGATCCCTAAACTAGAAATATAAATAAATGGTCACATAGAATACTCTTAATTAAATTGCTGTTTTCAGATATAAAAATTCAGATAGTTCATATTAGGGGGTGGGTGCTGCATCATCATTATCACAATGACATTTCCTTAGGTACATATTTGCAAAGTAAAATGGGAGGTAAAACAGAGTGAGGCAATTAAGTGGGGTAAAGTAAAATGGAAAGTATATTTTAAAGGATATCGAATGCCCCGCCATTCTGGTAACCAAAACGAATTATGCTTGGGGCAGGTAGCCAGCCATTACTTTGTTGCAATCTTGGTTGCCGAAAGAAGGCCGTATTTAAATTTCTCTTGCCTCATCCTTAAGACTGATGTACCATAAGAAAGGGTCCGATTTTCCCACAGCACACAAATTTTGTTGGGATACCCTTTCTCCCGTAGCACACAGAAAATAAAGAGTTAGTGGATTGCACCACAAAGTCCAAACATTCATTCAAAGTTCATCCATGATCTATCATCATCACTTTTCCATTATATCAGCAGCAGATCCAGAGAGGAACTGATGCGACTACACCCCACCCTAAGGTATCTAATTTACACTAGATAAAATAGCAATTTTGTTAGGACCCCACACTACTGTTTGGAGGTTACTTACCCCCTTAGCCAACACTTGTCCATATTCTGGATCCACCACTGCATCTTTTTAATATGTTATTCATAAGCACTTCAATTAGAACCATTAATGGGTAAGTAACAAATTTTGACCATACCTCACAAAAAATCATGACACGCGTTGATTCACCAGTTGCTTGAAAATTTTCAAAATGTTTGACAACAATATCCCTAAGGTGATCCATTTTTGGATGGCTAGTAATGAATGAGTTTCCATTTTGATCTCCCTGTAATTCTGCAGCCATTCCCTGAAATTCAAAATAAATTTTTATTGATAGAAAACGTTTATTTTTGCCATATTCCATAAATATTTTATAAAAAGAAGATGATCTTACAGATGCATCAATAAATTGCTACACATTGACACAAAAAATGAGTCTTTCGTGCCATTTCCAACAACTTTACTGGGAAGTATGAAATAAACAAGCTTGTCAACAGCTGATTATTTCTTTTCCTAGAGAAGAAGCAAGAACTGCCAAAGCCAAGAGGAAGACATTGGATGTCGTTTCAACAGTAACATAGGTCGCAGCAATCAGAACACTGAATGTGGTTCTTTAAGAAATTTTGGCTGTTTTAAATGCACTTTTCAATGTTGCGATACAACCCTTTTTTCTCAAGATTTTAAGATTAAAAAATTGATTCCTTTAAGGAAATTTAATACTTTTTGAGCCTCAATTACTATGAAACAAATGATATAAATGAAAATATCATATAATCCTAAAAATTAGAATTCATCAGTGAAAATATGGATCAAGTTTTAAGGCCATGAAAAAAAGGCTATTTAGGATTTCCAAATGTTTTGCAGTGTCTTGTACCAGATTATGGCTCTGTGAGCCGAAATGCATTATACGCAGTAAGTTTTGTGGAAAAGTGCTACAATCTTTTATTTATTTAAAGAATTTTGTTCTGCTCTAAACTGCAATGGGGTGTTTTTGCTTTATCCTGCCATTCGACTATAAATATTTATTTCAATATGAGGAGAGACTAATAGAAAAATACATTACGTCACTTTCTTACTCGAGGGATCAAGGCAGCATTTGATCTTATCTTTACCCTCTCAGCATCCACCACACCATCACTATAATCTCTCAAAAAATAAAAAATAAAACAAGCACCAAAGCACTTACCTGTGACTGTGAAGCATTGGGAGCTGGTTGAGGCATGGTCTGACCAAGTTTTTCTTGGAGATGCTGAAGTAATGTCAGAAGGGGAATGTTATTGCTCAATCGGTTCTTGACCACAGCATAGCCTTTGTCCCCACTCAGAATGGCTGAAAATTTTAAACACCAGTGTAAAAAGTTAGCAGATTTAGCATATATGTATTTCTAATTTCTAACATTAGACACAATCACATTCAAGACAAAATCATGGAGAAAAGTAA
The DNA here is from genome assembly GCF_921293095.1 of Ischnura elegans. Lineage (NCBI taxonomy): Eukaryota > Metazoa > Arthropoda > Insecta > Odonata > Coenagrionidae > Ischnura > Ischnura elegans. Next base: position 62,960,824 of record NC_060254.1, on the reverse strand, counting down.
GATTTGATGGAACTGGCCAGCTTGGAAGAAGAATGTACTTGACTTAAAAAGCTAATTATAGAACTTCTCCCAATTTGATGCTTTGCCAACAATTTCTAATACAGTGGAACTTGGTTAGTACGTTTCTGAAGGGACCACGAAAAATGAACGTACTAACCAGGAAAACGTACTAACGAGGAAAGTAAATAATAGCAGTCGGGGTTATTGCAATCAGTGAAAAAGTCGTCATAATTACAATTACTATCGGTAGTTCTCATAGGATCGCCTTCCTGAACTCTTTTCACATTTAAAATCAAGAAAATGAGCGCTACCATGAAAAACAATACCATGTGAATAAAAATCGCAATTTTTCATGGACATCCCGGAGATTCCATGATTACGGCGTCTATCTCCCGTGATTTATCCTATATATATTTACAGAACGAGGACGAGTGAAGCTCAGACAAGTCATTTTTCTTTCTCACAGCGTACTCAGAGAATATAACAACAACCCGGAGTAAGTCAACTGGTTTTTTAAACATCATAAAAATTGGGCAAAATTATATTGACTTTCAAATTACGGCAACAGCCGTAGACATTCGCTTCTGGAATTATACCATTTCGATTGTAAAATCGATCGATATATCAACTGATGACACGCAAGATTATTAGATTACGACGTAATTACAAGAAAATTTTATATTAAACAGTTGAAATTTACTTTCAAAATTTGTCTAATGTCGTCTGCTTTCGTTCCGAGATCAAGTATTTTTAAGCTAAGCTTCGCGTGGAGATCCAGAGGTACGTCTGCTCCCGCAACAGTAGTCAAGTAAATACGCACGATGTCGAGTTTATGGAGCAGCACTGCTTAAGATAATGTGGGAATTGTCTAATACCGTTAAGACTCATTTCATCATCATGATAACTCGTGCAATAGCAACAATTGCCCACTCACGAACTTGGTGCGCAGCAATGGGCACTCCCATGGCAACAGAAGGTGAGGAGCTCGGGGTGGGGAAAATTGGGGCTTCTTATTGGCTGTAGTTTTTCATAGTCAGACATTCCCGAAAAATGGCCGCATTTTATTATTCAGCACGTCACAAGAATTCAGAAATGCATTTGGATAAATTACGGTAGAAGAAAGAGATGTGGAATGAATGGAAGAATGTTAATGGCTAATAATAATAAATTAAATCATGAATTCAGACGCTTGCGACCCTTAAGAAGACACTAGAGAACGAATTGCGGGTTGCGTCACGGCAAGCAATTGAGCGTACTAACCAGGAAAGCGCAATTTTTTCAAACGTACTAACCAAATTCTTTTACCTGTATTTTGTTCGGATGGTACCGGGACCGAGGGAAATCGCCGTACTAAAGAGGAAAACGTACTAAGGAGGAACGTACTAACCAAGTTCCACTGTATATGTAATATATGCTATAATTTTTCATTTTCAATAGCATTGCAGTGTTTGATTGTGATCTGATTGTGTCATCGGGGTAGCAATATTCAAATGATAACTGTCACAAAATTCATGACCTATTGCGGGGGGGCTAATATAGGCACTCTTAACTTACAGGTTAACCCTCAATGCTTAGCAGCATTAACTACGTATCACAAAATATGTCATTAACCATAACAAAACTCTCACTAAAGACCATACCTTACACTAATGACTTCTACTCTGTTTGACTACATCAAAGTATTCCTAGGTTTATAGGGGTAAGATTCACCTAAAAATATAAAAAAAAGGTGGCTGTTTTGAGGAAGTTGATACAATGGGTTTTAAATGATTAGAGATAAGTTTTCTCAGCTAGATATAAAATATCTCGCAAGTAGCACCATTAGATAGCATCTAATACAAATAGTATGTATCCAGCACAGGAATCAGGAGGGGGAGAGCAATATACATATTATCTGATAACAGCGCAGCCAGCTGAGTCGAAGGTTCAGGTCCTGCCTCGAAAGAAAAACGCCAATGATGAAGCATCTGGTAGATTCATTCCACTCAAACTAAGGTTATTTGAGAACATTCTTGATATTGTCTTAGAAAACAGAGACAGAGAAGCTACAACTCACCATGACACAATTCATTTCAACTGCACTAATTCTCTGAGTTTTGAGTTCCCTCATCCTTCATACTAAATGCCCACTGTCATACAGAACACATCAAGGTTACACACCTTACTAATAATGCAAGAAATTTTTTATCAAGACATCATTTCAAAAGTGGCTATTCAGGACTGGCATTAAAATCAGTCTCCACAATGGCTCTGATTGCTTAACAATTTTTTCAGCAAAAGAAAAAAGAAACTCACTCAAAAATGCAATGAATATTAAATACATCTGCATCCAAATGGATAAAAACCTCTTTTCGCTATTGAAAATTGTGCAATTTGAATGCTAAATTAAGAGCTAGAATCAAGGACTGAACCAAAAACAAAAAGAATTGAAATTGACTCATCAATAATAAACAGGTATATAAATTCACTTTCTAGCTATCTTACAGTCTGTTTTTTTAAGCAAAAGGAAATGATTTTTGTACACTGGTACTGAAATAATGATACACCCACTGGTACAAATATCATATTCCATAAAAAATTTACATTGGAGCCACTTAATGAATTCCCACCTCTGCTCTTCAGCAGTTTTAGCATAACGACTCACATAATATGATAACATAATATCATCTGGCAACCAAGATATTCACTTCAATAGCATAAGAAATACATAGTTGTTTTTCTCATTAATAGAGTTGTTGGTTTACAACAATACTTAGTGGAATTCTTGGAACATTTTGAATGAATGACTTAAACTTTGTTTTTCCAAATAATTTTTCATTAAATCACGACCATGGTTTCAACGGTGAACGTCAACTTCTGGTGAGGAATACAGAGGTGCACATCAAAAATTCAAGAGGGGTGACACCTAAGGTAGACATAAGAACCATGGGGAGTTGGTAGGGAACTGTAAAGGTGAGGGGGATACAAGTTGGGAGGGAGGAGGCGATGGGGTTGGGTCTTCCCCAGGATGTAAGAGCCAAGGAATGTGCAGAAGTGGGGAGGTAGGTATGGCCGATGCTCCCAAAGCTGACTAACTGCAGTGGTCGCGATTAAAAAAAAATTCCGAGGAAAAACAAATATTAAGTTATTCATTCAAATTGTTTCTCATTAATATTTCCACAAAACTTCCTTCCTGAAGAAAATTTTCTTATTCTCTTGCTCTAAATTAGGTATATTACCTTGCACAAAGCTCATGAATGTCCTTTCTCCATGAGTCAGGAGCAACCCCATTGCATGAACTAAAGACATGCAGGTGGCAAAGTCTCCTTCCACAAGGCTCTTCTCCGAGTAATTCATTGACTGGGCATTTTTTCTGAAATTATCCCTAGCAAGAAGAAGCTAAGAATAAAAGATAACAAATATTAAACCAAAATTAAAATAATTACCAATTGAAGTCTGACAAAAATAAATAAAAAACAGCAGAATACTGGGTATTTAAAAAATGGCCATCTTTATCAGCACAAAATTTTTTATGGCTTAGTTTTTACAGTTCATAATTTGAAAAAAACTAAAATCTAACCAAAATATTGTTTTCATAGTAAATTGCTAACACAATATATTGATAAAAAATAAAGAATTAATATTTAAATCATAGTCATTTTCAATGTTTTTATATGTACATATTATGAGTATCATGTATCAGTTAAACTTTGTACTGATAAATATACTTCCAATAATGTGAGGAAGAATTATTGAATCTCTCTGCACAATGCCCTTTTGGAATTCATTTACGAAGAGACTACACATTTTTGTTTTTTCTTTCCTTTTTAAATTCTGAATTCCTCCATTGAAAAGTCAGCAAAACTCTTCAACACTCTGCAACAATAAGTGCATTCATTGATACCTACAGCATGTATAGCCTCCTGTTTGTATTTCTAATGGGTGAAGTGGAACACTGGTTGACCCAGATAGTAAATGTTAAAATATTTATAAAATCTCGTTTATGAGCAGCATCTATATTTTATTTTTGCCATAGTAAGATTAATGTGTGTAGATTACATAATAAATTTTCTGGCTAATTCTTAGAGTGTTTCACAAAATATATTTAACAATTAGTAGAAATATTTATACCAAATAATGATAGAATATGTAATTTGTTATCTCTGGCATGACTTCATGGAATTGCCTTAACATTATGAAATGTAAAAAAAAAACTTCATAATTTCACATAAATTTAAACTGTATGACCTAGGTTTTGACATGGCACGTCGAAATCTAGGTCAGTATTAAATTTATGTGGAGTAATTAAGTTTTTTAACATTTCATAATTATAAGAAATAGTAATAAATCCATGTAAATATTACTAGATGCCTGATGTGAATATATGGCTTTAAAATGAGTTACTAATAATGGTTCTAAAACAATTATAAAGAGATATACTACAAATAATATGACCCAAGGCATTTAAATATATGAAAAAATCAAATTAGTATAAGTTTATATGCCTTGAAAGCTAAATTAAATACAAGTTGATACACATTTATCCAGTCATCAATATTTACAAAAATAACTAACCTGAAATCTGGACAATTTTGATTTATCCTTGCAGTATATCAAATTGCGCCTGATAAGCCGATCAAGAAAAACATCCAAAATCTGAAACAAATAACAAAGAAAGGGAGTGAGTAAGAATAAGAAAAGATAATTTAAAATGTGACATCATGGAGTATTCACTGCACTTTTTAAGTTTGAATAAATCAATGATAAGGTTTGCAGGCAAAAAAAACTTTTATCAATACAACTATTATTGTGAAATAGGCAACTCAGGTTTAATTGAAAAATCACCATCATTAAAACCTGGGTCACCTACTTTAAAATAAAAGTGGCCTAAGTGGAAGTTTTTGGCTAAAAACCTATTAATGGAACACCACCATGTGGAAGAAGAAATAGTAAATTTTAAAGCAATGTTAAAACTGCATGGAAACACATTTGAGTTAGCAAATGTTTTCTGGAATTTAAGATACATTTCTAATCTTTATAAATGCAGTGTAACCCACACTTGAAAACCACCCAAAATTAACACTACAATCACTCACGCCTCACACCAATATTTAAAAAAATATTATTATATATTAAAACAGGAAAACATTATGCATGGATTTTCTCCAACAAAGAGTTTACATCACAAGAAATTATTATGATGTCACTTTTTAGGACAACAGATGCACAAAGTTTATATTCATGTTCGAGCATCTCAAGCTATACATTCAGAAAATAAGTTACCATTGGTAGCATGAGTGTTCAAAATTCATTAGTCTAAGTATTCACATCAATTGTCACATGAGAAAAATTCAGTAGGACAAGGAATGATTCCACTTACCCTATTGATCTGAATATAGTCCCCCCTTTTTTTCCAAAAATGCCCGCAGTAAAAGTAAAGGGGGGACTACCATATAAGCTTGTGTAAGAGGCGCACCCCTATTTTGAGGAAGGAAGCTATAAAGAAAAAATATTTTACGGTATTTTTTTTATCCTATCGTGCGGTGTTGCAGACGTATGCCTGGAATTTCAACAGTTATCGAAATTTCCTCTTTCAGTACTATTTGAAAGAGGACATTTTGATAACTGCGGCGATAATAGCGGCATAAGAGGGAGTAGAAAGAGTTCCGATCCTCTCTTCGCATACGTCATCGCTCTACGTTGCTTGTCCTACTCACGAACAATTTCGTTTAAAAGCTCTCGCAGGAGTATTACAATAGAATTACAGCCGTGGAAAATTTTAAGGCAAAACACGACAGGCACATAGCATGAACCTTCCCAAGAGATAGGACAACAATCGGGGCAATCTCAGCGCCTTAGGAAAATAACCACGTCCTACATTTAAGGCCCCTTGCATACACACCGATTTTGGACGGCCGGTAAAATATCGGCCGTCCACATTCCAATAGTGAACAATGGGAGAGCATTGGAGCTTGCACACGTACCGAACATGCGCCGGCACCGGCTAAATGCCGGTTAGCTGCCGGCCATTGTCACTGTGGATCGCCGTCGCCGGCTCAAAAACATAGCAACTCATCGTTTGACCGGTAAAAATCCGACGTGTGTGCAAGCATCGCTTCGCCGGTAAAATATCGGCCGATATTTTACCGGCCGTCCAAATTCGGTGTGTGTGCAAGGGGCCGTTTTTTTCCTTTCCGGGACTCCATAGGAAAATAGGAAATTATCAAGTTACAGGGGATCAATGGAAACGCGTTTCATCCCTACCCCATCTCACCAACTGACCTTTTTCGGTCTACCAGGTTCAATTCTCCGAGTTTCTGGAGGTCAAAAGCTAGGTGAGTCACCTTCTGAGCTCGAAAATATATCTCGATATCTTTCAGCAATTGTATGACACGCACGAAGTTATAAAAAGAATTAGACCTAACGCGACGTATATCTGACAGCATTTAAGTTTTTTGAGCTCTAATTGATTGACACAAAGATTTATAGCTAAAACAAGGCTACTAATATTCAACTTAGTCCTAACAGCACAATTTCGGAAGAAACAAGCGTAGCATAAGCGCATTCAAACAAGACGAGACGGACTGGAAACTTCAGGCAACGCAAACTGCGTATATCACATTGCTGTGCCTTCGCCTCTTCACTTTAAAGGGAACGACGTCACACGCAAGATCGGACGTGTTCTTCCCTTGCTCCTTCGCTCATAGCCTCGTAGCTTGAAATATGGAGCGCGCTCCTTCCCCTCGACCTCTCCTTCAGCGCTAGTCCAACAATGAACACACTCGTTCGAATTTTTTAAACCGCAGGTTTTGACACCAATATAATTTTCAGTTGCAAAAATCCTCATATTAGCGTCTGAAGATAATTTTTGAAAAATCAGGTGCTCAGCGTAATGGAAATTGCTCGGCAAGACAGATGCTGACGAACCAGGTATGTCCTTCAAAACTACGCGATTCTATACGTTTGATAAGCGATTAATATATGCAGTATAAATGCCGCGGGATATAAATGACTCGTGGCAGTAAATTTAGCGCGCGCTCCGGAGCGAATCACCCCGCGCGATCCTTTCAATTTTCACCTCTGGGGTACCGACGTGACGGCGCGATGCTTACAAGAAATTCAAACAGGAGCATTTTAAAAATACGTCACTAAGGGAGAAACTCCCCTACCTGCCGCTTGATTTTTACCCAGGATTTCATATGACTGACTCACGCTGTAAACCAAGGCCCCTCAGTTCCCCTTGGACTTGCGACCGGGTAGGGGAGGGGGGGAAGATAAGAAGTTTGTGTAAGAGGCGCACCCCCATTTTCGGCTGCAATGTTTGGGAAAAAAGGTGCGCCTCTTACACGCGCTTATACGGTATTTTCAATTGCATTTTTTTAATTTTTTCCCAAAACTGAGGTCTCAAAATTAGGGGGGGGACTATATTCGGAGAAATACGGTAATTTTTATTTCCTTCTGAAAACAAATTAATCAATAATATATTTAATAAAATTACAATGATAACTAAAATAAAAACTTTCTTACCACCATCAGTTTATCACGAGTTTCAGTCAGCTCTGGGCCCAGAGGAACAACCACTGTCTCTAAATTACGCCGATGGGTATAAGGAGCAACATCAGGAGAGAGATCATCACGTAGTTCCAACTTTGATAACTGCAATGCTGAAACAACCTTAAAAAAGAGTAAATTAATACATCCACCATTTAACACAAAAGCAATGAAAAAATATATCCCCCAGTGTCCCAAATATGTACTCTAAATGCAAACAATTCACTCATGAAACTGTTTGGAGGAACATTCAAGACCAATAAAATAATTTCTACATGAATTCATTTGCCTCGTAATGGATAAATTAAAGTCTGATAAAGGATCATATATGTACTTCTCTAAAATTAAGGAATGATAAGGGATAAGAAAACTAGATCTGGAGGTATTTTTTTATTCGGTGTCGACAATTTTGTCTTCAAAACTGTCGACACAGAAAGTCCTCAGGCATAGATGAGATATGTATAAAGACTTGTGAATACCATAGATCACAGTTAGATAACCCATGACCTGCATAGTTATTAGCTGTTAAAACATTCGCTATGGCTGAGGCCAATTGGTGTAAACCAAGTAAATAGAAAAAAAGAACTTTGCTCGTCACCAAACTACAATAAATTGGTGCTGCAGTGAATGAGTAAATCAGTTTTAACACTTAAGAGAGGGAGAGTCCTCGTGGAAACCAATTATTGCAAACATATAGTACACAAATTTAAAATGTAAAAACAATTGTGGCCCATAGATAATATGCTGATGTTTTTGGGGTTTCCCTATCCTTAGCTGGAGACCTCTTTAGGGCTGATGTGATCAAGGCAAGGGAGAGGAAACATCAGCCTTACTTTAACAAGAAGCCACAAAAACATCAGCAAGTCAGTGCACTGCTTGTTCATAAACAAACCAATTACCTTTGAAAATACAAGGACATATTTGTGTTTGACGTAGTCATGTCACTATGAAACAATGAAATTAGTAAGTAGGTAAATAAAATCAACTGATTTGGGCGTTACTTGGTGGAACGATGAAATATTCATGGTGAAACAAAAACACAGTACTATTCCACAAAATTTATTTAAGCTGTCATAAGTTTAAGCTGTCATAAGTAAGTTTAAGCTGACAGCTTAAATAAATTTTGTGGAATAGTACTGTGTTTTTGTTTCACCATGAATAGTATGTAGGTTGTTCAATTGAAACAGCAACATATTTTCATTATGAAAACAGTAAATATCGATGGTGATATTATTCATCCAGCAGATAGGACTTTCAAGCTTCTATATAGCCCTTAAAAATACACTTAAGCCAAATAAGGGACTTGTTATCACAATATATACCGTAAAGTTTCATACAAACTTACATGAAATGAAACAAATTATTTTACTCACTCCAACTACAGCATTCGGATTTTTTCCAGGAGTTGCAGATAAAGCAACCACACGAAACCGTGACATTGGATATTGCTCCCTCAGGCGGAATAGGCTCCTAAAAGATTGACATATTGCATGGTTTCCGGCAGCACGATGAGCTTCATCCACTACAACACAACGTACTAATTCTCCAGGACATAGTCCAGTACCCAGGTCATTCGCAAAAACTTGGGGAGTAGCAAAGAAGACACGTTTCTCTTTCCAAGCTACAGCTCTGTGAACACCAACTTTTGATCCTGTGAAATATAATAAAGCAATTTCATTAATAGAATATATAATAAGTATTACAAACAAAAGGAAAAATAAGCCTAAGTAGCAAATTTATTGAAGTCATAGTTATTAAAAACCCAACATTCACTTCAGTGAAAGACTACGAATTCGTAAGGATATATTAATATAGAGTGCATTCACACCAATAAGTATATAGAACAAATGTACTCCAAAGACAAAACTTACAGTCCCATTTTTACGGTTTTACGATGTCTGCTCAAGTTCACTAATTTTTAAACAGTATTTTATTCTCATTTCTACATAGGTTGATGATAAGAAAACTTACTTTGAAAAGGGGAATTTAAGCATAATTGGATGACTTCTTTCTTGAGCCTCCATTTACGCTATAGGTTAACATATCACACTATCGATAGTAACTCTTCTTTGAGGTGCTACCCAACCATCAATTCTTATCCAAAGCACTGCATGTAACAAGTGACTTTGTTAGCCATATAACACTGACGGACGTGCTAAGTTATTTGCACTGACCGTGAAAAATTCATTTGGCTTAGGTAAAATGACAACCATATCATCGTCACATTATGTTCTGCCCAAGTGTAGTACCAAATCTTTAGAAAACTATATGGTAACAAACCTTACCAGTGAGCTCAGCCGTATCTTCTGGAGGAATCCCCATAATGTCGTAGCAAGCATGGATCTGCTGGGCAACAAGTGGTCGAGTGGGGGCAAGAAATATAATTTTCCCTCGAGGAAACCATCGGTAAAAATTGTACATAACAACAGCAGCGATAAAAGTTTTTCCAAGACCTTTTATGGAGTAAATGGTAGAAAAATAAAAACATCACCCTACACGATCATTACTTATTGAAAATATAATTGAAAAATTGTAAGTTTAGCCTATAATCATACGAGCTGATATTTTTTTTTTCTAAGTAAAAAAATATATATAATGATATGGTCATTTACCTGTGGGCAAGCTGACCAAAGTGTTGTCAAACAAGGCTGAATGAACTATATCAAGCTGATATTTTCTCACGGGATAATTGCATGGATATATCCACGTTCTCCCAGCTTCCTTATCAAATCCGTCGGCACCATCATCACCAACTTCGCCGACAGAAACGACAGACTTCCGAGGCAACACTTCCTTATGAATGTAAACGTCAATTGAGTTAGAGCACTTTTTCTTTTCGGGTTGCCAATTAGAAGTCTGGGGATCTGCTGATACTCCTCCATTCTCAATTGCTTCTCCGACGTGTACAGCATTTACAACTTGTTCTTCATCCCATTCATCCCAACAATCCCAACCACCTGCCTCTAGTTCTTCTACATCTGAGTTACATGATGTTTGATTTTCTGCTTGCGAAAGACGAGGCAATTCCACCTCTCTGTAATGCCTGTTTGGAAGAAAATTTATTAGCTCTTTGAGATCAATCAACACGAAAAACTCAGTGCCTGAGCGCAAAATTACGGGTCCCACCTGAGGCTTTCTTCCAAAGCTCTGGCGAGGATTTCATCCTCAGTTTCATTTTCCATACCACGAACACCTTCTTTCGTTTCCTTGATCTACAGCAGCATTTGCTACAGAATTTCATGGAATTTCAATTCTTTGGCGGCAACGCCGATGCCAAACTTAAAACTAATGTTTTTAACACTGCAGACTCAACTTCCATAACAATCACATCCTTTGAACCGCTTCGAATAACACTGACGTCACATGAGTTCGGAAATCTTATTTCATTTCCTTTTAGTACGGAAGGTCGCCACAAGAAAGTCCCGCACGCAGGCCATCACGCACCTTGAAATGGCGCTGCGGGCGCTGCATTCGCGGCCGCGGATATTATTCTGGCGCATTTGGGCGCGGCATTGATTAATTTTAAAGTAATTCAATACGGCTGGGCAATCCATATTTTCGGGGCATATGAACAAGGAACGACCACCATTGAAAAATAACCTTCAGCTCTCTGAGGGATATAAAACCGTTTTATAGGGCAACATGTTAAAGGTATTTACTCGCAGCCAACTGAAGAAATGGCAATTTGTTATTTCTTGAACTAACTATAATATTACTATTTAATTCTAGACACTCTCTCTCTAAGGTCGGATCCTCCGTGGAGGATCAGCAAGGAGGAAATAAGTATCTTAGTTGCTAAGAAAACTTAACCATTTTTCCATAATTATCTACCTGCCCACACTATAACAATACGTATATCATTCAACTTGTTGACACGAATAAATGAATGATAATGTATGAGAGCGGATAACAATTCATGAATCTTCTGCAGTTCATTATTTTCAATAGAAAGTTACATCTAATAATTCATTCTTTGATGTCTTCCAGTGACATTCCAAGTATAAGATTTTTTCTAATCAAGGATTTCATTCTGTTGATTGCCTTCTTTCATGCTCTAAGCTGAAATACATGGAGGTAAAAGATACCTTTGGAGATTTTACAAGAAACGTAATGAAGCAGATGTGTTATCCGTCCATTGTGAAGCCTCATTAAGGAAATTCGGATGGTGATGGCTATATAGATAGCCATGAAAATTTATCACAATTTTTGAAAGGACAAATACTGATATTTGTCTTTGAATTATTCTAGAACCTTTCTATAAACATGCGATTATTACAACATCCAGCATTTTTTTCTCTGACCTCAGGTATTAAAGTACATATATTTTTCTGCCTCCAAGGAGAAGGTGCAACTTGTGGTTGTAGTGGAAACTCATGGTGGTATTATTGAATTATGCGTGAAGAAAATAACAGATATGGTTATTCATGTCTCTGTTGGATGGAGACACAAACAAGGCCCTGAGGAGACTGATGTTAGCTGCCTAATATGATGGCAAACTTCTTGTATACTTTCTGAAGTCATCTAAATCCCAGTAGGGATCAGTATTTGTCTAAAAACCCTCCATTATGTCATATTTTACCTGTGGAGTGAGACCATCTGATGGGTCACACTTTCCCCTAAGTAGGTGGCCCTGGGCAAAATGGCCCTACTTCTTCCTCCTCATCCACAACTTGGCCCATAAGTTGTGATTCGAGAAAAGCCATTGATGTGCAATTTTGTATCAAACACACATTCCTTGTGTTGCTCGGTCCAACTACCCGACCTCACTTCAGAATGGAGTTTGACAACTTCAGTTGAAAAAGATGGCATTGGCATACCCAGGTGCCTCTGTCTGACACTTGCTTCAATCTGACTCTCGTATTGGAAAAGCCCAGAAATTAGCATTGAGGCAATGCACAAGGTCCTCTTAATAAAGGGCCGCTAGCAGAGTCCACGACTGCAGTGGGACTGCGTCATGTTCCTCTACTTACCATCTACCTGCTCCCATTGGCAAAGGACCCTCAAATGAAGCACCAAATCTTGGTTGGGGCTAGAAGATGAACTTACGCGAGACCCACTGGTAGGTCATACCACTCTGAATAAGTATAATCGTGGCCCAACAAACTCTGAACCCAGGATGGGGGATTCAGCTCCAAAGTGAACAAGTTCAAATATAGTAAAATCCATTGGGTGATTCAGGCAACATTGGAATAAACCCAGTTAAGTCAGCCAATGAGGCCGAAAGTGAAAGTATACTACCAGTAATACACCTCTTATCTCAACACTTCTTAGTAAAATATCTCTAGCATTAAAGATATCTGTATTTCATTTGACTAAAATACAGGAGGATGATACCATTTCTAGAGAGCACCCCTTATGGTTATCAATTACATCAAATGTAATACATACGTATAAAAATGAAGTGATGATAACTGATAACAAGGATTTACTAGTTGTATCTGACATAAGCCCTTCAAAAAGATGATTTGGACTTATTTTCAGAGGGAGATTGATATTTTTCTAATAATATATCTATAAGCCAGACCCTCAGATGTATTCCATTCAGAAAAAGTATGGGCTTGTTTGAGAAATTAAGCTTCTTTTACTACATACCACTGACAAGGGGATTGCTATGATCACATACATGTATGTAGTTGCTGAGGTTTTAAAAATGTATTTATAGCCATTAAAATTTCAGCTGTTTATATTTAGCCTGTATATGAGGATACTGATTACAAATGAGCATGGATTTTTAGCAGATACTGCTATAGCACACCATCATTAGTGCTGTGCGAGAGTCGTTTCAGCAGTGGAGACACTCATTTCTTGGCATTGTCGGGACAGGAAAAACGGTGCGGCGAGTAATGCCCAAGTCGGGAGTCTTGACTTGACTCGAGAAGTCTTGCCACCCGCTACGAATTGAACATTTGCCAGTGACAGTGCGAAATGCACCAAAAAGTCAAAGTTGTGTTGTCGTTGTAGGAGTGTGTCATGCAGAAAATTTAGCAGTGGATGGACGTAGATATAAGTTATTAACAACACTGTGTTGCAAGATTGGGAAGAAAGTTAAAATAAAGGAACATGTGAGGGAATTTATTTACCTCTGAAATTAAAATCCTCCATCCAAAAATTGATGAGGAATGCAAAGAATTCTAAGAAATCCTTTAAAGTTGCGTAGAAATATTTCAAGTTAAAAGAAAATGTCACCAATTTAAACAAAGGAGATAAGCATTTTTTAGAAATTAAATGTTAATGTCAAACAAATACATATTCAATGGTTGTTAAAAATATTATTTAGCCGTTATTATAATAATGCTCATTAACATTTTGTAATTTACCTTAAAATCCCCGATAAAAGGGCCACCCCTTCAAATGGCCATTTTTCTTGGGATCAGCAGTGGCTGCACTGGAAGGATTTTACTGTACATGATGACTTACACTAGCTATGTATGCTACTTCACAGTAGCATACATAGCTAGTGTGTGTACTTTAACCTGGTTAGCCCCTTGAGTTAAGCATCCTCAGCACCACTAAGCCACTCATAGCAGACCCCACAGTGTAGCTGTGGACCATTCACCATAGCAGTGAAGCAGAGGACCATAATCCTAACTCAACCTCCACGGCTAATTTTGATTCTCATTTCCACATCACGCAGTAGCTTTACGCCAACAAAACCATTATTGAAAGTTTGGTACATATATAAGGGTGTCCAGCCAATCAAAGCAGAGAAATTCGTGCATAATTCCAGATTTTCCAGGGAAATTTTTACTAACTTCTAGGTTAACATCACGTGATTATTACGATAGGTAAGAATTTAAAAACATCCAAAGTTACTTCAATAATTTTAAATATCTTTATATCTATATATTATTTCTCATTGCTAATTTTAAAACTATATTTATATTTAAGCAATGCAAGTCAAGAAACTGCTTTGACCTCAAAGTAGATGTTGATGTCACCTGGAAATATATTCTTCCCGTTTTTGAATCTTACTAGTCAATAGCGCAAGGCATTTCGATTCTGTTGTCTTGTCTGACATTCCACGTTTCAATGCACTGTAAAAATTCTACTTTGCTACTGCACTTGATGGTACTTGGAGGAGGCAACCGACAGTTGAGGTCATTTGCGCCATGTGGAAAGGGTATGGAAGGAAGGGTGGAGAGAAACCCAGTGTCGGCATTAGCCTGCTCTTAACAAAAGGCACCAAGGGGACCACGGATTAACATCCCATCTGACAGATGGAGTGTCGCGCTTGAAATGTCCTCCACACAGCATTCAAGCAGTCTCTGAAAATTCTCTGCCACCGCCGGGATTTGAACCCGAGCCCGCCAGGTGGGAAGCCAATACTCTAGCCACCACTCCAACCCGATCCCCCTGCACTTGATGTTGGCCACGCAGGCGGTGGGGATAATTACTTGCCAACCATACCTAAGGTCACAGGTTCTAGTCCTGCCTGGATGGGTTGCCCCTTCCAGGACATGGATGCGTGTGATCGTCGGTTGTTGATTGTTTAAACTCCCAATGTAAAGGCCTGATTGTGCTACTTTCGGAGATAATTGAGATTTAAAAAAAAAACAAATTATGACAAACACATTATAGGCCAGAAAGTGGGCATTGAAATGGCAACATTTTAAGTGAAATGAATTTGAAATAAAATATTTTGAAATTCCAGGTAGGAGCAAAAATTCATGAATAATTCCAGTGACTAAAAATTCAAGCATAATTCTCGATTCTACCGGTTACCCTGTATCTAGACTCACTCTCGCAGTTTCAACAGAGGTTGGTTCAGGTAGCTAGAGAGCTGACCCCAAAACAAGTTCTTGCCACCTTGCACTTCAAGGATTATAACCAAATGGAAAGTGCAAGTTCATGGAGGGTACCACAGACTTCATCCTTAACTTGAATCAGGACCCCAAGGATCCGCAGCCTAATCCTCCACTCACAAGGCCACCAAGGTCTTCCCAGAGCCATGAGAGGTAAAAAAACATATATAAGCTCACAACATACACCTATTTATGTACTTGTAATTCACATGTTGTGGGCATACCATACATCTACAATAAACCTAAAGGTATGAATGGGAGAGCTACATATTTATCACCAATTTTGCCTCCTCTCCTCAACAACTTGTTCCTCGGGTTAACTTCGCATTATCTGCATACCTAATTCTGATAATGCTGAGCTAAGCTAACACTGATCCATCTATTATACTTCAGCCCTTGCTAAATGTTTTTCATTCAACAGATGTCGGGAATATAGCTTAGATCATGTTACAAGTTTATCATTAAAAAAATAAAATGAATACACAAACTTTAAGATTATCAATTTATTATTATGTTAAATTCAACAACTTGTTCAGAGAGGCATTATTCAAGCACTAAGACATGCAACCAAGCTTAACCCTCTTCCTTGAGTCCTTGAGTCATAAAGAATAACCAAATGCATATTTGCAGCAGAAAGAGGAATCTCGAGCACAAAAAGTATTCCGAGTAATCAACAGAAGTATGAGCAATGTGATTATAATCACATAGAATTTACACTAAAACGGGAAGGTAATAAGACAGCCTACATACCACTTTAGATTGTAAACCTAAAGGGGTCTTCAGCTATAATATTCACAATTCAAAAAGGTAATAGCTTAATGGCTGAGATTTCCCCAAAGTTTTTCTGATCGTCACACCCCACCAATAAAAATTCCTTAACTCCATTCACTGAACCTGATAAAACACATTTTCCACAGCAGTTACATGAAATCATCATAATCATCCAGATCCTTGTATGCTGAATATTCATTCATGAGATTCTAAAACAAAAGTGAAAAACATTAACAACTTTCACATAGTTAATAACATCAGAAAAGCACAATAACAAAAAATTTAAGCTGAGAACATAGTCCCCATACTATTAAATACTTACAGTGTTTCCTTCTAATCTCAGCTGCGCTTTTCCTTTGCCCTTCTTCTTGGCCTTATCGCCTTTTTCAATCTTGACCTTTTCTGTACATATTGCCTCGGTGACTAATTTCAATTTCTTAAGGCTAGCCAAGGGTACTGAGGAAAAAAATGTTACATCATACTACTATAAATATATGTAAGAACGAAATGAATGTAAAAGCATCTCAAGTGTTTTAAATAAAAGTTACATGAATTTAACAAGTTCATAAAAATTTTATAATTATTTTACCCAGCATGTCAACTAACACTGAGTACAAGCTTGTACTTAAAGAAGTATTCCGTTTCCACTTACAATTTATACTGATATTCCTGACTATTTCTTCAGCAAAATCTGGGAAATAAGTTGATTTTGAAAGTGCGTCAAGCTTCGAAATCAAAAGTTTTTGATATTCGGCAAATTCCTCTTCAGTAGATGGTGTACCATCCAAACCAGTGGCACTGGGCTGCGCACTTACACCTGCAAAATGAAGATATGAAGATACATAGAAATGATAGATCATATGCATACTTTCAAAATAAAACTAATAAATTGACAAATAACAATCGTAAATAAAAAGGAATGGAAAAGTCTTCATCAACAACCTCCCGCTAAGCACCAAGGCAAACGAATTATGAATAGGATACAGACAAAACTCAGAAAGGATCCTGCTACACCGAAGAAGGAAATAACAAACTAGGTATTCTCAATTACCTCTTCTGATATTAACATTTGTTACACCTCAAAATTTTTTCCATCCTAAGATGAAATTACAGATTTTACTGGCCTTAACTTAAAATAACAAATTTTTGAATGACATTGATTGTTCTAATGGGAGTGTGATGACTTTCTTTTCCTATGAATTCATACAAACATATTCTAGAAATCGATGGATTGCAGACTGAACATGACTTAAGTGACTCAGATCTCCAATTAAATTCTTGAAAAACATAAAGACTTATGTCATCCTAAGCATTGCAATGAGATTCCCTTTATCCCCTTCCATGACTTTCAGGGTGCCTACGTCACTAGTACCTGATCATATTAACCCTTTTACTTTTCTTTCAGAGATTTTTAGCAAAATGGCATATCCAATTGTAGAGAAATCTGGTCACTGAATCAATAAATTTTCTTGCAGTATTTCCATCAATAAATATTTTCCTCCACCCAGACAATATCTACTGCTGGAACTACCACCTTTACAGACACCATTAGAAAAAAAATTGATAGCATTTTCTTGATACCAATTCCGAGTTGCTCACACATCCCTACTTCTCACACAAGAGTAAACATATAAATGTATTTGTCAAGAAATAATTTTCGAGATAACTTTCCTCATGGTAACAGATTATCTTCGGTAATGCATAGCTAGTAAGTAGCGATGGTAAAAATTGTGTACCAAGCCACCACTTCACAACTAATGTGATTACATCTCATTTTTTGCATCACTTTTATTCGATTATTTGCCACCTTACATGTCTATCATTCTCATATTATTGAACTTGATTGAGTGTTGAAGTCTGAGAGATATTCTGATTAAGTAATGGTGATGGAGAGAGAGATCCATTTCAGCGATGGCTAATGAATATATATTAAATTAACTTGAATAATCTATGATGATGAGATCAAATAGACAATTTTGGGCACATTTCAGCTTCTTGAAGTTGAAAATTTTTAATGAGGGAGATTTTAAAACTTTCAAGCAACAAAGGTAGAAGTTTGGCAGCTATTTCTCTTTGCTGCTAATTTTATTTCACTTAAATTCTAACGTTTTCTAGGAATAATAAATAACATCAAATGTGGACTAACTGCACTAAGCCATTTCCATATGCTGGCATCTTCCAAAACCAGTTTAAGTAGTGTTAATAAGGACAACTAGTGAAAAGTAAAACAATATCTGACTGATTATTTCCCAACCTCATGTTTCATTTCTGCCATCAAGAAACTTTTGTTTTGAGCTGGCAAACGTACACACACGGCTGCAGAACGACATGTAATCACAAGCTATTACCACTCAAAGATGAAAGAGTGAAGATGTTGAGACAATGGGTTTGCTATTTAAATGACCATTCAATTGAGATTTAACTAAATCAAACTTTTTATAAAACTTAAATGATGGCTTTATTATTACACAAGCATATTTCTGGTCTTCTGTTCAGTTCATGAACTTTCTTTTGGTAGGCAATCATGAACTGAGGGGCAGACTAAATCGATAAGATTTAGATTCAATGAGAGTTGAACACTTTCATAACAATCAGCTTCCCTTAAAAAAGTCTGTAGGGAATCATAGCACACACAAAATAGTTGAATTTTAAGGTAGCTGAAAACTTAACCCAACCAATAGCTAAACTACTACACAGCTGAAATAGTAACTGCACACTCATCACCCATTGTGTTCAGAGGGGGAGGGTACGGGCACCTTCTTATGTACTAACTCCACTAATCATGTACAAGAAAGAAAATGAGCAGTTACTGAATTAAACAATACATATGTATCATAGCAGAATTTGCTTTCTCAGCATTTTTGACTAACTTTTTTTACATTGGATCCTCGCTTCATATTTAGCTCTTCCTTTTCAATGCCACCAGAATGTAACATGGGCAAATACCCAGAAAAATATAATCGCCATTATCTTTCACACACTTCAGGAACAATTCCGAAACATTTGTATACCGTGATTCAAGAAATTAATTCTAGGACTTGAGAAGTAGAAAAACTGAACTCTGAACTGCACATTACAAAAGTTGCAAGAGCTAAAAATTTCATATGCAAGATAGGCATGCTAATAGGACCACAGCATTTCAGCTGTTAGTCCCAGCTTAAAAGCAACAGAATTGTGACTAATTGGCATACTATTCCTGGAGCATTAATAACAGAGGATAAAAGGTTTCAGTGAGTAGTCCCAAAAAGTTGGAATGGCCGAGACTAGTTGTATCACCTATTTGGAGAGAACTATGCAACCTGCTTACCATTAATACCACAATGGCCAAAAGACTGGTGCACCAAACCTTGACAGCATGATTGGCAGGAGATTGGCTCATAAAATTTTGATGTATTATGGCCTACATTTACCATAAGACATGGTGCCTTGCCAAGGATGGCAGACAGCAATAATTCCAAATGTCCGACAGCTGCCTTGATGGACTTGGACCGTGAATGCAAATCAATCATCTAGCATTGACTACAGGTCTTAACTAAACCATTGGGTAAGGCTGTGGAAATATCACACAAGCTAAACATCATCAGGAAAAATGAAATTTAAACTGGGAGGTTTGGCTGAAGATTTTTAAATGTAATGTATATGCAATAAAAAGTTGATTATCAGATTATCTATTCAGAGATAATGCCCTCTACACCTGTCCTTATTTCTTCGGCATCTACCCATGACTAGAAGTGTCTCCATTCCCACACGGCCACTGCATTAAAGTTTACAATGTTGCCAGACATGACCAACATTACGGAGAATCTTCAGAAACTGCAACGAAATCTCCTTCATCGTTTATGTACGCCCACTGCATGAGCATTGGTTCTGTGGCTACTTAAAATTTAGCAGCTAACAAGGGGAGGAATGGAATACTAAAATGCACTTTGATCCAAACATGGGCTTTTGCAAAAACATATTGTCTACATCAATACTGAAAATGTAGCAAATATGGTCAATAACATAAAAGTTACCTGGGACCACTGCGATGTTAAGGGTTCATTTTTTTTTCAGAATTGTGGCTAAAATGCATTCCAAAAAAACTGACTAACTAGACGAGCATCACGGGGAGACAGATAATTTAAGTGATTAAAGGAGAGTAAATCTACCTGTTGCTGAGGATTTGCACCCTGATGATTCAGATTCAGATTCATCACTCGGAGATTCTGAGGATGAAATTTCAAATAATGACTGACCAAGGCTAAAGTATTATCACACAAATACGCTGCATACAAGGAATAATCTAAAAAGCTTAGTTTCACGTGAAGTGAATAAGATAGGTACTGAAAAAAGAGTAAACATTTACGGTGCTTCACGATTTTTCAAACTGCCCAATGAGTTCCATAACCCTCTCAAGAAAACTAATAGTTATAAGGATGCATATAAAGTTTTGAGGGAAATACACAATATTCCAGTTAAAACGAGAACACTTTAAAATTTTACACACAAAAAAAATTTGACTACTCAACAGACCATGTTGTTGAAGTTATTTCGGGTTTCCCACCGGATAAGGTTCTCCATCTCTGTCGATGTTTCGATGGTCGTGTCGTCCATCGTCATCAAGCCCTGATGACAATGGACGACACGACCATCGAAACGTCGGCAGAGATGGAGAACCTTATCCGGTGGGAAACCTGAAATAACTTCAACAACATCATACGCCGGGAAAACCTCAGATCTTTCTTCAACAGACCATGCTTCGAGCACCTCGCGTCATTATCAAGACAATAATAATACAGTGGAACCTCGTTAAAGCGAGTACGGGCTATAGCGAGACCCCCGCTATTACGAGAGATAGCCGATGCACCGTCAATTGATCCTATTATAAGCATGTTAAAAATTTCGTTTTTACGAGGCCCTTTTGGTGTTGGCTCTCGCCATAGCGAGGGTTTCACCGCCGGAAAAACTTACACCAAGACTCCTTAATCTCTGTAATTGCTAGCGATCTGTTAGAAATGAAGTTAATGGAGTGCTCAGTCTCAAATTTATGTGGTAAACTGTCGTTCGATAAATAAGTAGTTAATTTTGGTGAATATATTGTGGCATTAGTATTCGCGAATGCTTGATCTTCTTTTGTTCCTCGGGCGGCAGAAAGCAGTCGTCAGCATACCCGCACGTCCGTGAGTTGCGTGAATAGGAAGCATTTGATGGAACACACCATGGCCAAAAAAACACCAAACACGTCTAAGCGAGAAAATAAAAATAAAGGAGTAATATGAGGTATATTGGCTATTATTTGCACCACCTCCGGTAAAGCGACAATTCGCTATAGCGAGTGTTTATTGGTGCACCGTGGGGTGTCGTTTTATCGAGGTTGCACTGTAGTTGTCTTCATAATCGGACAAGGTGCTGAAACCAGTTGCGGTGAACCATACAAGCTGCAGTAAAATCAAAACTCTCCTACTCTTTCCAAGAAAAATTACAAATGAGGTCTATGACTTTTTCACTGTCAGATGGTGCAGAGCAAGTAAAATGCCCTTATAATCCTCTCCTGATCCTTTACCTGTGGGCCGGCAGGGAGGACCCCAGAGATAAGCGACTTAAGAGATTTATAAGTGGAATATCAGATCATTTGGTGAAATTAATACACCTGCAAAATCTACAAAACAAATACTGTTTGAAATTTCCTGAATTTTCTGTTCGATTTGAAAACACCAAGGAAATCAGTTGATATTTAACAGAATTGGTTAAAAGCTATTCTATTTTAAAAGTTGGTTTCCAGTTTGCATTGAGAAGATTGTGGAAGGACCAGCTAGGTCATCAAGGATGTAGAATGCGACCTCTAAACAAGTGAGAGACGGATTGTCTGGGCAAGAAGGGCCGCACACCAATTGTCCCATTCATAGAGTTTGGGCCGTAAACATAAGAGGGGCACGGGAGAGTATTTCAGAAGAGAGGGTCATATGTTCTTGTACATTTTTTCTGTTGTCACCAGTAGCCGCGTGGATATAATACTTCCAGCAGCACAAGGGTAAGTTATTAAATAATTTTTGGATGAAATAGTAACCAGTGTTACCAGTTACACTGCAAGTTGATTCAGGTAATTGGGGCAGCACCCCTCCCAAAATAATGGAAAAGGGAAAGTTTACAACACTGCACATCTCTAAGAGTTGAGTGCAGCTGAGGTGGGCCAGCTATTTCACAAAATATAATGTTCCAAGCATATAAAAATATGAGAACTCCAGATAAATACTAACAGATCCTAATAGGAAATTTGAGGAGGAAAATTACAGTTTTGTACTTAAAAACCATGAAGCATGGTTGCTGAAATTGAGGTTCATAATGTGAACAGCATACCAATAAATTCTGTAGCTAAGCAGGTAAAACTTCGCGAGCATCATAATGTTTTCAATCATTTTTGTTTGCCTTATAGAGTTGGTATACTTTTTCATTATCTGATTTTTAGCACAGTAAATTATACTTTTTTTCATTATTCTTGGTATCATCCACCCTAAAATTTACTGCAGCACCACTTTGCAATTATATTATTCCATGCTTTTGTTTTTTAAATTGTTTGCAATGATGAAAAATAAATATCAGAAAACATTGTCCAAATTAACTCTTATTCCTGGACCAAAACTCCATAAAGCAAACAATAATTACAGTGTAACAAATTGCAAGGTCAATTTTTGAAATGGAGATGTTCTTCATTTATTTTTACCTCCTGAATACGAAAATGATATTCAAGGCTTTCACAGTTTTTGCAAATGATGTAAATGAAATGCAATTACATCAAAACCTATCCTATAACTCTTCAAAGGTATTGTTACATTTTTGGTGAACTCTTGGTCAAAAAAAACTGAAGAAATGTTATTAACTTTGTCAAATAGGTCTATCGTGCCTAATTCAGTGTGAAATTAGACATTATAGGCAGTATTTTCGGGTATGTGCATATAAGATTTCCAACAGTCAGTAGAAGGAAAGAAGTCATTAAGATTTAGCATCCCTATTATGGCAGAAATATCATACAGGATGCAGATGACATTGAGTTTGAAGTAGGCACTTACGTAAACACTTCTTCTGTTCACCTTATCTTAATGATTTTGTTCGTGACCAGGGACTGACTCACGGAGAAGCAGAACACTTCAATTTAAGAACTAGTCAAAGACATTTGCTCACACTCAGTGTGTAGGTTACATTTTACAAAAAAAAGGGACTTGATATCTACAGGATATTTTCCTCTGAAGGATTCCTAAGTGCACTGCAGTGATGTAAAAGGTTTGAAGGGTCATCTACTCTGCACTTGCTCGGTGACTGGAGATTGTTGTGCAATCTAAAAGAATCTTGAAGGCAGTGCTAATGCACCATGATGGTATACATGCATCAATACCTGTAAGTCATTCTCTGCACACAAAGGAAACGTCACGAAACAAACAAGATTCTTCGTTATTTCGATCACAAATAGTGCGATTTCATTTTGAATTGTTGGGCATGCATCTAGGAGCTTAATCATGAGATGTTATTCTCCTTCGTATGTTATGGAGGCAGCCAGGTTTCTGACAAACATTGAGAGGCAAATCAGTGGCCTAGAAGGTTTGTCATTAGTCCAGAGGACAAAAAATCAATTTAACTCCCTAGCATAGCATCATAATTGAGAAAATGCCATCATAACTGTAAATCCTGTGATTCTCAATGAGTTAGAAGTCATGCCTGGACTCCGTAGTTCCAAAAATGGGTGCTCTAAATGCAGAACAGGTTCATAAGTTCCATCAGAATAACAAAGAAATGCAAAAACAATATTGGACAATTTGGGATGCTCAGATGATAGGTGACTACTGCTGGATACTTCACATATAGCACACAGATGCCTATAAGGGGAAAAGCTGGGGCTATTCATAAGAAACTACAGGATGAAAGATGTAGGTAGATGCTCTGTACTATATTTCCTGTTTTCAAATATTAATCTACTCAAGAATCGTTTCCCATGTAGGTACAATGTACCTATACATATGACACCTATATTGGCAAAGTATACTATTTGTGCAAAAACTATGGGTGATACAATGTAATGAACATCATTTTCAAACTCAGGAGGCAGAAATACTTTGAGAACACATTCATTCGTGAAAATAATATTTTAAGCACATAAAAATTACTATTGTTGATGGTTTTCTTAGTAATTTCACTTTTTTAGGTATCTGTTGGCTAAGTTACAGATGGCATCATCTATGTGCATAGAGAGAGGATCATTTTTACGTCAATAGAACTTGCTTTGAATAAAATTTGCTCCAAAAAAGTATTCAGTACAAAGACTGAGCAAACACTATGATCAATACAGGCAGTCCCTAAGTTACTGAAGACGTAGCTATTGTTAATCTATACTTACCTAAGTGGCAAAGAGATTTTCGATTTTAGATAAAAAAATAATTTTTTTACTGGCAGAGAAAATATCTAATAGCCATTGATCTGACACAGAGTTTAACTATATGATTGCCAACACTGATCACAGAAATATACTATAAATCAGGTTAATCAGTTGATTGGTGGCACCACTTGCCACAACATATTTTTCATGCATGCAACCGGTCATTTTGGGGTAGATAAATCTAAGAGATGCAACTATTAGGCATTATTAATTTTTATTTAAGCAAATTAATTCAGAAGGTACATAAAGATTTCATTATTTTGCAGGGACCTGAATTAAACTTTGCCAAAAGTTTACCTCTCATTTCTCCTTATCAATCAATATGTTCAGAGCACAGAATTGGTTTTTCATGAATTTTTGACATAAGTAAATTATTACTAACCTAGCACCAGTTAGAATGCAACAATTACATTAACTCAGGAACTGCCTTTACTACATCAAATATAGTGAAAGCCTTTTGGATTTATTAGGTTTATAAATACAAGTCTACAAGTTTATGACAAGGATACTAGGAGCTGCCACTGGTACTATATTCGCAGGGGATCCTTATGAAGGTTTTTAAGTGAGATATTAAAGTGATCGGATATTCTGAGTTCTGCAATTGAATGCATTGGCATAGAATAACAAGATTTTATAATTATGCTCCCATTGCCTTTATATTAAAGTTATTTCAAACAAAATTCCGTGTCCCTAAGTGGATCTGGTGGTCCAGGTGCATCACTGAAGAATACAATGGAATCAGAATAGAGTACAATCTCCCACAAACTGCTGAAGAGGAAGCTATTGTCTCTATTTCAAATGTTCCCTTTCTAAAGCCTCAACCACTTCCCTCATCTTAGATGTAAAGGAAAGTTACCAGTACTCCAAATATATAATGGAAGTTACAAGAGATTTGAAAAGCAAACAATGTCAATAGAAACTTAAGTTACACACGCGAGAGTAATATGCATTTCCACAAATGCCAATAGTAGCCAAAGTAGTAGAATCTGTACCAAAGCTGAACTTAATAATTTCAATTGTCTTTGTCTTCTGACCACAAAAAATAACAAAATGGATATCAAAACTGTTGTCAAACCAATGCACAATTGCACACTGATGGAGAAACCAAAATATCGTTAAATGTATAGGTCCTAGTTTTAAAAAATAACCTTGATGGTATTAATGTTAACCAACTCATACCTTTTGGCATTATACTGGGCACACTTCTCAGAAATGTCTCGACTTGAATACACATCTGAAGTCTGAATTTATAGAAATCACAAATAAGAGGTAATAAGGACATTCCTTCTCTCTCTCACTGACAGAACACTAATGATAAGAGATTACATTCGAATCCAGTTAGCTTGAATGCTATTAAAAAAACTGCAGAAAAATGAAGCACTGGGTGAAGGACTCGGCAAAAACGGTATCATAGTAAATCCACAAAACTCAATCAGAGCCATCATTACAGTTAAAGTATTGATGTCTGAGCAGAGGACACCCTCAAATTAAGACTTAACGAGGGAAGAGAGGGGCTAATTTTCCAGCTGACAAAGAGTTTGCAACAATATGCCAAAGTTATCCATGGTTGCTACATCAGTTTTAAGTCTCAAACCGCTAAAAATGATAGTGTTTGAAGCAATTTACCCAATACTTTACAGGAAAGAGCTCTAATCACCACCACCCACAGGGGTAAGTCCCTTACCCTACTAACTCCCTTGTTTGTCTTGTAATACAAGTGATCACCCAATCCCCTAAATTTTCATCAGACATTAGGAATAATTGTAATAAATGCACAAAAAACTGGCATTAAAAAGAAACAAAATGCTTTTGCACAGTAAAATTACCTCGGCTATATAGCTATATATGAGTCACCATGACATTAGCATGCATTAATTACATACAATTTAAAAAATTGACACTTCAGCGAAGAATTAGAATCACAACAAAATGATGGGTCGAAAACACTAACTGGACACATTTGAAGTGCCACTAATATCAGAACACATCATACCAAATGTCTCCAAAGCTAATTTTAAATCGGCTTCTTCCTGCAGCTTTTGACGGCGAAGTTTCTCCGCTTGCCGTTCCTCCGGTGTTAGCTCTTTTTTCACTTCCTCGTCATCATCATCGTCAAGCACTCGATTCTTTTTCGCCTGCATTTTTTTTGCCAGTTCTTCCTTGGCCAACCTCTGATGATTAAAAAAATAAGTAATTTCAATGAACTTAGTCGCTGGTTACATGTTGTCGAAAACAACACAACACGATTCACACCATGTAGAGAGACCAAGTGCAGGACAGTTTCTGTACTGCCAGGATTTCTTCAAACAATAAAATTCACAATGAACAAACCAAGGGAATAAGGTTTCATCAAAAATAAACGTAATTATCAAATTAGTTTTAATAACGTTTCCTTCAGCATGCTTTCATGTGGGTTCCATATGCTATCGAATCATGAACATAAAATAAGTGCAACCATTGCAACCGTGGTTGAAGATTAACACAGAGAATCACCGACAGCTTAAATCATGCACTTTTTTGGATCGACAGAACTGGATGATATCAACAAGCTAAAGAGAAAGATAAGTAAAACAATAGTACTTTCAAATAGACCGAAATTATATTAATCCCTGCTTTGAAAATATATTGACAAATGAATCTTGTTCAGTAATCAGGCAACATTGACACTCTTATCAACATAAAATATAATTTTCAAATCTATAAATTCATAGAAAATAAATAAACGAGGAAATTTGACCATATATCTCATATATATGGACGAGACTACTTGATGAACACCACACGTCATGAGCATATGCTGGTCTCAACTCCACACTAATTCATCTAATTTTGGATAGTTCCTTAACAGCCCAACCGAATTAAAAATTACTTTAATTTACCTCTTTCTCTTCGATTTTTTCGCTCAAGGTTTTCTTGGATTTCTTCACCTGAACTGCCTTTGAAGTAACATCGTCCTCCTGCTTTTCAACATCTTTCTTTTCTTCCTTCTCTTCCTCGTCATCTTCCCAATTATCCTAAACACGGGTGACACATAAAAATGATTTACATCAAAACTGAGGAGGCTTTGCACCATAAAAGAGAACGTGGATAGTATGTAACGATTAATTAGCAAACTTACTTTCACATCATCATCTTCGTCTTCTCCTTCCCATTTATCGACAGCAGAAGGTACCTTGGGCTCCGGGTCGAAATTGTCTCTATCTACAACAGAAATTAACGGTTCCACAGATGATCTCGCAAAAAACGAAGCAAAAATTAATGACAATATGCTATGAAACTCGTACCCCACTCATCATCCATGTTGGACCAGCTATTGATAATTCTTAATTTTCAGATATAGATACGATAAAAGATAGAAATAACAACTCCCTGAAATTCCTTGATTAAATTAGACTAAACATAAGATCAGGGTCGACTTAATATAGACTTAAAACCACCACAATATGTTTTAGAATGGTAGCACATGGATATACGAAACGCGGAGGACATTCTTAACTCTCACTTGATATGCATTTTCATTGGCTAACTCAAGAGGTCGCCATTTGTAGCGTGGTGAGCGCTTTCGCGATTCGATTTTTGTGCTTAGAAAGAGCGCAAATCAACCGCGACTTTTGAAATGAGTAATCGATATCACACTAAAATATGATTGTTCTCACAAAAAAATAATTGAAGGAATAAATTACCCGAGTATAATAATGATAGACTGCTGCTATAAATAAATAAATCCTGCTATTTTATTCCCTACGATCTCATTGATATCCTAAGATCTTTGTTCCAAAGTGAAATTGTTCTTGATTGAGTAAATCGTTCAATTGACCAATGCACCAATACAAGTTACTCCTTGCTCAACTTAATAATTTACTACGCTTATTGCCCTCGATAGTCTATCATTACCATGACCACATTACTAGGTAGATATATTATTTCGTCATAAACGCACTTTTTAAGCGAATTAGTGATTATATCCTAAGTGGACATTGTAAATGGACTTGACACTTTTGTCATTTTTTGAATTTCAGATGCAGTATTAATTTTTATTTAAGCGAATTGATGCAGAATTAACATGAAGATTGCATGAATTTTCCAGGTCCCTGCAAAATGTTAATGATCCACAACTATGGTTAACACCTATGTGTTTCAGCATTTCCGTTTATAGTGTAACCCATAAGTTACTTGTTCGGTCATAGTAATAGTTTTCACGCTTTTTTCCATCTCATCAGTTTTAAATTGACGTGTGGTCTTTATTTTAATCAATATCTTTCAGATTACGAAGAGCATTGGAATAATATGAAAGTATTTTGGAAAATTTTGTTTGCGATTGACTGCATTTACCACCACTAAGCCATTGATAAAATAGTTTTTGAAATAATTCCTCATAAGCATTTCTGAAAGTGCGGGGTTAACTCGTGGAAATAGAAAAATAAGACGCTCGTGAAATTTTAGAAAGAAAGTGTGTAATATTGACGTTGCTATTTTAAAAATTTTATGGAATATATTCATACAACTAGTTGGTGAGTGCCATGAATTTATCTTAGGTCAGAGGCGGTGACGATCTCCTGCATAACTGCGTAACAAAATAATGGTCGTATAGATATTTGGACGAGGTGTCCAACAGCGGTCATCAATTGTACAATAGGGTAGTTTCCTTCATCAAAGAAAACGAAAGACTGATTACGATTCGTTACCCACCATTAGTGTATTCATAATATACAAATTATTTGGTTTTATAATTCCCAGTTTATACGAATGGCAATGGTCAATTTAAACTGCATTTGAAAAAGGCCAGAGTGGCGCCCATGCGATGCCACTCCACGTGACAACACAGGGACCTAGTTTCTATACGAGTAGATAGGAGTTTTACATCGTCTGAGATTACTAATGCATGCATGAGGCACAGAGCTCAGGGAAAAATCTCTTAATAATCACACATTAAAAATACCTAAGTTCGGCAAGTTTCCTTCGTTTGATAGGGGAATAATAATCCTTATTTAAGCCAAGCGCTACCTGCCAGCAAGGTACTCTGCTACCTGCTTGCAGCCAGCATCGCAGCGGCGCACAATATCGTCACCCCAAGGTCACCTCACACGGCGACAGCGGGAACCAGGCTGACGTCACACGGGCTTTTCCCGACATTCATACTTAGCCGTTGCGTTTTCGCGCGCTTGAAAATTTTCACTTTTCATTTAATCGCGAAAAATAGATATCGTCATCTCAAAGTCTAAAAGCGTGAAATGCGTACTCCAGGAGTAATAATCTTTCGATTTAGGCAATAAAAATATAATAGGAAACCACCCTATTAAGAGAAGGAAGGTAAGGAAGCATGGACAGAAACTACGTCATATTAGGCGTGTACGTTCACCTCGTGTTTTTGAAAGGTGCCACAGAGATCAAGATTAAGGTCAGTATTGGACTGGAAAAGCTAACTACGTGGCATTTGAAGAGGATCAGGGTTCCTCTAGAAAATTGCCAAGAGAAAAGTTCTCTACCGCCCGGAAAAAAAAACAAAATTAAAAGATTTGGACTCGGAATCTTACTAGGTGAAGCCAATAGTCTGGCATCTAAGCAAACCTAAACCCCATAACCTATAGTATAGAGAAAAGATTCGAGTGTAGAAATAAAATTTTTGTTATTCTTCCAAACTTAATTGAATATGGTCTTCCAACTGTAAAAGTCGTTAGTCCATTGGCTATTTCCCGTTCAGCAAGATAGAGTTAATGAAAAATGAAGAGAACAACATGAGTCTTATTTTCTGATTTCTGTTTGTGGTTTCGAGGGTTTTCATTAATTTTCTTTGTTATAATTCAAGCTCATATCTCAAACACCTTCCTCGTTACCATTGAGTTCAGTTAACATCAGGTATTTTACTCGTAAGAAGCAAATATTTTAAGTACAAGATATTCATGGTTCGAATTCTCTATCCTCTGCATTCTACCTATCTAAAAATGAATTCCACATTCGATGTATCCGTAAGAATAAATAGTTAGTCGGATCGTTGAGATATGATGCATTTGTTCCGACGCTTTAATCCCCTTAAGGATGAGGATGATAACCATCATTTCAAAGTCCACTGGTACTTCCCCTTTTTATAAGGTATCGGTGATTAAGGAGCACGATAGATTTAAAGTTTCCGCTGTTTTATTTTCATCTTTTTTTCTTTTCATCTTCATTTTTTCTTATCTGTGATTTCTATGTCGACGCTAATATTGTCTGCCGCGCTTCAATGGCATGCTGACACATGAAGAGGCAATCCATTTCACAAGAAATGACATGTTTTATTTTTCCATATTGCGTATCTGATGATTAATACTTTATCTAAAATCATCGGAACCACTGTAGAATTATGTCTCCACTGCCATTAGTCCCGGATAATATGTACAGATGTAAGTGTCCAACCTTCTTTCCGATTATATTTATTTTCAAATCACTGGAGGAAGCTCGATTCCCATTCAATCATCGAGGAATATACGAGAATTCCAGAAATTGACAGGTCAAGCTCCTTTAGGCATCACCACTTACTGGTAATCGCCACCATGCAAGCACCAAAAGGTCAACCTCTAAATTTCCCATGTCCTCTGGGGTCTAAAGTCCAATCACCGCACCCCTCTTTTTAGGGCGACATGGGTGGTCCAATGGACCACTGGTTCATGTCCGTCAGCCCACTACATAGCCCGTTAGACCCAAAATATTTGTTTTCTTTTCGCCATACATCAATTTCATTACTATGATAATTTCCATATCCTTAAGGATTCACCACCGAGAAATTAAAAAAAAAACATTTTCATGTCATTCCATTACTCAGTTTTGTCCTATTAGGACTCCTGACGTTGACCGACGATTAAGAAAAAAACGCTCTTTCCCAGCTACATTTTCTGGGAATACCATTTGAAAACGAGAATTTTTGCACTGGTTCTCTACGCACAGTAAAAGTTGTACTACGTGGTGATGATAAAAAACTGACAGAAGTAAGATTCGATCAACCTTAAGAATCATGATAAAAGAAAAGGATATGGGAACGTCACCATACTACTTCTTGGGTTACTAGCTAATTAAAGTTGCAATTGAAGTATATTAAAATCACCTATACATGAAAATGACACCACTGCCACCTTATTAAGATTTAAAAAGCGTAAGATCAAAAAATATGAGCATTGAAGCAGCACATTATGAGTACTAAAACTTATTTTGGAATAATGGGTGCTGTGTGAGTAAACCTATGTTATTCACCTTCGCCTCCGATGAATTATCGCAAATAACCATTACCTTCGATAAGAGTAACCTTCCCTGGCGGAAATCGAACCCGCGACCTTCGCTTTGGCAGGCAAGGACTTTACCCCGCCGCCACCGAGGCCGTCGAAATTTAAGGAAAAATATTTTTTAACTAAATATCCGAGAGCTGCTTTTTAGTTCAGTCGCGATGTAACCCCCGGATTTTACTTACATCCTCTATCTTGTTACCTTAAAACTCATCGCCTTTAATTTTTTTAAACGACCTTGTATTTTGGAATGGCCGACTTTTACTCTGTGCACATATTTTCGACAAAATTTGGCAAATTTCCTAAAATCTAAAATCGATACGGTTAGGGTCAAACCTTAATTATAAATTGGAGGAGGCACACCTTCCTCCTTAAAAGTCGATACGCATGGTCAAGACGCTGCGTCAGTGGTGATAATATCTTACAAGCTTAAGTTTGTAATATAATGAAATGTAAAAAACATCCATTTTCCCAGACATTCCTCACAATGTCTTTTACATTTGATTGTGTTAAGTCGATTCCATAAAGTCACGCCCGAGACGAAGAATTATACAGCTTGTAAGATATTATCATTATACCTTTACATTTATTTTGACTAGGCAAAAGAGGACTAAAAATATCTTGGCTAATTGAATTTTGAAAATAATGGAATATAGGGTACAATTTAAAACAAGAATATTCAATATCAAAATGGAAAAAATTTACGACTCATAAACGACGACTTCGTTCAGGTGCGTACGGCGTGTCAAGTTTTATGACCGAAAAGAAAGAGATGAACGAAAACATTTATCATTTATGTCAGTGGATTTTAGGGGATAACTAATGAGTTACCACCTCTATGGTATTTTTGGAATAATTCTCAGAGCATGGACATTTTCCAAAATAAAATAAGTAATGACTTCAAATCACGGCAAACAAGGCGTCTATTAGACCGCATAGTATAGCGGAACTTAGCCAATGCAAATTACTAAATTTTGCCTTCAAGATCAAGTAACAACAAGGTGATATTTGAATTTTTGAGCGCTTCTTTCTTTATCGAAACCTGGAATACATAGTTTAACGGGAACAAATTTTCAACGGTAGATAAAATATCAGTGACGTTTAACGTTAAGTTTTCAATGTGATAAGGCCATTTTGCAATGTAGGGCAAGTTGGATAGTGAGTCGCAAAAATGCTTTAAAATGATAATTTAAGTTAAAGTACAAAAACACACATCCACACCATAGGGTTACGGGGACATAGAGTTCATTCACTGGAACTGGTTATTCGAAACCAGAACATCATATTGAGAGAGCTTATCGCACCAATGATATGGCCTATGGTCACATGAAAAATGTTTAAACATTGCACATACTTAGTAGGTGCACGTAGCAGTAGACAGCGCAGCAATGACACAGCTTAACCACAATTTTCATTTTAACAAATAATCGTGCATGTTTTTCGCAAAAATCAAGATACATACGTATAATGTGGAATTAGCCGCATTATATTTTAGGGAAATGAAACATATCGGTTTTAAGAATCGTGTGTGGTTTGAATTTTCCAAATTACATTACGGTGAAAAGGAAAGAGTAACTTTAACACTGCCAATCGGTAGATAAATGTAGACAAACTGGAAGCTACTAAAAATAAACAGGAGTGAGAACACGCTTTGATGGCTGAACTGGTTATAGCAAGTGTCGGCAACATTCCCTTGCCGGCTGGGCCACTGATTCAAATCGGCACGTACCTGCGGGCCGCCTTTCCAAATTAGCAAATCGTGGGAGACTAACGCAAGTATTTACCTGAGATGTTGAATGAAAAAAACCTTGCAGATTTCAAACGTTGTGTGACATCGTCAGGTCACCAGACGATGTCGCACATCGACGAAACTGGTCGATATTAAAATTACTTATGTGAAATCTATAAATTGAATGGAAGAAGCAGATATTTTGTGGAGATCCTTTACATGATATGAAGTGATACTACATTTTAATAGTTTCACTTCATATCTTGAAATCTATAAGGTTTTTTTCATTCAACATGAAGCAATTTCACGAAGTCACGCCTCAAACTATCCAATTTCCTGAAATATTTTGTCAGATTTTATTTAATTTACACATTTCACTCCAGCAAGGTATGCTCTGAATATTATCAAAAGCATAAAATTTTTATAATTACTACATCGTAGTGCAGAGCACATGAAATAGCTTGAGGACCACCACAACGAGCGGCCGGTGGAAACGAGACTCCAGCGCGGGCTCGCGGGGGTACACTTCTGGGCCGGGGTCTGTAAGCGCTAGCTTTTCACCCCTGCAACAGCGAGCGGCCAGAATGAATTTGGGGAATCTTGTATTTTCCTCTGCGGTATTTTCGCCCTTTATATGGACTTGCGGGTGATTCCTCAATGATTCACCGCTGTCTTTGCCGCGGTATTTTCCTGAAATTTGTCCAGAGCGAACACGCTGGTGTTCAAACTTCGGTTTTAGCTCAGGGGCACACACAATTAAGCTGCCTTGTGGCATTACATATCTGGAACCACACCACGTAGTACTCTGAAACCACCAAAAATCCGCAGAGGAAGAATATGCTTCTTTGTTTGGGAAATCCGGCAAAAATCTGAGGGATTCGCTTCGATATTAGACTAAGGCCAATCATTTTTCCTAAAATGAATCGTCACACCTTGTGCCCACTTGCGGGTGACTCCGTAGAGGTTTCATGATGGTTATCCCGCGGTGTTGATTTCGTAAAACAAAATGCCTGCCAGTTTTGTTCATTCTTCTTACTTAAAATTCACTGCGACATAGGTAAGCGATGGCAATTGAGAACAAGAGTATCAATAAGTTTATCACAATATCAAGTAAGTTTAATATCTATTCATTTTATATATGTATAAGATCCCTTTTGGATTAGTCACACCTCCAAGTCTATCCTTAAGTCGACTTTTTCCTCGGAATGTATACATTTAATGGTTAAATTTTCCACGCAAAAAGCAAGTGTCTTATGTCTTGGACCAGGGTCCGGCAATCTTTTTATCCTCGCGGAGTACTTATTAAAATTGCACGGCTCATAAGGACGCAATTAATTCATTTTTTACGAGTCTTTTTTACGAATTTAACATGCTACAAAAAATATTAAACGCACAGCCACCACAAAATTGCAACGAGGACCCACACGACCCCTGCGCGTCGCGGTTTGCGGACTCCTTTATTAGACGAAATATAATGGTACTCATATCTAGTGCGAGCTGGGAATTTACCAAAATGGTGAATGAAGCAACATATGCTTCGGTTCGATTTCATATAAATCATAAGGGTAAAATGTATCACACGTAATAACGCATACCTTCCAGATTGAAAATATATTAATTTTTTCTAAAAATAATGATTTCATTTAAATGAAAAGGAATTAGTCAACAGTTAGCCACGTTTAAATTTAAGGCAGTTTCTTCAACCTTTAGCACTCTGCAGACCAGTCAACCTGAAATTAAATCTTGCGCAGAGCATCCCCACTGGAAGCAAAGTTAAGTAATCACGGATCGTGGATGGGCAGTTTTCCACAGAAAAAATGTTTTGACGATGAGTGTCAGGAACTACCACCCCATGTGCCTTGACTCTTAATTATGGTTCCAATAAGTCGACTATGAATTGTCGATAAGGTAAAATAAAAAAATGCATTATTTAACACAAACAAGCGCAATGAAATAGTTGCCACACATATGAATAGGGTGGTTTCCTATTATTTTTTTATTGCCTAAATCGAAAGATTATTACTCCTGGAGTACGTATTTCACGCTTTTAGATTTTTAAATGACGATATCTATTTTTCGCGATTAAATGAAAAGTGAAAATTTTCAAGCGCGCGAAAACGCGACGCGTAAGTATGAATGCCGGGAAATCTTTCCGTGTGGCGTATTTCTGGTTCCCGCTGCCGCCCTGTGAGGTGACCTTGAGGCGAGTTGAGCGCTGATACGACGCAGGCTGCTAGCGGGTAGTTGAGTACCCTGCTGGCTGGTAGCGCTTGGCTTAAATAAGGATTATTAATACCTTATCAAACGAAGAAAACTTTCCGACCTTAGCCAGTCTTAATAAGTGATTATTAAGACATGTTTCCCTGAGCTCTGTGCCTCATGCATGCATTGGTAACCTCAGACGATGTATAACTCCTATCCTCTCGTATAGAAACTAGGTCCCTGTGACGTCACGTGGAGTGGCATCGCATGGGCGCCAATCTGGCCCTTTTCAAATGAGGATAAAAATGGACCATAGCCATTCGTCTAAACCGGTATTTCTAAAACGAAATAATTTGTATATTATGAATGTACTAATGGTGGGCAATAAATGCCTTTCGTTTTCTTTGATGAAGGAAACTACCCTATTCTGGAAATTCGTGGCTCTACCTTTAGTAAATTTGGCTGTGGTGAATGAATCAGTCAGATGGTTCATATACTAAGGGATGAAAGATGAGGAGTATTTTTGTAGGGCTACATGCGAGAGAGGATTTATCTTCTAAAGTCCGAATCACACGAACATTTTGCCGTCCTTTAGAATTGTATCTCCAGCGATAGGTTTTCGGGGACCAAAATCGAATGATCGCTCGACCCATCATTCTCTGAATCACTTGGTCGATCTCACCGTTCCTTTTTCTATCGCTCAAGCCTGAATAAAACGATCATTTTTCACGTCCCTTATGAGGGACAGCTCCAGCGATGACGGCAAAATTAATGTTTCACACGATCATCTTCCGCGATGGCTCGAGGGATGGGATTTCAATCCTTTTTTCAATCATTCGGTTCGTTCCCTTAATCCGTTGCTTAAACCATCTCTGTCATTGTCCTTCAGCCAGTCCCACGAATATTACGAAAGAGGATCCCCATGTCGGCCTCTAAATGTGTTTTCACTCACCGCGCATTTAATTGGGATTACTAAAATCGCCACTCGCGTCGCTGAAGGACAAATTTATCCGAGTTTCACTGAGAAATAAAATATAATTAGCGGTTTTAATCAAAATTGATATACATGATGATGTTATCTATCAAATGTATAAAAGCTCCATGCTATTCCTCGCAAATACAAAGCAAAATACTGGAAAAAAGTGGATCTCATTGCACTCATCATCACGCTACGGACATTTTTGAAATCGATTGAAATGCGATCGATGTGGCAGCAGGAATCAACCTTCTATGGTATGGAATTAGGCCTCCTTTATGCAGTCCCCTTTGCAAGGCCCCTAACAGCGATTGCAACGCCAAGCTTGACTTTAAAATAAATTACAGTGGTAAATACGGAAAGTGACTGCAAAAGCGATGGAAAAAAAGGACGTTGGAATTACCGAGTGATTCAGAAAATGACGCTTGGAACGATCACTCTTTTGGTCCCTGAAAACTTATCGCTGGAGCTATCATTCTGAGGTACGGGAAAAAATGAACGTATGATTCAGGCTTAATTACGTCAATTTGCATAATTACAACTGTCATTCAATTAAAAGCCAAGCGTGATGTAACAATCGCTGTAAGCGGCCAAGCTTTCTGATTGGCTGAAGGATGGTGCCAGCGACGAGAAAAGGGACGTGCCGAGTGATCGAAAAAGGGATGGGAATCCCATCGCTCGAGCCATTGCGGAAAAATGAGTCATCTTTTCTGCCATCATTGCAACGATCGCTAGAACTGTCCCTCGAAAGGGGCGGAAAAATTCATCCTATAGATTGGAGCCAAACCTTAGAAACATCTCCTGGTAAATAATAAAATAAGATCAAATACGAATGCATCCATCCTCTCTCCCTCAATCGTTATCGGTTCAAGTTATTCGCGTTCCACAGATGGCTGATAAACCATCAAGGTCGCTTGATACCGAATAAGCATCTACCCTCTGGAGAGTGAAGGAAAACAGCATGACCGCGCGTGTGGCATACATTCCAATCGGTTCACTTAGGTGAGTCTGATCAAAAATAAATAGACTGAAAGCTCCAGGGAAGTCCCCCTTTTGAGAAGAGCGCAAGATGCCATTTCATTCCGCAACTCAACAGCAATCAACCGGTCGCGACCTTGATAAGTACTCGTGCGGCCAGTTGATCTTGATTATTGATACCAAGGAAAGCGATATCAGGAGACTCCATAACAACAAAAGTCATGGATACAATTGAAACAATGAATAAAGATATCAATTATGCACCGATTAGGGACAGAAATAAATATTTTAAACGAAAAATTTATAATGATGTTGAAAATGTTAACCAATAATAAAGGTTCTATGAAAAGAATTACGAAATAAGAAAAGTATGGGAAAAAGGTATCATGAGAAACTAAGAATGGGACGCAATCGTGAATTGAATGAGGGCAATAAAATGAAAAAACGAAGTCAATAATGTCTTCATTGAACGTTTATATACTACAACATCCTCTTATATAATAAACTCATGAAAAAATAACATGTTATCATGCACTGGAAAATACTTATGCAGGATTCGAAATATGGCCTTCGGATAGGTATGAGGGGCTGCTACTAAATAGATTTGCCAACGTAGAGTGACGATTAGTCAATTGAATCTTCGACTAATAACCACTGGAGATGTGCTCCATCCTTTTTTAATTAGCGTCGATTCAGTTCATGATCCACCCCTAACTGAAGCAATCTCTCCACTTCATCTCACCACTCACCATCTCACCAGTTCACCAAAGCCATTACCCCTCTTAATAATACTCCAATAAAAAAATAATGCAGGAAGCATACAGCATAGAGTGCATAAGCATACAGCACAAATATAATTCAATTAATCACCTCAGAATTAACTTAAAGGTAGCAGGGGCGATGATAGGAATCTAGGGGGAGTTTTAAGGCCTGGTTACACGGTACATTAACTCGTACAAGTTAATTTACGTTTTCGTGAATGGTTTTGGTGGACCGGAACGGAACATGTATGAATGCATGAACCAAATTAGAACAGGTTATATTTTCCGTTCATGCATTCGCACAAGTTGGGTGGTTACACGGTGCATTTTGGCGTTCATTCTCGCGTTCATACATTTAGACATTAACCCGTACGCGTTAATGTATCGTGTAACCAGGCCTTTAAGCGCAACTAATACTGGAGGGTATAGGGGGGATTAAATACCCACCAGAGTCAGAGGGAGGTGCAGGCACCCTCCCCTAGAATTTTTTTCAAATAAATGTTTAAAATGGTGAGTTTTACGTCTTTCTAAGAGATATTTTATTAATCCTTACACTATTCTATAAGTACAATTAATCCAATGAAGTAAAATGGATTTAAGTAATAGGGTAGTTTCCTTCATCAAAGAAAACGAAAGGCATTGATTGCGATTCGTTACCCACCATTAGTGTATTCATAATACACAAATTATCTTTGGTTTTTGAAATACCGGTTTAGACGAATGGCAAGGGTCAAATTTTATCCTAATTTGAAAAAGGCCAGATTGGCACCCATGCGATTCCACTCCACGTGACGTCACAGGGACCTAGTTTCTACACGAGAGGATAGGAGTTATACATCGTCTGAGGTTACCAATGCATGCATGAGGCACAGAGCTCAGGGAAACATATCTTAATAATCACCTATTAAAACTGGCTAAGGTCGGAAAGTTTTCTTCGTTTGATAAGGTATTAATAATCCTTATTTAAGACAAGCGCTAGCAGCCAGCAGGGTACTCAGCTACCCGCTAGCAGCCTGCGTCGTATCAGCGCTAAGCCTCGCCTCAAGGTCACCTCACAGGGGGGCAGCGGGAACCAGAAATAAGTCTCACGGAGAGATTTCCCGGCATTCATACTTGCGCGTCGCATTTTCGCGCGCTTGAAAATTTTCACTTTTCATTTAATCGCGAAAAATATATATCGTCATTTAAAAATCTAAATGCGTGAAATACGTTCTCCAGGTGTAATAATCTTTCGATTTAGGCAATAAAAAAATAATAGGAAACCACCCTATTCAAAATTTTCTCTGAGCTCCGGGGATTTGTTATCTCCCTAAACCCTCCCCCCTTCGCTGCGCCACTGAAAGGAAGTACACAGTCACGAATGTATTGCAATAAAAAACTTCTGAGTTTCAATCCACACTATTTTTTTATAAACTGACCCGGGTTTCAGCAACACAGCTGTGGCAAAATTCAGGTCTACTCATCAAAACAATTTAAAAGGAGATATAGGTAGATTTGCCTCCCGGTGATCTCATATGAGATCACTTAAAATTTACAGATTTCGTCATTATCGGTCTGTACATTTGCATATCTAACCTACATCCCATATCTAATAGGTGTATTGCTATGATATCCAGGTGAGATTTTTTAAAAATCCGCTTTAAATTAATTCATATACATACAGGCTTTCGCCTGATATCTGTTAATTTTTAAGTGATCTCGTATGAGGTTACCGGGAGGTAATAGGTTAAACAAAGGTGAATGCCAGACCAGGAGTGCGTGGTTGACCGTTGAACACTGAAGATGGAACTGATAACCGAGGGTGCATTTATGTTTTATAAAAAGGCATACACAAGGTATTACCGACGACCAAGGTATTATTATTTTGTTGGCCGCTTTCACCTTGTCAACAAAAGTATTTAGTAATATTTTCCCATATATTATTATTACAACGTTTTTCTTGACTTACTTTCGTGTCTGTCTGTTTGTTACGGTAGAATTTTGTAACTCAATTTTAACACACTTAACGACTAGCTAGAGCATTGAAATTTTATATCTAGCTCAGAACTGGATGACAATGCAATTTACTTACTCTTTTACCACGATCGGAGCAGTATTTCGTCTAATATTTAGGAATAAAAATTAAATCTGGAGTTCCAAAAATTGTGACCAAAATGCAGGCTCTGCAGTCATTATAGCTGTATTTAACTGACTTTCGAACGAAGTAATTTCAGCAACATGCGCCGTAGCCTGCACTACCTTCTTATTCAATATAAACTGAATTTTAAATAACCTTAATGATAGTGATTAGTATCAATTAGTAGTAGATACTATCAATTATATAACGAT
The DNA here is from genome assembly GCF_921293095.1 of Ischnura elegans. Classification (NCBI taxonomy): domain Eukaryota; kingdom Metazoa; phylum Arthropoda; class Insecta; order Odonata; family Coenagrionidae; genus Ischnura; species Ischnura elegans. The sequence goes on along the minus strand of NC_060254.1, from coordinate 62,920,090 downwards.
GGAAAATGATAAATGATAATGATAATAAACCAAATTCATATTTATTGCAAACACTAAATGTAACATTAAATGCGCCCAACGTTTTTCGTTTTGGTCGTAATGATTGTCATAAAGTATGTCACCATTTGAATAACAATTCATAACGAGACTCCAATATGGACAAAGAAATTTATTTTCTTCTTTTTAGTTGGCGAAAAAAACGTTGTTTTAAAATTTTTTATTTATAATATTATTTACCTGCTTTAGTAAATTGAAATACAAATTAGCTCTAAACTTATGGCTTATTTTACACGCTTTTAGTGTGTTTTAATCCAGTGACAGACGCAAAGAGGGGATAGTGGGGGTTATAGCCCCCCCTTGGGTATCCAATTTACACCAGATAGAATGATAATAATTTTGTTCGGACCCCTTCTACTGCTAGGTTACCCCTCACTCACCTTGTCCCTATCCTGGATCTGCCACTGCTGGCAAGTTCATAATAAATAGGGTGATTATCCTAAATTCCGTTTGTATGAGGTGGATATGTTACACAAGTCGACAAAACAAAAGTCCAACCTCCCTATTATGTGGACCAAAAACGTGACAGCCTGATTTCCCTCGACGAATTCACTGGAATTCGTTACGATAGGCCGTTGCCGGAAATTATAGTGTTGTTATGAATGTAATACCGGGAGTCCCCTCGGCCGTTAAAAAATATAACCTCTCCCCTTCTTTTTCCTCTCTCGACGACCTGTGCTTGGTCGTTCTTTTTCTTGCATCCCCCTCCCTACCCATGCGCGGGATTCAAGGAGCATAGGGCTTTGATTGGCTGAGTCATGGCGGCAGGCTCGTCAACACTCGTCAAAGACCTGACGTCAGAAGCGGCCGATATAAGGCGGTCTCTTCGTTCCTTCCGTTTAGTCGCTGAGTTATATCGCGAAGGCTCAACACTCGACCATGGGCGTTGTGGGAGTAGTCTTTCAAGCATCCCTGCTTCTTTTCGCGGCGTACAGCTCGTTGGCTGACAGCTGGCGCTATGATGGAATCGGTGTGGCTCCTGGACCCACTGTGATCCCAACCAGAGGAGGTGTTTGGCCAAAACCATTGAAGCGGACTGAAGAGGATGGATATCTCGTCGTCCGGCCTTCAGCGTTCAAGTTCAATGTGAGTAGAGTTCATGTGTGAACGCGAAGAAAATGATCAATGGAGTTACAAAGCACAAAAAACTTCCATTTCGATTGCAATTGTGGCTCCAATTCGGCCCAGTCAATTTTCACCCAGCTAATTTATTTTGCCCATTAAGCCCATTTGCTATAAGTTTCATTTCGCAGTGGTATATGACATTCATCATATGTTTAACTGTAAAAATCTTCAAAATATATTAAAAAACCTGTTAATTTAGTTCATTTACTTATATCACGACATGTCGGACGAAAGTCAATATCCTTAGGTTTTCCCAAATTTGGTCACGTTTTCTTCGACTTGGTAAATGTAACTATTTTCATTAAGCATTTTTTCATTTTTTTAAATATACTTAAAAGTGTCTATTGCTATAATTTGACTGCATTTCATTTCAGGAAAAACCTGACAATTTATTCCTCTTTAAATATATATTCAGTGTATGACTAGGGTTATATGTAAGATGGGACTATCTAGTCCCAATCTTGCCCAATAGAGACGAATTATTATTATTATCACTTTTACGGGCTCGCGATCACCAAATATTAGTATTGATTTCACTTGGTATTGATTTTTTCTTTCTTTCTCTCAAGTCCTCATGAACGAAACTAGAATTCTCTTGACCCGCAATCAGCCAAAATGCTTCTCAGAGAAAATTCCTTTCAGGCTGTGAAAAATCTTACGCCTTGTTTTCAGTGAACTCCTGCTAATTAGCGAAAAATCGCACTTTATCTCTTTTCACGGCTAACCATGGAGGCTATGCTCAACTGTGCACCACGATTCTTTATGAATCGGCCCATCTTCAGACGAATTTCAAACTTTTAATTACCTACACCCTTCATTTTTCACCTTTACCCTATTTACTAAGTTAATTCTATCAATACCCACGCGTCAGCCGATTTTGAGTTTGCAGCCAAAATGCGTTCTTTCTTATGATTATGAAACTGTAACGACTCCGAACAACACTAAATTAGAGCAGTGGGGAAAATTTATAAGTTTGCATAGCTCGTAGACGTACAAGAAAGGTTGTTGCTCCCTTGGTCTCACAATATTTTTTCGCTATCATCTCGACAGTTTCCTTGTTTATCAGACGTCTTTGGAGCGATCTCCGTCTATCCGCAGAAACGAGGGCAAACAACACTAGGGAGGATACATCAAGTCCTTTCATCGAGTCGAAATTCCTCAATGGGTCCATTCACGCCAAGAAAGTTCTACATTTGAGGGCACTGTCAAGATCAAGTCAGCGTTAAAATTTTGGCCACACAATTTACGACCTTAGAGGAGTCGTTGAACCAAACTTTAATAAATACAAAGAACTGGTGGGACTTATATTATAACGCAAAGGAAAAATTTTGCTGTAAAATTACTATTACACGTTAAATTATCGCAATATGAGTCTTGTAAAAATGCTTAAAAATGAAAATGATACGAAGCTGTAAAACGCTAATGTTTTTAAATGCCGTACTACTAATCGTGTATCATATTTTTTACACATTCCGATTAACACTTCCGATCTTCATAAATAAAGGACAAAATACCGGATGTCATTAGTTGGAAAACAGCACTTTCCTTTTCTTAGAAAATACACGACTCCATCATTTGTGGAGCTATGAATATGCTTACAGGACGGAACATACTCCCATTCCACGGCAAGGAATATGCTTGCCGACGTAAACTGATCTGCTTCGGTAAGTGTGAAGTAAAATTGTGCCACTATGCGCCTGGAAAGGTGATTCTGCTGCGTTAAGTATCATTAAAGTACGACCTTTTCTATCAAAGACATTGCTGCCTGCACAATGTTAAATTTTAACTTGCCATAGGACAAGGCCGTAGCAGAGGATTTTCATAAGAAGAGGAGATACATATAGAGGAGGGTATTCTCCTCCACTCACTGTAGGCCTTGCTCTCATTGTCAGCTATTCAATTCCATAATTACAAATAAAATCAACCTTCACAGTCTCCAGTAAGTCACAATATCGCATCGCTATGTTAACTCAGGCATAACTGAGTATAATAATTCTCTAACTACTGGTAATGTGGTTATGTAAACCACCACCACACACCCCATAAAACTGGAGGTGATATCTGTAGACCAATTCCTCATCACCTCGTACAGATAGATCAGCAGTCTCCATTTTCTGACCAGCTTAGCTGTCAATGAGTAATAGTTAAGAAATAGGGTACAGGCCCGCATCCTTTGACATTTCATGGCCAATAATTCGTAAGTATTTTTTTCAAGCTTCCTTTTTTTTAATTTGCATTTTTTCCATACATGGAAAATGTAGAAGATGATAATTGTAGTAGAAAATAAAATTGTCACCAAACCACTCCTTCTCAACAATGGACCTGAAATTGTCACAAAAAATAAAATCTCAGCGGCGAAAACTGGTGTCACGCGTTAGTAGTAATAAAAATATAATGGTCAAGTTGAGAGAACTTAACATGTAGCCATGAAGGCTTCCATCATTACATTATAATATCCCGATAAATAATTAGCACAGCAATATCTTATTAGAACTTTCAAAAATTAATTGTAGCACCGGGAATTCATGGGCTTTATTCGTGTGAAATATCGCATTTTGTCTTCATATAAAAATAAAATTCAACTTTTATCACATTGCAAATTCAAATAAATCGTGGAAATATAATTTTACTAAATAGCAAAATATACCGTACAACGGCATTATAGAAACATTCTTAGGTATAGGTATGATCCTTTAAAAATCTAGAAAGCAAGAGAAATAACCTAAAATTAAACGTTTTGGATTATTGAAAACTATAAGTCACTAAAAAGTGTATATAGGAAATATACTTTCAACGCGTGACTAAAATATTTCCACCCTCACTTTCTACCACAATAGTTTTACCTCAATATTGGCACCACAGAAACTTCATAAAATACTGGCTAAATTTATTTACTTAAATACTATTAACGTCCAATTGGATATGGAAATTGTCCCCTTTTAATTTACCGATAGTCATTCACCTTCCTGAAATAAAGTTGAATGTATTGGAGTATTATAAAAACTCGCCTAACACATTGTTGACATGCCGATCTTAGAAACCACTAAGATGCATAAAAACCACCTGAGACGAACCAATGGTCGAAGGAAAAGAGGTTGAACTTGAACTATGACAACGACCCGAAACTTGCCACACAGCCGGCGAACCATCCAAGAAAGCTCATCCGTTGTTTCCTTTGCGGCGCCTTGTAAAACTCTCATACCGTTAGGAGCGGCGAGGAGCTCTTGACGGTCGAGTGATTCGTGCAGTTTTGTATGAGAGTTATTCAGTGCCGAAGACGCGAAGTTCGCGAAAGAAGCTCATCTGCAGGCCTCAAATTGCGTAATCTCGACTCAACAAACGAAATAAAAGAGGAGTAGAGTAAGAGATAATATGTTGTATAACTGTACCAATCGATTAGATAAAATTGATCGAGATTAAACGGTGCAAGTGTGAAAAAATATGACACTGTTAACGAGAATGAAATCTTTAAAGGAAATGGTGCGAAAAACGCGACAGGTCTACATAGAGACTGAGATCATTCCACCCTCACTCCTAACGCTTTTCTTTTTCAAAATTGGCACCCATGTCGCACCAAGATGGAAATTTGGAGGTTATTGGGGACATTCCATCTTAAATAAATTTCAATGAATAGGGTCTATTTATCTACAAAGAATAGGCGACCACGGTAACATTCTTCATTATTTTTCAGAAATTCAGATGCCTCAACATGAAAGCAACAAATGACATTCTTATGTCTCAAATATTGAGTTAACAATTTAGAAAATATGTTTGAAATTATGCGATAATAATCTAAGAACAAGTTGAGAATTTTCTGAGAAAAAAGTGATTTTTGAAACAATGATAGACTCAAACAAAACTGTTGCGTAACAATCCCTGGGCCAATAATTAAAACACTCCGAAAAGTTTGAGAAACTGTCTTCTTTTCCCCTTCAGAACGAACTCCCCCAGAAAATGTTCAGGCCTCGTCCTTGGAATCAAATATCTCTCCTGTGCAGTGATCTTTGCGTATGATGCAGTGCATTTAGGAATTAAGGTGGGACTGAAGATTCACGGTTACGTTCTCGGCCAATTTACCGCATATTTTTTCAAAGCACTGATTTTAAAATCGAGACATATCCATTCATACGTTTCGCTAACATTTTTTAATGTGATAAATGAAATATAGCCGAAGAAGAGACTTAAATTGTAAGAATGTTGATCGTTTCAGTATATATTTTACTCCGATGCGATTATTTTCCAGCACGGTTAACAGATACCAATTTCGTAGGAAAATATAGCTCATTAAAAATTAGGGGACCGAAACCATTACCTAATTGGGATGAATATTAAAGATGGCAAAAAAATTAATTTCAGATATAATTTACCAGTTTCATTTAATTCTTGACTTTTCATGATATGGGACCCTGAGAGAGGTTGATTTACTGGGAAAATGATTCAGAAAATTTTGCAGAATAAATTAGCCTCCTTCGCATATCTTTCGATAAAAAATGAACTAAAACGATGAGACCAATTTCAAAAAGGCGCTGGGGTGATTGGACGAGAGCAAAGAGTGACGTAGGTAACTTTCCAAAGAATATCATCTCCCACCGGCGATGACCGGAGAAGTAGCCTATGGATAAAAAAAACTCGGACCTTAAATAAGTTTAATTAAAATCCGTTACTTTAAATTTTTCGTGAAGGAGCTCCTCTAAAGGAAGTATAGGTAAATTGGACCGGTATACATTCATCTAGCTAAATGGCATTTCCAAAAAAATCAATTCTCTTGAATTATTGAATCCTTTAAAATAAAATAAAATGTGTCATTTTTTATAAATTTAACCTGAAAGAAATATTTTTAAAATCCGTATTAAAAATATGTATTACATACTTTTTTATCTTTCCCGCCGTGTTAACGAGATGAAGTAAAAAAAACTGAATGATTATTCACTCATCGGCCAACATCGTGCCCTCGGTGGCGGCGGGGTGAAGTCCTCGCACGCCAAGCCGAAGGTCGCGGGTTGGAGTCCCGCCTGGGTAAATGGCACCTATAAAGGGCATGGGCGTCTGTGAATGTCCTTCTTTGTTAATTTTTGTTGATTCCCCGTTGTAAAGGCCTTAGATGAGCTGTTTACCGGGAGATGTAAATAAATAAATTAATTTGCCTTCAACTAGTTGGGAGTCTGACCTTAGGTTCATACAAGCTTTACACTCAGATTGGGTGCATGTGGACGGGCATTGTCATGCAGTGAAACAATCTCTTTACTAAGCATTCCTCGTCTTTTGCTCTGGATTGTACGGTGAATCTGAAGAAACACCTAGGAGGTCAATGCCATGTTGATAATTAAAACATAAAAACAACAGTTTTGCAGTTGATGCGTAGTTTTCCGCGGCCTTGTCTTGATGATGTCTCCATGTTTCTGGGTTTCACCGCATGGATTTTCTTTGTGACGACAGTTTCTCCGGTATTCCAACCGGCGTCTTCAGGTCGATCTCCTGAGAAACTGTCGTTACAAAGAAAATCCACGCGGTGAAACCCAGAAACATGGAGACACCAACAGTTTTTCAGAGTCTGTCAACTACGGCGGCATTTGTCCATGGCGACGGAATACAAAATCTTGTTGTTCGATATGATTAGTGCCATAATATCGACGGAAATTGTTTGGAGACGTAGCTCAAAGTGTGGGCTTTAATTTAAAAATTAAATAGTAGTTATAAAAAGTGGTGCATACAAGCTTTCCACTCAGACCTTGCAATTCAATGAAAAAGCAAACCAACTCCCATGTTCTCATGAGAGTTCTCAGATGCAATTGACAATTCAGGTAATTTTCCCATTCACGCACGGAAGCATCCTCCCACCCCTCTCCGGGCTTCACCTTGCCTTCCGCTCTCCTGCACTTTGGTCCCCACTCCACATCCGGAGGGAATTACGAAAGGAGACGAACGAAGGTGCTTCCCCGGCGGTAGCGCAGGAAGACGCCTTTTAAGGCGTAGAGGATGATAAAGGACAACTCTTTGTTCCGAAATATTAGTCGGTGACACAAGTCACCATGCTTGTCGAGGCACGCGGACACAATATCAACTGAAATCAGGGCTGTTTAGAAACAATTTGTTAAGAACTATAAGAAAAAAACTGGGCTTGGTTGAGCTTAGTTACACAGCTTAGGAGATTTGTTCGCAACTGCACATTCCAAAACAAATATTTTTTTACTTAATCTCTTTAAATATAGATTTGACACAAGAGAGGACATATATCAAAGTTAAAAAGCCCAGTTTGGGTGCAGAGAATGTGGATAATTCAATCCTTAAACTTTTGATTGAATACTTTTTCCAGCCATTTGAGCCGACCAGAGTGCCATTTACGAAACAAATGTGATGGGACTTTATATCAAGCATCCATGTGATAAAAACTGAAAAAGTAGCTCGGTGACGTGCCTAAATTTTATTTTTATTATCATTCATATTGTATGACCAATATCATATCAGTTTTTCTGTCAGCATAACATTCACATTCAGTACTCAGAGAATTACTGCCATTGGAGCATATATATTTAAAAATGCGAATCAATACATAATAACTTTTCGTGGCCGCCAATCAATGAGGTACAATTGGAAGATTATATATGACGTTTTATGTAGGTAAAATCAACTTTGTTTTATAATTTTTAACAAGTTAGGGTTACATACTAAAAGGCACTAAAACAGTTACATTACAGAACATCTTTTTAAAACATCGTAATTGGTCGCTCACGAGATTTTTAATGTGGTACTTCTTTGCAACCCTTTTATAATGCTGTAGTCACAATGAACAAATAATGAATTTTATCCCTTTCTGAAAATAATACTCCCTTTAAGTAATAATTGATTGTTATTGTTGATGATTTTTGGCGTTTTTAGCCCTACTGGCCGGATGGTAAAGTAGCATATCGATGGAAATGAGTAGTTTCATAAAAAGTAGATTGCAATTAGGAGTTAGGAACATGTTTTTAATGCAGGGATTAAAATTCAAATCATCTAATATGCAATCGCTACCAGCACCTTGGTATTTCCCTTTCTCTGCTATTTAGGTTATACCACGACCGTAGGAGATGCGATGACCGATGCGAGACAACATTATTGAGAAAAATTATCATTTAAATTTAGTTTAAGCCTTGGTTCCTCAAATTCACGATGGTTACAGTAATCAATTCCTCATCTCTATATATCGTTTAACTTTTAGTGAGATATCATTTATATCATCATTTCATTTATACATTAACTCAATTATCTCATTGATTTATTCACCCGACAATACTCAAACCACAGAGTAACCTCAGCGCTCTCTTGCGAGTGCTTCAAAGTTAAATAGGAGCAATGTAAACAAAATCATTGGTGTAAAAGTATTTTAATAGAGAAAATTTAATATTCTTTGTTCAATAAATTATCTCCAAAGCAAAAATTTCGTTTGCACATTTTAAGTTTTCGTTAAAATTAAACTCTCATTCCTTTCATTTCACTCTATGTGACGCCAGGCGAACAATCGTAATTACTCACATATTACTTAATTCCCTTACAAAGTAACGAGATACCAACGTTTTTAGTGTTTATCTCGATAACTATTTCATCGATTGTGATTTAATAATAAATATAAAATGGAAATTGTATTTATTTACACGTTTGCTATTAGCAATTCATTATCGTATTCATAATTTTTCCGATGCGTCTGTAAAAGTTACAATATTAGTACTCTATAGAATTGTTCGCACAGTAGGCAAAGGTTAATAATATTCCGGTGAGTCATGGAAGAAGGAAAGATCTGCTACGATTTCACGGATCTTGCTATGTGAGCACTATAGCGAGCACGACTGATATTTTTAAAATGCGAATTTCATAATATCCGCTCTTTCAAGACAATGCACGCTTGCTTAAAACAAAGGAAGACAGCAAAGAAATGAACTTTATATATACATTGAAATGGAGAATGCTGTGTCAGGACAATATTTGAGAATGGTTCAACGACCGAAACCTGTGGCCTTACCATGGGCGCAGCTAGGAATTAGGGCTGGGGGGGGGGGTTAGGTGCAACTAATACCGGGGTGTATGGGGGTATGTAATACTCACCAGGATAAGCGGTATGTGCGAGATTAATACATTACGGAATATTAAGAAAATGGTTCAAAATGGTGAGTTTTACGGCTTTCTGAGGGATATTTTATAAATCCTTACACTATTCTTTTAGTAATATCAATCCAATTAAGTAAAATGGATTAAAATTAAAAATTTCTCCTACCTCTGGGGGGGGGGGGTTTATCCTCCAAGCCCCCCCTCGCTGCGCCACTGGGCCTTACAATTTATGTTTGCGGAAATCTAGCTAGACTTGTAGCCTCTATCAATCAACCAAGGATAGTTCTTCATTTACGAGTTTTTGTCATGAAAAAAATCTTGGGAATCCAAAATATATTACTGCCTAAATTCAGAATTCTATCATAGTAGATATAAACTACATATAAATATCTTCAATTAAATAGCATTTAAAATAGTTCAATAGACGAAGGACCTGCTTCTTTCATTAAATAATTTATATGTCGCGTCCTCGCAGTGATGATCCTTAGACGTGACGAAATTTTTCCTTAAGTAAATCTGATTTTCCGTGAAGCTGAAATAGGTAGCACGTAAAAAGCTAGATCGAATCAGGTATCTCCATCTCATTCCATAATTACATTCCATTGTTATCTCTTAACTACTCTCGGGTTAAATCGAAAACTTAATTTATACTAAAATAAAACTAGATTAAAATTATTATTTAAGAACTTCAAATTTTTCGAATGGTTCTTCTCTACATATGAGAAAGTAATTTGAAAATTAAATATGATGATCAATGATAATTTTACAATCGATTCATTTTTGTCTACCTATTTTGTTATTATCAATAATGAGGAAACCTTTGTAATGAATAATGACCTAAATCTAATTGCACCTGATTTCCTCCTGATTTATGAAAACCTCAGTTGCATACGCCTTAAATTAAATCCACGACTTCCAGCATTTTTCATGTCTATATTATCTCATATGGGTATCTTGCGATCTGTTTTCAGCGAATTCAGGATTTAAATACTGGATGGATTTAATATCACCCTGCCCGTCTCGATTCTCAAAACACTAACGGTGTTATTTCCAGCAAACGCTTTTTCAAGAGTATATTATCTCATATAAGTATCTTACGATCTGTTTTCAGCGAATTCATGTGTTACAGACAGGATGGATTTTGTATCATCCTGCCCATTTCTATTTTTAAAACGCTAACGGTGTTATTTATTTATTTATTTCATCACCAAAAACGGCACAAAGGCTTTTACATTGGCTGTTCATTAAATAAATAATACCTAAAAGATAACAAACAATAGCACAAAAAAATAAAAACTAACAGACAACAAAATTATTAAACATAAGAAGGGGCACTGTTGATTAGACAATGGTGAATTATTCAGATGGCATTTTAAGGTGGCTTTGTAACTAGTGGCAGAGGAAAATAGGTCCAGGGAAGGAATTTTTGAAGCTATGGAGTTACACAAGGAGGGGATTCGGTAGAACAGAGAGCGTTGAGAGATGGAGAGACGGAATCGCGGAATGTGAAGCAGAGAGTTGTTTCGTAAGGGGCGAGGAGGAATATGAAAACGGAAAAGAGGGAGCATTTCGTTTGTCCGTAGGAATGTCCGCTAAAGATTCTATGCAGAAACATGAGGTCAGATAAGACACGGCGGCTTGTTATGTTAGATATCCTGTTATTTCCAACAAACACTTTAACCATCAAAATAACCGCACCTTGCGCATAGGGATTTTTTTTAAAAAGGACCTCTCATATAATACTGCTAAACTAGTAACCATACTGATTTAAAAAATTATACTACATCCACCAAACGCTGTGGTCACTACGTCTCTACTTTACACAGAAAGAGGACGTCTGTCTATTCCTTCATTTACTCTCACCAGATACGATTTCCATGAGGAAAATTGGCTCTCTCTTACTTAACCCCTCTATCAAAAGGTCTTCCCAACTATGCACAACCTAAAGGTCGTAAGTACAAGGCAGCTGTGGAAATGAGGAAATACATAGCGAAGAGGAAATTGGCTAGTTGAAAAATAGAGCAGAAACGTGATACGAAACAACCCTATAAATTAGACAGCCCATGATGATAACGAATGGTTGCTTGGAATAAACGTAATGTTAGCATTATCCAGAGTCAGCAAGAAGACTGGAGAGATGCCCAAGGACCTTATCAGCCCATTCATAACTATAAGGCACATGAAGCAATCGGTTTAATGTGCCATGAGCTGGGCTAAGTGCAACATGTTGGCTATTTTGGATTTTCCAGGATCAGTGGACAGCTTAGATTCTTCGGTCACTTAGTTTGAGCGAGTCGATTGAACAATACAGCATTACTTTGAAAGTGATTCCACTCATGTGAAAAATAAATGTAGAAGGCAAGGTTACAGATAGGAAATAAATTTTTGAAACCGGAAGTGATAAATCAAATATTGAACACAATGAAGTCGTGCAAAATGTAGAGCACCACAAGAAAGGCACACATGGCTGAGAAAACGAATTTTTTAAATCAACTATTTATATTTGTGTAAGAGTTTTGACAACAAATACTCAGGTAATGGTGGCTCTGAGAATAACCGAAGATGACGGTGTGCCATTGAAGTACGGAAATAATTCGTGAAATTAAAAATTGTGTTCTTCAAAGAATTGAAATTAAAAATATTTCTGGTCCCAGTTCCTCATCCTAAACGTTCCTCTCTTCCGCTGATGCGTGATAAATGCATGCTATGGGATGGAGCGAATCCCAGCGCAAAACCAAACCCTCGTTAAAGGTGACAGGAGAGATATATGAGGCAAGGAAGTCGCGGACAAGATAACAGCCCTGGTGATGATAGCAAAGATAAGCAATGGAAACATATGGCAAAAGCCAAAATTCCGATTCGGATGGAAACCTAATGGAACGTCGAAAATATTATACGCACCGAAAGAACATCACCCCAACCCTCACTTCAAACCATTCTCATTGGTTATTGTCCATTTCCTTCACTTTTCCCATCCCTGCATTTTCCAGCGTTCAGCCGATCATGAAACTACGAAGAAAAAATATCTACGTACACTAGGGAAATAACTTATAATGATTTAAATTCAAAATTTCTTCAAAGCGCTAGTGAACGGTAGTAATAGTTCCTTCAAATTCCCTTGAGTCCTTTGATGATGAAAATAGCATAATTTTCCTTAAACGGCAATTTTTGGTCCTTATTTTATCGCTAGTTAATCCTGCATGAAAATATGTGATAATAATAGAAAGTTCTTATATTGCATTGACTCTCATAGCTATGCGCTGAAAATTTCTTCAAAAATTGATGTTCCAAAACTATCGTTTTCCGAACGCCCTCAAACGATCACTCCTAAGAAAATATTCTCATTGGTTCTTGTCCCTTCCCTTCTCCAGTCTCTTCATTCCCCAGCGCTCAGCCGATCATGAAAATGCGGAGAAATAACATTATAAATTAAAAAATTTAAAAACAACGTTTTTCTCACCAACTAAAAAGAAGAAAATAAATTTCTCTGTCCATATCTGAGTCTCGATATGAATAGGGTGGTTTCCTATTATTTTTTTATTGCCTAAATCGAAAGATTATTACTCCTGGAGTACGTATTTCACGCTTTTAGATTTTTAAATGACAATATCTATTTTTCGCGATTAAATGAAAAGTGAAAATTTACAAGCGCGCGAAAACGCGACGCGTAAGTAGGAATGATGGGAAATCTCTCCGTACGTCGTATTTCTGGTTCCCCCTCCGCCCGGTGAGGTGACATTGAGGCGAGGCTTAGCGCTGATACGTCGCAGGCTGCCAGCGGGTAGCCTAGTGCCCTGCCGCCTGGTAGCGCTTGGCTTAAATAAGGATTATTAATACCTTATCAAACGAGGAAAACTTTCCGACCTTGGCCAGTTTTAATAAGTGATTTTTAAGACATGTTTCCCTGAGATCTGTGACTCATGCATGCATTGGTAACCTCAGACGATGTATAACTCCTATCTTCTCCTATAGAAACTAGGTCCCTGTGACGTCACGTGGAGTGGCATCGCATGGGCGCCAATCTGGCCCTTTTCAAATGAGGATAAAAATGGACCATTGCCATTCGTCTAAACCGGCATTTCTAAAACGAAATAATTTGTATATTATGAATACACTAATGGTGGGTAACGAATCGCAATTATTGCCTTTTGTTTTCTTTGGTGAAGGAAACTACCCTATTGTTACTCAAATAGTGACATAATTTATGGCAATCATTATTACTAATTTTACGTTTACGATTACGTTCTAAAGTCAGTTAAATACAGCTATAAAGACTGCAACGCCTGCATTTTGTTGGTCAATTTTGGAACTCCAGATTTAATTTTTTTTCCTAAATATTAGACGAAATACTGCTCCGATCGTGGTAAAAGAGTAAGTAAATTGCATTGTCATCCAGTTCTGAGCTAGAAAAGTTTCAATGCTCTAGCTATTTGTTAAGTGTGTTAAAATTGAGTTACAAAATTCCACCGTAACAAACAGACAGACAGACACGAAAGTAAGTTAAGAAAAACGTTGTAAAAATATCGACACATACAAGGAAAATAACTTTTAATGATTTTAATTCCGAAATTCTTCAATAGCGCTTATGCACGGTATTCAATTCAGTATTTGTTTAAAAAATATATTTTTGTATCTCTACAACCAAGAAGGGTATTAATTTAATAAGTATGCTAAACCACATTGAAAGATTGCTGTATTTTGTTCACAATAATGAAACTACTTTAGGAATCATTGTGCCATTGAGCTCAATTGTTGTATGTTCTTAGTGGACGCAGAGGTCCAAGGACAATAAATTTATAATATATTGTAAGTTACTAATGTTTCATTAAAATTCCCTGAAATTCCTTTGATGACGTTAATAGCAGAGTTTTTACCTAAACGAAAATTCTCTGGTGTAGATTTAATTATTATTTAGACGTGCTTGAGTATTTGTGGTGATAATAGACCGTTCTTAGAATGTATTGACTCTCATAGCCATGCGTAAAGAATTTCCTCAAAAATTACTGTTCGAAATGGAGATATCGTTTTCCGAACGCCAAAAACCTTGCCAAATAATTTTTTTTAAATTTCAATGGGGAAATTCTTCCATTCACATGAAACAGTTATCCCTATTAATTCATTCTCTCAGTTTTCATTCACTCCTTTATGAAGAAATTAATCATTCCCGTTCTATTACATACTTCATATTTGGACGGACTTGTGAGTCCGTTTATGGTAGGTGAAAATACTGGGGTCAACACCCAAATAAGGAAAATGAGGAAATTTAGAAAGTATGTAAAATTCCCAAAAATACTTATTGACAAAATACGCAGGATTATAATAGAGAAATTAATACATCGTCCTAGATATACAAGTCTCTATATATCATGGCATTAAACTTAAATATGGCGAGGTTCTAGTCCACTACAGATGTTATTACCTTTTCAAGTGATAGGTTAAGAGTCCCGGTACACCAATACCATTGGTCAATGGTCAGTGCTGTGCCCGAAGGCCAGTGGTGTAGCCAGGAGGGGGGTCCGGACCCCCCCCCCACCCCCGAAATAAAAAAAATATTGAAATATCATGAATTTACAAAATATTTATTTAACAAATGAAGTTTTTTCGATTATGAAAAGTGTTAAAATTAGTTTAAAACCCATTACCCTGTTTTTCAATAATTTTCCCCCCTGTTTTTGAACCCCCCCAGAACGAAATTCCTGGCTTCGCCGCTGGTTGAAAGAATTCCATCGTATGTTAAATCTCTGTTATTTTTTTATGAGGAATCAGTTTAAATAGTACCAGTGCATGTAAATGCTACTAAGTTAAAAATGCATTTTGCTATGTATACGTGGCTGCCCTACCGAAGAGCTAAAAGATCTCAAAATAGATCGTTAAGTATTTTAAACATAGATCAGATAAATTAATGAATCGAAGTTCATTCATTTGTGTAAACAGAAAAGGTAGAGTCTAGGGAGACCGCTAGGGAGCGTTGTAGCTAAGTCCGTGGAGCGCTAGGATTCCCTCCGACCCTCCGATGAGTGCTGATTCGGTTGAAACCTTCCGACCACTTCCGACACTCTCATTCATAAGTTCTCGAAGTGCGCGGTGGCCTAGGAAACTGGCACCCTTACATTGAATGGGATAAAATTCAAAAGCTTCTCTCAGTCTGGCCTGAGCTATGTCCTCGCCTATCCCCACCAAACATCTGGTGAGTATTACCATTGTACTTACAGGGTATATATAGTGAGATAGAAAACCTTATTGAGACTTGAATATGTTTTCAGCGACATTACTTTAGTAAGAACTAAATCTACTGTGCTGAAAGCCATCAATTAGACCAGCTGGCAAGATTGGGTCGCTCAATCCATTTCTTTTTTTTTAATATAACGTCGAAAGCGCGAATGAAAATTAGGTGAAAGTAGATAAGGATGTTTTAAAAGGTATCACACTATCTGAAATTTCCAAAGCCGTAATCGCGAAGGAATAAGAAGGAACTGCAAGATATTCGATAAGAGATCGATTGTTTGTTTCCGTCCACCGAGATTAACAGCGGTCAAATTCAAAGAATCTTTCATATCTATCCAAAAAATATGGATCCATTACTGCTCTCTTTCAATATGATCATTTATAGCTATTTTTTTCATCAAAGGAATACCTTCCTCCAACTAACACTTTTAAGTATGATAGATGGGTAGCTGATAAATGTGTACGTGATAAGGATATTCAAATAAATGTCGGCATCTAAATAAATTTACTGTTGAAAATCACCAATGTTTTTTTCCATTATTTAATTAATTTTTTATTGTCTGAATATGAACTTCATCATTATTAAATAAATATTCAAGGTAATTTTGTATTATGAAATAACGAAAGAAAATAAAATACTCAAAATTGTTTCTTAACAAAAAAATGTTATTGAGAAATTGATACCGCGTCCTAGCAATAAGATACTCGAGATTTCATGGCATTAAACCTAAATATGGCGATTTTTAATGACCGCTACAGAGGTTTTCAGTTTTTCAATTCTTTGACCGCCTTTATCAATCAATCATCTACCTACACAAGTATTCTGTCACACAAACTCATTCAGCTCAAAAAATTTTCTATTTGCAAACAGGTAAATGGACACGACTGTGACCTTCTCCAGTCAACATTCAGCCGATATTATGGCGTGATGCTGTCAGCAAATAGACGAAGGACAAGAATGAGCCGAAACAAATCGTGGCGGAAGGATGCGAACTTCTTGGGATATTTGGACTCGCTGAATGTGGAACTCTCAACTCCTTGCGAGTTCATGCCTCACGCTGCGATGGAGGAAAGCTGTAAGTCATTTGAGGATTTCAAAAGAATTTATGAACTGATTTTCGTCACAAATTTCTCAGTAAAAGAACTTGTGGGAGATAAGAGCACAGATAATTCCCATTAGAACACTTTTCCATGACGTAACCGGGTTTGAAAATTCGAGAATCTCTCCATCCTTCGGGTTTTCGCCGACCTTGACCCGAAGACGCCAAGTAGAATTCCAGCGAAACTCATCAACCTTAGACAAATAGCGCGACGGAAACCCGGAAGATGGAGAGATCAACGAATCCAGAACAAAAGACAACGCCACAGAAAACTACGAGTCGATTTTGAAAATTAACTCAACTTGAAAATATTTTTTTTCTTTTACTTTTATATTTAGATTTTCTCTTTCTCGAACAAAGAAAATTATTAGTATCATAAAGATTAAGTGGTAAAAAATAGATGGATTTCATTTCGAACCCAAATATAGTAATACATTTAAGTTGATAAACGAAAAGATGTAAATATTTTGATAACGTCATTAAGGCAATCAAAATCTCTGGCTCTTCATTAATGAACTCGCGAATACTTCGAAGTTATCAGTTTTCGGGTCAAGCGTCACAAAAATAATAATGGAACAGATTTCTGTAAACCAAAATATTTAAGAAGCACCGATCAAAATTTGACTGATCACCACATCTCGTTGACACTAAAGTCATAAAAACCTGATGTTCCGAAATGCAATTCCTGCCAAATTCCAGGAATTATTGCAATTTTATATTTTATAATTCCGCAATTTTTATATTACTCTGACGATTTAAATTTTTTTGTGAGTTATACTCTGACAGCACGTGATTATTTCTTTCCTCTGTCATCTCATATTATTCCAGCACTTGCAAATTCTTTTTCATTTATAAATATAACTTATAAATAAAATAAATTATAACTTTATACTATTTGTAATCAAATTATCTCTAATATAACAACGAAATTTTAACCTATCGTCATTCAATTGGAATTTCGGAATGGTAAAGATGTTTTCCGGGAGTAAATAAATTTTTCAATACTCCAGAATTATTTCATCACCGACAAATTAGCAAAAAATAATGAATAATATCATCCTCAATTCACAGATGATCTTCATATCGCGAAGGATGGCTCCTGGTTATCTTCTAAATCTGTCTGGGGTATTTTGCGTGGCCTGGAAACGTTTGTTCAAACAGTGGTCTTATCTCCAGATGGAGCAGCGGTGAGTAAATTTGGTATTGACGTAGTGATAAATTCTAAGGTAAATAGCGAAACTTCTATCGCGTTTTGAATGAATTTCATCATCTCTCCTATGTGTAGGTTACCATTTTAGAGCACAAAAGATATCGAAATTCAGAGGAGGTACTTCACCACCAAGGTCATCAACGCCGTAAGACTAGGGTAGAGAAGAAGTAGGGTAAAGAGAAACGGGCCGTCGAAGTTGACCTGTTTTTAATGAATGGTACTTAGGGGACAGACCCAATCGATGGACGGAGTGCTGTCCTTGAAGTAACCACCGACCATCGACCAAACGATGACCGAGTCTTCATACTGCAATCTCCGTCTCTGCTGGGATTCGAACCCAGGCCTTTAAGGTGGAAAAAAATCATCCGCCACACACATCAAGCATCGGAATCAGCGCTAGGCGAGGAAAGCAGGCGATTTGGGGCCTCGGCCTCAAAAGGAGACCTCGTAGGCTCGGAAAAAGATTGAAATTTAATTTAAAATGATAAGAAAATTAATTGCAGGAATATTTCTCGGGTTTCCCACCGGGTGTCGTATCGGGTTGTAGTTCCCAACGTTTCCATGACTAAGTCCGTCATCGTCGTCAGGAGTTAATGTTGAGCCAAGTTTTTTCCCCGGTATTTATACTCATGAGGGCCGTTCAAGTGGGCCCTGATTGGTCCTTTCTGAATTGGGGTGATTTATAGTGATTGATTTTTATTGAGAATTTATAGACTTGAACGGCCCTCATGAGTATAAATACCGGAGAAAAAACTTGGCTCAACATTAACCCCTGATGACGATGACGGACTTAGTCATGGAAACGTTGGGAACTACAACCCGATACGACACCCGGTGGGAAACCCGAGAAATATTCCTGCAGAGCATACGCCGGGAAAAACTCAGAAAATTAATTGCTTATGTGAATTTTCAAATGCCGTAAAACACAACTTGAATTGGTGAGAGGACAGGAAAAATTACAAAGCATAATATTAGTTTAAATAGAGGGTTGCCACTGCAGTACCGTTTTGCTGAAGTGGCAGTACACCTGTATATGAAGTTCCGGGAAGGCCGAGCGCGGGGTGTAACTGAGCGGAGAGGGTTTGTTTACTATTTTCAGAAGACTACGGCTAAAGGTTTGTATGCGGGGACCTCTTTACCTATCTTGCTTTGGGGTCTCCAAGGTTCTTAATCCGGCACTGAGCACACCCGATCTCCAGCACACAAATATAGCGTAAAAAGTGTACCCGGGTGCTATCCTTCTTTGGTTGCAATGATTTGATATGATTTTAATCCAAAGTTACGTGTACCTGCTTTTTTCGAAGCTCACAATAAATCTCCCACTAAATAAGTTCGGTACATTTAGATAAAAATGCTCCATTTCCTTTACTATAGTATTGCTACCCAGGTAACCTAGTAACTTCGGTTTCCTACCCCCTCGGGATAGGTACTCGAGAAACAAAAAAATGTTACATTTCTGATGACTTAGGCGGTTAATTCAAAGCTATGAAGATGAGTAGCCATTTTTTGGAAGTTTCTATGGCTAGCACATCGCGGTAGAGTTACTAGCAGAAATACAAGCAATTGTGTCGCGGTACAATGGATCAAGATACCCTCGATGGAACATCGCGAAATATTCAATAATATTACCTCGAGCGTATGACCGAAAGGAAATCTTTAAGAAAAAGAAACGTCGGGCTCTTCAAATACCAGCATTCGCATTTTGGGTAGGAACAAAAAAATAGGAAAAATTCAGCATCAGTGCTGATCCGGATAATTTGTGATATAATAACTAAACGTACTCGCAAATATTTTAATACGGAGTCAACTAATGATTGGACGCAGAAACGTGAACAATAAAGAGGAAGGATGAGAATAGGGGGCGGAGGTTCAACATGCGGTTGTGGAGGAAATTGGAAATGAGATGGACATTTCCAGAACATGGCACCATGAGATAAAACATAAACATAAAGGTGAAAATCTCCAAGGAATAATCTTAATTCCAACGTCAGGAAAATACTACATATAATATGAAAACTATGTGCTTTTTAAAAGTTTGTTTTAATGCTAGCTAGGCATTATATTTTCTCTGTACCTGTTAATATTTTCTATGTATCCAGCACGACCAACAGAAAGATAAAATTTTATATCATCACTTATATAAATCAGATGCCACAATAATGGCAATATAGCTTTGAAGAATGCTTTTAAGACAAGAATAAGGAATCAACCAGTTAAAGAAAAAATTACCCTTTTTATATTTCGTCTCTTCGTAATGCACTGTAATTTTGGAGGATTTAACTCGCATTAAGAATACCATTAGACAATAATAAATATGAAATTAGGAAGGAGATTAGACAAAAATATCATAGACTGATAAATAAATATACCTAACAATGACGATTCTTGTATGATATTTTTGTTTTTTGTTCTGATGTTCATATACATGTGTTCTCCACTCAACAGCTCACTGTGAAAGTGTCCGAAACACAAGATTCGCCTCGGTACAAACACAGAGGCTTGCTACTAGATACATCCCGACATTACTTGCCAGTCCGATCCATTCTTCGAACACTTGATGCTATGGAAGCATCGAAGCTTAATGTTTTCCATTGGCATATAGTGGATGATCAATCCTTCCCTTACCAGAGTGCAGCTTTTCCAGAACTCAGGTAAGTGTAGCATATAGAACTGTAGTTAAAGCATACATTCCTACATTATATCACTTGGCTGGCTAGACGTCACGTTATATAGAGAGCGAATGATATTTGATAGTATAAAAACACATCAGATATTTCGAGTTTGGGTCGCATTTAATGATAAAAGGTCTACGACCTGAACTCGAGATATCTGAAGTGTTACTAATATAAGAGATTGAGTAGCACAAAACTGTATGAAAATAACCCCAAAATTTGAGTGCATAAACTGTTGGGAGAGGAATGTATTCCATGCGCTAAAATCCACCTTTTTCCGCGCAGTTGACTGGATAAATAATTCGTATGTAAGTGTGTACATTACGGTATCGTCATGGGAAACGGCACATATTTGAAAACACAGAAGTTTCTAACAACTACATTTGATCTATTTTAGAATTTAAAAAAAAGTAAAAATTATAATGTACACTGTAAAGTCGCTACGGCGAAATATGTCTGATGAAATCTTCAAAAGAGTGGGATGGGGCCCTGCGAACCTTAGGGTCAATAGCTGGGACTATTCACCACTCCACCCCCCTGCCGACCCTGGCGACATTGTCACATAAGGCTGGACACCATCCTAACGTTACTCTCTTTATGAGTTACTGACCGTACGTAACTTTGCTTAGACAAGATAATTGGCAACGATACCCCCCACGTACCCTTCCTTTACCGTGCTAGAGTCTACTATTGCTGTGGCTTGTTTCGCCGAAATTGAAAAAAAATAAGCATGGATCTTTGGACGTTTAATTCAATATCTTAGAAATTTTCGTAAACGATTGATAATTGCCTTCCATTTAGATATCACGGATAAGAATGGAATTTCCAGCCGTCATGCCGGCATTGACCTTTTCGCCAATGCCGGCATATCATTTAAACATCGCGAACGGAATATTTGTTACACACGTAGGACTTGATTACAACATCTTATGATCTCTGCGAAAAAAAACCCACTCCATAAAATAATAACATAAAATCAGCTATTAACGGAGAGAAGGAAATTAAGAGCGATTATTCGAAAGATAGCTTTAGAACCTCATAATGCTCTTTCTACGGTTTATAGACCAACTCATTGTCAAGAGATTACAATAGAGACATGCGAAAGATCAAGAATCTTCCGCACATTTTCGGGTCATGAGTATCTCCAATCAGCAATTGCGCAAAAAGCAATAAAACCACCCCTAAAAATAAAAAGGCTAACTCAATTGAATGTATTCATTAATAAAAAAATTTCCCCATTCATAAATGTCCTACAACCTACCCCTTTTATATTCTTCTTGAATGGAAAAACGAACAGAATGGGATATACAGGTGGTAAAATTTGAATGCATGATAATTTTTGGTCAAGCTAATACGGGCATTGCGAAATAAACTCGTTTATCTTCACGATTGTGCTTTTTGAAATATATCACAGTAAACTGAAACACTGAAAAAAAAAACGAATGGATTAGCCGACACAATGGATGTATAGCACGTATTCGGCATGAAATCACTTGCCCGTATAAGGTCGGACGAGTTTTGAGACGGACGTAGTAATTAAGTTAAATATATTGATACTATAACTTTCACTACGCTCCTTTCTCTATCACTCGGCGCGAATTGGGGGACCCTGGTTCACTCTAGGGCAAGTAAAAGAAATTTCCTCAGTGGAATTTTCGAAATTTGTGCACATGTGCACTGACGGGTGGTGGCGGAATATAAGGAGAGTGGCAGAGGGTAGCGATTGTTCCTTCCGTGATTATTGGAAAAATAAGAAAGATGATCATCATGGAGGTTCTCCAATGAAAGCTATTTTCCAACCAGCACAGCAAACAATTTTCAAGTTTAATTGGAGAATATGTGAAAAGCTACTTGTCCATAGGCAGTCGCATTATTTCCTAAGGCCGTTTTACACTGCATGTTATTGGGCAGGTTAGCACAGACAATATTTTTGAAATACCGGGAATGCGAGCTCGGAATTAGAGTAGTGGTCCCACCTCGCATGCGCTCTAGCAATCTTCCGCTTTACGCGACGCAATTTTGACTGCGCCTTCCTACATACGTCAGATTGCGCAATGATGTGCCCCGTGTAATACGGCCTTGAGAGACATTGCATACCACCAAGGAGCGGTTGAAAGGAGTGAAAAATATCCTCCCCATCCCTAAACAAAGCCCTTCATCCGACCCAGCTCAGTGGCGCAGCGAGGGGGGGGGGGGTTTGGGGGATAAACACCCCCCTCCAGAGCTCACATAATTTTTTAAAGTTTAATCCATTTCACTTAATTGGGTTAATATTACTTATAGAATAGTGTAAATATTAATAAAATATCCCTTGGAAGGCCGCAAAACTCACCATTTTGAACCATTTACCTATATGAAAATTTTTCTAGGGGAGGGTCCCCGCACCCCCCCTTACCATGGCAGGTATTCCACATTCTCAGACACCCCAGTGTTTTCTTCCTAAAACTCCCCCCTAGCCTTAATCCCTAGCTGTGCCCCTGACCCTGCTGACGGGTGTTCTCACGAAGATCAATCCCTCTTTACCTAAGTAAATTTCGTAACTTTAATTCCCCCCTCTCCTGACTTTCCATTCTCCTAGGTCAGGTGATGAGTTACCTACCAAAGTTTAAGTTGGAATTTGTGGCACCCACATGGGTAATAGTTCAATAAAGGACCAAGGCTAGAGTCAACAGATATCTTATGACAAAGGTCTTTGTCCAACGGACAGAAATAAACGTCATCGTACATTTAGTTGATAACACCGCAATCACATAATCAGCATTATCATAATGAAAAATAACCTGAACGACTCACTAAAGTGGTAAGCTCTGAGATGACCATGATTTTGGGTAGCCGAGCGTTGAGGAAACAAGTCGTCAGTGACCTGACAAACTAACAGTTCTAGTTTTTATCACCTGACATTTTCACTCTCAAATTCATCAATATCACTCCAACAAAATATACATATAAAGCAACCAGAGAGAAGCAGGAAGAAGAGTAAAAAAATTTCTTCGACGTAAAGGAGATAAGAGATCTTTAAAAGAGAAACATAAATTTGTAATCGTTGGAATGGAGCACTTCATTATTTAAATAGTAAAATATTTCCTGTCATATTTATAGAATAACCCTCATTTTCGTCTCTCCCTTGAAGTCTGACATTGCTGTCTTCCAATACCCCAAGAATTTAAAATAATGAAAGCCTAGTAGACAGGGCAGGATAGATCGTGTGAATGGTATTCAAGTGTGTCAGTTATTGTATTCCCCACTCACTGGACTGTTAAAGTCATGACGTTACAGATCGCTAATCATGTGTTCATTTGTTCTTGAGGTGAAATTTGAAATTTCTTATTTGATTTCATAATATGCAATCTATTCATGAATTCATCAGCAAGAAAATATCACTCTTCACCAAAAGACTTAACTTTAACTTTTGCAGCAACAAAGGAGCATATCACCCTACAACCCACATATACTCCAGAGAGAACATTAGAAAGATCATTGAGCATGCAAGACTAAGAGGAATAAGAGTCATTCCAGAATTTGATACTCCAGGTATGTGATTCTGCCAGCCATGTTGCTGGGGAAAAGACTACATATAATGTTTCTTGCCCAACCTCCAACTTTATTCAGAATTTACAAAAAAATATTGGCTCTGACTCAAAGTTATTACATGCTAATAAAAATTTTTATTCACTTTATGAGTCTTTCATATTTGAAGATAAGTTATTTATTTATACATTGATGACTTGTAAATTAAGAGTCGTATGATCAAAGTTTTAGAGCCCAAATGGGGAAACTATTTGTTACACTTATACTTGAAATATCCCTTATTAATATTCAGCAATTTATTTTGCAGCAAGTGGTAATGAAATGCTTAGAAGAAAGCCCAAACTGAATGTCTTGTGCTGTAAAAATAATTCATGCAATGTTGATGCTTATGTTCATCACCTATTTCCTCTAGGTCATACAAGATCGTGGGGACTTGGGATTGAAGGATTACTGACACCTTGCTACGGAGGTAGTAATCCAAGAGATCTCACTCCTGATGGCAGCTATGGGCCTATTGATCCAAGCAAACCGGAAAACTACCAGTTTCTTATGAAGTTTTTTGAGGAAGTAAAACAATTATTTCCAGAGCAGTATGTTCACCTGGGAGGTGATGAGGTCAGCTTTGAATGTTGGTAAGTTGGAAATACAATTTCAAATTTCTCAGCATTTTCAACCACTCGAGCTTCATTGCAGTTGATCTCATTTAAAAACATAGATATTACTGACACTTTGGTATCATAGAGGAGCCTCAAGGCTGCTCAGGTTATACTTTTGATTACAATTTTTATTTCTTCCTAACTCAATGACACAAACCCAGTAAAATACACAAAACCTTCCAAGGAAAGCAGAGCACTCCAAACAGGGGCAGTCTAGAAGCAGGCAGAGGAGTTTGGGAGTTCAACAAATGGAAAACATGCTGCCATTCTACCATGAAAAGTGAGAATGTGCAACTGGAAAGGGGAAATAAGGGAAGGGGTTAGGAATGGGTGAAAGAAAAATGCTGTGCAAGCGAAAAGCGCTTGAGAATGTGTGATTCAGAAATATAGAAGGCATTTGAGGGTTTTGGAGTAAAGCAAGAGGAGACTAAGTTGGGGGGTGGGGAAATGTATGAAGAGCAGATGGCACAGTGGGATGGGGAGGGTGGTGAAGGGCTTCGGTGCCAGGGGTGGTCTGGGGTGATTGGGGGCCCTCGGCTGTGGCTCATGATGGGCCCTCTTTACCTGGGGGTTCGGGGGTCTTCCTCGGAAAATTTAAGGATATTCCATGCCCAGAAATTGATTTTGACGCTATTCTAGCTCTTAAAAGCTGGATAAAAGTTAATAAAAAATAGAAATTTTGCGAGAAAAATATGTACTGTGAAAAGTAAGAATTTCACAGATTAAAAAATTTAGAAATGTATTATAATACATATTATCTAGTTAGTGAATTTGTTCCTTATTAATGCACTGAAATCTAAAATAACCTTTCCAAACAACCATTTCGAAGAGCAATAGGCTCTCTTTTATCGTAAGACACTTCTAATTTTATTTATTTTCTTATATGATACATATTTTTGCCTGACAATGAGTATGCTGTAAATAAAACAACTATTAAAAACGTAGAATTTTATAATAGCAAAAAATCTTTTAGTCATCTTTATTATACCTTTCATACACACTTCAAGATAGACATGAGCGTTGTGGGGGCCCCTAAGCTCGAGGACCTCAGCGATTGCCGACAAGCCGACCTGGCCAGACCGTCCCCGACTCCAATAACTAGTATACTGCTACATTGAGAATGAAATACTTCTGTAGGGCACTACAAAATTTTCCGATACAGGCTCGGTGATAGGCATTACACTAAATTACCGCACAGTCAACTTTCATTCAGGAATCTTAGTAATACACTTAGTCAAGTGCATAGTCATTTTCTTATACAGTACACCCTTGCTTTTCTATATTAATCCATTCAAGAGAACCTATCGTTTAAAGCAGTGGAGTAGCGAGGGGGGGCACTAGGGGTCAGGACCCCTAACCCCTAGTACCCCCCTCCCGAAATATAAAAACACAGTTACTTTGCTTCATAAAAGAAAACAAAATATTGAAAAGCCATGGATTTATGAAAGATTTTTTTGCCAAATGAAGTTTTTTCGATTATTAAACGTGTTAAAATTAGTTTAAACCCTCTACATAGTATCCTGTTTTTCATAAATTTTCCACCCTGTGTTGGACCCCCCCGAATGAAATTTCTGGCTACGCCACAGGTTTAAAGAATTCCATCATATGTTGAATCTCTGTTATTTTTCATGAGGGATCAGTTTAAATAGTAACGGTGCATGTAAATGTTGCTAAGTTAAAAATGCATTTTGTTCACGAATAAGACAGACAAAAATTTTTAGTAATATTGAGGATGCTTACCAATGAGTACCTAATACATGTACATTTACTAATTCGCTACTCAGGAATATTTTCTTTATATTTGAATATTCTAAACCCGTAATGACTGGCATGTAAAGTAGCAGATAATATGTTGCATGAGTTGAGTCATTCCTAGTGATTCAAATTGAGAAGTCCAACTAATTTAAGTAGAGCAAAAATATAAACAATTCACTTCACCAATTACAGGAAAAGCAACCCTGATATAAATGACTTCATGGCCAACAACAACTTGACAGGTGATTATGCTGGCCTTGAGGAATACTACATCCAAAAATTGGTGGACATGGTCAAGACTCTGAATATTAGCGACATAGTTTGGCAAGAAGTTTTTGACAATGGTGTGAGAGTCCCACCAGATACTGTAGTCCAAGTTTGGATTCCTAATGGATCTCAGAATGAAATGTCTCAGGTAAGACTCTAATATTTATTTATTATGAATTTAAAAATGGCAAAAACCCGAACAAAGGCATACTTCAATGTGATATCATAATGATGCCCAAGGATTACAATTACTCAAAATCATGTCATACGTGGTAACTGTTGAAAATTAAGAGATATCATCACATTATATTGAGATTTTTCTGTGGGAAACTTCTATGCCTTAAGATAATGGAGCCCATCAAAATAAAAATAATTAGCATGTTCACTGCTGTTTCGATCATAATAATTGAAGAATGAGTCACTTTTTTGGCTTGACACAGCACGCCATTGGTCACAGCTACTTTGGTGCTGCAAATATGATGCGACCGACACTGCGCACATAGCCAAATGCACAGGAAAACTCAAGTGAAAATGATCAAACTATGAAAGCGAAAGGAAAAAACACTTTGGTGTAATGGGTGAATTTGTCTAAATATCCATGGAAGGGAATAGGTTAAGTACATCAAGTTGATGATGTACTAACAGGTAAAATCAAATGAAATTAAGCCTATTGGTCACAGCATTAACAATAAGAATGACCATCATAGAAAGAATTAAAGTATAACTGAAGCACATTATTGGCCATTGGCCACAAAAATAAGCATTTGGATTACCCTTCCAACCCCCTACCTGCTTATTTAACTTTTTTAAATTTTTAATTAGCCTTTTAACAAGGAAACCAAAATTATAATTTTTTTAATGATTAATAATAAAATTTTCAATGAATGAGTGATTTAACATAATAAAATAATCAAGTAAAAAGAGTTTCACTCCCGCTATGCATGGTCGCGATACTTAATTTTTAAATAAGAGTAATATAATGTTCACGGCTACATACATATAAGTAAATCTGAAGGGGGAACAGTGCTTAACTTCATATGGAATGGCATTCTCCTACCTCTCCAGGAAAATTGTCCAAAATGTTATAATGTAAGCAGTGGGGAGGAAATTTGACCAAATCAATAAAAGCCAATGAGCACTAGCCTAATATCTCTTATCAATAAACTCGAGGAGTCCTCCTTTCTTTACTAGCCAGTAAGACTTTCCTCTCTTGTGCAAGCAATGCCATGACCCCACCCCCTCTCACTTGATAGGACAAGTACAGAAACTCAAAAGCCCTTCCCACTCAACCAAGGGGTGCTTACATAACACTTGAAGGTCTCCAAAGGTTCAATTATATATTGTGTAAGCCTTACGTATCATATCCTGCATATCATATGGCAACTTTCACATTATGCTAAAAACTTCATTTTCTCAGAGTTAAGAATACAGGTTTTTTTTAGAGAGATAACAAACACCTTAACCCCAGCAATGTATTGTTTAGGAGAAAATATTCAAATTACCTGTGAATTTCTTTCAAGAAACTATGTCTTTAAACAGTATAACGGACCAAAAGAGGAAAAAAGAACCATTAGTCTTCACTAATGAAATATTTCAGTGCTCCCCAAAGTCCAAGCTGCAATACAAATTTCAACTGTGTATAACGATTTTTCCAGATCACAGCAAAAGGTTATAGAGTACTTTTGTCTTCATGCTGGTACTTGGATGCCCTAAGTTCTGGTGGAGATTGGAAAAAATACTACGCATGCGATCCAGAAAACTTCCCTGGTACCCCTGAGCAGAAAGAGTTAGTGATGGGTGGAGAGGCATGCATGTGGGGAGAGGTAGTGGACTGGACCAACCTCGAATCAAGAGTCTGGCCGAGGGCTTGTGCGGCAGCAGAAAAGCTCTGGTCCTCTCCAGCAGCTTTCAGCAAGAAGACATCAAGAAGCCATCCTCTACCCTGGTATAGGTCATCCAATTTAGATAACTATGATATGGATGAGGTATCAGCAAGGTTGGAAGAACACAGATGTCGTCTAGTCCAGAGAGGAATTCAGGCACAGCCTCCAAATGGAGCAGGATTTTGCCCAGGCGAAAGGTGGTAACATCCATTTCCATGTATCATATAACACCATCCAGCATATAATTTCACTTGGCAGCTGCATGGATTGCTTCAGCTACATGAATGTCCAACAATGTATGTAAGTTAATTCTGAAATGCTATCCATATGTCCGATGTTAAGTGGTTAATAATTTTTTCAAAGGTATTATTATGTTAAAGTTTTTCACATTGAATGAACAAGTGAAAGAAGTAGGGATTATTTTTGTACTAAACTATTACAAACACAATAAAACTGGTGGAAAGCCATTTAAAAATACGTATTACTTAACAACAACATTTCAATAAATTGAAAACCCCTAATATTTAGGATAGATTTTTATGCATAAGATGTACCATCCCTCCAACAATTCCTAAATATAATGAAGTCTACACCTACTATGTGATAGTAATATAGAATGTCAAGGAAAAATATTTCCCAGCACTGGGAATCAAACCACAGATCTATGGCATTAGGACAATGTGTATAGAACAACACCACCAAGGTTCATAATTCCCATCACACTTGACCCTGGTTCATAGAGGCATTATGTCCTAGTGTAAAAACAATGAAATCAGAGCAATAGAGAAGAGACATCAAAGCGTTCCTCATACTAGTGCCAAGCTTGGCATTAAATGTGATCAATTTCCAACCTATCGGGAGAATGGTGGTGAAATTCAAATTAATAGCTAAAAGGAAATATTACCCATGGCAAAGAATCAAGCCAAGGGTCTTTGGCTTTCCAGGGCACAGTGCAGAGAGCATACCTTTATGCTATCCAGGTTCCTTAATACCGATGGAAATTTTACTGAGGTCTATGGTGCCTGATGTCCAAGGCAACTTTTCTCATAGCAATTGAAATGAATTTTCAGTTCACTTTCAGCTATACTTTTATGAAAGCCTTGATTCAGCCTCCTATACCTAATTTCCCATCCCTGACTTGACCTCTCTGGTTCTATACTGGGCCAAAATTATCTGTATCGGCACAGATATGTTA
Source organism: Ischnura elegans (assembly GCF_921293095.1). NCBI lineage: Eukaryota > Metazoa > Arthropoda > Insecta > Odonata > Coenagrionidae > Ischnura > Ischnura elegans. The sequence continues at coordinate 62,890,335 of NC_060254.1, read as the reverse complement.
TACATTTCCTTACTGTCTGTTAGTTTTGGTTCTAGTTCAGTATTAGAGGTAAAAGCTCCCTCCATTTCCTAATTGAATGTGTATTAAATTGTTTAAAAAAATACATACGAATCATGATTCAAAGAGCAGGTTACCCCACTAATAATACTTACCTCATATGTAGTTTTCTTTGTTAAATGAAGAGGTTCATAAATTTCTACGAAGATTAATTGGAATGAATTCAAAACACAGAATTCAATTGATCCTATATAAAATAAGGTGATATAATCAGCAAAAAATCATGGTTGAAATAATCAATAAATGTAGAGATGAAAAAACTGCATGGTTTCAATGATTGACTGCAGTGGCATAAAGCCCCAAAAGCCTCGGAGAAATAAAAAAAGTATTTAAAACTATTGTCTATTTTTGACATTTAATAACTACATCTGCTTAAAGTTACATTTTTAATGCCAAAATGGTGTAAAATGTACTTCCAGGCATGTCATTTTAAAAAAAAGTTACCAGATTTTTCCCGGGGGGAGGAATCGCCATCCCATCCCCCCCAAGGCATATTCCTAGTTACGCTACTAGCCGAATGAATAATGAAATTATAAAAAAATGTATGGTTAAAGTGGCCCTTCCATTCACAGCCTCCAGGAATACAATCAGATATAATATGGGAAGAAATTGGCTCCCATGAATCCTCATTCATGAATAAAGATATTACATTAGCGAAACATAGAAAATTACCACTAAGCCAGATTTTAAGTAAGATTTTGGGCAACTTTGCAAAGAAAATTCTGTGAGAACTTCACAGAACCAATTAGAATGGATGGGACCAGGTAAATACAAAGGCTAGATGGCCTAAGTAACTATCCACAAATAACATGAAAAGAAAAAATTAGAAAGAAAATCAATATTAATGAACAAGATAACTGCTAGCATAGACTTTATAGAAGTATGCAGGAGACAATACAATATGTACTGAGAATGAGAAAACACGTATCAAAGTCAGGGAAAAAAATATCACTTAACTTCAAATATATTGGAGTTTCCAAGGGAATAAAAAATTAATGCTTCCTATTTTTCAAATAGTAAAACTCTTTATTTCAAAATATGTAACACACAATGTTGAAAGTTACAATTAAAACAAAAGAAACATACCTGCTTCTGCTATTAATATTACAGCAATTCTAGCAGCAGTTTGCCAGAACTTTTTTATCTAGTTCATACATGATTTTAGTCTTTAAAATTGATTGGACAACGAAAATGAAAATCAAAGTGCATCCCCAAACAAAATCCCAGGAACAATGGTGGACATCCCAATACCATATTTGTCCAGATAAAGCCCCTATCTTAATATATTTCTTTCTCCACTTTTCCTCTCCATTCTTAAATAAATGTAATCACCAAATAGAACAATGGCCAAGGGTCTTCTTAGCAACCATTCCAACCCCATTCAATGCACAAATGTAACTATACAGACATGTAAAAATCTGATGGATGATATCATGATAAAATCAACAACTCTTTCAGCAAATATTTGAGTCAAATAAATAATATTTCTCATTGAATTTCCACCTTCACAACATACACATACAAATCAATCATCCTCAGTGATGTTGGATGCAAACGGTGATCATCTATCAGGAACTCGATTACACTCCAAAATAGTTCCACTTGTACTTGATATATAAAGAAATTAAGTAAAAACGGGGATCTTATACTCAGACATGTACATACAGTAGCAGCAATATTCATGACAGTACATGGGGTATCTCTTTTAAGATTACAGTTCATCAACTGAAAATACTCGCGTAAATGAAATGAAATGGAAATTTGGTTATATCATGAATAACTTACAGTTACAAAGGAACAATATGATGATTCTAAAATCTGCATCTTCAACGCAGTAAATTGTGAGTATTGCACTATTTAAAAAAAAGAATAAAATATTATACAAAGAAATTGGACAAAGACACAGTTCAAACATATTTTAGAATAATATTTCGATACCTCCACTGTACAAATGCTCAACAATCACCCACCAAATCAAATCCGCTCATCTGGGAGCACAACAATACGAATGCACTCAGCTGGCAGTAGCCGGAGCGTGAACACTCACCTACGAAGCTTGGAGAATTGGAGCGTTTATGACCAGGCTACCGCTAGCTGAGTACTTTCTTATCGTTGGGCTCCTAGGTAAGCGGATTAAATTTGGTGGGCGATTGTTGAGTGTTTGTGCAGTGGAGATAGCGATTGAAGCAAATAAAATGAAGTTACAAATAAATTTATGATGATATGCATCTACATGCATAAATAAATTAATTTGATATTTTGTCTTGTTTTTTTAATTTATAAAAAAATTACCCATAGAATTCAGAATCAGCATGTCCATAACTGAGAACTATAGCATGAAAATCTGAGGGAAGAAAATAATACTTCATGAAGAGGTAGATTAGAATAACATATTCTATTAGCACTACCAGCTTGTACATAGATTAGTACCAAATTTTGTGATGCTCGACACTATTCCATTTTTAAAATATTACAGGTACTGCAAGCAAGTTAATTTTTTTTAACTTTTCAAACAGTTAATTTAACAGATTCCTAAACCCAATGATGAATTGGTCCTGAACCTTCTGCTCTATATACATTTGAATAAAATACAGACGGAATGTAAAAAAAAAATATTCAATAAAAATCACAGATAAAACCTCACAGTAAGTGATGTAAGTTTAAAATCTCTTCTTTTTTAACCACCCCAAAACAAACTAACCCAATCTACACAGATTCCAACTAGTTCCACCGGTTCACAAGACATACGTGCACATCACAGCACACCTCCGAAGCAACATTAAGAGACAATAGGCATCACTTGCATTGTATATGAGAGAGATAGTACCATTCATGCCAAAACTTCTCACGCTTGCTGAGCATGTGATACTGTATGGTTTGCACTGCTGAGATTCACACTCAAGTTCTCCACTAGTTCTTCCTCATCATCTTCATCATCCTCATCACTCTCTTCTGTACAGACCTTTTCAAATCCAGAATGTGGATCAAGCAGTTGACCAAGCTTGAAGCCACTATCAGATGAGGAATTCCCATATGCCCTCCAGCGCCTGGGACATAGGGAGATCCCATGCCCTTTGCCTAAAAGGAGTCATATTGTAGAGCATATCAAATATTCATCTACAATTACATACTACCCTACAAGTCACCTCAATAGGCTTGTAACAGAGGGGTGTTAAGACATCAGACATTAGAAAGAAAATTAAAAGATAATAACGTGAGTTATGAGATACTTTAAAATCACATTCCATCTAGCACTTGTAGGAATTACTTTTTGTTCACAGGAAAAACAAATACCTACGCCCACTGATTCTACAAAATATATCTATAATTTTATCGCTTCCGCAAAAAACATAGAAACATAGTGAGGTTCTAAAATGATTTCTCTCTGTTATTTTTAAGATGATATTCTGTGTGCCAATGTCACTGCAGGCCCCCTATCTATAATACCACCCACACAGCACAGGTCATTGCTCACATAAGAGGTTCAATCCATTGGTTGGTTAGGATTGATGAGAGTAGAGCTCACCCTTAACTAGACCACAGATATGTGAAAGTCATATTTTCAGGGTAATGGGCTATTTGAATTCTCTGAACCTTGTCTTGGATCTCTTTGATCATCTAGTACACAATTCCTAGTTAGTTTCCCAGGATACAAGAAAACAGACCGATAATATAGTTACTATGCCCAAGGGAAGGATGCAGAGGGGAAGATGATGTTAAGCATTGAAACCATGGTGGTGTTTTAATAAAAATTCTGTGGAAAACCAAAGTTTAATTTTTTTTCACCCAAAATCTAGAGGGGATCCAACTTGAGCAAACTAGTGAAAGAAGCAAGATGAAAGTCCAGTAAAGAAGTCAAAGATACTTAGGGAAAGAAAGGTATAGCAGAGATCCACAACCCAAATTTTATGTATGACATCAAAAGCACTACCAACATACTTGAGCTGAACTACCCAATTCCGATTGATTGATGAATTCTACTCTGGCTGAAACAATTATAGTAGGTATGAAAAAATAACTGATGTTACAATTACTATGGCATTTACTAAGATATGTACATCATAAATTACATATGTGCAACTTCCAAGTTTTTGTCATCAGATATTTTGTTTCAAACATGGCAACTGGAACAAAAAATGGTTAAAATATATCGGGCAAAATAGAAAGGGTGAAAATTGATTACATGGTGGAGGCCAAAAATTCAAATTTTTCGGTCAACTTTATATCATACATATTACACAGAAAATAATCAAATTTAACTCATTGCATATTTTCCTTTGCAAACACATCACTATCAATGTTTATACATGGTATATTCAGACAGCTCAGATCTTTTGCTATTCCTGCTAGATCCCTAGAGTATCATGCAACCCTTGTGCTGGCAGGGTAGCAATAAAAGCCATATATGTAATTGCCCTTAATGTTAGATCATTCTCAAAAAAATATTTATGATGAAGTGAAAATAATTCATTGCATAAGTTATAGTAATTCAAAGCATGAGTGCACCAAATGGATTTAACAACAAAGTACACTTTATAAAATAAAAGAAATTAATATAGTTCAAGGTAACAGAATGTTAAAATATTACACATGCATGTTTCTTGCCATTTTTACCCTTCCCACATTTTAGCAAAAATGAACATTTGTAGCATGCAAGTTTTTCAGCTCCACAATTTTTTCTGAACTCCACGATATCTGTGAATATTGTGAATTGAAAATACCAGATAAATTCCACATATCTGGGTAGTGTATAAGCATTTATGACCTTTTCTTTTAAAAAATTAAAGATGCAGCCATTTTATAACAAAGCAACAAAAAGATGACTGAATCATTAATCATTTTCTCTGCCAAAATAACAAAATGAGTAAATGAAAAATAAATATGTATATCTCAAACATCCTAACATTGCTTCCCCAAAAGAAGTTTAAAGATTAGAATATTGTATTTAAAACTTACTTTGTAGTTTGAAAAATGCCACCGTAGATATGATGATGAAGCAAACAAGAAGAACAGAAACAACAACCAATATAATTTCCGTAGTATATGAGAAATAACGCTCCTGTTTCAATTCTGCGAAGATCTTTGTTGCCTGTATGTTAGTGCCTGAAAAAGTAACACATTACGATGATTTATATTATAAAAATAACAGCTGAAGCTAGAATTTCATAAGTTAGTTATTTTCAAATTAATGACATTCCAAAATGAGAAAGGAGATTTCAGTGGTGTGCGATTAAGTCCTTCATTTTTCAGTTGCCTCCACATCCGTTCCTGTGGCGAAGACAACAGTTTCGCTTAATCTTAACAGCATCTAAATGTTGAAGATGCCACTTCACAACTTTTAGACCCTGGGGCACGAAGATAAATTTAGCAAAGCTACAATAGTTGTGAAAGAGAGCAGATATTACCCCAGACCAATTAGAGAATCCATTGACATTGCCTTATATACCAATGGCATACATTGTTAACTGGCATCTTCAACCTGACAACCTAACCCTTCAAAGACAACAGTTTCTCTGGCAGTAATGCCTGAGAAACTGTTGAAATTATTTTCAGCTGACCCACTATCACATATTACATGATCCTATGCCAAGCCATTTGCCTACCAACATCATGCAGCAGAGAGCACGTGACTAAAGGTTTTTGCCAGTATAACGGATATGCAAAAAAGAAGAGCATGTAAAATATTAATTTTCAAAGAAACCCCATAAAAATTTAATATAGTATTTGCACGTTTGTGGGAAGTGATCTTAAAAAAATATAAACCTCAATTAGGCTAAATTCCGAGTCTGAGAATAGTGAGGTACTTTTTAAGTGAGACATTAATCATTATAATTTGCAAAATTAATGATGCAGCTGATAGCCAAAATTAGTGGTATTTACTATGACAGAATCTACCAAATTAATGACATTCCAAAAATTTCCTTCACTAAACGCAAATACTTTATATATTGTAAGTACAGAGGAACTGCAATCAAAACTGTAAAATAAAGACCATCACCATAAAAAGAGAAATTTCATATAGCAATGGCAATGCAACAGCTACATTTTAAATAATACTTCAAAATGCATTCCAAAAATAGTAGAAATCATAAAATGTTTAAGCATAGATTATAATTCACCACTATCACAACTGAAAACCATATCACTTGACAAGGAAAGTTAATTTTAAAGCTGCCAATTCAGTCTTCTGCCCTTCTTTTTACATTTTTTGTTGCACTATAAAGGTGCAAAGATACTTTTTGTACATACTCTGACCCAGAGGCGTAACTATGCTGGGGGGGGGGGATAAATCCCACCCAAATTCTTAAGAGAAATTTAATACTACACTACTGTTTTCCCTGCTGTGATGATTTCCTGTGCAATCACGAGTGAAACCCAAATTTTAAGTGCCAAAATAATTAAAACGTATTTTCACGCATGCCCTTTTTCAAAAAATTTTCCCGGAGGAAAGGGGGGTCGCCATTCCATGCCCTCCTATCCCCCCCACCAAGCATATTTCTTGTTATGCCATAGCTCTGACCTACAGCTAAATAAAAATTTGGAATTCGATACTCACCGTTAACATTTGAAGGTTCAGAGGAAGATGGTTTCAAAAATGGGCTAAGGCTAGCATTTTCCATTTTAGAGGGCAAGTTAGGCTGATCTTGCCTTGGAAGAGAACCTTGTTGAGTGCCTGAAATAATGTTTTAAAAAGTGTAATCATTTTTTCATACAGGGAGCTTTGATGATGTTTTTACAGTCGAACATGAAATTGAAAAAAAAAGCTAAGGCTAGCTCTTACCTTGAGAAAATTTCCACACTTTAAATGGAAGAAGTTCAACAACATATACATCTTTTCCATCTTGGGATACAGCAATGTCATGGGGGTTTGAGAAATCATTACCATTGGGCCTAAACTCTTCTATCAAAGATTTAGTCTCTACATCAATTTTAAATCCTCTAACTGGCCCAGGATAAGCTGCCACAGGGCCATTTATTGCATACAAAAATTCACCTGTAATTAATTTAAAAGAAATTCAAAAAATTGATTAATATATATGTATAAATGAAGATTCTTTGTACTACTACACTCAAAATTTAAAAAAATTAGCAAAGGCATTCACGAATTGCCATGCAAAAAAATTCCCCTAGACTGGGAATGAAACCATTGACCAATGGCTTTCTAGGCCACTGCACGGACCACTACACTATTAAGGTTCTTTAATTCCCATGACAATTCATGAATATTTCACCACTGTTCATGCGACAGGCTTGAAAGTTACATGAGCACAGGCAAATTAGCTCAGTGGCAGTTACATAAGGGGTCTCAATGGGCACATGTCCCTGCATTGCTGAACATTGCAGGACCACAATTATAACTTTTTTATATTACAAGATGGCATTGACTTGTATATGTGTACCATTATTTTAAATAAAATTTTCTTAAACTTTGCATGTGACTTGATTATTTTTCATTACGATAAAAATAACGGTAGCTAAAGATATCTTTTGCAGCCCTTCTCCTTGAGTTTTCTCTGTATCCGCCACTAAATTAGCTTCATATGTAACCACATAAGGATAAGGGAATATTAAATTACACATGTAGTTAAGAATAGAGATAAACTGAGCAGCACTGATTGCACAATGGCATCCTAACAGCTGGAAATATCAGCGGATTTAGAAGGTTTACTAACAACATTCCATTTATGATTTCCCTGACTTTTCCCTGATTTCCAGTCCATTTTTTCTTTTTTCCCCAACTTAATACATATAAATTTAATAGCAAATCACTAAAATATAGGGATTTGGTATGAAAACGAGGCACTGTAACAAGTGAAATGATAATTATTTATTCCAGGATTGACACAGTAAGGGCATTTATAATGCTAAAAATAGTCTTCAGTAAATGATTGAAACCTTCCAAATTAAAGTATTCAGGGTAGTTAAAATACCTCTGATAAAAATTACACTTGAGACCTGGAAATGGGTGGATGTACATGCCATAGATTGCAAATCTTGAGAGGCAAAGAAAACTGGCAGAACTAAAATAAATCTTCCTTTTGCATTCAAATGCTAAACATTCATTTTTGCACACCATCAATTATATAAAAGGCCACCCCTTACCTTGAGAAGCAACAGCAAATAATCTGGAACCAAATTCAGGAGGATGTATTTGAAATGCAAAACTTCCATTCTGAGGATGAAAACATTGAATTCTGCCATTCTCGCGGTCGGCGACACAGAGAATAGATTCATCTTTGACCAGTGCAAGAGAATGAGGAACAGAAAATGCATATGGGACAGGAAATAAAATACCTTGACCTGAAATATAATAAGAAAAAACGTATAAAAGTACGGTGATTACGTGATTAAAAATTGTTGTCAATGGCTTTTGGGAGTGGCTGCATATTGCGCTTTGTCACGTGAGCTTTCGAGGGCATTGCAGGTTGCATCATCTGGCGATAAATGAATGGCCTGATGATGCAACCTGCAATGGCTGCGAAAGCTCGCGTGACATAGCGCAATACACGGCAGTTCCCGAAAGCCGTCGACAACAATGCATCTCCCGGCGAAAGCCTACGTTCCAAGTGTTTCGAAACATGATTAAAATGGAATGATTTGAAAAGGTCAAAAAGAATTCCTCATTAGATGGCAATCATCAGATAACCATCCCAACAAAGAGGAATATTTTATTTACATACAATGAAAGATTCCCCATAATCAAAAGTTAAGGTGGTGTTATTATTCTGATATTATTTTCCTATTCCCACCCTATGAGTGCAGTGGGCTTGTAGCAAGGGGTAGGATTCAAATTCAGGAGAAGTCTTCATTCTTCCCAAAACATGTAAACAGGGTTACTTGTTGGACATTGAAAACAATAAATTTTGGCAACACTTACACAACATAAGCAATAACAGGCATTTACATGTTGCAGACCACTAGGGTAACAACATCATTTTAACTTGTCCACAGTAATAGGGTGGTTTCCTATTATTTTTTTATTGCCTAAATCGAAAGATTATTACTCCTGGAGAATGTACTTCATGCTTTTAGATTTTTATATGATGATATCTATTTTTCGCGATTAAATGAAAAGTGAAAATTTTCAAGCATGCGAAAAACCCGACGGGTAAGTATGAATGCCGGGAAAAACTCCGCGAGACGTCATTCTGCTTCCCGCTGCCGCATGTGAGGTGACCTTAGGGCAAGGCTCTGAGTGTCTGGCCTTATTCAAATGAGGATAAAATTGACCCTTGCCATTCGTCTAAACCGGTATTTCTAAAACCAAATAATTTGTATATTATGAATACACTAATGGTGGGTAACGAATCGCAATCAATGCCTTTCGTTTTCTTTGATGAAGGAAACTACCCTATTGTTGAAACCTATAGTTTCGGTTGTTATGCTCATGAGAGGATCAGTGGCATAACTAGGAATATACTTTGGGGGCTGATGGGGAGGCCTGGGGGCAACCCCCCTTCACAGGCAACGGAGAAAGTTTAGAAAAATGACATGCCTGGACATTATTTTACAATATTTTTGCATTTAAATTGTAACTTTAAGCAGAAGCAGTTATTAAATATCACATCTAGAAAACAGTTTTAAATATTTTTTTAAATTTCTCTGAGACTTTGAGGGGGGATCTATCCCCTCATCCCCCAAATTGTTTCACCACTGGAGAGGATAGTTATTTTACAGTTTAAAGAAAAGGCTGAAGGAGTCTGATCTGGAGTGAAGCACTTAGCGGAAATATGGACACTTAGGAAGGAGTGATACAGAACACGTTCAAGACGTGGGTTAGGAGAAGAATGAAGAAAGAAAGTAATGTAAACAAGCCACCATGTTGTTTGTTGAGATAATTTGAAATTAACAACGGTAGTGATGAGGCAAGAATGGGTAGTTAGGGACGCGGAGAGGAAATACACAAGCGGGGGTGGTTGTGTTGAGAGAGCTACGTATAAGACGTGTTTTAGAAGATCGGCAGAATAAAAGAAAGAGAGGACGCATAGAAAAAGGAGGCGCCCAAAAGAGAGAGAGAACCGATACAAGGGAGGACGCGTGATCAAGAGACAGGGATCGCAGAGGAGGATATCAGGCAGAGAGTGGAGTTGTGGAGTACTGTACTATCCGGCAGTGTTTGAGTGGAGACGCGAGCAGTGAACCCGATAAGTAGACTTGAATGATTATAACCAATACACAAGGGGAAGAGTTAAAAGCCCGTTGGAATATAATTGGAAGTTATGCAATCTGTTTGTTATAATGATCGATTGTAAATTGGGCCCAATTAGTCTTATTTCTTGATATTCTGAATATAAAAGTGTAAAAGTGATATTTTGTGCATGTTAATTTAATTAAGTGTGTTTTTATACCCTAAGATAACACGAAACCAAATAAATCGTAGGTGAGTAGTTTTACAACGGAGAGGAGGATAGACAACGAAGTGCTGGACATGGTGGGTGAAGAGAGAGGGCTTCTATCTCAGATACTGAGGAGACAGACGGTAAGGATGGAAAAAGTACTGAGTGGGGAGGGATCTTGAAAACATGTTAAAGGGTAGAATGTTAGGTAAATGAGGGAGAGGAAGGAAAAGAATAGCATTTTTAGACAGAGTGAAAGGAAGTGGGCCTTATGGTGAATTGCAGAGGGAAGTCCATGAAGCAAGGGAAGACTAACGGAATATTTCTGACGTACCCCATACAAATCTACCTTGATCAGTAGAATACTTTAATCATAAAAAAATGAAGCCAAATTGAACATGGGCGTACCCAGCAAGCAAAAATCGCAAATGTCTTTAAGGAAAATAATATTTTTTCAAGCAAATAATTTTAAAAACTAATAAAGAGCTGTTACAGTTTCCTTAAAATGTTGGTTTCATTCACCTTTTCCATGCTTAAATCTTACCTATAACTTGAACAACCATGCCCCCACCCCCCCCTAGTTTTGATCCTGGGTACGCCCTTGAATTGGAAGCAAGTAGATTCCTAAAAAAACCATAACCTATATGCAGCACTACAACGGCAATAGGGTGGTTTCCTATTATTTTTTTATTGCCTAAATCAAAAGATTATTACTCCTGGAGTACGTATTTCACGCTTTTAGATTTTTAAATGACGATATCTATTTTTCGCGATTAAATGAAAAGTGAAAATTTTCAAGCGTGCGAAAACGCGACGCGTAAGTATGAATGCCGGGAAATCTCTCTGCGAGACGTATTTCTGGTTCCCGTTGCCGCCCTGCAAGGTGACCTTGAGGCGAGGCTTAGCGCTGATACGACGCAGGCTGCTAGCGGGTAGCCTAGTACCCTGCTGGCTGGTAGCGCTTGGCTTAAATAAGGATTATTAATAACTTATCAAACGAGGAAAACTTTCCGACCTTAGCCAGTTTTAATAAGGGATTGTTAAGACATGTTTCCCTGAGCTCTGCGCCTCATGCATGCATTGGTAACCTCAGACGATGTATAACTCCTATCTTCTCGTATAGAAACTAGGTCCCTGTGACGTCACGTGGAGTGGCATCGCATGGGCGCCAATCTGGCCCTTTTCAAATGAGGATAAAAATGGACCATTGCCATTCGTCTAACCCGGTATTTCTAAAACAAAATAATTTGTATATTATGAATACACTAATGGTGGGTAACGAATCGCAATCAATGCCTTTCGTTTTCTTTGATGAAGGAAACCACCCTATTGGAGGTCGAAATTCCACTGCTGACTAAATGAGGTGATTGTGAGCTCATGAGGTCTTACAGCTAAAACACTCAACAGACATATGCTGCTCCAATGCTACGGAAAAATTCTCACCGGCATTCACCCATAGCGTCATTGTATTTGGGTAGTCTTTTTAATTGAAATAAGTTTGAATCATTAAGAAATGACATGATGCATTCAGTAGTAGTAGATTCAAAGAGAAGATCCAAGGAAGTGATAAATTACTGATCTATTATGAAGCAATGAGTTGATTAAAAAACTTCATTGTAGAAGTTAAAATCAAACCTCCTCTGAAGTAAGAAAATCTATTAATTTTCAATAAGTACACATTAATTATACTGAGAGCCTCAATGATAATTACCAAAAAATGTTTTTCTTCCCCACTGGATCAAGAACTCTGCATTCTTGTTATACTTCAAAATCCTATTATTACAATAGCCATCAGCCACAAAAAAATCTCCATTGCTTAAAACAGCCACTGAAGTTGGTTTACAGAATTGATTGGTGCCTGTGCCTGGGATAAATGGAACTCCCAAAATCAGAGCAGGCTTGTTTCCATTGCCTCCTTGAGGGAACTTCATCACCTGATGCAGGGCAACATCAGTCACCCAAACGTTATTTTCTCCATCAACACTGAGTCCATGTGGAAGGTAAAATCTGGAATAATAAAATAATTTAAGTGATTTAGTGCATCATAGAAATTAGATCCAAAACTTAAGGCATCTTAATACCATATTATTCTTTCTTCCACACCAAAATCAAATGCGTTAGAAAAAAATTGTTCAGTTACCAACCACTCCATCAATGTTACACTTGAGATGCTATGAATTAATATATGACCACTGAAGTATAATAATTGGTAGAGAAAGTGTGACTGATATTCAACAAATATTTCTGACAAGCAATTGCAATAACAAGTTCATATTTAAGCTTTTCCCAGCCCATTAAGTAGCAGAGTACTAATAAGAAAAAAATTGTTCCCAATAAATTATGTTAGAAATAAAAGGTATTCGCACTGAAGTTCAACAAAACCAAAAAATTACATTGTGATTCTTTAAGAAATTATATCATGGCAAAAATGATGACTGAGCATATGTATTGCTAATTAATCAGCAACAAAATCAGTTATTAATTAGAATCATTTCAATCCCCTTTATTTCATAACCCCTTCGCCAAGTGAAAACCATTCACTTTAACTAACTTACAATTTAAAATATGGTTGGCTGAATTTCATGAATGTGAGAAGAACTTTGACAAACTAGAAATAATGATAAAACATGGAGTGACAAATACTATTGTATTCAAATAGAATTTTTTTAATAGATGTATAAACATACATAAACAACTATTAAATAAAAATACTGATATCTTTTGGTCTTAATCAAAGGTAGATACTTACATGTCATTACCCCACTCAAATTTAACTTCCCCTGTGACAGGATCGAACCCTACAATGGTGTTGTCTTTAATGGGTCCTCGATGTTTTCCAGTGTAAGAGTTATTTAGAAGAAAAGTGTCAGAATCCCAGATTCGGTCTCCACGATGAAATACAACAACTGTTCCATATGTATCAATACTAACAGCAGACAATTGGCCAAGTTGCTTCTCTGGAGTGGGCCAATTTTCAACCAATTTCAGTGCTGAGTACATGCATGTGTAAATAAAGAGTAATATTTTGAATATATTAATACTGAGTAGATCACTTCAACATCACGAATAAGAATTATAGTATTCCATAAACTCACTACTATTTGCAAATGGGTGAACTGCTTCCCCTTTCCTTGTAACATGATTCTCTCTCGTTTTTGGCCAAGTGATCTTCTTCTCTGATTGACTAGGATCTGGTGCCGGTCCCCTAGAGTAATCCACATCTCTTCCGGGAGCTTTACCATCCTTGCCTGAAGGATATTCATAATCAGGATACTCGTAGTTATCATCTCCTCCGGGAGACGCTGGATAATCTCGTTGACGTGGGTCTAATTTCCATTTCTCTAAGTAGTTTTCATCTAATGCACTTTGCCTATAATTTGCATCCTGAAAATAATACGAATTTAAATAAGGACATTTTTGGAGGATTCAGTTTCTCTCGTTGATTGAACCAACAGCTCAATCGTAAGGTTGCTTATACTTATAAGTACCTACTCCACTACTACATCGCAGTGCAGTGCAGCACAACAAAAATCACATACTCAAATGTAATATAAATAAGTGCTTCACTAAGCGTAATCGCTACTGACAGGCAATTGCAGTACGAACCTGGATCTGGTTTTTATTAGACTCAACATCAAGAATCACAGCAGCAGCAATCAATATAATATACATTAACATCCCAAAACAACAAAAGGCACTGCCTTATGTCCAGCATATGTTCATCCCATGTAGCATAACCTGTGATGTATAATGCAACAAAAGGTGTAAAAATGGAAAACACAAAATTATTTTGCGCAAAAACGGGCTAATATACACGATATTTGTGCATTCAGCTTGAAGTAAAGGCAAATATGACGCGCCGCGTAGAGGTCAATGACAAAGTCTATAAATAGTCACCAAAACCGCATTCACAACTTTCACCAAAACTTATCAAATGAATCAATATATTAATTCAGCACCATTAAAAATCCAACCGTCAAAAAAAAATCCTTCTCCGTATGAAAAATAGTCGTTCCTAATAAATTAAACGCATACCTTGACGCAAGAAGACCAATGTACCGGCCGCTTTGAGCCCGTTCACGGAATGAAATGCATTGAACTCTTGTTAGATCATAATGTTATGCCATTCATTTATGTTTATGAAATTTCTCCCGAATAAACACGTAAATAGTGATTAATTCGTCACATATGTACAACCTGTTGACGTACGCTTGACGCCATACTCCTCTATGTTATTGAGTGGGCGCAGTAAGACCGTAGGACAGTTGGAAGGGGGAGAAGAGGTAGCGGGAGGTGGAAGAGGTGTAGCCGGTGCAGCAGCGGAAGCGGGGAAGAAGAGGCAAGCAACCAGTACTCTCGGCTGATGTGTTATTGTAACAATATGTGTGAACATTTTCACTGTCTCCGTATTTTTAAGGCATAAGGCAATGCATATCGTGCATAATCAGTCATTCAGCAGTCAAAGGGGTGGCGTCGCCCTGACCCTTATCTTGCGATGATATCACAGACCCTAATCGTGAGGGAGAGGGGAGATGAGAATTTTCGTCAAAAGAAGCTTGTGATATTTTGAGATATGTTATAGATCCTCCGCTAGAATAAATAAACCTCTGCGTAGAAGAAATTTCATCATCCTTTTTCATATATATACTTTTATAATGTTAAAGGTATGTACTACAGTTATAAGTAGTTATATGCGTGCGTAATATGTGTGAATTACATAGAGTGACACCGCCGAAAAGAAATAGATTAAAATGCTAGACTTTGATCAAGAAAAAATTAAATTTAATCTACAATAATACGAAGCAGGTTTAAATATAAATGCAAGCCAGTTCGTTTCACAATTACAGAAAGAAGTGATCAAAATTAAGTGGAGGAGGGTATGCTATGTGGTTCACGAACCATATGGTTACGAACCATATGGTTACGTAACCATGTACGGTTCGTAGCTTCCGCCTATTCATACCGGGGAAATTCCGTTAGAGACATAAATGCGCCAAAAGGCTAGTTATTATAGATAAGAATAAAATATGAATCGATTCATGAATAGATATATTTTCCTAAATAAATATAAATTCCTGTATAAGCAAAGTCAATGGCGGATTGAGAGGGTGGCGATCGGCCATCCTCCCATGGGCGTACCTAGCGGGGGGAGACTGCCCCCCCCCTAGAAGCGAAAATAAATTTAATTCAAAGCAAAAGTTAAGAACAAATTTTCCTTTTGGAGAAAAATAATATTAGTACGTATAAGACATGGAACTAAAATAAAAATAATTATTTTTTCAAGAAAATAATAATAAAAACTAATGAATTGCTATCATAATATCCTTAAAATTTTGGTTTCATTAACCTTTTCTGGGCAAAAAAATTACAACTTGATCGACCACGGCTAGTTCCCCCCTCCCCCCATTAGTTTTCATTCGTCATTTCATTTTCATCGTCGCCCATGCATTCTCCCGTAATTTAAGGAAACATGGAAAAGACGTGATAGTTAAGGAGGCTCTCCAAGGGAAGATTCTAACTCACCAACTTAACACACGATGTCAAAAAATAAATTAATGATGATCAAAAAGCCTCAGGTCTCACGCGTTAACATTTAAGACCTCTAGCGCATTATCGCTGAGAGCTAAGCATAATAGGATGGCCCGTATTTGGGCAAAAAAATCGCGATGATTCTTGCTCTCACCCCACACTTTTTTCTTTTCGGCCATGTGAGATGATCTATGAAATTTTACCCAAATCGTATGTCGCATCAACAAACCGAGCGGAATCTAACAGAAATTTTGATGCGGGATTTATATGAGGAATTGGGAGTAATTGTTTTTCTTTACCTTAGTTAGGATGATAGTTAGCAATTGATAATTTTTAACTTAGTTTTAATGGATTTAGTGTTACAGCTGTTATTTATAGCAAAAATCATGTATTATTTACTGCATATACTTTTTAAATCAATAGGGTAGTTTCCTTCATCAGGCCATCATAAGCCAAGCGCTACCAGCTAGCATCATGCGTCGTATCAGCGCTCAAAGCCTCGCCCCAAGGTCACCTCACTTGCGGCAGCAGGAACCAGAACGACGTCACACGGAGTTTTCCCGGCATTCATACTTAGCCTTCTCGTTTTCACGCGCTTGAAATTTTTCACTTTTCATTTAATCGCGAAAAATAGATATCGTCATTTAAAAATAAAAAATCGTGAAATACGTACTCCGGGAGTAATCTAATAATCTTTCGATTTAGGCAATAAAAAATAATAGGAAACCACCCTATTGTTCCATTATGCGAAATCTTTATTTTCTCACGTCTGAGATAAAGGCACCAAGGTATCTGATTTTGTATTTCGTAATTTCGCGACTGTTATTCGAAGGACCTAGGATCGATTCTCGCCGAAGGCTTTTTTTTTTAATTCCTGCTTTTTATTTTACAGGAGCCTGATATTGATGATTATTTCCATGATTTTCCTTGAAAATTTTATTTTAGTGTGAGGAAATATTTTCCATTTTTTTCATTTTCCGCTTCCAAACGGTTCAATTTCCGCTTCCAGACGGTTCCTTTTTCCGTTTCCATACGGTTCCTTTTTCCGTTTCCATATGGTTCATTTTTCGCTTTCGTACGGTTCATTTCCGCCTTTACACGGCTCCTGTCTTCCGCATCCATGTCTCAATTTACGGTTTTTTCCGTTTACTTTACGCCTCTTTTACGCTCCGCTATCGCTTGGTTTCCGTTTCATTAACCGTTCCGTCCGCTACTTGTACGTTTTGTTTACGCTTCCATTTTCACCAGGGGAGCCGCAACTATCAAAACCAACCTCTAGGCTTAATCACTGATCGTGAGAGAGTTACACGGCTATTTAAGGCCGCTTAGCGACATTTAGAGGTTATATTTTCCGTTGGGCTCTTTTCCTACCCATTTCCCCTTTCCACGATCACTGACAGCGATAGGCCCGGAGCAAACTGCCCCCTCGTTTTCCCAACTGACCAGGCCCGCCATCCCCAATGCTGAACAATGCAATTGCGCGTCCGTCCTCCGACAAATAAGTCTCCCGTGTAAATATTTTTTAAATACCCATTTTTTACGCATTTTGGTGCCTAAAATTTAATTTTTATTCTTGCCAACGGATGAAATTGAGCAATTTTAGACATTAAATAAGTTTAACGATAGAGAAAAAATAAGTGTCAACTTGAAGTTTAAAATAATTATAAGATATTAATGTTTCATTCAACAGAAACCATAAAAGTAATTAATTGGAAAAGGTTTACAGTATAATGAGCACAAACAAGAATACAAAAACTATTTAGCTAAAAAAATTAAAATGTTTTGATAAAATTTGGGTGGGGTCATGACCCCTGTGACCCTTCTTCAATTCCGCCACTGACCTATAACTCTCTCATAAATGTCACCTTAAGTGTAGTGGAGCCAATCTATAATACACTGCATTAAATTAATTTAAATAGAGTATTTTAAACCAACAGTATTTAAAAAAAAGAGACAACGACAAGACGATAAAAAAGTCTGGCCATTTGCGAGGGTTCTACAGGTTGGGATTGCAGCAGAGAAAAATTTCTCCTGAGACATTCAGACCCCTTGCTTCGTTCTATGATTCCAACTTTGCCAATTAAGCGAGGATTACATACGCATGCATATAGACCGGACGGGAGAAGGGTAGAGCGTGCCTGTATACTTATTCTGAATTATTTTTAATCGGAGCGATCGTTCCGAGGAAGCAAAAACTTCTCCAGGCAGAAAGCCTTCATGATTTCACCTTATAGATGACTGCGGGAGGGAAAGTCGAAAAAAAATTTGACACTGGTATTATAATAGAATCCGGTAACTTTCCGCCTGGGTGCCACTGAACTCCAAAGCGCGTAGCTTTTGCCTCTCGAGTCTCGAGGTCTTCTACACTAATTCTGACGCGAGTGCTAACACAGGCACGGCCGACTGGAGTTTCAAACAGGGGAGCGAAGCACTAGCCACCAATATGCGATCTACTGTAAACACTCCTTTTATTAGGAATCTGTAGTTTTAGGTAATATCAAAGTGGATGCCGAATAAATATCCTAAAGGCTGTTTTACTCGGTAGACGATTGCGCAATTAGACGTACGTGCGAAGGCGCAATCAAAATTGCGTCGTGTAAAGCGGCGAATTGCCAGAACACATGCGAGAATGCGTGAATGCGAGACGGCAAAATAGCCCCTGTTCTAATTTCGTTCATGCATTCGCGCAATTCCACGCCATTTTAGAAATTAATGCAGCTCTAACCTGCGCAATTCCGTGCCCCGTGTAAAACGGCCT
The DNA here is from genome assembly GCF_921293095.1 of Ischnura elegans. Taxonomy (NCBI): domain Eukaryota; kingdom Metazoa; phylum Arthropoda; class Insecta; order Odonata; family Coenagrionidae; genus Ischnura; species Ischnura elegans. The sequence goes on along the minus strand of NC_060254.1, from coordinate 62,871,654 downwards.
TAACGTGCGCACATTAATGATTTTACCATACGAATTTTAACTTTCTATCGTGCCCTGCTGAAATTACAAGGACAAATCTGGAAAACTCTTTCACTGATGAGCAACTGGATTGTGATAATGGTACAAGAGTTGGTTTAATAGTAGGATGGTGTATTCATTAGAAATAACCGTGGGAAGAGTGAAGTCGAGTTTTTCGATTAAATGTAAGGTAATAATATAAAGAGCTTGGTCTTAAGTTAAATTACGTGAGGAAATACTTTATGGTGCATCGAAAAACTTAAATTATCAAAAATTAACTTAGAAGTAAAAAAGAGAAAAAATATGGAGAAGATATTAATGGAATCGTTAGGGAGACATGACAAGAATTAGATTTTATCGCTTATGCACATCTATGCACTAACCCACAAGCTGCCCCAATGGGCGGGAGGGTTTTACGTCACCAGCCGCTCACAAAAAAGAAAAGAAGTTGCGCATTGGGGTGACTCGACTACTGATTCCAAACAGTCCTTTATCTACGTACTTACTTTTTCGGAGGAAAAGTGAATTCCTATACCTATCCGTTCACCTATGGTGAGACACAAATTTAGGGGCAGAATTAAGAGCCCAGGAGATGGGAGAATTTGGGAAGTAGAAGATGAGCAAGGGGATAAAGAAACGGAACATAGAAGAACTATAGAGTGAACGATGATGGGAATATCAAGATCTGGTGAATATAATTTTATGAAAAGCAAGATAATTGAAAAGCAGGTATGAGGAAAAATGGGAAAGTGTCAATGACGAGCGGTAACAGTTACAGTAGGTGAAGCAGAAGTCTAGGGAGGTGGAGGGTAGAAGTACGAAGGAGGGGAGAGAGGTTAGGACGAAGGTGAAAATAATTTACTTTTCGAGAAAAAATTCTCTCAGAAAAATTAGTGGTTGCAATCCAAATCACACAGAATTATTTTACTAGGCATTCCTCAAGTCAAATCGAAATTTGGTAGAATTCATTCTTTTGGTTAAATATTATCATGAAATGAAAATCCCCAACCAAAAAGTAATTATACAGAGATGAAATCGTATCAACCGACATAAAATTTATTAAAAGACAATGGAGATCCGGGGATGGGAAGTGGGAAAAATGTTAAATACCTTACGCCATGCATAAAATGACTGCAAAATCGATAATTATCAAGAAACTCTAATTTTGCGGGCGGTTTTGCGTTCAAGACATGGCCGGCCCTAGCAGGTGCGGGGCTAGGGGCGAACCTTCAGTGCGGGGCCCTTCACTTAAAATATTAAACTCTATACCCCATCTACAAACTCGAGCATTTTGAATCCCTGCCACTCTCTGGCTAAGTATGTGTTCCCCTCCCAAATTCAGACTTCGTAACTACGCCGTTATACCTTGATTCAAAACTATCGTATATTTTAATTTTTTTTTCACGAACGCGGGGCCCCCCAAAGCGCGGGGCCCGGGGCGGTCGCCCCGCCCTATGGCCGGCCCTGGTTCAAGAGAAGAAAATTCATTTTTGTTTTAGAATCGAATTGCATCGGTTAATTTTGCTTTGTATGCAGCCGATATTCATCAAGTGCACGCAGGAACGAAGCCAGAAATTTGCTTCGGGGTGAGCGTCGGTGGTAAGCGGATTGTTTGCACTGATATTGTGTTGTCAATTCGCACGCATAAAATCCCCATACATTTGATTAAATCCAGTGTACATTTCGATTGCATAGTGATGAAAGTTAAATTCATCTTTAGGTTAAATTCAGCCAAATCTATCAAAGTTTTTGGAAGGGGGAGGCAATTAAAAATTAATTAATTAATAAAAAATTAATTAAATAGAATTGAAAAAAAATACATTGATATATATCTCAAAAGTTTATTCTAGGGGGTTTGAGCCCCTGAACTACCCTGAAACGACCAGGTCATCATATCTCATTGAATAGGGTAGTTTCCTATTATTTTTTATTGCCTAAATCGAAAGATTATTACTCCCGGAGTACGTATTTCACGCATTTAGATTTTTAAATGACGATATATATTTATCGCGATTAAATGAAAAGTGAAAATTTTCAAGCGCGCGAAAACGCGACGGCTAAGTATGAATGCTGGGAAAACTCCGAGTGACGTATTTCTGGTTCCCGCTGCCGAAAGTGAGGTGATCATGGGGCGAGGCTTTGAGCGCTGACACGACGCAGGATGCTAGCAGGTAGCTGAGTACCATGCTAGCTGGTAGCGCTTGGCTTAAATAAGGATTATTAATACCTTATCAAACGAAGAAAACTTTCCGACCTTAGCCAGTTTTAATAAGTGATTATTAAGACATGTTTCCCTGAAGTCTGCGCCTCATGCATGCATTGGTAACCTCAGACGATGTATCTAAATCCTATCTACTCGTATAGAAACTAGGTCCCTGTGACGTCACGTGGAGTGGCATCGCGTGGGCGCCAATCTGGCCCTTTTCAAATGCGGTTAAAATTGACCATTGCCATTCGTCTAAACTGGGATTTCTAAAACCAAATAATTTCTATAATATGAATACACTAATGTTGGGTAACGAATCGCAATCAATGCCTTTCGTTTTCTTTGATGAAGGAAACTACCCTATTATATTGTTCCCTATATTCAGTGGCGCAGCGAGGGGGGGGGGTTTGGGGGTTAAACCCTCCCCCCCAGAGCTCAGAGAAATATATAAGTTAAATCCATTTTACTTAATTGGATTGACATTACTAATAAATAGTGTAAGGATAAATAAAATATCCCTCAGATAGCCGTAAAACTCACCATTGTGAACCGTTTATCTTAAAATTCCGCAATTTATTAATCTCGCACCTACCGCTTATCCTGGTGGGCATTCCATACCCCCACACACCCCGGTACTAGTTGCACCTAAACCCCCCAAGCCTTAATTCCTGGCTGCGCCTCTGCCTATATTATCACTGGTTGTCGTAAGGCTTAATCGGACTAGGACGAGATTCAATACGGATTAAGACACGAGCGAGAGGAGAACCCCACAAATGAGGGTCTTAACGGACACTAACTTTTCTCGGCAGCCATAATGACCTAAGTATACGCCACCCGCAGAGCAACAATAGCCTCTCACTTCGTTCTTAAGACGAAGAGCACTGACGGCGTATTGTCGTACTGTGGGTTGCATACATTTAGGCGTTTTCCTGGTACTTTCCGTCGCTAGTATCTCGAAAAGTATTGAGCATTTACGGCTGAAACAAAAACTACACCTCATTGGTATCCCTTTTACTATCACATAGCAAAATTTGAACGAGATATGGTGGTAACACTAGAGGGACTTTAATTGTCAGTCGACGTTAGCACTTTTCTTCTCTCCGACTCTTTTTGAGACTTACCCTTTGCTCACATTTGGTCGACCCGTTTCATTCTCAATATTCTCCTGAAGCAAATCATCAAGAATGTTTCCATCATTGGCTTCTCTGCTGCTGGAATTGTCAATACTGTACTGCCATGGGGGGCATGGGCATACCCAAGGGGAACAGGAAGGGGCAGCCCCCCCCCCCCCCCCGAAGCGAAAATAAATTTTGCCCAAAACGAAAGTTTTGAACAAATTTTCTTTTGAAGAAAAATAATATTAGCATAAGACATGGAACTAAAATAAAAATAATTATATTTTTCAATTAAATATTTTTGTAAACTAATAAAGCGCCGTTAAAATTTTGGTTTCATTAACATTTTCTGTGATAAAATGTCAGAACGTGAACGACCACGACCCCCCAGTTTTGATCCTGGATAAGCCCATAATGGGTGGTAATGAGGACCAAGCGCCACAATACAATCTAAATTTACACTTCATGAAATGGATAGGCTAGAGCCCTCCCACATCAGTTTCTGTATTACACAAGGTATTCTGTATACCATAATATTAACTATTTGACAAGTTTCTATATCCACTCCTAGCCAAGAGAAGTGGGGAGAGAATAAAAATTGGAATAATTAGTAGAATGCAGATAGGCAGGGTGATCCCATCTCAAAGAAAAAAATTGAGAGAGGAGTCAATTATTTGGACCAATCATTGAATGAAACGTTCAACTTTCACCATAGATTACTTTCAATGGTTGAAACCGTGCAAGGTCATCCTCTTTGGATAATATTATTGAGATAGCTGTCTTCATTAGGCCCTCGTGTCTCAAAGGTGACTGATTGGTTATTACTCCTTTTCTTCTAAGTTTGCATGAGTGTTGTACAGTGCCTTGCTCCTTGCAGCATCTCTTCGCTTGCTTTTCAATTCATTTACTTCAGTTTCAATATTCTTTAGTAGCATCAAATTTCAAGGTTTACAGTATACCCTCTCACTTGGTCAAGTTCATTTCCTGCATCTCATTGCTGTGAAAGACTTTTCGGACAAAGTTTGATAAAAGTCTTCCTAATTTAAGAAAATTTTCAACCAATTGTATAGATTCATTTTTTAACCTGTCAGTCAGTCATTCTCTATTCATTTTAACCTTTTCTCACTCAAATTTTGAGCTATATAAATTAGGTTTGGTGTATTTAATATGGATTTTCTGTCTTCATATGTTTCGAACATAGTCATGTAATTTTAGTAGTTGATGGAGCAGATACAATTGCAAAAAACATCGTATTTCAAAGAAGGAGAAACAACATATTATTCGACTTGCAATCAGCAAGTACTTATTTTCTTGCATTGTGGGCTGTCTAATCGCCAGGAAACCCATTCCCCTGGAATATGTATCCAAACTGTATAGCTCACTGATTTGTGTGTGAATACAGTAGTCTTTGGGCCTTGCCATAGGCAGGGTTCACCACTCATGGAATTTTTTACTCTGCTTCCTCTGAAGGAATGGGACAATTATGATTATTTATGCAAGGGGTGGGAGACCAAAATGATCTTGAGTCAACCTGATCTTAGCTCGCCTGTACTGGGGCACATTATGTTAATCATTTATTTCTCTTGGTCCTAGTGTTGAAGCTCATTTCAAAAGCAACATTCGGTTCCTGTTCACCTGACCAAGTTCCCCTTTTGGACGTACTCATGATAACTTAGGGAAACAACTGTAAGGAGCAAATTTTTTCAGTAGGAAAACATGAAACAATCAAACTGGTGGAATGGTCTAGGGCTGTGGACTCGATTCAAAAGGAGTCACAGCACTGGACTCGACAGCTTATGCAGTGGCGGACATTCCAGAAAGCCTTACATGTTTCAATGGCAGAACTCATTCCAATTTGTATTATTGTTATAACTATTGTACAGTGTAGTGAGCACCCTGGTTATTCTATCTCTGTGACTCCACCAATCCTCCATCAAAATATTTGGAAATATAGAGTGGAAAACTTAATTACAAAATCAATTATGCATTGTCATCACGTTCACCTAGTTTTACCACATCATTTATTTGTTTTGGCAGTGTTTTTAAGGTGCCACATACCCAGTGGCGCCGACTCCATGGAGCCTGAGGGGGCCCAAGCTCCCCAAAAATTCGTTACAGATCTGAGGAAAAAATGTGTCAGGCTTGTCGATCTTCCCCGGAGTGTCCAGATATCGAGATTCGAGTGATCAGGGTTCTAATGTTGATCATACGACTCTTCTAAAATGCTAAAAAAACTTAAAATTCACTACTTATAAAATTTACCGGGGCAAGGTCCCCGGTTTTGGGCCCCCCCAATATTTTTTGTAAGTCGGCACCCCTGCACATACCTTATCTCCGCTAAAGAAAAGTTTTGGAAATAAAAACTTAGATAGCAGAATTAATAGAATAAATTGCATGTTTTTAAATGCTTCTTCCCAAAACTTTTAACTCACCGAAGTCTTTATTCCAGCAGTGTATGTTGTAGATGGCACATGTGTGCTAGTACTCTTTGATATAAAAATTTGGCGATTAAAAGTAGAAAACAAAATTATCAAATAAATAATGTCTTCGCAGTGGAAAAATGCCAAAATCTTTTAAATAAAGTATGCTATGTGCAATTTTTCAATATATCAAAGCTGTGTGTTATCAATGGGGAATTCTTAATCTCATCGATGAATCTTTTATTCTCTTATCATAATGGAGCCTAAAATGATGATTTCCATGTTACAAGATTACAAGGCTTGGGTCTGGATCTAATATATAAAGGAATACCTAGTATTCTCTCTAGAGCCTTGAACAATAAGTCCTCCTATTAGAGAATTTTGCTTATAATCCTCAAGTGAGACCTAAAGAATACATAGTATTACTTATCTAATAAAATAACCTTTTTTTTCTTCATAACCTCAATCTATACGGTCCCTGCACACATTCATACTCCCCTGAGTAGGTAAAGAGCAATTGTGCTCATCAGTAATACAGATGCCATGTCAATGTTCAATTGATTTTATGGCAACTTCAGACATGCAGTGGTTTTCGAAGAACCTTGACAGAACACAAAAAAAATAGGCTCAAAGAATTAGATCAGAACTAGTCACTGAAGTTGGTGTAGAGTTATAAAGTTAATTTTGGCTACCATAAGTGGCTTCATTTCAATGCACCACCTAGGTTGTGGCAAATTTTAAGAGAAAAAGATAAGATTCAACAGCAAATCTATTATGATATGAATATCAGGCTCGATGAATAATGCCAGATTCCAGGGAGTTATAATCATGCTGCATGTCAGTCTATTTGCTTAAATTTCATTCGAGTTAGTAAGATATTCTAGGAATTATTTGTAGGAGGAAACACAACAGCAGACATGTGAAGAGGTATGAATTAGAAGAATTAGGAATATAAAAGCTTGTAAGATAGGTCAGCAATTACACGCTGCACATTTTTCAATAAAGAGGATACTATTGCATACTAAACAATGTTAGGAGGATAAAATTCAGCAAGTCACTTGAGAGTCAACCCAATATGAGAGAGTGGATCAGTATTGTTAGTAGTTTCACTACAATATTTACAATCATTAAAAAAATACTTTCAGTGTCATGAATATGACTCAAAACCATTCACAGCAAAGAAGGAAATTTCTCATCCAGTGTCATTAAGCTATATGTGAGAGTGAAAGCCGTTTCTTTAAGAATGACCAGTCCATCACTAAAGTGGTTTTATCCAGTAAATTAAATGTGAAAAAACATTTACACACACCAGAAAAAGCTTAGAAAAGCCTGCAAATAAGAGAAACTGCAAACATTTAAAAGATTTTTACATTCAAATCTTTATTCGCCCATTCCACACAGAGCATGCCATTATAACAAGGTTCCTGTCGTGTACATCACACACAACAACCCACACCTAGATGGACTTCAAAGTCACGTACGAGGAGGGTTAAGGGTGGGGGTCAAGGATGGAGTAGTTTCTAATGTGAATACTCACATGGAAAGGAGCAATAAGGTTGATGTGGCTCACTGAAATGGCACAGTTATAGAGATCATGTACATCAGGCTTTTGCCAATTACAATTTTCAACCATTTCCATCACAAAAACATGCTGCACGCAGCCAACAGTGAATAAAGGTTCAACAATGCAAACTATCATGTGTTCAAATGTAAATTAACAGCCCATAATTGGACAAGATCAAATTCTAAAAGCATGTCAATGTGGTAAATTTTGGCATGAAACAATGAAAATTATATTGCACTTTTAGTTCTTTAAACAATAACATATCAACCATTTTTGTCTTCTATATATGCAAACTCTGCCCAGCTTTGGTCTTTTCCTTGATCACACTATAAGCTTTCCAGCATATTTACTAATATGAGTATTACATAGGCATTCCTGCAAGTGTCAATGGATGTTAAACAGTGGTTGACAGCAAGACTACTGATAAAAACAGGTACCATCTCCATTTCTATGGAAGACAAAGCACACATGTCATATTCACAGAAGCAGAGCATTTCACTGGAGGAAGGCAGATGCATTAGGTAAAATAGGATACTATATTTTCTCTCTAAAATTCTATCATATAATAACCACAGGACATTTCCCCACCTTACTTTGGACAGATTACATAGCAGAGTCAGTCTGACCTGTTTTGTGCTTCATAAAATGGTCTGGAATTTTGATTGCCTTTTCTTTCGGTGAGGAACACAAGAGTGATTACGAAGGCACAGAGCATCATTAAGAGGATGAAGACGGTATGCATAGGTAATTTGTGCAAAATCCACAAGTTAAAAAGCTTTCAAACTTTTCGAGCACACACACAGGAGGCACTCAGAGTAAGGCAATCCTACAGTAGAAATGTGAAGAGCACATTGTATAGCAATAACTGTGGACAAAGTGTGCCAGCACACCTACTGCTGGATCAACTATAAAGTGTGTGCCTTTTTTTTTTTTGTCAAGCCAACAACTTTTGAAATGTGACTTTTTGCTGACTTTACGAAAGTGCATATTTAAAATAGTAGTTTTACATGAATATATATTTATTTTTAGAAGAATGAACACCTTTAAAGGTTTTTATACTAGGTACAGGGCATCAAGATTGTGCCATTTTGCAGTCTTGGAAATGGTAAAGTTTTAAGAGACAGATGCCAGTGACACCCATTGATGCCACCTGCTTTTAAGCTCATTAGAGACATTCTCAGAACCACAGACATACATACAAACTCTCAGACATTCGCACACATTAATGAGGTGAGGGGTATGTGGTTGCAACCTAATATGATGCACTGTGAACACGGAAAGCTTTCCAATGTGTGATCAAAAATATTACTCCCTCTGTCATCTCTAAGTGATACTTAAGCACCAACACATCACTTGGATGAAGGTCTAGATACATTAAAAGTAACAACATAATTCGCAAACATCCTAAGATTTGAATTAATATCATGAAAACAAACACTTTACGCGTACAAATCTAATTCAATTGACAGTAGAGTGCTGGTTATCTATAGTGATGGAGAGGAAACCCAAAAATATTAATGAAAAGGCCAGACAGTATTTTTTTGATCATTATGCCAGTAGATTTGACTTTGGTTTCTGCATTATACTTTCTCTGCATATTTTGCTCCCATTCCATGATATAACCACTGTTTTAAGGGGAAGGAAAGGAAAAGGATTTAGGGGAAAGAATCGGGGGGGCTGGTTGAGGAACTTATTCATAGATATAATCCAACAAACGGCAAATCGAACCATGGATAATCGGCACTCTACTGTATTCCAATCAAAATGAAATGAGATTAGATAGCTCACACACAGATGACAATAAAAAAAATGACAACAGCTAAGGAATATTTTGAGTAACATCAATAAAGCCTTACTTCTTGGTTTCCACGTTACCACATTGTAAGTCGACTTATTTACAAATACTGAAAGAAATGTTTGATATGCAGATGTTTTGGTGAGGTGTGGAAGTAAGAGGAAAGGGTTGGGAACAGGTATAATTCAAAAGTTTATAAAGCTTTTCAGGGTTATATATCACCAACACCACACACCGGTCACCATTAAAACTTTTGACCAGACAAGGTCATCAACACAAAAGAGTGGGCCCATCTCGTCCTAGCTAACCCACTGCCAAGGGAAATGGGTTGACATGCAGTGGGAGATAGGGCAGACAGAACAACAAACGTGGGCCCACCTCTCAAGCCACAGCCATGCATTAACATCAACAACAATACAAGCCAGTGAAAGATTTCCAGGATGGACTGATGGGGGACTGTGAATACAAGAAAAGGGGGAATGTACTTAATTTCACTCTTTATCAAAATAGATCTTCCTCTGGTGATAAATACTACTGAGTGACCACATGCAGCATTTTGCACACAAAGGGAGTACAAAAGTGTTAACATTTTTTCTTTCTTTTTATATCAATTCAAAAGTAATTAAGATAGTTTTCTCTCTCTTTCTGTATACTATATCTTTTGTGAATATATAAGTATATGTATATATATATTTTTATATAGTATCTACAAAACAACATTTCAGACTCTGAAGGACTGACTGATCACTACTTGTCGAGGTGAACTATCCACACTTTGGTACTTTCTCCTCCGAGATCAGAAACGGGGGAGAGTATATGACAGAATTCCTTTCTTCTCAGAAGGATGGGAACGATAAGCACCTCAGAAAAAAGCATATGTTACACAAAACAAAAATACAAGTACTTCATTTACAACAGTGAACAGAAAAAAAACAAATCAGAGTTAAGTACACAGTTTTTCTTAGCAAAAGCAACCAGAAGCACATGAGCAACATAGTTTCTATCACTGAGTCCTGATGCACAAGTAGGATAGCTTGACTCCTTGTGAATTACCTCTCCTCATCTGCCTACACAAAATATCAAACAAAGGTAATTCAGCCACAAACTGAACATGATTCAAAACTGCAAAACTAAGAATTTTTTATCTTATCAAAGCTAATGTAGAAAATTTCAATCAAACAGACTGACCTAGATAACACCCAACCAAAGATAAAATGTAATGACTTCACAAACTCCAAATCATACAATGGATTAGTAAACATCCTACAATGTACATTTACGTGTACTGGCTGTCAAAGACACACTATTATTTATTGACGTCACATAGATGAGACGGCCAAACTCCACGACACACGGCTGTCCTTGAACACCACATACAGTAGATGAGTTCACAATGCCAAGGGGTGGACGGTTCTCCTGCTACCCACAATGACCACCGAAGCACCAATAAGTAGACTCACACTCCTCGATGAATTCTTTCAAGCATGATGTGACCAGTTCTCAATAACAAAAATAACTAGGAGCTTATTCCCAAAAATTTCCATCTAAATTTCCACGCGATGTTAAATGGGTGCAAACGGCGGGAATCTGACAAAAACTGTTTCTTTTTCCTCCACAGAAAATGTGTAGCAGAGTTCGAGGCACTATGTTTTTTTTTTAAAACCTTATAGGTGATATCAAACATGTATCACATTTCATTGACTTTTTTTTTCGAATCTATCCATTCACCAAAAACTGTCTTCATGGATACTTCACACAACTTTACGTGTGTAAAAACCATCTTAAAAACAAATGTTCCTGAGTGGGGCATTCATCTTGACATCTTGATGTGAATAGAAGGGGAGAAAGTTACTATAGGTGTACATCTTTGACACCGCCGCATCACTAATAAAATGCCTCCCTTACTTCTAACAAGAGGGATACTGGAACACAAGGTGCACACTTATGCACGAGTGCTGCAAGGACACAGTCTGTGGCCATTCCAGTTGCACCCCACCCGGCAAAGTTCAGTTTCCACCATAGGAAAATTATCCCATCTCACTATGTGGCCCATCCTTCCGTCAGACGAGATCTCTTGTGTAACGGACCCCCACCGTCGTATTCCGAGGCATGACGAGGGTCACCTCCTCCCTGATCGCCTGCTCAGAGAAATGATTTAAAAAAAAACATAATTGACCAAGATGTCCCAAACACCCAACATAATAAAGAATTACACAATAATGTAAAGATATATGAGTATAATAGTTTGATAAACATGAACCACTTACTTACTAAAATGTCTCTATAACACGCTTAATGGACAGATCACATATGTTAAACGTGTATGCAATGCAGATTTAGTAAACATGTGAGATGTGGCTGTTCTGCCTTTCTGATGACAATTCACAATTTTTGAAAATATGGAAGAATATTAAATAAATGCAGCAATTTCATCAGAACATTTTCATATCATTTTTATACAGAAAGACATAGTCCATTCATCAAAAATTTAAACATCAAGAAGCCAGATTCCTGGTTTCCAAGGTATTCAAGACATGAATACCATCTTGTTTTTATACTGCTGCATATCCTACAACTCCATATTAAATTTGAATAGAAACAAAAACCACATCATGGAAATATAAAAATGTAGGTAAATGAAACCAAATCCCATCTAGCCTATCTTTTAATATCACTCGATTGAAAATGATAGCCACGCAATATGACAATTGATTCCTCTTTTTGTCCTTAAATACTACTTATGTCATAAATTTTGCAAACATTCTTTGGGTACTTTTGTTTCATTTATGTAATATTGTACCAATGAATAATTGGACATCATTCAATATTTGGGCATATTACCAATGCATGTATGCAAAAGAAAATAACCTATGGAATAGCTTTGACAAAAACAAAGGAAGAAAAAGGAAAATTAATCAAGGAAGAAAACACCATAGTACACGATAATCACCAGTGAAGTTAATAGCCAAACAGTGCACTAGTTTTTTCTTCACAAAAACGTACATCCCAGAAATAGCAAAAACTCAGTGGTGAAGATTAATAGAAGAATTGGGAACACTGGTTCCTTTAATTTCTGTTATGAAATAAAAAGCTGCTGCCCTCACATTCACATGCATGAAAGAAGAACTTTTTCATTTAAGAGTTCCCAGTTCCAATCAGAAGGAGAGAATTAATTTCTGGGAGGAGAGAGTATAACAACCATTTGCTGCATACAATAACTCTTTCCCTATCATCCCTCAAGAGGGTGCACGACATAATGGCATGGCTAGCTCTTCCAAACTTAATAAGAGCCTTGTGATGGATGCTCAGGGCTATGTGCACTCCAGTTAATTTATGAAATAGGCATAGCCTGGCCATAAGGAAGTACCATGGGATATATTTAGAGAGTCACACATATTTAGTGACAAATGGGAAAAAAACGGGAAGGTTTCATACTGTATAGTAGACTCGTTAATACGAATAAACTTATCATGAAGTTCTCCTTATTACAAAGCAAATCGTTGGTCCTGACGAAAAGGCCTACCCAATCTATAGTAAAAGAAACGTTATTACCAAATTTTCGTCATTACGAAATTACAAATCTCAGTCACGATCCTGGTGGTTACAAAATGAACTTTATTATGAAGTTTCATGAATAAGCAACGGCATTTGATTGGATATACACTACACTACGTTATAATCATTGTGCTACGTTTAAGTTCCTATCGTGTACTGTGCCCAAGAGCCCAAGATATTATGGTTCTTTCTTAAGTAGGAAATACTTAATTATCCACGCAACATCATATAATAAGCTTTATTCCTATAGAATCATGATGAACCACTCATTGCCACTCGTAAATTGGACATACAGTTAGTCCTCTTCGTACACACATTCAATTTACAAACTTTCAGAGATGCAAATATTCAAAAAATTCAAACGTGCCTGAAATTTCAAATTTGGCACCTTTCGAGTAGGTTGATGCGACATAGTGTGGCATATAGGAACTCCCACACTGGACATAATCTGAACAAAGAATCATTGAATCCAGTGTGAAGTCAGGAAGTGTTAAGCCTTTCGCCAGTTCTTCCTTACTGCAGACAGCGATTTTTTTCGGCTCCGGCTGCATCGCACGCCCAGCTAGATCAGTTCCTCAAAATCGTGAGTTAATGTGCAATTGTGATGCATTGTTGCATTCTGCAGGATATCAACACTCCTCGATGCCTAATATAGGTTTATCAACTCCAGAGCAAGGTCTCAAGGAACGCATCTTGTAAGTAAATCGAAGACGTACTCTATTCAGGAAAATATCAACCCTCGATAGCGTCATGATGCATTCTTCTTTTGAGAAAATGAAACAAATATGCTTGTTTTTATACATTTGCACGTAATTTAATCGCGTATATTGGACACTTGAATCTGAAGCTGTTTCTCAGTATGACTGTAAGTATGGCCAACTATAATTCTGGTGATACATCAACATGTTTCTTCAGAATGACTCGTAGCCATATAAAGCTACAAAGAGTGGTAACGAGGTCAAAAAATAACGTTGGTCAATTTCTAATGTGACCTTAATAGAAAGGTTAATCTTCAGGGCAAGCACATTTATGGATGAAAGAAAGTTGAAATAATCAACACAATGCTGTTTCATTTTTACTTTTATGATACTTACATATAATTTACAGAGAATAGGCATCCGCATTAAATTTCCGTTTCTCACCTACCTCTCACGGTCAGAGGGTTTCTTTCGACCAGCTTTAAGAATAAACTAATGAGTGGATTAAGTTATTGCAAGCTTAAAAAAATATATTTGTAAAAATTTGAATGCAAAAAGGAGTGCGGGTTTTCTTCAAGAGCCTCATATGCTCAGAATGGTACTATCTAGCCATATGGCTACGTTGGGCAGAAGTGGGTTTAAAAAAATTACGGAAGGATGAAATTTTCTGACAGTACTCACCAGGTGTGGGCGTAAGGTGGCCGGTAGAGCTGGGTCGAGGCAAATGACTCAGCCCTCCACCTCCCCCCATTCCACTAGACGAGGCAGTGCTGACGACAAGACCCCCAACATCCCTCGGTGGCGAGATTGGTTCACTCTTGATTCTCATCGGTAAGGGGGACGAGGAGGGCTGCACGTGGTGTGGAGGGGGACTTCCTTCACTCCCTCCTCCTCCGCCGGACACGGACAGGTGATGGTGCGGATGGTGGTGAGAGTGGTGATGTGAGTGAGGGTGGCCGTGAGGCAGGCCGCTGCTCAAGAGGAGAAAACAAACGTAAGAAATTAGAATACACATCAAGCTCGAGGCTTACAGATAGCATGCGTGGACATAAATAAGTAAACGATAAAAAAGTTCCTGATCAAAGAGAAAGCACAAATTTCCACAGAGTATTCATTAAAACACGACCAAGGTTTCAACAATTAACCCTTTTAGTGCTATCCTTCTTCCCGGGGTACAGCCGAAAAATGCGGAGGGCATTTTAATAAAATGTAGCAACTAGGAAAAATAAACATTATATTGTTAATTTTTTAGATATCTTTTAAGCGTTTTTTTTTTAATTAATGAGATTAAATTGGACAATAATCACAACATTTTTACCCGTTCACTGATATATAAGTTTCTTTATTTCAATGTCCTCAAATTTAACAACAATAACGTAAAAGCCGATATATTGGCGTGCCGCACTTTTCAGCCGAGCGGCAAACGCCGATATATCGGCACGCCGAACACCAGAAGATGTGGCATTAACCATTAAAATCATGTTTGTGTTTTAATAAAAATTCTGTGGAAAAACAAAGATTAAGTTTTTCAGTCAAAATTTTCAGGAAATTAAACAAAGTATTGCCGGAAACCACCAACTTGATAAAAGTTGCCACCTATATAAAATACGCGAATTATAACATACTATGTTTGAGACATTTCCTTCTTGATTTTTGCATGCCATAAAATCAGTTTCAACTTTTTTAGCAGCAGAAGCAAATAAAATATCAGAGTAATGACACTGGAACATAATTCCCACAGTACTTAATGAAAACACTTAATAATGATGAAATCTGAAATTTTGTACTGTCAGTCAGTGCTTCATGACTCTGGATTACTTAAAAATTGATTTAATAAAGTTTAGTCCAACATAAAAAAGCCAAGATTGCAACAAAAGTGAATATTTCTAGTTGATGGGTGGAAAATTTCCGCTATGAGGCCATAAAACATTCTCATTTTTTTCTCAATTGAACTACCAGTTTTTGGAGGGTAAAAATGAATTACTCAGAATACTTAACTCTGCCATTACCTTCATGACACCGAAATGTAGCAATTTATACTACGATTTTCAGAAACAATAAGTAAAATGCATGAACAGCCATCGAAATATGAGTAAAATAAGCTAAAAAAGATGCAGTTCATATGCAATATGTATATAGTAAACCATAAAAATATTATAAATAATAAAATGAAATCAAATTTAACCCAATAATACAGAATAAAAGAATTCAAAAGCCTAAATCACTGAATTCTATCAATACATATTTGTCATCAAATAGGCAGAGTGCATCACATTCAGATAAAAAATATGCTGAGCATTACAGATCTGTGGGAGATGCGACTTTGAAAAACATACAGAAAATTTGATCACAAAATATCACAACGGTTAAAAAATGTTATTAAGAATGAAAATTTGTTTATTAGTAGTTGTACTAATTAAAAAAAATATTCATAACTCATTTCTACAGCAGTTATATGTAAAATTTTATAGAGGACTGAATTCAATATAAATTTGACAACGCCAAATCCAGAAAGTATACAAAAAGCAGGGAGAGTAAACTTGTAATAATATTTTAACAATTCATTAGTGAATAAATTAAAAATCCTAATAATGCACTAAATGATTTCATTGGTGACATGAATATTTTCACCATCGTGCCAAAATTAATGAATGCCTTTTTTAAAGTCATATTACAGTAAATTATAAATGTATTTGTGACAGAAAATTTACAAAGATACATTGAGTAACAAGCTAAATGACAAAAAGGATGAAAATAGCTGCAGATGTATACAGCAAATAGAGGTAGAAAAAAATGAATCTATGTGTAACATTCTCTTTACAATGATGACCATAAATCAAAAAAATATCGTAAATTATTTTAAATGCTATGCAGAGTAATATTTTCTCTCAAATCTAAAATTAAACATGATAGGTTACTTCCTAGTGAGGATAATGTAACATCTTTTCTATACACAGCAACTAACCCAGAATGTGCCAATGCAGACGCCAGAGAGCTAGGAGAACTCCAGTTATGGAGGGAACCAAGACTGGCCAGCCCCATCTCAGCAACGGGGGGAGGAGAGGAAAAGTCTTGTGGAGCCCCAAAAGGTCCGCCAGGTACGACGGTAAGAGAGGTTGGATATGGAGAGCCCAGGCCAGGGAGGGATGAAGGCGTAGTTTGGAGTGCCACAACAGGAGTGCTTAAGGATGAAGGACTACGTGCAGAAACACCCTGAAATATACCCAAACCCTACTAAATAAGTATCACAGTAAAGAAAGCCACAACCGAGTTGCTTTGCCCCAGAAGGGTCAGTATCTCCAGAGAGCATACCACTTATAAAACTCACTTTTAGAGTTAAGTCCCATAAGAAATGTAGGAACTTTGGCAGAGTATATCAATTCCAGGATGTATTATTATGGCAACTCAACAAAAACATCCTGGAGTCATGAAAATTAAAAATGTATACATTGCCCTTAAAAAATAATACATATGATTTAATGATCGAATAACCACTGACCATCTAATGCCATGTAATGTTTACATAAAGGTGCTACCTTAATAATAATCACAAAAGTGCAGGCATGCCATGATAGCTGCTTCCCATTGCTTTACTTATTTGAAAGGAACATTCATTCTATTTTGCAATATGAATTTTATTGGAGGATTATAATAATACAAGGAAAGTTTTTCCCCTCCAAAATAAAGGAATTAATGCACCAATATATTAGAAAGAGTATTTGAAACAATTGACACATGAAGAAGATACAAATGATTAAAATGGGAAGAAGAATTCATTTGTGACCACAATGCCAAGAAAGAATGCTAATTATGTGCAAAATAAGACATTATGCATATATATCCGGAAATATAGAGAATAAGGTCTTCTCAAGGAAATAAATTATTCCCTCACCCGATGAATATGTACTTAAAATTAGGTTACAAATCATTTAAATTTAACAGCTGATAAAAACTTAACTGTCATAGGTTTATTTGTTTGAAATTACATTTTTAATAAAAACACCAGCATCTTAGAAAAATAGAAACATCATTCATCCATTAGGATGCTACAACACAACTGTACACGGCATTTCCTGATGGAATTTATAACAAATCAACATGTAGAATCAAGTAAATCTTTCCGTACCATCACACAAAAAATCAGTTCAAATAAAAACTTCACTGATTTCATGCCAGGTTCAAGAGGTGAATAGAAACGAATATACGTCATTAATTTTCATCAATAATAAAACGAACTGTATAGTTTATGAATTGAAGCAAAAGGAGAAAAATTGGAGCACACATCAAAATGCCCACATTTGCCAGTTCATTCTATATGTAGGCAGAAAAGCCAAAAAGACAAAAGCATAAGTAAAGGTGTAATGACAGCATGTAAAGCAGTAAGAATTATACATAAGAGGAATCTTACACAAAGAAAATGGTAAGCAAAAGCAGAAGGCAAAAACTGTAGCTGATTATGGAATTAAAGTTTGAATAAGGAGGAAAAACCCTTAATGCATTCTCACAGACCATGTTCATGAAGACCATGGCCTTAGAACAAGATAGGATAATTCACAGTTAAGGGGCTTAACTGGTTAATGGCACTGCTAAAAGCAAGCAAGTTAAATAATCAAGAACCTTATGGAGGGTGTAAACGATCACACTATGGGTAAACCCTGGTGTTGACAAGAAGATTAACTCAGACATTAGGAAGTCTGACATTGCATGTTATTTGAAGTTTACCACCTGACCTCACTCATACCTTCTTAGATTCTGAGGAAGATTTATGGGATCCCTTAGGGGCTCGCAGGGGTCTGAGGCAAAGTGCCCAGCTCGGAGTATCCCTAATCAGAGTTTAAATATCACCCATCCAAGCGCAAATAAACTGTATTTTGGTTTACGTGAACATCACTATGACAAGATTTCAGATTGTTTATCCATAAACAAATTTCAATCTCCATTAACTCAAATAATATACAATGAATCTTTCGAAATAAAAAATTCCTAACGTATATTCATAGATATTTAAAATAAATAAAATATCACATTAATTCAGGTGCAGAAATCAGTAGGGAAAGGAAATAAATATATACACCATTTACTATAGCAACAAGAGCTCCAATGATTAAATGAGAGACAGGAGATTTCGCATAAATGCCAGAATAGATCAAGCCTCTTAACCCTGAAGAGCAGAGTATAAGGATTTTGTACAACAAGTTTTAAATACTTACATCATCCCCGGACATTGCACCCTGAGGTGCAGGTATAACAACTCGCAGACTTGATCGGCCTGGTGATGTGCCTTGCTTCAACATTCCTTTGCCAGATAAACTACCACTCCCACCAGGACTTGGACCAGGAGAATTTGAACCACCCCCTCCGAGGGGGGACGTAGAGTTAGGGTAACCATTGCTTATCTCTAATATTCCACCAGACGTGTACACTGTGGGAGGTAGAAAACAATTATTTCATCATAAAAATAACAAAGAGATCAAGTTACCTCTAATGGACTTACAGTGTAGCTTACATTTTTTAATGAAACCTCACATATTTGGTCAACATGAACTTCCTGCACTGAAAAAAAATTTTCACGGTTTCCAGATGGGAAATTTGGAATCCCTATCAAGTATGATGCAATATCAAGGAATCTCTCACGAAAACAAAAATTAACATTACAAATTTTAGACTAAATTTGAATAGCTTAAAAATTTTTTTTCATCAATATGAATGGTTATTTGACACAAATATGTGTAAATTCGAGATAGCCAACTCCTCCACTCCCCTTCACCATTATGCACAGGAGTAAGCAAAGAAGTCAGGTGATAGCATACTATTCTGAATCAGAATCTACAATACCTGTATCCGTTTCAGAAGATGAGGGCCTTGGACTGACACTAGTATGCGGCATTTGAGGACTTCCAGTTTGCTGAAGCATTCCAGACGAAGAGTCACCATAGCTATTCACCGGTACACTAACAGGTAAGGAGTAATTCGATTGGGTCATTGGCACCTAAAATAAATAGAAATAAAATATGTAATAATGGTACGACCCTTAAGATTTCATTCAGATTTGATATCACATCAAACAACACGGATATGTGTTAGTGAGTACATTCATAAGACATCAAAATCTTACTCTGCTGCCATTCAGCTGATTGCGTTGCATCATCATTTGAAATTCCTCATCAATTTTACTGTACTTGGCCTCTGTTCGTGGAGTAAGTTGGTATTCCGAATCTGGTTCTGGACTCTCTGGACTGCATGTACCATTTTTGTGCTCCTTCTTGTTCAATGCCTGAAAAATAGTTTTTTCAATCATAAAAAATATTGAATCATCTAACATATCTAACCACATTTTAAACCGATGTAATGGCCTTCGTGAAGTTTTTGCCATTAAATAAAGAAATAAAGTACAGTATCATTTATAATTTAAAATGACGGCTGATGAGATGCCATACTGAATCTTTAAATGCAATAATTACCTAAATTCAGTACAAATTGAATAGTAACTTAAGTAGGCCTAACAGAGAACAAGTTTAGACTTAACAGAGAGATTAGACGGATAATGGGGAGATTTTTATGCCATAAAAAGTTTACGTTTGCTCATAAATGCAAAGATTCTTTTCAACATTTGTCAATAAAATATGGAGCATGTACAATATTATTTTTTTGGTATTATAACCAAGAGGAGAGTGGTGGCTTAAGATATCGAGCACGCAAGTACTGATCGGAAGGTCATGGGTTCAAATACCAGATGATGCTTTGGACATCCCCAAACAAGATATGTACATTCAGGTTGATAAGACTAAGGATAAGCAACTAGACCCTCAACCTTGATGCATGAAAGTACTTGTGGTGTCTTACTACTGGGTGAGCTCTACCCCTGCCTATCCAGATCAATCTCTATTGAATCACTAGGTGATTGAGTGATAATAACTGGGAAGGTCCCTCCCACAAGGATAGATAAAAATATATTTTTAACACATTTTAGTATAACAATAGCTTTCTTTGAAAATGTGGCAGCGATTAAAAAAACTTTTTCTATGTTAAAGACATGAAATAAAATTACCTTAATGAGACAATATATAAATACCACAAAACTAAGTATGAATGCATTGAAAAATTTTAAGAGGCACATTACATAGTGAAAAAAATCAATATAAAAATAATAATCATGGGGCATTTTGAATAGTTTTGTTGCGACATATTTTTTCACCAAAATAATCCATGATGAGAAACGCAGAGAGTTTTGAAAATTCAATACAAAATACTTGGATACCAGCCACAATAATACAAAAAAATAATGGATATTTTTCACAGGAAATCTAAATGAAACCAAAACAGTGATGTAAAAAACAATGTAATCATTAACTCCTCAATCAATGTCAAACTTTGGGGACAATGAATATACCATCAAACAAGCTTCCAGAATAAAGTTAGTAAATATGTGCTGTCAATAACAGAATTCCATTTTAAAACTAATCCCAAAGGAGTTGTTTCACAGAGATGAGATATATAAATACCTCAAGATATGTAAATAAGTAGTTTTAGGATCAGACTCACCTCTATAATATTTTTGTTCGTGAGGGATTCATGGGGCTCGTTGTACTCAGTGTATTTGAGCAGAACCTTGTCCATGTCCGTGGACGCATACTGATACAGTTTGTTACTGCTACTGAAGATGATGAGCGCAATCTCACAGTCACACAACACGCTAAGTTCGTATGCCTTTTTCATCACTCCGAACTTGCGCTTGTTGAACGTCACCTGGAAAAAATTGAAATTAGATTATTAAAATAAAAAGGAATATGAAACAGAGTTAGGAAAAAAAAAATCTGGAGGAGTTGGGAATGAAGACTTATTCAGTCAGATAACCATCATGGATATGCACCCTAAAATAAAAAGATGAAAAATCTAAAGATTGACAACTTATAGTACAATATGCAGCTTCTGGTAAAATGGTTATGACAAAAACTATGGCATACTTCAACTCTGAGCTTCGAAGAGCTTACAGTGAATTCAATAATTAAATTAGATAGAATTCCGTTGTTTTTTCTCAAGAGCACTTAAATTCATTGTAACAGCCATGCAAAATTCTTCCACGAATATATAGTCACATACAATACAGCTAATGTTACAATGTATCTTATTCCCACCACAATGAAGATTACGATGAAAATTACTACATTCACCCAAATTTAAAATTCAAGTATTTTTCACTATCAACAACTTGACAGGGATGGATTTAGGTTTTTGTTTAGGCAATTTTTGTTTCTGAATTGTGAGAGATTTGTTGAATGACAGATTTATAATGCTATCTTTCCCAACCATCCACCGAATTATCGAAAAGAAATGCAATTTCGGGTCTGAGTGAACAACCCCATTGAGTAAAACCATACCGAAGCCAAAAGGTTGAAGTGCTAGGGCATTTGATGAAGTTCCCTCACACTGGATTGAGTGCAGAAGTTTACAGGATAAGCATCTTCATAGACGACAGTAATGCCGGCATTCCCCCACCATCCCTCCCACCATTCAATCTACCATCTAGGAAGTCCAACCAAGTAGTGAACGCCCAAAATACCATAACGGTGTCCTAACTACACCATTTTTAAAAATCTTTTTGGTTTTATTATTTTGTAGTTTCATCAAGTTAGTATTTTATAATGGTCGTTTTTGAATTGTTGGTATGCACGGTGTTTTGTTTAAAACTAAATAAACATTCATTCGGGTTAGAATAACAATAAGTGCACATCAAACTGGGTTCGGTGTTCTTCTTTAGCTATTTTATTTTAATTGAGCCTTAAGAACCCTTACCATCCCCGACTCTCGGCAATGGTGCGCTAATCATAGCAGGGAACCAGATAGGGTTGTAAGCTGCGTCGCAAGAGGAAGGGATCGGGCAGAAAAATAAAACCAGAAGGAAGACGCGCGCAGGAAAACCTCCGCGGACGAGATGGGAACATCCGGACTCACCTGTCGGTTCCTTTCGTCCGTGATGCGGGAGATCTGGATTTTCTTGCGCCCCATGGTCGCGGTGCCTTCGCAGCGGCGTCGAGGTGCAGTGCGTCACCCGTAGCGGAAGCGGGTCGGCCGGTGTGTCTCGGTGGGGGGTGCGGCGGCGGCGTCGGCGTCGGGGGGTGGCCGGAAACGGAGACTAGGGCGGCGGCAGAGGCACTCAGCGCATCGAGGTCATCAGATGTGTGAGCAGCCGATCTGCAAAGAGAGAGACATATCTCGTCAAGAACACCATTGTCGAAGAAGTCGAGTCCATTTGTTATTTGGCAACAGACCGCAGAGCCTTCACATCATTTTCAACGCCTTCCAGCTTCCAAGAAGCACGGGCGGGTACACTTTTCAGTCAGATATTTTTTTCTCAACGTTGATAAATTTTTTTTTGCTATTTAACCGGAATTATGGAGTCATGAAAACTTTGCAAAAAAGTTTGGCTCTGTTTTTGCGCAGTAAATTATATGGTCTAGATCCTTAATTATGGACAAGTAAGCACATTGATAGGTTAAAATCCTGTAAAAGTCATGTCCATTATGACTTAAAAGGGTTAAGGCAGTCTAGTTCCATCCGCTTGGTTGAAGAAATGCTAGAGCCTCGTTCATAACAACTTAACTTAAGGTAACTACGGAGTTGAAAATTTAAAAAGAGCGTCCTTAAAACTCCTATTACTCCTCCGTTTTTGATTAAGGTTAAAAT
The DNA here is from genome assembly GCF_921293095.1 of Ischnura elegans. NCBI lineage: Eukaryota > Metazoa > Arthropoda > Insecta > Odonata > Coenagrionidae > Ischnura > Ischnura elegans. Next base: position 62,848,599 of record NC_060254.1, on the reverse strand, counting down.
TTTGCACGTTGTTAACAGCGAAATTTTAGATAAAACGATACCCGAAAACCAAACGGCGACTTATTTCAACATTTGACGTCACCTTCGAGGTTTTGCCGACCCTAATGGCGGGGGAACTCGCTGGTTAATTGTGGGATCGCAAGTTCGAGTCTCGCATTCTTGAGTTTTTCACTACTCAAGGAATGGGCTACTATAAGTTGTTTTGGTCCGGTTCCTAAAAAATCTAAACAGAGGCTGCGCCTTCCAGCATACCTGATCCACCAGAATCGCCAAAGAAGGAAAAAAGTGACAATCGGTTTCATTCCAACATCAGAATGTCATGATATGGAAAAAAAAACATGGTCAAGTTTCTTTTCCTATCGCGTTTCCAAATATAAAATACGCAAACGCTAAATGAGCTGCAATATTATACACAGGAAATGACCTACGGATTGATTCAAGCATGGAACTATTCGGTGACCGAATCATCTTGCTCTCATGAAAATGCAGAAGGCAGAAGGTCATATCACCACGATGCCAATCGCTATGTCAACGAGTGGTTGGAGACGGGGTGCACACTATCTGATTGAATAATGGAAGAGTTGGAAAGTGGAACAAGCACGCACGGGATTCTCAAACCAACAGCAACCGGGACGGCGATGGTGACAAGACGCATTTCACACCCTGAGGCTAGAGTGAATAGTGGTATGCGGGAGGAACCAATTCCTCCTCGCAGGTCTTGTCCCCATTTTTCAATGTTCCCGGGGGGATTAACGGGTTCGACCTCGGGTAAGCCGGAAGCATTCGGCATTAGCCGATTTTGAGAAATTTTGGGGCAAACGGTATGACTTCGTGCGACCATTCTAGTGCTGAAACTGCATCGCGATTCCCAACTATGAAGATATAGATTAAAACTCACAACGATCACGTATGTAACGAAATCACGCCTACAATGAAGTGAGCTCTCAGTCCCTTGGACTTTCCTATGATCGCTAATGTTAATTTCCCCGCATTTAACGAGTACAGATGATACGAAATCCCCGCTATTACGAACTTTTCTTTGGTCACTTGGGGAATTATTTCCTCTTTCATAAAGTTATTACGGAAATGTTAGCCACTAAACCACTCCTTACCATATCATCAGTGGTTCTCTCGTATGGCTATCACCACGTAGCTCTACTGTTGACCTTAAAATCCTTTCCTTTACCGCCGTTAGATGGAAAGGGTGGGACGATAGTTTATAGTTACGGATGTGTAAGTCAAATAAAGACGATTTACGGAATATTACCCTAAAATCCTGTAATGTAGATGGAAAATCCTTCATTATAGATATAACGAAATCCCGTTTATAACAAAATAGAGCGATGGTCCCCTGAAATTCTTCATAAGCGAGTTTTACTGTATTACTTTAAAAAAAAACCTCAGAGAATACCAGGACACGCGGCATACGACGCAAGAGGCTTAGGCCGGACGAACTTAACAATTATTTGTTCACAGTAAATTAGAGCTGAATATTCTAAGAAAAATCAACTTCATTAAGAAAGACTAAACATCTTTTCTACGAGGAAATTGGATTCGGGAAAGAAGCAGGGACAAAATATTTACAGGATTATTCCTGTATCTGATGAAGTACCTAACAGAATATAGACTGTGAGAACTATGGAAAGCTTCTATTAAAAAATTGATGACTTCAGGTTTGACTTGGTGGAGACTTTGAACATTCTAGATGAAAGGAAAAAAACTTGGTAGGAATATCCAACAAAAATTTCTGTAGAAAAAACAAATTTTGTTCTTTCAACTTCATATAATTAAGAATAACATTCGAAAAATTGTACCTACTCTGAAATTTTAAAGCGTGCTACATGTGCGGTGTTTTAACCAAGGATGTCTGAAGTGGACTCAACCGAATCTTCGTCACTAACCGACTACTCTAACCTCTCAGCCACCACTCCACTATGATACTTACAACTAGCAATACATAAAAAATAGAAGCAAATAGCAGAGCTATGGAAAATCAAATAATAATGATTTTAAAGATGGTGATTGGATATCCGACATAACTCGCGAATACCCGAAGGTTTAATACATTAGAAACCTGCAAGGACAGCAGTCAATGAGAAAGAAAATCTATCGTATCGCTATGAAACAGTTCCATACAAGCACCGCCCAGAAGAGTAACTTAGTAACGGGCACTTAGTAACTCACGGTTTTATCATTAAAAAAAAACTTTCTCTCCCCCCCAAAATGTTTAATTGACGGGTAACAAATATTTTCAGCTAACTGTGCATGCGGTTGGGCAAGCTAAAGCTTCACTTTCGGGAGGAGACAATAGATTATCGCTACAACACTGGCTCTAATCTGGTGCACAATTCCGCGGTGCGCGCGCCCACCACGTTCGAATTACCCGGGCATTGGCGGCCTCATTTAACCCCAAAAACCTTCCCGTTACCCACGGGGGAAGGGGTGACCCGCGGCGGCCTGGAAAAGGGTGGACTAGGAGGCGACAATAGGAGAGCCCGCCGGAACCAGATGACGCGGATTAGGGGAAGGTGCCACTCGCACGGTCAGCTGGAGACAAGGGAGAAACCGCGATTGCAACCAAGACGGGGCTCAGTGCTCTTGACAACACAACGCCGATCCACACCGACGGGCCGCGGAGAGGCACAATCCGCGCCGATACACGGCGGTTCCCCCTCCCCCCCCCCCCCCAGCGGAATCCCTCCGATGAATCCCTAAAATCCCTTTCACGTAAGATTGACCCTTTATAGCTAGTTGATGAGGCAGGGGTGAACGCACGACGGCCAAAACACCATTGTTGTCTGCGACGAGAGGTGGAGAGGAAGACGGGAGTGAGAGAGAAAAATACCTGTTGTGCGTGTCAGCGGCAGTCTGACGGGACGCAAAACACACGCATGCGGGCCGAAATGGGGTGCGTTTATTCTTTAAAAGGGGTTTGGGCTGGACAGGTGGAATGGGCCACATGGCGCCTTTCCCTTGCGCCATCATCCACCCCGGCCCTCCACGGGATGACGCTACGCCGAGCACCGGTCAATCCCAACCTGCGGCATGTTCCTGTCACATGGGAGGCGGGCGTGAAGTGCGCTCCTCGCGGGCCCCGGACCGTTGGTCGCGTGCTATAACGGCACTTGAATGCACACTATTCAGTATGCAACCATGGGCGTAGGCATATATCTAATAGGGGGAACGGTACCCTCCCGAAAAACTAAAAGGGCCAGTTTCATAAGTTTACGTTGCATTAAAACAGAAACTGAAGTCTTCCATTTAAGGTCATTAGTCAAATTGACTATTACGCTTAACTACTTTACTGTAACCATTAAACCATTCTCCAAGTCAAGGTTACGACTGTATCAAGTTACGGTTAACGCTAACCAGGCGTTGCAAAACCAGCCCAAGAGTTTATAGCTGTCAACAGACGCTGCTTATCGTAGCACTTCCTATCCATCACCTAGTACTACCTTACTCTCTTATTTTATTTCCATAATGCCTGAAAACTAAATACCATATCAAACCGAGCTCTCACCTTTGCTGTGGGTACAGACGCGGCAATAAAATGTAATTGGTACTTCATAAGTTAGTATTATAGTCAGATGCAGAAGAAAAAGAATATATATTCCAACAGTTGTACGATCAATATACTACAAGCGAAAAAAACGACGCACTGACGACACCAAATATATCAGAACAGTCCATCACCCAACCACGAATCACTCGAAATATTTCATGAGTTGATGAGAGATAATCATTTTCGTATTTATTTTTCGAGACGCATTTTTACTTTTTAGTTATACTATCATCTGGAAAAATCCAGGGTATATACAGTAGAACCTTGTCAATATATACACGTGCCTAAAACAAAACAAAAATTGATTTGAGAAAATAACGAGGTAAAATGTTCGAAACTGAGACACAGGCAAATGTTTACAAGGGGTTTGCTCAATAAGCCGTTTAAGTTTTTAAAATGGAGAGACTTAATATACGAACAAGACATTCATTACGAAAAAAGCCCGTTCCGGCAAGAGTGATGCTTTCCCTTAACAACCTTACGCTGACTGGGATTCAGTATGAAAAATAGAGCGCAGCCTTCCGCACTCTCTAAACTTCAAACGCCTACCACACACTAAGGCCTCGTACACACTTCCAAGTTGACTGCTATAGCAGTCGGCTGGCATACTTAACTCGTACGCGTGAACAGTAACGGAGAAGCACTATTAGGGCACTATTCTATCGAGCATAACAGTCGATTGGTTTAGCAGTCCACTTCAACTAGTTAACCATGCTCAAGCCAGCTGCGCGACACATCGAAATATCGACTATTACACCCAGTAGAATAAACATAGGATCCAAGTTTATTCGATATTGCTGCTCCTATGTATGGAGCACTATCGGGGTACTATTCTCTTCGCAGTTTCTGTTCACACGACCAATTCGAGCATAATTTAGTCGACTGGGTTAGGCGTCCACTTCGACTTATAAGCTTTTCGATACGCCGAAATATTGACTACCATACCTAGTCGATTAAACATAGATTCTATGCGACATAAATCCCAGTTAAAAATTTTTTTCTGAACAGCATAATCATTGGCAATCGATATAAATCGATATTGAGCGATAAATCCAAGTTTATTCGATATAGCAATCCATCGCAGGGTGACATACTGCACTTCTACAACCCTCACCCATCAACATCATATTGGGGGAGGTGGGGGGCGAAGGAGGACTCCTCTTCTGCACCACAAAATCCTCCCCCTTCAACCCCCACCCCCACTTCATCGCCCACGAGGATCCTTCCGACTCTTTCTCCTCGAAATCGATCGACCCACCAATCGATTTCGCCCACATCGCACGGCCCTCTCTACCACGTAAAGGGGGGCGGCGGGAGGGAAGGCCTTCCCTTCCCTTTCACCCTTATCTTTGTCCACCCCTCTCACCTGCCACCCCACCGCCCCCGGCTCGCCGCTAGTTACCATAGCGACTCGCAAGGGCGCGCGCAACCACCCTTGAACCACCCCACTTCTCCCTTCCCCCAAAAAACCCTCAAACCACCCCTGACGATGCCCCCTCCCGTCTCCTTCTCCCCCCCCCCCCCGGTAGGAGTTGGGGGGTTTAAGGGGGCATGGCATCGAGAACAGTGGGTGAAGACGTGAAGGGGGAGGGACGTGGAGGACTCCGGCCACCGTACCTGGCCGCGCGCTCTTCCCTTTGCCCGGTGAGCGGTGGCTAGCAGACGAGTGGGAGGACAGCGGGAGGCCTGCCTCGCTGCCCCCGTTCCGCCCCCACTGGGGTTCGGGGGTGGCGACGGAGATGAATAACCGAGTTACCGGTAGAGATTACATTTTAGGCAATGCTCACGAGTTTCAAGAATTTCACATCACATCATTGTTGCAGAGACTGTGGAGAAGAAATTCCCAGACATTCGAAAACGGGAATTTTTTCTAATTTTGCGAAAGCACATTGACAGCGGCGAATATTTGTAGTACAGATTAAAGTTGAGGATTCTCAACATATAACTTTAGATCACCACATATACGAAGGAAAACTGATCAGAAATCTGTCACCCCGTATAGATGGGATCGTCTACCACAGGCCAATTAATCGACCTTCGCCGTCATCAAATTTATCTCTGACGGTCATCCAATTCCCTAAAATTTTCCTGTTTTCCCCGACTTGTAACATTCACGTTTAAATAGAAATCAACGATTTTTTTCTGACATTAATACATGCCATGTCTATCAACTTCTGTCAGCAAACCTACGTAAATTACTTCGTGTGAACACTGAAAAATATCCAAAAATAATATAATATTGCTTAATCAGGGAATTTCACGGAAAATGCATTCAATAATAATTAAAAAAATACTGTAGCTTGAAATTTAGGCTACAATACAAACCATAATGTACATTTTCGTGCGTTGAACTCGGGGAATTAAAAAAAAAAAGTCGGAAAGAATTACAGAGCTTGTAACTAAAACTTGTCCCTTATAAAACTGTAACTGTTTATCGCAATTGAATAAATATGCTTAAAAAAGTGGCCGAACCAGAGTCCAGTTGCTTTCTCAGACTACTTCATCCACCTCTGGAGTGGTAAGAGTGGGCGGCCGCGGTGTCGTATGGGGAGAAAGAAGAGATCCCACGCAGGAAATAAGCCGGCGACGTTTTCCCAAGAAATCCGATGCGGGATCATGTAACTCCGCTCTATTATTTATTGAGAATACGACGACGTCGACGGAGGGGTTGAGAAAGAGACATTCGTGGGTGGGAGAGAGTTTTACGGATCCTCTCAGGGCGAGAAAGAGGCGAAAAAACCCGGGGAAACGCTCCGCCTTATTCTTGTTGTTTTCTCGTCCGCGGGTCTGGGGATGTGGGACGGTCTTGAAAAGGCGACCCCAGAAATAATGCAAGAGTCTCGATGGCGGGAAAAGGAAATATTAACGAGTGTGACGTTGTGTGAGGCGATGCCAGGATAAGTGATCACCTTGAAATATGAATCGGAAGCTGCACTATTACGAGTAGGAGGCATTTACGCGCAGGGGCACGGCTAGGAATTAAGGCTCAGGGGGAATGGGGGGGGCGCAACGAACACCGGGGGTATGGAACACCCACCCGCCAGGGTAAGCGGAAGGTCCGGGGGCCCTCCCCCAGATACATAAATGGTTGAAAATGACGAGTTTTAAGGCTTTCTGAGGGATATTTTATTAATCCATAAGACCGTTTAACACGGGAACGTCATTGCGCAATCGGACGTATGTACAAAGGCGCAATCAAAAATGCGTCAAGTAAAGCGGTGAATTGCTAGAACACATGCGAGAATGCGCGGAATCCGCTCTAGTTCCGAGCTCGTATTCCCGCAATTTCCACGAATGTTTTCAGTGGTAACCTGCGCAATGACATGCCCCGTGTAAAACGGCCTTTACACTCGTCTGTAAGCAATATTAATCCAAATTAAGTAAAATGGATTATACTTAATGCATGTATTTTATAATAATAACAATAATAGACATACATTTTAAAGAGCTTTGGTTCTGCCCTAATATTAGCCACAAAATTTGTCACATTAAAATATTTTTATAAAAGAAATCTCTGAGCTCTGAGGGGCAAAGAGCATATTCCCTCGGGTGAAGAATTACCTTACGCATGAATAACTTTAAGTTTAAAGTTCACGTATTTCGTAATCACGTTAATTACGATAAGTTTAGAGTTCCTTTCAAGTAAACTCCTAAATTCTTTCGGCTTAAGTAGACTTGATATGTATTATTTTTCTTCTGTGTACATACCGACTTAAAAAATAAATTAATCCCATTCATTTTTTAACGAAGGAATCAATATGCGATAAAATCCATACCTATTTTGTGACGCGACTTTATTTATTCACAGCCAAATCTAACAACAGCATAAGCAGGCGGAAAAATCCTAGCTACGTCTCTAGAGCTCGTCTGTACTGAAATGAAGGTTAAAAAAATCGATTAAAATCCATTCGAAATTTTGGCTTCGAAATTTTCTCGATGATGAGACTGGAAAACTATGATGGACGTAATAACGATGCAATAAGTGGATGAAATTTAACTAAGAAATTATACCTACTCATATACACTCGTACTCGTACACATAAACGTACTCATAAAAATTCATCACAACTTTCCTATTGATTACATACCGATGGATGGAAGAGGGGGTAATTTGCCGTAGGTATACTTCCATGAACTTCCAAACATATCGAGGAGAGAAAATAAATGAAAATAGTTTTAAAATCAGATATAAATTATAGAAATCAGAATACCATTAAAGATAAATACAATATTCCAATGCAAAAGTGAACAAATGGAACTGCAATATGGAATATGCAATACATGCCAGTAGTCTAATAACACTGCATTCGATAGCAACAGCCACGCTCAACTTCATTAAAATTATAATTGAGACCAACCAAGAGAGCATGAATGCCATGAATTACGATCAACAATATATGAACGAAAGGCCATAATCAAAACCGTTATTGCAGGAAACAAAATCATCGAAGGGGACGGTGGGGAATGAAAGTTCATCCACACGACCTGAAGGTCTATATTCCACCGAGGATCATCCAACGCGTCAAATTTCCTTGAACCTCCATAGCAATAATCGTAGCACGCACATAGTTCAAACCTACACCTCTGAACTTAGGGCGTGCAACAGTAGCTGGGTCCCTTATCCAGCACCTTCATGCTTAAATGCCTTTGAGAGAGGTTTATGCATGCATGCATAAACCTCTCTCAAAGGCATTAGATATATTACATGGTGCGCTCCGAGAGTTGTCACACCTCCAATTTCAAGCCGAAACTAACCTCGGCTGCAACCTATTCAGCTCCAGTCCTTCGATAGAGCTACGAGGAAAAATACGAAACAATGGGGCAAATGCTAAGACGGAGAATTTGAAATATTGAAACGTAAATGAAGACAAGTTACTATTTATGGATCTAAGGAGAGGGCAGCGTCAGTTGCCGATGATAAGGCTTTACTTATGTTTGAACGGAGAATGCCCAATATGATTTAATATGTGAAGGAGAATAATAACAATGTGAGAAAGATAGCACTCCTAAGGTAAGGAAATTACGATTTTTAATCCTCAGAGCAGGATTGGTTACTTAACCTGGAGCGGACGGAAAAAAGAATGCCTTAGTTATGGTCTGAGAAAACAGAAGGAAAGAGAGGTGGAAGACGCGGAACAGAGCGAATCGGGAATCGGAATGGAATATGAAATCCACGCAGCTAGAATGGTGGTTAAAACGACAAAAAAAGACAAATACATGTATAGGAACTGCAACTTATCTTTATAAAACGCTAATTTTCATTCCCGAGATTTATATTCTCATGCAAACCCTGTGCACGAAAATTTAGTGCCATACAGTTTATAGGATGTACCGAGCTCGTACACATTGCATACGCTGTAAATACCAACATACAAGAGCGCCAAAGGTGGCTGCGCAATAACAAATTGAAACCTAAAATGCAACATTATTATTTGACATGGGAGATGGAAAAAGTTAGAAAAGACCTATTACAAAAACTATTGAGTAGTAGTCGCGAGTATTAAATAATATGTAAACAAAATTTCCAATCGAAATTAACAACATTAATTAGTCGAACGCTATCATTGAAATCAGCCAATCATGCGCTCTCAGGTTTTGCCACAGAAACCTTGGTCGCATGCGCAGAGGGCGAAAATCACTCTTGTTTACATTTACGCTGAGATGCCGAGAAGGGAAGAGGGAGCTAGGATAGGGGACACAAGGACAATAGCGAGGGGAAAAGATAGAAGACGGCGAAGGAAGCGAAGGGGCATAAAACTTAAAGACGTCTGGAGGCGGTTGCCCGGGTAACTGCGGATTTTCACACGGCTCGGTGAAGGTCGTGTAGGCTTCGACGCGCTGAATGGAGTGGGAGAGAAGGTATAATAAGAAACGGTTGGCATAGCGAGGGGAGGGGGAGGGTCTTCTCTTTCCAAAAATTTCTCCCGCTTGAGAGGAATCCGAGCACTGTTCCACTAGGAGCCCGCCCCGCCCCCCTCCCCCCAGAGAAACACTTCCCGGCAACGCGTCCCGGTCTTTCACCGCTTTGCCTCTCCGAGAGAGTTAGCCGAGGAGGAAGCGATTGACGCCATCGGTCGGCGGGTGACGAATGACCGGTTCCTTCCTGCGATCCACTTCCGAAATATGATCCGGCAGAATTGGCAATCATTGACCCAGACGTACGAAAGAGGTTTTTTTTTCAACCTGCGATAGCTCAGCAAAAACACCATACCAGCGACAGGCGGGTATTGCGCAGGGCAATTGCGCGTCCTCCGCACCACACGCTCAAGTAATTTCTGACCGTAAGTTTTTATTTTAAGGTTCGTAGCAATCCCATTAACTACACTGCCTCAATTGATTCTCCCGCCAAGTGTGCACCTCGGATAGACAGCCAGAAAACTCGCCGAAAGGCTTCAGCAGTGACACGTCTTGACCAATAAAATAGAATTTTTCTTAAATGCAATGTGGCTAAAGTGTGAAACATTACGCCCATTCCTATTCAAAACAAAATAAGAGACACGCTGACTTCTGAAAGTAGTCCGATCCATGACATCGCCCGTCATCTCAGCGCTCATGTAGCCCAACTGCTCCTTGAGCAATTTCAATGGGACATTTTCGATCACCAGCCGCGCAATGCCGACCTAGTGCCGGGGTACTTCCATCTTTACGCTGAAATGAAGATGTGGCTAGATGGCACGCGTTTCAAAAGGGGGATGAGCTTCAGGACAAAGGCATAATTCATTTGAAGTCATTGGCGGCAACATTCCATGAAGAAGGTATAGTCAAGCTTGTCCACAGACACGACAAATTCCTCAATCGCCGATGCGATTATGTCGAAAGGACACCACAAGTGTGCTCAAAATTTAGCAATGAAATAATTTTTAATCGATCACTTTGTCTTCTGATCATGACCCATCGGAGGTTGAAAAAAAAACGGCTCTCGTACAAAAGGTGTAACAACGCCCAGATGCATGAAATAGCTCCTCATAGTCAGGAAAGTTACGGGAAAAAACCTGATACAAGTTAATTAATGAAAATATGAACTTATTAAACTAACTTTTTTAGCAAAGTCTGGTCCTCAATAGCAATAACTACTTCCTCTTCATGCTTTAATTTAAGACTTTTTTTTAACAGGATCAATGTTAGACTGACAAGTCCTATGCGAAAATGAATAAAACGTTATTTCCAATTGGTCTGCAGGGAGCTTTGCGAGCCAGTTACAGCCAGGTAGAGATTCGCCAAAAATTAACATTCTCGATAAAATTCCGTGTTAGTCGACTGGATACTTATTAACGGATGCTTTTAAACAAAGAAGATGAGGAGCGAGAATTAGAATTTTGGTAGGAAATAAATAAATTTAGAAGATAATGATCATATTGAAATATATTGATGATCTTAAGCATGGGGCGACCCTAGGCGAAAGTCGATTTACCTTGAAGCAAGCAACCCGCGCTGACCACCAGCAAGAAGGAATAGTATAAAGCCACAGGAGCATGTGCAGGAAATCGAGATTTCAGTCGGCAAGGCATCGTGATATGGCACAATAGACGGCATCTTAATACGTAATTAGTAAAAATAATATCATGAGACCACATACATATATATGCATTTCAAACATGATGCCTTCCCGTATCTATGTACCTATTACACAAAATTCTTTTAAAAAATAACAAATTTTTTATATTAAAATACATCTATTTAAAAACCTGTATTTACTATGTGCTTCTACTATTATGGTGTTTTTATTTGTGTAAAAATATTGGTTTTGTATCACAAAATTATACTGGAATGCCCATACGAAACAACATGCTAAAATGAGTATTATCGCATACATTGGACCGAGTCAAGCGATACTTTGTAAAAAGATGACATGATACACGAAAACTTAACCGATGTACTTTTCACACTTTAGTTGGAACGTGAGACCGTCAGAGTACCCTTGGAAATAAAACGGGGGTGTCGAAATCGGAAGCGTTTGGTATTAAAAATAATGTGAAAAATAAAACGGTTAACTTTTGATTAATTATTCTCGGGTTCTCAACCAGCTTAACTCAGTCGTATACGCCAACGTTTCGGAAGACGACTTGTCTTCCGTGTAATTCACCAGGAAAAATGAAAATCAGTTAACTTTTACTTCAAGTGTTAACACAAAACCCATACCCTGCGGAGTTTAATAGACATCCATTCAAAACCGCCACTTGCGCATTTTTAGGGATTCGCGAAGTTCTTTATTATGTATCAGTCAGTATATTACCCTACCCAGCTACATCAGGATAGATGGAACAAAGATTTCGACCACGAGCGAACGGAACACCCCATTGCACTCGTGAAAACCAACCTCACCATTCCCATGAAAACATGAACCAGCCCGCGTCCTTGGGAATAAAATTTCCACCGAGGACCTCACGCACTCGGTGGCGTTTCGAGTGGAAAGGGGAGGACGCGGAGATGCACGGAAGGCGAGGTGGGAGGGAACAAAAGAAGCGATCTATGCGCCCTCCGTACCCCTTCCGCCACGACTACGTGGGGTGGGACTATCGCGAGCCTCCACATTCTTCACTCCAGTTCCAATATCGCGTCCAACTCCTTTCCGTGCAAGGTTTCCCGTAGAATCAGAGTCGAGGACTCCGTCAAGGGGACGATAACGGGAGTGCACGGCAAGGAGAGAGAGGTAGGAGAAGAGGCAGGGGGGGAAGGAGCGGCAAACTCCGCGCCAATACCTCGGGCGCCACCACTAGGGGAGCGAGCCCTCCGTGAACATAGGGTGAAGGACGACCACCGAAATTTAAAGAGGACTTATACTTAAAACATGATTAGAAGTAATAATAATGTAGTAGTAATAATCATAACCTCTGCTGCACCTGTCCTTTATCTTTAGGTGTTATTGATTGTTTGAGGCGTAACTTGGTGAAAGCGATTCATTATTAAAATTAAAAAGAACTTTGTGCTTTCACATTAATATTTATTCACAAATTTACGACCATGGTTTCAACGTTAGACGTCATCATCAGGTATTTTATCACATCAGGTATGACTTCATCGTCATCATCACCTTAGACGTTAGACGTCATCATCAGGTGATGATGACGATGAAGTCATACCTGATGTGATAAAATACCTGATGATGACGTCTAACGTTGAAACCATGGTCGTAAATTTGTGAATAATATTAATGTGAAAGCACAAAGTTATTTTTAATTTTAATAACTTTAGGTATTATTTTTTTTTAATATTTAAGCCATCATCTTGAAATTAACGGGGTTTACAAAGTAGATCCTAGTCAAAATTTTCCTCTACTATTTCAAATTCGAAAATTTTACCTCTTAATTTACTTGGGAGTTTACTTTTCTTGCTTGAGAAGGAGGCAAATACCGAGGGGACCGTCTATTTAATTAAATTTCAAGATGATTACATAATTTTGACGCTTACTTTTAAGCAAAAATCACCAGGAAATACAAATAATGACTGATAGTGACGTAGCGATGCGTCATCTTACGTGGACGCAATACTACGCTTGACCGGTCGCATTTGGCCTTCTTTCCCTTGAAACGCAATCTATATATTTAAATTATCAGCATTAAAAAGAGATAACCTACACCTCAAATACAAAAATTATGAATCTGAGAAAATATCCAGATACAATTCTCAAATTTAAGTGACTATTTAATACTTTTTTAAAGATATATTTTATGTCCATCTAATACTTTTTTTAGAAGGTTTTATGTCAATTACTGAAGGATTTATATCTTAAACTTACACAATCATATAGTGATTTTTAGGTTATAAAGAGTAGATACTTGGCAACGTCTTAAAATATGAACATTTTACATCGGATTCCGTGTATCACATAAAGCAACCCGCGATGACTATCAGTACGAGGGGGTGGCAAAAGTCACAGGAGCAGGTAAATGAGAACGGAATTTCTGGGCGCAAAGAATCAAAATACTGCGCAAAATAATTAAACTGCACGCTCTTCACCCAAACAGGCTCTATTCTGTCACGTTGAAACTTGATTTATATAGCCACTTTGGAGTCGCTGTAATAAGTTTTCGAAGATGTCAACAGAGCGACTATGAGTGCATATAACACAATTGTAATTTGTGAAGTAAGGATACTTTACTGCTCTTTCCAAATATGTATTTATTTGAAAATGAGTCAATATGTTTCACTGTACTGCATCATCACCATGAATTCTAGGACAGTGTAGTCCTGATGATACTGCAGTTAAGTGAAACATGTTGACTCATTTTTAAATAAATATTTATATGGAAAAGAGCGAAGTATCTTTACTTCGTATCCTACAGTAGACTTCCACAAACCATCAGCCTCTACCATTCCTTTCAGCCTATTGTAATATTCTTGCCTTCGCAATTAAATTCCACTTGGCCGATGCCACATAATTCGCGCGGGCGTAAACGTCATCCCTATCTGGCATCAGAAGTATACGGTAGAAGTAACCCAGCGCCTACGACGAATGCATTCATCGCGGCAATTTGGAGACGGCCGAAAAGATTCGAAAGTCACGGAGTCTCGGTGCGCCGAATTCCTCGAAATCGTTACAGAGGTAGGGGATCACGCGATTTCTAGGGACATATAGATGAGCGGGGATAAGAAAATTTTGATAACGCCCTTCTAGAAGCGAGGGAAATTCACGTGAGACGTTTATTCCACTTTGTCAGAATTTCCCATCGCACGAGCACGAGGGTTTTCGCACCTGACTGCACCGGCCAGCCGTAAAATGGCAATGAATACAGAACGTTTTACAAAAGATATAAGGTACGGGTAATTTCTTAAGCCCTCTCTGTCCCTATTATGTTAGAACACTGCCACGGTACTAGAATTGCCTTCAAATGACTAAATCGCTCATTTAAGTCATTAAGTATACCGGGACAAGCCACGGTGATAACTTTTACGGGTGTCACCCGCAATGCACAAATTGTGCGAAAAACCAAGCGACGCCTCGGTAGCTTAACTGTCTAAAGCACTCGACCGGAAATCGGGGGATCCGGGTTCGTATTCCGGTCAAGGCGAATGATGTTTTCCCTGAGGATTTTTCGCATAAATTCCTCATGACTGACTTCGATAAAGGCCGAGAAGAAAATTAGCGTGATGGCCAATGACCGACTAATAGGCGTTGACTAACGTAATTTATAACATAGACAGAAGGATTAAATACCTACTACTAATTTAAAAGGTCATTCTAAATGAATTTCCAAAGGTAAGCATTTTAAAACTGCATTTTGCACTCATATTATTGATCTTCAAATTGAAGAACAATGGAATCGCCACTTTCGGCTCTTTGCAATACATTCAAAAGTTATGAAGACAATATTGAGGAGAATTTTACCTCAACGTAATTATGTACACTAGTTACAGCTCTCAGAAAGCTTTCTCGGGCAGATGAGTAGACTACGGACCCATTATCAAGTCTAGATCGTATCAGAGACCTATATAATAATAAATTCGTGGTGTGAACAGCACTCCACGTGGCGTGGCTTAAAAACTTTGAAAGGTTTAAAACCACAAAGCAACGACCTCTAAAAGAAGTACATGTTCCTTCCAGTCCAACCGGTAATCAAGTGTGAATCCAAAAAAGCGGATGGACTCCGAGAGCGGAAGATTTCTCAAGATGGATATTGGGGAGAATATTTATTCCTTACTTTGGATGAAAATGGACTCATTTAGTTTTCTTGGGAGAAAAATGAAATCCGGATTGTCGAGACCACTTCGATAGTGTATTTTAAGTAATCTGCACCATTCTACTGGAATTTACGAGTTAGGAAGGCCATTGCATATTATTTTCTCTCATTGCACTGATAATCTCTATCTAACTGCGAAGATTTTTCACGAATACGAAAACGCTCTGCGCCTACCACCTTCATCTCCAACAGGATAAGACATCGACATTAATTACCGCAAGCAAATTAATTCGAGGAACAAACCAGTTTGCACACAAACTACGTCACCATAATTGAATGATGGAGAGCACTAGATTGTTAAATGCCAGGAATAAAATAAAATGTACTGAATTTCTTAACATTTTTCAGCACTTTGTATGGTGGATAACCATGAAAAAAATCGCATAAATATCCCCGAACAAGAGGAGCCGGGAAAATATATATATATTAACCACCAGTATTCTGTCGGCATGGTACCAAATGACATTTGAGTTCAAAGTATTTCTTAAGTACCAAAGCATAACATAATGGAAACACCCAGTTGAAAAATCGCATTGATTTCCCCAAATAAGACGAGCTGCGAAAGGCCGGAAAAGGAAAGAAGAAACGATAAGTATTAACTAACGGTATTATTTCGTCATGGGATCTAATGACATTTCAGTACAAAGTGTTTCCCTAAGAACCGAAGCATAGCATAAACGTAACACCTGGCTGACATCCTCACCACGCCATTCGGAAATCAACCTGGGTCGGCTCGTAGCGTGCCATTTCCCCTGAAAAATGTATCCCACCAACGACACACGACAGGGGCATAAGAGAGGGAGGTCAATTAGTTTCGCATGAAAGTTTACAACGAAGAGTCCACGCATACTAGTCAACCAAGGCCGTCCCGAAAATTCGACCGGACACGAATTCCTCACGGCAGACTGCTCTTTCTTGCCACGGGACGAGGGGAGATGGAAGGGGTGGACGAAATGGAAGGGGAGGTGGGGCAGATAATCTGGGGGGGGGAGGTTTTAGGGGGAAAGGAGGAGAGGGAAGAGAGACCATGGGACAACGGCCGATAGGCAGCGGGTCAGCTGTGGAAGGAAGGAAAGAAAAAAATCCGAGCGATAGGTTACATCGTCCGCACCGGGGGCGAAAATTCATTCGGCATGAAAATCGGAGCGATAAAAGGAGTCCGGGGAGAGTGTTTTGGTTTGAGAGGTGGAAGGGCAAAAGAGAACCCTCACGGTGCTTGATCACGAAAGTTTCCCCGGCTCGCTAATGCGAAGGAGGGAAGGGGTAAGGGAGCAAGCGAAGAGGAAAAGCGGAATGGGGGGGCTAAGGGGGTATCGAGTGGGGGAGGAGAAAAAGACACCGGCGGACGCCGAGAGATAACGTTATCCGAGAGGTGTTGAGGAAAAAAAATTGACGTCGACCTCCGTCCACTCTGTTGTGAAGGCCTGAAGTGTGAATTAACACATTACATATTCATCTACGCATTACACCGAGCTCACGCTGGTTCGTGTAGCATGGGTTCGTGGGCAGGGGTTTGAGGACACAGAAGGTGAAAAAGAAAAGTCTGGGGAAGACAGAGAGAACGAAAAGATATGTCTAGTATGTATATACTAGACATATCTTTTCGTTATGTATATGGGTATAGTATGTCTACAACAAAATTAACGGTATGCTTTTGAAGCAAAGAAAAGATAAAAATACATGCATGCATCACATCCTTTGCATCCAAACCTTAGTGTCTAATAACTTATCCTCATAAGTAAAAACAAGCATCCTACAGTTCTAAATGTAGTATTTTCATTGTTTAGGGACTATTTCTAATGGTAGTCGGACAGTAAGGTATAGGAAGAAACTGAATTGGCGGCATACGATAGACTTGGCATCGAGAAAGCATTGGGGTTAATCGCTGAAACAAGAGGGGTAGAAATAAAAGACACAGAAGGTTACGGTCAGGGCATTATGAAGAGGTAAAAGAAAATAATGACCTGAAAAGGTCGAAACCGGTAGTTTTTAATAAATACTGTGTGGAATATAACAAAATTATTTTTGAATCCCTCATGTCATTATTCCACGAGGTTAACTCGCAAACCATTGATTTAGTCCTTCCAATGATTCTTTTACCTCTTGATAATGACCTGAATAGGTAAAGAAATCATAAATACACAAGGTAAACCGGTCGTGGTGAAAATTAAGAAAAGTTGAATTAATACGAAGTTGAAGTTCTTATTTCCAAAATACTGGAAGGTGAACCAGAGTGGTGGTTGGAAAGATCCGAGGATGAATGGGCATCGAAGGGCGAAAAACGATTTTTTTATATTTTTATAATTGCCTTTATTTGCATATACAAACTTGGTCCTTCTAAGCCATATGGCTTGTCAGAAGGTTCCAGTTATTCAATACAACATGTGGCACATTAAGAGCATAGCATTTATATTACAAGTTTCAGCTTCAACTTTAGGGGCTTTTAAACAGAACTATGCGGTTCATGAAGTGAAGAGATGTGAAAGGAGGCGCGAGCCAGGACTCTAGAGTAACAGGAAAAGGGGTTTCAGCGGGAAGAGAGACAGCTTCCGCCCCCACGGCGATCCGTCTGTGCGGAGAAACGCGACAGCGAGGGAGAGGAGGGGGTATAGATAGGGCCGCGAGGGGGAGGGGGGACTCCAGCGGGGAAAAACGTAAATAAATAAACAAATGAAGGGGGAGGCGGGAATGCGTAGGCGGTGGTGATGTTAAACGGGGCTGGATAGGAGAGCAGGGAGGTGGCAAGTGGTGTGGGCGTGTAAAAAGCTTGCATGAATAGACGAACGAGCATATATCGAGTTCATCAGTCTGCGTCATACAGATGAGCCCACGGGAGAAAGGGGCGAGAGCACCAATAACTTTTGTTTCGCTCGCATGCTCCCCGGATACCGTGCATGACCGTGGGTGCCAAAGCTCGGAGATGCAACGGAGCAGTGCTGCAGGCGAAAGCGGCCCACGCGTCCCGCCAGGAAAAAAAATACGCGAATCGGATCGAGAGGACGCATACCTTCTCTTCGATCCTCTTTTTTAATGACGGATTATTCTATTAATACCTTTTTAATCATCTTCAAATTTTTAGGGTAGGGAGGGTAGATTTTGGTCAACATTTACCGGTGTATATAAACCGAGGGTGAAATTCGCCATGAAAAAAATCATTTCGCTCAGTCGGAATTCGAACCTGTATCTCCCGATTGCCGGTCAGGTATGCATCAAGTTACACCAATGGATAATAATTTGGACAATATGTCGCTTTTCAGTTCTTCATTGTTTTACTTTTTAATATGATTACTATCATGAAACACTGTCCTATCACTATCACTGTCAGTTCGGTCAAAATGACAATCACTCATCATCAGCCATCTTCTACCAAGGCGAATCTGGTTGTGTAGCTAGTAGCATACCTGACCGGCAATTGGGAAATCCGGGTTCAAATAACGAATAAGGCAAAAAACAGTCAAATATTTAAACGAAGGTCTACTCTATTTCCTCTGAAAATTTCAAGTTAACAGCTTGAAGAAATAGCTAGCAGCAACAGAAGAAATCCGCCATACGAAGGACAGGTATGAGGTTGCGCAATTTTCACGTAATCAACGTGAAAATAGCACCCAAGTGTTACTTTTCAGCATAATCACTATCATGAAACACACAGCCGAGTAGGTGTCAAATTTATAGGCAAAAAGCTTCGAAGCTAGTGCACTTATATTCATCTATCCCTCATCAATATTTCTCCAATTTTAAGAAAAGTGCCTCCACATAATCCAGCTAAAAATGTATTTCCAAACGAAATTTAAAGAGGATACAGCATAGAAGTCGAAGCACAGTTATAAGACCCATTTTTTAAAAAGAAAATGACATTTACTTCGCTTCTCGAACCAATCTCCTTTAAGTGTCGTATTCGAAGCTTTTTTTCCAGAGGGAGAGAAATAGCGTCAATAGCCCGAGAACAGCAGGAAAAGGAAAAAGTCACGTCTGCTGGACCACAGGATCCCTGACTGCAAATGGAGAGTAATTCCATCGCACGCTCCGAGAGGAAGAAATAGGACGACCCACGTCGCTTTGAAATCCGCTGGTTCGGCATGGAATGGTATTAGGGGGACTGAAAAATGAATTTGGTCGGAAAATCGGAGGTACTTCACGCGACAGGTTCGCAAGAAAGCCTTCTGGGAACAATATTGGGAGTGAATAAGTAGGAAAGGCAATCATCATATTTTTTTCTCACGGGTATGACCAAATGAAATAATTTTCGCAGCGCCTTACTCTATTGGAAACTAAGTCCTATCAACGTAACCATGTAGCATGAATTGAACATATATTTTCATAATATAACCATAGCAATACATATAACATGAAAAAATGATACAGCGAAACTAATTTTATATTATTAATAGTAAGCTGAATCAGGTTTTTATATGGGTGTCTATAGTTATTAGAAGAGGTTTTCGTAATTAATTTTTATATAACGTATTCTATAATACAAAATATACGCCGCAAAAAATATACGTCGCAAAATGCTAGAGCGGGAAAAAGTGTTTACAATTATCAAGTTCAATCAGGATTTTCCATTCGTGCCAAATTGATTAAAACGGGTTTTCGTAATTTTTATAAGCAAAATTCTGAAAACTACTATATATTATCAAAAGTAAGACGCCTATTTATACGAAAGGAATTATAACGCGACAAAATACGACAGATTTAAGCGAGAATACGATAACCTCGAAGACATAAGCAGACTCCCTCCTCAAAAGCAATGCCGAGTGGGCGAGCCGACTGCAGGAAGTCTTCGAAATGCAGGGCGGGAGAAGAAAGTAAAGGGGCACGGGGTAGCGTTAGGCGGTGGTGAGGAATACAGAAGAGTAAATAAAAGAAAAGCCACTTAAGGAAAGGGTGGTGAGAGAACGTAAATCGGCTTTGGACCGACTCGTCGAAAGAGAGGAGGCTTGTAGACGTGAGGCGAGGATGGAAACGAAGTGAATATAGAAGGCCTCGCAAGAGATAGAGGCCGCGAGCTGATGAACGAGAAGATGTAAAAAAGAAGTAGGCGACGAAATCACGATGAGTAACAGAGAGGGCGCCCCACATCCAGGCCTTGCTTCCGAAGGGCCGGCTGTCGCCCGTCATGTGACATCCGCCCTCCTCTCCAACGAGGGAACCCTTTTCCGCAGCCACCCTCGTGGACCGCATGGGACATCGCGTCGCAAGAAGTGCGGGACGCCCTTCGTTCCACAGACGCGAGGAACATTGGCCCGGGGGACACCGAACCCAGTCGGAGGAGGGGACTCTTTTTTTCTCCAACCACCGGAAGTGATAGAAAAGATAGCTATGCAGAGCTCATTCCCGCCGCATGAATCGCATTTTCTAGGGCCGAAAATGAAGACCAGATTCCAAGGCATCACCTACACACTAGAATCTCCATAATTTTTGGCTGCGCTGACATAAGTTGTGACATTGGAAAAAAAAGAAATCACTGTATAATTTTCAACAACAGTACTTTACTTCAAGGCCCGAATGATACGATAAAATAAGACAGAGATTCTGCCTCGTGGATAGGCTTTGGATTTATATTTCCCCCGAATAATAAAGGACTTCAATAAATACTAGGTCGCACTCACGATGACATCTCTCACAACGCGAATTCAATTTATATTTTTTGGATTTTCAGACAGTAACACGTTTGATGTCCTATCACCTCCCGCCATGCCCTGTACTTGAACATTCATGGTTTCACCGTGAAACGCGGCATATTTACACACGACGCATATGCGTCCGAATACTCATCAATAAGTACAAAAAAAGAAAGGAACAATGGAACAAACTTTAGGATTTCAAACCAGTTATGGTAAAGAAAATTCATAAAATATGAGTGAACAGCATTGAGGAGATCTGTCCCTTTATCATGGAATAAGTTTTGCGAAAAATTCGAGGCTCCATCGCTCAGTTGCACATGAATAGAATGTCAGGTATTCAAAACTATGGAATGCAAGCGAAATATCCAGACAATTAAAATGAGAATAATGACAGGAAATCACGCAGCGCTCAAGAATTCTACGTGATTATGATCTGTTTAACGCGACCGATCTATACTAGTTTACACCATCAAAAAATATTAGCTGGATCACTGGGTAACAAAGCTACTATGCGTAATATTACACATGCTTTGACAATTTACTTTCATTCCATAGATTCCCTCGATGAGAGACAAACAGAGAGGCAGATTTATATCGGAATTTTGGATTCCAGGACTAAGCTTTTTCTATAACAACCATGCCATTGGTCTCTATCTTAATTCATCGATTCTCGCTTCACCGGAACCGATTGATAGCGACAAATCCATATTCTCTTCAATTAAAATACCTTCATCTCCAATAGCTAATGACAGAAATCTAAATATACTCCATTAGGGTTAGCGATTAGGAAAAAAACTATTAATACCCTCTGTTTTGATGATGACACAAAAATTCTTAGTTTGATGTTTAGCAATATTTGATGCCAGATTAAGAAGATGAAATGTACGACCAGTCGATACCTAAAAATAGGGCTATTTAATTTGCGTTGAAATTCATTCAGAAGAGAAAAATCCGCAGATAAAGATAATTAGCTGGGTTTCCCACGGTGTCACGCGCACAAGGTATGTGGGAATAAAGGCGGAGCTGTCTACATGAAAAAGATAAGCAAATCTCACATCCAGTCTGAAACACTCAACGAAGTGATGAAGACCAACTGATAAAAGGCAGAAGATACATCCAGCTACACTTCGTCAACTATTAAGCAACAAACTGGCTTCTGAATTTTCTAGTATCTTTTGTAAATTCATCTTCCATGCTCCAGTGCACTTCATGTTTACCTCATCAGTTTTCGTTATACTTGATCACCCCACTCTTGCAACTTAGATTCGCATTTATAGCACAAAATCTACCGGACAGCGAAATACACGTTTAAAAGTTAAAAGGCACTGTGAAATCAAGAGTTTACTGCAAAATCCAAGCCCCTTTAGTTTTGAAAAAAAAAATCGCATTTCTAGTTCTGAACCAAATAAAAAACAGAACGTACCTATACTTTACTTTCTACGTATGATACGATGCATACATCATAAATGAGACGTCCAACTCTTAATGAATGCATTAAATGCGATTTCGAGGATAGAAAACTGACGGATAATGCACGCTTAGGCGTCAGGAATATCTCTGGTCGCATACAAATCCTAAAGTTACTATACTAATGCAAAGAGCCCTTGAAAAGTCCGCGAGTGATAGAATTGCTGACTTTCAGAGCACGGATATTTGAAATTCCCGGACGTAAACAGAGAGACGGTAACGGAAATACGAGAGGAAGATAGCCGACGGATTTCTATCCCACCCACCCACGATTCGCAACATTCAACGGCTTACAAAAAAAATATACACATTAATTAAATGAGTAATTGGCCCTTGGTTTCGCTAGGCATGTATTTTCCTCCAAAATACCAGTCACCACCTCGGCAAATTCCATACGACTCGTACCATCTCCGACTGCGGAGTACACATCCTCAGGGGAGGGGGGAAGGCTCATCTTCCGACAGAATGCTCTTGCGCCTGCTCACGCGAGCATGACGGCGTGGCTTTCACGAGCCATGAGCAGCCTAGGGATAATTCGCACACTCCGGGAATTGCAGAATTAGCGACGATAGAGAACGAACGGATAATACAGCGTTAAGGGGTCGGGAAGTTCGTGCGGCTGAAATGAAAAATTGGCTTTTTATGCGCTATCGTTTAGCACTCGCGCTACACATGGTTGAGCCTAGAAACGTAGAAAAAAAAGTGAAGAAGCGGACTTACTTCTTTTTATAAATGGCCTGCCCTAGTTTCCCTACGCTCATTATCATTCAGCTCATCCTCAGGGTTTTAGCAGGAGGCACGACGTAACTATACGGTATGTGAGGATCATAATACTTGAAGGTGAGAGGGAGATTTAGAGAGATGGAAGGTTGACGTGAGTAGAATTTCATAAAGGTAGTATCTCATAAGAGGGGGATTTAATCCACAGAACGCACTACGTCTCCAATATTATATATACTAAAAGTAGCACAAATACCTGATGTTAAACCCTTTTCTTGGAGCAGGAATATTAACATGTGTAGCAGCTACCACAATAACGCAAGTTTATTTTAAAACGTAAAACCTTTCGAGAAACTCGTAACAAACATGGTCACTAGCTATTAGTCTCCAATGCATAAATGAACATAGAGTGGACTAAAATGCAAGAAATCATCTAAAAGAATGACCAAATCCGAAAGTACATCCGTGTTCCCGTGAGAATATCCAATAAACTGAAAATTCTATGAACAAAATAATTCATTCTAAAATTTTCAACTGGACCTCCTTACTTCTGGGAATAAACAAATTTTTACCACTCCAGGAAAAAAAAACGAACGTCTAAACTTCGCATGATTTAAATCAAGAGAAAATCTCGACACACACGAGACAGCAGTGGATAAGAGGGAGAGAAATGAAGATTGAAGGGACGGGAGGAGCAGAAAAGGGAGGGAGGAAAAGGACGGAAACAAGTGAAGGGGCCGTCGCGAAAGAGAGAGAAGTTATTACGAACTGCGAGTAGCACTCAAAAGATGTCGGCGTCGCACCCCATCTAGCGGCAGAAAGGAAAAAAAAATAAAGAAAATTTTCACCGAGGACCGAGGTTGGCCACCGGGAGGAAGGGACTTCCCTCCGGAGGGGAGACCGAGAAGAGTTCACGGGAAAAAAAAGGAACGAGACTTCTTAGAGCATCATGAGAAGTGGTAGCATACCACCTACCGCGACCTTCTCCACCTCCTTCCCGCTCTCTATAACTCGTATATATACGGTACGGAGTAAAGGAAAAAACTTGGCGCAATAAATTCACAAAATTACTCCGGGGGTGCTGTGTGTCCCTTAAGGACGGCGGAAAGGAAACGGCGAGCGGAGACGCGAAGATTCGCAGCTAAGGGACTCTCACGGGTTCTTCCCTCTGCCATTTACCTTTCCCTCCTTCCTCCCCTACCTACCCACACGGCAGAGAAATCACTGTCCTACGTCCGGGGACTCGGGCACTTTTTTCCGTCTCTTCTCCCGCAATGTACCCTTTCTCGTAGCTCATCCGTTTTACCCAATCCACATGATCAGGGTTAACACTGAATATCATACTGGAAATTCCTAACTTTATCCGGCCAAATTTTCCCATTTTCCAAACTTGTTGATTGTATACATTACTCGTATTCACAGGTTAAAATTGTCATTAGCTGATATTACAAAATAAACTTGAGATACCGAATATTGCACTGGAAATTCCTAACTTTATCCAGACAATTTTTCCTACGTTTCCATCTTTTTGATAGCATATATACTGCTCGTATTCAATGGTAGAAATTGTAAGTTGCTCATATTACATAATAAAATTGAGACACTGAATATGACGCTGGAAATTCCTGACTTTAGAATGTTTTTTATTACTCGTATTCACAGGTTAAAAATGCCATTAGCCGATGCTATAAAATAACCTTGAGAAAAATAAATTATGATGCCAAATGGGTTTAACAAGTTATGGAGAACGTGCGAGGTATGGGATGTTAAAATAGCGAACATCTATGGGTCAGACGAAGAAGTAAAATAATTATTTAACCTTTAATTAAAATGTGATTTTTTCCAACTTTAATTATCGTTTTATCGGCCATTCCTGTACTTTTAGGATAAAATGAAATTCCCTAATTTCACAGGTTTTTTTTAAAAAAAGGTCAATTTCGTTCATAATAGGGTTAACACTAAATAATATACATAAATTTCCTAGGTTTTCCCGGCAATTCATTCATTTTCCTCGGTCATTCCGAAATAAGAATTGGTATACGTTTTCTGAACTACATAAAAATTCTGAAATTCTAAAACATGTCCATGAAACTAGAGGAATAAATGAATATCTCGGTTTAGTTAAAATCGTAAGGAATGGATACCCAACATATGAGCATCGTGTAAGGCACACAACATATTTTCATGCTGTGCAAAAATCTCTTACCATTTACAAATGTTCAAAATTTACGGTAAATTATGATGAATCAGAAATGCCTGTATAGACTTTGCTTGAATCATATAACTTTCCCTTTCTTTTTACAAAGCCTTTCCCAGCATTTTGAGCCGCATTAACACTCTTCCCAATAGCTACTAATACCCGGGTTTTTCACCAGTTTCCCCAAGCGGATGGCCACCCTGCTGCTAAACACCTCTCCCATCCATCTCCACCTTCTCACTCCCGAGAATTGAAAAACAAAATCAGGGGCTCGCCTCTCTAAGGGGAAGCAAAAAAACCTG
This sequence comes from Ischnura elegans, assembly GCF_921293095.1. Taxonomy (NCBI): domain Eukaryota; kingdom Metazoa; phylum Arthropoda; class Insecta; order Odonata; family Coenagrionidae; genus Ischnura; species Ischnura elegans. Next base: position 62,823,049 of record NC_060254.1, on the reverse strand, counting down.
CCTTTCTCGCCTTCCCTTCCTTTCATCCACTTCCAAACAGAGAAACGGGCATTCATCACACCCACCCCATCTATTCATCACACACCTTGCCAACCTCGTCATATCAACACGCACCTTCCCCCTGGAATAAAAACACCCCGACTCGCACGGAAGTTAACTCGCTGGAAAATGAAGAGAGCGCCCTTGATCCTACCTTCAGGTTCCTTACCCCTCGGAGAACTGTAGGCATCCCACCTATCATAAAAACTCTACCCGCCGAATCGTTCACGACTCGCAAAATCCTTTCGGAATCCCGACCTCTACACTCAATATCCCACCACTCGCACAAACACAAAAAAAGAACCGACTTTTCCCCACTAAGAGATGACGCGAAAAACTGCACAGCCGCGCGTTTAGATCACGACCGTGCCCAGGTGCGCGCACGAATCGCACCGCTTCCGACAGGCGCCAGCCAATAAAAACCCTTCCCCACCTCCCAGGATCCCTTTAATCTTTCCACCTTCCGTAAGAAAGAAAAAGAGAGGAGAGGAGAAGAAGTAAAAATAAAAGAAAAACACAGAGCGCGGCGCCGAATCCAACCTTTCACGCGCGCCCACCCCACCATCAGCCGGTGCCCCGTTCACTTTCCCTTCCCTTCTCCTCCTCCCCAGCATCCCTGATGGTGTAAACCCCTGTAAACACTCCCCCTCCATATCCCTCCCGGCCGTGGGCGTCTGCGAAAAGCGGGGAAGTCGGTCCTTTCGCGCGCTGTAAGACGAGATCGTTCGCGGGAGGGCGGCGGGAAAGCGAGAGTAAAACGGGGGTGGGAAATGCTTCATATTCCAGCGACTCTGGAGAGTAGATAGGGGGTTAGGGTAACGGAAAGGCGTGCGGGTAGGATGGGGAGAAAAGGGAAACGGGGGGGGGGGGGGGGTAGAGAGAGCGCCTTTACTAAATCTCCCCTCGTTCGTCACCCCGACCCTCACCCACACAAGCTCACACACACAGAGCCCCCGCCATCGATCGCCCACCTAACCAGGTCACCTCAAGTCCCGTGACCTTGCGAGCCCCGCGGATGTTACGTGTAGGTAGGTAGGGGGAGAAGTCAAGTACCTAGCGGGTGGGGAGGGAGCGAGAGTAGGGGGCTCCGGTGAGGCTGTTTCGGAGACGCGGCGAGAGAGTGATGGAGGGAAGAGAGGTCTTATTGGAGGAGGCTGGGTGGGAAATTGAATAGGGAGTGAGAGAGAGAGAGAGAGAGCGCGCGCCAACTCTTAGCGGGCGAAATAGACAGGGAGGATATTGCCTCGGAGCGATTTATATTTTCAAGGAAAAAAAATGAATAAAGACGAGCGGGGGAAAGACACAGAGTGGGACGAGATAGAGAAAAAAAAGTACAACCCATCCCCCCTTCAGCTACTTCCTTCCGCCATCATTCGGAAGAGGAAGACGTTGGGAGTTACATAAAAAAGAGGCAGCACTACCCCCGCCAGACACACGACGTGGGGGACGGGGGACACATTTTTCCTTCCTCCTACTCGACCGCTACCATCTCTCGCTCTCCCTCTTGACGGAGAAAGAGATTCTTACCGTCCCGCGAGCCCTCGTGGTCTCACAGCCTCATCTCTTTCGGAGGAGGGAGGGGGAAAAGAGAGGACCGTTTTTTTTGTGGGCGCCCTGCCGTCCTCACGCGGAGACGGCACACACGGCTCGAGGATAGCGGCGAAATATAGAGGGAGTGACTAATGGACAAGGAGATCGGGTTGGTGTGGTGATTAGAGTGATGGCTACCCACGCGGCGATCTCGGGTTCAAATCCCGGCAGTGGCAGAGAATTTTTCAGGGGGTGCCCGATACCTGCTTGAGTGCTGTGTTGAGGACATCTCAAGCGCAACACTCCATCCGTCGGATGAGACGTTAAGCTGTAGTTACCTAGGCGCCTTTCGTTAAGAGCAGGCTAATGCCGACGCCGGGTTTCTCTCCACCCTTCCTTCCATACCCTTCCCTCATGGCGCAAATGGCCTCAGCTGTCGGTCGCCTCCTCCAAATACCATATTTACTATTCATGGGCAAAGGAAAGCTATCGGCGAGTGTATCGGCCGGCGATCTAATTAGTAACTTATAATATTCGTACCAACCAATTTACTAAAACCATTTCAATTGATTCAAGCGTTTTATAGTGGAAGTTCGACATATTGAAATAAAATGAATGTTCACTCTTCCACAAGTATTTAATGCGTACGACGCGTTTGGACTCACTAAGTCATCCTCTGGTACTTGTGGCTTAGCGATCGCAATGATGTAACATTCCACCAACTGAATCGAAATTTCGAGGATACCTACACGACGGCACAGCGTCACAGATCTAGGCATCATATTAGTGTCATTCCCAAGCGCAGGTACAAGGGGAAAGTTCGACGCTCAGAGAGCGCACGAACTTTTTGGTATCATATTGGAGGCTTAGCGATCGTAATGGTGTAACGTTCCGCCAACTGATGACAATTTTGGGGATCACCTATACGACGGCACAACGTCATAGATCGGCTCATATTCGTGTCCTCCGTAACAGCGGGAAAAGGTCGACGATCGGAACACGCACGAAAACGCCGAAGAGATCACAGAAAAGAGGACGAACCCGCTCATTGTTTTATTTCCTCAATTTCTGAGAAAGGAAAAGAAAGAACGCAGGCGGAGCGAAAAAAATACGCCGTGTTCCAAGGGAGGAGGGGTAGTACAAAACAGTGGACCCTTCAAAAGACAGAAAGAGTGTTTTTCTTGCGTCCGCCTGACCCTGAGTCGCGATGGCATTTATTTTACCGGCAGTCATTTTTACCTTTTACGCAGGAACGAGCTAGGAGACTCGTGAGAGAAAAAAGCAATATAGTCGTGAAGAGCGATTCATGAGGAAAGTCTCCCTCTTTTCCGGCGACTGCGTAAGGAACCGTTTTTCCTTCCTATCTCCAAAGAAATCCATGGAATTCTTCCAGAAAATAATGAAAAATACGAAGGAATTTAATTACACCCACGCACAACGAAAGACTTCGAAATGTAACGCGCTCAGGCTGACAAATATTAGAAAGATATTTTGATTCCAAGCATAAATTGTGTTACTTCCTTCCAAAAATAAGTCGATTCCTTCCTTAATGGAAGATAATTAAGAACCGTTAATTAATTTCCGTTTAATGAACAAATAAAAACAGTTAAAAAAAACCTCTTCTTCAAAGTGATCTAAAAACATCCTCCTACGAGCATAATGGTCGATGCAGAGCAAGAATAATACACTGAAAGCAACAATGATCCTATTTTAAATGAAATTAAGCGCAAAGGAATATAAAAATAAAATTAATAATATCACATTATGTCACTACGTCGAAATAGATAATATAGATAAACGATACAAAACAGAAAACTTGTTTCAAGAGGAGGTTTGGTCCATCATCTTTTGCAAAACCTGGCAAAATAAGTTGAGAGAGTAAATATTTTCACCATACTAAGGAAACACTGATACATAAGCAGTATCACCGTATATCAGAATGCAAAAAATTACACTGATAAAAAAGATATTTGATATAATTGTCAAAGCTGATACGGAATGGTTGCAGATAAATACTTTCTCAAAACACATGGATTGCCAGATGGGTAATCTCCTCTTCAAAGAATAACCAAACTGAAGATAACAAGTTTTAATCTGTCTCACTATCTAATTCGCCCGTAGCGTAATCCTAAAGCAACAACGAACACGCCTCAACAGCCTCTGCAGCAAAACCACGTGATCCCAAGGTTACAACGCGTCTTTCAATGCTCTTCTAGGATGAAAATATTTTACTTGGCTTACGCATCGATAAATACTGGGAAATGTACTACATAACAGAGTGCATACAGATTAATTTACGAACACCATGTAACCCGACAATAATCTAAAAAGTACGTAACTAATAACGTCATATTCTACACGAGCAAACCACAATAACACCGATGCGATACTAGACTACTACTGAATGCGTCAAAAATAAAATTCCACGAAGAATGGTTTTTATTTCAAGGTCTTCACAAAAGCAGTACCCACGAAATAAAAAACTTAAATCGGTACCAAAATATGACACTAGCTAAATTACTCGCAATATACCCTAAAATAAAAAATAGAAATAATAACTAACAAACATGGCGAGCAGGTTTTTACAGGTTATGCAACTGCAAATAATCAGTAGTACCGGAAGCGGACACGTGAAATTATGAGGAAAACGACGATGGCATGTAGCGCAGAAACGAAACTACAGAAAACTAAAAAACGGAATCAACCAAGGGTATCGGTAAGATCCAAATATAACGTCAACATGACAACGGCTGCTTCCTTGAAGAAAGGTGATGAGGAATACGCTTAAAATGTGTTAGCTCCCAGCCTAGACTCGGTTTTGCAAAGGTCGGGAATCTCTCCAAAATCATTTTGGAGCGAACAAATCCACCGCGGAAAGGAAAGGTAACCGCAAAACGCTATGTGACGATAGAAGCGACAGAGACTGATCGGATAACTTATCCTGGAAAATAAAGAGGAAAAACTAGCGACACACAGGAAACGATAAGGTGGGTTGGGGAAGGGTAGAATGGTGGGGGTATAAGGAGAAAGGGGTTCTTAGCAGGATGAGGGAGGGGGAAAGAAATCAAGACCGGGTCTGACCTTTCGTTGGGAAATGCGGATCAATGTAAAAGTAAGTTGAGGAGAACGAAGCAGACGACTCAATGCCTTCTCTCGTCCGTCAAGCGGCAATGGGAAAGGAAACACAGGATACATGCCTAACCCTTTCCACTCTCCCCTGCATAACGACGCCCACTCACGACTAGCGCACGAATATTACAATAAAGGATCCCACAGTCGGCCAATAATTCTATCTCACCCGCCGAAAATTTAAATAAGTTAAAAAAAGTCGCAACTTGTTACGCTGACTGTAGAGCGATCAGAATGGTATCCAATCCGGAAAAAGGGGCTAATAAAGGCTGTTACCTGAAATGTATACTTTCGATGACGTTTCCCATTAAATTCCTAACTTTTCAAAGATATCCCTCGCATTTCAAACACACTATTTTATATATTGAGAGTTAAATGATATCTCTGAACTTATCGACGCACAGTGGACACCTTTAAACCCCGTTTAAAATGCGCCTTAATTGGCGAAATAAATCAGAACTCAACGGGACGGATATGGGATCCAGCATTTAGTCCCTTTGAACTAGCGACTCACCTCGGAGCGTGGCCATCATATTGTCACCATAACGTTGAGGTCACGTCCCAACGGGAGAGCTTAAAGGAGTTATGTTCGCGACTGCGTGATTTAAAAAATAGTTTTAGCTAACGCTACTTGGAAAAAGGTTTTGCCCCATAATACGATATCCATTGAGGTAACAAAGTAAAATCAGGACGCGCAGTATGTGGATAATTCAATGCTTAGATTTTTAAGACACCTCCTCCAGAAGTTCAGTGCTGTGCCTAAATTTTATTTCTATCATGATCCTTGACGCATAATGAACATGATGTTTTTTGTTATTATTACCTATATATTCCAGTTATAATAAACACTTTTCGATGCTTTTAAAGGTACCGCCATACATACAAGTTGATGTATCTAAATGCTGATTTCGAACGCAATTTTCATAAATAGAGCGGAGACCCTCTTTTTGCAGCTGTCAGTCGAAGAATAATTAGAAGAGTAAATTCTTAAATATTGCTTTCATACGTTTTCTTTTTTCCTTTGCAGATTATTGGATTGTTATTAAATTCTTAAAAAATGTTATATTTTTATACGTACAGTACGTGTATAATCGTACCATTCGTCGCTTTCTCCGCCTTTATTTTTGCTGATGATTTTGTGTGTCTCAATCCTACTAAAATTTTTCCCTGGCTTATTATAATCAGATTTGTTATATGGGATAATGTTTCACGACCGACCTTCACGTCCGTCTCGTACGTCGGCCCTGGGTCAATGTTTGACGTGAGAATAAATGAGACGCAAGAGAAGGAGGAGGGGAAGGGGATATCGAGTGAGGTCAGGAGTCAGAAACGAAGGCCCTGGGGAAAGGTGTAATTTTCCTGGGATGATTTTCTCCGAAAACAAGAACCTCTCTCTATCTCACGCGCACAGGATCGGTTCCGCAACCGGAGGCGTTTCTTGAAATTCGCTCCCCGCGAAACGATTGGGAGATCACGTTGGCTGGGAAGGGGTTTATGGAGTGTGGGGACGGGAGAGGGGGATAGGATAAACTCGTTAACTTCCAAAAAGGCTACTGTTACCAAACGGAGTCTCGGATTCCACAAACTCGGGCGAGCGGCTCAATTAATTCAGACTTTGTGCTTATTGATACAGCTAGGGTTTGTGCGCGCGGAGAAAGGATATAGAGAGACACTTGAAAGGGGTCTTTCCTTTTTGGACTCGAGAAACAAACGCGCCAATGGAAATTGCTCGCATAAGGGAAATCATGACGCAGGGTTGTGAAAGTTATAATCAATAGCCTTTGAGAATAGCCTATGAAGCATTAAAAAAGCGCTCATTCGTAATATACCTGTACATCTTTTCCTTAGACATTCAATATGATAAAATTTACATTAAAACACCTTGTCTGAAGCTATTTCATTGCTTTTGAATAATTGGCTACATATACCTTAGAATACATCGAAAAATAGAGCCAATTTTCTGAAGCAGCACCCGCAGTAATATCACAAGAGACCCAAAAATCCCATAAGAAGCAGATTAAGTCAAGTTTAATCACTGAAATAAAATCTTAAAAAGCTTACATACAGGTAGACAATGAAAATGATTCCCTGCCACGAGAATACAACTGAATTTCAAACTTCAAACGACGCAAACCCCTTCACTGTTTTCGCTTCTGGCTTGAATTCATAAACGAAACCAGAATCAAGCGTTTAATATGAACATCTGTGCGGGACAGTACACCAATTGTGAAGCTAAGGACCGGAACCATATAGCTATGAAAAGTTACAAGCTTTCACGGGAGAAACTAAACAACTCGCAGTGCGCACGCGCTTACCTTGGCTCAAAACAAACTTCGCCCGTCGCGGTACATCCACACAAAAGGACTGGCTTACAATGGGAGGAGGGGCTGAATGACAACATCAATGCGCAAGTACACTAATTGAATGATGAAACCACGGTAGCATCATAATTGTCGAAATAGCATTTTCCCATTATCACCATGGTTTCGAATAAGTATTATTCATTTTGCGAGCGAAAGGAAAAGGAGACATACGATAATACTCTGACCGCCTAAAGAGCATACAAAAGCTATCATTAAATATTGCTAATTGTAAATGGTCATTATTTGCTGACATAAAATCAATTTCAAACACGTTAACGATGCTCGAACAATGAATCGCACATGCGACTTTCCTGGGCAAAGTGTTTTTGCTCGCCCCAAAGAAGAACACTTGGGCCAAATGTAACACGCATAAACAAGCAATTTAGAACAATTATCGTAATGAATTTGCCAATTTAAAATTTAATGCGCTTGTGAGGTAGGAACTGAAACACGCGCGACGATCAAACACAAGTGAAACCAGAACTGACATATTCATCAATCTCACATGATATGTCCGCGCCAAGATATTTCAATAATGTAATCCGCTATTACATTACCATCGGGGTTAAAATAAGATAAAGATGAGACAGATAATAGCAGATTTCTCAACGAAAACGTTCGACGGGAATATAAACAATACTTGGCGAACAGATGCCATGAACTTCTTCCTGATGATTTTCCAATTTTCCAAAATAGCAAAAAAAAAAAAAAACTGGGAAGGAAGGGAGTCGCCGATGAATTTATTTACCTTTTTACCTCAATCTTATCAGGATGGACAACACGTAAGAAGCTGAGAGCCTCACACGATAACTTTATAAATATTTTAGTGTACAGGATAGGTACAGGATTCAGCATCATACATCGTCTCATCAAGCTATAAAACATCCACAGTGAATTACACACTATGGAGAAATGCCACAACATTTCCGCTAATAAAAAATACATTTATCAATTGCAGGTGGTATAATAACTATTTTTCAGAACTCGGGTAAGGCATGACCTGACACTGCAGTAGGCGGAACAAGACCTCCGCAAAAAGAAAACGAACATATTCCTCCATAGAATTGGAGGAATAGTATCACCTAGAGGATTTATTACGACCCCTTACCTAATTCTGGGGCGAGAAAAAAGAGATTTCCAGATTTTAGCGAACGACTCTCAGGGACAACCAGGAAATATTTGAGCCTTGTGCTCGGGTCGCCGTTCTACAGGAAGCCGTAGGAAGAACACACTGGAGTCGATATCCAGTAGGAGGGGCGGAGACTGCGTGGGTAGTGAAAGGCAGACAAACGAGTGACGATGGCGAACCGCCGACGAAGCCCGCGATTCCCGCGGACTTTCGCGGAAATAATCGCGGGATGAAGGCCCGACGAACGCACCGGAGGTGACGGCGAGGGCGGCTGGGACCTCGGCCCGGCTGTCTCCTCTCCTCCCTGCCGCTGGGACGCTAACCGCACGGCTGTCTGGTCGGCGCGGGAAAAAAAAGCTCTCAGACACAGCTGACCTACTACTTAATCTTCCTTTTTTCCACCACGAGGGAAGCAAAGGACAAGCGAGAGACACTTGAAGCTGAAGATGAAACTCTTAGACGATTAATACGGCAAGAACGCGATGCCATAATTCAAGATGAACGGAACATCCCACCACGCAGGAAAATTGACATACCTCATTAAGCACACTTTTTCCGACGGGAAATTTTAAAGGAATAAACGAACAAATTAAAATATAACTAGCTTCAATTTTTATCTCTTCCAACAGTTATTGGAATATGGATTTTCTTGTCTTCAGACGTGTTCACGTAATTTGGTACAACCGTTCCCAAGAAGATTCGTGGCATACCAACTTCATTCAGGCAGACAAGAGCACAACATAACAGGCATGACCACACAAACACAAAACACACAGGGGAGAGACACAACATCGGAGGATACAGACAACAACGTCAACAAACGACAAGATCAAAAACCATCGCTGCGGCAGGGCTTACCTTTGAGGGCCCTGGCTTAGGACGGAAGACGACAACACACTGCGGTCACAACAAACACGCTGACATCCCCGACCACACAAACACTAACACGACCAGTCTGACGGCACCTCACAACCAAAGTCCGGGCGGACGACAACATTCCTCCCCGAGTCGACGGGGAATACGCGCGCCAATTTGACGGGACGAAAGAGAGACAAAAATCCTCCGGGAGGGAACACCAACCACGCCGCGGCCGAAAAGTTTTGATTCCCTGACGTCGGCGCGGGATGCGCGCTGGTGGGAGGTAGTGACTATCAGAGGAGGGCACGATTCCAAGCAGATCCGGCACTCTTTTTGTGTCTTTCCACTCGGCGGACACACGACTCGCGCACCACCCCCAAAAGGGCTACTACGGAGAAGAAGACCACGGAGTCGAAATGTGAGGTCCTCCTCCCCTCACCTTCGCGGCGACTGGAATCTCTGTGAAGAGGGAACTCTGCGAACGGCGAGCTGGGAGGCGGAGAGAGAGAAAAACCCCCAGATGATGATGATGATGATGGTAGAGAGTGTGTGGACGTGTATGTGTTTGTACGTGTGGGGCTTTGTGGATGTGTGCATACAGTCCGATCCCACTCTCTTCAAAACTCTCCTCCAAACTGCCTCTCATCGATTGGTCGATACGCGGCCGTGACGTCACCCGCGCCGGCAACCAATGCCGAGCCGTCTCCTTACATAATGGCAAGGGCAGGCAAGGCAGAGAGAGGTGGGGAAGTGAGGAGAGTAAGCGAGGAAGAGTGAGAGGAGCGGTTAGGGGGGAATGAGGTTTGTGAGGAGGAGGAGGGAAGATGGCCGCCAGCGCCGAGTCAGCTGGCGAACACCCGTCGAGGGGAGAGAGGATTGTGGGAAGGGAGAGTGGGGTGGGGATGTGAGGCGCGTGTGGGATGACGTCCTGGTATATGTACATGTGGGCGCGCGCGGAGAGGAGGGCGGAAAAGAAAGTAAAGGGGTGTTCGAGTGTCCTGCGGGATGGAAGAGCGGCAAGGCTGCATGGAGGGTACAGGGAAAAAGCCTCCAATGTGGGCACGGAGGAGTGGAGGATCATGTTGGTGGGGGGGGGGGGGGGAAGAGAGAGAGAGAGTTCCCGTAGAGCGCGGTGTTGTGATTCCATTTTACGCGGTTCAGTTGGTGAAACATCGCTTTCGGCACGTTACGTACTGCAACGCCTACGCTGGGAAGCCGAGCTACACACCGACCCACCCACACCTTGTTTCATCCCGGGAGAGAGGCAGGGGGGGGGTTTCAGAACATGTCACCCATCGCCTAATGCGGCACGTGTATAACCACGGGCGGAACGAAATCATGACAGCGGAAAGTCCGAGGCAAAATTTACCCGCGGGAGGGGTGTGGGGGGAAAAAACTACATCTACCCAGGGCTAGTCATTTAGCGATCACGCTCGTTAACTCATCCGATTACACCCCACCGAGGGAACAGACCCACTTTTCCTCCTGAATTTCGGGCTATGATTGAAAAAATTTAGACATCTCTACTTTAAAGGAGTTAATCTGTCAACGGATACCTATGTATTAGGACTTCCCACGTTGCGGGCTAATTTTATCAATTTGTACATACCGGCAATCACTGGAACCCTAACGGTAAGGTAATACGTACGCTAACACGTCTACGGACTTGGTGAGGTAATTCTCAGGTAATCTGGACCTCATTACAACGAATTCACCTCAAAATTAAAAGCACGAAATAAAGAGAGATCCGCGTTCTTACCGTCTACGAAACAACACTTCTAAATATAGTGGTTAGTTTACTTAGACAGTGAAAGACAGGAAAGCAGTGACAGCAGAATTTGGACTTAAATTTTAGAGAAGGAACAACCACGGATAGTACGCATAAGATACAGAAGTAAGGAGCTAAATGATGTTGGTAGTTCGAATGAATAGCTTAACGTCTTTTGGGGAACCTTGGTATTTTTGTTAATTATTAGTATTTCAATCATGGCATAACCCAACTTCGGGGATTCTTGCTTAATCGAGTGTCAACAAAATTTCGCAAGGGGGAAGAAGACGCAAAGGTAAGATGTGTGATAAAGTACCTGTCGTGAATTTGGGAGAGGTTTGGGAGGAGGGAGTTACTCGAAACCGGAATCGAATCCTAATTATTGCATAAGATTTTTCCTCCGTGCACTTGTCTCACTTTACTTGAATTAGCAAGTGACTCTATAAAGATACACCGATGGCATCCCGCGGGTATTTCCTTGAATAAGTTTAAAAAAAATTAGTTCTCTAATTAGGGGTGCACTAACTATGAGGGAAATCGTCACATCGCGTATAAATATCGCTCCCTTTCAAAGAGAAAAATTATTAGTCAAGAGAAAGGCTTTTTCTATTAGATTGGCTTCGCCTCTATTCCTCCTGGATCACCCACAAGATAGGAACCGAGAAACTTGACAAAAAATGCATTAAGTAGAAAAGGAAACCCTTTAGAGATGAACTTGGCGCCCATGGATGTTTATGGAGAACATGAAATGGCGCGGAATACTGCGTTTGGAACAAAGGACGGAGAGCGGTGAAAGGAAGCCGGGTGCTGCCTTCATTCCCCACGGGAGAGAGCCACTTGAAGAGGGAAGGTGATCGGAGTCGCGGTTCGGTATTCAGAAGGGCACAAATCACGCAACCGAAAGACGTCAATACTTCAGCGGGGCAATACACTTGTTAAACGAAATGACACTCCGAATCGAAATCCGAGCTAAGGGGGAGAGTAAATGAAATTAATATTCTACTTGGAATAACGGGGAAAGGAAGTTGAAGGTCTAGTGAGCGCAGAATTTTGCACCCGACCATGAAATCTTTGACTGCCAACACACGCACATTTTCTACAAATAGCTCGCGATTGAATTCGGACTAGGTCATATCTTAGAGAAAATGGATTCTAGATCGCTCACGGCGATTGCGCAAAAACTACACATTAATCCAAGTCATCGAAGCCCCAACTTTAATACTACTACGAGAAATAAAAAAAAGACAATCAAATACATAAAAATAGATTTTTTTTCAATCAAAGGATGAAATTTATTTGATTATTGGTATGTGCATGATATACCTTTTTCTAATCATCAAAACGTTAATACCGTTTCCAACGTGCCAAAAATTGACCTTTCAATTAGTTTAAAGTTAACAGAAAATATAAATGGCTTTGTCCAGTCAAAATAAGATTCTGTGCCTTTTAATCCCATGGCAGTCAGGACATGGCCAATATTCTTTACCCTTTCGTCTACGAAGTAGCACTGAGGTAGTTGAACAGTCAATCAGCCTCTCCAACCAAAAGTATTTTCAGCCTCTCCAACTATACAAATTTAGGAATTTACCACTCAATTATAAGAAAAATACTTAATGTATCGCTACATTCTATCAGAACCTTCAACGAAAACAATGACCCGTACATGGTAGCGAAAAAATGAAGACAATGACAAAAAATTCGGTCCTCCATACCTTAATTTCGTCGGAGCTGAGGCGTTTAAGGATACTGCGTTTTCCCTCAGTAAACCTTAAATATCAAAGGCACACTAAAAGTTTTCGATACAAGCATCCGAAGCCAAGATAGACTACTTGACCGCAGAAAATTAGATCGCACAGAACCTCCACCGTTACCACCACGTCTTTGCCACAGGAAGTGTGAGAGATAATAATGACCGCACATTCAGAATGATATTGAAAAAAAAGTCAAAAGGAGAAAACATTGCAGTATTCGGAGGCGGTTAGGATTTAGATATTTCATAAATCAAATACTACCACCGCTTAACCACAAAATACACATAGATTAATAGCAATTCAAATAATAAAGACTATCTAATTTATTAACATTGCAGTACCAACCAGAATATGACCTACGCTAAGAGAAAGTCGAAAGTGATACCTTAGGCATCGTGCAAAAGAGGCCTAATTATCAAATTTCACGGTTGACCACTGTACAAAATGAAATAAAAGCGATATAAGATACACCTCTAACCAATTAATAAACGATACGAATATAAAAGACCTCCAGTACAACTGTACGATGACATAAAAAGGAAAGCCGTGATTCGAAAAAGAACATTTGACAATTTGAGATGATTTCACAAAAATACCTGGTGATTGTTTCATAACCAACACACGAATTGAAAACTGAGATAGAAAACGTCCTCAGTGTTTGTTAGTGAAATAATCGATCGCATATTTTGTTTTTAAACCGAAAACTAGTATTAAGAATTATGATAAAAATGTCAATTTTTCAAAGAAGTGATACTTAATTTACACGAAATAAAACTCATTTATCAATCCTGCGATTAACTTTCAAACATCTAATGATGGGGTTTAGCTAGACCATAAACAACATTTCCTTGAATCTCAAATTTTACATCTGCAGGGGTAGAGGTAAATTTTCAAATTTCACTGAAGACGTAAACGTCGACAAAAGCCTAATTTATGTACCCCGGAAATGCCAAAATGACATCATTAAGTTTAACAAAATTAATTATTGAGAAAAAACATCTCGACGATTAATGTAATGCGTATTCGAATGGCAACTGCAAAACCAGCAGGGACCAAAATTTTCACCACGGATTTCAATTTAAAAGGAGCGAGAATAAAAAAGAAACTATCATTATCAGAGGAGGAACCCCTACGTAACAAGGGTTAAAAATCCGTAAGGTAAACAAAAGTGACACAAAGGCATGAGTGAACTTTACTGAAGACCTACCCTTCACCCCAATCTATCTCCCCACCACTTTTTCCCACGCCGTTTGACGAAGGCATTGGACAGAATGAAATAAAAAAAAGAGGAACGATTTCTTTTCTGGACGTCCAGCTCGGAGATGGCGCAGTCGGCAGGGAGGAGTGACGGAGCTGAAGCGGAGAAGAGGAAAGAACAAAAAAAAGAAACGGGGAGAATGATGATAAGGAGAAAGGAGGCGAAAAGGGGGTGGTTTTGAGGCCTCGCGGGGTGGAAAACTGAGGTCAAACGAAGTGGAGGAATGACGAACCGTCGTCGGTGCATGTGAAATTCGGCAGGGCGAATGTGGAGATAGTGGGTGAGTGCCAGGAGGAACCATGGTGTGGGGTGGAGTAGGCCGCGATCGAGGCTTGTCCCCCTCCTACCGCTCCGCCTCCGATATCTGCCCCCCGCTACCTCGCGTGGGAGAACTAAAAGGTCTGGGGGGGAGTGCGGGGAGGGTTCGAGTCGATGGGCCGAAGGAACGAAAAGTACCCCTGCCCTTCCCCCTTCGAGCGGGTATAGTCGGTCACGAAGGCCGACACATCCGCGGCGAGGTCGGCCAAAGGAAGGACGAGGGGGGGCTTACCTGCACCCACTTTTCAACCCTCTCCCCCGTGACGTCATCTGAGGACGTGGAAAACAAAAGGGGCTACTCGATACCACAAAGATCCATGACGGAATGATTCACCATGACCACTGCGATTAGCAATAAAAAAATAGACGATTAAGTATTGGCATCCGAGGATACTATCGGGTTGGTTTCCCGTATTCCACGTGCGCGGAATGCATACATAGACCTGACAACTTTTTCGACAAAATGATAAGTGAAAATGAGAACTAAAGACTAATTTTAAAGCCTTTTCAATGCAAAAGAAATTCACGGAGGGGCTACGCGGGAATTTCGAGGCGTAGAAGAGGATTATACAAACGGCATTAATACAGCAGCGTCGTAATAACGAAAAAAATGGTGTACGAGAAATTATAAAGCACCTCAAAACCATTATTTACTATCAGCGTGCCTTAGCTAGTTAAGACACTCGAGAAAAAAGTCGAAAATTTGGATCCCAACTCCGGTTTTGGCGAAGAAAAATTGTAACACTGAATTTTTCTCATTCGTACTTGTTCTTCTATATCTGCACACATAAATACAAATTATTCACTCGGCATGCAAGTGTTTGCACAGTCGGAATCGTGATATAAAAAAGTCATGTCCCTGAAAATGGAATTAAATCACGGCAACCACCAAATTTAGGCCTCAAATCCACGAAATTTACAAAGGCGGGCTAAAATTCTTTCAGTGCATGGGCATAACGTTTTTTTGCGATTAAGTTTAATAAATGACCTCTACGTATTTGATGGAGAGCCAGGGATAACCATCATGAATAGAATTTTAATAAAGAAAGGTCATATTGCTTAGAAATGTGAAGTAAACTTCCCCGATTTGAACACGGAAAGAAAAGGTAAGCTACCTCGGTTAATTTCTTATAAGTCCTATCAAAAAGAAAGAAACTACTCCCATCATAAAAGTTTTCTTAGAAACTTATCATCCACAACTGAATCCTCACAAGATATCTGTGCTTCATGTTTCCACGAAATGACATTAAACCAAAACAAAAATAAACTGCATAACAGCGAAAAAATAATAAGCAAATAGAAGCAAAAAAAAACTGCAAACTGGGGTTTAAAGAAGTGAGTAACAAGAGAAGATTTCACTCGCAATCACGTCACTTAAAAACATTCAACGAGGTAGAAAGGTGTCACGTAGAGCAGGGTAGATTGATCAATTATGCCATCCCACAGTATGCTTATTTATGACGACAAAATTACTTGTCAAGGACATAAGTTGCATTTCGGTAATCTCACACACTCGCCAATTTGAGTTATCTACCTCTCGTCAGTTAAAACGGAATTTACACCAGCACTCTCTACAGTGGCAGGGGTTTTAATTTCCTCTCTCACCGTAAAAAATGCCTTACGGTATCGCCCACATGTATTCATCTCATTTGCATGCTCGGTCATGCGACGTTTAACCGTTCCCATAAAAGGTCGTTCGTTGTCAGGCAATATCTTTACACCCATACAGAGGCTCCACTTTGCAATTGTTACCAAGTTGTGCACTTCTGACCAACTCAAAAAAATGACTTTTTTTTTAAAGGTGGGATATACGAAAAACACTGACGGATGTACGCAACTTTTTTCAGCACTAACTGCGCACTCAAATGTTTTCCAACGATTGACGCCATATGGCAGAGTGGACTCTACCGACGAAAGCCAGCAGGCGATGAAATCACTTACACGCTATAGAAAGGACCTTCGACCAACCTCTGAAAAGGTACGCATCGGCTGAAGCGACGAAGTGGTCCAATCATATACAAGCGCAACATAGAGACCATAACAATCATATATATTTTCAATTCTAATAATGTTATCTTCAAGGTAGTACAAATACAAACATAAAGTACTGTTCCACAATTTTTTTTAATTCTGTCGAATTTTGTCAACGGCTACAGCGTCATTATCGAGACAAACAGTGTATGCTTTTGTTCCATCATGATTATTACTCCGTTCCACGAAGTTACGCAAATGTCAGTTACAATATTAATAATGCAACTCTTTTAATAATATAAATTACAGCAACAGGTCTCACCGAAGTGATTGAGAAACTAGCAAAAATACCATTAAAAATAATCAAAATATAAATAATACTAATTCATCTAATGCTGACAGGTTTCCTCAATTAATTGTATTTGAATAAAATGGATAAAATATTGAAAACCACTCTTGCCCTGGATACCCAGAAGACACTCGAACCTGCGATCTTCGGTTTAGCAGGCGAGGACTTACCCAGCCGCCACCGATACCCGAAATTGGAGAAGTATTTCAGGCATATATGCAATATAAAGCACATCAATATTAAATATAACTCGATTGAAAGAATATTGAGCTGCAAAATAAGGATTTACTCATCCAAAGCATAAAAAATGACACGGAATATTACGAGACAGCAGGAATACCATTGATACTAGCGCCACTAAGTTAGAAAATAATTTCTCTGACGTATTAAAATGCAAAATATTTACACAAAACAAATGATAATTATATTTTACACAAGGGAAAATACTAAATTGTGAATTTAAATATTTTTACATTAGAAAAAAACATGCGTAAAACTATATATTCCAGAAATAAATGAAACGGGAAACCTTAAAAAAAACCTCAAAATAATTATTTGAATTAAATATTTTAACAATGCGTATGCTATGAAAAGGACTATTTTCCTTTAGCATTGAAAGCTAGTTTCACGAGTCTCTGAAACGAATTTGCGACCAACGCGACATAATGGACGCTTTAGACAGCCATTAAGGAGCACAATCTTCAAAATATTAAAACGCAATTGGCTATGATAGGTATTCCGTAAAGGAAAATGGTAGAAAAAAATGAAACCTATATACGCTGATGCAAGTCCAGAACGGCGCTCAATTTACCACCGAAGGCACAATTTTAAATTCTATTTTTCCTTCTCGGAGGTAACTTGACGCACGATTTTCGGCCAATGGCTCATCAGTATCTTCTCCGGAACCCGTGCCGGCTCAATTTAAGGAGGCAAGGACGACAGTGAGAGATAATGATTTCAGCGGTAAAGCATGCATCTTAATGGACCCCGGGAGTCAAAGAGAAAAAAGAATTGGGGGGTGAGTCCTTTTATTTCCCGGCGATAGTTTGGCCACTCGGGCCTTTTATCTCTGGGCAGGGTAGCGGATACGATCGAGTGGGCGGATGGAGTCGAAGGAAGAAGCCGGGAGGGGAGGGAAAGGGAATGAGGAACAAAGAAAGGACACTGTGTGACTCCAAACACTGCGGCAAGGGAGTCAGAAAAAAAAAGCTGCACTCCGGGAGTGCCGACAGAAGTGAAAACTTGAAATAACGTGAGCATTTTTGAATGCAAGGAATAATTTCTAATGTTTATATTTCTACTGTATATAATTGTAAACACTACACATTTATAAATTAATTTTATGGCAAAACATTCGAATAAGCTACTCAAATCGAACGTATTAAAAGAAATTGAGTCATATTGTACTAACCTTGTATTGTGTCGAGTACGCTCTCCTGCACAAGTATGGACTGGTGACGGTGATGCGAGTCTAATTTTGCGAGATAATAATGCGAGATTTGTACCCCTCCACAAGTACTGTGTATATAGCGAGTATACTGTGTATATGCAGAATATACATAATTACACATATATGTAGTAGCGGTGACGGTGACGCGAGTCCAATGTCTTTTACCCATCTACAAAAGTGCTCAACGCGACATAATAAGTTTTCACTTCCAAAAAAAAGCACACGACGTTGTCTCGTAGTCTTCCGTGGCGTTCAATATTGGTGCATCTCTCCATTTCCCGGGTTTTCGCCACGTTGTGTTGTCAGATGTGAAGACAATTTCGTCAGGATTCCAACCACTCCAATGCGCCATTTTAAGACGCCCGATGGAATCCTGGCGTAACTGTCGTCACCCCCGACAACAAAACGCGGCGAAAACCCGGGAAATGGAGAGATCCACAAAAGCACACGACGTTTGTCACCAGAGGACACCATCGAGTTAAAGATGAAGTAAACACGACAAAGGAGATTTAAAGATGGAAATGGATGGATGAATGGATAGAATAAATATTATGGAAAGGCAAATAAATTAATTAAAAAATAGGGGGACATAGAGTCAGAGTTCATGGAGCAGGTAGTTTCACCTAAGGCAATTCACAGAGCATGGAATTAGAGAGTACCATTAAGTTGCAATGTGACAAATATCGTGGAAAAATCAGAACTAATACTAATATATACAAAATACAGTTATCGCAAAGCTGAGTCCACATCTTTCCTTTAATGCCTTCATTTAATATTCCCTGCGGTAAAAATCCCTCACGGTGCTTATAAGAATTGCAATCAAAACTTACGCTGTCGTCTGCCAATCTCGCCGAATATTAATCATATCACAAATGTGTACTGGGTGATTGCAATAACATTTTTTTGGACAGTATTGCCATTTTCAAATATGATATGCAGCCCTCTAGGAAGAATATAAATGACTATTAAATGATGTGTAGAAGTCAAAAACAGCAATTAATAAAATCACAACCCAAGCAGGAAATTTCCAGAAAATTCTACCAGGTCAGTCGACCGTTTTCATTGGCGTACTTGCTATTACATCACATAATAATGTCTCATAAAATAAAAATGAGAAATGATCTTCATTATCGACTTTATTAGTGGTCCATTTTCTGAACATGGTATACAAAACAACGAATTTTTTTCTAAGGATAAATAATAGCTATCACTTTGACGCAGAATGACCACTTATACAAAATAAATAAATATTAGCAAACGAATAACATCACATACTTCTACTGCCTCTTAAAATTAACCAATTTTCTTGCTCGTACACGATAATAACTGTAACATATTTCTGTACGTATCAATGACCTTCATAAAACGAATGGAAAAAGCAATAAAGTACAATACGCCTCCGAAATCGTCTATCTGCTCAGAAATTCACTGTTCCATTAAATAATTAGGCACAGTATCAACCGCTCACGTAACTTAAAAGCAGCAGCGGGAGAGGAGATTCGCCCACGCAACGCATCGCTTCACCCTCGACCGCGCGAACCCCGCTCCGGACCGCGCGGTGAAATGCCTCGCGCGGCCGGAACGATGCCTTGAAAAGTTAGCGGTAGTGTCTGCCGGATGGAAAGTAGGCCTGGAACGGGCTTTTTTCCTCTACAAGAAAGGGGGGGGGGACGCGGGGGCGGAGGGAGTGTGTGGCGGGGGGTGACTGGATGGATGTGGGGAGGAGAGACCTCGGACGCTGCGGGAGAGGGAGGGGGTTCAACGGCGGGAGCAGCCTCATCCCCGCCCCCGCATCTCACAAGGGGGACATCTGCCCCCACTCCATTACCCTCACCCCCCAAGGCCCAGCCGCACTCAAGAAAGTTTGAAGACGTGCCTCCCCGGCTCACGTGTGACTTAGTGTAGCAGTGTGCGCAGAATACTTGGGATTTAAGGTTAAATAAAATAGTTGAAAAATTATTTGACTATTTAATTCGAACGTTTACTCATAGAAACAATCATGTTTAAGTTTCAATCTTTAAAATAATTTCGTAATTTACATTTTCAAGTTACATTAATTAAATACTAACTTCAATCCGATTAATTTGTTTAATTTTGGTGATTTCGTCAGGCCACACGGCTTCCCCAACCGACACATGGAGAGCGACAGTGAACGGTATCGAGGAGTACGATACGGTAGGAGAATGGTATCCGGTATTTTCGCGGAGTAATACTCAATTTTCCAATAAAAATACAGAAGGTTCGGAAAGTAATTCATGAAGATGAAGCGTATGACTTGAAAACATACCGTAGAGTAAAATTAAGTGAATTACTAAATTTTAGCGAACGAGCTTACATTAAATGAAAATTAAATTTAACTTAACAGTAAATTACCAGATAATTACGTAAACAGTAATTAGTAGGTTTGGAAAACCATATTTTCATTTCCAAACCGCGTTTGTGTTAAGATAGGAAGGTAGAGAGATCCCCCTTTCAAGAGGAGAACGGAAATGCTTGAAGGTTCCGCCCCTCCACTCCCCCAGTCTCCCTCCCCGGAATCAGGACTCGGGCTCAACGACGTCGCACTGCCGTGGAAACGTCGCGGGGGCGTGGGACAAACGGATTTGGGAAACCTCATTACCAGCGTCAGCGGCTTCATTGAGGCGGATTGCTCAGGGCAGGGGGCAGCAATCTGGTTACAAGGAGGCGGATTAAATTTAAGGCTTTCCATACTGCCAATAACATATAATATACCTAGCACAAGAGACAAATTCCTCCATCAAAGCACACTCATTAGGTTCAATGGAATGAACAATAGTCTTCCGGCTGCGTAGACGTAGAATTTTACATAATTAAGCTCCGACATTCCCACCACGCCTCGGGCCTCCCCTCAAGAATTCTCCTTCTGCCTTCCACCATGGTAGGTATACAAAACAACGGATTTTTTCCAAGGATAAATAACAGCTATCACTTTGACGCAGAATGACGACTTATACAAAATAAATAAATAATAGCAAACGAACAACATCACATACTTCTACTGCCTCTGCACATTAACCAGATTTTATTCCTAGTATACGATAATAACTGTAATACATTTCTATACGTATCAATGACCTCCCGGTGTAAAAGACAAAACTATATATAATCATAGGAATCAGGAGTATTATAAAAAAACCTGCGATACTCTCTTTACACTAGTAACTTCTCGGAATCGATGAAAATGAGAATAACTATACATATCCGGGCCTAGTTTCATTAATAACGTTATACATATCAGGATAATGAAAGGCAAACCTGCTAAATGTGCAGCAGCTATTAGAACTATGTACCCAAGTAAGAACAGAGGATAAATGATAAAAGAGAGATAAAAATCTAGATCGCTCGCTTCCATGACAAGGACACGCATCATTTGCAGTTTCAATGCTAATGGAACGAATAATTCAAGAGTAATAAAGAAACTGAGCAATCCAAGGCAATATTAATATCATATGACATCACCTTAAAAAATAAAATTGGTTATTAATAATGTCCTAAAACTATTTCATCTAGCCAAAAGACGTTGTTACAACGGCGATTATACAAAGAAAAAAATAAACACACAGGCTTCTACATACCGAGAGTAGTCACGTATGATTTGGAACACCAGAATTATTGAGGGGAGGTGCAAATGGCGACCAAGTGACACCTATTTTTAGAATTCTGAACGCAGGGTGAAAAGTTGTTTCTGGGAGCATTCCAAAGTCCTTAACCAAACTCTACTAACAAAATATTTTCGTAAGAGAAGTTTATATTCTTGAAACCAATAAAAGGATTTACTTATCAATTAATGATCACATATATGACAAATGGCTAATTTGATACTGTCTAGAAATTACTTGGACGAAATATGCGTGAAAGGAAAGAATACAAATGAACAACCTAGGCTCTCAAATAAATAAGAAATATATACATAATAAAATTCAGTAAGGGGGTATGGTTAGTTATCACGAATAGATCTCGCCGCACGCACACATTTACCAATATTACATTATTTTCAAACGGCACCTTGGAATAAGAGACTTCTACAATTTCTACCATCTTTTCAACAAATGGCAAATACCTGAAAAACATCGTGAATATGAATTTAAATAGGAAAATAAAATAGAAATCAGCCATCAAATAGCAATAAACAAATAAAAACAGAAGTACCACATCGAAAGAAAAGTTGACTGAAAATTTGAAAAGACTACGTATCATTTGAGCCCAATTATAGAGTCGTATTTTTCCTTATGGATAAAGAGCTCACTTGCATTAAATAATTGCGTAAGTTAATAGTTCGCCTATCGGAAATTATAACGGCACAGGCAGAACATGAAGGATATTAAACATTTCACCCGAGAATCCTAAAATATGGGGACTAACCAGGTGCTGTCACTACCATTGAGAACATTTTCGTACGGATCATAAAGGAGGGATGCCTTTCAGAAAAGAGGGAAGTAGCAGCCGCAACCAAGTCGTAGACTAATCCTAAACGACTTGGACTCCTCATTGACTTGGAAGTGTGTCAAAATGCAAATTCATAAATACAAAAATAACTTTCACTCAGATTGCACGGAACGCGAAAATCAATGACTTGCAGAAATTCGGAAACGGAACGAAAGGTGAGCGAAAAATAGGCTGACATTGAAAAGAAAGACCGAAAGGAAATACACGACTTTAGAGCTTATTTGCCACGGTAGGCGTTCCTCCAATTTTCTTCCGAAATGTCAACAAACGAGTTCCAAGTTCAAGGTCATAATAAAGCCATTCGCATTTACATTTCGGAAAAGAGGCGAAAAAAAAGAGAAGCTGTGCGCGAGTGTGAAATCGAATGAGAAAAACGTCAAACATGAAACGCCAAACGCCACCATGGAGAAGGGCACCATCAACTTCATAAAGGACGACCACGGACGGAGTGATAACACACCACACAAATCACGTGTCGAGCGAAAAAAAAACACATCGCAACAAATCCAGCGGGGCAAACTATTTCACACGCCGTCAGCGAACACGACCGGTATTCTGTTTGTCTTCTGGGTCGACTCGAGTCTCCCTTTTTGCTATCGCTATTCATCCAAATCTTAGCAACGACAATCGCAGGTGCCGAAACCAGAGAGAAGGGTATGCACACTAACATTGGTGCTATGAAGGTAAGGGAAATAAATTGTCTCACATATATTAGAAAAAAATTATCACTATTCCTGATATTTTCCAGTTAGAAGTCCAGATAGACGTGAAAACCTAAAGAAATGAAAGTTGAACAAACACCAATTATGTTACTTTTACTCCACAAATATACATAAAAGAAAAAAATGAACAGAATCTTTTCAGGCATCTTTTCGTGTAGTTGGAGTGCTGTAGTCATTGACCAATTTCTCCGACCCTCGCACTTATTAATTTGCCCAAGACAGACAAAATTTTCGCCGATCTCTCCGTCTATTCTGACAGGTTTTAACTTTCATGATATTTTCCTGTTTTCTTGGCTAGTAACATCCAATAATAAGGTAAAGGGAACGAGACTCGACTGACAAGGAGAAAACCTATATTAATACTTTTTACAACTATGTCTGTAAAATACGGCCTAATTGCATACATGAGGGATGATGATGAAGTTGGGACTCCTAGTCTCGAAGCAAGGACAGCCACAAAAGAAGTACATTTTATTTTTTCCCATTAGTTAAAAAAAGAGCTAAATACTGGCCTTCCGCATGTCGGCGCAAATTATATTTTAATACGTTTTTTCGATAACTGTAATCAGTAAATGTCATTTATTTTCTAGGGAACCTATTATAGATATATTTTAGGTATGAAACCTAGTTTTAGAAAATAAGCGCCTACCACCCAGAATGATACCATTCAGGAGTCGACCGGCGTGTTGCGCCAAAATGGTGTACACACGGTGTAAAAATTCCACAGGATAAAAATTGTCACCACCAGGATAGAAATCAAACCTCACCTCGAGGAGGATTCGTCGGATATAAATTGAATAATTCTGTAATACATACAATTCTGAACGAAACGTGTAAAACATGCATTAAATATATGTAAAGCTGGTCGCTGACTAGCAATTAAGTTTAATTTTACTCGGGATTATAAGGAAAGAAAGCACGTGGGCGACACAAATCTGTACATTTTCAAAAACGAAAAAAATAAAAACATGCTCCAGCCACTTCCACGATCCTTCCGAAAAACGCAAGGCCATCACCGTCTCGCGCTGTGGCGGACGTGTACGTTAGCCACATGCCTTCTTCCCCTCACGCACACATGCAAGCAAGCGGCTCGTGCCCGGCCCCCACCTCCTCGCACCTCATCCCTCCGACACCTTCTCCCCCTCCCCCACAAACATTGTCCTCCCGCCGAGGGGATGGCAACGCCCTCCCCCGCGAGAGGGGGAAATAAAAAAATAATAAGGCCGACGCTTCTAAACGTTCGCCCCCCTTAACCATCGGAATCCCCCTGCCACTTCCCCCATGCCAAGACGAACGTAATGGGGGAGCTATGTCCCCTGCAGAAGTTGACTATATAGACCCATTGGCCCAAAGGAGCTGCCTGCATACAAGCATCCCTGCAACTTTCGAAGTCGCCTGGTCTTCGAGCACAAATGCCATAACAATTTGAAAACGAAATTCGCCATGGTTTGTCACTTTCCCTGACATTTTCAATTATTCTCATTCGCTCGTTTGCCTCCCTCCCTCCGTCCCTCTTAAGATTCTTCCAGATCTACCTTGAGACATTGACCGGAAATAATAGCAAAACATTTGTTGCCAACTGACAAGAATGAGGGAATCTCTTGAATAAAATAACCATCCCCAACACTCCCCTATAGTGAAAACCGCTTTGATCATAAAGAGCCAATTTAAAAATGATACCCCCCGAGAAATTTTTTCAGTAATGAGTTTTTGTAAAAAGAAGATTAGTGAATAAAGAATTACACCAGAATATACATTTAATCTACTTCGATGCCCGATTTCTCCTAGTTTCCCAGATAAATCTATCAGAGAAGAAAAAGGTCCTGCACTCGGAGCAGGCTTCCAAGTACATGACCCAGGACCCGGCACGGGTCATGCTGCTAAGCTAAGGTAAAATATCATGTAACTCAGCAAAAACCCTGGTATCTAAATCCATTTTTGTAAAATTTGTACAAAAAATCCATGCCTGTAGAATTCATTTTTGGAAGAAACATCTGGTTTGATTTGTAGTTCAGTCCTACAACGAAGAACATTTTTTTATGCACCCATTGAGTAATATCCACGGTGCAGCTTTGAATTGCACGCGCGATGACGAATGGCTTACCAAGATTGTAACTGAACGCCGAGTTTTCCTAAGCCCACTAACCTAAGGGGTTGACTTCGAGGTGTGCAACACCGACAAGCACAGACCCTTGTCGAAAGGATTGGATGCCAGAGCCTTGTGAGGAGATGCGGATTCCGTCAAGGCTTTAAAAGAAGGGCGGAGAAGCAGCTGCAGATCCCATGAGAGGGTGGGGTGAGGTAGCGGCAGGAGCCAGCCGTGAAGGCGCAATGCCGACTTGGGCGGCTGGCCACTGCAAGAGTGAAGAGCTCTCGAGAAAATATAATTTTTCTTTTTTTTTCCTCTGATCTCTCACCCAGAGCGAAAAAAACGCGGGTGAGGATTTACTACCATAAACCTCATGGTGCATAGCATTCGTTGTTTTTTCCTAAGTAGCCCAAAGATACCTTACCTAATATTTCCCGTCATTTTTAAGTACCAATGGTTGAGGTAACATTTACGATCAATCGACATACTATTTTCAATTTGAATTTCTTGTGATACCGAAATTAGGAGAACATTGCTTAATACTTTATTATACCTATATGAAATAGTATTAAAATGCCATTCATGAGGCGTGAGCACTATATGAATGGACTGTGGGACGATTGTTAATTGCTATGGATCTGCTGCTTAAATAAAGACGATTTACGGAATACTAGCCGGCAATCCTGCAATGTATAGGGCACAATAATGTTTTATTATTATAACGAAATCACATTTGTAATAAAATAGAAAGATGGTACCCTGAAATTCTTTATAAGCGAGTTTCACAGAATACAGACTTACGACAACATCATTTGATATCTAGTCAAGGAAAAGCAAAAATTGTCATCAACAAAAATATTTCCTTATTTCCGTCTTTATTTCAGAGTAAATAAAATCAAGTTTTCTATCCAGCTCAATCCATCCGTTCACAACACGATATAATAAGAAAACTAGCAGAAAAATGTCACATAAACAACTTCTAAAAAACATTCTTAGCTGTGATATTCACAGGGAACTCGAAAATTGGTATCGAAGCAACACGTAAGGTAAAATGACAGCACTATTTAAAAATAAGGCTGGTTAGGCAAGGCATTTTTAATTGCAGGGGCGAAACCCCTAATAAATCAGCAGTAGTGAGTCAGATACGATAAATGAAAATTATTCGTCTACTAAATCCCTACGACGAACGGTTAGCGTAGCATTCTCAGAGCGGACAACGAGTTTACCTGGCGCACTTTCTCTCGCGCGAGTAAAAAAAATACGCAGACGCAACAACGGGAGGAAATTAATGTTCCAACGACTTCCATTACTTGTTATCGGAGGCGTGACGCGCCAAAAATGGCAAAGATATGGACGGAACTTATGAACAGGCGCTCTCGAGTTTGACTATAAGGGACGATTTACGGTCGAGCACGGCAGATAACTCCCCAACTTAGCGGTCTCCGTGACGCTGAAAGGAAAGTAATAACGCAGGAAACCGAACGACTAAATGCCTCGGGGGATTTCGAGTCGAGAAACATTTCCCAATATTCATCTACAACGTCGCATAACATGTTTTTTCAATTTTTCTATTGTTTTTTTCAGTGTTTTCTATTGTTTTTTTTCATCATATGTACATGTTACCACCAGGCTAAATGCCTACTTGTAACAATTTTAATTATAATAATAATAATAGTATGCCACAATTTTCACAAAATCACTCGGCTCTACATATCCTGAATTCTCAGTTTCGATTATACAACCAATATAGACTTAGAAATAATACTAACATTGTCTTTACTGATTGTATTCAAAGCCAATGAAGTTGATCTCTCGAGGTAAATACTGGAAATAGCATACCTTGTTGCGAATACGCCGCATATATATATACGTGGCATATAAGTACTATATGCCACGATTTTCATAAAGTCACGCGGCTCTCGATACACTGAATTCTTTGTTTCGATTATAGACCCAATGTACATTTGGAAATGATATTAACATTGTATTTACTGATTTTTATTCTAAGCAAATCAAGCTGGTCTCTCAAGGCAAATAATGGAAATAGCATACCTTGTTGCCAAGTTTTTCATATTTGGATTACCAGTGTAATCAGTAAACATAGTGAGGTGGAGCCGACAATCATACTTAGCTAATAACTTGTCCTGAAAAACTTTTTAGCCAATAGTATTAACTATTTCTCCAAATGATGAGAATATACTGATTACATAATTCGTAATTATGACTTAACGACATCTACAAATTCTGATAAAACTGCAGTGATGCGATTCCACATAAGAAATAATTAATTTGCGCCATAGCTTGTAAGTGAAATCGGATGCTATGTGACACCATCGTATTGGTTCTTCTTTCTTCCATAAAATTCATCTAAAAATGGTAGTAACATTCTCTACTATTTTACATGGCCGTTATCTATCATCCATGGTTTTCGGCAGAGCGTTTTTTTGATAACTTTAATTTCTTACTAATTTTCATTTGGCTAAAAATGAAAACAAAACATTTTTTGTTTTACCTACGATGTATTTAGTGCATGTACTTCGATTTGAACTGGTAACTGACACGAAACGAGGAAAGAAGGAAAAAAAAACTTTAGGGTTATGTCACAATTTTGATGTTATAGTATTGCCATTTTCTCAAAGGTACTGGATATTTTATTCGCTTGGTTTCGAAAAAAATAACATCTTCAAAACCAAGAGCAATTAGAAGATCAAACATCTGCAAGAGCGGTCAGCATGAATAAAAATAATGATCAATCCACCACGTTCGTGAACCCAACACCGCTATCTTATCAGGAACACAGTTCGAGATACGAGGGTGTTTTAGTATAAAAAGGGTCAACTGCATTGGAACGTTTTCTGCTCTGGATACGAAACACACAAATTATCATAGGAAATTGACACGCAAGATTTCCACGCGAACCTTTGGAAGCCGTTTCAAAAATATTTAAAAATTATGGACTGCCTACGTCAGTAGAAATCTCGATGTCATCAAGAATATTGAACTGTACGTCAACCTAAGAAATGAATAAAACTGAGGACATTCGTTGTTTCAGTAATATGAGTTATTAGAATAAGTCCATGACTTTCATGACAGGAAGAAAATAATTAACAAACTGGATGGAATGTTGAACTAACGAAAAACGACGAAAGCATATGGGGAACCGAAAGCACTTGGTATAGTAGCCGTTCAGTAAATCAACAGCTCTCAACCAGACCGTAAGTTAAGAGATGACAAGCGTGGGTACGAGCAACCTAAGCTACGAATCTGCTTTGAAAAAAAACTTCACGGTTAGTTTGCAGTCACTATACTTACCTACAGATGATAAAATTAATTCAATAAAAATTATATTTCTAATTAGATTTCCCAAAATATCGGTTGAAGAAGTAAATATTTTCAAACGACCTCTAAATACTACCTTGAAGGAAATATGAAAGTCTCACATGAGTGTACATGGAACCTATTCATAAAATCACCCAAATTACATAATTTAATCCAATTTCATTCCTATTTACATCCGCAAAGCAAGGAAAAATAGACCTTTACACCAAAATCGTCGGGATACATCATAAGCTAACTCTAATACAATTAATATCACCGAGAGTATTCATTAAATGCACAATAAATCTGGAGAAGCAAATAACACCCATTTTAAATACGACCAATTAAGACTAAAAGGGAAGATGAACGACAAACAACAATTTTTTCTCCCCTATGCTTTGTACCAAAGTCGCATCTCAATATTAAACGTAGGCACTGATAAATAAAGAGCCCATAAATTTACGCTTCCTCATAACTACATGATAATCTAAACCCTCAGACAACGCCCTGAGAAAATACTCCGAACACCATCGAAAAGCAATTCCGGATCTTTCGGAGGGCGAGCTTATTGCCCACGGAGAGGACGTTTTAACTGCCTACCGTCCCTATCAATCGCTCAACGGGGAACGCGGCGTGAAATTTCCCGAAAGAAAAGCAGAGAAAGAGATAGAAAGGGAGAGGAGGTGAAAAAACCGTACCGAAAGAGCCACCTAATACCTCCGACTGGAGAATGAGCTACGGTATAGAATGGGAAAAGGAAGGAGGTGAGTGAACGGATGAGAAGGAGTAGGGAGTCTTGATGGAGCGAAACGGAGAGAAAGAAGTCTTTGAGGGGGGAAATGGATGGAATGGTGGGGGAAACAAGACGAAGACTACCATCGGCTCCAAAATCTTATGGATCGAGAGGCAAGCGAACCTCTAAGGCTAGGTTGTCACTTTACATAAGTAGTTGCTGCCCATACGGTCGAAGACATACTGGGAAAAGCGATAATTAATTGAGGACCAGCGCAAGCCTGGGCTGTCTCCTGCTGGTAACTCCCGCTCTGATCAGCATATATTTTACTCGATAAATAATAGAATTCGCTGAGGATTTTGACACTATGAATGAGAATATGGCAGCATGGATTACAACGCTGCAGAGAGCGGTACTCGTCCATTCCCCAGTATTTATATTTCAACGTTTCACCGAACTTAAAATTGATGTTTGTCTGTAAAATTCCACAACTTACGTATGACATACGTAGCAATGAGTTAATATAGCGTCTTTGGACTAAGGTCACAACTAAATAGATTTTTTCGAAAAAGAGCAATGAAATTTAAAGCTAACAGGGCACACCCTTTAAACAGTCCTTCAAACAGCGAATAAAATATTATTCATAAATAAAAATAATAAAATGCATTTACAAATTTACAATTTATCCAAATAACGAAGAAAAATTAGCTGCTGCGTTAGATTTTCTGTATCATTTTCTGTTAGTTCATTATTTCTATCCAAACTCGAGTCTACAGGATCCTGGAGCCGACAGTAAGATGAGGAAAGGGGGGATGACTGCGTTGGTGTCTGCGCACGGCAGGGAAGAAGTCAGGGGTAAGAGGATGGTCCAGAGAGGGTGAGGGGGGGGGGAACTAACGTAGCGGGGGAATAAGGCCGGATTTCCGCCCTGCCGCCGCCTTGCCATCACCGCACGACCATCACTCCAGAAGCCGAAGATGAGGCTGGGAGGAAGGGGGCGACTTACGAGGAGCAGGGGGCGTAATAGCGAACGGATGGGGGGAGGAGAAGGCGGGAGAGGGCATGCCTGCCTCCAGCTGGTACCCCCCCTCCGCCCCCTCTTGGGGGCCATAGAGAGGACCTCCCCACAAACACGTCTCCCCCGCACACATATGACTCCCGCCTCCTCCACACAAGACTCCGGAAAACCGTAACGGGTGAGTGACTACGGGCGAGTCGGGGAGCTTGAGAGAAGGACTCGCGTGCTCAAGAAGCTGGGAGTGGGGTCGCAAAGCTCGAGGGATGGGGGAACAGGGTAAAGGGTTTCTGGGCAAGGCACTCAAACCTCCGGCGACCAGCCTCCCAAACACCAGACGCACGCAACGCACATCCCTGGCTGAGGGCTGTTAAGTAGACCGGCGCGAGACAAATGAAGAGATTTCTTGGGAGAAAGGGATCCGACCGCGAGAGAGAGAGAAGCACAGGGATTAAATACGCGATCCTTTTAAAAATCCCTTCCGTTAAACACACACTCACAAACGTTCACGAGGGAGGTGGAAGCATCGCCGTTCATTGTCCCCCACTTAAAACGGAAGCCGAAGAGATTTGGGTCGGGTGAGCTTTGGACGGGAGCCCAAGACGGAGGGGAATGAGCAAGCCGGGAAAAATTTCGGGACTCTAGGAGGCGGGGGAAAAGAAGGACGAGAAAAAGGGAAGAAAGTGTTTCTCGGAGTGAGAGAGAAAGGAAGGGGGATGAGATAGATGGATTCCGACGCCACGTCATCTTTTGCGCATAAGTGGAAGAGATCGGTGACAGAGGTCGGGCTTACAACAAGAAAATACAAAATGATCCTGAGATTAGAACTATTATAGAAATCGTAAAGGAATAGTGCGTTTATTTAATTCTCCTGTCCACCGCGGCCTTCTTACAGAAAATTCGAATTTTACTGGGATGATTCTAGGAGGTGAAAATATAAAAGTTCAAGAACATTGCAGGATATTCTGACGCACAAACGCTTCTTTAACGTCCGTAAACCACCAATTACGTTCCAACATAAGTAACGATATAGAGATCCTACGATATAGAAGCAAATCATGACAAACGATAGCTATTTAGTGACGGGGGAAGAATACGGAAAACACCAATAATTAGGTTCCTATGAGCGCAACGAATTGTAGGGCTACGATATCGATGAAAATCACGACCAACGGTATACATATATTTCAATGAAGGGGGAAGAATACCGAATGCCGCTCAATTAAAACTTAATACAGCTAAGAAAAAAACAGATGGACAAATAGAAACTAGCCTTGTTAATCCGTCATTCTAATAATTCACCAATACGGTAAGATTATGCCGCAGAGAAACCAGTCTCAGAAGTGTAAGAAGAGTGCAGGAGCGAAGGAAAGAGGAAGAGGCGACGGTTTTGAGGACGGAATGGCCACGACGGAGTTTTTTTTTCGGCGCCGCGGCGCGCGCGAGCGCGGTGACGCAAAGCAAGGGAGAGTGGCAGCCGAGGACCTTGCAACTTCCACCCGCAGCCCCATTCCCAAGCAGCCGTCTTCCTCAGGCGAGGAGCGGCACGTATTCTCTTACCGCTCGCCATGTGAGGCACGGATTCATTCGGAAACACCCCGCGCACACAACCCTTTGCCGACCCGAAACACCCAGCCTCCCCGCCACGGGAACTCGCGCCGGAAAATCCGGAGAGAGGCGGCGAGGAGGGACCGCGAGAGGAAACGACACGGAGAAGAGAAACACGAAAGCGTGGGCGGGCGAGATGCGGAAACAGGCAAGTGGAACGGACAGGTAGAACGCCACTTTAGCCCGTGGGTTCCACATTTGGGAGACTGAAACTTCAAAGAACCCACTTTTCCTCTATCACGTATACTGGGTTACATTAGTAGATTTAATAAAAATCGACCATGGCTTACGTATTCAATCCCAATACCATGAAGCCGATCAATAATCATGGTCGGTTGTCATTTCACCAATTAGATACCCATTGTTCATCAAATATGAGATAATTTAAAAATTAACAGATTTCAGGCGAGTTTGTATATCAATTGATTAAAAGTGAAAAATTTTGAAATCTCATGTGAATAGCAGAGAAACATTCCTAATATATTTAGCATGGAGGTAAGATATGCAAATATACAGATAGTTACTAACGAAATCTGTTAATTTTTAAGCGATTTCACATGAAATAACCGGGAGGTAATGGGTTAAGTCCAATGGGAAAGTAACGAAGAATGTTTTAACGTGGAAGAAATGAAGTTTACCTGGTGAAACTGGCATTTATTTTCCTTTATATAATTCCTATGAATTATTTTCCTTCACATAATTCTTATGAATAGACAGCCTAATTTCCTCAATGCGCAGGATTTTCACGTCCTGGGTGGTAGAAGTACGATACTGTTTCCCCTTCCTTTATTTCTGCGCCACTTATAGATATTCTCTCAAAATTCTGCCATTTAATAGCATCCCGAGCAAGTTCTAAATTACAAAAATACATGGTATTTAGAGAAATCTAGCAGGAACATTCAATAATGTCCAACAATTACCCGACATGATGTGAATTTCGAAAGTGTTTCCTCAGATTTCCTAAATAAGCTCACAAAATCCCACGCAATTTCCCCAATAATTTAATCTTCCCAGAATTCTCCTGACTTCCTCGAATCAATTTCAGCCATCCTCTACTGAAATCCCACCAACAATCTGGCAGGAAACGCAAGCGATGGCACAGCAATAACATCCAGCGGAGTAACAACAGACGAGGTGGATAGATATACAGATAGATGCTCCCTATGGACTCCCGTGATTTGTCAGAGGCGTATGAGAATGACGAAACAAACAAGGCATGCCTGGCGGGAACGAAGAGTGCCAAAAGGTTCGGTCCAGCACGTAATGACGCCGAAGACATCCATCCACTCGGTTCCTCCTCTCCTACTCCTTGATAGGGCCTTCTGGGGAGGCGGCCAGATTATTATCCTGGCCAGGAACAGTGGGAACGTGAGGAGCTTGAGACAGCGAAGAGGGATGGATCGACTCCGATAACCAGAGAAATAGGGAACGGAATGGCAGTTATGAACAAGGTGGTCGCTTATTTGAAAGCTCCACGTTCAGACAAGAGAACATATTTTCCGTAGAGGTCGATTTGGAAGATGAGAGTATGAATAATGAATAAAATCGATTTTTAACACTCTTTACCACTCAAAATTTCCACTTTCTCTCGATTTACCATAAAAAGATAGATAACTCGTACCCATGAAAAATGTGAGTTTACTTTAAGAGGAAAAAACTATGGCGCGTAGAAAAAAACTACTTTCATTTGGTACATAAAAGAGAGCGAAGGACGGTTAACCTCAATTGTCGATTTAAAAATATTAGGGACACCATTAAATCGCTTTAAAATTACTATTTACTGGAACTACACAGACTAACTTCAGGGTATTTCATCAAAATTTCGCTTATACTAAAAAGAAATCAGAGAGCCCCTTCTTAGGATATTATATAATCTACCATTATTCTGCGTTGTGGACGACTTCAGAACTACGAAAATATCGACACGGTACATAGTTTCCAGCGTAATTTAATGAATTAAAAAGTATGCATTATATAAATATGAATAAGAAACAATTCTTGATTAATATTATACGGTAATCAGAGTGTGGCGAAAACGGAGACCGTAATACGATGAAAAAACTCCAAAATGACTGGAAGGGAACAGATATTAATGCAATAAAAATAAAGTATAAAAAATGAAATAAACACTTAAAATTGCCCACGGTTATAAAATTTAACACGGCCGAGGTTTCGATGCTACTCAATTATCTTTAAGGTGCCATTCTTCATCTTCGGATTTTATTTAGCCCATCAATCCCCAGCGTTGCGTATACGCAACATTATTGAATCGTAATTTTCAGAACAAACCTTAACTTCAGGGTAATTTTTCCTTCGGTTTACTGTTTTTTTTAAAGGTAACATTGAAGATTATGTAATAACATCGAAACCTAGGCCGTATTAAATTTTAACCGCGGACAATTAAAAGTGTTTATTTCAACATGGGAAAATTCACACTCCATCACGCTTGGATCTCCGGATGTTATTCAAGTACAAATGCGTAAAAGTGGTGTCGTACATTTGGTAAATTAATTACCTTCGAAGCACGAGATACGAAAATCAGAATTCAGAGATGAGGGACGAACGGAGACGAGTCGGAGAAATACGAGACGGAACGAGAGACGAGGGTGATCGGTGATGGCTCACTAGGAGCCGGCAGACCCAGAGCGCGAGACGTTCCATTCCCGAGTGGTCGAATTGGAAGATGATGAGAGGAGGAACGCTTGTGCAAACATTTGCCTGCATTATGCTTTCAGCCTGTCAAAATATCCAGTGGGTATTCGTGTGTCCTGGAAGCTTGGGGAAGGGGACGATGGGCTCTCGAAGGTAGAGGCAGTCGGAAGAGGGTTGGGTGCTGATGCGGAGGGAGACGAAAGGACTTCAGTGATGTGCATCACGGGGAAATAAGGTGACGCAATGCGATGAGAGGAATGAGAGACAGGGGGAAGGGGCGAAGGAATGATGGAATAGGCGCATGGGGGTATGCGCGAGTGCGTGAAAAAGAGATGTCTGCACGGACAGTGAGGGCGGTTGGACGTAAACAATTTAACGTCCACCGGCGAAGAATCTGGAGCACTCGTGTATGCAAAATTTTGACTAGTCCAGACATTCTTCCATCCGCTGAAAACAGTATCGCTGTTGTAAATTCACTCCCAATCTTAACTAACCCAATCTCATAGAAACTAGCCGAAATTTTATTATGACGTACTTGGTACGCGTAAAGAGAATACCAAAAAGCGACATAAAAATCAGAGAAAACTTAAAATGGCCACCAATTAAAAATAACATTTATCTAATGCCGAAAAAGAACAATTAGTATTCGCATTATGAGCGCATTATTCCCTTTGTAATTTAATATTTGCAACTTCATTATAAGACAAACA
Source organism: Ischnura elegans (assembly GCF_921293095.1). NCBI lineage: Eukaryota > Metazoa > Arthropoda > Insecta > Odonata > Coenagrionidae > Ischnura > Ischnura elegans. The sequence continues at coordinate 62,787,822 of NC_060254.1, read as the reverse complement.
TTGGAAGGGTCAAGAATTAACAGTGTTTTTCTAGGACTTAAATTTTCAATCCTTCTGGTATTCGAATTACAAACGGATTAACAATCACTTCAATAATAAGTTTGACCCATCGAAAAATGTATTCAGCGATAGTCAAACTCAAAAGGAAGGATGTTAAAAAAATATAATCGTCCATCATATGCCCATCAACAAAGCGGCATACAATTCTTACAGAATTAGCAGAAGTTTAATCATTCCGATTTTTTAAAGCCTCTATACAGATGCATCCGGCATCATTACCACCAAAACAACTCTAGCACGACCAAATAAGAATACCAGGTAGTGTTAACTCTCAAAGTAAGTCGCATTAAGAAAATTTTATAGAGAAGCTGGGCCAATAAACGATAAAGGATAGTACCTCTTACAAGAAAATTAGAACTATTAAGACACTAGACCTAGTTCCGCTAAAAGTTTTGCATCGCTGAGTCAATGCAAATTAATACCTTAAACATTCCTTTGTAAACGCTTAAAGTGGAGCGCTACGCATTGGAGAAACCAAAAATTAGTTGATACCCTTTAAACCTTATCCATACCTTTCATTTACATTCGTTCAACACTACGGCTCCCGTATTTGTTCCCAACCTAAAGCTTTTGTATTTACAATAGCTTTTTATTTGAACTTTAGTTTCAGCATTCAGCACGGAAAAATAGGGCAAAAAACTCTCTCCTCAATCGGCGACAAACATTTTGGCGCCGAGGCCAGTGAGTGATCAATATGCGTGCGGAAGAAATTAGTCACATCCCCAGAAACACTTCGCATTCAAGGCTTGCCTCGAATGTCAGAGAGAAGGGAAATGAGAGGGGCGCTAGGAAGAGAGTGATAGAGAATTTAACAGTGATTGCCCAATGACTGTCCGTCCCTGCCAAGTTTATTTTTAAAAAAAGATCAAAGGTCGTTAATACGGATGGAGAGGCACGCGGGAGAGGAGAAAATTTTTCAGAAGGACCTCGTTCTGCCCACCGCATTAATACCCTAGCAGTTAATGGAAGCAAAGGGAGAAAATTGATAGCGGGAGGAGCTCGCGCCGGACGCGGGTGATATGAGCGAAGCATATGTGACGTCGATCTCCCGCACCGGTATTACAAAGCGAAAAGACTTAATGACAACAACCGAGTGCAGATGAACCGGTACAGATGGAACCCTACTAGGTACTAGGTACCGATTGGGGCTTGAAAAATAATGGACTCACTGATGTAGCCAAATCATTATGGGCGCTTCCCTACGTTCTTTTACCTCACCTTACATCACATATCGCCGGGTAACATTGAGAACTTTCTTAATATTTTCAACATGATTTTATTCGACGTTGGTGCACGCAGTTGCATTCAGAAGGATATATCGCCGAAAATCTATAATCCTACTCATTTTTCGATATCATATACAAAATTTTAAAATTAATCAGAGCCAGCCATAGTTTTAACTCAATTAAAGGAGAGACATAGCATACGCCAAAGTACAAGAACAGAAAAATCTTAAGAAGCGAGAATGAAGGAGAGTTAATCAAAATAGCGCTCACATCCTTCTCTGATAGCGGATCATCTAATTTATTTCTGGTATCATTAGGTATAACTGTAATGTATAAGTGAGGCGAAAGAACTGCAATGTGGAGGATTTCGTCAATTATATAATTTAACAGCTACCATTACCTAAAAATATAAATGTCCGGATCTGGGTTAATGTCCCACAGGAATTCAAGTTACAGCAACAAAAATTAAGGAAACAAAAGGCAACGGTCCCACACCAAGATATGACAAAACAAGATCATTTTTTTAAAGCAATAACTAAAAATGATCATTCCACATAGCGAATTAATTCAAAGCTAACGTCAAAGCGATTGAAACCATTACCTACCACCCCTAAAACCTAGGATTACGAGGAATGAATAATTATTTACGGCACTACTTCGGAAATCGTCAAACCTTTCCAGAGGATTTTAGCGCCTAACGGTGGAGTATCACGAAACCCTTGGGCAAGACTTCACCAATAAAAATCAATCGGATTCTTACCACAAAACCGAATCTTTCTAATGGTTACACGAACGCCTCGAGATAAAATCCAATGCCCCAATAAAAGATAAGCAGAGAGCGATAACGATCGGGGAAGGAACGAAATGCTACGTTGCTACACGGCCGAATTGCAAAGTACAACTTCAACTGCCAAATGGTTATGAGCAGGTGGATTGTATAAAGGAGGCCAAATTTCATCATACAGAAGGCTGATTTCAATTACCGCTTCGGTCTCATTTTAATCGGTTTTCAAAAATGTCCCGGGCGCGGTGAAGAGTACTATGCGATCCACTTTATTCCAATATTTTGCATTATAATGTTTGCAATTGCGAGGAATAGCATTGAATAGTTATGAATTTGATACATTTCATCGTCATATACATAAATTTCGGCTAACACTCCCTAATTATACCTTAATACCCCCTGAAACTCGAATCACTTTGTCCGTCAGCGACGCGAGTGGCGACTTTTGTAATCCCAATTAAATGCGCGGTGGGAAACAAAACATTTATGGGGCCGACATTCTTTTGTAACATTCGTGGTTATGAGCCACCTCAGGATTAGAAATGTACTCAATGGGGAAGGCACATTTTATTCGAACTAAAAGAGTGACAAATGTCCATAGCTGACAAAAAGTGAGAAGAAGAACTTTAAATAAAAACGATAAAAACGTGCGATAGAGGGAAAACGAGCAACCTTGGGCAAACCACTGTAAACACAAAGGTAAATATGTATTTTTGACGCATCTCCCCACCTCCACCCTCCCAAGGTCGTTCCTAAAAAAGTTTGCATTCACGTATAAATATCCATAGGCGCACGGGGGGAGGGGGAGGAGAAGGTGAGGGGAGGAGAATGGGGTATGGGGAGGTGCGTGACGCCCGGAATTAAGCCTTCCGTGCCGCACACGCTCGTTCCAAACGATTGTTGGGAGCAAGTTGCCGTCGCGCGGACGGACCACGTGGGCATTGGTGGTGGTGGTGGTGGCGGACGGCGTGTTCGAAATCTCTCCGACGCTCTCTCTCTCTCTCCCGTGGAAATCCGTGCCGTGAGGTCAGAGGGGAGAACTGATCGATAAAATGCCCTATTCCCCCATCCATATCCTCACCTTACCACCACGTTCCCTGCACTCCACAATCCCTACACTTGGCTCTCACCTCTCCCGACCGGCCGCCTTGCCTTTCCCTCCACATTCTCCTCCTCACCCTCGTCTCCATGGACACTACTTTCCCCTCCACAACCACCTACACCACCTCCTACCACCACCCTCATCCCTCGGAGAACTTATCTTACCGCCTCCATCTTATTTGCGTGGTACCCGTGACCCTCGTAATACGATTCACGTGAAATATCACCGACGCCATCAGAGAACCTGCTGCCTTTATGCCGGAGAGAGCACACAGTCCGCCAGATACCACCGCGCTAACCATTTTTCATTCCAGATGACCCTTACCTCCCCACCGTGCCTCCCCGGACACCACCCTTTCTCCTTCGCTGCTCCCAGACCACCACCACCGCCTCCAACCTCGCTTAGCATAAACGCGATGCAAAAAAGGATTCCCGCAAGGTCGCTCGAGCCACTAAAAACCCCACCGAGAGAGTCATTTTTAACGTGGCGTTTAAAAAAATAGTCTCCGCAACTATCTTAGCTACCTTGATGCAGCGTCGGTTAGGACTCACTTCAATATCCTTTGTCGTCATACGATCCTGAAAGCATTCTCGGCTCGGTAGAAATTAAAGTGGGGGTGGAAATTCAAGGGCTAAAAGTGGGGGTGGAAATTTCTTAATGACCTAGGGAGGTACGAGAACGAAGACATGCATTCCACTCATTTTCCTTAACACCAAATTAGGTCTAATTTTAACCACACTACGGACGTGACATCATGTCGTTAAGAGCGAAATACCACCAGAGACCTTATAGCATGATGTTTCTCATGCGAAAAATTGACTAAAACGCAGAAACGAAATGCAACTTAAGCTCAAATCCAAGAAAACATTTATGGCAACTTTCTAAAATCAATCAATTTAGCTCCAAGATCATGTAGGCGCAGCAGTTGGGAAGGTGATTAATATTGGCGAAAACAGCTTCAAAAACACTTCATAAAATATACATCTTCTAATGCCAAAGGAGTCTTCAATCAGTACCTATAGACATTCGAATTATCGAAGGACAGCACGACTGCGCGATAGACGACGAGAAAACAACATAATGAACACCATCAAAAGGCCAAAGAACTTTTCAGAGGCAGGTAGCACATCGTATCGAACTAAATAAATCACATAGTCTAAATAAATTACGCAGACATTCGGGGACGAACCGAGCCAAAACTATTCGCAACTAACACTCCTCTGTCACGTCACACGTCGCATTCCCAAACCATGCATATTGAGAAGCGAAAAAAGCCAATAAACGAATCCCATTAATCCTACAAGATGGGATGGAAGCAATTAGGGTTCTCCCATCGGCGACTTCGAGCGGAAAAAAATAATAAAAACTCTCTATTCCGCAATCACACGATCTACGAGAGGAGCAAAAAAAGGGGAGCAATAAACGATTTCCCCCGCGAAGTGGAATAAAAAAACCGCGCGGATAGAAAAAAACACTGGAGAAAGACGCGCGGGAGAGTGTAGGCTGGGGTCACCAAGGGGAGGCATAAGGGTCAGGGTCTGCGGCAGTGGGGGGAACAGATAAACCCTTGTGGGCACGGGGAAGGGTACGGAATGGTTTGAAGTGTCTGCGCGCCGCTAGGGGGGGGGGGCAGGGGTCGCAGTCCGCGAAAGGGGCACAGGACGAGAGGCGAGGGTAAAGCTGGGGACTTTGCAAGGTACGGGCGGGGAGGCTAACAGCCGGCGGATATTGGCGGTGAAAGCCATCGGCGAATGGGGTTTCCAAAGATTTTCGACTATCCGGCCGAACCACAAAGGGAAACAACCAGGAAGGACACGGAAAGCGGTATGCGAGAGTACGAGATGGAACGATAGACCAGATAAGAGAGAAAGGCGGCAAAAGAGATGAGAGAGAAGAAGTTACGAAAAAAACTTATACCGAGGCTCATTTTACATTCCGCACAAACGTTTAAACAAATTTCTCAGTCATTTTACGCTCGCGATGTTTCCTAAGATGAAAATTAGAGATTGATAGTAGAATTAGAAGAGGAGAAGACGAGACAGAATGGAGAAAGAATTAACAAAGAAAGAGATGGTATAAGCGAGAGGAATGACAAATATTTATTAAGAGTACCCACGTTACCTCGCGCTGTTGGCATTTCAGGCAGACTAAAAAACAAAGATGGAGAATATCAGAAGGATCGGTAGAAATGGTAAGACAAGAGCGGAAAGATGAGACAAAAATGGAGATAATGATGCTATCAAAACGTGAATTATCGCAACTATTCAATGCGAATACCACAAACCGCAGGTTCGGTACGAACTCTTAGCTCACTCTCACTCAAAGGAAACATAGCAATGGCTAAGAGGAAAGGGAAGACGAAACAAGGGGATACAAGGAAAAATGGATACGATGGAGCAATCCAATCGTGCGGTATGGGAAATACTCACAGAAAATACCCTGGTTCCCTCGTCCATTTGGCGCTTAAGATAGACTCAGAGAGTTAGAGGGCTAGGATTCGGAGAAAGGGGCGGACAAGAGAGGTGACAAGCGGTGTAGAGTGAGGCTAGCAAAGCGAGAGATAAATATTCAAAATACCCTGATTTCCTGATTCAAAGATAGGATAGGGCTAGAATAATCAGAAAGAAAAGAGAATACGAGAAGGAAAACGGAAATGATAGACGGAGATATTGACGCGGACCAAGTGAGATGTATGGAAATTAACCATCCTGGTTACCTTAACACTTCTCGCAAATCTTACTCCCGGATAAGGATGTTGGAGTACTGGAAGGATTATAAGAAAGGAGAAGAAGAAAAGAGAAGACGAAAAAGAAGAGAGATAGAGAAACGCATAGAATGAGGAGAACAAAGCCAGAGGTAGCTATATAGTCCCGGTTCACTGGTCACTTTACGTAGACTCTTACCAAAAAATTAATTGAGATTAATCAAAGTTTTGATCGAGATCAATCAAAAATCCTTGAAAGGAATCACGGAAAATAGCGACATAAAAATCAGTTATAATAGCTACGCTGCACATTCTGAAAGACAATGAAATGGGATGTTCAAATAAAGAAGATATACCGACGCGCACGAGGATAAGAAAGATCACCGTTCGACTCATGTAACAAAAATGATTCTTCCAGGTTTTCGGGTAATTTTTACTGACAATTCGCGACTTACCAGACAAAATAAATGTACTGCTTTCAATGACATTAGAGGAGATCTAGAAGTGTGAGAAGAAAGGAGAAGACTAGAGGGAAGAGAGAGAGAGAGATAGAAAGAACAAAGAGCTAATAATTCAAGCAAAGTGAGAGATAACAAGGAATTCCTTGTAACGTAGAAACTTCGGATAGACCCATAGTCACGGATTAAAATATGGAAAGTGTAGAAGCATTAGAAGAAAAACATTGTGACGCGAGAGAAGAGAAATAAGAAAAACGGATAAAATGACCCAAGCAAAGCGAGAGACCACCACGATTTCCAGGTTCCATAGACACTTGAGGAGTACTTTTACAAAGGGATTAAAATAGGATAAGACGTCTAAATCAACACATACTATCCCGCAAGCCGCCTCATTAGGCGTTAGGTGGGGGATGTTAGGACGCCAGTCGTTTACAAATAATAAGGAAAAGGAAATTACGCCTAACGTTTATTAGAGTCCTTAATTGTTCGGGGGGATAAATGAATTCCCAAAACTATCCGCTCGGAAAAATATCTCTCTGAATTAATCGTTTCTGTCAGACTAGGAAATATAGTGGGATTCTAATATGATCTTTGTGACGCCCTTGAAGACATCTATTATCAACTGCTCCAACAATCTAAGCCTAGCACGCAGCCTCCGAGCCCCTGGAAGACTTGAAGTGTTCGAGGAAAAGCGAAGACGAGAGGGAGAAAAATTATGCCAGAACAGAGAGAGCGACATAGAGATAACCATGAATTCCTAGTTCACTGGACAATTTACGAAGATTCTTACTCAAGGATTAACAGAGAGGACCAGAAGGCTCAGAGGAAGAGAGAAAAGACGAGAGGGAAGAGAGAGAATGATGCAAGCAAAGAGAGATAGAGATAAGGAGATTTCCCGAAGGCTGCGGCGTCGGATCCAGAGTGGGAGGGAAGCGGCAGAAGAGAAGCTTGTAGGGATGAGGGGGGAAGGAAGCCTGTGCGCGTGGATCAGGAGGGTAGGGTGTGGGTAAGGGAGGGGTGTGAGGGTGCGCGTGAGAGAGCAGGAAGAACCCTGAGGAGAGAGCGAAGGGGGAGGGGGAAGGAGTCAAGTGGCGGGGATGCGATAGCCGCCGCCGGATGGGAGGGAGGATGGCTGCCGCCGGCAGGGGGGGAGGGAGGGATCACTAGAGGAGCAACAGGCAGATTGGTGCGCCACGAGGAGGGTTGAAAGAGAGGGAGAGATGGGGATGGATCGAGATGTGCGAAGCACACACCGCGCCGGCCGAAAAATCAAGAGGACCCTGAACCCAATCCCCGCATGGAGATACTACGCGGAAAGAAGCTGAACCAAACTCAAGAGTAAAAACGAGAATGGGGTCTACCACTCAGTATCTATATCGTAATTAATGAAAAGAATTGGCCGGCCTCGGGACCGCGACGGGGTACAGTACTCGCCTGGCAAACTGAATGTCGCGGGTTCGAGTCCCGCCGAGGTAGGTTACTACCCCTGAGCAGGGCGTGTCGTCCATTGTTAATTGTCATAAACCCCCGATGTAATGAACAAAGAGTGCTGTTTTCTTGGTGATGAATATAAGTAAATAAATAAAATTCGGTGATAGAAGCGAAAGATAAGTTGCGACGAAATAAAATCTTCCGTGTACCGCTTTTAGCTCGTAACTTTAAAATGAGGAAACGCGAAAGTTACCGCTCATTTATCATAAGTTGGTGTTATCAGTAAATTCAGCTTCATCTACACGTTCACTGAGGGATGGAATTTCTCACAATGGTGTACACAACAACGGACCACGAGAGGCCGATGCAGAAAGCCGAGGAGTGACCCGCACGGCATCAGTTCGCGACTTCATGAACTTATCGGCGAGGAGGTTAAGGCAGCCGATTTTCTTCGCGAACAGCTTAAAAAGCAGACGATAGATCGAAAAGCGGAAAACATGGTTCCCTTCATTTTTCGAACTCTTAACTCAATGGACCGTAACGACAAATGTTCCATAGGGCCCATATTTTGGGATACAAGCAGGACAAGGCACGATCTCAAAACCGGTGGATATTAGCGGTCAAAGCTATAAGCGATTAGGGTTACCAAAGATGCTAGACGACCCGGCCGCACAGTGAAAAAACGAGGGAGGACGCGGACACGGCAATCATCGTCCAAGCCCTTTCAAGAATAAATAAATTCATGTCCCAGCTCACTTAGAGCTCTATCTAGCCGTAAAGGTGGAAACGGCTTACCAGCCGGCGGACATTATTGATGATAGCCATCGACGACGAGGGTTTCCAAATATTTTCGACGACCCCGGTCGAATCACAAAGGGGAAAAACAACATGGTATACGGAAAGCGAAAAGGACGACTTTGAGATGATACGTTTGCAGGGCAGGAGGCAGCTGAACCGAATCTACAGCCGAAGAAAAGGAACCTGACGGATGAGAAGTCAACTTCGAGGGATGAGGAAAAGATCTTTGACGGACGAAAGGGGAGGCATGCACAGGGGTAGTCGCACACGATGGCATACAATTATTTAAAATCAATTATCTAAAACTTCCCTAACTTCCCAGACTACTTGAAAAGGTTTTAAGACTGTTTTATGATTTGTATTCAAACATACGTTCATCTTTACTGAGCGTTTAAGTATTAAAAATCTGATTGAGAAAAATAATACATTAATTTTAAAAGGAATCAAGGAATATCGAGGTATAAAAATGAGATTTAACAGCTACTCAGCACATTCTGAAAGACAATGGAATGGGCTGATCAAAAAAGAAGAAATACCTGCCCGGAAAAGAATAATAAAAATAACCAATCGGCTTATGCAACAAAATGGTTCCAGGTTTTTCGGTCACCTTTACTGGCAATCCGCGGCTTCCAGGACAAAATAAAATTTCTCTTTCAATGACATTCCAGAATTCTAGAAGTTCAGCCATCCTGAACGCGGCACCGAATGGAAAGGGAAGAGAGGAGAGGGATTAAAAAATCATGTTTGTTTTCCCGTGCCCGGAGGCCTTAACCGGGCCGTGGGCATTAAATAAACAAGGCGCAAAACCACAGCGTACGCGGATGGGGGAAGGAAAGGCTCCTTTTCAGCCACAGTGACGGCAGTGGCGAAGCTAGGGAGCGGACGGCGGGTGGCCCAGAGAGTGGGGATTTTTGGGAAAAGGGTTGAATAAACTCCGATTGCTCTCACTCTCTGTCTCTCGCACACTAAGACACAGCTACTGGAACAGATTGCTGTGAAACACATATAATACAGTTAGATGAGGACCGATTCGTATTAAGGAAAAGTAAGGGCACAAGAGAGGTAGTTTTGATAACGTGGAATGGAATTCGATGCTTATAGTCCTGAAAGAAATCGAAGTGCTCCACAAGGATCGTAGAATTGTTCACAGTTTCTATAAAAACCAAGTAGCTGTGGTCAAATGTGAACCCAAATGTGCAGAAGCAAGAATAGGAAAAGGGGGGAGAGAAGGGTGTGCACTTTCCCCGATTAATTTTTTAATGTTTTCATCGAGAAAACCATCAATGAAATCAAGGAAAAGGCTTTGGGTGTCAATATCCACTGAGTTAAAATTAGTATACTGCGCTTTGCTAACGACATAGTATGAATATCCGAGACAGAGAAGAATTTGAAGAAGACTAAGATATTAGTATGCAGCAAAAGAGAGAAGACAAGAGAATAAATACGCCGCTATGAAAAGGCTAGCGGACAGGAGAGAGGAATGGAATGATGCGTCAAACCAATCTTACGACTGTTGACTAATGATGATGATTACAAATATCAAGTGTTCAAGCTTCACTAGGTAGAACCATATATCTATAGTGCGAAATAACTCAATTTTTAATGTTCCACATGACTTTATTATTCCGACCCTGGGTTTCAACTGGTAGATAGTGCCTTGATAATTACTATCTAGTGGTTGAAACCCGGAGTATGCATAATGACGTTCTGTGGAACTTGCAAAGTGAGTCATTTCGCACTATAAATTTAATACTGCCCCACAAGTTGCTCAGATTAAAGTGGTAGGACACAATCTTTTAAATATGATATTGATTTTTAATTTCAAATAGTGCGCGTAGGGGATTGTTGCCTGATGAATATCAACAATCTTTTAATAAGTCCTTTATTGACCGGGGGAAAAGCGAATTCTAGTACCTAACCGTTCGGCAAAACATCACTCTAATTTCATCGATTCTGTGGGACCAAGAAAAAAGTGAGGTTCCAAGACACTATTCACCATGTCGCATTGAAAGATTAATATAGAAAGAAAGAAAGTTCTTAATAGCTCGAGCACACGATTCTCTGGTAGCTAACAGTCTAATTCGAGTAAAAGCTGCGTAACGTTTTCTGTACGCTCATAGTAGTACATGACGAATCGCGCAGCTTTCCTTCGTATTTCATTAAGTTCACAGATTAAGCCTTTCTATGCTACATCCAATATGCTAGTCGCGTATTCAAGGTGCGGCCAGATGAGTGGGAAGAAGCACATCTTTTTCATTTTTTCATCAAAACTTCCCATGCCACGCTCGACGAATACAGACTTCTTCAGGGTTATGCGAAAAATATTTCTCATAATCCTTCAAATAGTACCCTTAAAAGATAAATTAAAAAAACACGATATTCATATCGAGTTTCAACACATATCTTCCAGCATATTAATGACAAGTTTGGAATGGAATGATAAAATGGCGAAGACATACCAACGGTTGAATATTAAACTTTAAAAAAAATTAGAAATCATGATATAAAATGGAGTATAAATGGATTCTGATAACCACCTAAATCGCACGTTGGGATAGGAATGTTTACATATCAAAGAAATGCCTTCAGCGTAAATATTACCCTTTCAAGGATTCAGTAAAATCACGATACAAAATTACGTTTTAAAATTAATGGATCATGTCCGAATGATGCGTTTGGGATGCTAAATTAACGAAGATAACCTACGGGTACATACTACCCTCTCAATAAATGCAGTACAATCACGGCATACAAATACGCTTTAGCAGTTATGGAGCATTGAATGAAAGGCGTGTGTGGTTAATGAGTTGTTCATGCATCGAAGATATAGATGTGCGCCACTATTGATCGTAAAAAATAGGCAAAATAATGATTTATAAATAAATAAGTGTAAACCTCAGAGCAGGATTGCATAGCTACTTGTTATAAGTTATGGAGAACAATATGAATGACACATTTGTAATGAAATGTTCACATGTCAAAGATCACGGTATAAAAATGAGTTCATTTGTTGAAATAAACACTTGCAATTTTCCGTGATTATAAAATTTATTCCGCACTAAGCTTTAGCGTAACTACATCTTCAAGGCACAAAAAGGTTCATAAAACCTAAGTCGGAATATATTTCATAATCGTGGAAAATTGCAAGTGTTTATTTAAATGTGGAAAAATTCCACTCCGTCTTGATTGGATCTTCGGATTTTATGAGTTCTAATAGATGTATAGACAAAATCCAGAGCGTCCGTAGAGGCAAGGAAATACAGAATTTCAGCTGCTGTGACAGTAGTGGTGAAGCTGGGAAGTTTGAGAGCGGGAGGTGGGGGGAGCCCGGATGGGATTTTTCGGAAAGGGGTTGAATAAACTCGGATTGCATTCACTCTCACAGCTCCTGGAACGCCCACTTTTCCCGTCCTGGCGATGACTTACGGCGCTCCCCGAACCGCGGGGCAGTAAAAAGGAGGGCGATGGCACGTCACGGCCGCCACGCGCCCCCGCTTAAGTCAGCTTTCATTTTTAACGGCCATCCGCGAGCGTAAACACAATTGAGTAACGCCAAACCCAGGGGGGGCGGGGCGGGCATCCAAGACCAGGGAGCATCATCCACAGGCATCGAACGCGAATACAACATTACTCAACGGTCCAACAATAATAAGTGAATGCGATGCCTTCAAAAAGGGTAGCTATATCACATTTTGTGACTCATGACTTCAATAGTCAAAATCTCTATTTTAAAACTTAAAATTACGAATAAAAAATTCTAAACATAGACCGGAAAAACGGAGGAAAGGAGAGCAGCTCTAAAAGTAATAACGATAGAAAAGCTGGGTCGATAGAGCTGGCGGCATAAGTACACCAGGCCTTAAAATCATATTCTAAGGAAGACTAAGAGGACTTTTCTTATCCTCTACCTCAAACATCAATTAATATGTTGAAGAAACACAGCTAAATTTATCTATAATTCTACCGAATCAGAAATATGAGTTCCATTTCGATTACTTTCTTTAATATCAAAGAGGAACGCGTACTAGAGACTCGTGAATAAATGACGAAAAAAAGAAATGACAGGAAGTATCTACTTCTACTGCCCATGATACCATTCGAGTATTATCATTTTAGATACTTAAAATAGAAATAAAGGAAACCTAAGTAATTTCTAAGAAGCATACGAAAGCATAGAGACAGTATTACCAGCAAACAAACATCGCAATTGAATAATCATTTGAGAGAAAATCCTCATTAATACTCCACCTCCTCCTCCAAATAGCGCACAGAATCAACATCTTCAGCGGCAAAATAATCCAGAATACAAAAAAGCAATCAAAATGTTCAAGAGAATTTAGACCTAATGTTTTCCAAAGAGGCATATTCAGCTGCGATGTAAATCGGATAGGTATGAAGTAGATGAGACTTTCAAAATTCGGTGGACCGATCAATCAGAATCAGTTAGAGAGAATTGTCAAAATGGTTGAAGATTTCTAAGTGTTGAATTTCATAAAATACATGCCAAAATTCTTGAGATTTTAGTGCACATTTATTTCATTTGGCATTCAACTAGCAAGTAATTTGGTAGTATAATTTATGTACGTCGTTAGAGAAAAATAAGTACATTCCAACCGTATGAGTCGAAAACCGAAGTGCGACCAATTTCCTCATGTTAGATACAGTGACTGACCAAAAACGTTTTGGAGAACAGACAATAATTAAAGCCATTAATTATGATTGAGACATTGGATCGTAAAGGCATTGAATAGTAAAGATACACTTGGAACCATGAGCGAATGCCTTCGACCTAACCACTGCCTAAATTAAGGTTCCCTCACAAGGAAGCAGTGAGAAAGAGAAAATTTAAATGCTACATCAGTAACATTAAAATCTCATTAACGAGAGGAAAGACTGCTTTACAATTAGATGGGTAATTTGGTCAAAATAAGAAATGCCAATCCTAAGGGCTGTATACTATTAGTATTTTGAAAATTCGTCCCGAACAATTGAAAGCACTGCTTCCTCGAACGTGCTTCAAAAAGCGAGCAGAGGTAACCGCAGCCAGAGGAAGGGTTGGCAGCGCCGTGAGCCATAACAGAAGGCACGCACCCTAGTGACGGAAGAGGGAAGCAGCCTCGCCGCTAATGGCGCCGTGCCAGAGAGCCGGGCAGAGAGGCGAGGAGACGCAGATTCCACGCCCACGACGGCGCGGCAAGCGAGGCGCCCAGGAGAATGAGAGAAGCGGCTGAGGAAGACGACTGCCCTCACCATACTAGGGTTTTAAAATATTGACAACAGAAACTAATCGTTAAAATTTTCGCTAACTATTTCAATAAATTGCACACTTCAAATAGCGTCAAATTTTTTACGGTAGTTTAATTAATCAGCTGGGGGTTACTAAATTTGTTCCATAAATTGACTTATGATGAATTTCAAGCGGGACGAATTTGCACACAACAGTATTTCCAACAGACTGTAGTAAAATTAGCAAAATATACTTATTGCTATATAATACCATCTTCCAATTATGCTATAGAAAACAATCATCATCTTTGCTAAGCATCCGAATATTGGTTTGTTACATCTCTCCTTTCAACTTTCCCACGCATTATCTTACATTCAAAACCTCACTAAAGCCATTTGAGGAATTCCTTTGTCTCAATGAAAAATTTGGGCCGAGAAGTAAAACGTGAAAATGAATTAAGGTATCACGTACAAACATCTACTCGAAAAAAAGTAATGCAAAATATTTCTTTCGGCATTTAACAAAGAATGTTTGAACCTTGGCACAGAAACTTTTTCATAGCAGCGACTTTAAACTTTGACTAGCTAATTTTTTCAGAGATTAACTTCAACTTTAATTAGTGCTGTTTTCTTAGCTTTCTCGACCAAGATCCCGAACGCAGCTCCCGTCCCCTCAGACAGCTTCCGCCCATCTCTGCCCCCGGCTGAAGCCCTGACCATCATCCTCGCTGTCGCCACGCCGCCGTCTCTCGCCGAGATGAGGCCCCGAGGGGATACGAAGGGGAGACCTACATACAATCCACTCACCCCCGCACTACATCTGACCCCTTTTGTCGTCTCGCATGCTTCCGCACCAGCATCCTTTAAAATCCTCCTTCCCATTTTCAACGAACGCCCCGAGGAGGCGATAAAACTGGGTGATCTGGCGAGAGAGAGAGAGAGGAAGATGGCAGGAAATCTACGGAGTGTCTACGCCTTCCTATAGCGCCTCCGCAGAGCCCTGAAATCCTCACACGATGCCCGGATGAGATGAGGGAAAACAGAATTTTCTAATCGCGAGGAGTCAAGGAGATGACTCCCTCATGATTTCAAGGGATCATTGAGGGGTAAATAAGATGAGGAGGCCCAAATTCTCTTAAAAAATACTCTCAAATACTACTTAAAAATACGAGACCGATAACTCAAATTATATATTTCATTTCCAGAATATATTTTAATTATATATTTTATTTATTGCATAAATATTTATTAAGCTATTGCGTAGCGTTGTGGGAACAAGTACGAAAAAAAATAAACTGAAAATTTTCATTTCCTGATCGAAAATACTTAACTTTACTATACTTTTTAATGAATGACTTAAACTTTGTTTTTACACAGAATTTTCCATTAAATCACGACCATGGTTTCACCAACTCTGGTCGAAACCATGGTCGTGATTGAATAAAAAATTCTGCGGAAAAACAAAGTTTAAGTTATTCATTTAAAATGTTCAGTAAATTCCACAAAGTATTGCCGGGAACACCAACTTTGATTGAAAATCAACAAATCACCAGTTCACCACGAGAAGGCGATAGAACCGGGATATACGTTGAGGGAGGAAAAGTTAAGGAGGAATATATGAGACTTTCGACAATTTTGAGCGAACGCCTTTCACTAGCGCTTCCCAGAGCTCTCTGATCCTCACAGGTTGCCACCTTTTGATGTAGGGGAACTGAATTTTCCGAGCACGAGGAGTTATGACGAAGATCGGGACGAAATGACTTCCACGTGCTTCCCTCAGAAACGGGGATGAAGAATTACGAGGCGAATACAATGAAGAGGCCAACCCATTCTAGAAAAAAACCTAGCCTAGATTTCAATTATACTCTACCGCCACCACGCGATCCATTTCATGATTAACGAAAAAATATCCATTACAGAGCGATTTCTGAATTGAAAATTTTACCAGCTCCGCCATTACATAAGCGCAATTAGCAATGATAAAAAATTAAAATTTCCAAATGGAATAGAAAGTTCCGATCTCATTAAAAAATGCGAGGGTTCGATAAAAATTACATAAAATAATTTTGTCAAATGATGAAAAAGTCTATACTTTTACTATATTAACACATTCTGTCGATCGGGAGTGACTCCGTAGAATAAAAAAATGAATTAATAAGAAAAAAATTAAGGAAAACGTACAAAACCTATTCTTCCTGATGCATGCAGGAAGCAATTCAGTCTTACCGACATAAATAAATAAATTGAAGGAGTTAATGCATTCGAACATAGAGAAAACTTTGAATAAATAAATGACGACGATAAAAAAGCCAAAAATTTTAACATTCAGTCAATTAAAGCAGTGAAAACAAAATAAACGGGCATTAACACAAATTAAAAAGGGATGGAATACATTATAAACCTACGCGGAGAGAAATTTGTGACTTAATAACGAAGGCTTTGGGACGCACGAACTACGTTACGGTATTATCCAACAATTACCACAGCTATGAACAAAACAATTTATAGATACCAGATAACCCTTTCAAATTCTCAGAAAATTAATCGATAGCTACGTTGGCTAAGAATTCGGAGGAGGAAAATGATATCGGAACGGATCAGAATGCGTGGGAATATGAAACGGATGGTTACGGCAGAGGCCATAGCAAGGCATTCCAAAGGCTAATTAACAGTTTCGAGAGTTTTAGCGTGCTTCTCATTATGTATATGGAGTTCACCGGCATTATTTCTACACGAAATTGATAAAGACAAACGTCACAGTCAAAAGATTGACGGTATTTAAGCTACTGCAATATAAATTCTAACGGAAAGAAGAAATTGAAGACCCCACTCCCCCGAATTCAGCAGACATTTCATCACAAGAATTTTAGACAAAAGACGGAAAAAATAAAAATCAAGCGCCAATTTTTTACGCCATTTCGGAAACGCTTGTCGACGAGTGAATAATATATAACGTTATAAAAAATACAGTACACTGGAATATACTTCTATCATTCATAAGCCTTCTGCACAGTCGCCCAATTAACAAACGCCACATAGGTCGCTAGTTGCCCGACACACATGACATTTTCCTGTTTCTCATGGATACAACTCATTATAATTATAAACCATAAATTGTCGAACATCTAATTTTTCAACATCGAAAATTTCTTTCACAGAAATAAACAATTTTTTGATATATTATAAGCGAAACTCTAAAATTAATTAATTTAATTATTAAGTACTTTTACTATTCAGTATCCCACTTCCAGTAGAAGCAAATATTTAAGAAATAATTGCTTGAAGAATAAGTATCGTATGACATTTGACGACAAAAAACGTGAAGTATATTAATGACTGTAGTTGAGCACGGAAATAGAAACTCAGATAATAAGAGGAATATGTATGAAGTTCATAAACATGGAGAATAAATAATAATTATTTATTCTATTAATTATTTACTATATTTTTTACAATTTTCAGACATATTATACAGAAGTTACATTGCATAAACCTCTGCAGTACCGACTTACTCAATTTTAACTGATATTTTGTCTTGGAATTACCACAATAGATACTGGAATGTTCCCAAAAAATATAATGGAACCCTTTGCCTTTTTGAAAGCAAAATAACGTCGATTTTATACAGCTGACGTCGGAGGCTTCACAGGAAGGAATGCTTTGTTTTTTCTTTTATTCAAAATAATTAACGCAAATAACAATAGGAGCTATGATTAAAAAATATGAGCAACACATTACAGTACATCAATGGGCTTGAAATTATTCATTCAAATAAGTCCTATAAAAAATTAGATGCACATTAAATGTATACGTCATGCCCGACGGAATGTTAAATTCATCTAACGTCGAGTAAACCGTTTAGTTATTAGATAAAAATAAAAAAGCTAGTAGCATAGGGCGCCCACAAATAACGACACTATTTTAGCCAAAGAAATAAATTAATTAAAACATTCGTTTTAACTAAAATAACTATTTTATCATATATATCGATCATCTCAATGATAATCACTCAACTCATTATAAAATAGACAGTCATTTATCCGTTGAAAATGATGAAATCAATCAATGATGTAATAAAAATCAATATATAAACAAAAAATCATACAGTTGTAACTATCCTACTTCCCGTAGAAGCAAATGATTAAAAAATAATTGCATGAAGAATAAGTATCGCATGACATTTGACGACAAAAATTGTGAAGTATGTCAATGACTGTAGTTGAGAACGAAATTAGAGACTCAGATAATAGGAGGAACATGCAAGAAGTTCATAAACATGGAGAATAAATTTCAAAAACTTGATTTGTTTCTGCGCGAAAAAAATAAAGAAATGCCGAGTCCCATACAGAATTTCACATAAGAATATTTCGCTAATCTAAAATCGAAACATACCTGAGAGGACAGAGCTTGCACGAGGTAATGACCCTTACATGAAAATTGATACCGATCTCAAAAATCCTAAAAGAAAGATAAACACGCCAAAAAAACGATCTCACTAAAGTGAATTTAGAAAGATAAGAATCTAGTATCAGTTTCTAGGGACACACATCAATGAGGATCTTCAAAAACTTAGTCGACTAAAATATTGAGACAACGTGTTTGAAAATGGCGGAAGGCGAAAAACCTGCCACTTTGTGACGCTTGCGCATATCGCAAGAAAAACATTCTACAGGTTGTATTTAACAGTCTCACCGGTATCGATTATCGCTCACTAATGACTTTCGATAGCAGGAGCTGGATTTTTTTACGTGTCGCACCTCACATGTCACGAAATGACGAATATTTCAGTCAGATACGAGGAAAGCTGCATTAGCAATGACATACTATCACACTGTAAGCATCATAAAACTTTAGTAAAAAGCAAAATTAAAGCTCAAAATCACACGCTACTGAATGACATAAAATATTACATGATGATAATCTTGTATAGAATTAGAAAATGTCGCATCAATTAAAAATATTAAAAGCATAAATATTAATTAGATGATAAACGTGGATGGAAAGAAGAGTACAGATTCTAAGGGGAACTATCATCACATATTCAATAATTATTTTTTCCTTAATGTCAGCGACAAATTTGAAACTTCTCCTCCCTTAAATAAGGTAATTAAGGTAAGAGAAGATCTGCATCACAGCTAATATTTAATAAGTACATTCGAAAGACACTTCAATACCAGATGGGCTTCATCGAGATTTGCCTAGAAGTCTAAACTGTTTTCATGCGCATTCAACTCTAAATAACTTCAAAGATAATTTGATAAATTGAAATTCCAATAAAACAGGAAATATTATGATGAAATTTGCATTTTAAAAGAACACATGTATAAATGGGCAAATTCAATTAGTACAGTGACACGTACACGACAAATTTCTATGAGAATCAAACATCAAATAATATACCACGCTGCAAAATGGCGGAAAAGAAAAGCGGCAATTAAATCCATGATATTCTGGATAGCATGACAAATGAACATCATAGAAAAAACAAAAATCACGACGATTCCTTCGCAAAATTTCCATACTAGAGCACAAACCAAGGAATATTTAGTTTCCAAGGAATTGAAAAGGGACGACAGTTTAAGAAGACAGGATGAAGGCGAAAGAAACAGAAGAGCCGACGTTTTCAACAATGGCGATCTCTGGCGGCGGAAGAGGCAAACGAGGAAGGATTTGGAATGGGAGGCCAACGGGTAAGGGAAGACGAATGCGTGAGGAGGGATACAAAGAGAAGAAGAGAATCAGGATGCTTTTATGAAAGGATGGCAGGAATAGACAACAACAACAATGAATGGAAGGGGAGGAATAACTTTCAAGGGTCTCGGGAAAAAAAAAACTCAAAGCAGATATCTTAGGGAGAATGATCGCAGACTTCACCCGCTAGGGTGAGAGACAAAATCCAAATCCATGAAAAAGTTGCGGAGTTTTGTACTGCCCTGGGTCAGTGCATAATCTGAAGTAACAAATGATAATGTTAATGCCGTACTTACAATCAGTAAACCGCGAAAAGATGATGCACCGAAGAAATTAAAATTTCTCCGACGAACACAAAATATCGCCACTACAATAATTAAAATTAGATAATAACAAGTAATTCACTCATTACCCAAAATCTAATAATGTCTACACATTTTACTTTCAATAAAATATTTAAAAGAACGCAAACGCACCCAACGCACAAAAAAAATCAGAGGAGAATGACTATACACGAGTATAATAAGGGAAACACAAAGCTTCTTTTCGTTTGGCGCCCAGCGGATAAGAAATTTTAGTAAAAAATCTATGAAGGAGCAATTAAGGTTGCACCTAATAATAATAACTGCGTTAGTCGTGAGAGGAAAAACAAACCGGCAAACATTACTCACGTGCGCTGGTCAGAGTCTTCGGGTGAACAGCAGAGGGCGCACGCCGAGGGGCACATGGTATCGCTCTTCCTCACGGAAAGGTACGGAGCGATAGCTTATGAGATGGAAAATGATTCCTGATTCCCAAAAGAAATTACCAAGATCAAAATATTAGGAAGGAAAATCACACCCGGAGAGGAGAAGATTGAGCCGAGAGGATCCCTGAGATCTGACAATGGACGTAACTAACGGGCGGGACGTGAGACCCGACCCAAAGGCATTTCCGAAAAACAAAAAAAAATCGGCAGCCGCACTCCCTGGCAGCCAAGTCCTCTGGGCGGCGAGACGAATCAACTTCCTTGCCGAACTCTTGCGACAAAATCCCAAGTGTGAGACCTCCCACTAGGACGAGGGCATTCAGCGAACCACACGGGACGAGATCACCACGAATCGAAACCGCCGATTTTTTTAAAAATGAAGACGAACGTCGCTCGACGAACAGTCTCCGACACTCTCGCTTACCGCGGGCACAACAAACACAGACACGCAAGCAGACACAGGCACACTCACACACCACAAAACAGGCACATAGAACCTTTCCCGCACGGGGGAACGCAAAGTGCAATCCAAAAAGAGAAAGTGACGGAAAAGTATTATATATATGCGATAGGGCACAACGGGAGAGAGGTGGAAAGGGATATAGGGTGGAGAAGGGGCCGGAGCGAAGCCGAGCTACCAACTAAAATCAGAGCAGGCCGGCATGCATTACACCCAAAGTTCCCAAAAATAATTGTCAGTTTGAAAATAAATCTATGCTATCCTGGGAAACGCTCTTACCTCGAGGAGGCAACGTCCAACTCCGTCGTGGACCGCTCAGCTCGGCGCGCCTCGGCTGAGCTCCAGGCTACCCCACCCCCTTCAAATTCCGCCCCTCCTCTACCGCCCCTCTCGCCCCCTCCGCCGCCGTGGGGAGGCCCCTCCCGCCGCACCGCCAACATCGCCACTTCCGAACGATAGCGCCCCCTTCCCCCTCGCGCCAGGCGTACATATCCCTTCCCGCCGTCAGGGGGCGAAACGGGCCGAAGACTACCGAGAGTGCGGCCGGGAACTAGCGACGCGTCTTCCTCACCTGATCCCTTCCTCCACTTCCGTCTACATCGCTTCCTCTCGCGCCTGAACCTCACCGAACCATTAGCGCCGGACAGTGGGGAGGATAACATTGCTCGCATGATGACTGTCGATACTAATTTACAGCAAATAAGGCCTCGGCTAGATTCTAGGGTATTGGTTCGAACCTGATACCTTCCAAAACTTTCGTCTTTTTCACTGTCCCTCATATCTGCACCTCACCGTGACCGCGTAATGAAAGATGGACAGAGGGTTTGAGAGAGTTGTCCGAGAGATAGGCAATCAGTGTAATCAGTGTCCATAAGGGTAACGTTGTCCATAAAACAAAACGTTTTAATGATGACACTGACCTCAGGATGACTATCGATTTCATGAGTATATAATTTCATGACTATTGAATTCATGAATAGTTTCAGCAAATGAGTAAACGATGAGGCTTCGCCGCAGATATTGGTACGACATTGATACATTAAGACAGCATAAGGATAACATAAGATAATAAGGTTTATATTGTCCGTAGGATGACTGTCGATACTAGTTTTCAGCAAATAAGGCCTCGGCTAGATTCTAGGGTATTGGTGCGAACCTGATACCGTCCGAAAACTTCGCCTTCCTCACTTCTTCTACCAACTTCCACTCACCGCGTCTGAGTAATAAGAGATTGACAAAGGGGTTGAGGAACGATGTCCAAAAGATAGGCGATGAGTTTCGGCAAATTATCTTACTACAAGAGGCTTCGGTTCGAATCCAGGATGATCCCTGTCACATGATATCTTCCTCCACTCTCGCAAAAATAAATTTCCCTCACGCCTGCATATGAACAAGAGTCGGGAATCAGGTGCGAATAATATCGCCTCAAGTGATAGGCAATAAGTATCACTATAGGAGCAAACGTCCTCGGTTCGATTCTAGGGTAATCCTGCTCAATTGATTCTTATTCCCCGCCTATTCCTCCCTATGCCTATGATTCTTATCCCTCGCTTCCTCTGGCGCCTTGGCCACAAGAGCAGGACAGAAGGGGTGACGAACAAGGTCGAAGAGTATCGGCAATGATTTTCGGCGAATTAGAAAACGAACTTCCCACACGGGGTTCTTGGATCAATTCCAGGGCATTTAGATCACTTCAACCATTCCTCACCTTCAACATCACATCCTTTGGCGTCTTGGCCACAAGAGCCGGAAAAATGGGCGCGAATAACATCGTTCAATGGGTTCACTATTAGGCGAACTATTAGGCTCCGGATCGATTCCTGGGTAATTCACTTCATCTAATCCAGCGGTTCCCAAACTTTTTCTTTCTGCGACCCATTTTAGCCCATACGTTTTAGCCGCGACCCCCTAAAAATGGTTGTCTTAAGTTTAAGTACATAGTTCACTTTATTATTCGTATACATCTCGCGACCCCTTTCCGAACGGCCCGCGACCCCCAGTTTGGGAACCGCTGATCTAATCCCTTTCTCCATATTTATCTTTAACAAAATCCCCATACCGCGATTTCTTCCACGCAAGTACTTCACAACGCACCTCATTCACATGGCTCGCACAGCGATTGTGAACAACACTGTCTAATTAGATAACAATGAGGTCTTCCTTCGATTCCGGTACAATACTGATCACCTGATCCCTTCCTCCACAGCCGTCCGCCCCGCGTCCTCTAACGGCAGGACCGCACCCAGTCTCGATCGTAACAGCCAAAATTCGTGGACGAAGAGCGCTGTACAAGGTGATAGGGCATGAGCTTCAGTAAACTAGAAAACCAGCTTCTTCCGCGTGATCCTCTGTAAGAATCCAGGGAAATCCTACTCACCTGATTCATTTAAAGGCTCCAGTCAACCTTTTTTTTTAACTTACAACACCTTAACTTCACCGCGTCTAAGACCGTGAAGAAAATTTTCCAATATCTAAATCAATTTAAATTCATTAAACACCACTGAAGTAATGAAATTACAACCACTTTGGCCCCCAGACTACGGGAGATATACGTCAGGAAATTATTTTACACAAAATTGTAATCTCAGTCACATCACAGTCGTAAATGGAAAAATATTTTCAGGGGATCATTTGGAGAGGGGATGAATAAAGGGTGGTTTTATGATTGTCATCGGCGAAGAAGCACATACGTTTATGAACGTAGAAAAAGTGCATTGAGTGCATAATAACCTTCACTCGAGCGAATACAAACTTGATTTTGAAAATTGAGAACCTGTCTTCTGTAATATGCTTTCTGAGCACAAATAGAGGTGACCTCATCGTGCTTGCGAAAATTGCTAAAAAAAATAGAAAGTAGAAAATCGGATTACGCTAACAGAGTAAACAATAAACCTAGTATACGTGTTAGCTATATTTATAAAAAATTCACTAATGCTACAAATTTTCGCTAATTTTTACCGAAGCATAAAATATGTAACGAAAAAAGAAGTATTTAGCATTAGTAGGCATTTACAAAGCTATCAATTACCCTTAAACATGTCGAACTTCACTTTAAAATTAATAACGGAGATATTCTTTTCTCTTCTGAGATAATTTTCAAACAAATTAAGCAGTCATGACACTTCACGTAATAAAATTTATTTTTGACGATTGACCATTTTCATACCATTTCACATATAAGTAAATATATTCAATTCATCGCTATTGCCAAAATAGGGAAATATCCATGGTATTTCCGTGACGATACCATCAAAAATTGTCATTTTCTCTGGAATTTACCTTATTAAGTACGACGTTGAGTAAAAAGAAGTGAACACTGACAGGGCAAGCATTAATTTAAAAAAACACACACAGGCTATTTTTTCTCATCAACTTTATCAAGAAAATCAAAGAAACGAAGAAAAAATGAGCAGAGTTATATCTTTCCCCTTAAACAATTTTTCCTTCACCGCTCAGCATTTCTCATGACATCTCCCCGTTTTCCCACACAGATTTGAAATTCACCGACAATACCTTTAACCCTCACTCGTAAAATCACGGTTCATTACAATGATAAGAATGATAAACGAAGATATCGTACTGCCCACTAATTTTATTCAACAGTTCACAACACGAGAATCGATTGCTTTAGAATCATCATCAGTTATTAATAAAATTATGGGGCGTGCGATATCATTATCATTCCATAAGTCGTTCCACCATATCTCTCCAAAAAAGTTGACTATATATTAATTAGGATAAAAACAGAAAACTGGCAGATCTTCTGGTATCATCATAGTTTTGGGAGAAGTTTCGAGAGCTGGGCGGCGAAGGACAAGGTATGTTAATGGAAAATGCCACGCTTGGAAGAGGCAGTAGACGGCCGTGGGATACTCATTTGTCACGAGAATTCTCCTTAAGACCACCTCTCCAGCGGCATATTTCAGTCTCAGCACTCGAACTCGCTCGCTGCGCGGACAAAACCGTCGGGACCGAACACCGAACGATCCGTCAAAACGTCGGAGTGTAACACATTGCTCGCTCCGTCACCTCCGTCCACGTGGAGCCGACGGTGCATGCCGATGGGCGCATCTTCATCAGCGCGTAATTGGGGGAAGACGATCCGCGGAAAAACGGAATGCCCAGCGAGGAAGAGAGAGGTAATTAAGACCACGGCGGCGGAGACCCCTAGGTGGAGAAACCGCTGGCCGACGAGAGAAACAAGTCGGGCACGGGACGAGAGCGAAGCGAGGAGAACCAGACTGAGGTGCACACACTTGAGGGGGAGTGGAAAAGAAAAAAAAATCTTTATTTCTCAACGCGAGGGAGGGAGACGTCGAAATTCTCCAAGCTCTCTCCTATGTTTAATTCAGGGCCGATGGAAGTTTTGCTCGGGATAGGGGACTGGCGGAATTGATGAGGAAGGGGTGAAAGGATCGCAAGAGAAGGGAGTCATCCCACCACCGCGGGGAGACCGAACCTTATTAACCCTTCCCCCCACTCCTCCTCCCCATTCAGCTCTTCCGCCATACTCCGCGAAGGGCACCACCCCGCTTACGCCTCACCTGCAACGCCCACTCTAGGAGGGAAACCCCAGTGAAGCAAAGTCGAGAGGAGAAGGAACCAAATGGATGAGAGAGAACTGGAGAGGATCGGACGAGAGGGGGGTGGTGGTGGGCCTAGAGCTTGCCCTGACGGAAGTGGGGGCATATAATAACTGCCTGCTACCTACACACCCATTTATTCTCCCACCCTACCTCCCAACATCTCTATCTCCCCCACCCCTATTGAAAACGAATACACGCAGACGAACGCGACCCTTGGAAACTCCCCCAATACCAGCCGCCCCAATCACCCACGGCCTTCGACCTGGTGAAATTGCGTCACAAAAACCCCTCTCCCTCAACTCACCTGCCCGTTAGCGAAATGAAGGTGGGCGAGCAATGCGCGGGGCTTACGGGGGTGTGGAAAAAACGCCCTCCGCTGCATCCCCCACATCCTAGGGGGGTTCACACGCACGAGGAGGAAACTCTGGGATGATACCGGGACTGAAGATAGGGGGTGGGGGCGGCATGGATAGAAAAAATAGGCCTACTTACACGCAAGGGATGTTTGAGGACATTGAGGGAGGAGGAAGAGGATGCGGATCCGAACGTTTCGGGCTTTGGACGCTCAGACGGGAAATAAATATAACCGCGGGGCATTGTGCGACGAAGGCCAAACGATAGCAAACAGAGGAGCGGTTGGGAAAGGGCGCCCGCGAATAAAAACGTAACGGCGAATGCGACGTCCACCGTCTGGGAAGGGAAGGGAGGAAAACGAGACCGCGCGACCCGCCTGCAGGGGGTGGGGTTTGTTTTTTTTTTTGCTCTTTTTTTTGCGAGCCTTTGACGCCGCCACGTGCTCCCGAAATGTTTCGCGAGAGAGAGGAACAGATCGGAGGGAAAAAAATAAAGATGTGCATGACACACTCACCTTCATCGGCTATTGAGATGCTTCAAAAATACAGCCGTCCGAACCCCTGCAAATACAAAGAAAACATTTTTAGCACAACTTCGAGCTATAATTAACCCCGCCAGATATTATTACCTAATGATATTCTCAAATCTAAAATTCAGGAGAACCATTGGCAGAAATGTCCTAGGAGTCAATTGGATCCGGATAATGGGAGCAAAATACCTGTGGAGTGACACCTTCATAAAGAGCGCAGTTGAAATGAGAACATAATACCACACTAATTGAACAAACAAAATATTGAAGTGCTTCGATAAATGATATAAAAAAGCTTGCCCCCCCCCCCCCCCTGAAGAGGTTGTCACCATACTGACCACATTTTAACATCTATTTAAAAAAATGGCGCAAGATCGATTCCGGAAAGAGGGAAACATTCGCAATGCTGTACAATGGGCGAATGCTTACCTTTACAAAAACAGAAGCGGAAAATCTTGGTCTGGTTCGCCGACATGACTGCTACATTTAGCATACATATTTACTAAGTATTTCATAATAAAGATAAAACCGAATGCCAATCAAATCACCAACGTATGATAAGTACCGATCGAATCAATGCATTGAAAGAAACCAAATTGAAAAAAAAAGAAACGAGAGGGATGAATTCTCAGAGGCATGTTCATCCATCCACGACATTTCTATTCAATCAAGTCGACTACATTTAAGGAGATCCCTATGGCATATTTTTACGAGTAACGAGTCCCTAGCTGGATTGATAATTTCAGCTACTGAAAGGTAGTGAAATCTATTTTAAAAGAAACCCAATAAACTTAAGTAATTATCCGAATGCACTTCTGTACATAACACGGAAGCCATTCCCCAGAAATTAGATTCGAGCAATTTTATTGATGTTCAAGAAATTTTGTATACTAATTATATCTATCAATCTGATCCGTATTCCGGTGAAGAAAGCAATAGATTCTACAAATAAACTGATACCAATGGAGCGCATCATCTTTCATTTATAGCGCGGGCATTACATTTGACCTCACACCGAGAAGTGGTAGATGCAGCCTTAAATCCGATTACTTAAAAAGATTACCAATTAAGCCACATCGCCGTGACAGACCGGACAAAAGTTTCCAAGAATCATTATTAGCTTAAAACACGAAAAGTAGATGTAGGTAGGTAAGCCATTTATCGGTGGGTATATCTCATGAAATGTACAGCCAAAGGTTAACGTAAAACTTCAACTGTTACGTAGACGAAGGTTTTACAACTACGACCTCTTTCTGCAAAATGAATGAAATACATATGGAACATTGAAAAGGAAAATCTGCATCTACTTGCACTCGCAATTAATATCTTTGCAAGGTACAAAATTACACCGAAATCATTTCATTCCATTGATAATTCAATCTTTAATAATTTCAGTCACATTTCTCTGTCATTGCTTAAAGCTCCAGGAGCGAACGAAGTATCAATCTCTATTAGTTAAATACATATATAAATAATCTCATGTACTCCAATACGACACGCTAATACTACATACGTATTTGGGAGCGTAACGGGGAATGAGGAATGTATGTACCACCTACGAGTAATAAGAATAATTAATGAGCTAGACATAAAATTATAAAGAACTATTTCCCCACATCATCCATCCGTACCCGGAACTTGTATAACGGAACTTCCATATCATACCAGACAGAGTGAAAATGACAGCAAGAGACACATCAGTAGCAGACATGGGGGAAGCAAAAGATGGGATGATACCAAAATAGTCCGCCGAGAACAATAAATACGGAGGAGCCAATTATAACACATCCGCGGAGCCACAATTAAGTAGTAACAATAGCGTGAATGACAATGACGGAACAGGGTAAATGCATTACAGAACATGTTAATAAAGCCATTTCGAGTACAAAATCCACGCATGCACTTCGTTTACAAAGCAATTTACATTCGATTCCGGCGTTGCGAAGCGGACAATTATTAAATTCAACTTCGGCAAAAAAATTTATCGACGATCATTGGAAAACTTTTGCGACAGAAATGAAAAATATCAATAGAACTAAATTTGAAAATTTACAGACCATACAATTATGAAACAACCGTTGCCGAAATTTAAGAATTAAGGAAGACAAACAATGGCTAATTTGTAAAGTCTGGCAATAAAATAAAATCGACAAGAGTAAGCTGACTGATTCCAACGACGTAATAAAAACCCCTCCTGAGTAATTCCTCCTCAAGAAGTTGGTTACCGCAACGGCTGACGCTGTTCTTATAAATGGAAATGTTTCTTTCACAAAACGGAAATAAAGAAATTCCCAGCGATATGAATATAGATGTCCTAGTAAAGCTCGTCTATCTTGAAAAATACAATTGTTCAATTTTGTTGATACTTTCGAAGTGAGACGTGGCTCTGAATGATGTCCTAAGCTTAACACCCATCGAAGGTAAACACACCAAGTCCCCCACTTCTTTATCAGAACAACGTGGAGGTGGTTTCGGAAGCCTTGCGAAACAAAGCGTAGAAAAAAGAGTGAAAAGAATTGATGAATAGTGAAATGCGTTCCAAAAGCATCTCTGAAAACTCTCAGGAAAAAGAAACAACTGAAAAAGGATATAGAACTCAGCGCACAGCCTTTGAGAATAGAAATCGGAAGAATAAATTGAAACCTACGGTTCACATTTTATTTATCAATATTGATGATATTTTAACATGATACCACAACAAATGGGGAATTCACCGAAAGAAAATAGTAACGAACAACAATGCGGTTAATTAAACAGAAGAAAGTAACATCAGGCATTCAGACTATCGAAAATAACTCCGGTCACGTGAAACAAAAACCTAGATAAAACAGACACCGTGATTACAAGAAGATTCAAACTGTGAAAAATTATAAGAATTTATTATATCCAAGCATCGGAATTTTTCTTCTATAATTTCTCCCGAAATTATAACTCATTACATTACTCCAAATATTTTTTCCACAGAAAATAAGTGAGAGAACATATGTTTATGATGCAAGTTTTCGCGGCATTCACGTTTGCAGTAAGGTAGATTTCCGGGTACCGTCCGCGTTGTCATTTTGATGGCGACGTTCCACCTACTGTGCGGCAGGCCAAGAAAGACTTCAGCTTGGCCTGAGGACGCCTACAGCACAGTAAATGAAACGCCGCCATCAAAATACAACGCGAACGGTACCCGGAAATCTACCCAACTGCGAGAGTTAACTTATGCTCGCGCACTTTTGCCAGGCATCATTCTCATCGGAGATCCTACTGAAAATGTCCAGTTCTTCCGTTCATTCCGTCGCGGATGAGCCATAAGTAAAACAAACACTAAGCACACTTCGACTGAGGAGACGGGATTTTTTTTCCCAGGTCTCCGCCTGCGACACGAAAAAAATAGCTCCCGGCGGTGAATAAGGCCCGTTTCCTCAAACCTAACGACGCTTCCCTGAATTTCCGCGATTGGTCTGGCCAGGAGATGGACGGAATGTGGGGATGACGCACCCATCCGCAGTAGCCGCTTGACGCCCCCGGCCCTTACACTGCCACCCAAGAACAGATGGCAACGGGAGGCCCCGCCGAGGCAGGCAGACGCGACAGTAAAAAGCACGCGTGCTCCCGACTGATGCGTACTCTTAAGGAGGAGGTTTCGACGTGACTACACAACTAAAAACAAAAATTTCTTTCAATTCTTTTACTTCGTTTATATTTTTATTTATACCTGTACCACCCAACACCACCATCAGTCTTTGGACTTAGCCACGAATATTACAAAAGCAGTCCCCTTGGACTTAACGATTAAACGTACACGAATATCCATGCCCTGGATAATGTCAACCTACCAAAGGAAGGACTTTACCCCATCGCCACCGAGGCCGACAACTGTTGTTAGAAAATAAAAGTTAGCTTTCTATGACATCAATCGACGGTAAAAAGAAAAAAGTAAGTGTCAACAAACTGAAGAAACACCAAGCACATAATTTGGAACCGACCCTTTCTGAGACTGCCTCAGCCAAAATTAGCACAATTTTCTTCATGCCAACGTATTTTTAACGTGAACGCGATCAATTGAAGAATTTATACGCTAACCACAAAAAATTTGCAGGATGAGAAGCCAACATTTTATCCTTATCGATACCGTTGCTTTATGATTTAACCCTATGAGTTTCTCGAGTACCCAACAGCAAAAAAAGTATTAGAATTCCATAATACGTATAAGAAACATAATAAGAATAAGAAAGAAAAATTAGCACAGGAGCATCTCCCCCCAAAAATAACGATAAGAATGTGGAAAAAAAGAGAAGAAGGACAAAAAAGAAAATGAAAGAAACAAAAAGTGGGGAACGCAAAAATTAGATACGAAATATTACGCCAAAAAGATTTTTGCATTAAATGCACACGAACAAAATACTCTGGAAAGCTTTAAGGCCCAATATATGTACACGATCTTTAAGTGCCACACAGGCATAAATCCTAAGGCCAAAAAATCTGGTTAAGCTAGGAAGGTCCCAATATAGCCGTTTAAAAGCTTCAAAGTTAGGGATTAGACACCTTGCACGCAGACTACGATGACGTTTTAAAAGACTAGAGCCAGACTTCGGCGCAAGAGCGATGGTTTTTACCTGTCCTCCACCACCATCTACCCTTTCAATTATGCCAGCACTGGCCCGATGACGACGATAAGGCCAACGGGAACGGCTCTTAGCTAAGGAGACGGATGAAAAATGACGAGAATGACTCGCCTGAATGGGACTTACGCAAATAACAACGCAGATGATGACTCCGAGAAAGGAGGAGCGGGTGCAAGCAGACCTAGATTAGGTCGGGGGAGCGACACTGACGATGGACATCGCCTAACGTCACGTATATACCTCATTCATTAGAAGAAGAAAGGCTCCACTAACACTCATCTTGGAGAGAGAAGAAATGGTAATCTTGGATCGACTATCACTACTACATTAGTCTATTTTTACACACCATCATCGAAACTAGTCTTTCTCCATATATGAGCGTATGAAAACAAAATGCTACTACGAACGTTAAGGGTCAATGCAGTCTAGTGGCGCGGAGAAATGAAAAAAAAAAACACTCGCACTGAGCCTGTCAGATCCATTGCGCTCACCGAAGGTTAATGAAAAGTGCCAACTCATCGGCATTACTTCTGTTCTTGAATTACAAAAGTATACAACAGGTAGGACTCCCTGTCTACTTTGATCATCTCAACTGGAGCTATCCAAAAACTATCTCACTGAGTCCACGAGGCAATTCTTTACGAAAAACTTCCTTTGATACCTTCCTTCCTAGCCTCTGGATTCTTGCCCGACCGCGAATCACACCGGGAGTCGTTCCGTCGACACGGAATTTCACCGATATCGATCACGCACACAGCTTTCCCGGCAATCCGCACCCAACCCCATTCTAATCAGAATCGAACGGCCTCACAGCCGCACGCCCAAAACCCTTCCAATAAAACCCCTCCCGGAATTACCGCCACAGCGCCAACCATCGGGCCGGGGGATTTACTTCTCTCTCCATGGAACCAAAACCGAGGAGGGAAAGATAGGACACGAAGAAAAGTCCGAACCAACTACCAACCACTTTCCACATCTCCCGATAACTGTTAAACCTCACGGGAGCACAGGCCCAAGGGAACTGCAGAAGACATTTTCCACGTATTCCCAACGTGGCCAACAGATATTTGACTTCAAAATCAAGTAGTTAACATGAATTTCCACGTAACTGTATAAAGGGTTGATTTCAAAATGCCAGGTTAACATTGATAGGAACATGATACAGAAGTAGCCTTAACTTAAAAATATTTCAAGCTCACCATAAATCATAGTTATTTAGAATAAGGTGTAGTTAAACTCCGGACCTTAAAAAAAAGGAATTTGTTCACTACGGTTTTCGTACTCCGCAAAGTTTTAACTAGACAATACGAAACCGGCCACAGGAGTATTTAAAGCTTCAGGAAGTAAGTAACTGAACTAATTTTCTAACTATTTTACTTTTTCAAATTAAGGTACGGGATGACTTCAGAGAAGTTTGCTTAGGTTGGAACATTCGAAATGCGATACCTAAACAAAAATCAAAATAAAATGGATTGACCGAGTAAATA
This sequence comes from Ischnura elegans, assembly GCF_921293095.1. Taxonomy (NCBI): domain Eukaryota; kingdom Metazoa; phylum Arthropoda; class Insecta; order Odonata; family Coenagrionidae; genus Ischnura; species Ischnura elegans. The sequence continues at coordinate 62,755,565 of NC_060254.1, read as the reverse complement.
ATACGCTTGCCCAATAATTGCACAACGAAAAGTGAGAAGATGAACAAATACTTATGAAAATCTGAAGAGGAAGAAGGAAGCCTAAATCGGCCACATGATGAGAAAAGAAAGGCGAACAAAGAAAATCGTCGACTGTAACAGGCTTTATGAAAGTTCATTTTCATATCGAAGCATAAAATGTAAATAAAATGAAACTCTTACGCCACTCTTGCTAAGAAATGGTGCGGCAGCATCTCAACCATTATGCAAAACAAAGAATTTTTTACTGTAAGCACAGATGACATAATGATACACCAGACATTTATGAAATTAGGGGGTTATAAATATATATATTAAAATATACAAGAAGTAAGCTGATTTAACATCTCAGGGTGAACAGAAAAAATTAATACTAAAAACTTATGCTTTCAAAATTTAAAATTGGACATTATCAATCAGAATTAGGATCGTAAAACACTGCCAAGTCAGCATTCAAGCCAATTAAATGTAAATTAAAGAAAAATCAGAAGGCATTCCAAACGCTACGTAATCAGGGATGATTTCGAAGTATTTAGAGAAGCCGGAAATTTACCGGTGCCTTCCCCGATTAAGTATTCCAAGAAGGGGCCTCAATCCGGTTAACGTCCAATACCATCCGGGCGCATCCTATGAGGCCATCACCGGCGAATCAGTTGGTCGACTTTTTGACCCGTACTCGAGAGCTCGACCTTAGCCAGGAATAAGTTCCACCTACGACGAGATTAAAAAGGAAGGGAAGGTAGAAAACAGCTCACCCTCCTAGGGGCAAATTCCTCCAAAGCATCTTTTCTCTTCTACATTTATTTAAACCCTCATTTCTTTAACGGAATAGAACACCTTCGAGGGTCAAAACAGCCAACCTCCCATTCTACAACAACAGAGTAATCTTTCCCATTCCTGACGATGGGTACTAGACGGACGAATGGCGGATTACGCAGGGCAAATAGGGGCTGAAACGGGAGGATAAGGATAACGAGAGAAGACAGCATTTTCGAGTTTGCGATACCTATGTTTTCAACTCTAATCTTTTAGTTAAGGTTTTAAAATAAATATCTCGCGGCAGCGACATAGATTAGCCATATTGCTACCTTATTCAAAAATAAATCTAGCCAGGCTGATTTTTCTGAACTTGAAGCTGATCTTCAGACTAACCGTGCAATCAAAAAAATTTTTAAAAGTTGTCATCCTACATTAATTCCATCAATTACGGCGTAACGAACATTGATTGCGAACGGAGAAGGTGAAGTGGACGGAGAGAAAAAGGAAAGACGGAGAGCTAAACTCCGTGGGCGGACACAGAAGAGTTGCGGAATGGACTGAGTGTTTGAATGGAGCGAGTAATAAAGGGGGAGAGTTTTTAAAAATCAGTGTTAGTGGAAAGTATGCTAAGCAAGCAGGGAATGAAAGAAATAGGCCTCCCAAGGAATGGAAGAGGAATAGAAGAGGAAGGGGACTAGGGAACGTGTGGACAAATGGGTTGATTCGCAACGTACTACACTAAAACCTACCTAGACAGGAAGAATACCTATACTAATGTTAAAAAAGTATATGTAAGAATTACTTTTACTTTTTCCTTTTGGACCATCTTCAAGGAATTATGACTTTTTTCTAATCTATTCCTAAAGTTTGGAAAAACTTAAAACACTTAACCAGAAAAGTCTACATAGACTCAAAAAGGGCCGAGGAAGGAGAAAAGTCGCGGTCCACAAATCATACGAATAAACAAGAAAGAAATAAAACACGGAAAGGAAGATTCAGATCTTCTCCACGCTTTGTCCACCCTTATGCACGTTTGCTTTTTGTCCCTTCACCCAATTCTTTTCCTCCACACCATCCTAAGGTTTATTTTCCTTTTCCGCTCCGTCCGAGGTAGCGCCAATTAAACGTCCGCCAGTCCGTAAGGTCGCTCGTGGGTAAGTTGTCGAGTTGGGGAGGGGGAATCGATATGAGAATGTGGAGGGAGGAGTGTGAGTTTTGCGCGCGCTAAAGGCACGGAAAGGCGAGTGTGTCCGTGTGGCCGTTCGGAGAGTAGAGGTTCGGCATGGGGGTGGGTCCCGTGCGTGTTAGCCTCGCAAATCACGGGATGGGAGGGGGTCAGCGAAAAAGGGAAAAAGAAGGATAGGTGGGAACGAATCGGGGGATTGGGGTGGGGAGAAAAGGACGTGGACGAGACTTGACGGCTCTGGGGACAGTAGCAGGGAAATGCTTTTTGCGTCCCGGATCGCTGCTCCACCGTATTTCTGATGTCACCATCGAAAGCACCGACTCGGAGGACGATTTTTATACACACACGCACCCATCAAAGCTAATCATGGGCCGAAAAAAATTTTCCAATCCCTTAATTCAAAGCTGTTACGAACGAAAAATTCTTCCCTACCCCTAATCAGAGCTGTATCAGCTAATATCGAAGGTGCACATCACGGTTACCTCGTAATAAAATAAAGAGAAGTTTCGCACACCTAACAACCCATATTACGGGAAAGCATAATGGACAGATTCCACCATTATACGACAGTGGCAATCCCATAAATGCTTTATAAGGGGGTAACTCTTATCCAATTTCTCTAAATTTTCGAAAATATTTGACCAAAGAATCTAACTGTAGAGATAAGAATAAACACAACTTATCTATGGATTTTTTCCTTTTTCTGAGTACAACATCCTACCATTAAAGTTAATTACCAATGATAATATAGGTCTAATTTCTAAATTATGTTTTCAAAATAAAGTGCTAACCCGGTATAGGTAAAATTGGGAACAAGTCGCGCCACTAAAAATGTAATATCTATATCTTAAAGAAATTAGTAACTGTGAGATTAAGATCACGTAGTAGGCCCCAAACATCCCTGTGGACTGCAAATCAACGACTTTGTTTCCCTCCCGAAAAAAAACTCAAGCTCGACTGAGTACCGCCGCCAAATAAAACAGGAGCCAAGAGCGGCGGGAAGGGGGGCCGCGAAATCTCTCGTGAAGGGAATGGGGACGGGTGAGGGCCGAACAAGGCCTCCTCTGACATACGCCCTCCCTCGCCGCCGCCGCCTCCTTGCATGGGCCGGGTGCATATCTTACCACCCCTGCCACGCCACGGCGGGCGGCTGGCGGAACGAATGGGAAGGGGGGAGGGAATGAAGCGTCCATCTTGGCTCACACCATCAAGAGTTTTGCGTCAAGACCTTCCTCTCCTACCCAAGCCCAACCTCGGCCCGACACGACGCCAAGAGCCGAGCCGCGGAGGGGGAAAGAGCCGCCGAACACTCCTCGACATCCATCCACACGGTGAAGAGACATGAGCCCGGAAGATAGTCAACACGCACGGCACCCACGGGGCCTAGTGTTGCATAAGTCACAGGATGAAATACCCCCTGCTCGAGCAGCAACCAGCCCGGCACCCCGACAACGTCAGGCGAGAAGATGTTCCAAGTGCCCTTCAACTCTGCGGGAACAGACCGGACGGTCGGGGATCGAACCAACGCTCGAGAACACCCGTAAATGAGTCGGGAATGTACACCCAAGGCACGCAGCCCGAGAAGAAAACCAGAGAACTTCGGACGTTGCATTGTTTCCCCGCGGTTTCCGGAACGGGTTGCCAACGCTTCGGAGAGCATTTACGCCAAGTCTTGCATGTTAGGACAGGAGGTTGGAACTAAATTATTCGCTTCTCGAGCGAGCGAGAGCTTTGAGGAGATTTCCTATGAGTCAGCGACTCCGTGCGAAGGAGTGGGATGAAGGAACTTCAAGGCGCAAGCCAACCTCCCCCACCTGGGACCCTCCCTAAAAAAACGGAAAGAGCCACCTAGTCGCCGATACCACAACTAAAGCCTGAATCACACCACCACTTTATTCAGGTTTAGAAGGGATCGCTCAAACTCGCTCCGCACGTTTAAATGAAAATTATTTGACATGCATTGGTGCATAAAACCAAATTTAATTTTACATGTTAAATACAAGAAATATTGTAAGGGTTAGGACTTCGAAGTTTTCAGATAAATTCGAAGACGGACTCTTTTCATAGAAATTGTTCAATTTAGAGGGGCTACTGATTCATTATACGGCTGAGTAAAAGTAAAAATGAATATTAGACTAAGTACATTAGCAAACAGGGAATTAATATGACAAGATTCAACTTCGGGACCGTAAGAAAGCACATAGGGAGTGTCGGACAGCTTTCTCATCTCACTGGGCAGGCACAGATTTTCATGGACAATGGGGATGACAAATAAGCCAACATTTTATAAACCACACGGTAATTTTTGCCTTCCCATTTTCCGTCGTCTTCTCTATCCACTTAATGTTTACAGTCATTCCAATGAAGGCCTAACCCGGCGTTACAACCACTCTTGCGATCTGGATTATTACTGGCAAAATGAAGTTTGCAAAGATGGAAAAGACACGACCTGAATGACTGAAAAAGAGATCCTATCGTAACAGCCATGAAATGACCCAAAAGCATCGATGACGTGATTCCAGTTAAAAGGGCGCATCACCTAAACTCGACCGGTCTTGCTCCTCGACGTTTTACGCGTTTAAAACTCTCGCTATCGTCTTGAAATTTTCACGGTACCGCCCACATTTAGCTATGTCTCACTCATGAAAATTTTACCTAAGTATTCTCACAGAAAGTAAGCGCACAAGTGATGCGTAAGGAAAAAGATAAAATACGACCCATCGAGATGGAGTGTTGCGTCCATATCATAGAAAAACTGTCAAGATTTACCACAGGAACCTCGATCTCGGAGAATTAGTCAAACGACGTTGTTGAGGCCCGTAGATAGATGAATAATCTTGAAGAGAGACGTGAGACGGGGTAGGCGCACAGAGGAGAGATGAGGTTTAAAAAGTGAGACGAAGAAACCGGGGAGGGATGCTAGGAGGGGAAGTCAGGAGTCTAAGTTTAGCACTATGGCACGTGGCCGAGGTCGGACTCATAACCCTGCCTACAGCAGCCCCCCCCCCCCTTCAAGACGAGGGGAGAATCGGGGGAGATTGGAGTTGAGGACGAGGGACTCTAGGCGGCGGCACCAACCGGACGGGAGCGAGCTCCTCAACGGGAGGTAAGACGCACACCGGGGGCGAGCACGAACCCCAGTCTCGAGGCGCAGCACGCGCGATATGGCAACCTCTGTCCGGACTTCTCCACACACGCACCGCCGCCTAGGGAGGGTTAATTGCCTCCCTCGCGCGTCAGCGGCTCGCCTCCCCAAACCCATAACCCCACTACCTCCCTGATAACTCCACCCTCTCTGGATGACTGGAAATCTCCGGCGGCGGCATTTTGTTTCTAGTATCCAAGCATCTTGGATTCAAGCTGTATGGCCCAACCCGAACCAGGGCTGGAAAATGTTCGCTTCCGATTCACACGAGAGGTGTGAAGGGAATTCAGTCGGGAAAAACCATTAAGTTTCGCACCGCAGTTTAAGGGCATCAGTCACTTTTACTAGACTTTCCGATAGTGCAATGACTTTTTAAATCCATGTGCAACATCAGGTGTATACAACAATATTTATGCGTGCTTACCAAATTGGTTGCTTAGCGAGGACGTCATAGTTGACAACCTCGTCAGCATCTTCAGGTTCGAAGATGCTGGCGATACTGTCGGCAAACCGCCGTTTTCAGAGAACAAAACCGTTATGAACGCAAAGGAATTATTTCACGTGAGAGAAATCACGGAATGGATGAGTTTAATTCGGAGGTGTTAGTATGGAAAGCGGATTCTAACATCAAACGTCAAGTTCCCTAATGTACGTGGTAGAAACAGCCTGGATTAGCAGAAAACCCAACCGCCAAGAGGAAAACCGGAGAATACTTCAGTGTGATTATCCCCGTTGGTAATTCCAAATACCGAGAAAGAGCGATGGGGCGCTTTCGGCGAGAATGTTCGCTAGAAGGATGGCGGTTACTGGGCTAATCTATGAAAGTAAGATGGGGAGGCAGGCAGGGGGAGTGGCTGAGTATGAGCCTCCGGAGGAAGAGAGACATAAGAAGTGGAGAGTGAGAAGCGATGGACAAGGGGGGAGGAGGGGCAAAAATCGGTGTTGGTGGGAGATGCGTGCGTGGAGGGGAGGGAAAACTTCGGCGGAGGGGGTTGGAGAAAACCCTTCCTCCCCTCCCCCCTACGAACCGTCTCAAGTCGCGGCCGCAGCCAACTCCGCCGCCTCCGACACGCGGCCTTTTAAGGAGCGAGCGTCGAACAGCCATGGGAGCCGTGTCGCTTGCCCCCCCCCCCCCCACTCCACGCAGCCGACCAACCAGCCGACCGCCCCATTCCACCGCGGAAGCCTCCGACTCCGCCCATGTTCCTCCTCGCCCTCCTCACCAATCCTTCCCACCTCTCCGACGAACCGCAGCATCCCATCCCACCGACGGGACAAAGAGCTCCCCCGGGATACCCCCTCATCCTCTCCCCGCCCATCAACCCGGTTCCGCGGCGGCCTCCTTCCAGGGAGCGGACATCACTTCTTTCTCCCCCCTATCCCTTTGGTCCAGACCACCTCCCCACCGAGGTCCTGAGGCCCGTTCCACGCAGTTCTCCGACCAGCCGCCTTCGAAAATCCCCCTCCCCCCGGTGCCTCGGCACGAGAGAGCGGAGGATGAGGCGCCTTCGGCCAATAAGACAAACCATTCCGGACGACCGAAGACTAGAGATAACAAAGCTCTTGAGTTTGGTATTGGTTTCTCAATCAAAATGTACGGTATGATAACGAAAAATTTTAAGGGCCGACACTGAATTTTACAACTTCCACTAATCCTACTGAACTGATTTTTGAATCTATGTTGAGGCAAAAAGGCTACATAATTATAATGAAAAAAAAAACCTTTGCGACGCTCCGTTTTTTTCTGACAAGAATGATTACTTTCGAGTAGAGATCGGAGAATTGATTTAGATTTGTTTATAAATCTAAATCAATTCTCTAAAATGAAATTTTATTTAAATTTCTACTTTTAAAAATCTATTCAAATCGACTCACACCGATCGATTTTTAGCTTATTTTTTAACAGCGAATTAGAATTTTTGAATGTTTTATGAATGTTTTAATTTTTTCATATTTTTTTACAAAAAAGTGCTTTGAATCTTATCCTTTTAATTCACCACCAAAAAGTCGTATACTCATAATTTATGGCTTAGTTTACGCCAGAGACTTAGCGTAAAACAATATTTGAGTAAAAAAATTCATAGGATGCTTTTTCTTACCGTTAAATTTAAATGTTTTAAAATCGTTGATATGCTTCCATCAACCCATATTTTGCATTCTGTTACAAAGAACATCCATATTTTCGCAGAAAATTGCTTCGGTATTTAAAACTATAGATTTCGATTTTTAGATTAATTAAGACCAAAAAATCAAATTTTTCGAAAATCGGTTTCGGAAACCAAAATTGAAAGTCAATTAATCGAAAATCGATTCTGGAACGATGCATGAACGTAACAAACGATTAAGAGCGGAATCCGGTGGAATCAGAGGAATTCATTAAGCTGTCTCCTCTGAGATACTCTTCTGGAGTACATGGACAAATAATGGCAAATCGAATATACCTGATTTTCATAAAACGTAATTCCTCGGTGCCTCTGTAGCACTTGAAAGTGATTCATAATTTAAACGTGATGGCTTCAAACAATGATACGTAATACTCGTTCACAAATCTTCTTAAAAGATAATTATAGATGGAATAAGCTGAAGCTAAAATGGAGTAAACTTCTTGACGATAAGCCTTTCGCATCCCGAGATGTTATCAAATATCACGCTTTGAAAAAATACAGCACAGAAAGCTTCGCATAGGTTTCCTTAGTTTCAACATTAAATTCGTCTAAAAACATTTAGTATCCAAAGAGGATAAATAAATGAGTTACATCCACCGTCTCAGGTATCAGGCAAGTTAGGAAAAAAAACTGGACCGTATCCATTAGCCAGAGCTTGCTGCTTGAGGCTAGAATCCTAGAGATCCGCGTCAGCGCCCTCATCCCCCGTTTGAAGCCATCAACATACCGCGGGCTTTCCTTCACTCCTTGGCCCCGGCTTCCTCCGCAGTCTCATTATCCCCTCTCCACACCCCCTTGACAACACAGTCCTTCCGTCCAATGGGAGCAAGGGCAGCCCCCCGCACACATGGAACGCACAAATGGGAGAGAGGGAAACGGGCAGCGGCGCCACCAACACTCGCGCAAGTAGGCACACTCATCGCCAGAGCTCGTGGTAAAACGCGCGGCTGACAGCTGCACCACTGATTGATTGCACTCATTAAAAACTATTGCTACGGGTAAAATTACAAGGTAGACAATCAAATATCAAGGTTAAATTCCCATAATGTCCACACTATTCTCCACATTATATGATAAAAGGAGATTCGGCGAATATTCACATTTGCAAGAGCAGTACGATCGCGTTTTAATTTAAGGAGGAGGTGGGGCAAAAACTCGCGAAATTTTTACGAAAAGAAGAGATGTAAAAGACTCGAGCCAACGAAGAAAAAAATGATTGAATAGGAAGAGTCTAAGGAGAAGATGACGCAAGAAAATTTAATATTTATTCTAAAAGCTTAAAGCGGTGTACCTCGTCTCGGCTGAGTCGTAACTTGTGCAAAACCTAAATTTCTCTTAATTCTAAGTAAGATAAATAAAAATAACCAGTGACAAAACAATGGAATATCCTATCAAATACTTCATGATTGATAAGCGTTCTGAAGAGTGATTGGCGGAATACTTCACTCATCGGTCGAGATAATTGCACGCTAAGTTAAGTACTCGCGCATGAAGCCTTCTGACCGCGGAAGTGACGACTTCTTGGACGAAGAAGCGAGGAAGAGGGGAGAAAGAGAGAGGTAAACGTAATTAGAGGTGTTCCCACGTCTCTCCTTTCTTAAAATCGCCTCCTCATGCTTCTGTTTCCTACCTCATCTTTCCCCTCGAGGACCCCAAGAACCTTCATCAGCAACCCCACTCCAAAAAATCTACGCCACCACAGCCATTCCGACTAGCAATGGGCGCGAGCACGTATTCTAGCCCGCTCGCATTGGAGGAGAGGCATTAACAAAGGAGAGGGAAAATGACGAATGTTTCGAGATACGCGCGAGAGAAGCAAAACACACCGAAAGGAATGAGTAAAGGCGGGGGTAAAGGAGGAGGAGAAGAAGGTTGCTCCTCCGCATACCGGCAAAGTTCCAACGGAAAAGCGGAGCTTAGTGGCGATAAACGGAAAAGGTTAACCCAATTCGTTAGGCACCCAGAGGAAAGTGTCGCCCCCCCTTTCCGCTGTCTTAGCCGAGACTGCCGAAGATCATTTCCGCCGTCTGGCCTGAATGACATCCGTACAACAGCAAAAAGAAACTGCAGCGCAACCTCTCTTCCAAGACTGAGTGGAAAAATAATCTAACATGCTTATATATGCGTCACACAACGAAAAATAGAAAATTCACGGAATTAAGAAAACTACTCGATTAATTATAAAACATAAATCTGATCATCAACCGAATGAAGCACATACAACAGAATAAGCAGAATGACCGAAAGATAAAACAGAATCTGACGAATTAATTGTGACTAAAACACCCTCGATTATAATGCATGCGACATTTCAACCTAAAAAGTTCAGAGGGGGCGTTTCGGGAAAAGTACACGTGACGCACATTTCAACATGAGGAAGCAACTAACTTCGTCTGATTCACACACCGCTTCTACCAATGTGGTAGCCGACCGCTAGAGTATCATAAAAAAAGCTTTGTTTACACGATAGAGCGAAGGCCTAGAGTGTTTTTTTTTCAGCGATGAAATGTCGTGGTATTCCTACACATCGTCTAGTCATAATATTGGCGCTTGGCCAAAGAGAACTTGTAAGTGCGACGACCAAAATGAAACCGAACACTAAGTACCGTTAATGCGATTTTATTCGAAGGACGCTCAACCGATAAAAACAAACATACCGCGGTACCAACAATTTATAGTTTACACTACTCCATCAACGCAACCAAGTATAAAAATAAAAACCACAGAGAAATTAAGACCATGTCGCCAACAATCCGTGATCAAAAACAATAAACTAAATAGCCTGAACTTTGCGTATATCCCCACTAGGTTACAATAACACGAAAAAATAAAATAAAAAAACAATAAAAGACTAAGTAGGGACAGAGTAATTAAAAAAACCTCTGTTAATCAAAATATGCCGTTTTCCCTTCCAAATTCGAATTTCTCGCTATTCCCATGATTACAATATATCTTATTTTCTGACGAGAATGAATAATTTCAACGGAACACTAGAAAAAATAACTGCGCAAAGACAATGACGAATGGGGACATATGACGAATTAATCCATGCATTGTCTTCTGCCGCGAAGGAAGGGACGGTGTAGAAGGAAACATCTTGCCGTAGAAAAGACACGAGAAAGCCAAATTCAGCCAAAGAGGGTGAAGGAGAAGAAACAATAGACTTGACGATCAGGTGAGATGCATAAGGGTCAGAGATAGATTGCCACTTGGCGATGCATCGACAGTATTAGTAATTGAGATTTGTAATTAGGTAATTTGCGGCAATTTTTACTTACAACGATTACTTTTACGAAACGTAATTTGTATTCGTAATATACTCCTTAAGAAGAAAGAGGAATCGTTACTACCGTTGTAACTATTATTTGATTGTTATTGAAGATCACTTTACTGATTTCACTGACTCGCCTTGGCCTACAGATAACTTCGAGTCCCTGAGCACCATAATTTACTGGCTAGAGTTCAGCCACTCTTATGTTGTAGCAAACTTCTAATGGTACAGAATATAAACCCCTTGCGTTGCTTCAGCTGTTATAATTGTGTGTATAGCAGGTGAAATTGCAACTTCAGCAATATCTATGACTTTTATTCCTCATTTTTAATGTAATATTCGATAGATACAAGGTGGTGTTTAGGATGGAGAATCATATATGAAGTAATTGTAACTGTAATTTTATTGATTACTCTTTTTGTAATCAGTAATTTCTACTCGTAAATGATTACTATTTTTTACGAAGTCACATTAATTGAGTCCAGTTACCATTTATCAGTACTTTTACCAACACGGTGCATCGATACACAGCAAAATGTCGCGTACGTGTTATTTACTACAGAAAATGAAAAGCATCACGGCGATCAAAGTCCGACGATATCGACAACCGAGATACATCCAGATATAGCAATGCTCAATTATTAAGATGGCAGCGATTTTTATCGAAAACACGATATATCGCCACGATGCAATAAAATTATCACATCGAATTGGAGATTTGGCCAAGGACTAGACGCTAGGGGTGAGTTTGAGAAGCGGAGACCGGGAGTAATGAGTAGGCAGCGGCCATGGTGACGAGGCAAAATGGCGAAAAGATAGTGTCACGTGAGTGGGGGCAAGTCGAGAAGTTGGGGGGGGGGGGGGGGTGGCTGGAACGACATGGGCAAGGAACATGGGAATGGGAAGAGGGGAGGGAGTAGGCGGCGATATGCCAAAAGAAACGGATGAAAAGAGGAAGAAGGGACAAAGAGAAGAGGAAGACGAAAGAAAAGAGGATCGAGAGAGGAGGGAATAAGAGAAATGTCGACTAGCGGAAACAGAACGTTGGGAGAATGGGAGGAGCTGCAAAGAAACCTCGAGGAGCCAGTCCCGACGTAGTGGAGGATGATCTAACCATTCTGACAATCTCCAGACAAGCTCCACCAATACATCAGTGCGCAGCGACCACACATCAGAGCGCGCATTTTTTTTAAACCTTCCATTACATTAAAAAAAGATATTTTTTTTTTCTCCTTATCTTGACCTCGTTTAATACATGTTAAAATATTTCTTGGAGTGTAGGTCAACGTATGTTATGCAAAAAAAAAAATTATAGCCAACGTTTCTGTTTATTTAAAACCATCAAGAGGGCTTAAATTTGTGCATATTTATTGATGTGAAAAAAGGTTACTTAAAATGCATAGAAACTCAATCAAATGTATCAAGAAATACATCCTTAAAAAAAAAACTTAGAAGGAGGAAGATACAGTTTTTAGTCCACGCATACATATTAAATTTGTCATGCCTCAAAGAATTATAATGTTACCAACTGATGGTCTGATGAACAGCATATCAATGGCGAAGTTGTAACTACACGTATCTCAAAATTTGGTCAATCTGAGTTAATACTGCTAATACTTTTAATAAAAAATATAATTGAAGCAAAAACCTAGTCTTTGTTTGCAAATGTATGCTTCTTTTTCAGTTTTATGTATTTTTGGTTATTTATATCAATTAAAAATTATATACAATGAAAATAATAAATGGTTTTTTTTTTGCTCTCCTGAAAAGTTGCTACTTTTGAGATACGTGTTGTTAGAACTCAGCGATCGATATGCCCCACTGGATCAAATGGTTGAAATAAAAACGGGCCGAGAAGTAGTTATTGGGATTGCAAAATTATGGAGCCAGAGATTATATCTGTTAGTAAAACTAATCGAAATTATACGCAAAAGATGGACATAATTTTAGTTGGGGAGAAATGGCTACGAAACATTCAGAACAAAGGAGTCATAAATTGGATGATATATAGATGACAGCTGCAATCAAGGGCAAGCAAACGCCAGGAGAAAGTGAGCCACAAGCCCCCCAAAAAGACTTTGAAAAGCGGAAAGCATAGGCGAATAGAGAAAGATTTCCATTAGATGGATACGATGTAGGAAGGACAGACCATGGTATCGAATCGCGCTACCTAAATATCAGGCCTATTTCTCTTACTGACACATTGCTGACCACGCATATAAACTGTTTTAAAAAAATAAGAGCGACAAAAAATACTTTTGACCCTATTCAATCATTACTATGGCCAGCATGATGAAGAGAAAAAATATTTCTCGAATTCGTACCCGTGGGAAGCGGAAAAAGGACATTCCTTAAGAGCAATAATTGTGATAACTCATGATCTACTCAGGAGAGGATACAATAAAATTTTCATATCGCGATATTGAATTGGAGATTGGTCCAGGATTAGACGTTATGGGTGAATTTGACTTGGATTGGCTGGAGATTATCAGACTTCTGCACGTGAACTCAATCACGAACGATGTTAAAGAATTATTATTTATCACAAACACTAAGAATATTGGACAAGATCAGTCAGTAGAAGATCTCCATGAAAGAAAAAAAAATAAAACAGCAATACAAAACACACAAATACAAAAATACAAATAACATACGCTTCAAAAGCTGTTTCTCATTCCTAATAACATCACCAACTGGAAATACATAAAACTGCGATTCCAACTTGTTGCAGGCGCATATTACATCGCCTTTCCCTGGAAAAGTTCTCGTGGTGGAACTCTCGAAAGACTCCCCAAGATGAAACTTTCGCGTAGTCGTTACCACGGTGGAGTACGGCTTCCAATCAAGACGGCTAAGCCACGTCGCACAGTGGTCCGGATCGCGAAAAAGTTGGACAAAAATCAGATTTTCGATGTATGTCTTTGAAAATTGCTCTCTTTATGTTTTTTGGCATGCTATTTTCATTTCTGTAGTTATTTTTGCGAAAAAGACATTATTTTAGGCGATATCGTGGAACTTTAACTTATTGACTGGCTAATTGTAACGCTGATTGTATAGACAAACGCAAATCATGATAAAATATGAAAATGAATGATAATTAGTTATAAAGTATGAGTTAATTATCTTTGAAACTAGTCAATAAACAAAAAAACGGCTAAAAGTAGGGTTGTTGGGTCCATTGACTCACGTTAAAGAGATGCGATTTCCAGATTTCTTGAGGTTCTTCTGTATGGACTAAAAGTAATTATTAAATAAGTGTCAAAATAGTATTTAAGTGACTTTTATTCTCATACTAGCATGGTTAATGCCTTAAAACTTACAATTATGTATTATGATTATGCATCATCAGATTCTTCTGAATCCCACCCGTCCTCCTCTTCGCATTCGCTCGCAGAATTTTGAGACTTGCAAGACCAAGAGATCTCGAACCTCCTGCGGAAGATCTTTAAGGCCCCGGCATTTGTTCAGTCAGTTCCTAATGTGCTAATAAAAGGGTCCGATGTTAGGATCAGTCTCCGAAAATATATATATATGATGCTCGCGATATTTTCTAATATCTTTATTGCGAGATTCCTGGGCCTCCTGCGATAGTTCTCCAATAGGAAGAAGAGCCGACTCGATGACATCTGTACCATGTATTAATACTTTGTGCTCCGTGGGTGGCATGTAAAACCATCCATAATGTCTCACAAAATTTTCCGCTGTATCCAAGCAGAACTTTTTAAATTTTACCGGATAAATCAAAAATCCGCAAGACAGAGATCTCAAAATTGTTGACAATTGAAAGATTAACTTTTTTTCGACTCCTTAAAATTAATTGACTTCAAGCAACTTCGTTTTCCTAATTTTGGAGCGCGTAGTAAAAAGTGGCCTACCCGTTTTTATATCGGAAGTACCTGTTAAAAAGTAAGACTACTAGAGCAATATCCCAGGGGACCTCATGTCACCATTAGAATAGTAGGAAAATACGAACCTGAGGTGCTTGGAAGGTTGCGAAATACATCAGGGAAATCAACAATTTTGTCCAACCAGGTGCCATTTCTCTCCAAAAAGAGAGATTGATCGCGAACTAGCTCGCCATCTTCTCTCGTCGGAATAAAAAAATTTCATGTTCAAAAAATTAATAAGCTCAAGTTTTGCCTCCTCATCTCCGTGTAATCTGAAACAACCCTCTAGATATGCATTCAAATTCCTTTTTCGAGCAACTATGGTTTTCTCTTTTTTCTCCAGCATTTTTTCGTGCAGTTCTCGCCGCGTAAATTTCCATGACATTTTTGACAGTCAATAATAAAAACAGAGGTTTGTAAAAAGCTACAAAACAATCTTCTTTCTACAAAGTTTAAATATCAAATAGAAGGGAAAATATGAAAAATTAGTTCGGTACCTCGTCTCAGACCAATTTTAAAAAACGGAGACTAGAAACGGTAATAAATGACACATAGTACACCTGCTCATTAATCCTTACTTCTGTGGTTGTCAGGAACTAATAGCTCGCAATTTGTTTAGCTATCACAACACTATAACGTCTTTGGGAGATGACTGTAAATCACAAAAACTGTAGCCAAAATAGGACTGCTCAACTAGCGATGGGTATGTGTTCACATCGACAGAAAAGGAGAAACTGAAGGGTACCAAAATGTTACGACCGATATTTGGACGGGGTTAAAAAGAGGAGAAATCTTCGCCCATGGAAATGTGGGTATTCTCCTGGATAACTTGTAGGAGTAGGGTTAGACCCCGTAAAGAGAAATGTGAAATGTTTAGATTTTGTGTGAAAATGCATACTAGCGGCAGACCTGCAATACAACCCGTCCAAAAGGAGGCGGGTGGAGGGTAAAGACCTCATCTATTAACACGTGCAGCTTCACATGCAGGTAAGACCGCCCCTAGGATAGCAATAAACTCAAGTTGGGTGGTGCACCAAGTTATAAGATAGTAAAATGTCCCAACTAAGGACCCCTCCCCACTTCCCTAAGCTCCGGCGCGTGTTCGGGTAACGGGTCTCTTGCCACTTCGGATTGAAAGAAAGGGAAGCCGGTAGTGGGTTTTCCCAGCAGCAGTGCATGTTGCCTGTCGTATTTACTTCAATAGATTACCAAAACGCGATTGAAGTCGTTCAGAGAAGCGATCGAAGAAAATATTTTATCTCCTCTCCCAGCGTCCTAACTGTGCTTAACCTAATTCAAATTGTTCCGAAATTATTCTATTGGTCCACACACAGATAAAGTTTGGATGATTACAAAGTATAAAATAGGTTTTAAAATGCTAAAATTCTTATTTTTGTGATTCTGGCCCATGAAACATTGGGAGACACATTTTACCATGTGCCTACACTGCGCTGATGCTAGCGTGTCGACGCTCACGTCTACCGCGGCCAGGAACATAAATCGTTGTTATTCGCTGACTCGCACAGATTTGCAGCTGATTTCTTTACTAATATCTTTATAATACTGTACTTCATTGTCACCAATAGTCGAATTCGCGCAAATCGACGTCACTTTTTTTATAACTCAACATTTATGCGAATTTTTCCGAAAAAAATTACTCCTCTTCAAATAATTCTACAGCAATCATCAACATCTCTAAAAGGTTGAAATCTATATTTTATGACAGTGCAATGTTTATATTACTATATTGCAAAGTTAGTTTACGAATATAATTGGCGGTGTAAAGCCAAAAATAAATCTAAAATACGTAATTTTCGAAAAAACGGAAAAATCGAGTTTCCATTAGAAATAGTGCTACTTTGACGCAATATATCTAAGCAAACAATTTTTTTAATAAAAAATTAAGCATGAGAGATGATACCCCAGATATATTACTACATAACTTGTATAGTCTAAGCGAGTTTCAAGAAAGTCGGAAAAATGATTTTTGTCCACCTTTTTCCGGATCCGGACCACTGTGCGTCGTTACCTGATCGAAGTTCTACGTAAAAAGGAAAATTAATATAAGGAATGAGAACCCACTCGCAGTCTGCCGAAGGCGGCCTGGTAGATAAATCTCTAGCCAGCGGATGGAGCAAACGATGCACAGACGCGATCGAAACCGTGACTGAGGGGGTTACCCCGCGAGCTAAAATTAGAAACAAGGCGCTAGAAAACTCGAAGAGTGAAGAGAGCGGTAAATTGATTTGCAAACACGAAATTTCATTCCGGCTTCCTCGGAAAGTTGAGAAGCTCGTCGACGCTGGAGCAATGGAATTCTTCTATACACTCTTAACGCATACCAATAAGAAAATTTTCAATTATCCTTTCATTAGGAGTGACGGAAGTGCAGTTTAAAGCAAATTTAATGAACATCCAAGCGCTGGGAAGAGTGAAGCGAGAAATTTTCAAGAATTAATGAAGGCAGACATAGGGGCAGATAAACAATTAACGTGGAAGGAAAGAAAAATTGTCCTTCTGATGCTGTTTTTCCATTAAAATTATTAAAATCAAAATGGTCAGGTTCAACCATTGCATTTCGGTTGGCCCTCCATTGCATATGCCGCCAATCATCAGTTAAGCTTAGGGGTTATTCAGGAGTCTAAGCCATATTACCTAAGTAGGTTTCACTTCTAATGAAGCTCCTTCAGTCCCTAAGTAAGCTTACAACACTTCCATAGGCGATTTTAATATTAGAAAAGCCTCTTTTCTAAAAAGCTATTATCGGGAATGGAAGAGAAGCTAAGGCGGGCTCATGTGCCCCGATTTCCAATGAAAAATTTGAATTTGAAACTCGTCATACATCTGCAATGAAGTTGAACAATCATCCTACAATACATCCAATAATTCACCGCAAGGGGTTGGAAGGAGGGCATAGTTCTTTCGTCAACGGAGTTAGTGGAGTCGGGGAAGGGTCGGTTACAAACTCAGAGCTCCACTATGAACTGAACTGTCCAACTCGACTGAAATTACATTTCTGCACCGAGACGCTTAATTACGCATTGCTACCTGCCCTATGCTCAATTTTCCCGCCGATACTTTCAATTACCCCTTCCACAAATTCCACTTCCTTTCTCTGCGCAACTAGAGGACGCAAGCTTTCGCGAGGGCTAAAATGGCACCGACTGAAACATAACCAACGAGTGAAAGGAAACTACGAAATCATAAAACGGAAAACCGCAATAATAACAACACCAATTAATTACCGAAGAAGTATAACTTCTCGAACCCACCACAAAGTAACCCGAAGAGAGCATCAAGAGTTTCTGGGTCCAGCATAATGTAACCATACACAGGACTACCGAATTCATCTCAAGAACATTTCAAAGTATAAATAAACACATTAAATTTTCCATTAAAAGGTAAGTCCACTTTAAAAATAGAAGTTCTTCCACAAAAAATATTTTCTTAAGTATTCTCAAGAACCATTCATTAATTTCCATTCGGCAATCCAGGATTAAAAAACTTAGGGAACCACAGCTCGAAATACCTCGAAAAACAAAATTAACCACCAAATCCGGAATCGACACATAACTACTGGAGGTAGATACTTAATATTGACTAGGGGCTCGCGAGCGAATCGAACAAATATATGGCCTTTGATAAATATAATATGAGGAAGAAGGGGAGAACACGAGAAGTTCCCAGGAAGAGACGGTTGAGGAGCAATCGTAATATTGAGACAGGGGAACCAGAGTTTCCCTAAACTTCACCGCCCCGAGTCAAGTAGACCGCATCCAGCGTGGGTTGCCGGGCAGCGCCGTTGAGAGGGAAAGGGTGGGAGAGAGGGGAGAGGGGGAGAGGAGGGTAGCGGACGGGGAAGAATGGTGCGTCACAGGAACCTGGACCACAAGAGTCGAGGGGAAAGATGAGGCGGAGCAAAGGCCGAGGAGGGGAATGGGGAGTCGAGAGGCGATTGGCATGGCTGAGGAAAAAAAGACAGGATTTACGACGAAAAATATTCAACGAAGACTGAAAATCAAACACAATCGTGTGCCTGACAAAAAAATAAGTTGAAGTACAATGAAGGACTTGCGTGAAATTATAGGTGAGCTGCTAATTAGCTTTAAGTATTCCCAAGGAATAAATTCAATAAATCAAAAAAATAAAATGATCCGTAAGCCAATTAAAATAAGTTACGAAGTGGACAACCTCTTATTGGGATTCCCAACGGGTTAAATTCTCCATTTTAGCCGACGTTTCACGCTCCCATTGGAGCTGCTGAATGGGAAGTGGGAATGGGAATCCCAAGGGCTGCTGAATGTCGCTTTGTTTGTTTTTGTACTTCCCACTTCCCCGTAAACAGCACAGAACGGCCTTTACAGAGGGGTTTCAACATTAACAATAGAACATCGCAAACATCCATGCTCTGGGTAGGGACCACCTACCCAAGCGGGATTCGAACCCGCAGTACGATACGGTTTGGCAAGTATACCCCACCGCCGTCTTTACCCCACCGCCGCCGAGGCCGGCAAGTATTATTGTATTTCAGTGACTATTTATCAAAAGTCACAACGTGTTATTCCTACTATTCTAGATGTTGTACCCTGATGAAAGTTAAATCACTTAGAATCTATTTGTGAGGTGATGTTTTCGGTTACTAAGTCTCCAATACAGGTATTTTGACAGGCATATGGCTGACATCGCAGTCTGGCTCTCATTGGGTTATATCATTTACATTCTCTTCTCCGTAGCCGGCAACGATAACAAATTGGCATACGATTACGGGAGAGACTAATGTTCATATTCATCCGGCAGGACAGAGTACAATCGGAAACATTCATGAGTGAATTTTTTAGACACGAAAGGAGGAAATATTAGCCAAATGCTCACGAAGGGAGAATTGGAGGATTTAGAAGGGGAAAATACATGTGATCTCGACTGCCAGAAAAGAAAAAAATAATTATCCTATTAAATAAGGAGCTTAACGCGCATTAAAATTCCACATAGTTTAAGTATCACAATTCCATTCATGATTTTCATTAAGCTTACTGATATAAAATAAACATACCATTGTTACAGACAGGATACGTAGATGTTAATTAATTGGCGATCAAAGTGTGTACCGGCACATTTCATTCACTGCTTATGGGTTGGGTTCTCACAGACGCCCATAAAAACGGAATTTGATTAAATAATGAAAACATAGTATGGTCACAGAATGGGATCCGATTGCTATTCTTCAAATTAAAATCACAAATAGGCATGGAAAAATGATTGCTTCAAGTTTTACGAGCGTAAAACATCTAGAACATTAGGAATACCACGTTATGACTGATGATATATAGTCATAGAAATACAATAATATTGGCAAAACATAATTTTCCATATAATGAATTAGTATAGAAAAAAACACTACCTGTAAATAGACTTCCAATAAAAAAGATAATGAGTAAAATAGAAAAATTGTAAATATCAGAAAAATGTTTAATTAATATTATAGTACCAACTAGTAGGATCATGCAATCAGTTTACATAATACGATAAAATGAAAAACACCGCGCTCGGCTATCTTATGAAAGTTCCATTGGAGGAGTACGGGGAAATAGGATTCCATCGTTCAGGAGCAACAGGTTACGATATGGCTATTAAGGGCCGATCCCCAGCCACGCTGCAGGCTCGGAAAGATTCCCTTTCACTCGCCGAAAGACGGTCGAAACGAGATAACTAATTAAAGCTCAAACTCGATTTTTTGCTCCGTCAATGCATTTAGCTTTCCATGACTTCGTCGGCAATAGGAGATTAAAACACGTAGCGATTTGAGCACCAGAGCTGCAAATAATGAAGAAATAAATCATATTCATAAAAATCATCATATCAATAAAAGAAATTTCCCGATAGCACATTTATTGAACTACGGGAGAAATGGTGGACAAACACATCTCCCGAGATGGAACCGGGGTATGAGAAAACGAGGCGAAAGAAACGGTATCTAAGACGATATCCATAAGCACAGAAAGTCAAAAATTAGGACAAACGGCAAATAGTAGGTATACAAAGACACCGAAGGAAAATGGTGAAAGTTGAAAGATGTGCACACCCCGCGAAACCTCAATAGGACCGATGGCGCAAGCCTTCGTCCGTTCAATCATTGACTGTGCCGATATCGACATTACTCGACCATTATTATTATTGAACTTAAAAACAATAGCTCAAAAATTGACCGAATAATAATTTAAATAAATGAGTATTCACATCGTTCAAATTCCACTTATGTTCCATAATTTACGTAGTGTTTTTTATTTTCGTTATTGCGTAAATTTACGTTAAATAATTCCATCCTCTCACGACTTGATGTTGAGGTATTTAAAAATAATAATTTCCCACCGATTCCATTACTTTAAACCTTAAGTTCGCATAAAAAATGAATGCGACCGAAATCATACATCACTTCTACAAAATTAGGGTATCATAAAAATATAACGGATGCTTGACTGGGAAGGCATAACTTCACTCGGTACATCCCCAATTCAACGCCCACTCCAAACACACACATGAATCTACTTTCAAGGAGGATTACTCGACAATAATAGAAAGGATATCAGAACCGCTCCCCGGGCCGAATATCCACCTTATGCTCCGGTTGGCACAGAAGGATATCCGAGGAAAAAAAAAGAGAGATGGTTCCTCAATGAGAAAAATATACATCCTTCGCCTGACGACGCACGAGGAGTCTAGTGGACGAGGAAAAAAATCCCCACTACAGCGCCGCTAAAAGGGAGCGAACAACAACCTCGTCCGGAAACAACCCTTCAAAAAAAGCCCACTAGGTTGGGATGAGGGCGAGGAGCAACCTCGACCTCTCAACGCGTACAAACGATTCCGAGAGGCACGATGGGCTCTCTCCCCACCGATGGGTGAGGGGGGGTCTCCAGGCAACGAAGAGGGCGAAAGGAAAAGTATTCCCTTAAAAAGGAGGTTGGTTCCCCGAAACCTAGCAGTGTCATGAAAAAGTCTGAAATATGAAGAATGCTCTTCAGGCCGCTATACACGGCGAATGATTACATTCGCACGATCATTCAGCATGATCATGCGCGTGATCATTCACCGTGTATGACGGAACAATTCGCCAATGAACCTTCATGCGCATGATCATTCAGTGAAAATTAGAACATGCTCTGTTTTGCTCGCATGATTCTGTGAATGATCACGTGATCATTCAGCATGATCATTCGCATGCTCATTCACCGTGTATAGCGGCCTTTCAAATAGTGCTTAATCGATTGAATTTTTTTTACAAAATTGGTCATTCCGTACAATTCTTTCAAGAAATGTAATTTAAAACCAGGACACGAATGTTCTAATTGAATACTCGCCTACGCATCGCAAAGAGGATGAGAACAACAAGAGTATAAATAAATAAAAAACAAAAATGTACAAAAATAGATAACCCGTAATAATCATTACATTATTTATTTATTAAATATAAACCATCCTCCACACCAAGAAACTTTTTGCGCAAATCTCAAATTAATCCAGTAAAAGACGTCGTTACGCAGAACACGTAAGCTACATGTAAATGGTTCTACAGCTGATTACGATCCCAAAAATAATTATCAGTTTATAAATATGACTATTGAATTACCTACATTCTTACTGCCTTAATTTATCTTTTTAACATCAATGAATGGAATATATGTAACCAATTTTTTTCCAGCAAAATATAGAAAAGCACTCGTTTTGAATTGCTCACCTTATGAAATATTCCCTGGAGGAGAGGGAGGGCGCACATGGAACAAAGGATAGGAGATGAGGACGAGAGTATAAAACATAAACGGGAGACGAGAAGAGGTGAATACTTATAAGGAGAGAGTCAGGTAGGAAGGATGAGGAAGGAGAAGACCCTCAGTGGGCAATGCAATATTAGATTACTATCCATTAGGCCGAGTGGGCAACATGATACAAGACCTCCGAAGGATTCACTGACTACCAATGAATCTGCTCCGAAGTTTGAAATTAAGCCCTAGCATCGAGATGATTCCGGGAGCTGTTACAGCGTTGGTTATGCTCAAGGATTCAACCACGATTTCGACTACGTCTACACGACCAAAATTTAAAAAAGCGCAAATAATCCAAACCATGCTTAGTTAAATAATAGCCAATGCGTTCAATGTATCTGGTACAGAGCGAAATTTTGGGAAAAATATTTCCCTCTGACAAGAAACGAAAGGTCTTTAGAAAAGGAAGAGGACAAGTATTTATTTCTCAATCCAATATAAAAATAAAACGAGTACAACCCATGTAAAAAGAAGCAACATAAATTGCATGGGAATAAGGCAAAAAATGAGAGCAAATTCCTGGTTCGCCGAAGAAAATGGTAGTCGTAAATAAGTGGAAGTGAAGCACTGTTTCTTCCTGTTGTTACTCCGCGTAAAATTATATTCTAGGACAAAAACGCGATTACCGATTTAAGAGTCCTAGAGTATGAATAAACACGGGATAAAATCAGGATAAACATGGATTTTGTAGCATCACCCCGCAGAAAGCTACCCTCTTCAGTCTCAGTGCATAATACATGAGATATCTGGTTGTTTATAATTTCCTGTTCTAATAGAGTCTCGAAGTGCTCAGCGCTGCATGCATCGTATTCTATACATTTTGTGCTTGTACATATTCAGCTGTTTTCCATCTCTCTCTTAAATCTCAAGCGTGGTCGATGACGAAAGATTCCAGTTCCGGTGTACTTCTACAATGAGTGGCATTAAGAAAGGTGAGTACCATTTATTGATAACCATTTTACTTGGTTTCAATAACAAGACCTAATATAACATAAATAACATGTACATATTTTTCTCTTTTGCATAAAACCCTTTTCCTGTGATTGATGGATTATTTTTGCGTATCATACGAGATACGTAAATTATTGTTAAAAGCTTTAACCATTTTCTAAGCGAATTAATGTTTTTTACTTCTATTTCCATAGAAAAACGCAAAATTTCCGTGAAAAATACACTTTCAGGTCTGAAGAGGTAACACAAGTATATGGAGAAATATCGCACGAAAACTTAACGGGAAGGAAATTACGACGACTGCCGAGAAGCCTGTCAGCAAGCACTAATAAAGAGGGCCATCAAAGACACAAGGCAATTTCTTGAGAGAAGGTAACTCGCGACAACGATCGGCGGAGGCCAAGTGCATCACGTTTCGGCAACGCCCGGGAGCGTGATTAGTTTCCGACGGTACCTATACTCGCAGGCGGCTGCACGCATGGGCTCGGGAAGCGCTCGAAAATCCCCAGCAACAGGATATGCGGAGCGCGGCGATGCGGCAGCTGAGTTCACTCCAGCGGAGCAGGGGATTCTGGGATAGGAGAGAAAGGTGGAGGGATCAAAAGAGTGGAAAGAAAGGTACGAGACGGGAGAATATGTTGGTGACCGAGAATACAATGGGAAGGTTCACTCAATATTGTTACAGGTGGCTAACTATAGCGACAAATATCGACGGCGTACACGACTATAGAATCAAGTGATTTATGACGCTACGATGATGGGTAATAGATTCCTCTCCATTTTCCACAACTCCAGGTCCATTTATAAGGCGTAGAAAACTATTACGCTTCCTCAACGAGTTGGCGAGAAACTTCTTCAACTTGGGGATACAAAAGCTGGAGTACCGTCTTCAAAAGTGTGTCGAAAAAAATGGATACTACGTTGTAAAATAGGCAAAAGTGTTAGCTTCTCAACGATGTGAAAATTAATAACAAATAATTAACAAAGTTTTCAATTTGTAAAACCCATGGGAACCTTACTTTTGGTACAACCCTCGTACACCGATATTCACGCACTTCGTTTCCCACTGTTCTGAGAACCGAGTTCAGAGGAGGGTTCGACTGATGAGGAACATTACATTTCGTTATCCAGCTTAACCACACCTCGTACTGTTTGCTGTGTTACTTGCTTCTCTTGCAGCAAAGCTTACACCAAAGCAAACACCAAAGTTTACACTAAAGCAAACACATATCATCATTACTGGTATTCGGGGAGGAATAGGGGGAATGTTCCTCTGAGAAAAAACATGATTGACAGTATTAACCTGCTAAATAAAAAAGTTACCATTAATTGTCATACGAGTGATTTCCTTAGATCTAGTAATCAAACCACGGAACTTAGGCATTACGGATAGCATTGCAGTTTCTACAGCGGGCTCGAAATGTATAACTTTTACCGCTTGGAGCGACTTGTGCGCTGCTAGGTGGTTCTCTACTAGTTGCGGCTTCTTTTGATGTTACCACTGCTCTCCTGTTGTCATCCTAGATGAACGGCGAGGATCTGAATGCACCATGAACTTCGGTAAAACGTTCATGGGAATTAAGGGCCGTAGAGGTCTACGCTACGGAAGGCAGATGGTCCGGGGTTTGATTCCATATTTCCATATAATTTTCTAATTTAGGATATCGTTCGTTATTCATTCACCAGTTGATATTTTTCATGATGAAACTAATGTGAACTTATCCTACGTTCACGCTCCAGACTAGCGAATTACATCACAATTTCAAAGTTGCTAAATTACAACCGTGGAGAAATCAAGGCGGCTGACGATGCAACCAAGAGAAGCCTATCCTGGGTCAAATTCTACTGATATACTTCAATTACACCGCTGCACGAGGTTGGATGCACAAAAAAGCCGCTAAGAGCGGCTTATTCTCTTCAATAATATTTTTAACTGGTAATGGTTTATTAGGAAACCTTCTCTGCTTCCGATTGCCATTCTTGATGAAATGCAGGGTCGTAACACCTCACAGCCACGAACCACAGCAACATAAACGTGAAAAAAAGGGAAAATATAGGTGAATTTCAATACAAAAGAAGTCCTCTATGACATGGATAAAACAAATTGGTGGTGATGCTGCCGAGTGTGTCGGCGCGAGGGATACGCTGACATAGAGGGCGCACGAGTGGGAGGAGAGGTAGGGAGATGCTGGGAGCAACAAGGGGTGGTGCGGGAAGGAGTGTGGCAGGGGGTGGGGGATAGATAGCACGTGCTGCAGCATCGGGGGAGCGAGCAAGCACGGCGTGACGCATCCACCAGCCCCTCCCCCCTCTCCCTCCACAACACGCATCCGAGGCGCAGGAATTTCCGCTCGGCGAGAGGAGCTGCTCTACATGATAGGTTAAAGGGGGGGGGGGCGGTTTAGACGACAGTCGCTCTTTCGGCGACACGAGACATTAAAAAGCCCCGGGCGCCACGATCACGGGCCCGTAAAGAGGCCGCTCCGCCGCCTTTCCCCCTCAACCGTGATCGTCATTTTTTTTTAATTTTGATCGCCTATAAATACCTTTTATAAATTTAAAAAAATGTATAACGCACAGTAAGAACTAGCAGTGAGGATAAGGGAGGGTGATTAATGGCCTCAGTGCATGGGGCGAAGTTAAAAAAGCCCAATGTTACGCGATTAACCCCCAACTCGACCTTTCCCAAGCATGGTAGACTGTTGATCGCCTGATTCCGTTGATGCCATCGCTTAATTTGGGACAGGGAGTTTGTTAATGTCGAGTGAAAAAAATTATATTCCACTATTTACGCTGTAAAACTTTATCGGTGAAAAGTAGACATGAAATTTTCTATGGATGGCCACCGGGTAAGACTATTGAAGACATCCGACGCGTCGCGACGCGACGTTTCGAACGACCCTTTTTACTATTCTTTTCTTCCATTTTTAGTCAGAAGATGGCTTTGTTAATAGAGTCGTGGTTTAACAGTCGGCCTCAGCTTAAGGTGACTTCACACGCGCTCTCTTACGTTTAGACGGGACACGTTTCAAAAGGTTGAGGTCATGGAGTGTATAGCTCATACTTCGAATACTGTTCGTTGGTACGAGTGTGCTTCCAATTCCTTGAGCCCTAATTAGGACTCTGACTCCGGCAATGGGTAGAATCACCGTAAAGATTGATGCAATGGAATGAAGTCCATGAATCCAGTAATGCGCGTACAGTATTTGGATTATAATACTCCACATGTTGCTTCGGGAGTAGAATTACGCCCTGAAGGCTTTTTTTTCGCTGGAACTAGAGTAATGGCACCTTCTTTGCACCCTCTTTCCTACCCATATGTTTCTTGATTACCTATCATGAACACTACGAAAATTTCACGTTTTTAAACAACATAGTTTAATGTTAGTTTAAATAGTACTGAGATCAATCATAACTAAATAACTGTCCTTCGACAAAAGCCACAAAACTAAGCAAGCCTCAGACAAACGGTGTGTTGCAGAGATATAATTGGGTCCACACATACTCCCGTTCGTCGGAAAAATGACAAATCAAGGATATGACTGTGAGTAGAAGACACAAATCATCAGCTGCCATTGTTATCGCGGCTAGGAATTGGAATGAGGGTATTCCTCGACGCGAATATACGACGCATGGTCACAGTTGCAAAGCTTGTTGGAACCAAAACCAGGGAAAAACAATCAATGAACGAAAAACAACGAGGAGCCTCGTAGGACACCGTAAAGTGGCAGTCTGAATAATAAATCGTGAATGGAACGAGCGAAAAAATGAAAATAAAATATTTAACGGCGGAATGAACGTACGCATGCCGGCATGATTTTATCCTCCACATGAAGAAGGACAGTAATAGCGGAGAAACTCATTATTTCCACGAACAATTATGCACGAATTAGCGAAAGAAAAATCAAGACGTCGTCTTCCATTGTATTCAAGCATGGAACGTGCGTAAGAAAACTCGAGACTGGAAAAAAATAAGTTGTCAATTCAATTCTGAGCACCGCAATAACGTATTTTTTCATAACGTGGTGATTAGGCGCCACACACAACAAGTTTCACGGTAGGGATGTCAGTCCGAGAGCTCAAAAAGTTTTAATGTGATTTAATTTACGGCCCAAACGAAGAGACTTGAATGACGAGAAAGAAACGACGACGGACGAAAGTGATTAATTTTTTAAATTTAGAGTCGTAAAAGAACTTTGGAGAGAGGGTAAAAGACTGAAAGTTTCCTCTTAAAATAAGTTACACCCATTAGGTGATTAAATCTACTCAAATAAGCCTCCCCCAGTGCCAATTTCTTTTCAAAGGCTTCAACGTCATGAACCAAGAATTAATACTGATAAAAACATACAACGAGCAGCGCAATGCCTAAAGACAAGAGATCAAGGGACTAGAAAAGTATTAATGAAACTAGAGTGACTAATTGTAAGTTCAATTCATGAGCGAAAAGGAATTCAATTGTGAACGCCGTCATTTTAATGGAATGAATAAACTCAATACGAGAGAATGAGTGACGTAAAGCAATAAGGTTCAAATAAACGAATCACACAATATCCATAAAAGGAAAAATAAACAAAAACATATACTTAGCGAATCATTTAACAGCACTTACGTCTCCACCGCATTCCTTCACATCACAACGAAGACCTATTGTTATAAATAATTCATTTCCCGCAAATTTCCCTACGTTGTAAGTTAGAATAGGTACGTGAAAAATCACATTACCAAGTTAACTCGGGTCGCATACAGATCTTGTTAGCTCTGTACTGCGAAATATAGAGATGAATTATATCTGTTTTGTCCATTTCATAAAGTATGGTTCTTCTACACTCCCATAATTTTATTCCCTCATAAAGATAATAACTAGTTTTTATGTGGTTTCATTATCATGATATTATGGTAGGCACCGATCTAATACAATTTTCTACGCCCTTCTCTCCGTAGTATATCGTCTTTGTAAATCAATTCTCCTATATGGGAAACGGAAATATAGCTAAGTTCAAATATTACAACTTATATTTGTATTTAATTAAGGATAGCCTAGGATACCATCATGTATATGTAATTACATCTGGCATATTATTACAATCCATATAATCTCTCGCTAAAATTAATCTCAACAGATGTAATTTATTCTTTCAATGTAATATATGCCATGGCACAAGTGATCTCCAACTCTGTTCCACTTTGAATTCAAAGTAGAAACATTACATCCCGTACCTCATGTCCAACCGATTCGGGAGTCAATTTGAACAGGTGTAGACCTAAGTTCATCAATTACGATGTAATAATGAGATGGCGACACCTATGCTTAAAAAAGAAATTGCATATGTAATTCTACAATTAATCAATACCGAAAACCTTGCTGTTGTTAATTAAATACTATACCCCTGACATGGATGTAAATCAGAAAAAGAACAGTGCATACTTCATTATTTTTCCTTGTTATTATTTTTTTTGTTCAAACTAAAAGTTCGCTTTTATGCTACATCTTTCCAAGAATAGCTCGGCAGAGAGAAACTGAGACCGAAAATGTCTCCAAGAGTTCCAATTCATTTTTTCAATTATAACATAATTTTGTAATTATTTTACAATAATACATTGACCATAAAAAATTTATGCATTCAACCAGCACCTCATGTAACCTGGTGGAAAGAAACGGTAAAGGAACCCAATCTAAAGGGGAAGCCGGAAAGCTCTCAGGAAATACAACAGGGCGAGCGGAGGAAAGGGGAATTAAATACGAGCGAGAGGAGTAATAGGAGGGTACAGACGCCATCCCCTTCCCATCCCCCGTCTTTCACATGGCTCCGGGGAGCCAGAATGCACCAACCAACGCTGGGGCGCCTCTGACGTGCTCGGTGCAAGCGACTGAGACAAGATAAGGGTCTAGGAGTGCGGAGAAATACGGGGGCAAGGAGAGGGGAGGCGACTTGGAAGGTTGACTCGATTGCAGGGTATGGGAATCGTGAAGATGGAAGAAGAGAGACGAATGGACAGCACAAAGGATGAGCGGTTATCCAGTGCACCGGTTCAGTATTTCAGTTTTTCTTAGATGCGGGTGTGGGTTCAAAGTAAATAAAATTAAAAAAACGCTGCATTCTGGGAAGAGTGGTTAAACCTCAGGCAAAACAGCGAAACCACATTTATACACACCTACTACGTAAAACCGAAGGTAAGTGGCTCGATTCACAGCGCAAGGATTTATCTCTCACGCCAATTAATGTAAATTAACCTCCGTTTACTCGGCAGATTCGAGCAAGGCGGGTCTAAAAATATAATTGCACAGCATGACCTTTAAAATAAAGCCTATTAAGTACCATGAGGCCTCAAAAATTATTTAATATAAAAAAGTTAATTTAAAATTGTTTTTTTTTGTTCCATTTCGTTAAGTATTCCCGCGTTCTTAAGAAAAACTTTCATCGACGAGGAACACCTCTAAAAAAGCTGCAAAGTTCAAATAAAAAAAATATAGATAGAAAAAACCGCGGTTGCGACAAGAGAAAGACTTCCGTTGTAAAACATAAGTTCATAAAGTAAACTATTTCAGTATAAAACACCAATTCAGAGGAAAATACCGTTTAAATCTATTGAACCGGTGCACCAAAGTACACCCGCGTTTTAAGAACTATTTTCATTGACGAGAAACACCACTTTTTTTAAAGCAGGCTAGATAAAAATAAGAAAGATTGTACAAGCAAAAAACCGCCGTTACGGCAAGAGAGAGACTTCCGTTGTTAAACAAAATAGTGATAAAATAAACCATTTCTGCATAAAAAAAAACACCTCAGTCACAAAGACCGTTTCAAAATCCCAAGAGAACCGGTTCACGATTACATGAACCGGCCACCCCTACGGTCAGACCTTACAAACTAACCGCAGACAAACGGCGGCTTGCCGCGGGGGCGGAGGATTTTCACGGGGAAGAGTGCAAGGGTCGCGTGGAGATATAGGGTGCGGAGTTGGGGAGCGGAGATGAGGAAAATTTGCATCCAGCAAGAAAATGCATGGCTGAGGGTAAGGAAGTAGCCCTGGGTGACGTATGGGGGAACCCGATGAAAAACCCTAAGTGCCACCGCGGCTTTAGAGACAGAAGGAGGGGAGGGGGGTTTAAACCCTCGGGGGACGTAGTTTCCATGCAGGAAGGCAGGAAGTGAACTCTTGGTTGGTGTTGAGACAGATAAAGGTAGAAAGATGAGCCTCATATGCCAGGAAGTACGTCTTCCCTCTTTCCCTCTCTTTTATAACTGGGGCAATAACATGCGAATACGAGCAGAAATTTTTTTAAACGCCGTTTCTTCCCTCAGATGATTTAAAAGGACAGGTTCGTCGAGGAAGTAAATTCTAAATCATTCCTTCCGAAAGAATAGAAAATAACAGAGCATACAAGTACAACCTCAACGTGAAAGTGAGATATTGGAGGAAGGAGGAAGTGAGATATTGGGCAGTCCATCCAAATTAATGTTTAACCATTGAGCATAAAAGTACGCCTTCAATGTAAAATTAGCCCACAACAGCCACTCATTCCGAAGAGAAAATTAAGACATAAATTGTAGGGAAGTAAATTGCTTTCGGTAAACAATAAGACACAATTTAATCTATCGAAATTATGGAAAGGATTAGGTCCACTTCCACCTCCAAATGACAAGATGTATTATAAAAAATCGCCAGGAACTATTCTTTTAACGATCATTGTTCCACGAGGTCACGCTGGGCTATCGATGAAAAAATCTTTCTCAAGAACACGCAGCATTTATTCGTACATAAGAGAGAGTATTGGGTCACGTTTGTTCACGGAAAAAACTGCATCAGCACATGTTCCGTAAAACAATACGCATTCTCTCGTCACGCAAAGAGTGAATACACAAATATTTCATGAGCCAATAGAAAGAAGACGATTGCTCAACCGTTCCCCTTACGGAAACTTTACTTTCTTGGGGAGGGAAGGGTCCTGATGAACGGGTCATTATGCAGTTAACCGACCAGCTATCACAAGACTGCAGATGTTAAATGTCAGCTACATAAATAACAAGTTCTTCCAAAATCTATGGGGTAGAACTTCGGTATTCCCAGTCAACGAGGATAAATACTGAATCGTCCATACTGTAACTTGTCTAGACATACAGATTATCCCTAAGATAAAGAATAAAATAAAAATAAGATAGTAAAGCACTCAGGGCAATTTACTAATACAATTTCTCACAATCGAGATAGAGATACCCTTAGCACAAACATTTCAATTACTTCCTTCACCGTGAGTTTTCAAACACATCGATACCATGAAATGTTGCATTTATAAGTAAATAAAATTAGCGCGTGAAAATTCTACATTAATAATCAACCTCACGACAGAGAAGGTTCCAATCACTTCTAACAACACCTCACCTCAAAAATCTACGTATTTCAGAGTAAGTCGATACGCCTCGATAAGGGATATAAGAAAGCGAGTGCCAATCCAAATGGGACTTCCCGGGAAAAAAATGTAAGGTATATATTTCCTTTAGTTACATTTATCTAAGCATTGTCATAACTGTTTACTTCTGAATAAAAATGATCTACAAGGATATCTATATGCGCTAATCGCAGCGAAAAAAAGGAGAAAATAAGGCAAAAAAACCTGAAGAAACACAATTAGTGCCTACCCGGCGAATATACTTCGTTAAGAGTTCTCGGGATCGCCACCGGGTCAGGAACTTCATATCTGTGAGCTCACAGCCCTGAGGACGATGACCGAGTCGGACATCGAAACGTCGGCTGTTACGCAGTTCCTGACCCGGTGGCAATCCTAAGAAAAAACTGCTAGGATCAACCGAACTACGGTTTACTGTGATAATCCCATGGATCATAGAAGGTAATGAACTTAAATTATGCAATAGCATCAATATCACCATATTGACATTATACATTTTAACGATAAAACCATGGCGGGAAATAATAATGCATCTAGGACCTTTAAGACAGGAATTCAATGCGCAAGCCAAATTACAGAAAATAACAAAATTAGAAGATTCAATTATTCCAAAGTCAAAGAATATTGACAAAAACCACTTAGAAGGTTGCCGAAAAAAGCAGATAATAACACATCTAAAATCAGGCTTATGGAAGAATTGCTCAAAAAGTCAGCACTTCATCGCCATTGGTAGGCCGAGTCTGGCAACAGGCTTTGAGGATTTGAAACACGCTAAGGAAATACCAGAGCTACTTGAGAGCGTTTTCGACCCAAGAGCAGCCTGCTGCACCGAAGTGATCCATCAACATGCCACTTAAGAAAAATCCAGTGTAATCTAATCTTCGCTCAAGTTAGTCATTACTCACGAACATTAAACCTTCCTTGGCCTTCACCTATAGAAAAAGGCGAAATGGCTGCAAATAAAGCAATACAATCATCTCTATCTAATGAACAACCGACGATGAGAAAAAATGTTCGAAAAGAGGAGGAAACTCGACCGAAATGATTACACATGCCCATACGTTCACTATTAAATAGGCACACAGGTCAATAAAATGATTAAGGAAAATGGTTAAAACAACATAAGAATACACTATAAAATCCATAAGCATACAAAAAACGCATGAAACTTATTCTGTATACCGCCTCTAAAACAATAACAAACCAAAAAGATTACAGCAACAGAAAACCTTCAATAATGAACTAAAAATAAGCCAAATGAAAATCCTAACGGAAAATAAATAACCTTCAATAAGAGCGAAGTATAAACCTTCGCATCAATGGAAACCGATGAAGCGTAGTCTCCCACAACAAGATTAATCTACTGAGGAAAAAAGGCTAGGTGGAGCGTTAGGGATGGTATTCGTTGCAGGATATTGGAGAGCCCTCGAGGGGGCCGGGCGATTGAAAAACTAGACATGAGTCGGGGGGGCAAGGGCGGTAGGGTCGCGGGGGAGGGATGCGGACCCTGATGGGGTGGGGACAGGCGTGGGCGAACGCTGGGATGCGCAATGTTTCGTGGGCGGCGACGGAAGCGCCCTCTATACGGGACCCACCGAGAGTCACATCCGCGCGCGGCTCTTTGCATATCGGCAACAACCACCGCATTAGCCTTTCGTAGCCCCACGCTACCGGAAGGACGGGGAGCACACGCATGGCGTATTATGTAAACCCATCTCTCAGACCGTCCCACACATGAGCGAAACCTCCTCCCCGCCTTCATATTTCCCTCTCTATACAGTAACCAGCCCGCCGAATATGAAAAGGATGAAAAACCAACCAACCCACCTCCAAAGTAGAGAGGCATACCATCCCAGGCAGTGGCGTAACTAGGAATATGCTTTGGGGGGATGAGGGAGCATTGGGGGGGGGATTAGTGGGGGCAACCCCCCCAGGAAACGGAGATTTCAGGAAAATTTTTGAAAAATAATAATACGCCTGAAAATGCCTTTTACATCATTTTGTCACTTAAAATTTAACTTTTAGCAGATGCAGTTATTACATATCAAATCCAGACAAGATTTTCAACATTTTTGAAGTTGATACTCTTTGAGGTGCGTTAGGTAGCTATAATGAAATAATAAATTTTCCGCCAAACACGCGGAAGGTCCCTGGTTCGATCCCTGGCAGAAAAAGCTTTTTTTAATTACTTTTCAATATTTCTTCAAGCAAATTGAGTACATCAACAACTCTCTTCTTTAGAAGCAATTATTTGCATTTTAAAGCGTTACAATTTACACTTCCATTGACTTCCACACTCCATCAAGCTCAAACCATTTTGATCGCAGTTCACAAGTATATTACGGGTAGACTTCCATCCCTTAGCCGCCAAGGACTGCCAATAATTTTTTATAAAAACGATTTATTTTCATGCCTGACATAAATAATTGTTGAAACGAAAAATATCTCAATATGTGCTTCACATCGAAGGCTGTCTTGTCTAAGTATAGAGCTCACAATCGTTTCGGCTATAAACAAGTAACTTTCACGCATGCATATTAAGGGGCTAGTTCATTTCCCACCACGATCTTCGAAAGTTTTCAGCCGAAATTGACCTAGGACCCCCTTCGAGTTTTGAAATTTAAACTTTTCAATCAGTGGCAAGAGCTATACCATCAGGTAACCATGATCCCTAAAACGCAAAGTAAGGTAGGCACTCAGAATGTGGACAGTGCAAAGAATAAAAAAATTATATATTGCCTTTTCAAGTTTTATGGGCTAACCATGTCGCCATTAACGTGATTTTACCCCAATTACAGAATTCAAAAGCTAATCCCTCAAAAATTAGTTAGTTTAAGAGCCTAAGTTTTGTTTTTATGATTCTAATGTACTCGTGAATGAAAAGAATTTTTCACTCTTTCAAAATAAAATTTAAAAATTGCAATTCACTGGCAGATAATGGAGCAGTTCCATTACATGGCCCTTACTAACTCAAAATATGTTTCTAATGGCATAACGAAATTTAGATCTTTAGTCATACGAAATGCATAATGTAGTATTAATCTAATTCTCCTCACACTTTGATCAGAATAACCATAAGAGCCTTAAAAAAATTCTGATTTTTTTAATTGCAATAACCGGAAAATACAGTATGGAGAGCCCAATTATTTTCAAGGACAGTCAACAGTGTGCCAACAATTGGAAGCGCATATTTTGGAATTTTCTTGAGGTTGACATTTCCGTCTTCCCTCGGAGAAGCCACCTCAACACATACGATGGCCGGCACATTAGAGGTGGGATTTTCGGTTCATTTCCGTGATTCGATTCATTCGGTTCTATTCATGTGAATGAACTGTTCTTTCATGTCGTTCATAAAGAATCACATGAACCAAATGAACACCGCGAACCGAATGAACAACGTGAACTAAATGAACTCTGCGAACCGAATGAACAACGTGAACAAAATGAACTCTGCGAACTAAATGAACAACGTGAACTAAATGAACTCTGCGAACCGAATGAACAACGTGAACTAAATGAATTCTGCGAACTAAATGAACAACGTGAACTAAAGGAACTCTGCGAGCTAAACGAACAATGTGAATCAAATGATTGCAATGAAGCGAAATAATCCAGAGTTAACCGAAAACATTGAAGGCTGTACGCATGAACTTACATAATTATGTATGTAATTATTAGTAAGAATATCTTCATGAGTATATGCATATAAAAATTTAAGGTAATAATCGAGAAATACGACTAAACATGTTTCCTTCGTATTCGGTGATTCATTATTAAATTAGATTCTATTAATTGGCGTTACACCATAAAGAAATTTTCCCTAAAACAGACAGACTTATCGGGAGCAAAGTGGTCATGAAATTATTCCGGGTAACTCACGCAACACCTCTGACAGCGGTGTTAGCAATATTGTTAGGCATCATGGCGCACGCGACCCCTACAACATACGGGTGAAACGGGATAACATTTGTCATATTAACTCTAGGAAAAAAGTGATTTTATGAAAAATTCAGCGACGAACCTTAAGCTGCTCAAAGAAAGAATTAAAGCCCGAGCCACCTGGCATTATGCGTCAGTCTCTCAGAGGGCTTTTAACCTTTTAGCATCAAAAGAGAATGATCATGATGCTACTGCAATGCAATCAATTACGCTACAAAAAATTAGTTAATGAAACCATAGTGACATAGAAAATAAAATAAATGTTTCACGAAGTAATTCAAGAAGAGGCAATTAAGATTTAACCTCTCAAGCGAGTATATATACGTCCTAGATATTCCGTTCTTATACAAAACATTTAATAAGGAATATTGCTATTCTTGTCTCATTGAATTTAAGTAATTCCTATTTTTCAGTATATTCCTATTGATATGTTTTCTTATGTATCAACTGTCGGAGGATGAAGAACGTTAAGTTCCATAGGTTCCATATAATAAGCGAGTAATTCATGGAATATTCACTCTCAACCAGTGCAGTGCAGGTGGATTCAAGATTGTGACAAGAAGGGGGCTAGGTACCTGGGGTAACCTAGGTAACGTGGGGGGGATTGGGAGTAAACCTTCCCCGACAACTGAACAAAATTATTATTTTCTATAACTCTAAATATAATGGTGTATTAAAAAACTCAAGATATAATGGTAATATTTAGAGGCTCTCTGGATCCGCCACTGCTCTTAAATGACTAGAAAGGCCTACCCAAGTAACATTGACCGTTGGGCCTCGGTTGGGGAACCGTAGTCACGGTTGGCTCATTGTGGGTGGATATGCCTACCAAATTCCACTGTTGGCCCAACGCAGATATTGTTTGTCGGCCCAACGAAACGGTTTATGCTGTTGGCCCAACGGAAATCCCCAACGATGGCCCTACGAAATGGATTATCATTGGGCCACTGTTGGGACATCATAACATTATAGTACGGTTGCATAAGTTGCAGGATACGGTTCACATGGTTCCCTAGCAACCTAACAACCAAAACTTGTTTGGTTGTTAGGGATTGCTTTTATATGTTAATCATTCACTATGTCTTTGTGATAGCAGTTAAATAAAATAAGTCGAGTGCTTCTAACAAAAATAAGGCATTGACCTCATTTGGTAAGTCTTACAAAACTGGCATTCCTAAAATCATGTTACCTTAAACAGATAGTTTCGTGGAATTTTAAACTTTTCATCATTAATTTAGATAGATCGATATGTATATTTTTTCAGATTGTGGCATATCTAGTACAAGTGGAAGTTTTAATGAAAACAGTGTTTCAATGGACAAAGTGAGTGATTTAGTCCTCTCTGAAGAGAATGAGATTGAATTTGTAGGAGTAAACCTAAATAACAACTGCACAATTATTATTTTATGGAAAATACATCAACTATATTATACTCAATCAGTGTTTCTGTGATTCCTATTAATATCCCTAAATCTTGCACTTATTAATCCAATTGAGTAAAATGGACTAAACTTAACAATTTCGTTACCGAAGACCAGAGAATAGGAATTGTGAAGGCAATTGAATCAAATAACTCAGGGGTGTACATCTTGCAGTGTGACATGTTTGAAATTAAGGAGGATTTCTTTGAATTACCTCTTAGAAGTGGTACCATTGGTATATTTGTAGTAAAAAAATTAGTACCTGGATGCAAATTGCACAGTCCACCCAGATTTTATCTAAGTGTGTTTTGTTGCCCTACAAAGAAGATGGACAGTTTTTGTGTGTGCCATATTGTAATATGGAAAGGTGCTGTTGAAATTTTCCTAATTTTGTCGTAATAAAAAGTGTCCTAATTTGTGAAAATAAAAGTTGGGGACCTTCTGAACTGATATTGATTTTTTGTTTTCCACTTTTAACCACTGTAACCTTACTTTGTCCTATAGCATTGATTGTTAATGTATTTAATTTCATTTTGATTTATCGGGAGTTAAAGGTAAAGATTCTATGTATGTACCGGTATCATATCAAGTGAGAAGGTAAATTAATTTAACTCTCATTCTATAAAAATGAGGAATGCCAGTAAAATATAGCTTTCGTTGGGAAACGGATGGCAGAATTGAAAAGGGCCAACGGTGTATCGTTGGAGAGGGGTTGGCCTATAGTTGGGAATACGAAGGCCCGACTGTAATGCTCTGTTGGCCCATCGTTGGGGAATCGTTGGTTGGGATACGGTTGGCGAGGTGGCCAAATCATACCATGGGCCAACCGCTGTGTCCCACCATCTGCCAACAGAGGGCCAACCAAAAATGTTACTTGGGTACTGTCATCCGCGGCTCGCGAAGTAATTCAAGACCTTTATACTTCTACTACTCCGACTAGTGATGAGCGATAAATCGCTAACTGTGATTGAATCACCGTTACTGAAAAGTAGCAGTCACTGTCGGTGATTCAATATTCGAAATCACTGTGATCGGTGATTCAATCACTGGATTCGGTGAAGGTAGCTCTGGCTGCTACCAACACTACCAAGTGATATGCGATATATCGCCACCTGTGATTGAAGAGAAGTAGCCGATCACTGCCGGTGACTAAATCACCAAATACTCGAAATTACTGCGACTGTGAATACGGTGAAGTTAGCTTCGGCAGCTACCATGATGCTACCAATAGTAAAATAAGGATGTCTTATTCATCTTTTATGATAAATAAGACATTCTGTGCGAAACATACAGCTAAAGCTTTGAATCATGATGGTTTGATTATAAATATGTATAAAAAATGATTGACCCTTATCAATTCTTTTACCACATCAAATTTAATTAATTATTGTAATATAAACTCGAAATTAGAACTATTCCCTCAAAATATATTTTGCCTAATTTTACAATTTTCTATAAGTTTATTTGTTCCTATTGAGGAGAGCTCATTCCTTGGAATTGGACAAAGTAGCAGGAATAGTAGCGCCACTAATCACCGATGACTTTTAAGAGTGATTCACCTCGGTGATCGCAATCACAGTTAAGAATCACCGTTACTGATGAGTAGCAGTCACAGGTAACGAAGTGATCCGAAAATCACAGTTCCGCTCATCACTAACTCCGACGATTGTTCAAATGATTCTTCGATTCTTACACGATTCTTCAATTCTTATGATTCTTCGGTTCTTAAACGAATCTGCGATTCTTAAATGATTCTTCGATTCTAAATGATTCTTCGATTCTAAATGATTCTTCGATTCTAAATGATTCTTCGATTCTAAATGATTCTTCGATTCTAAATGATTCTTTGATTCTTCATGAACCACACGATTCTTTATGAACTCTTTGAACGAGGAGCGTATTTCGATTCATTCGGTTCATGCCAATGAACCGTTCAAAATGAACGATTCATTCATGAACGACACAGCTCTACGGCACATAAAACAAAAAAGCATTAAAAAAAACAAGGCCGTCCAAAACAACATGCACGCGGAGACGACATCGCGGGACCGTGTAAAGCAGACGGTCAATCATCCCGTGAGAGAGAGTCTCCGCGGAGAAGCCTCGGCAAGTGCCTCCGGCGGAGGTAAAGGATGACGACGGAGGAAACGCGAAGGGACGAACTTAATGTTATACGGGCACATGCACGAACTCAGGCATCGCGGGGGCCGTGACCCACTGCGGCATATGAATTACCCTGACACCGGGCGGGGCGAAGACAATTGGGGGAGGCGCGTGACAAGATAAGGAAAAGGTCTCAGGAACGACAAAGGAGTGCGGAGGGGTGGAGGGAGAGGCGGTCCGCCCCCGGGGGCCTCTGGGGTCACGTGAGGCGGAGGCCGCGGCAGGAGAAGCAGAAGGCGTAGAGCAAGAGGGCGAGGAAACCACGATAAGAATCCGAACGAAAGAAAAAGGTGAGTAATAAGGTGAGGCCAAAACCAATGGGGTGGCAGAGAGAACGAGGGGAGAGAAAAAAAATTATGGTTCCGAAGTTGAGTTTTCCGATTCGATACAATCTCGGCCCCGGTAGTCCAGAAGACGTTCTTCAGATGCTTACTTGTTTGGTGTCCTCCGTTCAATATAGTTAATACCAAGGGGACTGCTAAGAGGAGGCCCAATTCCATCCCATAGAAGGCTGATTTCTGTTGCCACTTCGGTCGCATTTTAATCGGATTTCAAAAATGTCCGCGGCGCGGTGTTGAGTGCAATTCGATCCACTTTTATCCAATATTTAAACAGTATAATGCTTGTAATTTCGGAAAATGGCATTGAGCTTTTATGAGTTTGATAGATCACGTCATCATGTGCTTAAATTTCGATTAACACCCCTAATATAATCTTATTTCCTGGTGAACCCCGGATCATTTCGTACGTCCGCGACGCGAGTGACGACTTTTGTAAACCCATTTACATGAGCGGTGAGTGACAAAACATTTAGATGCCGAGTTGAGGATCCTCATTTGTTATATTCGTTGTTATGACGGAGGAGAGCGACTGAGTTGGCTACGCAATTGCGTGATATCTCAGGCAACAGTAGACCACGAGAAATGTACTATCCTTGAACAATCAACGCAAAAATTCGTAAGCAAGCACAAGCATCAACGTAACTAATGATGTATGACTACTATAGCAGATGGAAGAAAAATTTAGAAAATGAGGGGAATAACACAAGGAAAATTCATTTCGCCAACTTTTGCATTATCATTTTTCTTTTAGGTTTTATCACATTACCATTAGTTTCAAGAGAAAAAAATTATAAGGTATATAATCAAGAATTCTAATGCTGGCTGATATTGTCTAGAAGCCGAAAATTGCTATGATTATGTGCAAGCTGTCTGCATCACTCAGAAGTTTATCTACCTGAACTATACCTTTTTCACTACATGTCATAGGAATAAAGAACTATCTCGATAACGAAAAATAGAAGCTGACAGCAGATAATGATTTTTAAAGAGTAGCAGAAGCAATTAAAACAAGTCACTAATATTACCACAATTTTCGCTTTAAGATTAATAAATAACTACAATGAATTTAGAATGATTGGATGAAAAATAGACAATTATATCGAAGCACAACAATTAGCATTTAAAATAAGGTCTCTGTGAACATTTAGATTATCTTTTCTCACGCCTTTCATTCGTCAAATCATGCAATTAGAGAAAACACAACCAGATTCTGGGAAAAAGAAAAATCTCCTCCCTCCATGCATGAAATTTTCAATAATTACCAGGCCTAGATCATCAACGATGACGTCAACGAATGCTTGGAAATCACCCAAAAGGATAGGAGCATTAAAATTTCCTATTTCGGATCACATACTAGGCCTTAAGTTGCAACTACGATTCGAAGGGGGCGGAAAGATGAAATGTAGTAGAGAACCACATGGAAAGAAGAAAGACCCCGGAACAAACTAACTGGAATCAATAGAATACCTCTGGGAATCGAGTAATCATCGAGCCTCCTAATTGATCCCTGCTCCAGTGGACTGACCAACAGAGGACAGGCGACAACGTCGAGCATCTTGAGCAAACTATCCGCCTTCGGGGTGCATGGACTTAAGGATACGCACATAGTGAATACACACATAACATGAACTTTGACCAGTAGACAGAACATTAAGTTTTTTCTCTAGAATTATATCCATACAGGAATGAACCTCATAATTACCGTAAGTAAAATGCAAATTCGTAGCAAAACTGTTAAACTCGATGAATCGATTTTTCTGTTCGGTTAGGATTCACTAAAGTTGAGAAAAACGATAAAAAGAAAGGTAGTACATTTTGTCAAAGCAATCATACATCGGATAAAATAAACGGAAAGGGAAACGAAGGACGCGAAAAGAAGAACTACGTAATATGGACATGTATGGACACACATGCTCAAGATGTGGACACATTGGCTCAAGTTTCCGAGATCTTACATGCAGATTAATTAATATACAATTATTAATTACAGGAAAACATAAGACAACTAAGGGAACTTAAATGTAATCAACCATTCAATTCTTTTAATAAGTTCGCAAATACAGCCTAATCAGGAAAGAAAATGTACATCGTCGGGCTAGGAATAGGACATGTCAATCTTAGGAGGGTGTATACGAAGTAATAGTAGTAGTATTCACTTAGTATTATATACGTGAAAATTTAATCAGGCGTGTTATTACGCCGGGTGTACCGAAAATAACAGGGAAATGATTTCGTTTATCTCTAACACCAACTAACCTGCCGTAAGTGGGAAAAATGGTGGCTACCCGAAGGAAATTCACGACGCCCCAGAAAGGTTCACATCAGATAATAGTTATAACGTCTTCAATACGAAACCTCTACGCTGAAAAGATTGAGGAGGAAAATTGAGGATATAGTATCATTCAGCTTATCTGGAGGCGCACTTATACATCTTGTGAGATGAAAAAAGGCCACACAATTTTCCCAGAAGACGGGTTCGATGTGAAAAGGAAACTTCATCGGAATATGCGGTGGGAGGAGCAATTGGAAGATTATTCTCCATGAGTATAAAAAAAGACGATGAGTAAAAAAAATAAGAAGGGGAAGGAGAATGCACGGAGAACGTAAACGGCGCCTACATAAACAAGTGCGGTGAATATGTGAGGAGTGGGTGAGGATAGGAGGAAGTGACGCAGACGAGTAATAATAATATAGTGAAACCTGTATCATGCGACCACTCACGATTCCAAGGCAAAATTAGTCGTTATGAGGGTTATTCGTTTGACAGGGTGGAGAGGTCTGAATAGGTTTTGTCTTTTACACATGAGGCAGTGAAAAGCAAAGAGGTGTAAGGGCCATAAGCTAACTTTTGTGTAAAACCGGTTTGAAGTTGAACAAAATAGTTTTTACCAAGTACTTGTTTTAAATCCCGCTAAATAGCAGCACCTGTCAAAGCTACCACTAACATCTCCTTGCCAACAAAGAGAGTAGGCTTTCCCTGGCATGTGATGTAGTTAAATCTAAATTTTATCGTTTTTACTTACACCCCTTTGCTTCTCACTGCCTCACATGTGGTTACAAAGGACTACGCGGCTGGATTGAAAAAAATGGGAATAATACTGGGTTTTCTGGCAGAAAAAAAGGATAAAGAAACAATATGGTTTTGACGTATTTTTGCTCGGTAGGAGAGGTTTCGCTGGTTTCACCGTATTTTTAGTTAAGATTCGGCATTAAGATTACTAGAGGTAATTTCACCACGATATGAATAATAACTTTGTAATATTATATACATCTTTTTGTCATAACGACCGGATTGGGCATTTACTGAGCCATTATCAATCGTAGAATAAGGCGCGGGTTTATTAGACCATTTTACTGGATTTAACCTGATAAGTTTATTAGAAATTCGTGAAGGAGCGCTTGATATGTTGGTAAGGTTTGACACGGAATATTACTATCTACTCCTAATCAGAAACCACGCATTATTATTCTAGTGAAACAAAGCTTATTTTTTCTTACTAGCACGCTATACACTGTTTTTGTAAAAAACTTGTCTTTTAAAAACCTACTTAAAATGAATTTTTATTTCCTACTTTTTAGTGGTGAATCATGCAACCGATTAAACCAGGGCTGTTAAAGAAATGTACGCCAAAAAATTACAACGCCATTCATTGAGAAATTTTAAAATTATTTTTCCAATTGGAAATTTAGTAAATTAATTAGAATACATAGGAACAAAATTTCAAACGCCTGATTACTGAATACTACACAATCAACAGAAGCTAGGAATCGCGCAATTTATGAAGCCGATCCGACAATGGGAAGTGGGTTACAAATCAATTCCAAGATTTCATCGTTGAAAGACAAACAGATGAAGCAAGTTAAGAAAAAGCGAGAAAAACTCATTTCGGACGGCCGGGTTTCGAACCGGGATTTCCCAATTTCCTGTCAAGTACGCTACCAGTTACACCTGAACTGCTATTTTGTTCGAATCCCTGCTAGGCCACATAATTTTCTTCGAGGCCAGTTCCGCCCTAATCGTGACGAGGGAATCTCACAGCTATCGACACTGCGCTATGTTTTTCACCATCCTCAACTAAGCCAGCCAATAAAAAGTGTGTAAAACTCATTTGACTTGGCCGGGCTTCGGTCCCGGATCTCCCAATAACCGGACAAATATGCTAACAGTCAGTGGCGCCGACTCCATGGGGCCTGAGGGGGCCCGAGCCCCCTCAAAAATTCGTTATGGGTGTGAAGAAAAAATGTGCCAGGCTTGCCGATTTTCCCCGGAGTGTCCAGATAATGAGATTGGAGTTATCATGGTTCTAATGTTGATCATATGACTCTTCTAAAATGCTTAAAAAAAACTTAAAACTCACTACTTATAAAATTTCCCGGGGCAAGATCCCCGGTTTGGGCCCCCCCAATATTTTTTTCAAGTCGGCGTCCCTGCTAACAGTTACACCTGGCCGACAATTGGGCTCGAATCCAGGCTAAGCCACATGATATTTTCGAGGAGAAAGCGTGAAGTGTGAAGCTTACAGCTATGATTCTCTCCATCCTCAACTAAACCAGCGTAAGCAGGTCCCTAAAATCTCTGCCAGGACCATTGGAGTTTCTACCTCTTCCTTCCCCAGAACCTCCTTCGTGACGGAGACGAGATGAGGAGGGAGAGACGGAGGAAGAAAGAGAGGATAGGAAGGGAGAGCTTAGGAACCCACGTCGTCGGCGAGCTGGCAGAGCGCCATGATATTTTTAAGACAATGAGAAAGCGATAGGGGAAGAGACGCAGAGAGAAGGCGAGCAGTCTTCTCCCCTAACCCCCTTAACACTAACCCCACGAAGGAGGAAAAAAAAACAAAACAGAGGGACTTGAGACAAAACGAAGGAAGAGGGACTAACGAAGTAGATTCCCTAAGTTTTCCCCCGAGACAGGAGGGATGGAATGACGATAAAGAGTGCAAGAGACTGGGAGGAAGTGTCGCGCGGGACAAGAAGTGAGGAGCTACGAGGTGGACAACTGGTAGGGGAGCGAAAAGATGAGGCGGGAAGGTGTCACTGTTTGCCTCTTGATGCGTGTGGTGTAGGC
This sequence comes from Ischnura elegans, assembly GCF_921293095.1. Taxonomy (NCBI): domain Eukaryota; kingdom Metazoa; phylum Arthropoda; class Insecta; order Odonata; family Coenagrionidae; genus Ischnura; species Ischnura elegans. The sequence goes on along the minus strand of NC_060254.1, from coordinate 62,711,027 downwards.
ATGGGCGACGCTCCAAGGGAAGGACCGATTATTTACTTATGAAAGCTGAAAGGCACGAAAAATGCGTGGTGGATAAAAATTAAAAGGATACCTCTTGATAATGACCTGGAAACGTTGAAACCGGTCGATTTTTTTCATTAATACAACATAGATTAATTTATCTATTTTTTATTATTATTATTATCTTTTTATTCATTTTATTAATATTATCTAATCATTATCGTTACCTAGTTATTACTCAAGTCAAGATTTCACCAAGTATCCTCGCCGACTATTGATTTCAATAATAATGCGTGCTCGGAATGGATGAAAATTAAGGTATAAAAATGATTGATTGGAAACATTAATTAGTATATACTTTATAAATATATAATAAAACGTAAAATTTCATTTACATGAGATGCTTTAATAAGAAAGTATAAACTTGATTTTTCACATCATCATCATCATCACTGGTCAATAATTCTCAATTTGGTTTGACGCAGCTCTCCTCTCAAATCCCCTATCTTATCTTTTCACGTATTTCTTCTCGTTTACATCCTTATTTAACAGTTCCATACATGTACTTCATTCGAGGTCTTCCTTTCCGTTCTAGCCATTTACTTGTTCCTTGACGATTGTATTCCTATGCATAATGGTTTTTCATATGCAAAATAAAAACTTATCCAAATTACACTACCCATTAAGGAAGGTTGGTTTGATTCCGCCCGCACTTCATACAAAATAAGGTGTGGAAGTAAATCAAATTTTACTTTCAGCAGAAGTCCTTAAGTAAAACGAAGTATTATAGCTGATGAGGTGTGACTGATGCATTATGCGAATGATAGCAGAAACTACAATATCCACTTGATATTAGTTTGACAATCAAGTGATACAGTTGTGTAATTTCGACTGGGATTAGTCTTCTTTTAACAAAAGCACCTAAGATCACGGCTTGAACGTCCCATCCGACGGACGGAGAGCTACACTTGATAAGCCCTCCACACAACACTCAAGCAAGGACAGGACAACCGTTGAAATATCTGTCACCGCCGGGATTTGAACCCGGACTAAATGAATGGGAAGTCAGAACACTAGCCACCACACCAACCCGATTCCCTATAACGTAACTTTTCCATCACATGATATCATTACAAAGCCTAATCAGTGCCTACTTCTGAGTGAGAATAATATACAGTAGATTCCGTTTTATGGGTCCACCGGTTACTTGGGGCAGCCGCTTAATTGTGGCAGATCTTGAAGAACAGAACCCAATAGAGGAATATCCCAGAGTATTCTCCGCTTAATTGGGACATCATGCCGCTTTATTGGGCCATGAGTTGTCGACATAGACTCTATACTAGCGACGAAATTAAAATTTTTTGTTTTCAGAACACTATTTTTTATATTTTCCTCCTTTGATTTACACTTATTTTTCACAAATGTTCCTATTCTTGCCCTATTTTGAAAGCTCTTGTTGTTATACTATCCGCAAGACGATAGGACTTTTCTTTAATAGGACTTAGAAAAAGACATAAATTCAGCGTCGCCCGTGGCTGTGAAAAATATTTTTAACAAAAATGTGATAATTCTTAAAATGATAATAAATTAACTAAAATCGCAGACTTATTAATCAAATTAATAGTTTAATAAACTTATGTTGCATTATAAACATTCTTTAGTCTTCTTTCTATCATTTCAACGTTTGTTTATGCCCATCTACAGGATAGTTCGCCTAATTGGGGCAAAGTGCACAAGTCCCGATATGTCCCAATTGACCGGAATCTACTGCAGTAGGTACTACTATTCAACAGAACTTATGTTCAACGAGGACTGGACAGGAGAGGGCGCAACTGTTTGTGTCTTGATACGTGTGGTATTCGGGGGCAATACGAGAGAGGACGAACACGACGCGCGAGCATATAGGAGAGGGATGGGGGACGAAACCGCACAGGTGACGCGAGACGTGGGACCCGAAAGATGTGAGATGAGGGGGAGAGGAGGACGCTTGGAGGACGGGGGAGGGGAAAAGAGAGCGAGGCCGAAGGAGGAACCCCTCCCTACCCCCCTCGAGTATCCATTCAAATGGAAACTCGAAAGGAGTTTTTCGGCGGAGATTATTCGCTGACGACAGAGGGAAAGAAAGGATTGGGCGGCTTTCGAGGGAAAGGGACGCAAGGAAGGTTAAATGAAGGGAATACGGAATGAGGGGGGAGAATGTGAAGGCGGCGGCGTGCATCGCCTCGGTACACGTGAAGGGAGCTTTTCCGTGGGCCAGCGTCTTGCCTCGACCTCGAAGCGATGCGAAGAAAGAAGAGAGAAGTAGCCCGAATTCCGAGAGGGTGTCAAAGGAAATTCAGGGGGAGAACTATGGCGATATACGTCGACGCGTGAAATCGTGAAACGGTTCTCGGAAAAGAAGTTTGAGACAGCAAACAACGTAGAAAACTCCCTCAGAACTTATTTTAAAAAAAAGGCTGTAGAAGTTTGGCAGTCCAAATTTGCTGCTAGACGACTGACAGAGAGACAAATCACAATACAGTAGCGATTAACGAGTCCTGTATAAACGCAGCGAAAATGGCGATATTGACACTTCGACCTGAAGTCGCCTAGTGAAATACCGGCAAAACTGTCGTAAAAACTCTGACAAACAACGCGGCGAAAACCCGGAAAATGGAGAGATCCACGAATCAAGAACGCCACGGAAGACTACGAGACTGACAGAGAGCAGAACTAATAATTACAATAGCACACCTAGAATTACCTTTATTCAAGAGTATTTTACGCCAAAGGTAGCCGATATTTTATTACGCGTGAATTGAACATGGTTTTCGCTAGGTTGGACATCATCTTCGTTACGCTACCGACAAAATGCAGTCGTATTAGCACAAACAATGTCCATCAAGAATATAGTAGATTTTATACTTCAATTTCCATTGAAATTTGAAAATAAAAGTCTTCATCATGTGTGATAATTAGAAAAACTAATTTTGAGTTTCTTTATCAAAGTTAAAAAAATAAAAATAAAAGGAGATCCTCTTCTTTGAATGCCGGGCAGGATGGGTTTAAAATTTACATTGCATTTTAAAAGTGCGTAATGATTGGGAGAGAAAAACACTCAATCATGGTTGCTCAATTTCGGCGATACACCGGTACCGTCGAGTTTTTTTTTTCCATTGAGCCCGTTTTTCTAACTGAACCGAAGTTTTTCTAAAAAACCGGTGTTTTATTAACGAAAGGTTTACCTAATAAACAATTGTTTTATTTGATTGTTTTACAACACTTTCATTGCTTTTTCTACATACTCGTTGTTAGTACAACTTTAATTACACCTGTTTCGGAAGACTATTCTCAATTTTAAGTAGCCACGAAAAATGAGAAGCACGCCAATATTGCGTTTTGTCTTCAAATATGTAGACAAATTCATGAAATTAATACAAATTTCAATCTTTCTGTACAAGAGGGGTAGGCCGACAGCTGACCAAATCATCTCCATCTGCCTTGAAACAATCCCTCTCTGATTCACGAATTCACATTATGAAAGAGGGAATTTAGGGGGAAAACTATGGCGATATATGGCGATTGGTAGAGCGTGAACCGGTTCTCGGAGAATAAAATATTGGAAAAGAGCTCAGCGGAGTCAACTCCCTCAAAATTGGTGGCAAATTGTGTAATTTTCTTCAAAGTCAAAATGTGCTGCCTGTAGACTGACAAAAAACGGATATAATAATTATAATAGCAGGCATCGAATTAATTTATGCCATGACTATTGTAAGTAGCCATTATTTTAGCGGCATTAAGGCTATCACTGGGCGAGTTACGTTCTCAGGATCCCAACAGATCACCCATAAGTACATCAATCTTCCCCAACTCTCCTGTGGCTCTCGCAGTAATGCCGTGCGTAAGAAAGAATACTCTAATCAAGAGCCGGTGCGATTCTTATAATTTCCACGGCACAGCCCAAAATTATGCGAGAATTGAGCAAGTTTGCCAGTGGTTTACCTGCGATCGGATTTAATAACTTTCTTCGTTACGCTACCGACAAAATTCTGCCTTAATAACACGAAAAATGTGTCCATCAAGGGTAAAATAGTTGTTAAACTTAAATTTAAGTTGAAAATTGAAATTAAAACACTTCATCAAGTATGAATGAATGAATATTTTTATTAGCTCTAGGTAAAACCTATAAGAGCAAAAGAATGGAAAATACCTAAAAGGTTCTGCTCTTATTACATAACATTCTGACTAAAATATGGCACTAGAGAATATATAATATTGCTAGGCTAACAAGTAGTAAATATTTATACAAACAAATTAAATATTCAATATTAATGACACAGAAATATAAGTTTTAACACAGATCATAAAAAACACACATATATATATTTATGTGGATGGTTGTGATAATATCACAAGTTTAAGATGATAATTTTAATAATTTGAGGAGACTAACTTAGGCCCTAGACTTCAAATAGGAGTACTGCCTTTCTTTAAACGACTAAAGTGATTGTGACGTCTTTATATTTGGCGGTAGAGAGTTCAAAAATCTAGATGCTGTTAGATGAAAATATTTGAAATATATATTGGTGCGGGCTCGAGGAATTTGAAGGTCAGAATCACGATGGGAGAAAATTGCAGTAACTTTCTTGCGGGAATGAATAGATCGTACTGGTACGCAGGAGTCTGGTTTTGGAGTATGGAGAACAGAAATGATATGTGTGATAATTATAAAAACTATACTGTCATTTCCCTGTTTTCCCCGACTAGTAACAACCCTGTGAGGAAGCTTTTCGGCGAGTCCATCATCTCGGCACAACCACGGAGCGATGCGAAGAAAGGAGAGACGCTACCCGAATTCCGAGAGGGGGTTTGAAGGGGGGAGAGAAGAAAGTGTTGGGGGGGCTGAAAGAGTGGCTCGAGGCATGTGTGAGGAGGTGAAAGGCAGGCGAGGAGGAGGAAGAAGAAGAGTGGAGGCTGAGATGGATCTTTCGCGTCGACCACGCTCCATGACGCACGGTGGAGGAGAGGAGGATGAAAAAAAAGGGCACACTTCCGCTGCCGTCACTAAACGGAATTTCACGAAATCAATGGCGTGTCGGGGATCGCCTGCCAACGCACCGCCCTCTCGCCGCAGTTTAACGAAGTTTAAAAGGTGGGACGCGACAACGGAGGCGGCATCAAGGGTATCACTGGGCGAGTTAAGTTCTCAGGAACCCAACAGATCACCCATAATTACATCAAGCTTTCTCTGCTCTCCCGCGCGCCTCTCATGGCAACAGCGACCGTGCGACAGAATATTCTCATCAAGAGCCAGCGCGATATCTATATTCTCCAAGGCATTAAGCTCATAATCGTAGCTCACAAATAAATTACACATTACTTTATAATTTTAGACTTGTAATAAAAGTTCGACTTCATTGGGCGAGATTGGGACTAGAAAGTCCCATCTTCCATCTAACCTTCGTCATACAATGAATATTTACAAAGGAATACGTTGCAAAGTTGCTCTTTAAATTAAAAGCAGTCAAATTATAACAATAGAGACATTAAAGAATCATTTATAAAAACATAACAACAAACAAAAATGTAAAATGAACTAAGTTAAATTTACCAAGCGTAAAAAGATGTGAAAAAACCTGGGGAAAACCCTTAGGATATGGACTTCCGTCCTTATTGCAAAAAAACCCACAGCAGGAAAACGCCCACACAATATTGTGTAAGGGGGGTTGAAAATTGCTAACTTGCGTCAAAAACAAATCTAAAACTGAATACTTAATTATTTAATTACGTGTATATTTACTTCATTAAAAAATGATAAAAATATATTACTGAGGCAGTTCCGGCCACTAGCTAGCTCAACAGGAGATAATTCCAAACCATTTCTTCAATAAACAAAGAGCGATTTATAATGAGAATATTATAAAACGAAACGCATCTTTCCGCAATAACGAACGGAACGAAATAAAACACAGAAATGACGGTGCAACAAAACAAAGGAGAATTCATTTTTTTCCAAAAACATCCTTTAAAATAATTCGGAATGATTATGAAACATTGCATCCGTTTGAGATCATAAAGAGAAACAGAGAAGCCAGGGTGAATGGCAACCATAGTTGAAAACGGTCGCAGGCCGAAAAAAACTCCGTATGGATGATGTAAAAATAACAAAAACGTACCCAACGCGAAAAAAATACTTCGTAAGACAGTATGGACGCAAGGAGAGCAAGGAAATGTGTCACACAGAGACGTTGAGGCGTTTGTATAGGCTCATCGTGGCTTGAGAAATACCCGAGTCAAAGCGAAATTACTAAAAAGCAAAGATGGATGGAGCAGCCACTCACTGAAAATGCGATGATTAAAAAGTGCTCTGGTCGAGGGAGGATGAAAAGGCCGGTTAGCCAGATAAAGGGAAACGGACGTGGGTCTGCGTTGGTCTCTGGAAAGCCTTAAGCTGGGGAGACGCTTTTGTGCGGAAATTAAATGAAAAGGCAAAAACACGAGCTGCAGGGAAAACCTTCGGCATACAACGCTGAAAAACCTTAATTTCATTCACGAGTCGGATAGGACTATACATATAGAAGTCAAGCGGACGAGAAGGAACGGGAGATTAGAGACTGCAATAGGAAACAGAGTTAAAAGATTCTGCAATAAGAGGGTATAAGCTTGTGCCGAGACGATATGCATAGCACGAGCTAAATGAGCACGACCAGCAACAGAGAAATCTTGTTGGTCCGTTGTTTTTATAGCTGCCCCAAGAGCTAACAACACAACGAGATCTCTGTTGTATTTTGCAAAAAAATATTTGGAACAAAGATTTAACTCCAAGGGTTTGAGATATTTTTACAGCAAGAAGAGGGAATTCACTGCTTTTTTTGGTCTTCACCCAAACATGGAAATGCATTCTTTTTAAATAAACGGACCGCAACAAAAAGAAAGGTGGTCAAAAATGACAATTCATACCGAATTCTTGGAAAATGTTCAGAACAACTTGAGGAGGGGCTCTGAAGACGAGGAGACGCTCATTCAACAGCATTACCGGGCACTGAGGGAGATTAACTCAGACCAGTGGACAAAGTGGCGATTTTGCGGCTGTCAGAACGAAACCTTGGGCAATTCATGGTTCCCCTTGATTCACCACTAACGCGATACAATGGCAGGCCCATTCTTGCCGTGAGTCTTACGACCATAAGCCACGACACAGAGGAAAGCAAGAGCCCCTTCGCACTTCTCACAGATTAATAAAAAAGCATCCTCGGATGTGAAGAGAAGAGCTTCCTGGAATATTTAATGGGAAACAATGAAACTTCAAGGAAAATGAGGGCTGCCTCAATGAAAATTGGAGATGAGCGCACGCATATTGAGCTCCTCTCTTCCAAGATAATTTTATTAAAATTGCAAATCGAGGCAATGCATACCTTGAAAAAGAAACGAGGGCTAATGGGTGGGAGTAGAAAGAGCCGCATTTGCACAAAACCGGATGGAAAGCAGTGGGAAGTAAATCTTTTGCGAGATTCAGAGGAAAAAATGATTCTTTAATGAAGATTAAAGCAGAGAAATAGTGGTTGACACATTATTAGGATAAAATCATTGTCAGGATGAATAGTAACTAAAAATTGCAGAGGGACTGTATCCCTTCAAAAGATTGAGAAATCACAAACAAATACCAATTCCAAAAACAGCTACCACAGGTAATACAGGACGATATTATTTAATTAATGTTGCTCAACGCTTCCATTAAAAATATAAGCAGAGATGCAGGAATATTTCTCGGGTTTCCCACCGGGTGTCGTATCGGGTTGTAGTTCCCAACGTTTCCATGACTAAGTCCGTCATCGTCATCAGGGGTTAATGTTGAGCCAAGTTTTTTCTCCGGTATTTATACTCATGAGGGCCGTTCAAGTGGGCCCTGATTGGTCCTTTCTGAATTGGGGTCCTCATGAGTATAAATACCGGAGAAAAAACTTGGCTCAACATTAACCCCTGATAACGATGACGGACTTAGTCATGGAAACGTTGGGAACTACAACCCGATACGACACCCGGTGGGAAACCCGAGAAATATTCCTGCAGAGCATACGCCGGGAAAAACTCAGATTCTACATAAGCAGAGATCATCATGGGAAAGGTGCATGTCCTAGGGATCGGATTGGTATGGCGGCTGGAGTGTTGGCTTCCCACCCCGTGGATTCGGGATCAAATCCCTGCGGAGGCGGTCATATGTCATCAAGTGCTCGAACCCTGCTTGAGTGCTACGTGGGGGGTACTACAAGTACCTGCAGGAATTCATCGAATAGGATTTTGTAAGTAGTCCCCTTTCCGCCTTCTGTTAGGAGCATGCCAATGGCAACGCAGAGTTGCTCGCCCTCTATACTACTCTAACCTTTCTTCACGGCGCAAATTATCTCAATTGTAGTTCGCCTCCTCCTCATACCATACCACAGCAAATATAAGTGTGCACACAATGTACAGTCGCAGAAAACTTAACGCGAGGATCAAAGGCATCTGAATGAAACCAGCTCAGGAATTACTCCAAGACGTCAGACTTCCAAAATGTTGTCCTCATATTGTTCTCATACAACCGGGAATTTTCAAACAACGTACCCCATACTCTGGGGAAATTCAATCATACCCGTTGCAGTAAGACAAGGCGTAGACCCAAGGGCGAATAATTCCTCCAATTTTCCGAAATATGCTTTCGCCCACGCATGGAATGGGATTATACTCTCGTGAAAAAATCAAAGAATACAGTCGATATATTGCGCCATTAAACACTTTAAAGCATAATCTTTCCGGTGGTGTATTGGGTAAAATATAACGCTACGGAAGAGAGGTTCTACGGATTAAACCCTGATGACGGAAAAATGGTAGTTGCACATACAATGTGGACCAATTTTCTGATTATAACTTTGCAGAATAGAGTATGAGGACCATAGGATGCGACTGTCCACCACTCTCCAAGGACATCAACTACAAAGACAGATGGAAATGAGTCAATGGCATTTTGAAAATAATTTGGAATAAATGCAGAATCGTCGTGTTTGAAAGATAACTTGTGCCAGTAAATATTCAACTCTTAAGACAAAAAAAATTGAGAAAAGAAAGATTTGATTTAAGAAAAAATTCAAAAGGATGCTGCGACACCAAGGCTGTATGCCGACCCATATATGACCACGTAAATTTAATAAAAAATAGCTCCACGGGGATCGCGCGGAAAGAGGAAAAAATATGCGTCACGCATCCAATCAGCTTTCGACCACAGTCCGAGTGCCCCGGGATTCCACGATAACGAAGGTCAAAAATCGGCAATCGCCCCAAAAATAAACGCCATTATCAGAGGCGACCGCATACGGAACCGACCACAGCTAGTTACAAACACACCGATCCTTGACGGGAAGGAATCATGTATCAATTACGACATGAAGGGAATGGGTGGAGCCTAATCACCACGCTGACGACGAAAATTATTTTAAAAATAACGCTCACGCAGACCCACTTTGTCGCGGATTATGATCGACACACGTCAACAGCGCATGCATAATCAGCCTGGGAAATACCTTGGGTTGGCGCATCCCGCACTGTGGATACACGAAAGGAAAAGGAGATGTAAGTAGGGTAAGTGAGAGCTGAAGAAAAGAGAGAACACCCCTAGGCGAGGGAGGTTGAGAGAGTGTGGGGTTGAGATCGCGGGAGATTACGACGGCGGAAGGGGGAGGCGGTACATATGAAGATAAGGAGGCGACGCGAGTCTCGGAGTGAGAGAGGTAGAGAAAAGAGTAATTGCCCCGGGGACTGCGCAGGTAGAGAGTAGGTGAAGGAGAGAGAAACGGCGAAAGGAGAAGGTATCCATCATATGAGCCCTCGCCTGACAAATAAAAAGAAAGCGAGGACAAAAAAACAACACAAAATCCCGGAGACGTATAATGCAACCTCTGAAAGCTTATGCCTGACACGCCGTGCCCGCTCCGCCAACCAGGGCTGCACACAACGAAATAATGACGGGATACGACACGCCGTCAATCCCCGTCTCCCGCGAATAACACAGCAGCCACCGGCACCTTGTCGATGCCACCTCGCCTCGTGTGTCCCTCTCATACCACCCACCCCTTCCGTTCTCACGACGCCCACGAAGAGTTGGAGGAAATCTCGCGGGCGCCTAGGAGTAAAGTGAAGGAAGAGGAAGGGTGTGAGATGAGGAAACTGTCGGTTTATGATAGAGGAAACAACGCAGCTTCGGAGGATACAGTAAACTGCAGCAGTACACAAAATGTATTTAAAAACACTATGCCACCTCCTTTTCTAGAGATGATCATTTGGAGTAGCTACCCATAAAATGACCAACATCTAACCCAGTGAGCAGTGCGATAAAGAATGTAAGAGCAGAATTTTGTTGGTGTCACCAATCAGACGTCACATTTTTCGACGAGTAAATAGCATGATTAATGTGTCATTAAATCTGAGATCCACCAACCATAAATTAAGAATTCAAAAAATAGTTACGTTTACATTTCAGAGGATTGTTCTTAAATAATCTTTCCCTTTTCAAAAGGCGATTCAGCTTAACACGTTCTCCTCAACCACTGTGAGTTATCTATGCCATTCAAACTATGTCTCCTTTGTAAATTTTAATAACCTTTCAATGAACGTAAAGACTATATACTAACAGCCCGTTTTGGATATGAAATGGGCGATATCACGTCATTTCGAGTACAGGGAGTATCCATTTCTTGTCGTCTTGCTTTTCGTCACGTCAATAACGCAATCGGCAATAACCCATTTTTTAGTGAGCTTATGGGTTGAAAAAGCCATACATTATAGGAAGTAGATAATAAATAGTCAATTGCACACTTATGAACATAGGCTTTTACCACATTTATTCGCATTTGAAATCCGGATCTGATATCCATCGTTGTTTTATAGACAATAACCAAACACAAAAGGAAGGACAGCTCGTGTAGCTATTACTTCTATCCTATTTACTTACGTTTGAACAAGTTTTATGAGAAGGAAAATAGATATATAATACATATAATGTCGCAGATATGCAACACCGTTTTACGCTGCATTAATCTAAGCTAATTGTGCGAAATATTCTTTCCCAAATTTTCTAAAAATAGTCTTTTTAGATCAATTTTAAGTTAAGCACAACCGACTATATGCACTTCATTTAAGTCATCTCACTAAGGAGCCACCTAACGTCGCGATTTAAAACTTTAACGTGAGACAGCCGGAAGTGCTACGAAAAGAGACGAGCGCTGATAGCAGGCTAAGGAGAGAGCGAAGATTGCGTCTTAACACTTAACCGAGCTGAGAGTGAGTGAACAGAAAAAAATGAAGGCGATGACGTGAGATTCGCGCGCACCGTGGATGACACTCGTAAATTTTGCGTGATGCACCCATGTTGGGGATAATCGTGCGGGAAGATTGGCTACGCCTTTGTTTTTCGAGGTAACTATCCTTCCAGAACTCGGATCTCGCCCCCGTCCAATTAGGAAAGCCAGGGACAGCGCGAACGAGAAGGTCTGGATAGAGCTAATGAGCTGCCCGGAGGTGAGGAAGGTAGTGTCGCAGCGACGCGGCAGGACATCCTAGACTCGGAAGGAGAGTACCATTGGGTGCGCGGTGAGGGGGATATGGGAGAGGCAGGGATTAATCACTGCCGCTAACCGGGAATTCCTCCGCCAAGGGCCACTAAGTAGCGGAAAGCCAACCCCTTCTTGGGAAGAAAATCGTGATCATTGCTCAGATTGAAAGAAACACTTGGAATTTACCACGATTATGAACTTTTATCCCCGACCTAGGTTTCGCTGTTACTACATCATTTTCAATGTACACTTATAAGAAACACTTGCAATAATAATTATATACACTACTATATAACTATAAAAATAATAATAATAATAATAATAATATACTAACGAACAATTGAATAATAATAATAATGAGCAATTGAGCAATAATAATAATGAAAGAAACATTTGCAATTTTCCACAATTACAACCTTTAGTTCCAGACCTAGGTCTCAGTGTTACTACATAACCTTCAAGGTACGAATGTCGTAAAATCGAAACCAAGGTCGGAAATAAAAGTTTATAATCGCGGAAAATTACAAGTGTTTCTTTGAATATGGAAAAATATCACCCCATAACGCTTAGTACTTCTGATTTTATATATTACTCAGATGACCACAGAAGGTAATGCACCCGAGAATATAAACTACAATAAATCAACCCTGGCTTAAAATAAATGGGGATATCCACACTTATATAATCTTTATGATAAAAAACTTTTTTACATTTTTTAACGATCTTCAAATTAAGAATTTTGAATAATTATAATTTCTTTGAAACTTGGATACAGCAAATATTTTTTATCCAATAAAAGGGGTTCGTTCTCTTTCACTTACACATTCCTTCCATTAGCCCCAAAACACTGGATTATTACTTCATCTCCTCACCACTACCAACCTGTAAGTAACAAGATACGTACATATATATTAAATCTGTTTTCTGAACACAAAGATACGTTAAATCAACAAGTTAGTATTCATCCTTCTTCAAGGCACTTAAATTAATACTTAGTTATCCCATTGACTAACCATCAAGTCAATTCTCACGTGAACATGAGCCCTATGTTTCCTAAAAATATTGACACAAGTCATGAGAATTCTATTGAATATTTACTAGGAAATATATACGAGTTTCCAAGGACGAATGTCCTAAAAATAGAGCGATGCAATAATAATATGGAGCCGCCGAAAACATATTATACACAAACAGGTATTAAGCCATTGAATTAAAACCATGAATACCGTTAAGATTATAACAGCAATAAACAAATTGATATAATATTCATGAAATCAGAATAGTCTTTTAAGTGTAAATAAAATAAAATAAACATAAAAACATCTACAGAAATATACTTAAATATACTTATAATGTAGAATAGGTGCAATCAAAGATGGTAGTGGAATTCATGGAAGTTGGTATTCGCTGATTTATTTACAAAATATCAAAGGCACACGATTCGCACATCAACAATGCAGTGCAATCGGCAATCCGATTTGAAAAAAAACAACGAAGCATCATCGTCTTACGCTCGCTTCACATGGCACGGGAACACAAAATCTTTGACTGCGACGCGAGTAGGCGAGGTAGAGCGAGCGGTCATGACGTGCACGGCGTGATTATAGAGGGGAAGGCTGCCGAGAACCACACACGATCACCCACGCACCCGTACAGCACGCTTATAAGGAGACGAGACGAGAACAATGCCCTCCTCGGACTCTTTACGTCGCGAATGACGGCCAGGAGGGATCACATCAACTGCATGAAAGCGATTGACACGTGGAGCAAGGCACGAGTAAAAAAAAAGAAGAGAGCGGCCCGCACTTCGCAAATGGGGAGATGAGGATCCCACTCTGGACCCTTCTCTCATTCCTGGGCTGACTCTCCACCGTCAGCTGAGAGATGAAAGGGAAAGAAGGATAGTAGATTATAAGAGAGGGAGGGAGGGAGAGAGAGAGAGTAATCCTATTAAACTGGAGAGGACGGGGTAATTCAGGTCGGAGAACAGAAACGGGGATGGGGGTAGCGAGATAATCCCCGAGAGGGCGGAGGATGATGCAGGGTGGGTTTGGGACAACCCGACCCCGTAGGAGGAAAAAGAAGCATCGCCAAAGGGTGGGAGGGTCCCGCCGTAGCTCTGCCTACCTCTCGAGAACGGTGAATGAGGAATTGATTCGGGCCAGGTTCCGTCAAAGGGCAGAGAGAACGAAGGAAGAGGCAGGGATAGAGGTAGAAAGGAAAGAAGAAAGAATGCGTGGAGGAAATGGAATGAACGGGAAACCACTTCCGTCGGGGTCGTAAAATAGAATTTGGGAAAAAGGACACGCGGATTTCGCCAGGGCAAGGAGGGGGATCTTATTTACAATAGTGCTTGATCCAACTAAACAACCTGTCGATTTAGGGCTTCGTTTACGTTCACATTTCCGCCGGATGAAAAAGTGATAGCACCTAAGGGTCCCAACTCAAAGATACTAAGATGTGAGCCCGGAAATAGGGCGAGGCAGAGAGGGCATGTGTCCCGGGCGTCAGATTTTAGGGGGGGGGGGCAAATATTTAAAATTTTATTAAAAAGTTATTTAATTTTTCTTACTTAATTATTTAACAATAACTAATAAATTATGAAACAATAATATTTATTAAGCTTATTAATAGCAAACATACGGTGATAAATTTCAACTACCGCATCTCAAAAAAATAGCTTAATGAAGGCGTATTGCATTTCTGTGGAAGGTGACGGAGGGAGCCGGGGAGAAAAGGGGAGGGGGCGGCAAACTGATGTTCGCCCCATAACAAAACTACTGGTTCTGGCCCTGCCCAGATGACGAAAAAGACTTCCATTGAGGTGGGAAATACTCGGCGAAAACTTGATATACGTAAAGAAAGAGTTAATCACAATATTTATTGAAATCCTATGAGCAACCGGTTTTGACACTATCGCGCTACTATTAAGGATCAAATTGCCACAACTTGTCCATGAATTGTGTTAAAAAAAACAATTTATTTTCGGTATAGGACGAATTTTGTCTCAAATTAAAATGGTAAGATATAATAAATATGCGACAAATAGCTTCACCAAAGGCTTATAAGGAAACAAATTTTCCAGCGTCAAGAGGTTTCCGTATAAATATTTTAAAAAATATAATAAATCTCTGAGTTCTTCAAAAAATATATTTTTCATTAATATGATAACATTTTCGCCACAACTCTAACCTAACAAGACTGATCCAATAATTGGTATATAAAATAAATTGATATAAGACGATATTGATGGCTCTCCACTCAAATTAAGCTTCTCGAAAGACAAAGGCAAAAATAGCATCTCGAGAGATGCTAGCCCATAAAAAATGCTTAATAATGAGAGAAGACTGAGCGAGATCAACCTATTTCGTAATTATTATTTTGTTTGAATCGTTATAATCAAATATTTCCCCTCTGATAAACAATAAATAAAAATAAACCCATAAATAGAATTGCTGTATAAGAATGTATCCCTTGCAACGTGGATCAATACTAGCGTTCAAAATTGATAACCCGTAGGTAGAAAAAAGAGAAGAAAATAAACTTGCAAATGAAGACTATTAATGAATCAGATTCATCATTGTGATTTTCAATTGGTTAACAATAATAAGGAGACGAGGGAAGACAATCATGCAACAAAATTAAACCAACTTCCAAGCAGAAAATGTATTATTTCTTTCCGTAAACTTAGAATACTTTAAGCAAAAAGAGAGTGATAAGAAAGGAGTGAAACATATGACAACCGTAATAATTAACATATTAGGGGCTTAACGACAGCAAATATAATTCTAAATTAATAAATAAAGGGCAAATGAAACAACGAAAAATTAAACGTGTGTCATAAAGAAATATGTGCTGTCTCCATCCGGCTCCTTAGTTGCACTCTGTTAAAAATATGACACACCTGGGGGTTAAAAATACATAATACATGCGCAAAATTTCTGCATTAAGAGCTATGCCCAATTTTGCTCCTGTGTCCTAAATTCCTAAATCAATCTCGACGAACAGAGTTACCATAAAGCATCGTGGCAAAAACTATTACTCCTACAAGCCAACAAACACCCAATTATATGTAGACACCCACGAGCCTCAATTTAACTGATGTTGTCCGGTCGGTATAAACTTGGAAGGTTGGCAGATGAAGTAACCTGCATCCCTCAACCGTACGCCACCAAGGGCCGACGAGAACGGACGCGGGGGCGATCGGGATAGCGAGACAGGAGACAAACTCCAGGCGCAAATACACAAGCGGATGGAATGCACCGAGGAAACTCACGTTCATGCACACGTTTTGGTCGTCGGAGCGTTTTCATTCAGGCTCCTTGGCGAGGTTTTTCCTCTCTTTAGATTCATATTTGGACTCAACGTTCACGCGATAGATAGTAGATATAGACGGGTAGATGTAGCTCCGTAGCTGAGTAAGTTTGTTTCACGCGCATCTGTTGCGCTTATGCTTTGGGAGGGTTCGAATCCGAGGTAATGATAATTTTTTTCATTCTGTAAAAGAATCATTCTTAACATTAACATAATAGACACAGTTGACTCAGTAAATAATCAATACAGATTGTTTTGACGACTAAATATCCTAAAATAATGACTATGCGTTATACTAATGACTATATGAATGTACGTTAACAAATTTATATCGAAGCAGATTCATTCACCAAGAGAAAATAAACCGAGGAAGTGGCAGAGGTATCTTCTTGTCCTTTCGGCTGATTTCTGTCCAATCTCAGTTAACAAAAATTCCTATTCAATTTAACTACAATTCTTACTAAATAACCAGATACCTTCATAGTTACAATCATTTTGATAACCCTAGAGTAAGAAAAGTAATTGTAATTCGATCGATAATAATAGTTTTCAAAGTTCTAGTACTTGATTACGAAAAAATGTGGGAATTCGCATGAATGAGAGTATAGACGCTTTCCCAACAGAGGGTGTGCGAACCACAATTAGGTATAAGGGCCAGGTGGAAATTCTACCATTCTACCCCGAAAAAAATGCATCTCAGTAAAATCACGAATTAGCTTGAATGTTTGAAGACAAGAGGTGCCATTATTTCGGTCATAAATATATAATAATTAATGGTCGTCGGATAAAATAGTGTTAAGAGTTCATTTACAAATTCATTTCTGCTTATTTCCACTCCGTGAATGAATCTGTTTAGACGTGAATGTTATAACGTAGATAATGTCATCATTTTAATAACAAAGTAGTATAAAATAATGGACATTTATTTTATCCTGAGTCATCTGCATAGAGTATGTTCACGTTAAGAATTCCTATTTAAAAAATGTAATAAAAAACTATTACTTCGGAATCAAACCCTCCCAGAACTTCACCGCATCTGCCGCGCACAGAATAACCTAATCGTCTTCGGACCCACGTAATGGTGAGTTTAAGTATTAATCTAAAGAGAGGAAAAAGCTCGTCACGGAGCCAGAAAGAAAATACCCCAACGGATTGTGGAAGTGAGTTTCCTCTGTGCATTCCATCAGCTAATACGAAATCCGCAGGGCCTTTTGCCCCTGGAGTTTCACTCCAGCTTCGGTAGCTAAGTCGCCTCCGCGTCCGTCGCCGTCGGCTCTTGGTGCCGTGAAGACAAAGGATGTAGGCTGGTTAATGTGCCAACCTTCCAAGTTTTCATCGACCCGGCCCCATCAGTTCACTGGGACCCGTGAGTGCCTACATATTATTGAAAACGACAGTACATTCATTACCCTTGACAGTAACTACCATTGTAGGGACAGCGTGAGCGCGTAATCTTAGACCATGAACTCGACCATGCTTTATTCAGGGCCGAAACGAAAATATCGGAAGCTATTCCCGAACTAATGAACCTTTAGTAGATATTAATACATTTCGTCCCTTGCCAACATTCACGGGAGTAAAGAGAACAAAAGGTAGCGAAACTTGACGGAGAGGAGAGTAGCCCTGATGATCACCAACAGAAACGCTGAATTGGCCGCAGTTACGATCGTGACGCAACACGTGATTCACCGATTGACTACGGCGGGCATTAACGGTCGGGCGCGATGCCACGGCGAAGGAAGGTCGAACGGAAAGGCTGAGGAATTGGGAAGATAAAAGAATTGAGACTAGCGGGACCAACCTAAGTGCTCTGCGCCCTGGTTGCTGGGCTACCGGTTGCTACCTTGTAGCTTGTAATGGCACAATTGCCAGAGTCACGGGCCATTTTTGCAAGAAATTGTGAGGTTTGGGGGTATGGAATTAATTGTGGAATGCTAGTGCCTGGCTCTTCTTTACTAGAGTTCTGCAAAGGAGAACCACTGCAGTGGGGAGACAGAAATTAACTGAGGCTTAACACTTTTTGTCTCCCGTTTGGTGGACAGGCTGTTTTTGGTCCATTTTCGCACGTTTTTTGATCGCAACTTCACACAGTGTCGAGCTACAGCGCTGGGACCAAGTCTTAAATGTCAAATGAACCAAACCCCATTCCTATTGCACTTGGCACGACTCAAATAGACCCTAAAGGGTGACTGCGCAAAACTTAAAGAGGCTGACACGCAACAAACTTAATATATACGCAATGTTTCAAAATAAACCACGATTCGCATGACCCTACAGTGACGAAATTTCATGCTTACTCACTCAGTGATACAAACGGAAGGTTGGTTAGGATTGGTGCCGGTAGAGCTCACCCCTAACTACGGGTAATTTCAAACATTCAGGGTAAGGGGGCAGTACCTTTACCCTTGGCCACCTCGCCTGTCGAGACCAAGTCAATCAACAGTGGGAGACCGGTAAAGCGGAATCACTTCACAGAACTTCGAAGAAAATTCTGTCCTATAGCCTTTCCGAAAAACGGATTGCAAGTAAAAGGCCACATATATAAAAATAAATAAATCTTACGCTCATGGGCGTACCCAGCGATGGGCAGCTGCCCCCCTTCCCCTTGAAGCAAAAATCGCAAAAGTCTTTAAGGAAAATTAGGACTAGATTGGAACAAACGTTTTTAACAAATTTTCTTTAAATCCACGAAAAATGATATTAGTATCAGAAATGTAACTAAAATATATTTTTTCTAGCAAATAATTAAAAAAAAACGCTGTTACAGCTTTCTAAAAATGTTAGTTTTATTCAACTTTTCCTTACTTAAATGTTACAACTGAACAACCACTGCTTGCCCCCCCCCCCCAGTTGTGATGCTGGGTACGCCCTTGCTTACGCTGATAACATAAAATGATCATACAAGCTATTCCTAACAGGTTATTCCGCAAGGACAAAAAAGAAACAAGACACTACTTGCGCAAAAATAATATCATTTTTCCTAAAGTAATATCACGGCATTATCCCAAGGCAAAACGCCATTTAAGAAAAAATAAGGCATTCATCGAATAGCTCTTTCGATTTTAAAAATTAGAAGTCGAGACCAAAAATAGAATAAAAAGTACCACGGTGTCGAAGTTACAAGTCAAGTAACAAATCAGTCTGCCTTTTGATTCTAACTTCGTAATTTCGTTCCATTATAGACCTCCCGTAGGATCAGTTGCGCATATTTGGAAGGTGAAAGGAGCGTCACAGAGTGGCAATCCATTCGTGCCTGAAGGGATGAGGGCGTTCAGCACACAATCATGAATAGGGCATGGAATTCGAGGCGGGATGAAAGGTGGACAGCCGTAAGGTGAAGTGGATTCTAGGTGGACGGCGTAAGAGAGATCATCACGCGAGAACTACTCCTCTTCGACGGTAGGTTGGATGCGCGTGGGAGTCACGGAGTCAATGATTTAGAAGTCGGAGGAAGGTCTGCAGACGAACCGGAATGAACATTCTGCTTCATATAACACGAAAGTTCCTGTCAAATCCCGTCTTTGGCCGGCGACTGAAGGACGAAAACACGAATATTACAAAATAGAGGATCCTCAAGTGGGCCCCTAAATGAGTTATCACCCACATCGCATTTGAATGGGTTCACAAAAATCGCCACTTGCGTCGCTGACGGACAAATTGATCCGGGTTTCACGGTGAAAAAAGGTACAATTATGGGCACTAACGAAATTTTATACAAATGATGATGCAATCTACCAAATTCATTACTTTTCAATGCTATTCCTCACAATGACAAGCATTATATTGCAAAATATTGGATAGAAGTGCACTCATCACCTCGCCGCGGACACTTTTGAAAGCCGATTAAAATGCGACCGAATTGGCAACAGAAATCAGCCTTCTGTGAAGTGGAATTGGGCCTCCTCTAAGCGGTCCCCTTGCTTTTGCTTCACATACCACGGAAGGTCCCGTCTAGCCCCGCCTTTGACCGGCGACTGAAGGACAAAAATGCTGCAAACAGGCTATGGGGGTGGTAGGTCGAGAAGAGAGGTGGGCTTGAGGGACCCAGTAGCGAGGCGGGAGAGCGACAAGAGGAGAAGTGTACTGTAAACATTTTATGGGGACATAACTACCGTATCCAATGACGACACGGGAGAGCTCGGCAACTTTATTGAGCAGTGGATGAGGACGTCAATGGGGTGACGATCGAAAGGGAAAGTCGGGCGGGAATCCCTCGCACGATTCGTCTCTTTCAGCAACAGTGGCACGCTACGAAAGGAGAGAGGGAATGCAAGAATGAGAAGGACCAGACTTGGAAAAGTATGCGACCGAAAGGCTTTCACCTAAATTACAAAAATAAAAAGGATTAAAATTACTATAAAAGTAGAACAGGTTAGGTGAGCTCTCCGGCCTTAATAGCGAAACGAAAGAGTAGTCTCAAATGGACGTAACGTTCGGGATCACGTCACAGGTACCTGAAACGAAATAATTGTGTTGGTTTGCTGGAAGAGGAGGATTCCCACTAGTGACCAACCCCTCTCAACCGGAAACCCTTCACAAGCACTCACTCAATACGAACGAAACTTTGAGAGGGTTGAAGGGGCTTCGCTAGGGTTAGCGTTAGCACCTTCTTAATAGTGACGAAGGAAATAACATTATGGTCCTTAGAGACTACTTGTCTGTTTTAGTATCAAAGCATTCTAAGCGCTAAGGTACTTTTACGTGGAGCAATCGGCGAATCACTCGGGCCGATATCCCCTCCCAAATAAGACTTCCCTATACAATTCTTAATTAGGACTATTCCCTTGCAGTCTATCTATAAATCCTCTTCACTCGCCCGCTAACCAAACATTCTTTGCTGTTACAGGATTTTTAACAAACCCTTCTCACTTACTACTCGCTCCACTCAGATACCCCATTCCCTCAAGATATTTCCTCCCCTCGGACATCATGTCCAGCACTTCATCGTTTATCACCATCTCTGTGCAATTCGCCTTTTCCCTTCCTACTTCCCTTATGTACTTTCCCTTATGTACTAGAACAACGATGAGTGAATGAATATGGTGATGTATTTAGGAAGAATTTGTCTCCAGATATCTGACAAGCCACTCACACCCTATCTAACTTGCGTATAGGTTCTCTGATGAATGATTCAAGGGTTCATGACATCCTGCTAAAAAAGATACACACTTTCAAAATCACGTGACCCAAACGAATCAATATTATTGAAATATAATTCGAGATTATGGGAAAGTCCTGATTGTCCTGAAGATATAAGTCATTTCCTCAAACATGGTGAAAGCAAAAAAAAATGTACAATGAAAAGTACCTCACGTAAGTAAATTATTCTTGCAAGGGAGAACAGTTATATTAATTACTTTATAATGAATATAACTTCAATGAGTTTAAAATAATAATGAACACTTTACAACCGAATCATAAATCCTGGAAGGAGATTCGTTGCTGCTTAGCCAACGAAGTATAAGCATGTGTCAAAACCCTGTTTCTAATACTTCTCTATATCAAATGCAAGAATCAATTCATGCTTTAATGGTCATCTTGTATGATAAAGGAAAAAAAGAAAATATAATTTGAATGAACGAGATCACTAACTAGAGAAGAAGAGGACTTCCAACTTATCCTCCAGTTCGAATGAAATGACAACAACAATAATGAACTCCACTTCAAAACTCGTCACAGCCAAGACAAAGTTTATAGCTGGCCGCCTCTAGAAGCAACCAACCAACTACAAGACAAAGCGACATTTTTACACCCGCCTCAGACAAAAAAAGACGACACCCAAAGACGTTTCAAATCGGATTCGAAAATAAATTTTTTTAATGAGACCTGGGTTTATAAAATGGCTGCTTCGGGTAAAAAAATTATTTCCCACCCGGGCCACAATGGCGTATAATATTTCCCGAATCCTTTACATCATAATGACACACTTTCAAAGGGTTGCCAGTCTTCGCCACACGATCTCTCGAATCGTGAGCGAAGCGGAGCAATTATGCCTTGAAAGCCATACGATGGGAACTTACCACCACACGCCCAACTTCCCTGTGACAACGGGAATCTTTGCCGAACGCCACGGGCATAACAAGAGCATTAGGAAATACTCGCTCCGTGAGAAATGACACTTTTATTTTTAACGTCCCTTCAAAATGGAGGCGCGGAAAAATATGCTGCATAAATAAAGAGCGGCTCGACACTTCATCCTAGCATCTCGCCTCATTTTCGAGAATTACTGCACCACGACTCCCGAGTGATATAATGGACAGGTAGCTGTTGAGCCGCTGAGCAGTCTCTTCGAGAAACGATGAGGTAACGTGACCCGGATCACGAAGTTTCCCCGACTCCTCCGGGATGAGCACGACAGTAGATAAGGGGATGAGATTATATACGGGAGAAGAAGAGACGAAAAGGGAAGGTACATTTCTTCGATACAATTACTCTCTCAGGAAACTTCCGCCCACTTTCCACGCCAAAATCCCTCCACTTTGAAGACGGGATGATGGCAATCGAAAAGAAAAGAGATAGAAAAGCCTCCACGAGGATATTAAGATGAGAGGGAGAAGAGATTTGGCTGGGTAAAAAGTTTGCTTTTTCAGAAAGCAAAGGAGGAAGAAGAAAGCAAATCAATGGTGGGAGAATTTTTTTTCGAGAGTAGAAAAAAAGAAGGAACGCAATTAAGCTAACGGGACCAGAATTACTGGGTGGGAGGGTGGAACTCGAACAAGAGAAAAACATCATGTCGCAACAAATGAGCCGGATAATCCACGGGGATTAAATAATTCGACAAAAGGCGAACGAAATTAGAACCGGAGCTGCAACAAAGGACAGGGAAGGGGGAGGCCTCCGTGGGTGTAGCAAAAAGAAGACAGCAGGTAAGTACTTCAAAACGTCAATTCTTGCCATCTTCCCAAACAGCTTCCTCCTCTATGCAATTATTATAATTAAACATTCAATATAATTTCGTCTCAAAGAGGAAAAAGGTTCTTGAGAAGCAAAGGATTACGAGGTTCTTGATACTATTAACGAATATCATTCACTACAACTAGAGCCACAGGAATACAAGCTTTCGCGGTTGATTTAAGCTAAGTAAAAATCAGAATACGAGCATTCTATCCAGTCAGCCTTAATCTAGAATAGCGGATATAACCGAAGCATGCACGATGATGAAAAAAAATGGCATGAGTACAAATGTGAGATCAACTAAAACAAATCTTTAGATATAGGGTGAAGCTGATGCAAAGCAGTAACAACATAAGCGACAAAATATAATATACATTCCCGACCAATTTATGAAATGAAGTAAATAAAACGGTGGGGTTAGAATGAGGACTCGGAATGAGTCTGGTAAACCTTCCATAATTACTTAAAAACCAGTTAAATTTTGAAAATGCCGAAGGCTAGTTAATCTTACGGCAGATTATTATGAGAATCATTCAAGGACTGAAATGCAATGACGCTGCCGTAGATTTTCTGAACCCGCGCGGAAACCCGAGAAGACTTCATTTAATCAACGAAAACGATAAAAGCAATGAAAATTTTCATGCATATAAAATTGAGGAGCGTCTTTCACTGTGAACATTGGCACATTAAGTAACCGCATTAACAAACCAAAAAGCGAATACGGAAAAACTTGTGCATTAGACAACAATGAGAAATGCGGTATTTTGAAAAATCTTTGATCACACACTCATTCAAGCATGTGACAGCGTCCGAAGTGACGATGACGACGTCCAAAGGAGTTATGACAAATAACTTGACGACACGAACAGCACTCTCGGCAGCAAGCAAAGCGTCCAAGAGCCTACCTACAAAAGACTACGCAATAAGCCCACGCTTGGCCATCCAAGCTAAGCGGCTGCCGTCACGACCACAAGCGTCACCGAATGATTAATGAACTTAATGCCCCCATCTTGATACTTCGCGCGAAATCAAACAGCGTATTACGTGGAAATTATAATAGCCTACCTCATTGCTATAACTTACGCTAAATTGATGAAGAAAGCATGGAATCGCAGCAAAATTGATTGCAAATCTAACAGAATGAAGCTTTATAAACCATATAATTAGCAAATCGAGTATGATGGATTCTCAACCCAAACTTTTATGAATTCTTTGCTTAAAACTCAACGTACTCAACAATATCGCTTAAAAAGACGCAAAAAGAACATTTGATGTCTTTCAAAATGCAAAACATCGACATAATTTGTACGAAGACATATTCGCGATTAAACGAACGTTCCCAGGCAATGCTGAAATAAGATTTCAACCAAGAGTTTCAACAGAGAGTGTAATACCCAAACAAATAGAGGCGCTTCATGAGGGAATGTAAGAAGAGAAAAGAGAACGGAGGCGTTTTTGTGGGATAAAATAATGTAACACCAAATGAGGTCAAATTAAACTTATACTCACAATATACGGCTTGAACACTCTAAAACAGTTGACCGTAGAGAAATTCAGAAAAATTTTCGGTCGTTAAAATCTTGACCGAAGACCGTCCTGAGATAGAATAATACCCTCAGTGAGCATTTGGCACTCATAAAATACGCAAAACAACAAAGAGCGTACCGTTACCTGAATGAATAAAATTTCTAATCATAGCAAAGTAGCTTGGGGATAATATCTCGAAGCCAAAGATAGAAATCAAAATTTATATCGATTTTGTAGACCAAAAATTCGAAGCAAAGACCGAAAAAGAATTGGCCGAAACGCTGATGCTCGGATGAAAAAATTTGTATGAAAGAAACTTAATTTTTATCTTCAATACCTCGAGTTATCTCACTGCTTAATACGCAATTAACATGAAATAACATTAAAAGGACGCATCATCAATACCTGACCAACAGTATCTTATTTTTCGTAACATATCACTCCGTTAACACCTACTCACTAACCTTTCAATTTTAACTAAACCCTTGTCAACTTTCTTCAGAAACCTCTTAATCAAACTTTTACCTCCGAGATAATTCTGTGGTATAATTTTAATACATATTACAGATAAGAAAAATATTGACAAGGGTCTACTGAAAATTTTAGATGTTAGCCTAATTACACTTTTCGCGGAGAGATATCGTGGAACGACTTATCGAATGGTAAACAAAGATTAGTGGGCATTAAGATATATTTGTTCATCATTCATGTTAGCCAAAGTTTGAAACCCGTTATATCAAAGGGAAAAAAGACAAAGTCGAACGGGAGTTATGCGCCCTCTAAAGGGCAAAATAAGGCCCAATTCAAGTGATGCTAACCCTTCCCTCCCCCAACCCTGCCCGTCCGCAAACAGCCACGCCCCCTCCCACGCCGAGGCACGCGAATATAGCTTCCGCCCTTGCCTCTTCCCTTCCGCCTTCATAACTCGGGACACGTTTAGCCGCCCTTCCACCCATTCCACTTTCCCCGAAAAGACACACGGCAGGAATTCCCTCTTCTTCCTGCCCCGCGCCGCGATCCCCACCTTACGCAAGTTTTATTTCAGAACAACTTCCTCTCCTCTCTCTCTCTTCCACGCTTTTTTCTCACGCTCGCACACAAACAAACCCCTTCTCCACGCCGGGGCCGCCCTTTAAAACTCTCGCACGCGGGAATCTTTCCTTAGACGACGACGACAACGAACGGGGAGGAGTATTTTTGAACGCAGACAGCGGGTCTGCCACGGCTCTAAAAACCACCACCTTCACACCCAAAAGGGGTGGGGAGGGAACATATTCGCCGGCCAAAACGCGCCCCGTTTCCACATTCATCCCAAACCGGGAAGATCCGCTGCGGGAAAAGGGTGGAGGAGAATGCGAAAGGCTCAGCGAAGGAGTTCGTGACGGAGTGGTGCTTACGCCATATTACCGTTAGATGCGCTGCGAAGGTTGAGTATTAAGACCGGTTTACAGAGAAAAACATTGCGAATAAATAAATGTAGCACTTAACAAAAAAATGGCTCAATGGCTCTGTGGCGTTTATAAAAAAATTAAAGCGAATTCGAC
Organism: Ischnura elegans; assembly: GCF_921293095.1. Classification (NCBI taxonomy): domain Eukaryota; kingdom Metazoa; phylum Arthropoda; class Insecta; order Odonata; family Coenagrionidae; genus Ischnura; species Ischnura elegans. The sequence continues at coordinate 62,685,187 of NC_060254.1, read as the reverse complement.
ACCATCTATCATTATTCTGCATAACTAACAGGTGACTGAAATGAGATCTGAAGCTTTCCCGGAGAAAGATGAGGGTTAACTTCTCTCGGGATTCCCACCGGGTTAAAAACTCCTTTTCTACCGACACTTTGAGCTCCGGCTCAGGGCTGCTGAGTGTCGTCTCGAGGAAATTGGCCTTTTTATTGTAGAGAGATTTTTTTAGCAGTTAACTGCGGCACACAAGGTATGACTTGAGATCCTTCTTAGCTCCATATCTTTTCCAGGATTTACTTCTCAATTCCAAATGACATCACTGTTATTTTTTATTCCACGATGCTTTCTTTCATTATTCACGGTCTGAGTTTGGAAAAATGGAAAAAGGCGCGTTAAATAAAAGTACGACACTCCGCGTTCCAAGGTTCGACGCCATTACCTCGCGCTAATTTAGCCACGTTCTAAGAACGCCGTGTACTATTTTATCTGTTCCTAAAGTGTACTGACTCGCTTCGCGTTCCGATAGCTTGGGGTTGAATACGGGATAAGTTGATTCACAGGAACCCCCTTCCTTCGTCTGAGGACAGCTCTTCATGTACCTCGTCTATCCATCTACAGGATGCTGAACAGTTGTTCTAAGCCTCTTCCACCAAAAAGCAGCCTTTAAAAACGAAAGAATTTTCCTTATTCTTTACCCGTTACATACAATCCAAGAAAATCATGATCGCTCTCCAGAGTAAAAAAATTAACTGATCATTTCCAAAAGTCAGTTAAATTGATAATGAAAGCGGCATCTATCCCACAAATCAACTTTACGCGCAATTTTACTCAACGAATTTAATGATAACTAAAGCGCTATCTCATACATTATTCTGCATTTTACGGTCTAACTATTTCGAGAAATACGGACCACAATACATTATACACAGGTTAAAAGTTAAGAGGAATCATCTACATAAAGAGTGGCTTTCGTTCAACAATTACATTAATTGTATATTTTAAAAAATATTTACAATGAGTCCAGAGAAAAAAACAAACATATAATAACGTACTACTTACAGGTTTTTAGTGCTAATCACAGGTTAAAGTAAAGTGGTACTTCAAGAGAATTTTTCTACAATCTCTCATTTTTCAGAGCACTTCTTCTCATTCAACCGCTCGCTCGTAATGTAGATATCGTCATTACAAAATCTATAAAGGTGAAATATGACCTCCAGGAGTAATAATCTTTCGATTTAGGCAACAAAAAATAATAGGAAACCACCCTATTCCGGTGAATACGTCTACAACTCCTGACTTCTGAATAGTGGCTGTGATCCACATTATTCGATGGCTAACTCCGACATCGTCATCAACACCAATTTGGCATTAGAGTGAGGGGTTCGGGTTGGTGCGGCGGCAAGTATAAGCCTCCCACCCAATAATAAAGCGTTCAAATCCCGTGTATGGCACGGAGCTCTGCTTGACTGGTATGTGGAGGATACTTCAAGTACATCACGGGCTCAAATGACCATAGGTCGCAGCCCTTTGAAATATGATTTAGTAAACGCGTAACCACGTGAGACACCTTTTTTTCGGACTATTTACACATCCCATCTAGACTTCACCTACAAAAGAAATAGTGGAGATGCCCTAGGTTAACAATATCCTACAGCGTAAGTTTAGATGAGAATCGACTTAATATCGAAGCACTAGACGAATTGTTGTATGTATATTTATCGAAACACGGTCAAATGAAAGTCATAAATCTTACGAAGAAGATATAATAGTAGAAGGCAAACAAGTGTGAGCCTACGACAAAACACGCAGGTGGAATCCAAATAAAAAAAGTCAAATACCCACAATCCTCCTCATTCCCATTTGTTTAACAAATTTATTAAGATTTAAGGATTGATTTTATCATTCGCACTTTATTCTTACTATTTACCACTCTGTCTTCATCAAGCGAAAGCGATCATTTAAATTATTATTTCCTAAACCTTTGAATATTACGGAAGCAGTGACTGTAACAGTGACTACACAAAAACGGCAATCATATTCCAGACGATTCACAACGCAAGATTAATGATGCCCAATGCAAGGTGACCACGCATTTCAAAGGATCTCAAATCAGCTCTAAAGTAAAGAAAGTTATCAACCATTGTTATCATTAATTTTTCTTTCAAAGAGAATACCAGAAAATTTACTAGCACAGGAAAAACAGATATTCTTCAATGTCATATTTACTGAAGGATGCTAAATAATAATGAAACACGATAGCTGCTGGCAACACTGCTCTAAGGGTTTGGCGTCGACAATAGATTTCCTTCCCAACGCTTTATCATATGCATGCTTATCGTGAAGATGTGATCATCACCTGCATCATCAGGGACCCGCGTATTATCAGCCAAACTTCCTGAAACCGAATCCAAATACCACCACATCCTCTAACTTGCTGGACAAGATATAATCCCCGGCCAATAGAATTCATCTTGTAAGAGATGTTTACAAGTTCAACGATTTCCTTCAAACGTAACGAGTAACTGGAAGCTAAAAATAGAGAACGAATAAGCCGTGGCTAAAAAACTAATTCATTATGTTCATAAAAAAATAAAATACGCGTGAAACGATACAACGAATTCTCGTTGTTCCCTTTCGTTCCCCGTCCAGTATTTTTACATCGCCTAAATCATTAAGCACGAGATCAAACTTCAAAGTGACGTGCCCGACTCCTTCTACCTGTAATCTACTTCTCGGCCTCTTCATGATGTAACGATTAAGTGTAACAATTAGCCATTTCGGAAAGCATCCCCTCGGGAGCTTCCAAGAAACTCTAATAAGAGCGAATTAATGGGAGGGGAGCATCAAAAATCGGAAACTAAGAAAAAAAAAGAAGAAACAATGCGTTACTCGAACCGAAGGAGAGCTTCCATCGCCTTCGGAGGCAATTTACTCCACGCTGAAGAGAGAACTCGACACCGGAAAGAGGAAACGAAAATAACCACCATTGGAGACAGCAGCGACCCGGGTCGGTGGGCAGCGGCGACATTGCGGATAACTATCAGAATAAATTGTCATCAAGGCGTAAATTCCCCTTTTTCCTCATACAAAAGAGGCTACTGTAAAATTTCAATACCAAATCGTACAGAATCTTATTCCTCATGGAAGAACTTCACGCTAAACGTTGGTGCAGGTATATACATTTGCAGGAGATTTTATAAAAATACTTTTTGAAAATTTCTTTACTTCTCTATAATACCAAACGAGAGGGTGAGATCAGGGTCGCTGAGAATCTCTAAATGAAGAAGAAGAGAAGAGGGATCGTATTAAATCCTCAAGTTTACGACGGGAAAGGAGAAATTCCAAACAATAAACATTGGAAGACGTATCAATTGAAAAATGATGTGCACTGTCGGTGAGATATAAGTAAGTATTTAAAAAATCTGATATTGGTTTACCATACTTTAGCGAGTGTCGAGGATGCTAATAATGAACCACGACACGAGAAAGAAGTAAGGTAGTTACTGTCCCCAGTCCCAATTAAGAAGACATAATGGGGAAAAACACAGAATTGTTACGAGTAGGATCGCGGCACAAGAAATGGAACCGGGAAACAAAATATATCTGAAAGCGAAACTCACGAGTTTCCCCTAATAATCGGAATTATTAACCTTCTGGAAGGTCAAGAGAGAAAACGAACGCAAGGTCACATCTCCACAGACGACCCGAGACCTCTCGTACCCCGGGCACAATTCCCAACCCCCGCCTTCGACCCAACCCCCATCGAGTGGCTACAAGGGTGGGACCCTCGAGAGGAGGATGGATACCACCGCGAGAGAGAGAGAGAAAAGAATAACGATGGACCAAGGGCCATGATAATCAGGTGAAAGTGGGTGGGGAGCGAGGGTGTAGGTTTGAAGGCGTGGGAGAACTGAGGGATACTTGGAATTTTTTTCCCTTTATACATTTTCCACCCGAAAACAACTTCCTAATCCCCTCCCAAAAACTTGAGGGTGAGACAGTTGGGGAGGTGGCGGAATATTGTGAGGGGTTTTTTTTTATGCGGGGCTGGATCGGATAAAACGACGCGAGAGAGGTTATGGCAAGACGTGGGGCGGCTCGGCTGGATGATTCTTGAGGAAGGAAAAATATATGGGGAGAGAAGGGATGGCGGATGGCACGTGTGCCTGAAGGGGGAGGGAAACCGGGGAAGGGGTGGTGAGGAGAAGGTGGAATGAGTTGTGACGAAGGCAGAGCGGCGATACGAAGCGAGAAGAGGAGCGCTGGAGCGAAGTTGGGAGGAATTTGGAGGAAAAAAGGAAATTAATATCGGAGGGAAGACTGTGAGAGGCATGGGCGAGATATGATTTCAGGTGGGAAGGGTAACAATTAGCTAAAAAATGAGGAGAGAGAGATGGTTTGGAAGCTGCTGGGGGTTGAGGACGACATGAGAGGATTAATGATAGGAGGAAGGCCGAGGGGGAAATTCATGGAATGTCTCGCATAGCTCAACGAACAGGTAGGTAGATCACAAATTTTAATAGTGATACGAGAATAACGAAATAAATATTCTCTCTCGGTCTTTTCCCCCAAACGATGATAATACGCAATAATGCCCAACTAAAATTAGCAAAAAAACGGAAATACCTAGTTTCAGGATGATCGCTCAATCGTCAACCTTAAATCTTCCTACTTTCCCAGACTGTTAGTACATTATTCCATAATTTGAATATTAAGTATTTCACAGAAAAATATTTACTGAAGATAATAACTTGATTTTCCAAACGATTACAAAACGCATGAACGCCCTTAAAAATTGTAAAAAAAACGGAAATACCTAATTTCAGGATGGCTACTCAATCATCAATCTGATGTTCTCCTGTTTTCCCAAACATTTCAGACTGTTAGTACATAGTTCCAGAATTTCGATAGTTAGTATTTTGAAGAATAATATTTACGAGAGATATTAATTTGATCAATAGTAAAAAATCATAACCATGAAAAAAATTAACTAAATTAAATACGTAAAATGTGATTCCAGAATTGTAAAATAAATATTCTCTCTCCATCTTTTCGCCCAAACGATGATAATATGCAGTCATGCCCAAGTAAAATTAGGAAAAAAAACAGAAATACCTAATTCCAGGATGGTCACTCAATCGTCAACCTAAAATCCTCCTAATTCCCCAGACTGTTAGCATAATATTAGACCATAACTTTAAGAATAAAAATTTCACAGAATAATATTTACGGGAGATATTAATGTGATCAATGATAAAAAATTATAATCTTGAAATAAATTAACTAAATTCAGAACGTAAAATAGAATTTCAACAGTTATGTAGAACCACAAGAACGATATTTTGGATAAGGATGTTCAGATACTGAAAATAAACCAATGCGTAAGAGAATGAGGAGTAAGCATCACTTGACTGTTACAGCAAATGCTTTATGACGCTTATTTTTGTGATTATACACGATATTTGATGAATTTTCAATAACAATGAAATAAAATGACTCCCAGACTTTCCAAGTGAAAGATCTCACTATAGAATTAAGCATATGACGAATAATACACAGAGACTATTAAAATCGGCGAGAGAGAATAGTAAAAGACATGCGAATTATATGTAATAAATTTTCAAGATTACAAAAATCAGAGATATTTATGATCGCGGAATGATTATTACCAACACACCAGAACACAAGGCTGAAAAAAATAAAAAGATTAAAAAATCTAACTTTTTCCAAAAACCGTATCAAATGCAAAAAAATGAGTGAGAAAAAAATGAGCTTTACATCGCAATGAGAATAAAACGTGGGCACTGATTAGCTTTCACAGTAATGAGTGTAGAAGACTCTGATATGGTATGGTATTTGGAGGAGGCGACCGACAGCTGAGGCCATTTGCACCATGAGGGAAGGAAATGGAAGGAAGGGTGGAGAGAAACTCGGCGTCGGCATTAGCCTGATCTTTACGAGACCACGGCTTAACGTCCCATCCGATGGACGTAGTGTTGCGCTTGAAATGTCCTCCACACGACATTCAAGCAGGGATCGGGCAGTCTCTGCCACAGCCGGGATTTGAGCCCGGGCCCGCCGGGCGGGAAGCCAACAATCGAGCCACCACACCAACCCGATCCCCACCCTGATACGAAAGAAAGGTTTGGCACGCAATATAAATATCTAAACCTTCTCCGCACCCAGCTTGCTTTATTCTCCGATTGATGAGCTTATTTTTATCTTATTGGGTTTTTTATAGTTTTTGGAAAAAGCGTGTTTTTTTACCTTTTTTTATAAAATTTTTATTTTCTAACTTTCAGAGGCTTTCAGAGGGAATTATGCAACCGATTAAACCAGAGCTGCTTAAGAAATTTCTGCAAAAATTTTATAACCATCGCTATCTATTCAGAAAACTTAAAACTATTTTTCCACAAGGATATTTAGTTTACTAATTAGAGGAAAACGAAACAGAATTCCAAATCCCTGATACTGAATTTAGGATTGACATGATAAACATGCACGTGTACACAATTTCAAGCCGATCCGACAGTGGGAAGAGTGTTAAAAATGAATTATAAGATTACATCGACGAAACAGACGAAGAAAAAAGCGCGTAAAAAAATTCGGGCTCGAGCCAAGGTGAAGCTACAGGCTGAGAAAGTGAACGAGGTTAGGAAGACGAACTGCATCGGGGTATTGATTAGAAACGAAGCAATCAAAAAAAAAGACCGAGAGAAATAAAAGGGATGAAAAGAGAGCGTTCATTAGAAAGGAGAGAGCACGCGGAGGTGGGGAGTGAGAAAGTAAAAGTAATGAAGAGAGAAAGAGGGAACAGAGAGGCGGCGGCACAGACCATTGAGTGGATGACGTCTCGAACCGCGTCCTCGGGAAGGAGAAAGGGTCGCGCGGAGGAGACCGTACACCGAGTGTGTGGGAGGTGGAAACTTAAGACTCCAGGGGCGAAAGAAAGCGGGAAGGAAACTGGAAGAGGAGCACCGGGCTATATCAAAGGTGGAGCATGGAGCGGAGAGAGAATTTCGAGGGAGGAAAAAAAATATTTCGCCGAAAGATGATGATGTCGAGAAAATAAGAGGAGGAGAGAGGAGAAGGAGAAAAAAATGAGGAAGGGGGAGGGGGTAGGGTCGATTTTCTGTGGAGGGAGGGGAGGAAGAGGAGGAAGGTTTCCAGGCAGACACACACCTTTTCTCAAATCCCGAGGAGGGTCGGACCGCTTGGGGTGGGGGAGAGGAAGGTAGGTGGGTGCCGCCACCCCCCCCCCCCGGCCTCCCACTGGCCTGCCCCACTACCCCCGCCGTCAAAATCGATAGGGAGGCCGACGAGGCAGGTGGGCGGTGTGACGCACGGAAGGTGTCCCTGCTTCCCCTTCCCTCCAGAAACCCACTCGCTCACCTCCGACCCCCTCCACGTATGTATGTTATGTACCCCGACACTTCGCTACGCCACACGACATAACCCAGGAACACGGAAAAAATATGAGAACACACACTCGATCGCTCGGTACATGCTTCGATGCCCTCCGCACAACCAAATCATTTCGTCAAGGTCCACTTAACGGTATCGAATAAATACAGTTAAGTGCTCTCCTAGACAACGAATATCTTGAGGTGCCAACACAGACATTCATAAATTAAGCGTAAATTTTAATAAGTAATTAATAAGTCTAACACGTAAAATAATACATAAATACCCGTCAGGCCGCATTTTTACCCTCTGATTTCTGGCTTTTTTCTATCTACCACAGCACCGTTGTCCTCGTCCTTTTTCCACTACATGTTCGTATCCCTTTCTTTCCTTACCTGTCAATTTATTTGTATAATATTATTTAAAAGTATACAAGTAATTTTGGGTGTTTTAAAATTCTAGTAATCGCATAAGATTATTCTGGAATTTTGTAAATCCTGGAGTCTTGGAAAACCTGGAATTATGCATAAATTTTTCTGCTTTGATTGGCTGGACACCCTAGCAGAGTGAGTGATTAGGGATAAAACCAGTGGCACGGCAATGCACTTACATTTCATTTATTACTCAGGAACCCAGACCGTTTCGCCAAGGTCCACTTGAAGGTATCAAATAAATACGTATTAAGAAGACGAGATCGAAAAGGAGTTCCTGAGAGATAAACCAAACGTCAATCCCCAGTAATGCCACTGGTGTTACCCTTAATCAATCACTCAGCACTTTAACACATAAATTTATTTAGATAAAAGGGTAGAACTCACCACAGAGTAAGTCAAAGGAGGATTCACGAACTCAGGGTAGGTCCATTCCCTGCCCCACCTAGTCCTCTCCAAGGATTACTTTTTTGGGTGTCCGAAGAAATTCAAAGAGGACACCTCGGTCCCACTACGGAGGACAATTCGGTCATTACTTCAACGCTGTAACCGCTAGGCCACCTTGTTCCCCTCCATATCCAACCACAGCGTCCAAACTTATCTAAGAACTCACGTGAAGATGAATCTTCGGCACAATGTGGAATTAAATCCTGAATAGTTAAATATTTACAAATGCGTATAAAACGTATTAAGACTCAGTACTGGTTAACTATTGCGAGCTAGGAAGTTCATGATTTTTAAAAAACAGGCTTATTAATACGAAAATTAAGCTTTACAAAAACAGACAAGTTACTACAAAACTCCAATAAGGAAATCTCCTATTCTTTCCGCTAACTAATTACGCTTATTAAAGTCCTCCTAAATGGCCTTACGTACTTAAAATTTCCTCATTACAGTTCGGAGATGCAAAACACAAATCAACGACGATATAAAACTTTCCCAAAATTACACAATACCCAGTCCCAATATGTGCTCACATAATACCAGTAATACTTAGAATTCAGGGGAAAATACAGCGATGAATTATTTGGCTTACAATATCAATCAATCGAAATCCCATTTAATTCCCGTTTCTTGTCTTTAAATTGACCATAATTTCGCAATACCAATTCCAATCGAGATTCCAAAACGATCCAAGCCCGAAATTTATTTAATAGAAACTTGAAGCTTGCACGCGGTGGAAGGACTCCATTACAGACACTTACTATTTTGACAAAAATATTTTGTGGAAGTAACAAAGCGTCTTTCATTGATAACCCGAAATTTATCTTCAGCCCGGTCTATTTAAAAAAATATATGCAGGAACCCAACCACCACCATTGCTCTATCTCAATAAGGATTTTTCATGTGACCCACGTAAGGGGACAAGACCTTCTGTGTCTCACCCTCAAGGATCGACGCACGGCTTCACACACATGTCGGTAAAAATGATTCTGAAAAATCCTTTTCTCACATACATGATCCTACCCGTTGATACCTTGTCCCGATACCGTTGTTAGAGGTTCATCGACGGCAAAGACAGGAAGACTAAAAAACTGGCGACAGGAACACAAGGGTAAACGAAACCAGGATGATAGAAGGATGAGAGTTCTCGGATTAACAGGCCACACAGGCCAAAGCGAAAATGACCGAGGAACAAAATATTTCCCTCTGCCTCGTTTGATGGAAAAGTTTCCGATAATTGGTGTAGACACATGAAAATGATTAATTGATACAACGCCCTTCAAAGTAAAATTAAAATTACAAGCATCGCTATTTCAGGAGTGATTTGGGAGGCACCGTGAACAAATTTCTGAGAGAAATTCTGAGAAAAATCAAGTCAAATGACCATTAAACATTCCTTACAGGATCGATACGGATATTTTCGGTTGATACATGATAAATATTAGCAAAAGAAAGTTGGCCATAACTAATTTCACTTCCAGAGACCAAATATTTACGGTGCAGTATTGTCAAGTAATCTCTACAATGTTTACTAAGGGAAGGTACGCACGCACTTGCACTTGAAATTATACAAGAATAGCTTTCGGCCAAAATACTTCCAAGAAAATACATCCAGAGAAATTTGTAAGTTCAAAAATGAAATTAATTTACGCTTTGGTACGGCAGATTTTAAGGAGACTGTCCGAGCATAAGACCATTATTAGACACGAAAAATATTTAAATAATAGTAATTCATAACAGTAACAAAAATGAGACTTAAAGAAAAAGACAATTAAAGTAAAATAAAAAGATATTATTACCTTATGCCGAAATAATTTACAAACGCCCTCCTAATGTCAGCATTCCGGAATCTAGGAAGTGATAAAAGGAGAAAAATGTTAACAAAATCCATATAAAAATTCAGCAGATTTTTACACAAAAGATTGTTCGACTCATTACTTTGAAAATAATCAAACTAAAAAACCTTAACAGTTAGCACAATTAAGTTTAACGTAACGTAAATATTAAACGTAAACAGTTAAGGAACGGAATACTCCAAGGCAAGATTACATAATAATGCATCCTGTGGATGATCAGTAAGCGCGGAGTATAAAAAATTTGCAGTTTTTCAGTTGACGTGAAACAAATAAATCGATAGATAAGATAGAGTGCACCACCACTGGGGTGTAAACATCCATCTCGCTTTCTACTATGAAACGCTTTATCAAATCTACCAGACTTATTCGACAGAAGCATCCCGCAATAGTAAAAATGACTATTAAAAATACTCCCATTTTTCTCTATTAATTACTGGTTATATACAACGTCTTCCCTTTACTATTTGATGTACTTCCGACCGCACCGTTACTTTTCATGTAACATAAGAAGGAACTATAAGCACCGCAGGGGAAGAACATGAGGGACAAAGAGAAGGTTTCATGGGATACGTGACGCTGCCTACGCTGCATTGCAAACGCTACATTGATCAATAAACGGTAGAAAAGGGCAATCAAGAAAGGCTCTCATTGAGTACACGATTAGAAGAGAGGCCAACCAAGGATCAATCACAAAGGCTCTCATCGAGACACTAATAATTCTGCGACGAGGTTAAAGCGAAATAACATCTCCTATTAGAAAATCCTAGCCAAATGCTCGTCATTTTTATCTCTAAAAGATAAGAATACCGTTCGCAAGTCTAACATCTAACATATACCAATGAAGTTTACGAACTAACAACCCCTGAAGAGTCCAGCGTTTTCTTCCGGGACTTCATCAGCGTCTTCGCTCATTACCGCAATTTCAAAGAGTAAAATATTAGTCCACGTAAATAATTACAACTTAGAAGCGAAAAGGAAAAAAAAAATTATCGACAACTAGAGGATTAACTGGGAACTGTTTCTCAATGAATGAGGATATCGTACGTGAGACATGGTCCATTAGTTTTTGTTGAATAAATTTCGGACTTTACATTGGAAAATGTTTTAAAGGTCACACAAACAAGACCAAAGCCATAAAAATATCTTCTGCAGGCAGGCTTTCCGCACATTGCATGGTAATAAGTACCTTTAATAAAAGCCTATTTAGGTTTCAGAGGAACATTAAATAAACAAATAGTATTAAAATGCTCATAATCAATAAATACATGAATATACCAAGATAATAACTGCGTCGTGAAGAAAGTTGCCGAAGACAATATATGATTTTGAACAACGACAGCATATCACTATGTATTTCAGTTAAAATAATATTATATTAATCATATTCCTGAAGGATTAAGGCTTCATTAGCAGGAAGTAAGCGGAGAAATTATTACAAAAGAGCAAAAAAAGTGACTTCGGAGTTCGAAAGAAATGAAAAATAAACATTAAAAAATTCATGGAAATGCCACATGGGAGATGATAATGTAAAATAGTTGCGGATAGTGTGGACACGCTGGGTTGGCAGGGAGTATGAGAAGACGATATCCGGAATTTACGGAAGCCTCAGCCCCCGTTCCCCGAAGCGGGAAGTGGGCGCGGGTCTGTTTATCGCGGCCGGCGACAATCGGGTTTGAAATAATAAACACTAGGGGACATAGCCGCCTAAGTCTCACTCGCAGACAACACGAGGAAAAAAACTCAGACGAACCGAAATGACCATGCGGAAAGAGATGCGTGAGGTTGGCTCATTCCTAGAATAAACTGCAGTAGGTGAGGACTGACATTCGCGGCACGGAAGTATTCTCCCTCGTTGAGAAGATAAACAGAGAAGTACCACATCATTTAAGCCCGGGAATAAGCATGAAGTTAAGTTCTCATTGCTTTCATGCCTGGCTTACCGATGATTAGCCATGAAAAATCTACACCTAACGCAATGCTTTTAATTTTCATGTTATTCTGTGATCAAATAAATTTCCGGGAACGCAGAAAAAATTAATTTCCATTACTTCAAATAAAAAGTTATACTGTACGAAGAGTGCAGGAAATTTTGCGAGAAACATTTCAAGGGAATACACCATCATGAACAGCATGTTATAAGCATAAAAATGATCCAATCACAGACTAATATGATGGTACTAGTAGGAATTTCAGAAATGATTTAATTCCCACCTTAGACAAATTAACAGAATATTCGGAAAGAAAATTTTTAATTCTATTCGTTCAGAGAATGGTTGAAAATAAAACGAATTGAGAGAAATTCACAATTTCACTACGCAAGCCATAATAAAAATAACTAACCAAGAAAGAAAAAGGGTACGAAATCCTTGGCATGCATAATTTGAGAAAAGGCCAAATCAGCGAGAGTGAGTACGCAAGCTTTTATCTCGCAGTTTCGCGGGAATGTGAAGAAGGATTCGCAGCAGATACGGAAAGCGCGATTCGTGAAAAAACATTCAGCAGTAATAATTCTTCACTTAAAGTAAAACATTCAATCTCAAAAAAATACAATCTAAAAATGACAACGCAAATAATGTTGCTCATTACCAAAGGGGAATTCATAAGGCAAGTTATGGCGTTTCCTGAAAAGTATAGGAGGCAAATACTAGCGTCGGATTAAACTCCAAAAAGAGAAGGCGGTAACTGGATAGTTTATAGCATAATAAGGAGATAATGAACTCACATTTCAAATTCCATTAACAGAGATATGCACTGATCCAACTCACGCACCGATGACCAAGAGACCGCACAGACAACAGCAAAAGCTGGCAATTAGCACGATGACGAAAACGGAAAACCTTTCAACACAGCAATAACTGATGGCATTATATGAATAAAAATAATTACGTGATCGCCAATCTGAGAATATAAAACTAAACGCACCCATATTTAGAGATGAAATTCAAGATAAAAATCTAATTCACCGAGCGAAACGATGCATAAATTCGAATGAACACCATGACGTAACCAAAAGAATAACATGGCTAATGCTGATGAGATAAAGTGAATATAATTTAATACGTGCACATTGTGGACCGTAGAAATAGAAAAAAAGCTTTTCACCAATGAATAACTAGGAGAGAGACAGCGACTTTGCCATACTAAGCAAGTATACATTCTTAGCAGATAATCTCATGAACATCGTGGATAAGATAAACCAAAATAATAACACGGGCCAAATGGGACAATCGGTGCCCATCCCAGCCACTTTTGGTCGTACTGTGTCGGACATTTAGAAAAATCGCTGATGGGAAATGAGAGTGGCCTGTCTACGAGGAGGAGAGATAGCGAAGATGAAGTGTGGTAGGAGGAAACACGGGCGCGGAAAGAAACAGCGGAAGCAGAGCATCCACCTCGAAAGAGAGATCTTGAGAGGGGCGCTAGCTTGAGGACCGAGCGACAGAGGGCAGCGGTGAGGGGGGTTCGTTGAAAGACGGTCCAAGGAAGTGACTGCGGAAGAAATGGCGAGCGCGAGGGTTTTCTTTCTCCACTGCGAAACGGTCCAGGAGTAGTAAGTGCAGAGCGGGGAGTAGTAAGTGTGCCAAACGTACTCGAGTACAGAGCACCCAGGCAAGTACTCGAGTAATTTATCTACTCGTCTGGGTATTCCTGTAATCGTCGAGTTACACTAATGTCCAGACGAATTAATTAGACAGAAGTACTTGCGAGGGTACTCGAGTACACATGCATTCGTCTGGACACTAGTGTACTCACGGGTAGAATGATGCCTTCTTACCCTAAATGGATACTTGAATGACCACGTGGGCACTCGACTATCCAGATGAATACTCCACGGACTTCTGGGTGAATACACCACATTTTCACATATTTGTCTCGGTTCTCTAATAATACATACACACCAAAACTACTACAGGGGTATGGAATTGATATATGATCCTTAACATATTGTTTCCTGAGTTTTCCTAATGTGCAAGGTAGATATCATAGACTTTCCGTAGACTTTTTCTACTTTAACCACCACTTACAACTCTTTATTATTATCCTTACTAAATGTGAGCACTTAACGGTCTCCCAAATGTTTGCGAGGAGAACGTGCTAAAAACGAGTAATATTTGAACGTTATGGCCAGGGTGCTCTCGGCCCTAACGTTTCGCTTTGCAATAGCCAAGGGTGATCAGATAAAATACAAAAAATCCCAGAGAATTCTCCGTTTAAAGAAGCTATAATTCATCAATGTGCTAAGGGAAGGTCTTCCAACGAAAAGTAAAAAGAGACGAGAAGTGTTACTTGATACTCGTTAGGATGCAATGCCAAAATTGGACGATCATGATGTATCCGGCTCAAAAACACTAAAAAAGGAAAGTATATAAAAGCAAAATAAAGCGGGAAACACAAGGGTTTGGTTGAGGGCCACTAGAGACTCGGAGGTAAGGCTGAGATTGTTCGAAAAATATAAGAGCATATATTCCAGATTTACGCTGAGAACATCATCACAGAAACGCACTATATTTCCAAGGCCTACAGAAACAATAAATAACAGAGAAACTTTGCCGAACGGATAGATAGAAAAACTCTCAGTTGAACAAAAAGGTTTTGAATAAGTGTTAGTCTGTAGTCAAATCAACTCATCATCATCTCCCGTCAACAATCTTAAGATTGGTTTGACGCAGCTCTCCACTCAATTCTCCCATTAGCTATTCTTTTCACAACTACGTATTTCTTCTCTTTTATTTCCTTCTTTACCAGTTTCGTCTATTTCATTCGAAGACATCCTTGCATACATAAACTTAGCAATACATATACAAGTGTGAAAACACCTACTGCCACACGCCGACTGAGGCAACTTTCCGGGTGGTACGTAGCTGTAGTCGAGCACGTTTGGTGCATTCCTGGCGGTAAGAAATTGGCGTCCGACATCAGGACGACGACATTGAGAGAAGAGTCGACGGGGAGGTGGAGGGAGAGCCCGACACACGGAGTCAGTGAAGGGAATAAAAAAAAGCGGTGGTAAAAAAAATAAACGATGTTCTCCGGGAGGAAGAGGTGGCTAGGGAAGACGTGGGCGGCGAGGAGGAAGGAAGGAAGCGAATGCTTGACGGGGCATCGCACGACTGAGACGTCCTCGGGGCAAAATTGAAACAATCGCCGCATACTTGAGGCGGAACTGAGAGACGGTTCCTTCCGAGGAACGGCGCGCATATGAGATCACGATCTCGCCGAGCTCCTCAAGTTGAGGTCATTTCGAGACGCGAGATACATTCCTCCTAAGACGGTAAAATCGATCCCTCGGCACAAAAATTAACTTAAGATGTCCGCGGATTTACCTCAAGGGCGAATCTAATCGTTTCAAGGAGCGCATTAACATTTAAAAAATAAATCTGAACATGAAAATCTCGACTGGACACCACAATGCCCTTGAATTTCAAAGCGGACAACATTACATGATAATATTTTAAAATATTTTACATACAGGTGAATCTCGAGATAAATAGTTGCGACCTTAAGATGAGAGGGGGGCATCCACTAATTACATAGGGCGTTTAGGGGATGTCAAGCCGATTCTCACCCAATCTCACGTGGGGGAGAGGGGTGGTACTGGCAAGTATCACGTAATTTTTTTCCGCAAGAAACAGTGTAAATTTGCGATCTTAGTATTCTCAACTCTAGTCTCAACTAATCTCAAATAATAAAACAAAATTGTTTTTTAATATATATCTAACGCAATGATGCGCGGGTTAACGTACTTACACTGAAAATACGCATTTTGAGCATTCTCACGTGAGATGAGAGGGAGTGGGTCGAGCTAAATCTCACGATATCTCGCTAAGGGGGGAGGAGGAGTCTAAACCACGGCAAAAACCACGGCACGTAATTAATGGCCGCTCCCAGATACGAATATAAAATTACAAAAATTACCCACGGAACCCAAATTATAACTGGAAACTATATATGGAACTACAAAAATATGCATTCATATAGAAACACTACATTTTTCAAGGAAGAATCCTCAGGGACTCGTTGGACTGCCATCAGCCATCGCATAAATCGGGAGAGCCGATCATCGGACCCTGAGAGGATTCTCTGTAAATTGTTTGGATTTCAACTTAGATTTGAAATCAAAATCGAATATCCTGACATTCGCGGATAAACTCTTCAAACCCCTTGAATTGGGGAGCAGCAAATAGATGGCCAAAAACTAATTAAAGAGATAAAGAAGAGGTGGATTATCATGATGATTGGGTAGAGGAGGAAGGGAGTGATGAAAATGAGGGTGAAAAAAACTTGATGAAAAGGAATTAAGAGAAAGGAAGATGATGTACGCTGTGAAGTGCACGGAGTGGGGGTTGGGTGACTTCGTGCTGGGAGAAGGAGGCGCAAGAATACGGAGGGGAGATTGGGAAGACGGGAATATGACAGGAACGCTCCTTTTTCCCCGGGTGAGGAAGTTATGGCAATCACGGCTAACAAGAAAGAGACGGGAGGTAAAGATTTGGCACATGCCACACGTGGCATTACCCCTCTATCTTACCCTTTCCTCATGGCATGGCCGCTCTAACAAGTGATTTCACCTCGAATGGATGATTATAGAATACCGGCTGAATTTCATTCTCTTCTGATTTCGTTTCGCCTTCCTTTTCTTTATCTTAGAAAAATTTTCACGACCACCAAAATGCGATCACTATAAATTTGAATCATTATAAATCAGATTAGTTTTGATTAAATATGGGTATTTTGCCTAACCTTCCAACATATACCCTAAGAAATAAATTCGGTTATAAATAATACACAGAGGAGAGCAGCAAGACTTATTAAAATTTGTTACGATATACAGCAGTGTAACCGAATTGATTAAAAATTTACTCCTCGAAAAAAAAATAGTAGGTCAATGGGAACTGCCCCTTATTCGTAAATTTACAAAACGGCTCGTATTTTCCATCAACAGAAGCCAGTTCTAATTTTGAATAAGATAATCAAACAACAAATAATTAATAAAGATGCATAGCAAAGAAAAACTAACAAAAAGTTTCAAGTATTTTCTAACAAGGCAAGACACACGTGGAATCGTAATAATAGTTTCAAAATATTAAGGGTGTTCCTAATTCCCTCCGAATACTTCCCCGAAAGAGAGAGCATCTTCACTACACATCAAAAAGAAATGTTTAATTGTAACCACTGCACAGAGTCAATCGTGGTCATGAAAAAATGTAAGAACAAATATTTAACCATGCGCCAGGAGTAGATATAGTTAGAGCACGAATCACTTACTACGCCAACTTCTCGTTTTTCTATTCATAACTAACAGTTTTACTAGCATCGTAACATGTTCGTAAAATTACCACTCTCGTATTTTTTGGACTGACCGCGGGGAGATTGGTTTGGTTCTCCAAGTCGAACTTGAGAACTCATTGGTTTTCACTGCATTCAATAAAGTAAATAATAATGCAGAAATTATCTCTGAATAGATTTTGGAGTATCGTGAGTGCGTACAGTTCGGTGCATTTCATTATGAATGCATTGAACGTAATTAGATCAACCTTAATTGGTATTCACTAAAAATAAACTTATTCTGCTGTCATTGTATTACGGAAAATGTCACCAATGAATTTGGTAATGAACCAAAATCAAACATATTAATCTCAATATAATGCCGAATTAATTGATGAATTCTAATTGAAATTATCAGGTCAAATTAATAATCAGGATTAAGGTGTTCTGGAGGATTTACCATATTCCCTCTCAAACTATGTTCGCTCCATATTACCGATCATAAATACGCCTATGGAAATAAATATTAGTGGATCAACACTAACAAGCAATAAATTCGGTAACCTATACAAAAACAAACCCTCGATAGAGAGAAATAGTGCGAACATTATCTTCCTTTATTAAGGTTTCACATTCTCTCACGTCTTTTATCAGACGAAATCCAGTCTTCGGGCCGCGGTAAATCGGTTTATCTCGTGGTGAACAGCACCTTCGTCACTGATAGACAACAACGCCTAAACTAACGTTTCATGACGTAGGGCCTGAAAAAATAACGATATATTTTTCAATGACAAAGCCAAATCACGGTTCCAGGAGGAAATTTAGTTTTAACGCTTTTCATCACCTAACAATTTACCGTTACAGGTTATGCCACAGAATGGAACGCGTCAATCTAAGAATTATAGGGACATTTAAAAATATGTTATCTTTCATCCTCGATCATTTGCCACAGTAATGTGTCAACCGTATATTATTAGAGACTTAGGATCAAAGTCGGCTGATTTTTTTGTAGAACAATTGGTACAATCACATGGGAACCGTTGAGGGATAAATAAATAAATATATTTCCATAGATGGATTACTATTTCTCAACTACTAACTACGAGGAAGACACTAACTTATTTATTCGCGGTCCGTCACTTCCTGACACCCAGTCTTTTGATTCGGCAAGCACTAGTTCCAAAGCCAAGTTTCCATCTACCGACGAGTATTGGTTCAACACGACGCTAAGTTGGTTACTGTATTAGGCATTCACATGTCCAATCTTTAATTATGATTTACTGTATCACAAACAAAGCGCTTCAGCATGATCAGGAAATATGATGATGACTAATGACTACGAAACAAGTTGTACAGCATGGATTCATCTCTGGGAAGAGTGTACTCCACGTAGAAATCAATTTATTTCCATCAATCCACAATCATAAAGCATTCCCAATTCTCTAAATATCCTCCATATGATCAGACTTATCTGATCGAGTGTTCTATGCGTATTCTAGCCCTCTCGCGTGCGTGTATACCTATCACGTAAACAGTCGCGTGTCTCCAGCCGCGCACGTGAACGGTGACGGAATGAAATCAACCTAAAAGGAAAGCTTACTAGTGTAATAAAAAAGAAAGATAGTAAAAAAACAATGAGAGGTAAATGAGAAGGATCAGCGGAAAAATCTGCCCGAAGAATTTCTCAGAAACCCAGATTTGAATGTGACAGGAGGACACGAAATTACCAATAACTTCATGGCATGAACGAATCTACCCAATGAAGTTTTTCCCGTAGAACAGAAGAAAATCGGTTGTCTATGCTGAGATTCGAACTATTGCAGAATCAAGTCATTGATAGCGTAACTTGGAGAAACATCCAAAAGAATTTTACGCACACCACGACTTGGTCGTAGATATTTACGGAAAATCAAATATGAATTCCTTTATTTAAACAATGAATCATAAAGATATTTAAAACATAAATTAACCCCTGTAAAGTTGAGACGAAGCTAGAGTGGGTATATCTCAAAGGGTATTAGGCAATGCCTGTATGTCTGATTAAGGCATATAATGCCGCGAGGCATCCAAGCAAGAATACGAAGATGTTTCCACAAAGCTGTCAAATCCACAAGGATAAGGAATAACTAGTTAGCTCCATTTCTCAAAGCAGAGCCAAATCTGTGAACTTGGTTCGACTAGCAGGTGCCTCAGTGAAGCTTATTCCAGCAGACTAGAAGTAAAGTTACATATTACGGACACACTTTTATTATCTATACGTAATTGGAGATTTTTTTATATATTTGAAAATCAAGTACCCCTTGTAATATGTACATATTTGACTCAGAACTACCAAGTATCTGACAAAAATTCTGTGTGAAACGAATCGACCTATAATCCCAACATCCAACAAAAAATCTTAAAGAGTATATGAAGAGATATTTTAAAATTAATTTTTTTATTATGCAAGCGGTATGAATTTACTATCAATGATTTACAAGACACTGTTCAAGCTTTCATTATGGCAAAAACACTAAATACCATTAACATCGTAAAGAGCTTAAGAATGCTTTTAAAATATGATGGTAAGTCATCTAAAACTAATATAAATTATGTGAGGATTATTAGAGATAATTTTATGTAAGGTTGGACCAGTATATGAAGTTTCATTAAAAAACATCAGCACTGAAGACAACGTTGGAACGATAAATCCCATAAAAATAGGAACCCAAGATTTTCAGTTAGGAATGCATAAAATTTGTTCGTGTTTTCAAAAGTTCAGACGCACTTTCACAGCGTAACTTTCGAGGAGAACGAAATCTGCCATGTAGAAACGGGTACCAAGTTTCGAGCCGGGACTTACCTCCCGTATTTCGAATCCCAACATAGTCTCTGTCAATGATACCATACACGGATAGCGGTGCCCCACTCAAGGAGCAAAAAGTCGGGAATCATGAATATTTAAACCCGGTCTGGTATCATAGAAACAGTCCTAGATATTGATAAAATCTTCTCGGGTTTCGCAACGGGTAAGGCTGCTTAGGGCCATATAAATGGAGAATTTTTGTCGTAGCAAGACCTTTGAAACTCAGGTGCCCCTTATCATAATTACATAGTTGACTTCGAACAATCAAATCTCCGACACAAATTACGCAATAAATGAATCGACCAATTATTCGAACATCAGACAGAAAATCTTAAAACGTAAGTAAGTAATTTTTTTGACTTAAAATGCCTTACCCGGTGCCAAACTCGAAAAAATTTTATCAATAGCATTTGCCGGGAAGATTTACGATCTTTTATCATCCCTAGATATGAGGGAGTGAGAAGTCAAGGTATACAAATTATTTTTGTTCTAAACGGAGTTAGGTACAGAAATTGATAGAATTAATGCACAAAAACTTCGTTGCCAAAGGATACGAGTGAGTCTCTGTTCTATGCTGAAATAGAGAGGAAAATGAAATGCACTACTTAATATCTACTCGATCTCGCTGGTTGTCTTTGCCTAATTTCTGTACCTAACTCTGTTTAGGAAAAAAATCACTTGTACCCGTTGGATTCTAACCCCCTCATACGTCATCTGCCAGGAAAGTACCAAGTCTTAATTAGGAATTCACCCAACTCTTCATTTCACCAGCTGAAAAAGAGCCGGGTGCGGCGCGAGTACACCAAAACGTGCACTACCGGAGCATGGGAGAAGCGTGAATGAGGAAGGAAGTCGAGGGAAGCAGACTTGCAGCAGCCACTGCCATACACCACTCACCCCCCTCAAGACAGGCACACCACGTGCCCTCGCGTGGCCTGCATCGTCTCGCCGTGGACCAGAACACGTGCTGCCGATGTGCTACCCCCCCTCCCCTCCAACGCAGCCGCCCTCAAAAAACACCCCACCCACACAACGGAAACGAACCACCCCCCATCCTCCAAGACGCACGACCGAGAGAGAGCAATGAAGGCGCTACGCTCGTGACAGCCGCTTCTGTTCTCTCCGAGGGGTGGGAGGGCGTGTGTGACACGGTCGGGTGGATGGTGCGTCTGGGGAGAGATAATTAGGCGGGCCGCGGGGGCGGAGGAGAGCGCATTGGGGAATGTCGGGGATCAGGCGCGTGCCGCTACCTGATCGACGACCTTAAAGGAATGGATTCTCGCTCCCATCACCCCCGTATAACTCCCACGCAGCTAACGCATTTCCTTCTTCCCAAGAGGAAAAACCTCTCACGCACGAACGGTCTCATTTCCTGACATGTAACCTGTTTAAAAACTAACGTAATGATTGATTGTGTTTTCAGGATTAAACAAATGGAAATCTAAGTGATCGATGTGGAAACATCGAAACATTTAAGTCAAATTAAAGGGAAAATAGTGAAAATTGAGATTGTATTTTCGTGAGAAGCCGGTGATTCAGCGTTTAAAATGATACCTCATTTATTACTGTAGGTGCAGTATTAACGGAGACAGAAATAGACCTTTCTGCAATAATATATATCATAAAATGTTTTTAGGATTAAACGAATGGAAATCTGGCATATAAATAATACCGACTGGTGTCGCTACCTGATCGACGGCCTTGAGGAACGGATTCCCGCTCCCATCACAACTGTATAACTCCCCTCTACAACTCACGAATATCCTTCTTCCTAAGAGGAAAAACTTCTCACGCACGGACAGCCTTTTTTTCCGACATTTTACCAGTCTGGAGCTAATTAAATCATAGAGAGAATGTTTACAGGATTGAACAAATGACGATTTAGCATTTTTATTATACCGAATGGCATTTTCCGCAAAAAATTTAACTACATTTAACGGTTTCGATACAGTTCGTATCATCGAGTGAGGACGACATGACAACAAAGCCGGTAGTTCAATAAGACTTCTTTTTTTGCAGAAAAATTTCTCTCTGTTCTATCATTATGGTATCATCTCTATCAAAAATTTGCTCGAAAAATGGTATTATTTTTCAAAGGTAAAATTACAATAATTGACATAGAAGAATAAGTTTTTAGATGTAAAATAGATGACGGGAGGTACTATAAGCAATGATAAATCTCAAAGTAAACAGGACTAATTATTTTACCAGGGAATGATGCCTATATTAAACACAATAACTAATGGCTAGAAACCTAAGGTAAGTACAACGACTGGGCAATAACTTTAAATCCTCCAATACCTAAGAGGCCACCAAAATTACACGCCAGTCGTTCACCAACAATCCACTCTGGCCGCGAGAGCAAGCACGTTAATATTCTGCGTAGACTAACTCCATCCTACACCATAAATTACACGAAAGAAAGACTGGGGCGAGAAGGAATTCCAAAAAACAACGAGAGGACAACACAACGAAAACTTTGTGAAATGAATTTGGCCGGGAATGAAGAAGGAAAAAAAAGATGAATTCGATTGGATCGCGGGAAGAATTTCAAACCCTCCATACGTTACCCGCCAGGATTTCTTGAAGCCCATCCCCTTTCACGTATTCCTCACGGTGGAATAAAAAGAAAGAAGACTGATGGGACGGGGGATAATAAAGACGGTGGTGATGGCGGAAAGAGGGGGAGGAGGCGAGAATGGAGGGAAAGAGGGGGGGGAGGTAGGGAGGCGAAAGAGATCAAGCGCTAGTGAAGCGTGCGAGGCCAAAAGGGGGGTGGGGATGAGAGAAATTGGTGGAGGGGGGAGGATGGGCAGGCGCCAAAGTGAACGGGGGAGGTGGGATGTTTGCAGGGGGACGGGAAGTCGGACAAGGGAGACGAAAAGATCCAAGGGTGTCGGAGGAGGAGCCGAGAGACAAAGACCGACAAAGGTTACACCGAGCTGACTCCTGCTCACCGAGCGCACTTGCACGCTTAAAAAAATCTCTCTCTCCTCAAACGTCCTACACAGAAACCCGCCAATGAAGAGAAAGGCAACGGGAGTGTGAACATAGGCGCCGATTATTAAACGAGGTTACGTTCCAAAAAATATCGGTAAGGTCCCGGAGATCTGCATCTACGTACCGCTTGGTTCATAATATGCAAGTTTTAGATACACTACCCACACCTGTAACTTACACCAGCCATATGGGCACGTTGGGATAAGGATCAAGAAGATGCATAATGGGAGCTTAAACCTTTAAATTTTAATGTAACATTAAATTTAGTTCATTAGTAAATCTCAAATTTTGTGGGTTCCAGGTTTGAATATAAAAATTGGCAATGAAATGATTAAGGAAAAGAAAAATGAGGGCTATTTTTATGTAGCGAAGGGCATTATTTCATCGATGGAATTTTAAATTTAACGGTTCACATAAGAGATGAATAGTAAACTAGTCCAAGAGTGTACAATTGTCCCTACCAATGTCGAACTCAAAATAACATTATTCTATCATGACTGAATAAAATGACATTAATAATTACTAAAACGAAAGAGTGTCAGGTAAAATGGGGAGGGATAATAAAATAAGGAAATAGTAGTTTACTATCATATAGAATGAACCTTCCTTCGACAATAAAAAAATTATCTATGCAATTACGAAGTTTGGGAGACCAAGAAATTGTAACGATGCTGAAAGGGTCATAGTATATCATGCTACGAAACGATAATAAATCTACATTTTAAAGAAATATAGGAGAAATAGTTCTTCTGCTACCGCCATATCGAGGAATAATCTGAAGTACGAAAATTCTAGCATATAACTCCTGCGATTGCCATAAAAATATGTTTTATTCGAAGATTTCTTAACGTAAGTTGCATTAGCACACACCCTTAAAACAGGTATTTAAATGCCCTTATTTTCTCTAGCTCCTAAACGTCGCAGACCGATAAAATTCTATCCTCCCCGAAGAGCGATTCAAGGATGGAGCGAGATAAAAATTGGCAGGCTTTCAAAGTTTACAGACCACCCACCAAACGAGAGAAGACTTACGAACACTTATTGCACATTTTAGAGAAAGGAAAACATGATCTGGGCCATTCTGAGATGAGAGACCTAATTTATTCACTCGCTTAAGTTAATTCTCGCAGTCAATTCCATAAAAATAGCAATAAAAAGATATAATTCCGCAAAGTTATAAATAAGCTATTCGAATGGGATGCAGTGATACTTTCTTAAATTATAGGATAAAAGAGTTCATTCTCGCACAAGTTACTTAACTCAGATGGACGGTACAATATTTTACCACGTAGTAAAGTGGATATTTGGTTTCAACAACTTCCCGTCACCAATAAGGAAACATTGTATGGGAAAAACAAGGAGTACCAATAATGTCAACATCTTCAGTGGCAATTCACAGATGTATTATGTAAAAATTACAGAGAGTTATTGCTTTCAACAATTCAATTAATAAAAATATACCTATGAAAATTTGTTGAAAAAAAAGCATGGCCCACAAAAAATTTCCAGAAGTAAATTACAGTAAGAAGGATAAATAGAAACCATTTATAGGCCTACACAGGCCTATCGGGGGTGGGAGATTCGAAAAAAAAACTGCAAGTGCATCATGGAAAGCATTTGGACAGAAAGAGAAATAATTTCGAGAAAAAAGGCGGGCGAGGCGACTGAATGAAAAGAAGGCATGAAAAATAGGACGTCGAAGGTGGAAGGAGAAAATGGGCCATCGTCGAGACGGGGGAAAGGGGAAAGTGGGGGAGGATGAGAAGGGTTGAAGGGAGTCGAAGGGATGAGGGTCCTCTGAGAGACGGGAATGGGAAAGGTGGAGGGGGTACGTGGGGAGGGGGAGTCGCTAAGGGGGCTGGGCCAAGTAGGCAGCCTCCGACCAAGTACCCACTAAAGAGCATCCACCCCACCAAGGAGCTCGGGGTCGCCGCCCCCTCCCGAAACGACAGACAAGACGCCGACGACATGAACACGCAGCAGCCAGCGAGGAACTTACGATACAATGCTGACACCAGGTTTCTCTCTGGCCACCTCATACACTGCACTGTTACTTCTATTTATTCTATATTTTACGCGGTAAAAAGACTTTCGCAAAATCAGCACGGATATTAGCACAGCACGACTCGATTTTTGTGGAACTATTGATGTATATTATGCTAAATGACTTTTTCTGTTGTTGATACGTATCACGTGTGCTTGGATCCTTCTATGTAAGTAAGTTCACGACTTAACTTTCATTGGAATTCGAGATATTTGCACCGCACAACTCGATTTTTGGGTTACTATTGGAGTGGCTTATGATAAATTATTTTTTCTACTATTTACACCTGTAACTTGTGCTTGGATCCTTTTTTTTTTAGTAAATTTACGAATTTACTTCAACTGGAGTTATTGGCGAGATATTTTATTTCTTTTTAGTTTATTTTACTGAGGCAGGCTTTTGGCAATAGGACATTTAATTTTCACTTACTTATACACTCTGGAATCAATTACTGTTGAGACTACTCAATTGATGGGCTATTAAGAACCCTTTCCCTTAGAAGTAGACTGCCAACACTATTGCATTTTCAAACCGCATGCTCAAATCTACCACACACTTAGCGTGTAAATTTTTACCGCCGAATCTCATAAGATTTGGAAAATATAAATAAATATATTCTTAAGTTCTAGAGACCCTGCCCTACGACCCTATTTATCGGCACATAAAAATTCTTTTTTCACCTTAACTTTCCAGCCCTTTAACCCAGAATATCACTGGTATCGCCATAGCGAAATGTTTCATTCCACTCCCCAGCTTTCTTCTAGTTTCAAGGAAATACTGCATGCATTACGAAATACATAGTAAATTTCTTCACAGAAGCCTACGTTTCCGTCCACACACCCAGTCCCTCCGTATATTGCTGACCATTTTTTATTCTTGCAACGCCTTCCCCGAAATCCAAACTCTAAACCGAAGGATTTCGGCGCTGAATAGGTTTTCTGTTGAGGTAATAACATTTCAAAATGCAGTGCAGCTTGAAGCAATATTTTTTTTATTCCGGAGTGCGTGGTTGAGAAAAAGAGAATATTTTTTTCGCCGAAAAATGAATTTCCCGTCCATCGGATTAACGAATAAAACGAGATTAGGGATCAAAGTAAACGCCCACAAATAGGTCGACCGAATGCCGCAGTAATGGATTAGAGTCTATATACTTGATATCATATTTTCAAAGGACCTAAAAGAAAATGGAAATAGAATACGCTATTTTTAATGAAACTATAAATACCGGTTAAAGCATAATATAGTAAATATTAAAATATTGAAAATGGTTTCAACATTTGATTCAAGTGGTTTTTCTCCGTTCTGTTTCAATATAAAATATAATACGTGGTATCAAAATATGCACTAATA
Source organism: Ischnura elegans (assembly GCF_921293095.1). Taxonomy (NCBI): domain Eukaryota; kingdom Metazoa; phylum Arthropoda; class Insecta; order Odonata; family Coenagrionidae; genus Ischnura; species Ischnura elegans. Next base: position 62,658,574 of record NC_060254.1, on the reverse strand, counting down.
TGTTTTACAGTGTATGATTGGTTATCACAGGAAGAATTGCGAGCTTAAAGTTTTAGTAATTATTAATAGCGGTAGCATATATTACTAAGTTGTAGTACACACGATGTCTACATTTTTCCCCCACGTTTCATGCAACACTTATCACTCGCATTAACACTTAAAATTCATGGATAAATTATTATGATACTGGTGAAAACTGATAGAATTAGTCCACCAGCACCATTTTCCTGAGAGCTGTTTTTAGCTGTCAACAAAGAAGTGTCTAAGTAAATAATATTTGTTCAGAAAAGTTTCTCGGGTTTTCCAACGGTTGATGTCGTCCATGTCTCCCGACGTTTCGATCAGCAAGTCGCGGATCGAAACGTCGGGAGACATGGACGACATCAACCGGTGGAAAACCCGAGAAACTTTTCTGCAACTGATACGCCGGGAAAACCTAAGATCATACAATATTTTTTCATTTATCCAAATACTCTCCCAACAAATATCTCCCAATTTTACCATGGTTAAAAACTAAACATTCTGTTTTTTGGCAGAATTTTGCCCCATTTTCAATATCATTTCTATACAAGTAACTTTCCGTTTCCTACCCAACTGCGTTCCAATTGAATACAGTTCACTCGATAAAATGGGTGAAGTCAAGATGTCACGCCACTTACGCGGTTACGAACAAGTTATTACGATGACTTACCGCGGGTTCCGTTTTGTATGTTTCCGTGTTACTATAATACATATGCTAGTAGAGAAAGACCACAGCGAAAGAAGCAGTGGTCTTTTCAGCAGATTCTTCGACTTAACAGGCCAATCAACTTACGCACGATCCCGACTCAACTACGAGGACTATAAGGACTCTCACAGCGTCTGAGCATTAGTTCCCCTCCATTCTGCCCGAAAAACGCCCTTTCATACCTCACCCTAAGAACCCCCAGTCCCACCAACCCGCCCAACTCCCACCTCTAGTCTCCCGTTTCCTCCGACGGTGCGTGGCCGACCGACCGACAAATAATAAAATAACCCTTTTCCCAAGGAGAGTGTGAGTGTGCATGCGACGAGGGAAATGGGCAGGCCTCCAAGAAAGTTAGGAGAGAGGGAGAGAAATAGGGAGGGGGCGAAAGAGGGGGAATCCGGGACTTGAGGAGGTACGCTCTCAACTACGCAATCCAAAGCGAATGCCGAAGAAATGAACTTTCCCATCACAGACGACAACCAAAGACGTTAAAAATCAGATTTCGGGTTAGAAACTATGGATGATTCAATTCTTGGATTTAAAAAAATTAAAATGGATAATTCAATCCATTTATATAATTTATTAAATACTTTTTCGCCAATTTCGGCTGAATGCCACGTGGTTTGGATTCGATTCAAACCATTCATTTGTTAATAACACAAAAATTAATTAGGTGACGTAACAAAATTTAACTTTTTATCGAGATTCATTTGATATAATCAGCAATTCATACGTGTTTTTTTACGTCAAACATCCCAGCTGAATCAAAATTTGTCCCTCTCTTGGACACACAGTACCATGAGAGGATGTATAAAATGCTTTCTCTAGAAAGTACAGCACGGAAAGCATATTTTTTGTGGAAACCAGTCTATGGAATGCAATTAGAGGGAAATATTTCGAAAATTTCATGAGAATGGCATGTACATCGTTCCTCGTACCTTAAAGGCGAGGTCGCGGGCGATGGCTGCAAGAGACGCCTACGAAATCGAGGAGGGGAAGTCTGAGAGAGAGAGAGGAAAAGGTGGGGGATATGGAGGTTTAGGGGAAAAAGGCGAGAGTGGGAGGAGGTGGGGGGGTAAGAGGAGGTGGGAAGGGCTTTGCGTCCTCGCGGCGTTTGAGAGATGGGAATTCGCCCCCTGATCGGTCGTGCCCTGCACCTGTGGCTTCTCTCGCTTCTCCGCTAAATCCCCCCTCTCCCCTGCCTCTCCGCCCCCAATCCCCCCAAAACACTCCCTCCCACTCCCATACTGCCCCCGCCAACTCTTCTTCTCCCTTTCACCCACATCACGGCGACTGCCTCCACGCGGGCGACTCCTGATCCACGTGAGGCATTTCGCGGAGCTAGTTTCGTTTCGCGGCTCTCATTGGAAACGTGAGGGCGGCTATCGGCCGCGATCATGTATTTTTTCCATCTATCCCATCGCCGGCCGAGTACTAGGTGGTATTTGGAGGAGGTCATTTGCGCCCTGGGATACGGAGAGGGAAGGAACATTAGAGAGAAACCAGGCGTCTGAATCAACCTGCTCTTAACGGAAGGCAACAAGGGGACGGCGACTTAACATGTGAGGGCGACTATTGGCTAATCGGGTGGCAATCATGCATTTTTGCCACATAACCAATCGCCCGCCGAGTAGTAGGTGGTATTTCGAAGAGGCGATCTACTGTAATGTCATTTGCGCCATTACAGAATGGGAGGGAAGGAACGGTGGAGCGAAACTCAGCGTTGGCGTCGGCCTGCTCTACACTAAACGCACCAAGTGTGCGGTGACTAAATCCCCCATCCGACGGCTGGAGTGCTCTATTTTAAAGTGCCCTCCAGACACCACAAAAGCACATATCACTGAAAAATGTCCGCTACCACCGGGATTTGAGCCAGTACCCTCAGGGTGGAAAGCAATAGCCTCCACACCAAATCCGATCGCTGGCCGATCGCAGTTCGAAAGACAGCTAGTGTCCAATAATGATTTACGTTATATTAAGACAAAAATCCCAAAGCACTTCTTCAGCCTTCTTTATATTATATTTGAAAGAGCAAGAACAAACGGGATAGAAAAGACAAGAAAGCAATCAAGAAGGAACAGGAACTATTTAAATGACATAAGGCAGCGAAGAGACTAAAGGGGTGCCACGATAGAATTATCTTTAAGTAGATTATGTCAGCTTAAATCTTCTGTTACAGAGTAGGCACAATAAGTTTATGTTGGCGTGGAATAAGTTTCCTCATACTAACCACTCCCACCAATATTTATTTTAACAAAATATATAAGGCTACCTTTCTTCAATCATTAGAAGAGGGATAAATTTCAAAACAAACATCGTACTCAGGCAATAAATAATGAAACATTTATAAATATTACTCGAATCGATAACAGTCTTTTTGAAATACCTTCGTAATTTTGGCAACCATTTGAAAATTGGACATAAATCTAAAATATGATAAAATTCCCATAATCGACTTATGAGTCCTTGACACCATAAATTATACACCGGAAACTGACCGTCATATCTATGACTCAGCATGATACAGAATAGCCAATAAATATGATGGATAGAACCAGAGACCTGATATATTTTATGAGTCAAAAATGCGAAATTGCTTTCTTCCTAAGCTTGGAACAGTTCCACGAACTCGAGCTAGACACAATTCATTCAGAGACTAAAAATATTGAAACATATACTAATTAACCTTTACATTTAGTGTTCATAATACATCAATACAATTCATGCGTGGTTATGACATGAGGCATAAGAAACTCCAAACCTCCAGAATAAAACATATATTAATTTAACTGAATGCTTACCCTTGCTTCAAAAGAAATTTCATAAATATTTCGGTGCAATTAGAACCTGAACTCCACATGGATGCGTACTGTCTTTCCATATTTTTGGGTTTTACCGTGAAGTTGACAATTTTTATTAATTAACATTTTAAGTACGCATCTGTAAGTTCACACTTTTAGAGGTGGTGTTTTCATCATAGTCTATTTGTGTACAGCTACCCAAGCAATTTATTGCTTTTGAATTTTAACATAAGGGTAGTCACAAGAAAATAGTCCCAGTGGTTAAAATGAAGCAATCTCAATTAACAATCAGGAAGTAAATATCTGCCAACGGCCTTCCATTATGTAAGCTAACTTTGTTTTTTCATCAACAATTATACGTGAGTAAATCGAAATTTTCAACGAGGGCGAGTTTTAGGTAACATCCAGAACCATGAGTCCATATTTTTTTGATATGTGGGCTAGCTACAAACAAATACAATCACACGACTAACCTATCATCCGAGTAAGAAAAAAAGAAACTAATGATTTTCAGAAGTAAACATTAAGACAAGTTGGCTGGAACTACAGCAATAGCAAATCAAAATACGCCAGAAATTATTCTCTTTTATCTGGAACCCAATCCTTCAGGAGGTAAGTAAGGACAGATATCATTATCACCCACTGAACCTCCAGCCAGAACTTGACGATCTTCCGAAACAATCTAATCTTACGGTGGATGGCAAACACAGATAAAAATGCTCCAAAAACCTAATGTATGCTCCTTATATTTGAAGAAAGACACTAAATCAAAGGCAAAAATATGACCGCTGCAAATCAAGCGCGATCGAGCAAAAAAAATCCGGCGGCAAAAAATCTAGATCACGATATTACGGACAAAGTTCCTTCCTAGCGTTCGAAAGAAGGGAAGTGGACGTGGGGCGTGATAATAAGGACATAAGATGCAACTCGAATCGGAAAACAACACTTCAAAACAAGAAATACAGAGAGGACAAACGTTGAATTACGAGGAAATTGAAAATTCATCAACTGCTTCTTACGAAATAAGTGAAAATTGAAAGAATGAGACAGAGAAAAAATACCTAATTATGAAAAGATTAGCTGATCTATCAGATAATCTTTTCATAGGAGAATAACGTGGAGAGTTGCGTCAAACTAGCTATAGCGATTATAATATTAACATTTAATGGAGTGAAATATAACTGACTTTTATGAAGACACGCTATCGCATCTTAGGACGAAAAGAATTCGGCCAGTTTTCGGATTTTAAACAAAGGCTTAGAACGGTTTTAATTCCATTTCTATTTAACACCTCTATTTGTTAATCAATCAGTACTAAAAATTATGAAATAAGACAGACCCAACGAAAAATAATCCTGGAAAAAAATACGGCATACCATGAACACAATGACAATCCAAATAAAGATGTGATACCGAGAAGAGAACCTAGAATCATGTACTTCCCGTTAGACCCAACATCGCCCGTTATACATTAAGTGCGGCAAGCATCTTTTCTAAATTTAGCCAAGTCGACATGAGACTTTCCAATTTCGATTCCCCTCTACCGACCACGTTAAGTAACTGTAATGTTACAGGAGTCAGGAAAACAACGGGAGACTGATATTTAAAGTAAAACTGAACAATGCTTGTTAAACATAAAAATAATACACGAGATAATAAAAAAGATAATTTAATTACCACACATTTCAAATTACCAAAACCAAAGATTGAAGTTAAATACGTGAAAGTTTTCAGGTCACTTCGACAGAAAATCGTTCGCGAGACGTTCTAGTTAAAATATCATACAATAGTTGAAGACAAAACCACCGAATTGATTTAATTCGTGGGGGACTACTGAAATAGTACCCCATAAAGCTCATGAATCCGCATCGAAAACTAGATATTATATAAAAGCACCATTAAGATGGACACATGAACACTTTATTAAGAGCAGACGGTATTCAACTTGTGGATGAGGCCTACTACTACCACTTGTCTCACCCAAACGAAATCTTTTTATTAAACGAAACAATAAATATACGAACATAGACGTGGGAACGCAGCGTAGGGGTCTAACAGCGGTGGATGGACACAAAAATGATTTACATAGATGTACACAACCTTAATGCAAAATACACTTACGCAACAATGTCAACGTTAAGAAAAATAGAATGATTTAAACACATTTTGTTCTAATTGAAACAAACAACTTCGATTGGCATGATGGACGAATGCTAGATTTAAAGGTTAAACACATCAACACAATGGAAGATCATGTATTAAATAAAGACACTACTCATGCTCCTCATCTATTCAAAACAAAATCTAATATTTCCGTCATATTTCAATGAGTTGTCTATCCAAATCGAGCTATAAAGAAGCAGTCATTGACTAAATTCAAAAGTTAGGACGAAAAAGCAAACAACAACCAGTTTCCTCACCACCGGAAGACGTTACCAAGAAAAAGGAAAATACGTGGAGCTAAAATAGGCAATTTCGTATGTTCATCTTCGTGATGGCTCAACTTTGAGAGCGATAAAGGACATGTAGAACAGTATAATAAAACGAGGAAAGAGAGAAACGACTATTTTAGGAGGAAAAATCAAACAACTTGGGCAATTTTGGGAATTTAGCCCTCACGAGCGGAAAGAGCCATCAAGGTGAGATCAAGAATATGTCTATCCAAAATGATAATACCCCGCTATAACTTACAACCACCGCCATGAACTCGCTAGCAAGCGTCGCAGAATCGTGAAAAAAAAGTAATAAGGGCGATAAGGTTCACACAGCGGAGCCTACATAACGAAACAAATACGACGGGGCGACCTTGAGGACAAAAGATTGTACGAGACGCCGTCGGAGGAGGAATCTGAATGGACAAAAAAATACGTCCCTTCCCGCCTAAAGACTGCACACACGACAGCCTCCGAGTACTTTCCTTTCCAATCAACTCTTATCTAATCGGGAGAGACCGATAGCGCGGCAGAGCAATGGAGAGTAGCTGGGACCGCGCACGATGGAGCATCCAGCATAGGCCGGCACTCTCACACGCCCAGAGTAGGGTGGCCTCTCCATTTGAAAGACATACACAATGCACTGTTGCACACTTTTAATTCAAACAATGGGGATGTTGACGTGCCATTTCAGTGGCGACAGTGTCGTGCCATTTCAAGGGCACACCTTTGTGGGCTTCGAAACCGGAAAGGTTTTTAATAATTTCGCGAAGAACACATTTTGTGTTTCAATACGCCTATTACTCACCAAATATCGTCAAAACCTATCCAAGTGTGAAAATCACTCACTGCGTCCTTCAACTAAGTGCTTTGTAGAGGCGATGGTGGAGCTCAATCCAGACTAAGCCACCCAGATATTAAGCTCAAATTCTTTGAATTTTCCAGACTACTTACACTAACTTCCTGACTGCTACGAAATGTGTATTTTACAGCTTATTAAAATTAAATGGATGATAAAAATGCTATCAAAAGACTCTAAATATTAACCCTAGAATAAAATTACGTTACAATGTAACAGGTAACAATTGTGGAGAGTCACCTGAACGGCACACCACAGCATAGTTGCAAATATTCAATGGATTTTGAGACTACTACATCACTTCAGGAATAAATAAAATTCCTTTCAGAGGGAGGCTCCATGTTGTACCATATATATGCCAAATAAACGATAGACAGCATTGAGGTACCAATGGGATAGTAGCGAGGCGCGGGATGGAAAAAAATAGAATATACCAATGCGAATGAGGACGAAGGAATATCACCATATAACTCGCACAACAAGACGATTTCTCGAGATTTAATTTCCATTGTCCCAGGCACGCCGTGCTTTTCTGAATATACCTAATGAAATTCTATAACTTACGCAGATTTCCAAAACAGTGGAGACGCACTATATCACCTAGCACAACGAAAACGATTTTCGAGGTTTGATTTCCATTGCCCCTGACACACCTTGGCTTTACGGATACACCTAACGACACACTATAAATTTCGAGGATTTCCAAACGAGTGGTGACAAACTATATACATCATAACGGAGTGGCTCGATGAAAAGACACGTAAGGTGCGGAATGATGCAGGGGGCAACATAAACACGATTGCAGTTTTCGAACGAATGCACGCCGAGATCATGCGTCTCAACGGCGACGGCCGAATTTTCCTCCATCTTCGATCGCGTTCGGAATAATCAAGATAGGCAGAAAAATCAAAAAACCGGTACGAAAACCTGCCGACGCTGTCACAGTTCCGAGAAACGGGAGGAAATGCTTCCGAACCCCCTTTTCCTTCAGGCGTGCAGGAAAAAAAGCACAATTCCTCTTCCTTCCCTCGAGCGAAAAATTGGCAACAGCGGAATCACGTATCTTGTTTACCTCATCAAACAGCCTTTTCTGGAGATATTTAGCATACATAAATTGATACAATTAAAAATAAGAAAACATAATCGTTGAACAAAAGGTAAGGCGTTTGGACGGGCGAATTCGTTAACGGTAGATGAAGCGTTCTGGGGCGTTGCAAATGGTGAGCTATGAGGGCATTGAACCCAAGTTGGAGACAATACATTCATGCGCTATCCAAAATATTTGATGGTTTAAACAAACTATCTGTAACATATGATGTCAGCATCTATATGAAATGTATCTGTAACATATGATGTCAGCATCAATATGAAATGGCTTTAGGTTATTTCATTTCCTTCGCACAAAAAGCCTTATTGAGAGATAACCAATTTTGCTCATCCAATGTCAGTCATGATAATCGCTTTCGTTAGCGGAAGTGTTCCCATTTTTCCTCATCGCCTGACTTCTTGGTAATCAAGCTGAGACCGATCCTCTCTCACAATCGGTAAAAAAATCTGACTGTACAAGAGTAAAAGGCATGCCTCACACCTCAGGGTTTAATCCAACACATAACATGCACTACAAGGCTACAAAAACATATTCCCTAACCTCCGAATTGTGAAATCGTAATAGATACATAGTAAGATAGTACGATAAACATATCAAATCACTAATACCTATGGAAAACATCCGTAAAAAATTCTAGCGATGAGATATAGATATCACTAATTTATTACGGTTCTGCTTCTGCAACACAGGTCAGCATTAATAGCGACGATTCCCCCATGTCTCGCTTGGACATCCGGACGCCTTTGATGACAAAAACGAAGGTCGTCGCACAGCTGCAAGTAAATGGACGAAAACAATTTTTCTGTTAAGTCTTAAATTTTTTTCGTAGAGAATTAGTGTATCAATCCCGGAAAAAAGAGAGTATTTTCAACAAATAGAATGGTAACAATACAGGGGAACCTAAAACACAATCACGAAATTTTTCAACAAAGTCGGCGGTGAACAAATTTTAAAATGAAAAAAAAATGATTAAAAAAAAGAATTCACTAACTATTCTCAAAACTCAAAACTTATTTTCTACATCCCATTCAGGCCCGCAAAACTTATCGACAATGCCTCGCGAGTATTTTCACCCACACAAGAGCGTGTCATCGCAGCATTTTGATAAGAAATCAATGGTATATATAATGATGCCAACATTTTAGTGAACGATGAAAACAATTAACCCAAACACCACGAAGCCTAGAGACCAAGAGCACCTCAATGACTTCGAGCGGAAAACACTAACTGTGTGCAAGGAAAGGACTGCATTGCACATTTCAGTTTAAGTATATTGTTCCTTTAATTAATTTTACACTTTACAGAGCAGGAGACACAATATAAATATAAATGCCCCGAAATAAGGGTTTAAACTTTACACCCTGTTCCAAAAATGAAACTAAAAATACTGGTGAACGATGAAAAAAATGAAATATCACCAGAGAAATGAAGTATTCGCACCAGAAAAGAGACGGAAGTTGGCAATCCCTGCTGGATAACATGAAATCGTACAAGTTCCGGAAGAATTCCACCATGGCCTTGAGTAAGGTCACTCAACCCAACGCCCATTCCGCACAAAAATCTGTGTCAGACACAGAAGTTACATGACATTTCTCCTTTAACGCCTTCCCCAATAGAATAAGTACATGAAACTAATGCAGAAAAGGGTATCGCGTATAAGGCTAGGATTAGTGCTGCATGCCTGGTGTAGAATCACCCCGTGCCACACACCGCGGTGGTGGCTGGCACGGTACCTCGTAGATGTAAATGAAACATCCTATTACGTATACATACGGAGATGTATTGACAGGAGGTCGGAATGGAAACCAAGGGAGAGTACAAACGATTCATGTAGCTAGCGCGGTGTAATAGATGCACTTGAACGGAGTGACTATGGAGACTAAGTTTCAGCCTATACTTCCGGCGTGGCCTCAAGAGAATTACGAGGAATTTTTCCAACACCGGTGACGTGGTTATTGAGTTCTAGTGGCCTCGCTTCGCATTTCGACACTCCCTCGGCCTCCCTTCACTCGCCCGTTGCCCAATCACATTCCTCGTGGGCTTTTCCTTATCTCGACTTCAACCTCTTCGATCCCCTCCGCCACTGAGTAACTCATCTTGACCGCTCGCTCGAGAGCAGCCAGGCTTCCTCGTCCCGTTCGGAAGGTTTCACTGTCAGCTAGTGGCCGCCCAAGGTTATCGGCTCGAGCAGAAACAGTCTGAAGACGTCAGACCCAGACTTTCCACAAGCCCTGCTTACACTACCCCGTATGGTATGGTATTTGGGGGAGGCGACCGACAGCTGAGGTCATTTGCGTCATGAGGAAGGTATGGAAGGAAGGTTGGAGAGAAACCCGGCGTCGGCATTAGCCTGCTCTTAACGAAAGTTGCCAAGGGGACCACGGATTAACGTCCCATCCGACGGACGGAGTGCCGCGCTTGAAATGTCCTCCACACATCATTCAAGCTGGAATCGTGCAGTCTCTGTTAATTCTCTGCCATCGTCGGGATTTGAACCCGAGCCCACGGGGTATGAAGCCAACACTCTAGCCACCACACCAACCCGATCCCCACACTACCCCGTATCCACCATTATGGTAACCAACTCCAATATAAAACTAAAATTTTCTGAAATATGCTAAATTTCCCGATTATTTCAGCAATTTTCCAAACTATTCTCGAATATACGCATTTTACCGAATATTGATCTTCACAGGCGATAAAAATGTGAATTATTGATTAAATATGAACCTCTCTCTTAATTTATCGTTTCTGTCGGACCTGGGAATATGACGGGGTACTAACATGATGTTGTCCGTCTCGCTCTGAAAGATATCTCTTCTCAATTGCTCAAGCAATCCAAGCCTAGCGCGCAGTCTCCGAGTCTCTAGTGGATTAAACGATAACAAGCGAAGACTCAAGGCTTTCCATGCATAAACAATAATTTCAAATATCTGACGTCATAGAGTTGACCACCTACAAGCGATCTGATAACGATTAACCTCATACGAGCATTAGAACTCTCAGAGTTACATGAACACTGGAGGTGATGAAACGAAATGATGTATGGAAACAAAGAGACACCACTCGAGACCGAATATTTAAATTGAAGCCCTCATGCCAAAGACCTCACGACCCTACCACCTTCATATATGAGACAAACATAACGAATATTATATTCAAATAATAATTTGGCATACAGTTAGAAGCGTTATGCTACGTGATCCGCCAGTTGTCTCCACCGAATTTTTGTATAGCTCAGCCGTAATTCGTGTATACATTTCTTTCGGATGCAACAGGCAGTTGGCGGCATCGCCACGGGTAAAATATGAAGTCCATTCACTTCTATCACTTCTCCCACTAAACCGATTTGCTCATGATATAAGGGTTTCCCAAGGTCCCATTAGTGCCTGTGTAATAGGCAGCCATAGAAATGCCACACACAGAATCTATATCAGTTATAACTTTCCCGCTCCTAGAAGGAAGACTGCCACCCAACTACTGCGAATACATTTGGACGCGATTACAAATTAACGAAACCATTGGCAATCAAAATATGGCACATAACTCCGTGAAATATATTCCAGCTTAGGCGATGTAGCAACGTAGTAGCAGAAATAATATAACTATCCCACATTCTCTCGATGAACACCATGTAAATAAAGCAAATGGCGGACGCAAATTCCAGGAAAGACTTTCAGAATTCTTTGTGTCCAAAGGAAGGAAAAATTGTGGTTATTGCCACTGAAAGATTCGTCAAAATTCTATGGAAAGCTGAAAATTTCTAAATTATGCGTGTAAAATGATACAGAACGTTAGAAAGACGTTTTAAAATTCTTCAGGCCTCGTGCCGACACACATAAGCACAGCATACTAACATCAACGATCCGTAAAGTTTGAGTTTCAACATAAATCGACCAATGAGAAACCGGGTTTTCAGCCTCACTGACATATATTTGGTTAATCTAATCCTAAAACGTTGCTCTATATAATACTATAATACACGAATGCAGAAGGGGTCGAAGTCTAAATTTTTAGGCAAAGAATTTCTGTGGCAAATATTTCACACACTGCAAACCAACACCGCATTTAAATAGCAAAGGTACCAACTGACGAAAGAATGTGATCTAAAATACATCTCATATTGTTTCTATTTTAACACTAGAACCGCGGACGGGACTTTTTTGTCCCATCACCCTTTGCAAATGTTTGCCGTTCATGTACTAGTAGTTTGATCCCTTTGAAATTTACTGACTTTTACTCAGCTCTTTATGCTCTTTCGAATGGTTATATTGAAAATATTGTACGATGTTTGGTTCGCGAGAAAAACGACGATTTGCTTAGAACCGCGGGATGAGACTTTTTTGTCCCATAAGGGGGAAACATACAATTTCAGTTTTCTTTTGTACACTTATTTTGTATTTTGCATAATAATAGTTTATTACGAAGGGGATCGATGCACAGATATCGTTATTCTGCCAGTTAGAAGCGCAGAAGGGAATAATCTGTGCACTGCGCCGGCCGCCTACTCACGCAGCGCCGGCCGCGTCACCTCTGCCCGGCGCTGCGCCCCTCTTGACAAACAACACTTTTGCTGTCAAAATAAGCTTACTGTATTCCTAGTTATACTTAATAAAACGTTTTAAACATTACCTAAACACGTGTTTTGTTCATACAAACCACAAAAAAACCGCCAATTATACTTAAACATGACAGGATCAACGTAATTTGTCAATAGGACAAAAAAGTCCCATGCCGCTGTTTTGGTGTGGTTGGAAAGTTCAGCGGTTCTAGTGTTAACTTGCGCGCATTAAATAAGGTGATAATATGAGTAGTAACATTAATTTAACAACCAATCCTAAGATAATGATGAATTCACCATTCTACAAGGACAGTAACTTTGAAGAATTTTTTAACTTAAACGCATAACTTCCATATGCCAGAGTAGTCCGAGCAGCCAGATACAAAGACTCTGAAATTACACCAAAGAGAATAAAGGGAATTTCATTGTAATTAAAAATAATGACGCGTAGGAGGGGTTTAGAATACACTTTCATCATTCTCATCTTTACTTTGCCAGTTAAGAAGAATGATTATACCCTCAACGTGCGTCACAAAAACCTTCTTTATATTAGCGGGTAATTTCATCCAACAGTTTGAAGATTAGCCTCTGAAGGGAAAATATAAAAAAATATGACAGGCTATTTCGGGAATGAAATACTAATGGGTACCCGAAATAGAATCAAGAAAATTACAGAAAATTGAGAAAACCGGGGCAAGATAACTCGATAACTGCTATCTCTATCTGTGATCATATAGGAAAGCTAATTAGCAAGGGTATGATGGGAAACACGAGCCTTTTGATGGTGATTCCTCAGAAACAAAATAATACCTAAAATTCATAAATAGGATCACATTATTTAAAATGTAATACATATCTACTTCCCGCGACCGGAAAATGCTTGGCATTTATATCCTAATGTGTCATTACGCTTTCACTATCAAGCATCTGTTAGACCTCCTCTTTAATCGGTCATTTCAGCCGAGATCGAATGACTATCTAAACACTGCAGAGAACAGTTTCTCCCATAAAACCATATTTCCGGAAAATATGAAGTTTCCATGAGAGACACTGCATGCAGCAAAACATTCCACGAATTAAATGCCTCCAGCACTTTACAGTAATCGAGTAGAGAAAATTTATTTATAGTATGATTGTTACCTCATCGCTAAAAATTATAAAACCTCAGTAATATCCGTAAGTGCAAAACTATGGAGGTCGGCGCTCCCATTAAGCCGGGTATTTAAATATAAAAAGAAGCAAATTATTTTTTTCGATAATCAATTGGAAGATTTCAATTCAGGCACAAGCGCTAAGATTTAAAGTCGATCCTCGCCCCTAATTGACAAGTGAGTTCGATATCTCGGTTGGCAGATGTCCAGCTCTGAAAAATCTGCCCACGCAAAAGGAAATGGCGAAACAAGTGCAGGGAACCAGTGCAATATTTCTAGTTTGATTGGAGAAAAGGTTGAGAACAGGCAGCTAGTGCTCGCGTGCAGTGCACACTAATCTAGAAAAAAACTACAGACTAAACCGCCAAAAACCGCCGGAATTTGGGGAAATGAAGGTACACACCATAACAGGATACATCCCTTCCTCTCGACCGATCTTTTTTGGTGACACCCAAATCTTTGAAAATTATTATTATCTTGAAATTTTCAGGGAATATAGAACAGACCTAGAACTTCATTTTTCCATGAAAAATAATTAAATTTTAACTGTCTCACCCACACGTTATTTTTTACATTTCAGATACATTCGAGTGTTGACTAAATTTACTGTACAGATATAGAAAATCACACGATGATTCTGCAAGTTCGGAACCAGTAATGAGTCACCAAAAAAGCATTAACTACATCAGGTCGATAGGGAGTAATGCTTCATCTTAACAGATGATCAACAATTTTATAGCTTTGACACCGTTTAATCTTTAGATGTTGGTTTTTTATTTGTTATATAATTATAGAATACGTACGTTGAAGCGGGAGATTAAGTCAGACACATACATTTATTAAAAACCGACACAAAAAAGCAAGAAAAACAATATTCCCGCAGCCGAATCCAGTATGGCATCAACCTCCGAGCCCATCATGCGACAAATATGTGGCCACTCACGACTCAGGGTAGAAAGTCGTGACCCACGACGAGCGAATTATAACCCCCGGTTCCCAGAGCCTGCTCAATGGCGCCTTTAGAGACGATTCCCCGAGGGAACTAACCTGGCGTGGTGCCAACAAAATAAAAACGAACCGCAACAATCGAACTCATCAACACCGGCTGCTGGGGCCACCCCTTGATTGAGTACTCCCAATACGCCGAAGCCGAGTCACTGGCGCGCTCCGCGCCCCAACCACTATTTCCCCTCTAAACTCAAACGAATAGAGGACTCAGAAGAAGGAGGAGAACTCTGGAATGGAGCAATGTCGTTCATGAGTGAATCGTTCATTTTGAATGACTTACTTTCATGAACCGAATGAGTTTATTCTATCAAAATGGTCCATAGAAAATCAAACTGTTCATTTCGATCTTCGTATGAACAAACAAACGGTTTATAAACAGTCTTCGTATGAAGGGAAATGGAATCACGAGGAAAACGGTTGCCTCATGGTAATATTTAAGAATAAGGATTTGGGGCCTAACACAGTGATGATTAAAAAAAGATAACAATGATAATAATTAAATTTGGAGAATTTTGAGCACGTAATGACTTTTCAGGCAAACTTTTACACGTGATTGCGGTGAAAAATTAAAAATAAAAATGAACCATACGAAGCAATTAGTAAATTGTAAATAATTAGATTATTAACAATTTTTCATTTTTATTTCGGAGATACAGTTTTAAATATGAAACTACGAAGTCCGCGTTATATCTACAACTCTACTGATTCACCATCGAGATAACATACGGCGATTCCGGGAACAATCTTCAATGGATTCGTAGTATTATTTTAGATCACTATTGCCGTTTGGTTCGCAGTGATTGTTTTGATTCGTAGAGTTCGTTTCTGGTTGGTTCTAATTGGCAGTACTCAGTTAGCTCGCAATGTTCACTTCAAAGGGCAGCGCTCATAGAGTCCATTTGAACCTAGAAAACTAATTTGGTTCGCGTAGTTCATTCGTTCATTTGCTTAGCATAGTTCATTGAGGGATTCGATCTGGTGTGGTGACTAGAGTTTTGGCTACATACCCCTTGGGCACGGGTTCAAATTCCGGCGGTGGCAGAGAATTAACAGAGACTGCACGATTCCAGCTTGAATGATGTGTGGAGGACATTTCAAGCGCGACAATCCGTCCGTCAGATGGGACGTTAATACGTGGTCCCCTAGGCACCTTACGTTAAGAGCAGGCTAATGCCGACGCCAGGTTTCTCCCCACTCATCCTTACCTACCCTTCCCTCATGGCGCAAATGACCTCAGCTGTCGGTTGTCCCCTCCAAATACCATAACCATAGTTCCTTAAATTAATTCGTTTCACTGTGGACGAGTCTAAAGGCCGTTTTAAACGGGGCACGGAAATGCGCAGGTTAGAGCTGCATTAATTTCTAAAATGGCATGGAATTGCGCGAATGCATGAACGAAATTAGAACAGGGGCTATTTTTCCGTCTCGTATCCACGCATTCTCGTATGTGTTATAGCAATTCACCGCTTTACAGGACGCCATTTCGATTGCGCCTTCGCACGTACGTCAGATTGCGCAATACCGTGTTCCGTGTAAAACGGCCTTAAAGAAAGATTCATCAGCATGAATCAAATCGCATAACTCGAATCACCAAAATGAATCGAAAAGTCACCTCTGGAACTTAGGAAGGATGGGAGTAACTCTTGCTCACTGGGAGGTAACGCCTCGTCCCTTTTCGCTTCCCCGAGCAAGAGATAGGCGGTAGCTTGTTCCTTTCCGACCACCCCTCCTCCTACTCGACTTCCACCCCGCCACGACTTACGGGGGACTCTTGAGAGAGGAAGGAGGTGGAAGGGGGCTGAAGAGGAGGGCGTGATTGATGGGAGTCGCGTGTGCCTCAGCTTGCTTCCCCCACCTCCCAACACCCCCCACTCCCGCTGGCGAGGCATCTTTACCCCCAAATCTCTCCCCCACTCAACTCCCCTCTTTTCGCTCCCTCAACACTCGCCGAAGACTCCTTCCAACTCACTCAGCATCTTCGTAATGTACGCTGGCACTCCTCAACCAGGGCGCACCGTGATTATAATTTTTTCTAATACTTGCCCGCTTTGTTTTTATGCATACATTATAAATATTATAATATTTTTGTATTTTTAAATGAATGACCACTAAGAAAAGCCTGAGTGGTGCTAATGATTAGTTAGTGATTAGCTTTCGACAAACGAAAAAAATTTAAAACTAATACCATTACTGCGTGATGTTATAATAATAGTAATAATATATAATCGTAGCAATAACACATTAAAATATTTTATTTCTTTTATTTTGAATAAGTGATCAGTCAGAATTGTGTGAGCAGGGCTTATGAACTTAGCCATCGACATACCAAAAAAAATCCAATGCTAATACTACTTATCCGCGAGAACAGCCGCATAAATTGCGCCATTCCACGTTTAATTCTATCAAGACTAACTGCGTAGAAGTTGATTTTAACAAATGAAACAGGAACATTTTCTCCTTCCACCCATTTAATAACTTAGAAGGACATAATCTGACACATCGGTTTCACTATCAATGACCAAAATTCTTTAAAAATCGGCCAACATTACCACCAGAATCCCTCACCGCACCATGAATGAAAGAAGTTCAACTGAATACGAGACGTATGAAGACGTGTACAAGGGGAACTGACTATTGGGCACACACTGACCTATAGTGATGACTATATGAGAAGGAAATAGGACCAAGCGAAGAAGTAGCTGAAGGCTTTGAAATGCATCAGCAGCCAAGAACTGAAGAGACGAGCAGAAAAGAGAGAAAATGGAAAAATTCTGCGGAAAAATCTGTGGGTTGAATATTTGATTAGAGGATTAGAGATTACGCAGTCATTAATGAACACACGTAATTTTTTCATAGTCCGCAATAATTCTTTGTTTGGTTGGTCGACTGATTACGGCTTGGAGACGTAAAAGAACAGATTATATGCTATTCGAGCTACGATAGACAACGAGGGTAGAATAAACTATACATGACTGAAATTAATGCTACGCATTTGTCGGCAGGGCTCTCCAAAAAAAGGTGGCCGACGGTTGGTTGCGACCTGTAACCATTTCATCCATTTAGAAAATGCTCCGCTTATGCAAAAACAAATGAGCAGTTTAACCAGTCGCCACCCACACAGGCGTGAATAATCAACTTTCGCGCAGAAAAAAGTCTATTGAATATATTAAAAATGGAATTGACTTTATTGCTGTTATTCTTAATAAAAACTGCTTTCACAAATTCTCTATTAATGCATAGTGTAATTAAAGAAATTAAAAAACAACATCGGTTAAAAAACAGAAGATGCCAACTCAAATGGACATCATGAAAAACTCAATGATTTACAAAAAGGACAATACAACAAATAATACACAACTTAATAAAAACAAAACCGGCAAACGGCCATTAATTAGAGGAGTAAGAGGTTTCTTGATTAATTGCGGATCTAGGGGCGCCGGAAGCAATATTATTTTTTAGATTTTCTGAAATTTCTGAATATTATTCCTCGAAAAAAAATCAGGGCTTGAGCTTCCGCCTTTGAAGTCGGGTTTCAAATATTTCGGAAGCTGGCAGGAAAAATTGAGCACGCAGTAAAGGATGGGAATCACTATTGCAACGGAATTACGAAAAAATAAGTCGACGTCACCAAAAACCAATGCTATATTTCGGATGCATGTACTTTATAATAAACTTCGTAAATAAGGTCGATAAGATAAAAACATTTGCACACGTATACGAACAACACCAAGAGACATATATTCAGCCGAATAATTATTTCCCAATAAATCCTGGTGCGACGCTTCGAGTGAAAGCTAATGACCGTGAATTTAATACGTACATAAGATAGCACCTATTCCTCGATGCACACACTAGGCAATGAACACCACGTCTATGACAAACGCCCACAAACTTCTTCAAATGAAAAAATACGATCGAAATAATATTCCCTAACGAACTGATTTCAACACTGACATACCACAAAATGAAAATAATGTTATACATCAAGCTTACCTTCACATTAAGTCCCGGTGATATGGATGTTTTCTGTCCCATATTACAAGCTGATGTTTTGACTTCCTCTGTCTGCACATTCGTGATTTAGAGCATAGAGTCATTGGTCGTCTTGAAAAGTCAATCATTGTCCATCTCGTCGTTCCTAAGTCTGGTATAAATAGGGATTCAAAGTCCTAGCAAAACGAAAAAAAAAAAATATCTTCCATGTTCAAGTCAGTAAATGATGTCTAACATACGACTTCAAATCAAACTCATTAACTAAGAAAGAATTTAAATAAAATTCTAACTAACAAAAGACTAACGACCCGCATTCTCGTTCTAAAATACGTAATGCTCCTAAATACATAAAATACATGCATGCCAACTTTACAAACAAATAATACGAATTACAAGTCAAAATTACACTAACTACACAGATTACACGAGTTTCTCTTACATCTTGTGACATAAATTGGTCAGAAATATCAGATGGTTCAACTGATAGGATTATCCCACCTATTATTGGCATATTGATCACGCAAATGAGAAATATTTATAACTCGAGTGTTCCTAGATTTAAGTAGTTTACAGCGGAATTTCGACTTCGTTCCACAACTAAGCAGATAAACCACCAGCCACATTTGATATGAACTAACTAAACCGCTTGTTTAGAAATATTTTGGTCAGCCCATTATTCACACACAATTATAACTTAAATACCAAAATAAAAGCAAAATAAGATTCAAATTGCTACCTACAACAGCAGATATCAAACACAGAAGAACAAAAGAATTATACGAACTGGCCAAGACATGATGACCCCAGAATGCTATAGTAGCTAATTGGCGATCCATTTTGGAAACGGTTCACAAGAACCACAACCGCAAACAGAGGCTTATATAAGTTGAACATTTTTTTGTAATCAGGCCAACATACGTTTCCATGTACACTATGTCATTCCCATGTCACCTGGTTATATCGAAGCGGAAGTCGGCTAAACAAAGAGATACGCAAAATACATAGGTAACACAATTAGTGACTACAATACCTCTAGAATTTTATCATGTGGAAGTAAACTGTACACTGGTGGTTCAATACAAAAGCACGCACCGATAGGTAGAGCCCCACATCAATACAGAAGGAATATACTTAAGCTAAGGCAAGTTCGTACATAAAAACCGCTGAGTGTTTATCAGCCATACCCGAACATTTTAACCAATGGTGTATTCTGGTCAGAAACCTCTATCAAACTTCAAGTTCATTCGAATCATGTTTCATATACTGTAGGCGTGTTTCCCCGTGAAACTATTTCCTGACAGGGATGTGTAAGCAGGACACCCGGCGTTCCGCGGGAAGGATAGTACACACAGAAGAGGGAAACTCGCAACTTTGACAAGGGCGTACTCAGGATCAAAACTGGGGTGGGGAACTAAGGTTGCAATCCGTGCAGCAGCATGGAAACGCATAGCGGACAAACGACCAGACATCCTCTCTTATATTCGTAGATAGATAAATATAAAATTCATACAACTGGGACTAAGGTTATAAAACATTATTACTTGATCGCTCAAGTTGTAACACTTTAGCACGGAAAAGGTAAATGATACCAACATTTTAAGAAAATTTTTAACAGCACTTAGTTATTTTTTAACAGAATTTGCTTGATGAAAAATGTTTTAGTTAAAAGTCCAATACTACTAATATCATTTTACGTGAGTTTAGAGAAAATTCTTTGAAAACTTTCGTTTCAATCCTGTCCTGATTTTCCTTAAAGACTTATGCGATTTCTGCATCTAGGGGGGGGGGGCAGCTGCCCCCTCCTGCCCCCTGCCCCCCGCTGGGTACGCCCATGAACTTGGAATTCATGATCACATAGGATTTATAAGTTTTCTGTGTGCGTGTCAAGCGGTGTGCCTAACTTTCAGGATATCCAACCGCAGAAGTTGTATGACGTTATGTAACAAACTGTAATGAGAAAACGGCGCGAAGGGCGCGTCGGACGCATCCGAAAGCAGCACTAAAGGGTATGGGAGCATGAGATGCACCTCTGTACTAACTAAGGTTGCAATCAGTGCAGCAGCATGGAAACGCATAGCGGACAAACAACCAGACATCCTCTCTTATATTCGTAGATGAATATAAAATTCATACAACGGGGACTAAGGTTATAAAACATTATCTTTATTTTCCAACCATGTAAGAGTTTATTTAATTCTTGAAAAAAAAATACAATTGGCAATGTATAAGGACTCACGCTTTACCCCCACAGCAATCTGCTCCTGCGTGATTCGCGGCATCAGAGCGATTTCACATTCCCCACCCCCGCCGCGCACGATCAAAACCAAAGCCAACCCTCCATTCCTCCACGCCCATCCTTCGCTCATCGCCCTCATGCATTCACCAGCGTGCAGCCAACACGTTGGACCTTCCCAACAAACCTCCCGCACACAAACCCCTCCCTCCCTCTCTCGCAGAACAGGCCCACAAGGCAGCTGCTCGACTCCGTCAGTCACGTCACATTGCCAAATCCACGGCTCGCAGCCTCGCTACCCCACGGCCCACGTGGATGCCTAGTTCGCAAAACTTAACTTTTGACCATGCATACCGCCACGCATCACCTAATGAACCTAATTAGCCCAGCACTACGTGGCGAAGGGCAGTGGCCAATAACAACCGTGTATCAACAACTACGAAGAAGGTAAATGCAGCCTCACGGGGGAGAACTGACATGCAAGTCTCAGCGGTAGGAAAAGAGTATACAGAAAGTAGATACTCTGTACATAAAAACATTCGCATCCAATATTGTACTTAATTTGAATTTTAAGACAAGATTAGAACATATTCGTAACATCAAGATCACAACTGCAGAGTATAATATTGTAACTTTTAAGTGAAAAATAAAGCAGAAAGCGTCTCAAAGTCATAGTTCAAACTGTTTCAACCCCATAAACGGAAGTTCGGCGGATATATAAAAGGCGTACTTTGACGAAATAACTAATTACTGTTATTACATCCAATCATTACATAAAAATACAGCTAGCCTAATTTTCTAACTCTAACAATTCATTCGAAAAAAACACATGAAACTACTTGGCACACATAAAAACGCAGAGGACAACAAATCCAACGGCATAATGCTAATCAAGCTAGTTATAACGCCAACAGTAACTTTACTGGTCCTGAATGCCATGAAAATATCGTACCAATTCCAATATTTCGATTCGAAACACAAATGACTGTAATAAAAAGATATCAGCAACGCTTTTCGGAAGTTGCAACGTCAATGAAATCAATACTTGATATCATAGAAATAAACTAAACATGATTACAGAATTAATGATAAAAAATAATTTATTTTAGTCACAACTCAATACTAGGAACACACACAACCCACCCATCTTCCTACACTACCTCCGCTAGCCACTTCGCTCATCCTCCATCGCTCTGTACATCATGATGCTTTTTCACAAGAAATTCAAACATTGCTCAAACATATTTTCAAAGCTCACTTTGTCGCAAAGGACAAAAAATACCTGTATGCCTAAGCAAATGAAGGAACGTAAACAGCCCATATCTTAGACAAATGCGCCGTCGAAATCTCAAGATACGTAACAAACGCGACGCCATCAAATATGTGGCCACTAATTAAGCATCGCATTAGATGCAACTGCAGAATCATACCCTTGGCCGTAAGCAAATCTAGGGATATTGGTTTGGTAGATTATCCAGAATATCGCCGATAAGGAATGCACGGAATGGCGTCATAAGGTCTCCAAGGGTTCTATAGTCTACGTCCCCTAACAGCACCAGCGCCTACGGAACAGCAGGGTTTAATGCAGATGCTTAATTTAACCTAGGAGGTTCGACATTGAAATTAATAACTCTATCACTAATTCATCCCGAACGTTTTTGATGGATACGTCAGAGAGCAGCTGATTTAAATGAGTGTGAATAATAAACGTTAAAGGTAAGGGGTTATGGAATTGCAATACATTTGAACTACATCCGACTGAGTTCTTCTGGAGCTATTTTCACCAAGAAATCGGAAGCCATATTTCTGTGACAAAGAAATCATGAGTTATTGTTCTACTGATTGCCGGGGTGGGCCTCTGCGTACATATCCTTATGAGGGCGCCTTCAGCCCTGTAAAGAATCTCAGATCATACATCACGAGGCCCTAGGGAGATCCACTCTGCCCATATTCAGAATTAGGCTGGTTGATTGTGTGTCTCTGAGTGTGGTTATTCGAGTTGAAAGGCTGGGGTTTGGTCCCTACGGTGCAACTGTCCCCTTCCTGAAAACCAACACAGTGATTTATTGAGTAATTAAGAAAAGAGTTCGGGAGTAAGAATTTTTGCAGATGGAGATCCAATTTCATGCCTTTATTAAGGTGCTAGTTCCTTTCCCTGGACCACCTCCCTCTTGGATGATTTATTTTAGGGTTTTCGAAGACCTCATCCAGGTTTTGAACCCGATAAAAGCCAAACGTTCGACCCACAAGGCTGCCACGATTTCCAATCAAAGGGTGTTAGCAAAGATAAAGCGGGTAAGCTAAATATTCGTTAATTATTACAAAGAGTGGCAGGCAATAAAAATAACACACACGCCCACACATACAGGGTGTTTCAGGAGGAACCTACAATACTTCACGATTAGATAGAGGAGACAATTTTAAGCATTTGTTTTCATAAAAATGGGGTCGCAACTTCTTAGTTACTGAGCTATGGTAACGTAAAATATTTTGGATGCAGTTAGCGTGAAAACGGTTTTTCTTGGGTATCCAGCCTTTTCGACATTTAATTCAAAAACTCCGCATTTTCAGGACATTAAATAATTAAGGCTGGACAATAATGGGCGATTATAATGGTCTGAAACCTTTAATTTCAAAATGAGTGAGATTGCGCAATCGTATAGTGGATACTTGCCCAAAGCACTCGTTTAATTAAAAACGAAGAAAAAATTAAACTTACCATAGTTACATCTATGGATTTTATAGGAATGAGCTAACCACAAAATCAGTTAACAACCACTGCTTCTCAAAGTACCCTCCTTTGATAGAAAACGATCTACTTTTTAGTATCACAAAAACTCACCACTTAAAATAATTTTACCCGAAATTCTTCCACTATTCTTTACTAAAGTCACCTGCGGTAACCATTAACAACAAAAAATTACTCTGCTCTTTTTTGGAGAAGTAATATTGCCAACTTCGTCTAATTACAATGGGACTGCTCCCACTGCAATCTCACAAAATGATTCAAAGGCAGAAAGCGCGAATACAGAGTCTCCGTGAAACTGTAAAAGATGCCACGCTTCTGTGTACTTTGGGGTCACTACAAACACCTTACCGGCTCACGCTAAGGCGATTTTAGCGGTATATTAACTTTTGGATACTTTTTCTGCGGGATTGACGAACGAAAAGCACCAAATAGGTTCTTCAGGGAACATTCATCTCTTCCACAACCTGCTGTACACACAACTATAATCTTAATGCAGGAAAATCATCTGACTAAATGCAGATCATACCATTAGCTTTCTACTCCTAGCATACAAAAGAAGATTTTATGTTTGTAGCAAAATTTCCGACGTTGACACCATTATTACAGCAAAGACTAATTTGTTTGGGTCAAATATTTATAGCTGGCCTATAAAATAAGCGTTCATAAAATATGATACAGCCAATCATCCTCCTATATTTCACATATTGCATGATTATGAGGTCGATTCCTAAAAAAAGTTTACTTTCCATGGAATACATCGACCGGTGCTGCGGTTTCCTCAGTGGAACCAAGCAACCAAAAGTAAACCCAAGATCAATATACGACCGAGAGTTTCCGCATTTCTAACAGGCAAATTCCTCAATCTTTAGTGTTATCCCCACTTTTCGCGTAGGCTAATCATTCACAGAACATACAACCCGTGAGGAAACAAAAAATGGAGGACTCAACCTGTCCTCAATGTAGAAACACGAAAAATGCATTAAATAGTAACGGTAGGATATGTTACAGTTCATTATATAATATTCGATCCAATCACCATGTGTAATATTTGTGTATACTTTGTACCTCATTGACTATGATGTATTTTACAAATAACACGACTTTAGCTTTCACTCAGTAGGTTTACGCAGGTTTTTCACGCCCCCCTTCTTGTGTGGGCGTTTTCCTGCAGTGGGTTTTTTCGCTGAAGGATACTACACCCTTATCCTCATGTGTTTTCCTACAAACAGGAATCTTTTTTCCACAAAATTTTCACATACAATTGTTCATATTTTTGAATTTTCACAAATATTGTATATCCTTTGTATTGTAAACGTTTGTCTACTATTTTTAAAATATATTTTCATTGACGCTATCGAGGGGTTAGGTGGAAGAGGGGACTTCTTAGTCTCAACCTCGCCCGAATAAAGGCATTTTATTATTATTATTATCATCATCAATGCGATGAGACAGAATAAACGACTTATAGAAAGAATTTCGACAGACCGCAACCAGCCTTAAGCAAGTGCAGACAAAAAAACTCGATCACCGATGATGTCACAAACTTGACGTCAAACAACTAAGCCGACGTATTTCCTCCACCAGCATCCAATGGATCCCAATCACGGAATCCCTATTCCTACGTGCTGAATTCGGTCTAGCGATCCAATAAACGATACGGACAAACACAAGATTTCGTCATCGGCAACATCAAGCGCAGCTGGGAGAAATCGAGCGGGGCAAGGAGACGTTTCAATCAACGCGGTACGTGACGATCGCTTTTTCATGCATGCATGAAAAATATAAGCGCAAGGAAAGCGGTGGCGGCGGCGTTGGCGGAGGCGTTGCAGTCACCAGTAGGTCGCTCACTTGATTTACGGCTTAGATGATTCCCTCTCGTTATGCAACGATAATCGTTCACAAGGCTAGAACGTCATCCTATATCCCGCAATCGATTATTAACTAGTAAAGACAAAGGTTCGTCAATAAAACGCGGCACGAATAATTATAATTTCGTAAAGACAACCTTGTTCACAAGTTGTTTATACAAGTTATTACAGCTAATTATATGTATTATTAAAATGTGCATTAAAGATAAAAAACTTTTGGGCTATGTCACTGCGTCCATTTTCGGCCACTTGGCCACTAGGAATGGCAATCAAAATTGACGCGGCGACATGACCCAAAATATTTTTGTAAACTAACTAAACTAAAAACTTTTGTAAACGCGGCGAGTACCCCCGAAAGTTTCAACGAATAATTACAAATGTATATTATTTTTATTTTTTAGCAACCTAAGCATAAGTAACCCTGTAAGTTTTATCATTACGATATTTTACTATTACAGTGAGTAATACCTTTTTAGCTTACCCATAATACTTTTTCCCAAAACAATAAATTATAGAGTAGTAATTTTACTTCGCAAATTATATTCGACATGAACAATCAAACGTATTCCCAGTTAAATTCGTGCTAGCATAAACGTAAATATGATACGGTCACACGATTGACACGGTAGCAAATACATTACCAGCCAAGGTGATACCGAACTAATTGCAATGAAATAATAACAATTTGATTGTGAATAAAAACAAATGTGATTATCGGCTCCTGCAACATCTCCATTCATTCTGTACACCCATGACCTTACCATATTCATTAATTAAAATACTAACGCATAACTAATATGAATACAAAATTTGAGATTAGGAATCATTCTTAACCCAGAATGATTACGTCAATATAATTCAAATGTATGACACGAGAGCCATAGAATTTGATTATTAAAACGACAACAACTGCAGTTACCACGGCGAAAGAAGTCCAATGATATCTGTAACGGTGAGGAAGGGTCGGGGGGCATCGTTGCAAGGTGTATTGTCTAGGCGAGTTACGAATGCGCATTAACTCATGAAGGGACCAACGAGAGAAAGGTGTGTAACCTTATGTGACAACGTCGACAGGGCAGACAGAGGGATGAGTTGGTAAATGGGCTCAGCTATTGGCCCTGGGGTTCGCAAGGTCCCACACAACACTTTCCCTTCTAAAGCTGTCATCGGACATCTGTGGCGATTGATAACTATTCCTTACACGAAGACAATAATTAGTTAAAATCTGCCAAAACCTCCAAAAAAAGTGTAATTTTGTGATGAGAAAAACGGAATAACTTCTACAATAGTTTCTATTCTATGGGTGCCCAAATATTAGGTATGATATAAGACAGCACAAAAAATACCACTTTTGATGGCAAGAAACCACAATCCCCCTAACTATTTTAAGATTTCTTATTGATTCTTAAGCCTTTTTCTGATAAAAATAAATCACTTCACAAGGTAAACAGTATAGCCAAGAATGCATAAGCCCTAAAATAAAACGAAAACATTCATTTTCGATCATGGTTCGATCAAGTCCGCTATCAAGGTGATTCGCAAAGCGATAAAAACGTCTGAAAACGTTTTGGAATATAAATAACCAGGAATAAATATTACAAAAACGTTAAGTAAAAGACAATGACAAAATGGGAGACAAATTAGAAAAAAGAAACAGAAAAACTCCGATTCTTTTGCCTGGCTAAGCAAACCCTGAGATACATGATACGTATTCCCTAGGTCCCATAAATTTAGCGTCAAACGAAGCTGTTTACAATACCGGCTACTTACGGCTAAAAAAACAAAGGAACGCCTAAATTATTAAGTGTTTGCAAATGACACGGAATAAAACTAATGAAAATAAATCGAAAAGCATGAGATGTTCTAAGGATAAGACCAGAAGCACATTTGGTTTCTGCCTCGAAAAACACTGATAATCTCCAGACTCAAGCGCATTGCATAAACATGGGAAAATCTACATCTACCAGGAAACTGATCGAGGAGAGAAGAAAATGGGAACAAAACTCTCAACCCTAACGTCATCAAAACAACCTAGATCGACTTGACAATTCCTAGACAATTCCCAAAAATTCCAAGGAATATCCACACTTATATGAAAGGAGAAAAGCTAACTAAGCGTTAGGTAAAAAATTACCCGCTTTACCTCGTCATAAAACTATAAACAAATTTGATACATACACCTAATTCGATAGTTACTTTTTTGGCAGAGCCCGCCGCTGGGATTTGGTAAAATATGGCAAAACGTATAAGCCAATAAAAAGATGACAGCGGTATTCATCTACATCTACATAATACCCTGCGAGCCACCTCTAGGGTGTTTGGCAGGGGGAAACGGTATTAAAGGCAAACATTCAACATAGATATTCTCCGACCAGCCAACCAAATTATAGGCACTCCGTATAAACTTGGGGATTGATTGCTTTGTTGCAGAAGATAAAGGAAATTTCTATACATCAGTACGGTAGATAATTCATAATTTAATTTTTGACCTTTGAAACACCAATAGAGGAAAAATCCTTATTCATATTTTGAAGGATTCTCCTTGGACATACAGTCTTGAAGCTAAGAGATCACGAAGTTCAAAGTCCCAAATTTCTACCAAAATAAATATAAAGGAAAACGTGCTTGACTTTTAATATAACCAAGATGTTAATAACGCAAAACTCCGGATACTATTGGCTCCAAATAAGTTTTTAAAAATAATTTATAACAAACAAAAATTGAAATTTAACAAATTTTGAGAAAACTGACATTAATTACCATAGGAACAAAACATAAATACGTATATCCAACTTAATGCAAGGACACTGAACAGCTTTAAAATTGATAGTCATTAGGAAAACACTATTACACAATAAGGCTGAAGAAATTCCGGGCGCATGCCATGACGTCAGGATATCCGCAACCCTCGCTTACGCGGAATATTTGAAATTCATTCAAGCATCGACTATCTCCAAGTGATTCCCCTAAGGTGAATACAATTTAAGAAAAAAAAATCAGCACAATTAATGGAGATTCTACTTCACAAAGCTTTTGATGCAAAAACCGCGAACGCATTACCATTCGTAACTCAAGGACTTTCCTTGACGCTTAAGGACCACAAACTCTGTGAACACATAGAGAAAAGAAACTGACCTTATATCTATTAATATTTATTGCATTTCCATTACAAATATTAACTTTAAGGCGCAAGATAAGTGTCAAGTTAGCATAATAAGTGAAAGAATAGCCAAGAACATTCACATCAAACAAAATTAAGTGTGACGGCGACGCTGTCCACTACATTGCGCTATATAGCCCCGAAAATCCGTCAGAAGGAAAGATTCAAATTAAATCCGACCAAACTAAAACATAACAATCACTAATTTGCCCAAATACAGCTTGGTTGTTATAATGGACCTGTCAGTCAAGCGTCAAAAATGTGGATAAATTATGGCGGAGAGAGCTGCTCAGTCTGAAGATAACGACGAAAGAAAATATTCCAGAAAACGTAAGTGCATGTTATTCCAAATGATGTTCTTAAAAATACTCCGCAAATGGAGTAAATCCATAAAGAGAAATTACCGAGCCTAGAGGAAATGAATAAAAACAACCTCTGTAATTTTCACAGAAATGTCAAGTTATCATAGATAATGAAAGAATAGCCAGGACACCTACATCACCCAAAATTGAGTGGGATGACGATGCTTTTAACTACATTAGGTTGTTTTTATGTTGGTTTTTGGTTGTTTTCTACTAAGGTTGTTTTCATTCATTCAGCATGAATTTTCACTAGGTGAAAACCGAATCAATCGATGTTGATGACCTAAGAGTGGCCTATTTTCAAAGAAATACACGTAAAAGTGATGGTGAGCATTGCACAAATGATAAGAAAGGGGCCTGAAAGAGGTAGACACTGGACTCACCCTTCAATGCACCCGACAGAGAGGAGTCTCACTGTCTCCTGGACCGGCCCCGCGATACACCGAAACGTAGCGGAGGGTGGGATGAGGTCAGGGCGCGCTCTCAGGAATAGAACAAAAACAGGGCACGAGTCTGAGATGAGGAGGAGGGGGGCAAAAGGGGTCGGAGACCACGGGGTGAGAAAAGGGGTATTTGCACACGATTTTTTTTCCACGCGCTGGAGAAGGCGACGGAACCGCACACCGTAGGCAACAAACTACACACTTTGGCAGCCTGCCCGACACTGGCTGGGATGTTGACAGGATGGAAAGCCGGTGGGAAGGGTACGGTCCGCCGCGGGGACACAGGGAGGCGGAGGAGATGGGTATGATGGGAGGGGAGAAGAGAGAAAGGTGTGGAGGCGTGGGGGAGGGAAGAGACAAGTGAATTGTGGGAAAAAGAGGGCCGGGGAGGAGAGACCTATTGCATTGGCCGTTTCACGGTCGCGAGAACCTATTCGGGGGGGGGGGGGGTCCTCTAGGGGGTACTGGACTCTCCAACAACCCCCATCCTCGTAGTGGAGAGGCCGAAAACCTCTTGCAGAAAGCGGGACCATCCATTTCCCAAGTAGAGATACCAGAGTTTGAAGAAGCGTGGTTAAGTGGACCGGTGGTAACGTCAACTGGGATAACTTTGGTCCAACTTCTCATAATTTCTTGGAAACAAACAAGCTTATCTAACTTTAAATTAATAAAGAAAGTATATAAATTGGTTATATTTTTAACATTACATGTACCTTCAATGCCACGCTTTTTTCTTTTTCTTACGACCAGGATTTTTTACAAAAATTTGGGCCACGGTTACCTTGAATTGGGGTAACTTTGGCCCAATCTATAATAACAACATAATATGCTGTTTTCATGAGTTCCTTGATTTAAACCTGTAAATTTATTTTATTATGGACTTTTATTTAGGAGTGAAGTGACGCTACCACTGACTGATGCAAGAACTAAGTCGATAACTCAATGCAAATAGTAAGAACTTTGAATCACATTCATAGTTTCAAAATTCGCCATAATCTTGAACTTTGACAGGGTATGCCGAGCGGATGCGGAGGCAAAATTTTCGTTTGCAGTCTAATTCAGAAAGGTGTAGGTATTAAAGATGATGGTGTAAATTTTCAACCAATATAACGCTATAAAAAAGAACGGTCAGCGAGGGTAAAGGTGTCCGGAAAATATACATTTATTTAATTTACTTATTTTCATCGCCCCGAAAACAGCTCATTTAAGGCCTTTTACGTCGGGGGAAATAACATGAAACAACGACTATTACACACAACCATTCCCAGGGTAGGGGCAACTTACCCAGGCGGGACTTGAACCCGCGACCTACAGTTTGTCAGGCGAGGACTTTACCCCGCCGCCACCGAGGCCAGCAAATATGGAATTTCTATGAAAGAAATTGCTTACAGCTAAAAACTCCATAAATACGATTACGAAATCTTGATTGTTTACCTTTATTTTCATACGAATCATTGCTGACTTTGCATATCGAATAAACCCCGACACATAGCCCGAAATTTCTTTCCAACGACAGGGGGCGAGAATCACAAACAAGTCCTCGCCTTGTTTGTATGATACCCCTTTGAATGAGTCACTTTATTGAAAGATTAACGCAAAATTGTTGAAATATTCATTCATAAACAAAATCTACTATAAAAATGATCGTACTATAACTAACTTCGTGTTTCGTTGGCTGCAAACAATATTTTTGGGGAAGCTGAACAAATTTCGGGGGTTGGTTATATGTATAGCACTCTCCCTAGCTACGAGCTTGGACGATCCGTTCCTCAACTACGCTGATTCCAAATCGCGTATCTACACATTTGAAATGGACAGCGGGCAACTCGGCCGTGTCTTTAGGTGTGGATTGTAGAGAAAGAGGTGGTTGACCCCCCTCACCTGGCAGCTCTTTCACAGGTGATTTCCACGCCTCGAGCACTGCACCGGCCCTTGTACCGAGGCTATTTTTAGAAACCCTTCACCTAAGCACTCCAACACCACTGACCGATGCATACGATCCACACGGCCCGTTTCAACCCATCCCAAAAGTCAACCCTTCCCTTCCCAGGACAGGCGAACTCGACACAGCCGAAAAGCCAAGAGGCGGAGGAAGAGTTGGTATTCGACCATCGGACCCCACGAGGGGTGAAGCTCCCGGCACGGACAAGGAAAAAGGCCCATGCTAATCGCCTTGATTGTTTCTCTCTCGAAGACTCCTCGAAAGGATGCGGTAAAGGTCACTAACCCTCGTTACGCAGCGGGACCTAAGGTGGGCCCCCTGAAGATCCTTTCGCAAAACGCTTGTATTCGTAATCTGAGCCGCACAAAAGAAGTTTGGCAGCTAAAGACTCGCAAACCTCATTAGTTTCTGGGAAACCAAAACTCTCACGGAATTTTCTGCCTAGAGGAACATTCTGCGAGGAATGTGAGTGATGGTGGGGGCATGTTGGTGGTGGTCAACCCCCTGCCGAACACCTTTTTATGTGGCTTGCAGGGTAATGTGTAGATGTGAGGCTACGCACGCGTGAAGTTGATCGAAAATAATCACGGTAAATACATAAGACGTATTGCGAGAAGCGGATCGCAACATTACAACGAGCATTGACTGAATTTCGATGATGATTAAAATTCCCCATGAGGATTAACATCGTTACCACACAATCTTGGCGAATCTATATTCCATCATGGTAATTTCAGCTCGTAGGGCCACGCGCTAACTCACTCACAATCAGTGCTTCAATCCGAACGTTGGTTTGATTGTGTGAGGTAGAGCAGACCCAGGACAAAGCTACAGGGGTAAAATTCACTCATTCAAGGTAGGCAGGGGGGGCAACTCTTTTCCCTGGGATAGCTCCAATTTCGAGGATTTTTGTACGGGAGTGTCCCACGGCTTATTCCGGAATTTGAACCCCAAGAAGAACAGCCATGCGCCCTACCCAATAATATACCGTGCCACCATGACCAAGTCCAGAATGCGGCACAGGAATTCTTTATTCCCCATCTGCAGATGGCGGCCAAATTTTCTATTTCGGCTGATGCACTTTTTGTGAAAGTTCAGTTCACATTCAACAACGTACATTATACATACCACGGATGCAAGAAACAGAAAGATGATTTGGCTTGACCAGGGATTGAAACTTTATCTCCGAATCATCGTGTACGCAACTAGACACACCAACAAGGCATCATCTTACGGAGAAATTTTCAGATGACATTTACCGAATTGGGTACCGCGACATAAGTCCATATTGTAGCAAATGAAACGAGGTTGCTCTCCTTAAACTACTGTCAATGGAGTAACCCCATAAAAAGGAGAACTATGTCATTAGTCATGGAATAATGTTTATCACTCATGCATCCAACATGGGTTCCTCTAGTCATATAATCTGAATTGAAGGAGTAAATGCAAATGCACTGGATGAATTCAAGTATTTTAGAAGTTCCGGACAAATACAAGAGTTAAACAGTAACACAAAGCTACTAACTGTTCAATGACGGAAATTCCAGTAACACGGACCTACAACAATTTCTTCTCGGGTCCATGATCAGCGCGATCTCTTTCGTCAAGGAGAGGAAAATATCTACCAACATGATAAGAGAAAAATCTAACAGTACAATGCAGGAATAGAACATGCTTCATTTTAAGACCTAGATACAGAACCTGTAACTCAGTATCCAAAATATCGAACAGAAATTCCCCATACAATAATCCGTCACATGCATTTAAACTAGACCCAAAATACAATTTAATACTTATATAATGCCGCATGAAATACAACTCAAGCAATTAAAAATTACGTCAGTAGATGCCGACAAAGCTATGGCCACGCTTTCCCATGGAATTTCGATATAAATATGCATAGCTAAAACTGAACAGCTAGACTAATAAGACACATTAATCCACAGATGATACGGCAACTTGTGAGATGAACTAATACGGAGTTGGAAAAAGTTATGGGGAAAATATAATAATACTGTTAAGTAGAGTATAAGTGCCTACAGATAGCATCACTCATATTTTCAACCATCAGCCCTATATTCTTCATCGCCTTGAAATATACGACGATCAATGCCATAAGAGAAAGTCTACCGGTTCATTGGAGTAGCCAGTATTCATGTGTGTTCTCTATTGCATCGGCGCGAGTTACCAAATCACTTATCAAGGCCTACAGAGGGATTACGATGAAAAATAGACATCCTCTCGTATTCGCAGGAATCTGAGCATCGAGAAAGTTTATAAACTCATTAATTTAGGATAGAATGACTTAAATACCGTAATATACACAGTCTCGCGAACTTAAGTCAACAGGGGGTAATTCAGCGAAATGGACACATAATTATACCACTTTGAGAGACTAAAGAATAATTAAAGAAGTTTATAAGGACTCGTACACGGTATTTTTATTTTCAATTAGTCTTTGCTTAGCGAAAAGGATATTATCAGTATTGATGTATTTAAGCAATTTGACACAAACGTAAAACAAACACAATAACAAAAATCATTAGCACTAAACCTTCTGTTCCGAATCTATGTCAAACGCTCATGTATCTCACATCCTTGTCGTATAATAAGTCCTCTACTTAATGACAACACAAATATTTACATTTTATCTGTGAAATCACATTCAATTCAATGCTGAAACAATTCCAAAACAGGTATGCAAATTCTGAAGAAGTAGATTCTGAATTTACGTAACGTATAGGTCACGCAACAATATGAATTTCAATTGGAAAGCGATAGAGCCTAAGCCAAAGTACTTCAATAATTTTTGGAAACATGGTAAAGCCTAAAAATCTAAGGTAGCAATTTCGGAGTGACTGTTAGCGCACTTTATTCATCAATATAGAATTTTCATTACAAGATAAACTGCAATATATATTGTTGTACCTAGATTACTGAAGGTAAGGCCAAGTTGGAGGAAATACTTCGGTATTAAAATTAAAAAGTAAATAGATAAAAATCGTAGCTTTTGCACAACTCCTGAAGTCCTAACGGTTCGTCAACAATCACGCCACGTAAATAAAGCGGGAATATGGACGAGACAGAGGCCTTCGAAATTTTCTAAGTGTGAGGTGCTATAGAAGAATTATGAGGATCAAATTGATCGACCGAGTTAGTAATGAGGAAGTCCTAAGAAGAATTGGAGAGAAGAGAAGGCCATTGAAAACTGCGATAAGATGATGGAGCAACCTTATGGGCCACATCTTGACACACGATGGGCCGATGAAGACAATAGTCGAGGGACAAGCGAGGGAGGAAGACCTCAAACAAAATAAATGGAAAAGGTAAAGAAGGATGTGAAAGAGAAAGAAATATGTAGGTGAGAAAAGATTATCTGAAAGGAAAATTGAGTGGAGGGCTGCGTCATACCAATCTTAGAATTGTTAGGATCTTAGGAGTGATGATGATGGACGTGCACCCAGAATCACTATGTAGCGACTGCCTGATAATTAAACGAATTGTAAAATCCCCATAAATATTGTCATTCTAATTCAGTTGCCATGAGATAAGTAAGTAATTCATCTCAGATAAAAATGTGATTCGCTACATATTCCACCCACCAATCATACGACTGTCAAAACTTATCGCGATATGCATACAAATTATTCCATTTCGCACGGTACCTTGTTATGCTCCATAGTTTCAAAAGGGAAGACGGTGGCATATTTACAAAGATTTGGGATTTTAATTAACCACTTTTTATTAAATATTTTTAACAAAACGTACGTCATCATAGACAGCAATTTATTGCCTAACTTTTGGAGTATTTATATTTGTCATGTTTTAACTAATATGATTATTACCAGTGCTTTGGTTAGTTTTACTATTCACAATGATTCAGACTCGATTTATCACCGTTTAAATTAATGAAAATTTTAACAGACTTCATGTACTGCTTAATGACACCGACGAAAAAATATTTACGTCTTTGGCTAAAAAATGGAAGAGCAAAAAAAAATAAGATCAAAACCTCGAATTCAGACGCGTTGAATATAGCGCAGTTCAAGTTTAAAAAGACCTCGCAATAAACAGCATTCAACATCACGGCTATAGAACAATGGCATAAATGTACCCCATGTGTAAACGTGCCCCGGTCTCCTCTTCGTAGGTGTATGAAGTTAAAAATAAATATGGGTGACATTCACATAGATTTCGAGAAGAACGCCAAATTTTCTTATTGCACTATACTCCCAACATTATTGCCGGCCTCGGCGGCGGCAGGGTAAAGTCCTCGCCTGCCAAACAAGAGGTTGCGGGTTCGAAACCCGTCTGGGTTGGTTGCCTCCCCATCCCAAGGCACGTGTAATTGTTTTAGTTTAATAACCCGATGTAAAATGTACAATATGAGCTATTTTCGGTGGTATGGGAATATATAAATAAATATATCACCACCTACGAAATAGGTAATGTGGAGATTGCGTCGGACGGTATAAAACTCGCAATCCCAT
The DNA here is from genome assembly GCF_921293095.1 of Ischnura elegans. Lineage (NCBI taxonomy): Eukaryota > Metazoa > Arthropoda > Insecta > Odonata > Coenagrionidae > Ischnura > Ischnura elegans. Next base: position 62,622,687 of record NC_060254.1, on the reverse strand, counting down.
TCCTCGAACCGACGCGATTAATTTTCTGCGCTCAACCCCCCCTCTTTTGTTCATCCCTCTCGATTGCGGAGGCGCTCACGAGGCAGTAGCGCCGCCACCGGCAGCTTTGACGAAAATGGGCCGCGGAGATCCCGGGCGGTGGAGCGGAGCAATTGCGCCTGGCGCGCGCGTGAATTCGCGATGAGATAAAAACTTGCGGGAATGAAAAAGACGAGCGTCGACCGCAGAGATCGGTTCATTTCCACGGCGCGATCGAAAAAAAATATCACACGGGCGCGCCAGATTTTTTGGCGAATACTACAGTGGATGTCGTCACACGCCGACGGTCACCGTTGGCGCGAAAGGAATTTCCTAATCCATTGCGGCGAATCCCAAAGGGTGATTAAAACCTGTCCTCACACCCATAAATTGAATGTATGATAAAATATTTTGTTTAATTCGCATTCATACTACAAGGGTTCTAATAAGCTATACACGCGTTTTACCGTAACAATGCAAGAATTTCTCAGTCATGGGCTGGAAAATGCATATAACACACTATAAGTTACCTCAAGCATATTTACCTATCAACATAAAGACCTGTACTTTATAAGATCCAACACAAACAACGCGTTTACGCAGAGCTAATTCGTACTTGGGATAATTTAGGACAGTTTGCTTAATAATGTCGTAAAACTAAAATAGGACAAGGGGCTTCTAAGCTTCTTCCAGTAATTCCAGACATGATAACTTGACGTAGAATATAAGGATCATTGTGCGTTTCTTAAGCCATCGAGGACGAATTTAAAATTCCCGCATACGGTAACGATAGCGATATTAAACATAGTGATACAAAAAGACGGGTATTTAACGATAAGCTCATTACGGCATCAGTTCTTAGAAGATAAAGATAATGCATTAAACAAAAAATAAAAAGAAGTTCACGAGCGGATGTTGATGAACATCCCTTATATTAAAGATAATAGGTTACTGACTGATTTATCCATGATCTAAAAAAAATATTTATGCATGGTTAAATAGTAGTAACGTCAAAAGGAAGACTCTTGTGAAAATAACACATTTTCTATAAAGTTAGCATACAAGATAAAAAATTAAAAATTTCAAGTTTATTTTTATTTTTACGAACAAGGTCCGTCAACAGTCAGTTAACCAAAATCTAATCGTCCAGAGCCCCACACTACCGAACGCAAAAACCCCTGATTTTGCTAAATATACGCATTTCTAAGTACTCCTTGACTTAAAAAAAGAATTAACACGCAATAAGTAATTACCACGTATTAAATATAGATAGCCGATAAATATTTTAAGGCACCACAACAAGCCAATGAAGCGTGAATAGTTATTTTAGGATGGTGCTGTCCTTCACGAATTACATTCCATGCATTCAATACGGGCGATATCGAGTATTTAAATTATCCAACGACATTTTCCGGAAAAAAGGTAATTATAGCTAAGAACGACAATTTTGGGATTCTACAACCATTAGAGGATTAGAATGCCCGAAAAGGTACGAGAGTACATTCAAACCACAGGAAGTGGTGATTTTATTGGGGACGAGGGAACAAGCATCTCGGAGGGTATACATGGGAAAGAGTCAGTTTGTGCTGGACGAGGCGTTAAAATTGGACGAATACTTATTTTTACTTGAGGTAATTCTAATAGGATTCTTCACCCCGTCAAATTATTCATTGCCGACACTTCGATGTTCGAATCCAGCATCGACACGTCCACCATGAATAATTTCACCCGGTGGAGAACCCGAGAAGAATTCCTTAGAATAAGTATTTTACCAACTTTTTTCGCCTCGTCAAGCTGAGATGCCTGCCCTGATAACGGTGCCGAAGTCGAGCATCGAAACGTCCGCCATGGATAATTTTACGCGGAGGAGAACCTGAGAATTCCGTCAAGTGAAAGAAATTACTCGAACGCTTTTTTGTCGCTACGTCAATCTCAAAATATCTGCCCTGATGAAGAGGACGAGTTGAGCATCGAAACGCCTCCCTTAAGGCCGTTTTACACGGTACACCGAATTGCGCAGGTTAGAGCTGCATTAATTTCTAAAATGGTGTGGAATTGCGCGAATGCATGAACGAAATTAGAACAGGGGCTATTTTGCCGTCTCGCATCCACGCATTCTCGCATGTGTTCTAGCAATTCACCGCTTTACACGACGCAATTTTGACTGCGCCTTCACACGTACATCAGACTGTGCAATTCCGTGTGCCGTGTAAAACGGCCTTTATGATATTTTTGACCCGGAAGAGAACCCAAAAATAATTCCTTTAACTAGCTCGCCATGAAGGCCTACGACCTTAGTCATTTTTACGGCGCTGATCTTTCCTGTGCCCCAAGTACCCGTTCTTTCACAGATTCGAAAGAGCAAAGGAGCAGGGAGTTCTGGCGAGAGGTGCGTAAGCGAGGTCAGTTTAGAGAATGAGAAGGAGGCAATGAGATGCGTGATCTACATAATACCGGAAAAGGGGAGCCGTGACATCAGCCATGGAGGTAAGGAAGGTTCGTTGGGAAGTCCGACCACATACGGTACACGGACCGAATCTGCTTTTGTAATGGAGACGACGTGGCCATACAGAGTTGGTGACTGACTTAATGCATCCCAGTCAAGACATCCCATCACATGCAACCAGAAGATGAGAAACCGAATGTTGTGCTTACCTTGAATGAGTCTGACGCGTATCCTGCAGCCATCTTCTTAATTGAAAGAGCCTGGAAGAAAAAAAGCAATGCGTTAATTACAAGGAAAGGCGTGAACAAATTTTCATCACACCGGAACACACTGCATACATTAAAGCCATGGGAACAATAAGCTCTTTTAAAAAATTTTTTTTTTTAAACCAGCCTTTATATTTAGATTACAGGGGATGAGCAACGTTTATATATGACACAAAGCAAAAAAACTCAGTGACCCCGAAAAACCAAAAGTGACGTATTAAAAAAGTCACTATATTTATTAAATTTTCAGTGAATGGTAAGCCCCCTATGTTTCAAAATGCCACCCCTATGCTTTTAAATGCCTACCCCTATGTTAAAAATGCCACGAAACACGAAAATCGACCATTTGGAACTTCTTAGATCAAAAACATGTTTTGGGGGGCTATAGGTTGACTGGGGGGTGGTTAAAGGGGGGTTGGATAGAAAAAGTTATATTTTCATGTATTGTCATCGGAAATTAAGAAGTGTGCAAAATTTCAGCGTTTTTGCTTCACAGGAAGTGAGTCAAATTTCAGTTACAAGATTTGTACCAGACAAACAGACAAACAGACAGGTTGGTGAGTTGATATAAAGACTGTAAAAACAAGTTCAAGTCACACCTGATAAAATTCACAAATGAGCGCTAATAACTACAAAAACTGCTGAGCTTCCAAAACAAAAGAAAATGAATGATTGACAGCGACTTTGAACGTCAAAAGATAAAAAAACAAGCGAGTAATGGTTGTTAAAGAAAATAAAAAAGTTTTCATTGTTAAAACTGATTTGAATACGGTCGATTCTCACTACTCGTTTGTTTAGGCCCATTGGGCGCCTTTCTAAAGTGTGACGCCCAATCTTGTCTTGTTCGTGCTGCAGAATGGAAGCAACCAATAAATTCATATTGAATTATTTCGCTCGTTTGAGGATGGATTGCTTCCTTCAGTCACTGGTTTACACACCTCTCCAGTAAAGACTTCGTATGCATTTGCAATACCCCGTAGTACGTTATTCACAAAGAATTTCCAAATTTACGGAACCTCAAAAATGGTTAAGCATACGAAAGATCTGCAACTAACCGAAGGAAATTTGTTAGACGAGTGACACAGAAAACCACTCACATCCGAAAAATTTACTTACCGTTAATACTCAGTTGACTGTTTAAGCGCCGTTACCCAACAAAATTTGAATTTTCACTCTATACATTCGAATTTTCACTCTATACATACTAATGCAATGATATTTACTCAGGCTTCCTGCTAAGTAGTTCTGGCTTTCGATATCTGCCGAAGTTGCCATCGAATACTCATCTATCCTCGTAACTGGTTGATGCCAGGTGGTCAGGTGACCCACCACCCGCTGTCAACCAGTAGGACGACAAAGTACTCCATAGATACGTCGCTAGACATGAGACACAAAGCGGTCGGAGGTCCGTAAATATTTCTTCCTAACATACACCCCATCCACCATCCCAAATCAAAAAGGCAATAATCAATTAGTTAGGCTATGGTTGAATCGTCACACTTACAGAAATTACCCATTCCTTTCAAAAGACAATACTCCCATATGTCTATCTATATCTTAAGCAACGTCCAATTTGAAGCAAAAAGACAGAAAAAGGAATTCAATGTTAGGAATTATCGCAGGAATGAAAGAGAAAGTTATTACTTGTATAGAGAAGGAAGAACACCAACAATAAGTAGTAAGAGATAACAATGAATTATCACAATTCGTGGAATCACATGTGGCGACTGCATTCCCACGATACGCGAGAGTAAAGATAGGGTTCATACAAGCCACAAGACTTAGCGGAAACCAAGCAGCGTAATCGTATTAACTTCCTCTACCCGCATTCTTATCCATCTTCGAGGAAACGGTAACGCCTCTCGCCCAATGAGCTTTCAATGGGTGTATAAGAAATCGGAAACAACTGAAGGACCCGAATAGAGATACAATCTGATCGGTATCTCTTATGTTACCAAATAAATATCAGAATTGCGATAACCTCGCGTAGCAAGCGCGAAGCATTAAATTTTCAGGAGGGGGAAAGAAACGACGACCTCCAATATTTTCAAGCATTCGCTTAAATGCGAAACATATCTGACCTACAAACTAACTAGATAGGGATTTCTTATTAACTTTCGTTCTTAATAGCTTAATATGAATCATGATCGATTATTTAAGCAAAAAGAAAATTATACATCAATACTCCCGACAGGAGGACACAATCAGCACCACCTACAGACGTACATGTCTGAGGTAATATATTCAGGAGCGCACATAAAGGCGCAAAGCAACTGAAAGCCGAGGCATGTATTGAAACCCTACCCTCCGTAATGCTAAGAAATAGGAAACAGTAAACCATATATTATGTACTTGGAAATAATTTTTCGTTAAAAAACTTACGATCACACTTAATATCGAGTATTCCTGTTACCGGAAATAAAACTGAAGATCGAAATAAACAATATGCATACAAACGCTGTCGTCGTACTCAACCAGCCAGACCAATTAATTCACCAAGTGATCTTGGTTTTTGGCACTTCAATATTTGTCCCATGCGCAGACGCCAATCAGCGCTCTAGTAAATGTATGCTTCATCTAAGGCGTTGGCAAACATTTGGATACGTTTAGCCAATTTTGCATCTTATATGTCATACAGCACTCCTTGCGTTTCACGCCATAAAATAGGATTCAAAACTGAATTCCAGTTCATTGTGAACCGGAAGAAGACGACAACAACTTAAAAACTATAAGGAGAAAACGCAAGATAGGAGCGGGAAAAAGATTGAACATAAAGAGATCAATGCGAAAAGGACGATACAAAAGACGACATCCCTACCCCGTTCTTCTTCCTCAAGGCAAATACATACTCTCCCGAGGGAAATAAAAAGGAATAAATACCCGACACTCGCTTCTCGTGAATATTTCCAAAGCAAAAAAAGGGATAGAGTAACGTATAGAAGGCGGGCGGTGAGGAATCCACGCCGTCCGCAATAAAAACTAACAACGGCCGGAAACACCCGCAGGAATCTGCGAAGGCTACGGTATGCCGCGCGAGGTGCTGAGAAGCACAAGCCAATGAAGCGGGGAAGACGATATGCCGAGGAGGAAGAGGCAAGAACCGGAAGGTAGGACGGGACGAAGGCGGAGGTAGTTGGTGGTTCTTGGGAAGACGCGAGGGGGGGAAGAGAGGACGCAATTGCGAGGTGATTAATCTGCCCGTGGGCAAACGTAATGCCCGTCCCATCTATCTGAAGCTATCGCCGCTGCATCGCCGCCACGGTGGGTTCTGCAACGGCGGAAGGCGGTGGGTTACAACGGGTGGAGAACTGGATCGCGATATTCAAATATGGGTTGACTCCTTCGCCCCCCCCTTTCCCCGCGAACCTCCACACCTTCCTTCCTCAACCCATCAAAAGTTTTTCATCGACCACCCTGCCGGGCGCCCCGCTGTTCTCCTCGCGGGCTTCCTCCTTTCCGAGGGACGGGAAGGCGGAGAGCCCGCCTGCCCCGAGGAGGCGGTCTCAACCCCTCGCCGCCAGGTTCGCGTGCATACTCCACATCGCCTTGCACGCACGGCCCGCCGCTGTGAGGCCCCGCGAGGGCCTCGCCGCTGGGGCCAGATTGCATCTCGAGACTCCTTCGCAGCACTCCCCCCCCGCCCACCGTTTCCCCGACTACGACTTCGCCGCGCAAAACAACGTCGGTCGCGACGTCAGAAATCTACGGCCTCGGGTCGTAAAGAGGTTCTATCGTGACTCCAAACAAATACTTTTCGCATATTTGGCACAAAAACTACTTTCATAGACGACACCGACTGATTTCAAATAGGATTACTCAGAATATTGCTAATTTAATCCTTATATATTTAAACAAATGCTCTCCCAATTTTATGAGCCGACCGATGCTGCTCGGGAGAGTATGTCTATTTGCCTTGAGAAAGAGGCGCGGGGAAGGGATGCAGTCGTATGTATCATCCTTTTCATCTCAATCTCTTCATGTTCAATCGTTTTTCTGCTCTTCCCTATCGTAATGTTTTAGTTTTCAAGTTTTCATTATCTCCTTTCATGTAACCAACATCATTAGTCTTAAATTACAGTAATGATTTGCTTAAGAAATAAAAGTCTAGTACGGTGACGGCCTTACATATTATTATTATATTTACATATCATATCACATTTTCTGATAATTAGCGAAATTCACATAATTTCTAACATCAACGTCATTAAACTTCAACTTGAAATCAACATTTTACTCCTTTTACAACTTAAACCCCTTACACTAGAAAGACGTAAAGCGTACGTGAAATTTATGATGATAAAATGTAATTTCCTGAAATTATAGAAAAGGAAGCTGATTTTTCAGCGTCGAACGTTAAAGCACGGTTAAAATATCATTTATAGAAATTTTAATGAAAATTCTATTTCCCTTAAAAAGGTGGGATTTTATTGAATCGAAGAAACGGGATAACTTTATTTCAAGAAAATTTCAAAACATAATGTTCTATTTGTACACACTCCATTGATCTGAGACCAAAAAATGCTGTTTCTATGCTGAAAATTGCACCTACAGGACCTTATTATTATCCAGGCACTTACGAGGGTATTTAACCATACAAGGAAATGCTACAAAATGATATCATTACAAAGCGTCATGTTGTCAGAAATTAATATTATATTTGTTAAGTCAAAAGGAAAATAAAAAAATTACACTCAAGTTCTACAAAGGACTAATTTCTGATATACTAGCAAAAGTCAACACTGTAACTGTTGTCAAATCACGTTAGCAACTTGAAAATGCTGTAACGGTTTCCTCTAATACCAGTAAAAATAATAAGTTAAGAAATTTCAGGTAACGGGCACGAATATGCTATCCAAAAGAAATACATACATGCATTACACCACCTTTCTCATCAGACCCATCAAAAAACTACTCCGGAAAAAGACTCCGCTAGAGCCTAATTAGCTAACAACGGCAAGCCTTCGGGAGATCGAGGCAAGTACAAGATTTTTCCTTCTCGATAATATCGCACAGTGAGCGCACTTGCGGAAGACTCCGTGCCACCACTAAAATGCCAACAGCATGCGAGTCGGCGGTGTATCCACAAAAAAAGTGCCGTAATTAATTACTGAGTGCCGAAGAAATATGTTTAAAAGTTAGTCGATCATAATTTGAGTTACTACGATAGAGCATTGGATCCGGCCTTCAGCCCGGATGTTCAAATGAAGCTGCCTTTCATTAAGATCAACAACCTATTGTCGGTGGCGAGCTTCTCTCAGCACGACCAATTATATGGACCATTGTAATGTGATCGCCACCATGTCTCCCCCGTCGAACCCTTGGAGGCATGTCTTCCAATCCTTCGTGCCGAAACAGGTTTGCATACTTGCGCTTTCAACGAATATCCCTTCCGCACGGATTTTCTTCTTTTATTTGCGTAGGTATAAATGTACTCACTGCTGAAGAAATGGATATCATCACAAATACTCTCACGGTTTAATATTAAATATTCAATAATTTTTGTCAACATCGTACTAGTTGGAATAAACAAAACTCATACTTTTTATACCTACTTAGCGTCATTGTGCAAAAAGGATTACAGAGCAAACGAGATGTACTTATTTGAAGAAATGGAAATAGTTATTCGCAGGGGCGATTTACGTTGACATAAAACATAAGCTACCTACATAGCAAATGGATTCATCATAGAACATTTCATGAAGTATGAGTAACAATACCTTCTACGGGAAATAACTCGTCAGAATTCATCGGTGGCGCCGGGGTAAGGTCCCCGAGAGCCAACCTAGAAATCGCGGGTACGAATCCCGCCTGGAGGGATTTACCACCATCCAGGGCATGCATGTTACTGTAATACATGCAAATTGTAACAGAGAACTATCTAATCCCAACTTCCCTTGAAATAAAAACAATATTATCACTAAGTTTCCACAGCATAAGGCGTAAGCCCCAGACGGTAGCCATTATTTGAAGATGATAATGGCATCATTTTACTACGTTAACTACTTTAAAATGCGCACAATTTATTTTGTTGGCTGTATTTTAATTTAATAGTTATATTTAGTCCCACAACAACATCAGGGCGGCGCAACACAGGCCTTGAGTAATTTAAGAATAACGGGACTAGACACGGTGATATCTTTAAGGAGTCACCCGCAATGCACAAATTGTGCGAAAAATCTACAGAGAAAAAATCATTCGCCTTGACCAGGATTCGAACCCAGATCCCCCCGATTTCCAGTCCAATGCTTTAGCCAGTTAAGCTACAGAGGCGTCATTCTACCCTGTGGAAATTTGAAGGCTATACTGGACAAGAAGGTATGCTGAGCATATGATGCCACAAGCAGTGCAAATCAATCGTGCGCACAGCGCTACAGCCGGAGAGACCAAAGCCCGAACTTTGTCCACATAGAGGCGGTCGCTCTTGACTAATTTAAGAATCGGAGGATCTGGGTTTGAATCCTGGTCAAGGCGAATGATTTTTTTATCTGTGGATTTTATATCTATTATTAATTTTCACTTTTTATACTTTCGTTATCAATAACAGTGTTCAACACACCCGGCCGATAGATCGGCCCTAGTTATTCTTCGCACATACCCTTCGGTGGTACTTAAAGGGTTAAAAGATTAGAACGTGCAATTCTTTTCATTAAAACACAAGTTTTCACGAACAAATGACGAAAAATAAATAAATTATCTTAAAAGAGAAAATCTCTTGATTGCTACCCATCCCACTCCGCCTCCTCCGAAGGGGCTCGTAAACTAGCGCCTCCCATTGGTCGTACCTACGTTTAAATGACCAAATATCCTAAGCAAAACTATGCACGCGTTCCGAAATTCACTGGCAGTACTGCTACTGCTGCTGCAAAACCCAGACGAAACCTTAAGGAGTAAACGAAGTGGTTTTTGCTTTCTGGGGCAATACGTAAGTGGTAAAACGATACCATTGCAAAGAAAAAATTCAAAGAAAGGTGGTCCAAGGAGCATATCGTTCATGAGCCAAGGAAATTCTACTTTTCCATGGCTCATTCTAACAAGAACGAGTAATAATTCAGCTCCACAAGTGAAAAATACACACTCCTAGCCTCACATGCGTTAAGGTAATAAATTTTGACGGAAAGAATTCAAAGCGACGAGTCTAATAATCGAGTGATGCACCGATATACAGGAGCAAACAACATCTTTGAAAATCGATGGACCATGCCGATACCATTCTGCAGAGAAAAATGTATCACGCCTAAAAAACTCCTCAAAAGATAGCCATGATATGGTTTTCACTGCACGGAATGATAGCTTTCTAAGTCATGGACGTAAAAATCAAACACTGTCTAGAAGATAAAAATAAGTCATTTCCTTTTTTCCAACATACTATTGATACGTATCGATCGACGTTCGATCGATTAATCGATCACGTATATTAGTTTCCGGGAAGTGTACATGATTTTCTATCAACTGTAAGTAAGTGCTACCCAATTCGAAGTGATAAAGCCAAGTTTTCCAACTCTTAAAAAAATGGTATGTTTTCCAAGGCAAGAGTAACATTTTCACCAGGTGCAAAGTTTCCATTACTTTTTAAGTAAGTTTATCATTTACAAAAGTGGATCCTCTTTTGACTCTATAGAACTTTCAAAATAAGATTTTACAAATATGTAATTCACGTATGAACTGATAGATGTATGAATGATTTAGTACAAGATCCATGAGTCTTCTAGGCAAATTTAAGAAAACGCATTAAGGAAATAACACAGAATTGATAAGTTACACATCAAGCCGATACAAATACAGCACACAAAAAAGAATAAGAGATAATTTCTAAATTGGAAGGAGTAGCCCAATGAAATTAACCCCTGCCAAACAGTTTCAAACATGTTAACACGTATCAAAACCTGGCACTGCCATCACATACAATAAGAAAAAAGAGAGGAAAAAATTGGTCAGGTTGCTCAAAATTTTGCTGTCGGAGTCAATGTATGAACTTATAAGAAGTCCCTGTGTCTTAGCTTTAAATGGCTTTCAAGTCTCTTCCAACCCTGCCATGGACCTCACCAAGGCTTCTAATTCTCGCTTAATATATTCACTGACCAGCCTGTCACATTATAGCACGAAAAAGGATATATTTGTCTATATACTTAACTATAAATGATTTTAACAATAAATAATTCGACACTCAAACATCCAAAACAATCATGGACACTCCAAGTGTAGGGTCATAACACACTAACAATGACTCCACTCGATTCATAATAAGGTCTTCCCTATCGCTTTCTATCAATCTTATTTCTTACTTCCCCTCCCTTGCTAACCTAACATTTTCCCCCAAATATGGATTTTAACTTTCCTTCACCACTAAGAAATTACTCCATCCAAAACATTTATACCCTCCACATCTCAACTCTGTACCCGGAAGTATCCTCTCCTCCTCTAACCAGCGTACAAAGTCACTCGTTTCATGCAGTGCTTTGAAATTCATCATCACCGAATAGAACAACGAAGTAGGGTTTTTCACTCCTATAGTGGCTTAGCAAGCAGGTCTCCGCCACATGTGCCATAGTGTGGACTTTTGACGTCAACACCTTGTTTGGTAAAATCTATCCCAAAGTTCACTCAGAGAAAAAGGCTAGGTGGTGCAACTGGCTAACAAACCCTACTGGCAATTAAGAGTTCCGGGTTCAAATCCTGGCTAATTCAAATATTTTTCCATGGTCAACTTCATCCTTTGGTCTTTTTATCATCTCCTCACTTATCATGACCAGCCCTTCCCTTCCTTTCCATCCCATCTACACACTCACATCTTGAATGTCTCCTGTCTTTTCTCATCTTCTTCCCTCAGCATCCATGTTTCTGCACTGTAAATCATCTCCAGATCAGACTTTTCACCAGCCTTTTCTATATACTATAATATAATGATCCTCTCATCTGCTCTTTCATATTCATAAGCCTCCTATGTGAATGAAATCCTCTCCTTGATATCAAGGACTTGATCAAGAAGAAAAAACTTTAAATAGAGCCACAACAGTCCAATTGTACAATGAAGCTAGCTAACAAAGCTGTTATCTGGTTGTATCAGTTCTTTCTTTAGAGAAACATGATACATAGCAGTAACTTTTCATACATATCTTTAGAGTTCAGCCAATTTTTTACAGAGGGATATAAATGAGTAAACCTATATTGGAGATTAGGGCCAACAATGACATAGTCTAACATCCAAATAAGCCACATACAAATACCTAAGGTTTACGAAGGAATAAAATAATTTTAAAACCAATATTCAGGATGATTCAGGTTGAAGGAGTTGATTGCAATGAAGATGAATGGCTAAGACCCAAGTATAAACATAGACAGATGTACAAACTACAATAATTAAATACAATGATCTTTAATAATGGAATTACATCAACATAGAACAACGCCCCACGTTAAACCAATTTTCCAATATAGACCTGAGAGCAATGAATCCAGTCAGAAGCAAATAACTTGACTCGAGCAGGATACAGATATTAAGTTTCCAATGCGAGTTAACATTTTTTTTAACTCTTCACTACTTCTCCGCAAATGGTGATTAAGATGATATTTAGCTTTTTTTAAGTCTTCAATGTTCATCCTTATCATTATTTATGGTTTAATTAAAATTTCTCATGTCCCATCAAAAGAAATTAATTATCTTTCTTAGTACCCAAGGAATTTGCTGAAATATAATGACCTCTTCAATAATATCAGGCACATTCAGTGCATAGTAAAGCCCAATGATCACCATGGTCTAAATAGGTAGAATGCTCTCTTTTTTTATTCCTTTCATACATGATTTGAGGGCAACTTAACTGGACATATCATTAGCTATGATTCTCAGAGGAGGATGAAAACTGTAAAATAAGCGGATGAGAAGAACAGCAAAGAGAGGCCTTCGATGCCACGCATGGAACTGATGAACATAAAAGAGAGAAATTAAGTATGTGTGAGAAATAGGCTGATAACTGAAATCGAATCAAACTAATTCAAGAATTTTTGGCATCATTACGATGATATGATTTGGATAATTACGTAAAGAACTATGATTTTACGTATTCTGATTACTAAATGCAATAACTCATGGTTAAAAAGTTAAGAATAATAAAATACAAGAACCCTACACTCTTTGAAAATTACATTAATTATTATGTAACAGTTCTTTTACCAATACATTTACTGGATAGCTTTTAGTGCTATTATGCTTAGAACGTCTCTTTTTACTGCCAGATGCAGACAATATAATTTTAACAGTTTATACAACTGCAGTAATAATGACTTCACCCACACTGGATCAAATATTGTCCAAAAAGCCCTGATGGCAAGGCTTTGTGGCAAGGCTAAGACCCACAGAGAGGAATGTGTAGAATGTACCAAAGCAAAAAATGTAATTAATAACCTACTTTTTTGCAAAAAATTAACTCTCTGACAATAAGTAGACAACAAAGAACTCTTAAAGCCTAACAAGCCACCATATCAATCAATACTACTGACAGCATTTTTCTAGTTAAGGCCAGTTTATATGAAACAATTTGCAAATCACCTCAGCCTGTCCCACCTTCCATAATGAACTTCTTTCCCTACATTAAGGCCTGTTCCCTTCCATTCTATGAATAAATCCGATACCATTCCTCCTCCTTCCATGCTTTCCTAAAACCCTTTACTACAACGTGATTTGAAGCATCCTCTCCTTTCTTAGTAGTTATTGCTGCATCCCAACTGTCTCATCTTTATCCCCTCTGTAAGTTTCCTCTCCTGAACACTATGATTATCACCTCTTCATTCCTCATTCTCTCCAAAGATCTTTCTTTCTCTTTTCTCCTCCATACCCACGTCTTGAGCTATTTCATCTTCCCCAGTGTCAATTTCTTCACAATAAAACCCCACACTCCAGACTGGTCTTGTCACAAGCCTTATCCTTCCAACTGAATATGACATTCCTCGCATCACTTGGCCCCTATTCATACACTCCTCCTTGTTTTTTTCAAATAAATAGCTCTATAAGATAGCAAAAATTAATTCCAGCTGCAGCACTTAAGGTATCATCAGGATGATTTGGAAAACATCCACCTCTTGAATGATAAGCATTATGGATTACAGCCACACAGAGATTTCAGTTTCATGGCTAAAGGCAAATTAAAAATTTTTGGACACAACACACACATAAAAATTTTTGGACACAACACACACATAAAAATTTTTGGACACATAATTTTAATGTTTAAGTATTATTTAATATTTAATTACTTTGATATTTAAGTAATATTTGAGCATTAGTAATTACACAGAGATGTAATTTTTTTAAATAATAAATAAACCGATATTCTGAGAGGTATACTAGGAATATGAAATGATAGCATTATTTAATCAAAATCCTATTCTATGGCTTATAAATAAGGTTATTTAGTACAAAATTTAATGCATTGGCCCCAACACCTACAACAGCAAAGATAAGATAAATAGAGTGGATATCAACACCTTCACACCCCCAGCCCAACAAATATGGAAATAAAATAAGCTAAAAATTTTACTATGGATCCTAATTACATGTTAATTAACAAGATAAAATTAGTATAAAATTGGCACATGTTTTTAAAAGGAAAAAATCCCTCTCATTAGAGGAAAAATTATCCACATCAACAGACTACAGGATGAACCAACAAGTAACTTGTATCACCACAAGGTAAGACTCAGAAATCAAGAGCACAAGCACATTTCACAAGTGGGAAAAGTAATTATATAAGGAATGTACTTAGCATAATCCATGAGAGAAGAATTTTTTAGCCACAAACAAGAGATTAACCCATAAGCGTTCTTGTTTGTGGCCTTAAGCTAGCCAAAAACACTACAAGCATACCAGTACGCAGAATGCATAGTGATATCCATCAGTTGATCTTACAGCTATCTTACAAGTTTTTTTGTAAGTTTTTGGCCAGATAGTGTACCTAATAGCAGCTGCCATCTGGTGGCTATTTAGAAAAAATTTTCCATTGTAAATAGCCTTAGAAATACTTTTCTTACTATTAGATTACCTGAAAATGGATTGATTTAAATCAGACGGTCGATTTAAATCTCAAGGGATGGATGCGAATGAGTTAAATTCATTGAGAGGGGATTGTGTCACTAACACTTTTTCCACAGATGACATCTACTTCACATTCAAATGCAAAACATGTCTACTGTCCTTATTTAAGCCGAGATAACTGAGTTGAAGAGTTGTATCTTGGAAACCACTGGATAATAAAATCAGTGGTAAGAAAATGAACTTGAAATGAAAGGAAAGTAATTGCTACATTTCCTCAATATCACTACATTGCATTTACTCTTATGTCAAAACATGCAGAGGTTCTTGAAAAAAAAGCGTTCAAAGAGGCATTAAAGTTTTCTGAGCACCAAACTGTACCATTTTTCATACTAAGCCCAAAAAAAAATTATATGTAATGATGAGTTTCTCATGATACCAATGAAACATATTAATAAATTTCCTTTCATTTCCAGTTTATTTCAAACAAGTAGTTACCGATGTACAACACTTCAAACTCTTTCTGTGGGGACAGCTTTTCCACACTAAGTTTACACGTATCTATACGCACACACAAATTACTTCCAAAATAAGAAGTGATAAATTTGAATTAATTCTACTCCAGCACTGCTCATCCGACAAAAATAGAAAGAGGTATGTTCCTAAGAGTAAGTACCCACGGCATTCATAGCTCGACATCAGTATGTTTGAGGGGCCTTGGAGTTGGACACTTGAGTGCAACCTAAACTATAACTAACCAAACTCTAAACAAACTCAATAGATACTGCAGGTACTCACGAGGTGCATTAATTTGTGTTCATTGCATACTTGCTTATGATGCCTTTAATGCATTCAGTAGATTATGCTATTGCTGAAAATTCATTCCTAGTGTTCTTCACAAAAGAGCAAAAAATGAACATTTCAAATTTGTACAGAAAAATTTGGAAGTAGTAACAGAATGTGTTAACACGTTGCGTACCGGGGTAAGCTAATGTTTAGCATATAACTTTACCCGATCAAACGTTATGATGCATCAATTCATTATTAATAACGAACAACAACTGAGAACATACTTGACGCGCCTAAATGACGAGAATCTTCGTCATCCATCCGGAATGCTTGGGAAAAAAATGACGAGAATTCTCACCGTCCGTACGCAACGTACAAGGTCTGTTCAAAAAGTACCCGGAATTTTCGTTTTTTTTTTTCAAAAAAATATTTATTTATTCGTCTACATCAATGTGGTCCCCTTCAAAGTAGTCCCCCCCAGATATAATACACTTATGCCAGCGATTTTTCCAATCTTCGAAGCACTTTTGATATTCACTTTTTGGTATGTCCTTGAGCACTCTCAGCGATTCGGCCTTTATTTCTTCAATCGAGGAAAAACGCCGACCTTTCATGGGTCTCTTCAGCTTTGGGAACAGGAAAAAGTCACACGGAGCCATATCTGGTGAATATGGATGTTGGGGCATGACTACGGTATTGTTTTTGGCCAAAAAATTACGAACAAGCAACAACGAGTGAGCAGGTGCATTATCGTGGTGCAAAAGCCATGAATTCTTCTTCCTTAAATCGGGGTGTTTTTTTCGGATTGCTTCACGCAAACGTCGCATAACTTCAAGGTAATACTCCTTATTAACCGTACGACCTTGTGGTAAGAACTCTTGATGCACTATGCCATTATAATCGAAGAAAACAGTAAGCAAAACCTTGACATTTGATCGAACTTGACGTGCTTTTTTTGCTCTTGGTGACGTTGAATGCTTCCAGGTGGACGATTGTGCTTTGGTTTCGATATCATAACCGTACACCCATGTTTCATCACCAGTTATGAGCCTTTCAAGCAAACTCGGATCGTCGTTGACGTCATTTAACAGCTCCTGAGCGATGTTCATGCCATTGTTTTTTTGGTCAAAATTCAGCCGTTTTAGAATGAATTTTGCTGCTACTCGTTTCATGCCCAAAACTTTTGAAAAAATGTTATGACATGAGCCAATTGTAATGCCAACTTCATCAGCAACTTCTCTAATTGTTATTCCGCGATCATTTATAACCATTTTTTCCACGTTTTCATCGATTATTGACGTGCTGGGTCGACCGGAGCATTCGTCATCTTCAACATCTTCGCGGCCATCTTGGAAACGCTTATACCACTCGTAAACACTTGTTTTTTTCATAGCAGACTCACCATAGGCTTTTTGTAACATTTCACACACTTCGTTACACTTTATTTCATTTTTTACCAAAAATTTTATACAAATTCTTTGACTCTTCAATTCTTCCATTGTTTAAACAAGCAAAAATCGCCGAGCTCATAAAAACACGTCGAACCTTAGCGACTACCACAGACAAAGTAAACAGTGAATATGGCTGAAAATTTTATCATACTTTAGGGGCATGTATACCAACACAATAAAAAAAATTTTGGCAATCGGACTCTCCAGACCTGCGAAATTGAAAAATTCCGGGTACTTTTTAAACAGACCTCGTATCAATAGAGATCACTGGATATCAAACATTAAGGGCTTACTGTAAAGGTTCTAAAGGATAGTCATTACGATGGAGAGAAAGTAAAAAAAGCAATTCAAAATCAATTATTATTTCCTTTTATTATGAAACTGCTGAATACCATGAATATCCATCCATAAGGTTCCATGAATTTACTTCTCTATGGATTGAATGTGTCATAATGTAACACACACTCAGTGACTGGTATCACCATTCCCAAAGATCCTATCATCCAAAGGCATAAAATTAATGCAGGTCATATACTTAGCATTGCTCGTACCAATGCTTTCACAAGTGTTGGATTAGAATTAATAGAAGATTATGACCTCTAATCTCACATTTAATTTGTGTGTGAGAGTGGATATTAGTGAATTTTCATGGAACTTGGAAAGTAGACATGTTTTGTTTCTGATTATGAATGATAAAACCTTCTGTAAAAAAAGTTAATGACATAAAAACATTTCAATGAAAATCTCAATTTTCAATTACTTCATTTGTCATAAAATCATCTCAGTGAGTACATACTTCAATCACAATGATTTTAATCACTTTAGAATTAATAATAGTAAAAATTACATAGTGCTCAGGAAAAAATAGAAATAGAATCAACTACCATTATACGAGAAGTCAAAATAAATATTCCACAAGCAACACGAACAAAAATATGAACAATGTATGAATAGTTTTGTAAAACGTAATTATAATATCCTCTTGTTGCAACAAAATTTGAAAACATTAATCACTGCACTAAGATGTATGCCTTTAATGTAAATAAAACTAATATTGTGCCAAATATAAAAATTCTACCACCACTCATATACACCAAATAAGAGGGTTGCCATACATATTTCTGGCCTTGACAAAAGTAAATGTTACTTGGCAACAGGTAACAGTGGCGCAGCGAGGGGGGGGTTTTGGGGGATAAAACTCCCCCCCACAGAGCTAACAGAAATTTTAAAGTTATATCTATTTTACTTGATTGGATTAATATTGCTTATAGAATAGTGAGAGGATTAATTAAATATCCCTCAGAAGGCCGTAAAAATCACCATTTTGAACCATTTAACTCAATTTTTTTCCAGCGGAAGGCCTCCGCACCTACCAATTACCCTGGCAGGTATGCAATACCCCCAAGCCCCGCAGTATTAGTTGTGCCTGAAACCCCCCCTAGCCTTAATTCCTAACTGCGCCCCAGACAGGTAACATTTGAAATTCTTTTTCTTCTTCTCCAAACACAATCCAAGAATTGATCTCTAACAGTCTTCTTTTTTATCCGATTTTAACACATTCAGTGTGTAGTACGTCAATTGACGTGGTCCCGTCCAAGCCGAGATACGGAGCGCTTCAATGGACGTGCTCCGCCAGTCCGGCCAGGAGCCCTTTCTCCACCTCCGTACGTGACTAAAATCCAATTCTGAGTCTTCCGATCGTGTGTTTAGCCTTCAGCAAGCTACCCCCTTTTGAACTGTTGGCTCCATTTGTAAAAAGCTGTATTTGAACGGAAGTTAAGGCACGGAAACCTCCCTCTATTTTTCTTTCTTATTTTAACGGCCGGGCCGATTTTGACGACTTTAATGAATATCGGGCCCGCATTGAATGTATTAAACCATTCTTATCACTAACGTAAATATTGTATTGGAAAGATGATCATACCTTTCTCTCGAAAATTATGTCAATTTTTCATGATTTTGTCGTTTACAAAAACTTGAAAAATTTATCATGGACAAAAAATGGATTAGACCTGAACATTTTCGTACAATTATTTTTCGTAATTTTTGATGTGGATTATAAAGACAAGAATTCCATGATGAACTTCAATCTTTATAGGGCAATGCACATAAAAATTTAGGAATAACTCTAAACAGGTATGTGGCATATATGTAGTCTACAGCTATAACTGTATGGTTCTTCCAAAATGAGCTAATTCCCACAAAAGTTACTCATGGAAAAATCACATCTAAGCAAATGGTTACCTTTTTCTTCAGCATGAATGGTCACATTGCAACAGTGACATAAGAGGACATTTGTGAAAGGTAAATGACCATTTGTTAGCCAGAAGTCATCGCAGGAATTTGGAAATTTTCTTACTTTTTACAATTAGGATCATCGATTTCTAAGACCCAAAGATGAGGTTGCTGTATTCAAAGTTAATGTTTTGGAGCTATCCTAACGGGAATAGAAAAGTTATTTCAAAAGCTGGTTCCATTGCATGCAAATGTTTAATAAGTTTCCTGAAGAATACTTGGAAAACAATAAATCCAATTTCTATTATACATGTTTTTTTTTAATCATTAGGCCAGAAATATAAATACCAACCCTATGACTAAGAAAATTTTGGGAATAGATTACAGAAATTCTTTCTAGCATCTATTTCCCAAAAAATAAAAATTAAGTATAACAAACTTTTTTATAACAAATTTCTACAATTGCAGCTAAAATTACAAATGCCTTTAAGATGATTAAAGCAGTTTGAGAACCAAATTAGGACACCATATCACACACAGAATAACTCTAAGCAAACTCCTCACAATGTCATATTTTTCACCTTTAGCATCCACCAAAAATCAATTGTCATAGAACTACTCATGCAAATCATCAGGTGGTTAAATGACCAAACACAATTTGGTTTGATGGAATAATAAGATTAACTACCATACCAATTAAACAAACATTCTGCCTCATTAGCATTCAAAAGATTAGCTGCGAAACTAATTCCAAATACACTACATTAAATAATGTACCATGAATGCATGAATATTAATATTTTTTAGCTAAAGCAAAAATAGGATGCAAAACTAAGATAAATCAACAAGGAGTTTGAAGTTTTGTAGCCATATCTCACTTGAATCAAATTTATAATGTATCACCACACAAGGATTGTGGTGGGCTTGTTGAAACATGGTTAGGCTACCAATCAAAAGATTCCAATATCAAAATTTTGTCGAGGTGCCGAGGGAAAGGAACTAGCCCCCAATCCTTAAATTAAGTTATCCCGCATAATGGTTTTGTCTACCGTGAGCTCTATCCAAACCAGCCTATGGGTTGAATCACTATGAGAGAGAAAAATCGCTTGAGGAAATGTACTGGGCATTAAAAAATGTTACATTTGAGACCAAAAATAACATAATTTTAGGTGGGCCAATGAGTAGACTTGATAAATAGGAATAAATATTTTACTACAATACACCACACTAGTGCAAATTGAGTATGCTTCAATCGTACAAATACAAATTTTGACTAGGGACTATGAATCCAATTAATAGTATTCTTTTAAATTAATTATATATTACATCAGACAATTCACTCTTATGCCATTATAGGATACAATGGTTTACAGAAGATTAAGCCATGCAGTGTATGTATCTATGTTTCATTTGAGTACAACAATAAGTATACATGAAAATTCATTGCACAGCTTATGACAGCACTACTGCATTGATGAAACATCAAAAATTTGCTCACCATTCTTTGAGGAATAGTAACTTCATTCATAGCAGAGGTTTCCCCAATTCTGAACTTTTACAAGAAATAATCTATCCTCTCCCTAACCCTCATGATTAACCATTTCACGCTGTGACAAAATAAATCCCATAAAACCAACGCATTTGTATATGGATGACAAATTTATGAAATGCTTCTTAAAGTTATGCCATTTTTCACAAGCATGCAGGCCTCTGGGTGTGTAACTGTAGATTACATGCATGAATATAATCAAATCTAAATCACTAGTTGAATAAACCATTTTACCAATGAGAACTGAAAAAAATAAGAGATAACACAGAAATATCATGATTGTCGAAAAGTTGCCAGATATTTTGAAGAAATAATGGCTTGACAGGAATAAACAATCTCTCTTTAGTCTCCTGTCAATAGTAAATAAGAGTGGATTTTAAACTGGAAAGGGACCTAGAGGAAAGCATATACCTGTTCAACTGACATGATTTTTATTTTACCAGGAGCTTATCATGATCATCACATGCTGTTAGACAAATCTAGCATATTACAGAATGCTATACTGACACTTAAAGCATATTGCGTTTATAAAACCACCCTTATGATAACAGCCAAAGATAGCAATACTCCCACAAGGAAAACTTGGGTAGTATAAATTGGAGAAAAAAACACCTCATGCTACTGCAAGATCAGTATCTCACTAACCTCTGGTAAAAAAATTCGCGTCAGTACTTCTCTACTCTCATGTCGTCACACGAAACGAGGGATTTTCCTCTCGCAGAAGACCTGAAACCATAAAATACATATATTATAATATTTTTGTGGAATTACTGGAAAGGCATATCATAAAAGTTATTTTCCACCATTTCATTAAATGCTAATAGTTCTGCATCAAATAATTAAGAACCCGTAATGGTACTCAAAGAAGCATACATTCACAACATTAAACAACCTCGATGATCACAAGGGGATAACAAAAAACCAGAGAGCATGACACTCTAGGTTGTGTCCTTGACTATGAAAACATACTCGGCATTCGCGGGAATGAGTTTATGATTAAGTTTACACCCTTCTATTTCGCAAAATGAGATTCATAATTTTACCAACAGCGATAAGCGTCAACAGAATGATATTTAACCTTCCCATAAAATAAAAAAACACAATTTACATACACGAGACATCTTCTATTAAACATGAATTATATAAACATTAGACATCAAGGAGATGAAATATTTTGATTGGTTAGTGCATAACATAATGACAGTTACCAAATCACAAGCTGTCCTTGTCAAACACACGAAATTCAGCAATTACTACTTCATGCCTAACTCGTTTAGATACGTTTAGAGGCCATGACATGAGATGGACCTAGCAGTCAGAAGCGGTCTGCAAAACATTCTTCAGACTAGCACCAAAAAAATGATTTATCGTAATCTATACGTATTTGATGCGGATTATACAATTGATAACATCACAAAAAGCCATGTTTACCTGTTAGCTGTAAACACAAACAGAACTATGCAACTTGGCCACCGCACCGTAGTTTTTACAAGTGTACTTCCGATGACGTCATTCATCCTTGCGCGGTTAATAATTTACATCGATATTAGCAAATTACTTTACACTGTATTTTGGCTTTTATTTGAAAATCAAAATAGAATTAACAAATATTTTACATAATGGTTCGTTTCTTACAATAATAACTCATAAGTGAGATACAATGCAAAAAAAACATTTAATAAATGCCTGTGTCGCCTCTTTGCAAAGATGAATGCAGAGTTGCCAAACTTTCCGGCGCAAAATAAAACTCCGTATCCATGGTAATTACGGATTATGCACTTGTTAAGCTTCACTGGAGGACGTCAACTTACAAGTATTGGTTGCACCATCATTTTCATTACGGCCCATATACCATTTATCGAGACGAAACCCACTGATTTCAATTAGTATTTATGTAAAAACTGTGCCTAAAGATTGCCATGCATTAACACTATCATTTGAACATTTCTCTCGATGGCTTTTATTATCTGTAGTTTAGATTGGTTAATTTCAAAATTTAGTTCGAGTATAATCTATTTCGTTATCATTACTGTAGAGCTGTCTAATTACGTACAATTTCTTGCCGTGCAATTTAGTTTTAAGACAATACGATGCGTACCATTATAATGCAGCGAGAGAATTATCAGCCTCCCTTTTCTTGATGGCAATACTGGGCAAAATCACAGATGATATATAAACGTTTAAATTTCTTTAGTTCCCGATGATGTCATCATAATGACATCATTGCAATTGTCAACCTTCGCATCGCCGACGTCGCGCACCCGTGACCTTGTGCGTAAATCACTGTTGCCAAGCTGTAGAGTTTTGAAGTTCGTGCCAAAATTATTTAATCGGTTTTATGAAACTTCGCCGTTAGGACTTGATTGCCTAAGAGTTTTAATTGAGAACTTTTTCTTTAGGTTATTGATTTTGTAGCAATAATATAGATGATATGTTATCAGTTGCGGTGATCTTCTACGAATTTCAGTTTTGACCGACTTATTTCTTCGTTTGACAGGAGTTGGTCTGTCCAACTCAGCAACTTCATTTGAACTTATATTTCATGCTCAAGAGGAGTGGATAATTTGATTTTTGTGATGACGGTGTGCCTATAATTTCTGCTTGACAAGGCGTGCTTATGCTTCATTTTTACCTATTAACCGCAAGTACCTGGATATGTGCTAATATTAATCGGCTCACAGCTATCCTTCATACGAAATTGTGGGACTTGCCATCCGGTAACCTTTACCACCTCAACCTTATGCTGTACTTGGTCGTGGGGAACAGGACCTCAACAAAATCCAGCGACGTAAACAACTCGCTAGCGTCTGCATCTGTCTTCGTAAAACATGCATTCCAATCCTCTAGGGTAAGCATGTGCCCACGCGTATAATCACCTTGGAACACTTGGATGGGGAAACCTATGCACCATCCCGTCCATTTGTAAGGCTACAGCAGGAATTTCGATGATGGAATATGGACGTTTAGGTGTTGACGACTACCGATGTTTTCGTTTTCCTAACAGTTTTCACTTGAATCGACCGACTTATTTCTACGTTTGACAGGAGTTGGTCTGTCCAATTCAGCAACTTTATTTGTAGCCAATGCATTGAGTTCATCTTTCTCTGTGAGATTTACTACACTGTATGTTTTAAATATAATAGGATTTGCGTTGCGTTCATCTCAGTAACAGTTGAAATGGGTAATTTTTAAATTCCTAGAGAATCCAGTACTCTTTGTGTTAACATTCATTGAACTCTTAGGCCCTGTTTTCACTGCCGTAACTCCATGTTCAAGGTGGCCTCCTGTTCAAACACAAGTTAGATTGGCATTGTTATGTGTGTAGTGAGTAATGAGTGGCATTGATATTTACAAACCCTCTAGCACATCCATTTTCTCCGAGGGAAGTAATTGATGTTTCAAAATTTTCCTATGTCATTAACAGGGAACACCTAAATAATTGTGAAATCCTCCTGGAATGGTGGGGAGATAGGTGAAACCATGATTGATATTGACGCCTATTGGGGCTAGATATCTTTGAAATGATTCAAGAGATGAAACAATAGTGACTGTTACTGAATTTAATCCAAGGAGTTGAGCAGCAGGAAGCTTTGTGGAGATAATGTTTTAGAAAATAGGGTAGAAGCCTGAAGGCATTTTGTGAAACGCATACAATCATAGCAATTGAGTAATGGAAGACCTATGATGTCTTACACACCAAAATTGTCGGTTATATAGATGTGGTATCAAAAAACAATAGATAACTAGCATGAACATTGTTCAGTAACTGAGGCAATTAGCAGGTTACTGAATAAGCCAGATGAATGCTGAAAATCAAACTTCTTCGCTACCACAAATCCTTGAGGGATACTTTCCAAAGCTGTCACATTTTTTTATCCCCTTCCACTTCTTTTCTAAGTATTTCCTTCATTGGACTGTCAAGTCCTCCAGACTGAGGTGAAGGACATCAAGCTTAGGACATGTCAGCTTACTTGCACAGTCTTTCAACTCAAGGGTTGATTGACTCAAGCAAGGACTGTCAAATAAGCCACCAAGTCAAATTTCCAGGGACTACCAAACTGCAGCTGACAATACCTCCAATCAGAACTAGCTATACCCTATACTCTGGCTTAAATAATATGCTGTCATTTGGATTTATCATTTGTGGAAGGTTACTCGGAATTCGACTGGGTCAGGTTCTCCAACTCCCATCTCGGCTGACATTTCAATGTTCAAGTTGCCCATCTTCATCAGGGCATGATCATTCATGTACATCAAAACATCGGCCGAGATAAAGCTGGATAACCTGACCCGGTAGAAATCTCTAGTAACCTTTCACAATTCTATATTCCAGGAAAGCCTGTGATCGTTCTGGATTTATTATTGTTGGGCATTGGCTGGTCTCGGCAAGGAGTCTTTTGCACCTAACTCATTATTTGCAATGAGAAGTAATTACCAAGGCAGCGAACAATGTCCACTCCCTTTAAGTATATATCCTGTAATGTCATCTCCTTTATGGCTACCAAGCACCTATTTCAGTAAATCCCTAATTCTACTCTCCAGCTTTATGTCGAATATGGAAGGGTAAAATAAAAAAAATTCCTTTCCTGTACTTCTTTTCATCCCAGGTGGCCAGTTGCAAGTGGTCCCCGTATACCCTCCTCAGGTCCAAATAATGTTCCCAAAATCACATAAAAAGATGAAATTAAGAGACTCCATCGCATCCTCACAACCTACCCAAGTAACATTTTTGGTTGGCCCTCTGTTGGCAGATGGTGGGACACAGCGGTTGGCCCATGGTATGATTTGGCCACCTCGCCAACCGTATCCCAACCAACGATGGGCCAACAGAGCATTACAGTCGGGCCTTCGTATTCCCAACTATAGGCCAACCCCTCTCCAACGATACACCGTTGGCCCTTTTCAATTCTGCCATCCGTTTCCCAACGAAAGCTATATTTTACTGGTATTCCTCATTTTTATAGAATGAGAGTTAAATTAATTTACCTTCTCACTTGATATGATACCGGTACATAGATAGAATCTTTACCTTTAACTCCCGATAAATCAAAATGAAATTAAATACATTAACAATCAATGCTATAGGACAAAGTAAGGTTACAGTGGTTAAAAGTGGAAAACAAAAAATCAATATCAGTTCAGAAGGTCCCCAACTTTTATTTTCACAAATTAGGACACTTTTTATTAGGACAAAATTAGGAAAATTTCAACAGCACCTTTCCATATTACAATATGGCACACACAAAAACTGTCCATCTTCTTTGTAGGGCAACAAAACACACTTAGATAAAATCTGGGTGGACTGTGCAATTTGCATCCAGGTACTAATTTTTTTACTACAAATATACCAATGGTACCACTTCTAAGAGGTAATTCAAAGAAATCCTCCTTAATTTCAAACATGTCGCACTGCAAGATGTACACCCCTGAGTTATTTGATTCAATTGCCTTCACAATTCCTATTCTCTGGTCTTCGGTAACGAAATTGTTAAGTTTAGCCCATTTTACTTAATTGGATTAATAAGTGCAAGATTTAGGGATATTAATAGGAATCACAGAAACACTGATTGAGTATAATATAGTTGATGTATTTTCCATAAAATAATAATTGTGCAGTTGTTATTTAGGTTTACTCCTACAAATTCAATCTCATTCTCTTCAGAGAGGACTAAATCACTTACTTTGTCCATTGAAACACTGTTTTCATTAAAACTTCCACTTGTACTAGATATGCCACAATCTGAAAAAATATACATATCGATCTATCTAAATTAATGATGAAAAGTTAAAATTCCACGAAACTATCTGTTTAAGGTAACATGATTTTAGGAATGCCAGTTTTGTAAGACTTACCAAATGAGGTCAATGCCTTATTTTTGTTAGAAGCACTCGACTTATTTTATTTAACTGCTATCACAAAGACATAGTGAATGATTAACATATAAAAGCAATCCCTAACAACCAAACAAGTTTTGGTTGTTAGGTTGCTAGGGAACCATGTGAACCGTATCCTGCAACTTATGCAATCGTACTATAATGTTATGATGTCCCAACAGTGGCCCAATGATAATCCATTTCGTAGGGCCATCGTTGGGGATTTCCGTTGGGCCAACAGCATAAACGGTTTCGTTGGGCCGACGAACAATATCTGCGTTGGGCCAACAGTGGAATTTGGTAGGCATATCCACCCACAATGAGCCAACCGTGACTACGGTTCCCCAACCGAGGCCCAACGGTCAATGTTACTTGGGTAATCTCTCTACCTTTATCCTCTTTAAACAAGCAACTGATCATTTGCCCCCATGGAATGCACTCTTCACCTTTGAATCAGCCCAACCATCTTCCCCGTACTGCTAAATGAAGTATTTATGTTGGAAATTCTAAAATTATTCCTGATTAATTATGATTGCTTTTTCTTTCAATTATTAAGTCCTGAAGGCAGTAGCATAACCAGGAAACTCATTCGGGGGGGGGGGTCCAAAACCAAGGGGGAAAATTTTTGAAAAATAGGATGCTAGGTAACAGTTTTTAAACTAATTTTAACACTTTTCATAATCAAAAAGACTTCATTTGTCAAAGAAGTATTTTTTAAATTTATGATTTTTCAGTATTTCTTTTATGAAGGAAAATAATTGTGTTTTTATATTTTGGGAGGGTCCGGACCCCCCACCCTGGCTATGCCTCTACCTGAAGGTCTCTCAGTATGGAATGATTTTGCATTGCTCATGATTTCATTTCTCTCCTACCCTTTTCATGAAGAAAATTAAGGTAGTGCATGAGAATTAAGTCTAAAAAAAGGCAAAACCCAGCACAATCTCAAATTACCAAATGCTTATGGAGCCTTCGTATGACACACTATGCTTTCCTACGGCAGATGGATGTCCACTTATCCTAAATATAGTTTTCCTCCAGTCTTCCACTTCTTAATCTTTCAGATACTTATTCCAATCGGCACCCGTCTTCTTTCTGCAATTCCTATCAGATCTAAATTCTTTCATTCTTGTGTATATACCTGGATTTTCAAATACAAATGTACACACTGGTACCTTGGTAGATAAAAATTGGAATATAAAGTATGTATATGGTTACAAGGTCAGATCCAGGATTTTTATTCTGGGGGGGGAGGGAAGGGGAAGCACAAGGGGCTGACCGGCAAACAGTCTCCTCATATTTGAGATCATAAAAACTACATAAAAAAAATTACTGCGTGAAATATTCTCTTCATTTTAATATGAAAGTTATTCATATGAAATTAAATGATAGCGGTTCTGTGATACACATAACAAAAGTAAGGGTAACCATATTAAAAATCTTATTTATTTCCATACCACCAAAAACAGCTCTACGGAGCCTTTTACATCAGGGTAATTAACTTGTTAACAATTTAACACACACAAACAACTATGCCCTACATAGTGGTACTTTACCCAGGCAGGACTCGAACCTGCGACCTCCTATTTGGCAGGTGAGGACTATACCCCATTGCCATTGAGGCCGGCATCTTGTCTGTCTTTTAAGCATCTGTGGGGGGGATGGAGAGAGGGGGCCACATGCCCTATGCCCCTAAATCCACCCATGTACGGTTTCATCGGTGAGTCATTTGATTTTGTTCTTAGATGAACAGTTATACATATTTTTTTTTGTATATGTATTTAAGTAATTTTAAGTAAATGATTTCAAATGCATTAAAATATGTATTCTCACATTCTATTGAACTTTCATTTACCTCATGCTAGGGACAAATAATTTTTTGATACATTGCATCTGCATTGGATAAATATTGTATGATAATAAAAAAATTCAGATATGGTTCTAGATTCCGGTAGTCACTATGTACCAGGCATTGCATGTATAAAATATCTTTATTGATTCAAAATTACATTGTATTGTGGTACCATGTATGAAAACAAGTCTGGAAACTAAGACACTGACAGAAAAAGTACTAACAATCAATATACAAAAACATACATGCTAATTATGGAATTTCTTCATGTACGCACCACAAAATAGAACTCCCAAGGGAGACTATTGTACCTAAGGCAGTTAATCCAATCTGCTGATCTACCTAGTTTTGACAATGTGCTCAAAGTTAAACAAATCATAAATAAAAAAATTAAGTACATTTCTAAGGAATTAAATCTTAAGCATTTGAAATTTCCCAGTTCATCAAGCCTAACATTTTCACTCTTTTAACAAAGAGTACATATCATCCTTTTATCCAATCTAGGCAGTCAATTAAGTGCATCTAATCCATGACTATTAAATTTTTCAAAGAAAAATAGATCAACAAAAGGTATAAGCAATACCATAGGATGATATAACCAGGAAAATTACCTTTTGTACAACCAAATTTCAATAAAGTAATTATACATACACTGATAATAGGGAGAAATATAATCGACGAAAACCATGAATATTTACTCAAGCCTTAATTCTAAGGAAATGTTTTGCAAGCAAAAGTACAGTTACGAACAAAATATAAAATAACAATGCTTTAGTTTTCTTAAAAAAAGCATCTATTACATTCAAAGTATACACAGTAACAGAGAAACAACATTTGATTTTCAGTCCTTACCTAATTTATAATTAGGTATTACAACTATTCTGTTCAAAATATGTACAAATTGTGGAACAAACATAAATCCATCTTTGATAATATGTTAACAATTATTTTATAATAATTAACTCAAAGAGATGTCATTACACAACAATAGTAGCACCAAATCGAATGTAATAATACACCAGAGAATCGAAACTTCATACTTGGCGAGTTTAATAATGAAACAGTTGGATAGTCGAACATGTCACAACCTTTACATGAAGGAAACTTTTAAAATTAAGAATTACAGTTGATGCCCAATATCAGACGTGTAACAGAATATGTCCAAGACATGAATAGATTACTTAATACAAGCTTTTAATATATGTAACACACAAAAAAATTATGCTTGTAACAATAAATGTCCTTTACAGATGAGTAATGCCAAAAGTAAATTTTCAATAAAGAAACATTTTCCAGCAGAGAGATTTGTTTTCAGGGATAAAAAGGTAGACTTTATAATTAAAGTAATAAAGAATTATTCAAGCCACTTCTTAAAAAAAACAAGGCACGAATTGTGAACTGATTAATGTGGGCAATTAATTATTGTATTCCTTTCTACTTACACAGCTTAAAAGAATATATGTAGGGGAAGAGTAAATTTATAGTTACAGTAAAAGTTGAAATTACTGGAAGAGTAAATGTAGCACAAAAAATTACTGTCACAACCACCAAATGAACATATGAAAGTCACAAATTATGCTGTAAACATCTAAGATCAAACGTGTGAGACCCACACTAAAAAAAAAGTTATAGTGTGAATTAGAGTGAAAGAAGTTACATGACAGAATACTAATTCAAAGTACTTTGTACTCCATTCATTTACCGGAGTGCACGTGTCACACACATTAAAGGTTTAAAAAATAAAACGATAGACACTATGGGTTTGAGGGAGCTTTTTTTTTCATTACTAACACAACGCTAAATTTAAAATTTTTATTTACATCAACAGCATTGACACCATAAAAATTCAAACACATGCACCCTCATATCCCATGGAGGGAGGATATACACCAATAGCTTGTAAACAAATGGATGCAGCATGGGCTTTTGCTTGCTTTTTGTTGGGACTTGGAGCTGGCGGCAAGTACTCAACACCATTTACAATTGCCTGAAATTTGAATAATACTCAGAATAAAGCTTCAAATAACATAACATAACCACATAAATCCACGAAAAATAGGAAAATATGAATAGGAGAAAGCAATAACATACTTTCAATTTTTTACACCATCTTTAAGTGAATACTTAGTTGGATGATTAATAATAATTAATTACTCAGCGCTAACTTTTTTTAATTTATAAAAAGTCAGAAATTTAATCTTGTCAAACAAATGTGTCGTACAAGGCCTATCATTAATTCAACCAAGGTCATCATTCCTTCACTGCACACATTGGATGTTAATTAACATCAAGGATAGATATGGATTGCAGAGATGGAAATGGATTGCAAAGTTTTGGAACTTAATTATTAAATTTTTGACATAAACATGTATAACTAAATTATAATAAAACCCTGGTGTCACACATATCAATTTTGTTTCTTCCACAAAGTAGTAGCTACATGATGATTTATGAGTAATTACCTTGAACAAAAAGCTTTTCTTATGATCTGGCCCGCTTTCAAATACTAGCTGGAAATGTGGAACTTTCCACCTCCTTTTTGAGCAAATTTCAACTAGGACAGACACTGGATGCTTCCCTGAAACAACAAAAAGAAACATATAATTTTTCATTAGTGATATTGATATAGCAAACAAAAATGCACATCAAATTTCTAATTATAAGAAGGAATACATTATTCATCGCAACTCCCATTAATATCAAAGACACTTATAAACAATTTAAAACATAGGTGTCCAAAAGCTACATGGGTCACTACCACACCAGTTTTATTTACAGAGCTTTCCTGCTAATTTACGTCTTTAGTGAAATTACTCCTATTCCATTCCGGTGGTTGTTCATTTAAATTTGCCATCAATTCAGATAATAAGAGTTCATCCTTAGAAATGAGTATCGAGAACTGAAAACCGATGAGGGAGAACCGAAAAAATTTAAGAACCAACTCATCCTGAGTTTCTACCTTTCATCAAACAAAAGCCTGCTGTTCACCATTATTTCCATGATTTTCAATGAAAATTTTATTTTTCTGCAAAAGGTAAGCATCAGATGTTTTGCATTTTATTCACATGGAAGCCTAATTTCATTTACATTATTTTCGTGAGAAAAATAAAATTTTAATCGAAAATCATGGAAATAAGCATGCGAATAAGTTGTCAATTATAGTAACAATTGAAGCTACATTTCAGAACACAATATATTTTGAACAGACTCACAAGTTATAACAAATTAATGGATGATGCCGTCGAAAGTTGGGAGAGTTTCACTAATGACCCTGATGCTCTGCAGTACGTAAACTGTGCTCCAAGCATATCTTGCACAATGCTTCAAAATCAACATCGACCACTATTGTTTTCAGTGAATGCCTGTCCAGTATTGCAGGCAATATTTCCACCAAAAAAAGAATATATTAGACCCAGATTGGGAATAAAAAAGTGTAGTTATCCTACAGCATGCAGCACTGCATTACAATTTTATGTTAACTAACGATAGTCATACCTACAATGGATAGCTTCATTACTTTGATGCCGATATGAACTCTACCACTCCAAAATCAATAAGAGGGTTGGTTTTTTCAAAAATTTGCTAAAGGGCCTGAGCTTGAAATTATTTGGGGAACTGTAAAAGTGACTTGCCAAGCCTTGAATTTTATTGTATTCAATCTGTGACAAAATTCCCAAGCAAGAAATTGATATTTACCAAACGAATGGCGTGAATGTGATCGAGCCACATGCCCACGGCGATGCACATTAGTATGGCGATGCAATTCTTCTTGAGACACCAAGCCTGCAAATGGAAAATCTTACTTTAGTTTAAAAAAAAAATTAATTTGCAAAAATATTGAACACCTCTTAAAAATCTATCATTGAATAAACTTACTGGATTTAAATATGATAAAGAATTTTTTTAAGTACTAGAATATATGTAAATCTGGAAAAAAGTTGAAAAAGAAATAGGGTTCCTTTATTGAATGTAGTCAAAACAGCCACAGAAATTATAAATTTTGTACACTTCCACACCTCATTACGCAATCTCAATGAAATTCAATGGTTCCACATCATTTTCAAGATATATCATGAAAATTATTAGTAACCGATGAAATAAATTGAGATCAAGTAATAAAAAATAGTGAAAGAGTACAAAGTCAATAATTACCATGGTTATCATAATTAACATTATATTATTACAAGTTTTATAAATTATGTCTCATCTAAAATGTTTGGACGGATCAATAGCAATGTCCTATCAGTGCAATGAGACTTCGATAGCTTCGGTTCTTCGGTGGATAGAAATTCTACTCTAGCTCTGCTGTGCTGAACTTTAAAGCATCTGCCCTTGAGATAGGGAGGCAAGAGAGCATACTAAGAGATACCAAGCAGCTACTGGCTAGCGGCATTGGAGTAGTGTTGATAGATGAAGAAAGGCCATACATATTTCACTCCAACATCAAGTGGCTAAACGCAATCAGTTATGAAACAAAACACTTGAATTCCAGCAAAACAAAAACTTTAGCTTCCAAAATGGCCCTTTAACTTTTAAAGTTAAGTATCCCATTATGATTCACTTAAATTAGAACTTTCAATCTCATATGAGTACTAATTTGGGTGCTTGAGGAACAATGAGTGACTGCTTTTGGCACACCTCTACCTAAGGGTATTATGAGAACCAAAACAATTGTCAACCATTGCAGGTACTTACAGTAATTTTATTTATTGTTTTTTGAGGATACTAGTATCAAACTGGATAGCAGTATTTACATATATTGAGTATGATGTGGGTTTCTAGGGGGAAAGTGAAGCCAGAATCTAGATGAAAGAGGCAAGGATTGCCGGAGTAGACTAAGGGTAGGAAGGGAATAAGCTTTACAAAATGGCATAAGAGAATATTGGCTGCATACCAACCTCACAAATGAAATATGGTGAAGACACAACAGCATGAGGCATTCACGGTAACATGAAGGTAATGTAAAGGTAAAATAAATTCCTTCCCAATTCAAAACGAATATTAATGAGAAAATCATTTGACAACATATGTATAAAGAGGGATGTGTAGACATTTTTTGAAAATGGTATGAATAGCATGCAATACCAACCTCTTTTGTCAGTCTTCACATCGAGTCTCAAGGGCTCCAAAACTCCTTCCTTGTTCTTTCCTAAGCCTTCACCGGGTCTCCATCCCATTTTTTGTAGCAATAACATTCCCATCCCTCCAGTCAATGGAGTGGCACATTTTAACTGATCCTGTACCCAAAATATTAACGCAATATTAAAAACTGAAAACACTCATTAGAGAAATAATAATAACACAGCACTATGTGCATGATTAAATAAGGAATAACCTAATTCTTCTACAAGATTTGAAAAAATTGACTGAATTTTAGCTTTAATATTTAAAACAATTAAGTCCGTGATTGAAAGTGGTTTGGAATACCATAAGCAAGAATCCAACAGATGCAAAATTTAGCTACATTCACTTACATTTGTTTAACTGAGCTTGTGACCATGTAAAGGGAATATGTATGTATAAGGGATTTTTCCCAGTCACTGACAACAAAAAAAAAAGCTGAATTGATATTATTTACTACAATAGCTTTCATCAGTTAATCCCATACTTTTCTTTCCTAAGGAGAAGTTGCAACTGTACTGTTACTAATTAAATAAAATGCAGAATGCAACTGAGTGAACCTATGATGCTACACAAAGGCGTCATGTTGCTAAACTCATAAAGGAAAATTCTGTTAGATATACAGCGGACAAATCACCATCTTCTCTTCTGGGCATTCTTTCAGAGGGTAATTCTTGATGGTGGAGGTAGATTCTTTATCAATTTATTGGACAGATAGCGATTAATTTGACAATGTTCTGAAGCAAAAGCATTAATAATAACAATAAAAAAATAAAAATTGGTACATTTCTGGACAGAAATGTCAGGATCACAAAATTCAGTCTTGAAAAAAAAAACAACACAATTTTGTTACTTTAGTCTACACAAATTGAGTATAATATTTTCATATAGAATATTGATTAATAAAGCAGACGGTCAAATATATGCATTAAAATCAACCAACAAAAGAGGAATTATGTCTGGGGGAAAAAGATTTATGCCTGAAATAACCAAATATCAAGTGTTTCCTTCAAGTAAGGCAATGAGCTTCTTCCTACGATGATGACGCAATAAGATATCTATGACATCATTGGATCTAAAATCAATTCAAGTCTCAATAAATCAAAAACAGAATCAGATATGAGATAAAATGGTCACCTCATTAGTGAAGCATATTTTTACAGAGCAAATAGTAATTTATGTCAAATTTTACATTGCATCAAAAATGAAATCGGAATCACAATAACTAAAGACAAAATAGAATTGAATAATAATGGTGGCTGACAATAGCTGGTAGTTAGCAGCAGAAAATTTTCTCTTTTGACAGGCAAATGGGGAGCAAAAATAGATTTTTTGATGGTCAGATTCCTTATTATTGTTTCTAATGATAAAATAATTTTCAATTAACCATGCTTTAATCATAGTGCCAAAGAATTGCAAACATTATCAATTCATTTCAAAGACTACCAACACCATATGAAGAAACATATTTCAGGAAATACTTTTAGATTGCAAAAGTCCTCCTCAGACATATGAAAATAACAAAACTTTCCTTCATATTTAGAGAGGATGTAAAAATAATTATAGGTTGGTTACTTTGCTTACCACACCATGTGACCTGGTAACACAATCCAAAGTAACATCAATTTAAATACATTACAGTATGCACGTCAACGTTTCCATACTAAAAAGACATGTGATTCTTTTAATAATATTTTGAAACGTCATAAAATATGTTGGCAACTATCAGTCATCAAATAAGATACTAAAAATATTCATGGTAATAAAAATGCATTCATGTATAATCCATCAAGTAAAGTTTAATTACACTACCATTTGATAATTATAGATATAAAAAAATTGATTCAACTTAAATTCCATAACAGGACAATTATATGCAGCTTGAACTATAAAGTCAGCAAATCAAATACTCACCTATAAATTATCTAATTATGTCAGCATCCATGCTCAAATCTTTATCAACCATATATTACTCACAACACAAGGGTTTGATCCATCTGCTCCAAGTCCTCAAATCCACAGGTTATCCACCCTGGCCACCCACGTCCAATAGCACTCCATCGCTTGTGCTGAGTGATTCTGAAAGCCTGCAACAAATTCTCAGGTGCTCTCCTGATTTCACAGTCCCCCAGTTTGAGTACTTGTCATTTTTCCATGCCTTTGGTTTTGTTTAAAATAATGATAAGCTAAAATTGAATCGCTGAAGAAATCAACTCTCTCTAATTTTGAAGCAAAAAATTTAAAGTAAAGCACAAACAGATTTGACTGAATCAATGGACACTTTATAAAATTCAAACCCTCAATTAAAAAATAATAATGATCACTTCAAAAATGTATGCCTTTAATGAAAAGTTGTCACTGGCTACCCAGATCTTGTCCACTCTTTCTTCTAAATGATGGTAAAATGAAGGAATAGTTTAACATAACATTGCATATTTTTTATAACAAGAACAAAATTGGTAACAAGTAATCACATAAAAATTACATAAAGAAAAAAATATAAGTAAAATGAGGGTATCATGAGATAGAAGCTAATTTTATAAAAATAAAGTCCATTACAAGAAATGAAAGGAGAGGTTGACTTCTTTACTGTATTTCAATCAAACTCATGAATTACCTTGGAAATATGTACCAAGAAACGTACGAAAAATATAATTTTTCTTAATATATACAGAAAAGGGGTAGCTTGAATTCAGCAAAGGCATGATCATCACATAAATGGCAACAATTTAACTGGGGAACTACGTGAAATTAAGAGATGGCTTGAAAAGGTCAACTTTCAGTGGCACTTTCATTCTGTTGTGTCAGAGATGACCTTTCCATCAACAGATATGGATTCCATCTTGCATACTCAAAAATTTTTCTTTCATTTAAACTTATTTTTAAACCCACTATATACTTATGAAAATATGAGAAATTTTTGTATAATAAACTGACATGAGTAATGCTGCATGGTCCATACCTGCACGGGGAAGAAACCTGACTCAAAGAGAGGAGAGAGGCTAGCTATGAGATCAAAGTGTAGGTAGCTTTAAACAAGCAGCCAATTTGGTAAAATTGATCACATAATCTTAAGTCTCTTTGAATCAAGTATTTCACCTGAAAATTTGTTATAGGCTGTAATTCATCTTTCCATTTATAGGTTTGACGCATTTTATCACATAAAATGTTCACTAATCCTAGTTTAAATAGTACACACTCTGTAAAAGAGTTCATTCTAGGTCCATAAACACACATAAAAAATGGAAAGATAAGCTGTTAACCAACGGCGAACAAATATTATTTATATATTTTGAAAGGGTATGGCTCACTTTGGAAAATTTTGCAGTGGGAAAGAATGGAAGTGAGTTAAAAAATTAGGAATAAAGAGTGCGCAAACTAATTTACAGAAATTCAATGCATGAATAAAAAGACTGGTCAATGAAGAAATATAATGCAACTTGTAACATAAGCATTAGCAATCATGTGCTCTTATAAACCCAAATTGCTCTTAAGCAAGAAATAGGGCAAAAAGAAGATTTTCCTTAAAGTTTTATATTCATAATGAAATATGATTCAAAAGTATTATGCAGTTTCCACCACTACAACCACAATTAAATGACAAGTTGGGAAAGTTTCAAGTGAAAATGAAAGGGCAGCAAGATTAAAGCTCTTTGGAATAGGGAAAATCAATAAGGTTCATTAAAAACCTTAAACTGTGATTGACTTCAAGGTGTTATTTGCTTGAATAGTAGACTGCACTCAAAATAATTATCTGGGTTAGACAAAGGCTGTGTAATAAACATGGAGCATGCAAACACACACTATGGAAGACAGATGGATGTAGTAAGAAGAGCAATATGCTGGTCTTATAATAAATGTCACATAAAAAAAGGAAAGGAATACTGATTAGCAAGCCTAACTCTTCAGATTATGATATGAGAACATACAACGAAGAAAAAATGGTTTATACACAAGATTTAGGTAATTATTACAATGAATTAAGAAGGAAGTAATGTATACCTTTCGTGCCCATGCCTGACTACCAGAAGCAAGTTCAGCAGCAGATAAGACTTTGGCTCCAGTACTACCAGTAAAAAGTCCAGGCTGTGATTTAGACTCTGCCCAAACTTGCATCTATAATACAAATTGAAGGTTAATGGAAGAATAATTATTTTCACGATAAATGACAGAGACAGATGCTGAAAGGATTGTCGAAAAACATTATAAAAGTTATAGCTAATGCATACACAAATGTGAATAGAGTATTCACTTGTAATTAATACAGATGCGTAACCGTTGACAGAAATGACAATGATAAATAATGCAAACCTATCAGAAATTGTCAAACAAAATTTCACTATGCTATGGAAATTGGAAAACAAAATGAATAGCATATCTAAGAATTCATGTAATATTCACGGAGCAGTGAATACAGAACAAAGAACCATCCCATTTTTTTCAGATGCCATTTGCTCCATACAATGATGATGCATGTGACAACACCTTTGGCTGCTCTTACACACCAGTATGGCATTTTAATTGAGTCAAGCACTGGTAATCTCTCTATCATTACTCTGGCCTAGTTTTCCATTAAAATTACCATACCATTTTTCTGATTATTATTTATCAACGCTTACCAAGGAGCATGGGTAGTAGTTCATAGAGTAACATAGCAAGGTTTATTATTAACCAAATGCAATGCAAATATGGAGTTATAAATTTCTAATACTTACATCTTTTTGAGCCTGAGTCATTTCATTGAGGGCATCGACATCATCAGGGTTCTCCTGAAGTTTTCTCAGAGCAGTTAACCTCTGGGAAACTATTGATCCGATGTCCATATTCTGCTTTGGAAATAAAATTTTATCGTATATATTTGATATCTAAATACATTTATGAGAACACTCAAATAAAATTTTAGGGATACTTATAATTGCATGTGGCACATAAGACATAGCAAGCATTAGCAGAGATAGGTGTCAGCTTGCATTTTATAAACATATTGGAAAAATCAACAAATTATTAAGAGTTAAACAAAGCTTACGAATTTTAAGTCATTACAATAAAATATACATTTATGACAATAAGATCAGAAAAAATATGTAATTCTCTGAGTCTCACAGCCCTTCTCAGAGGACATTTGAAAGAGGCTGCATAACATTCTTTTTTATGATTGTTGGAGCACAATGGAGTATTTTCGCAACTCTAATTTGACAGTGCAAAGACATACCTGGCATTTAAAAACCCTCAAGTAAAGTTTTGACCACTGTATATTTCCCAATTTTTCTTAAATATCATTGGAGATCCTATTTCAAACCTTTCGGTCAAATAAGTGGTGGGTGTATTCCATATATTGGGACATAATCAAACCTTTTTTTGCATCTATAGCACCTGCAAGCTTTTTCCACATTTGCCATGCATTTTACTTTTGAAAGTATTGGGTGCAATAAACAGCCTTTAGCAGTTATCATCAAGTTGCTTATGGTAAGCGGTTCCTAAATATTATATTATACGAGAGGGTCAGATAATATCCCTCGCACAACAAAAATTTAAATAAGGGCAGGAAAGAATATTTTTAGTGCATTAATGCATAAGTACACTCATACCAACAGAAGCAGGAAGAGATTTGAAAAAGCTGTCTTCATCAGCATTTAACCAACTTCTCTCCTGTACAGACCATTTTAATGTGACCAAATATAAAATATTTTCTGTAAGGACTACTATGTATGACTAATGTGCTGAATGCTATTTGCAAGCACACAAAAATATTAGATAATTAATAGCTCCATCCTCAGTGTAAAAATTATTAACCATAAGCATTGGTCTTTTATTTATCAGAAACAAACTGAAATTACAATAATTCAGATAAACGAAGTTAATATATTAATCTAAATGTAGTACAAACCTCATAATTACCACATATAAGTTCTTCGTTGTAGCCCAATATTACTGTCATTATTAATCCACTTGCATGCAATGGGTTATGTATTACACAATTTTTGTCACATATCAATGTCAGACAACGAAGCAATGTGAGTATGCAAGATAAGATCTGTAGCCAATCAGTTGTACTTATCAATAGTTTCTCTTACCATGATACTGATAATAAAGAAGTGTAACTTCACTGGCTTACATTATTTAAAACTAGAGATGGGTCGGTTCCGGTACTCGATTCTTGGTACTGCCGGTTCTTGGCCTATGGAACCGGTATTGAGAACCGATTGCGTAAAGTCTGTACTTTGAAACCGGCTTGTAATGGTGGCGAGAATTTGAACTTGGCACCCAAAGCCGAAATGGTCTGCGACATATTCAAGGCCAAACGGTGAAAAAAAAGATTTAAAAACGCAAATATTACCTTCCACTTGCATGGCATCCATGTTTTTATTCTTTTGAGAGTTGCTCGCTAACACGTGCACTTAAGGATGTCAGTTAATCGCTCTCGCCGACGCTGTAACATTTCCGTAGCCATGGCCGCATTCAAACAAGCTGACTTTTCGCCTACCACCGTCCACGGCATGGCGCCGTTCTTTCAACTTACCATAGGTCTCTATGTCAAACGAGTCGATTGCGCCATTGACAGCATAGCGCCCATTTCAATTCGGCCCGACGATGCACTGTCTACAGCGTGAAATACAGACAATGATACATTGAGGCTGCTTTCAATAGAAACGACTTTTAGCTGGCCGCCGTTCACATGATATTCAGGTGGCTTTCAGATGAGAAGACTCTCCGTAATGCCATGTGCTATGCAGTGAACATATACAGTAATTCTTCGACAAACGAGCAAGATGCGTTCTGAGAGCTTGTTTGTAAGTTGATAAACTTATACAAGGCAGCGAAAAGTGTGTCTCTCCTGCAGAATGCAACACTGAATAACATTTTTGCGTTAGCTCACAACCGCTCAGTTTATCCACGGTCGCTGTACTGGTGTGTTGGGCAGTTGGTACTGAGACAGTGAAGCATGCGAATAAGTTGTCAATTAGAATAACAATTTAAGTAACATCGAAGAATACAGAATATATTTTGAACTGACCAACAAGTTACAACAAATGAACAGATGATGTCGCCAAAAGTTGGGGGAGTTTCACCATTAATCCTGATGCTATACTATCTTTGCATTATGTAAACTGTGCTCCAAGCATATTTCGTACGGCCCTTCAAAATCAACATCGACCGCTACTGCTATTAGTGAATGCCTGTTCAGCACCGCAGGCAATATTTATGCCAAAAAAAGGATAGACTGAGTAAAAATGTTCAAATTTTGAAATAAAAACCTGGAGAAAGGACCAGAGACTGCCTGATGTAATGTGACATATTGGTTGATAATGCATTCTTTGCAAATGTGTTATTTAAACTTTTTTACTTGGCAAATGAAATTATAGAGACGATCTTAAGTTTTTTACAGAGTCTTCCTGCTAATTTACATCTTCAGTGAAATTATTTACATTTACTTCTTGCGGTTGTTCATTTAAATTTGCCTTTAATTCAGATAATAAGAGTTCATCCTTGGACCAAGTATCGAGAACCGAAGGGGAGAACTGTACCGATACCGAGAACCGAAAAAAATTTAGGAACCAACTCATCCATTTTTAAAACATAACAAAAAAAGTTACACCACAATTGACTATTTCATAATTTAATAATTTGAGGATTTATAATTCATCACACATCATGGGCTTCTGCAATTACTCTCAATGGAAAACAAAAACACATGAACAGGGTTAACGTAGATCACACACTTTCATCTGTGTTGGCAGCAAGCAATGACTTAGCAGTTACCAGTAAAAACTAGATCTCTAAATTCTGTAAAAGCTAAGTTCTGAATGTTCAGTGTTTTCATTCATGTTCTTCCATTCAGTTTACCCTTATGCTACAAATGACAAGTTCAGATGGTATAAATTTTCTTAAGTAACTAAACAAACAATTAGCATAGATGTAGCTGCTGTGAACCTGGGGCTATAAATTGTTATACCACAAAGAGTAAGTCCACACTTCAAAGGTCTTATGTCTGCACTTCACACACTTCAAAGGTCATACGTTACCACTGTATCATAAGCATTAATTCTTTTAATACAACAGCATAGCTGTCAAACCAACTATCCACGGGATTAATAAATCTCTATTAATGTCCCTCATGATAATTAATCCCCTAATGTTGATCGACCTGGATGAAATATATAAGATATCTTTTACTGAACCATCCTTATTTAATTAACCACCATGGATTTAAAAATTCTTTTGACTAAGTAAATGAAAAAATATCTCAAGGGTAGAATGCAGAGATTCTAAAAAGTCGTTCTCTCTAATCACTACCAATGCTGCATAATACCATGATACAGTAAGTTCTCGATATACGAACAAGATGCGTTCTGAGACCTTGTTCATAAGTTGAAAAACCTCAACAAGGCAATGAAAAGAGAAGTTATCCTGCAGGAATCCAACACTGCATTACAATTTTGCATTAATTCACGATGGCGACAAACTGATCTTGGTGCACATGCGATGCGGCTGGAGTTGAAAAAAATTTCATTGCCCTCAGGAATGAAAAGAATGCGAAACGCAGAACAGTTCTTGACTTTGCTACAGTTTAATTGATACTTCATTTAGACTGTTCTCAAAACGCAAGTTCCTCTACACCAAGCCGCATTGCGTTGGCCCACCTCAAAGGCACCAAATTTGAAATTTCAGGCAAGTTTCAATTTTTTGAATGTTTGTATCACTGAAAGTTTCATCAAATGTCAAATATTCGTAAGTGGAGGAATTACTGTACAATAATATCAAAGTACAATAAAACATTGTTCTTGTGTCAAATATATTTATAAATATACAAATACATATTTACAATTGTATTCCATGCACTCTAATCACAATATCAAATTATTCTTGGTCAGGAAGTGTACTTACTTCACAACTAGAATAATCAGGGAACACCTGGTCCCTAGGATCAACTAATATTTTCTCTTTTTCCTCAATAATGTCGCCAGGAACTAATTCATTATCTTCCACAACACTAGGCTCTTCATGATAGCATATGGCCAGGGGTGAATCACTTTCTGTTCAAATATAACAAAAAAATTTCAATGACAAATGCTATCAGTAAGAAGCTCACCCAGATGGCAAGATTTCAGATAGAAATAAATACTAACAAGAAGGGTTACAAAGAAAAATTAACAGCTAGAAAATTGTAAATGAATGAGGTTTATAGTTAAGAGGATACAAGAAATGAAAATTTACGACACATAAAAACATCTTTTTTGAAATAAGAGGAAATCTTTTTCAGAGTTCATGTAAATAATGATAACCAGGTTAATTTACTCCAAGTTGTTCCTTCATATCAAGAACTGCATTTCAAAAATAATTTAAAAATTTAACTCACTAATTTTCCTTACACTAGATGAACCATTCATATTAAGTACAGTATCCTTATCAATAGTTGAGACATTATGAAGCAGTGTTCTCAACTTAGAAGACCTGAGAAAATTTTGTCCAATTGATACCCTAGGAAATTATTGGATACCTGTTTTGCGATGCTCTTGTCCACTGGAAACTGGAAATTGCATTCTAAGTTTGGACTGGTCCGATGGCTTATCCATAATTGCATTGGCTGGAGGCAGAGAAGTCTGTTGAATAAAGGTACGAATGAACACAAATATTCAAAAAAAATGAGACAATGATGATATGACATACAATTACAGCACCAACCTCAATTGGGCCTCCATCATTAAAAATATCAACCATCAGGGATTATAAAATAAGAATGGCAATAGAAATGTGTGATAGGTACCTCAATCAGTACACATATGTTTTGGATGTTTACAGCAGCAGAGAAGTCAAGAGTGGAAGCATTCGAAATGTGTTGCTACTGAAGAATGATGAAGATAAAATGGATTGACCATGTAAGTAAAGATGAAGTATTAAGAAGAGTGGGAGAAAAGAGAAGCCTCCTAAAAACCTTAAACAGAAGACAGGACAACTTAATTGGCCACATTTTGAGGTATGATGGCCTGATGAAAACTATCATAGAAGGACTGGCGGAAGGGATGAAGGGTAAGGGACGGCCCCGAATGAGTTATATCGGACAGGTTATAAAGGAGTTAAAAGAGAAGAAATACATCACTACGATAAGGTTAGCGAATAGGATATAGGAATGGAGAGCTGTGTCAAACCAATCTTAAGATTGTTGATTAATGATGATGTTTTTACAACTCTTTCTGAGAAAATTGACACCTTTTTCACCTTCAATGAGTGTTAAAAAATGGGGCGGAAGGCATACAATTAGATGTACAACTTACAAAGGAACTACAGAAGTCAATTTTTAATTGCACATTAAGATGCCAGAACATTAATTTTAATTTCGAGTACAGCTAACTCCCAATTATCCTTGCATAGATAATCAGTGTTGTGGAGTTTCAACCCCCTCACTGTTTAGCACAACCTTTAGAAAAAATAAAATGAAATGTAAAAACACAAGGATAATCATATTTTAATGCAGGGATACAACAAGGTTATAATATATATTAGAATTTCCTTTGTTAAACGCAATTACTATCTTTACTTACTGTCAAGGAAATGTGTCAAGTTTACTAAGATGTCTGCTATAGCTTTGCAGAAGATAATGAGTGGCAGAAAAAATATTTTTATAATTTTAGAATATTTCTCCTCTAGATAACGAATCACAAATTAATACAATGCTATCAACGATCTTTTTCACATCTCAAATGCTCAATTATTGCCATGGCCTTGCATAGCGTTGAATACAACCAAAGGGAATGGAAGATTTTCATTGTACTTAGGAATGAATGGTCCCAATATCTCATTAATCCCAATCCCAAGATCCCAAGCTTTCGCATTAGATGCTTACTTTTTGCTGACATGTGAGAATAGACTCAATCAACAAGTGATCAATCCGGGAGTAGTGGGTCTTCCACAGTTATGCCAAATGCTTTGTGATTCCGAAACATATCAGAAAAGGATATTGACATGAATCTTCCGAGCTTACGTCGCGTCGATGACAACAGTTCGAGACTCGACCTGAGGACGTTTCCAGGACAGGGGATGAAAATGTTGTCACTAAAAGTCAACTAACAGAAATTATACCAAGAAGATGGCTGCTGATACTAGACATCACGGAAGACTACAGCAAAGGAAAAGGATATTGTTTACATTACAACCAGTCAAACAGGAGAGGAATGAAGAAATGGAAGTGAAGGCAATGATGAAAGTGGAAGCAGAGGCAAAGGGAGTTGTGACCACATGAGTCACACCCAGACACTCGCCTACATG
Organism: Ischnura elegans; assembly: GCF_921293095.1. Classification (NCBI taxonomy): domain Eukaryota; kingdom Metazoa; phylum Arthropoda; class Insecta; order Odonata; family Coenagrionidae; genus Ischnura; species Ischnura elegans. Next base: position 62,577,802 of record NC_060254.1, on the reverse strand, counting down.
GACAGTTCGCTTGAGTTCATGGAGCAGTGGGAATACAAATACAATAACACTACCACTGCCAAAGAAATCCACAGTCAGCTCAAGAAAGCTCTCTCTGAGTCCTTGAAGGATTCTAAAATAACAAACTGTATGCATACGCAGTGATATATTGCTTGATTTAACATGAGTTGTGTGGAACATTATTAGAAATAAAAGTGAAATTTGGTATTGTCCATAGTTTTCGGGTTGTTTGTGCTGTCCCTCCCAATCAACAGTCAGGAATGAACTGTTAACTGAATTCATCTACTGGTTAGGTAGGAAAAACAAGCTCATTTTTCTGCTGTCATATTCTGAAGGCCTGTTTACACGATACATTAACATGTACGAGTTAATGTCTGTTTGCGTGAATGATTTTTGTGGACCGGAACGGAACATCTACGAATGCATGAACCAAATTTAAAAAAGTTCTATTTTCTGTGCATGCAATCACACAAGATGGTTGGTTACACAGTGCACTTTGGCGTAGAGGTGGGTTAAACTGTTCATTTTTATGAACCGTTCACTTTGATCCTGTTCAGTAAAAAGAACAGTTCAAAATATCGGTTCATAGTGAACAGGTAGGGTCATTCGGTAGAAAATATTGTTTATCATACGTTTAGAGTACATGAAAGCTTAGTGTGGTATCGTAAGGCGTTTTAAACAACATTTTTGGAGATGCATCCACATTGCACAATACAGCGCACTTAAAAAATTAAAATTTCATCGTAGGCGCCAAAAACTAAGTCCAAAGATCATCTTGGTAAGGGGACCGAAAAAAATGTTCCACAATCATGAGTTCAATCATTTCCTAAGTTCATGAATCGCGTTTTAAACAATATTTTTGGAGATGCATCCACATTAAAAAATTTCATCGTAGGCGCCAAAAAGTAAGTCCAAATATCATCTTGGTAAGGGGACCGAAAAAAATGTTCCACAATCATGAGTTCAATCGTTTCCTAAGTTCATGAATCGCGTTTTAAACAATATTTTTGGAGATGCATCCGCATTAAAAAATTTCATCGTAGGCGCCAAAGAGTAAGTCCAAATATCAACTTGGTAAAGGGACCGAAAAAAATGTCCCACAATCATGAGTTCAATCGTTTCCTGAGTTCATGAATCACGTTTTAAACAATATTTTTGGAAATGCATCCACAGATCCACAAATGTTCAAAATACGAAATCAAAATGAACGCGATATCCCAACTGAACGCCCCGAGGAAACTAATATTTGATCTAATATTTCGAACGGTTCGAAAGAACTGATATTTTAAATATCAGTTCAAATATTAGTTGGAACGAACGGTTCGAAAGAACTACAGTGCAACCTCGATATAACGACACCCCACGGTGCACTAATAAACACTCGCTATAGCGAATTGTCGCTTTACCGGAGGTGGAGCAAATAATAGCCAATATACCTGTTGTGAACAGATATACAGGAACAGGAGTGGTGCGGCGACAGATAAACATCTATCCGATGAACGTAAGCATAAATCCAGGCGAAAGGCGATGTTTTTTGCATCACTAAATTTCCTTGCTCAAATAACGACTAACTATTCAAACAATTTATAAGCGCCGCACTGAATAAAAATCATGCAAAGCATTGTTTCGTCAATCATTATATTTATCGAACGACAGTTTACCACATAAATTTGAGACTGAGCACTCCATTAACTTCATTTCTAACAGATCGCTAGCAATTACAGAGGTTAAGGAGTCTTGGTGAAAGTCTTCCGGCGGTGAAACCCTCGCTATGGCGAGAGCCAACACCGAAAGGGTCTCGTAAAAACGAATTTTTTAACATGCTTATTATAGGGTCAATTGACGGTGCATCGGCTATCTCTCGTAATAGCGGGGGTGTCGCTATAGCCCGTACTCGCTTTAACGAGGTTCCACTGTAATATTTTAAATATCAGTTCAAATATTAGTTGGAACGAACCGTTCAGTGGCTATCGGAGGGGAATAGTAGAGAAAGAAGGGGAGGGGCTCGGTCGTCTACGACGCACTTCGGCGGCCTTGGATGGCCTCCCTCGTAACCGCCATCTGTTGTACCCACAACGCACTTGCTCGAGTAAGCTGCAGTTCAAAATGCCTCTTGATGATCATACCTACTGTACCGAGTACGCCGCAATTGTGCAGTGCCGACATGAACAGTGAACAGGGTGTTTTAGAGAACGGTTCATTTTCGAACCGGTTCATTTCAGTGAACAGTTCGTTTTGGCAGTTCGGTTCTTTTTGACCCATCTCTACTTTGGCGTTCATTCTCACGTTCATACATTTAGACATTAACCCATAAAACATGTGATAATGTACCATGAAAAAAAGGTCTTGAGTGCAGTTTTTTTTCAACAAGACATTTCGAAAAAAGTTTTTGTCACCAAAAACTAATTAGTGCCTTGCACAAAGGCACCTGGTAGAAAAGAATTTGTACATACGTGATATGTATTTGCATACTTCTACTCTGGCACAATGTTAAATCAGTAGTTGACTAAATAAGTCCGAATTTTCAGGCCGTCAATTCCATGGACTGTTTACATAATCACAGTGCTTGCTTCCCATTTGAGCTGAATGATAACAGCAAAAAAAGAAATTTGCTGTGAAAAACACTTACTTGAACTGACCAGGATTTGAATCCAAATATCTCAACTACCCATCAGGTATGCTACCAGCAACACACCACCAGGTTCCAGTAGAAACAATGGTGACACAGGTACCAACAAGTTTATCTTAAACTCAGATATTTCTGTTGTTTCTATTCTCAGGCCAAATTCAAACGATATTTTCATTGCAAATTTTTTCCTTAGGCATTTATACATTCTTATCTGCGTGCAGAACTCCATCCAAAGTCACTCAGTAATGCAGTGTTAGAACTGAAGCACATATACATCCCAGCATTGAAGTACATACACAGGATAAGTATACTGTATTTCTCCAAATATAGTCTCCCCCTCTCCAATTTTGAAGCTTCAGTATTTGGGGAAAAAGAAAAATACGTAGGAATATAGTCCCTCCTTAACTTTTACCACAGGCATTTTTCTAAAAAAGGGGGGACTACATTCAGATAAATGCAGAAATTCAGTTCTAATTCAATCACAATACTCTTATTTTGTAAAGCATGTGTGTACTAAAATCATTCAACCCTAAAAAATTTAGCTATTCATTCATCCTTATGGATCCCAAACCAGCAGCATTGACCAAAAACGATGCTGCACTCAATAGCACCAGATTTAAGGCTTACTCAGTATCTTCGATCCTTGGATATTGAAGAATTAATTGGAAAGAATTTTTCTATTCAAAAATGATTTCAAGATGAAAAATTGCCTTCTGAAATATTTAGACATTTTAATATGAACATACTCTGATTCCAATCCCAATCATTCCTGGCGTTGGACGCTCCTTGATTTGAAATGGATGATGAATTACCGGAGCAGCATGAGACCCAGAGCCACTACCACCATCGCAATCTGAGTCCGAAGATTCACCCATTGCCTCTTTCCTAGAGAGCTCTTTACAATACTCTGAAATGAAAAACCAAATATATCATTCATTATTAGAAGCACATACCCATTGATACCAATGACGCCGACTTTTTCATATTCCTTTCATATCTGATTGACTGACATAAAAACCTACAACAGCATTTACAAATCAAATATGCATTCTTCTTCAGCAATTGATTTCATCCTTTTCACATTGCAATTTGAATAAATATAAGGAAGGCTATTTTAATAGGAAATCAAAGGTTGTTTCTAGAAAAGACACTGTAGATAACCTAAATTGGAATCAACATTACAACCCAAGAATTTCAATAAACATGTAGAACTCTTTGAGATCCAAAAAACATTAATATCCAGCTATTCCTGAGGTGTTAGAGTAATATAGCAAATGATTGTGCCATTAAATATCTAGTACGTTCCAAACAGGCGAGAAGATTTAAAGAAGTAACAACTGATACAATGTTAACTCTAAATTAATTAAATCTTGAATATGGAGCATATTTTCAAGAAAAAGCCATATTGAGCAACCACTTTTAGACCTGCATACTATACCCGTTAATTAAAAATATAACTAATTACCAACACTCAGCAAGGATTTAAGATTTGTCTACTTCATGATGCAGTTAAATAAGTTATATGTACTGTCTATATACAGAAATACCAATTGCACATCTGCTCACATTTATGCATCACTTTCGGTCTCAAGAGAACAAGGTGAAGAATAAGGTCATCAAAAATGTAAATTGACTATGACAGGCCACCTTATGATTCTGAATGGAATAGTAGAGAGAACTTCACAGAATTTAAATTGGAATACAGTGGTACCTCGAGATACGAGAGCACCAAGAAATGAGATATTTGAGATTTGAGCTGATGAGGGAGCACTTTGAAACACGAGTGAAATTTGAGACACTAGGAACGGCTGACTGCAGCGCTGCACACCGCAAAAAAATGTAAAGACCAGGGAATAGAAAAGCAGTGACTAAAATTAAGCATACAGCAGCATCTTAGTTGAGTGTAAGTTGCATTTAAATAACCAAAATACAAGTTTACTTTGTAAAAATCAGTTTTTTTTCTTTACATTCTCTTTAAATATGCTTTCATACAATATTTGTCATTTATAAACACATTTTTCTTATTCTAAAACACGTAACAAAAACAATTTGAGTAGCATTTATGGGGCTGGAATGGATTAATGGCATTTCAGTTAATTTCAATGGGGAAATTTGCTATTGGATACGCGCAATGTTACGGAACGAATTAAACTCGTATCTTGAGGTATCACTGTTCGTTGAACATAAAAAATTGTTATAATAGTTACCAGGATTTATAAGTAGTTATTTTAAAATCCAAATACTCTACATACTATGTACCTGTTAGCTCTTCTACACTCTTTCCCCCAGCTTTCAGGCTGAGTAGCTTGCCCTTTTGATCTTTCCCCACCACACTAGGTGGAAGGCTGCCTTGCTGCCAGAGATTCACAGCATTCTTTCGAGCTATCTCAAGAAGTCTTGCCTTGTCTAGTTTCTCTTCCTCTCCCTCCCCACTCTTCCCAACATCACCAGCGGTAATTGGAGCTGGTGCTGCACATTCGGTTCCCACAGCTGCTGCAAGCCTGTGTTATGATCAAGATGGAATGAAGAGCTTTGTACTTTTTTCTTTTAAGACTTGCCATAGCATAAAATAACAAAGAAAAATAATAAAATAACCAAGTAAGAATTTTAGTAAGATCAATGAAATTCAGAAAATAAAAAGCTAACTAAACAAAAAAAATTTGTCCTTGGAACTAGATCATGACTCCAAAAAAATAAGTTACAAAATTCAAAAGAAAGAATAATTGCTCCTCCAAATTTCCAATAGTACCACAGCACCTAGCTTCTTAACTGGTTAGGATAAGAAAAAAAACCTTGTGGTTTTCAATTTTTAATGTAAACTTGGTAACAATTAACAAGTTACTTAATGTCCAAAATGTAATCTCAAATGCCGCACAGCAAAAACATACACAACACAATGACATTTGACAATTTCACATGGAAATAAAAATACATTTGCCTTTTGCTTTGGATAAAGGTAACTGAAATGCTTACAGTCTCACGGAAAAATAAATCTTTACACTTGAACACATCTCAATGGATATTTAACATAATAAAATTAAATTAACTAAACAACTAAGCGAACAAAATATAGCACCAGCTTTAAAAAAAAATTTAAGACATTTCCATTATTATAGTGCATACTAACGCAAGTGTCATTAAAAATCTTGCATGCAACTATTTCACAGGGTAACATTTTCATTTTGAAAAGAAGGCAACATATCCACATTGAAATACATAAATGCATTTGAAACTTTCATTTAATAATTTCAGGAAAATGCTGCACGCTAAGAGGATTTGTGCCTCACTTGGTCTTCTCCAATGTCTTGGAATGTCTGGCTTCCTTTTCACCTTTGGACCTCTTCCGACTTCGGCTCCTGCTTCTCCTCTCAGCACTCTTGCCCCGCATCTTGCTGCAACTGGGACTCCTTCTCTTAATGCTGGGACTCCTGCTACGCTTGCGGCTCAAGCTCCTTTTCTTCCCATGACTGCCTCTCCCCTTACTCCTCTCCCTGCTCCGCCTACCGTGACTTTGGCTACGGCTTTTCCTCCAGCACTTGATCAAGCTCAAACTCCTCTTACGACTGCTACTCCTGCTCCTCCTCCGACTCCTACTCCTGCTCTTTTTCCTACTCCTACTTCGACTCTTCTTCCTACTCTTACTTCTGCTCTTCCTTCGACTCTTGCTTCTGCTCCTCCGTCTACTCCTGCTTCTACTTTTCTTCCTGCTTCTGCTCCTGCTCTTCCTTCTACTCCTACTCCTGCTCTTCCTTCTGCTCCTACTCCTGCTTTTCTTTCTGCTCCTACTCCTGCTCTTCTTTCTGCTCCTACTCCTGCTCTTCCTCCTACTCCTACTTCTACTCCTGCTCTTCCTCCTACTCTTACTCCTGCTCTTCCTTCTGCTCCTACTCCTGCTTTTCTTTCTACTCCTACTCCTGCTCTTCTTTCTGCTCCTACTCCTGCTCTTCTTTCTGCTCCTACTCCTGCTCTTCCTCCTACTCCTACTTCTACTCTTCCTCCTGCTCCTACTCCTACTCTTCCTTTTACTCTTACTGCTGCTCCTACTTCTGGTTCTTCGTCTACTACGACTTCTACTTTTTCTCCTACTTCTACTTCCACTTTTCTTCCTGCTTCTACTTCTGCTCTTCCTTCGACTCTTACTTCTGCTCCTGCGTCTACTCCTACTTCTACTCTTCCTTCTGCTCCTACTCCTGCTCTTCCTCCTGCTCCTGCTGCGACTCTTCCTCCTGCTCTTGCTTCTACTCTTCCTCCTGCTACTCAACTTAGCCTGATGGGTCCTGCTAGGACTCCTCCTCTTACTTTCTCTCCTGCTCCTACTTCGACTCTTCCTACGACTCTGACTTCTACTCCCCCTCTTACTATGACTACGGCTACGTTTTTCATGGGGAACTATGCTTAAACTCTTGCTCCTCTTGCGACTCTCACTCTTGTGGCCACTTCTGCTTCTGCTCCTCCTTTTGCTATGACTAATACTGTGTTGAAGACTTTTACTCCTACTCCTGATGGCTCGCTTGTCCAATTTTTCACTTTCAACAACTTTATCATCACTGCAACTCACATTGTCACTTTTAATTCCAATGCTTTCGTGACACCTCTTATCATGAGTGCCCACATCTACACCAGCATCAGCGATTTCTTCCTTGTTCTCACTCAAGCTCCTTGGCCTACTCCTACTCCTGCTTCGACTCTTCTTTGCCTCATCAGAGATGCTTTGACTTTTGTTCTCATGATCCATTTCTTTACTTTCATTCCCACTCATGGGACTCCCCATAGGACTGGCACATATCTCTTTGGGGCCAACACTTCTGTCTTTTGGGCTTGTGCTCCTCTCCTTAGGACTAACACTCCCGATCTTTTCAAGGCTATCACATGATCCATTATTTATGCTACAACTCCCACTCTTTTCTGGGCTGGCACTGCTACTTTTCCTGGGACTCATTATTTTTTTAGGACTTATACTCCTGCTCTTCTCAGGGCTGATGCTTATGTCATTCCGGCAAACACTTTGGCTCCGACTTTTATCTCTTTCCTTATTCACACTTTCACTCTTCCTCCTTCGTTTCTCTTTACTCCTGCTACGACTTCTTTTTCCTTTCCCTTTGGCCCTTCCTTTGCCCTTACTATGGCTTTTCCTACTCTCCTCTACACTACTTCGGTTTTCATTTTTCTCCTCCTGGCTTCGACTCTTCTCTGCCCTGTCTTTGCTCTTACTTTGGCTCCTTCCCTTCCTTCCGTCTCGACTGTGGCTTTTCTCTATCTTCCCTTTGCTTCTGCTGCGGCTTCTAGCCTTCTTTCCCTCCCGGCTGTGACTTTTATGCCTCTTTTCCTTACTTTTGCTGCGACTCTTGGCCTTTCTTCCCTCCCTCCCATGGCTTTCTTTATTCTGGCCATCTTTTTTTCTGTCCTTGCTCCTACTATGACTTCTGGCTTTCTTCTTTGACCCCTTACTCACTCCCCTTCCTTTGCTGCCACTCCTGCTCCGCCTTCTCTTCCTCTTACTCAAGCTGTGGCTCCTACTCCTGGCCTTAGTAGGGCTTTTGCTTCTTTTTTTATTTTTCTTTGATTTTTCTCGACTTTTGCTCCTACTTCGAGCCCTCTTTTTTTTCTCCTTAACCCTAGACTTACTGACGGATCTGCTCCGAGATCTGTAAGAGAAAATACAAATTGATTGATACAAAAGCCATCTATCTACTTCAACTCCAAGATGTATTAGAATGAAATCTGAAAGAGAATATATATTAATGATTTTGTCACTTAAAAATACATATTAACCTAATACCAAGACATCCGTTATACACATTAATATGAATTTAGGGATTAATAAGATTTACTTCCACAATGAATACCAAAGGAAACCGAAACAAATATCTTATTCAAGTATTCTACCATTAAATGTATGTTTGCAATGAGCCATTCAGGAGTCACCCCAAACTTTCACTACACCCACATTCGACTTATCTCTTAATTTCACAGTGAGCCCTATCCTCTAGCACACTAACTACAGTAGAATCCTGATTTAACTTTTTCAAGGGGGACAAAATTTAAAACACTAAATGTGGAAAAACACTAAATGAGGACTTGCCACTTTTTTCAGGTTTTATGGTCTGTAACGATTGGAATAGCTTTTTATAAATTAAAATTATTAATTCAAGTAACTAAAAGGTGCTGCACCCAGCAAAAAATTCTTTGATTAAATGTTCTCTACCTAATCAAGATTGGATAATAGTTTTCAGGAATCAGCTAAAAAAAATGGGTAATAAAAATAAGTAATGAGAGGATGACAATTGTTTTAATGAAATATTTTTTAAAAAAATTTGACTATAGCATTTCTGATATAATAATAAAAGGTGTAAGTAGGTACACGAAAAATCATCATTGCATCAATAAAGATGAGTGAAATAAAGGGACAGCAGAAGATCGCTAATCCCGAATTATAAACTACCGAATATCTAGTAAAAGGGAGGTTTTCTGGAATTTTGCCAACCTAACGTTTTGTTGCCTCGGCAGAACGAGGGATTTATGAGCCTTTAAAAAGCCTCCTGTGTGCACATTTTGGTTTTCGAGGCCATCCAAAAAGGAGAATCTTATTTCTAGTAAGCGCACAAGTCGATGATGATTCAACTCGATGATAACACCAGATTCGTTGTCATATATCCACGGCCTCATGCAGGTCCAATGGAGCCAGGAGAAGTTGCTTACGCGGCGCTCTGATCACCTTGACTCAGACTAACAATGTTTCTCTGGAGCTTTTAATAAAATTTGGTTGGACCTTGAATAACGATTACCTAAAATTCCGTTGAGTGAAAAGGTTTAATCTTCCACAGAGCTGGATTTCATCTGAATTGTTAGTGCCTCTGGAGTTAGGCAATTTCGTCAGAGTTATGATGTCGAAGTCAACCACCATGGGATTCCTACTGGATTTTTGTATTTTTTCACGCTCATCTATTTTACTGTGATTATGCGGTGTTTTTTTTTCCAGCATGAGTGATTTATTTAGAGTCATGGACCGTGATAGCTCATCAAAACTCCGATTGTCATTCTCTTTTGGCATAAAATAGCACCAGATAAATATCTTTGAATTGACAGCGATATCAACCAGCTGCATGTCCGTAAATGGGCTCCAGGATATCTAAATTACGATGTAAAATAATGTTGTTCCGTAGGGAAAGAATGCTCTCACTCACGATCATGACAGGGGAAACACTTCCTCGGTTCTTTCGCTGTTCCTCGGTGGAAACTGACCTTGGAATGGATTATAGAAAGAATCTTCGAGTGAACTGCGCAAATGATATTGGGCCTCCTCTTTTGAAAAAAGAAAGTATCCGACTGGAAAAATATTGGACTGCCCGTAGACAGTAGAGTTGAGAGGGGCATAAGCCATCAATTGAAAACATTAGGAGAAAACTATCATTGTAGCGGCCCTCGGAGGATAACTTGTGTCGCCACGTAAGATCGAAGTCAAGTTCAAGAAGTGAAGGATAAGATAGTTAGAGGTTATTAAGGGATGACTTAGCTCCATTACTTATTTATTTGCAATAAACCCAAAAACAGTACATGAGACCTTTTAGATTGGATTTTTAAACAATTGGTTAAATAATAAATTGTAAATAATAAAGACCGGATCTGATACAAAAAGTGCCTGGTGTTTGAATCAGAAGGAGATATAAATAGGGTGGATAAAAAGGGGAAATAAATAAAGAGGATAGAAATATTCTTCTCATAGTAATAACTAATAAGTGATCGTCGACTGACTGTCAGACAGAAGGCACAAATTAAAATTCTTAGAGCTATAGATCACGAAGCGGGCAATTTAAATCATGGCATCATATGCAACATTGTTCCCCATTTGAATTTTGAAGTCATGGATTATGGAGAAATGATTCATTGGGAAAGCACCGATGTTTCTATTATCGTGCTACCAGTTGTGAGGAATATATCAAATGAAGAAATCGTTGAAAAACTGTCGCTTCCTGAAAATACTTCACCAGAATAGTCATTTGCCGTATATACCCACCACACAGGGGCAGTGGAACGGACAGTGAAGCTAGTCACCTAAGCGGCTTCCCATGCATGCGGCAATAATGCCAAGGATGGCGTTATCAGATCCACTTTGATTTCACGGCAAGTTCTGCCAAAATTTCAGTCGAAATCTCAATTTTTCACAATATTTCTGGACGGTGACCATTCAGAACAAATAAGCTGGTCTGCATAACATTAGTTGGTTGGTTGGGTAGAGGAGGCGGAGGAGCCCAAGGTGCAGCCACCTCCACGTGATGGGCTCTGGGTCGCATGGCTACCTTCTATGGATAGGTGAGTGAGTAGCTCTACATTTGCTAGATCATACTAAAATAAATCCCTTTTCTCACTTCAGGGGAGGTGAATTTGACCCTTGAGGGACATAAAACCGTCATAGTGAATCCCAAAGGATAATTTCCATCTTCAGGAATATCTTCTTACACAAAAATATGGTCAATATACTCGGCGATGGCATAAAAGAGCATAAACTCATCCCAGTGACTAACCTTGACAACTTCAGACATGATTTACACGTTTTTGACTAAAAAAATCTCTATTTCACGTAATTTATTGCATGCTTAGCGTAAAATGAGAATATGTGTGTTGCGGGTTGCCTACTCACAAAAACTTCTTTCGGGGACACAGTAAAAGGTCATTTTCTCGATAACTAAAAGGAATAGAGCTGACGTATTTGGTCTAAAATATCCAGGAAAGACCAATGCGATACACCATTGGAAAAAGTGAATGCTTAATAAAACCAAATTTAAATTATTTACATTTTTAAAGTTTTTCGTTAAAAATTTTGAAATTTCAAGACAAAATGGCAAAAAGAAAATATTAACCGATTTTGAAAAAAAATCATATCTGTAATACCCACCCGCGTACGCAACTATTTCCGGGTACTACTATTTGCTCCTTAAAAAAAAGTGGCAAAACGTGGCACCCTAGTGGGCAAGCATTGACCTTGGAGTGAGACAAGGCTGCTCACTGTTACCCTTGCTATTTAAAGTATATCAAAGAGATTTTAGGGATTGGTAGGATCTTGATGCTGTAGTTAAAATAGGAGGATTGATTTTTAAACAAATCCTCCCACTATGGTACCTAAAAATCCTCCCTCTGCTTATGAGTGAAAGGATTACAGATGCCAGTATATGTGGTAAGTAAATAGTGCTAGAATTTTAGCACGAAGATTAATCAAAAAAGACCTAAGCCATGAAATGTTGTAAAATTTTGAGAGATAGACATCTGTGGCTTAACATAAATGTATATATGTAGTAAAAGAAGTCAAAGGTGGAACAAATTATCAATTTTGGCAGCGCAATATAGGAATACAGACAAAGCAGTAAGCAGTGAGGAAATCAGGAAGAGAATAGCGTTAGTAAAGGATGTGTTCATGAATAGGAAAGAGCTAAGGAGAAGATTTCGCATAAAAGTACTAAAAAAAGGCCAGTGAAAAGTCTTAATTGGATTATTGCATTTTACAGTGCAGAAATAATGGCACTGAGGAAGGAGGAAGATGAGAGGTTGGATGCATTTTATTTTTAGTTATGGTGGAGATTAGAGGAGGTGAAATAATTGAGGAGAAGGAACAATTGAGGGCTAAGCATGGTGGCTTAAGAGGGAAAGCTTGTGGAGCAGATTAGGAAGAGACCTAAGGTCTGGATGGAGCGAGTACTTAGTTAGGAAGGGATGTTTGAATGCTATATTTGAGGAAAGAATATTAGGTAAGGGAGGAAGAGGGCAGACAAGGATAGTGGTAATACAGACGGATCCGGATTTAACGTCTTCGCATTTAACATTTTTCTGCATTTAGTGTTCATTTTTTGGGGTCCCGATTCATTCCCTATTAGGACAATACAAAAATTATCCGTATATAATGTTTCCGCATTTTGCATTTTTCCGCATGTATGGTCGTAAAAATATTTCCTGTACGAGATATTTTTTGCCCGATTTAACGTTGTTTCATGACGGCTCATGCAAATTATTATCCAAATCTTGGAATTTCTGCTCATCAACAAGAAGAGTCTCATGAAAGTTTACCTAGAGTTGATAGAATCTACTAGGGAACGCTTCTTCAACTGCTTCTTCTGCGAATGTAGAGCTGGGACCAGCTGGGTGATTTGTCTTCTCGTAATGTTTCGCTCCCCTTCTGATCCAAACACCAGGCACTTTTTGTATCAGATCCGATCTTTATTATTTACACTTTATTATTTAACCATTTGTTTAAAAATCCAATGTAAAAGGTCTCATGTACTGTTTTTGGGTTTATTGCAAATAAATATATAATGGAGCTAAGTCATCCTTAAATAACCTCTAACTATTTTGCCAGATATTTTGATTCGCTCCTAAAAAAAGTGGCAAAATGAGGCACCCTATTGCCCACCCTAATTCTCCATCGGCTAGCACTCCATACTCATCTGCATCAATGATGGGAAACTATTCAATGTCTCATGAGAGTGGAAAAATATTTATGTACACATTTAACATACTGTAGGCAGCACGTGATGCATATAAATTAAGGTGTATCCTTCTTGGAAATTCCTACTCCCCTTATTATATTTTAATCACGACTATATCCATCTAATACATGTATAAAACCCAAACAAATAAACTGTACTGACCATAAAATTCTGACATGGAGGGGGTTTTATACATATTGCAGAGATGATTCATCAATTAAAAATACAAGGAATTGGTTATAACTGTACTTCACAACAGATGAAGAAAAATGAAAGGTCCTCACACTTCACACCACTATCACACCTTGTATCAATTTTCCCTTCATGAGTCTGCACTGATCTTCTACCAAGTACCTAAACGTTTGCACTTGTCTCTTTTCATCTCTTAATAATACTCATGCAGTACTACTTTCATCACTTGCGATATTAGGCAAATACATAGTCCCAGTAACTCAAATTAAATGGTATTATTTTCAGTAACTGGATAAGAACTCTCTTCATGAAACCCTCTGGACAAGTACACTCCTCATATATCCTTCGGACGAGCTTGTTCTAACCAGTCTTCCCAAAGTCTTCATAAGGTAAAGGGAGGTTGTCCATGCTCACCACTTTCTTTCCTTTTATATACCTAAGGCTCTCTTGACTTCCATAATGGAATAAAAAAATAATGGTTTCCACACATTATAATAGATTCAAATAATGTCACAATCGTAAGGGTATCGCTTGCCGTCTCGTGTCAGCTCGGTTTCGCTCTCGGGGTAACAGAAGAATTAGACGCAGAGTCACGTTCAAGTGATGGGTCGAGTATCTGAAACTCATAACACCTTGCAACCTCTCGCGTGGGATCTGTCCTCGTGCATGTCTCTAAAATCCTACGCCGATTAACACGGTGCAACCTCTCGCGTGGGAATTGGTCTCCGCGTATTTCTCTAACACTCTATGCCGTTTAACACATTGCAGTATCTTGGCGTGGGAAGGCGTAGGAAATGCATAATCATGCAGCCTTTTCCGGCCAATAGGAAGAGGGTCACGAGACGGACGCAAAGCAGCCTCTTGGAGGGAAAAGGCAAAGGGAGTCTTATGCTGTATGTCGGAGGGGGAGAATGTACCAGTGTGCTCTGCAAATTAAAGGTGTGGAACCAGACATCTGACTTGTCATCTCTACGAATCTGGCCCTTCCTATTAAGCTTAGCGCTTTCACAATCAATATATCAACTAACTTTGTCAAAAAAATGATTGAAACTAGGATTGTTGACCAGATATGGCAACTATCACAAGATTATTAAATTTTTTATGCCAATATAAAATATATAAATACATACCAATTTCATTAAATTATTTATGGACAATTTCAGTAAACCACTAGATTTCTTAAGCATTTAAAGAACTTTTTCAAAGGATTCCTGAGTTTCATCACTCTTTTTTTCACCGTCTGCTTTGTATCTACCTCTTCCAAGCCTAAAATTTATATTCAAATTTTACTAGTACATAAATACGATTATATTTTTTGACTGGACACACAACATTGTAAGCATTATAAATCAGAAAATTATTCAACGCCAATCTATATGATATCACAAATCCATATGATATCAGTCCCCTGTTTTTTCAAAAAAATGCTACGGTAACAAAAAAGAAAGATCATCAAATATTGGTATCGATATGCATTCTTTTGTCAGTTGATGAAGTATCAATGAGCATAGACACTAAGTCTAATTTGAGTTTGAGCCCTGACTTGAAAGAGGCCAGACAAAATCAGCCAAGACTGTACCATATTAAAAAATACGAACCTCATATCTTAGCTGTAATCTACACATCTTTGATGCATAGACAAGCATTTGGATTTACATCTATATGCATCAACAGATTTTCAAATACAGTTGCAGAGTACTTCCATATGGAGAGCCTACCTTTGTAACCCTCAAGAAGGCATGCCTGATATTTTTACATGACAGGGTGCATGGTGTATTTTGTCCATGATATGTATATGCATTTATGATATACATATGTATATGCATTTCTATGATAACAGTTGATTTTTGTTAAAATTTATCTTTATATATAGAAGTAAGTTCAAGCTTGTACATCAATAAGCCAGATATAAAGGTACACAGATGGTACATGGCCGATCAAACGGCATAATTTATAACCCACGAGTGTCGGGTTCCTATTACCGATCTAAAAAAAAATTTGCAATAATACTTTGTGCTTTAAAAACTCACGCTAATGACAGTCAAAATGACATTGTGAGAATACACAATTTGCCATTCAAGAAAAGCAAAGCATGAGGTGCAGGGCTGGTCATGCAGCATACTTAGTGTGCCATGGGTATCGGTTCCTCCTACCAGTCTAAAAATAAATTAGCTACAGTAATGCGAGCTTTGAAAAGTCGCACTGAAAACAATCAAAGTTCAATGTAAGAAAACACGAGGCCATTCTAGACCAGAGCGTACGTACAATGTTGAAATCCTTAGTTTTCGAAAATAGGCCTACTTTATATGCCAGCTCGAGGGTTAACAGCAATCATAAGGATACAATAAGAAGGGTATATTATGAAATAATTCAAAAATTTACTTCTTTCTCAGAGGAACCTGTTCCAATGAGGCAGTAAGGAAGTCCTATGGGAAAAGTTCCGCTAAACAACCCAGAAAGTACCATGTCCAAGGATGGGTCTGTAGTCTTACAATACAAGTTTTTTCCTGACAAAACATTCAAATGTTGGGGGTTACCACAGATTAATTTGTCTACTATGCAAACTTATGAAAAAGAAACACTTCCAGGGTTGGGGTATTAATTTTTTGATTTTAAGCCCTGGTGGTATAATATTTTACAAACATTGGCTATACCAAAGATGTAAAAATTATTCATATTTACATCAGTGTTCAATATCTCAAGTGATAAACATCAAGTACATAATCCATTAAGTCAAAATGATTGCAGAGCATACACTGACAATGAGTTTGAAAAAATAGATATGTATTAATGACTTTTTTAATGAATATGTTGCAGTGCTATGATTCCACCTCTAAGAGAACTTCAAAAAGTGGATAATGCAGTAAAAAAGCTGTAGCATTAATACCATTGAATTTCAACAATTGGATGCTTTATAACTTACCTTTTTTTACAGTTAGATGCATCAGCATCTTTACTCTTTTCCTTTTTATCTTCTCCAATTACTTCACCATTCTGAGAATGAGGATCTATCTCTTTTTTACAAGGATGATCATCTGTCTCTTTTTTTGTACTTTCACAGTGATTTTCATTCTGAAGTAAAACTTCAGAGGTTTGTACACCTTCCTTCCTCTCTGTAGAGGTGGGCTTGGAGTCCTCTTTTGACACCTGCACTGCTTCTTCAGCATTTTTTCCACCTGATTCCCCGCCACTTACAACAGGGATACTAATATCTATGGAAAAAATACACAATTAGTATTACACCAATAAGAGTGACTAGATATGTCAAAAAATTCCCAATAAAAATTAAAGGATTCCCTTTTATTGTCATGGGAACAAATTTCACAGGACCAGATATTGAACCACAGACTTATGCATCTCTGTACCTCTGTGCGGACTACTACATAACCCAGTATATAGCCCTTGATTTCTATGACAGTATATGTACCAAGGTTAACAGAGCTAGATGTTAGGCCCTGGTGGTTTGTTACATGATATCAGTGCAAGGGAATATGTATGTCCTGACAAGAATCCACTACCATTGGTGAACCCCATTCCAGCACTAAAGCAAGAGTAAGTGGTAAATGTGGAATATTTCATGACGCACAAGAACAGCAGTGAAATTCACATTAATTGATATTGGATAAACATTCCCTAGGACAAGAATTGAACCACAGAAAAATCGCCTTTCAAAAATGTTCACAAATGCTAAGTAATATCACAACCATTTATAAGTCAGGCTTGAAATATTCCACAAAATGAGGGTGGTCAACTTGAAATAATTACAGCATACCTGCTAAGGACCCGATTTGAGGAATGCTGCCAGTGCTACCCAAATCCAAGCTTTCAGATGACTTTTCTGCAACTTGAGATGCTGGGACACTTTTCACTTGCTCTTCCTGCTTTTCTTCCTCTTTCTTTCTTGCCTGTTCTTCAGCCTCTTTCAGGGTTTGCTGAAAAACTGTGCTGAATTTCAAGTTCTTGATCTTGATCTTTGATTTAACTTTCCCTTCTGTGAACAGAAAATAAAATAAAAACACAACAACTGTTATGATAAACAAATGTATCTGACTACATATTTTCATCGCAATCCACATAAAAATGAAGACAATTAGTCATTGCCAAAGTTTTACATGAAAATGATAATCACTTCATGTCATAATTGATACACATATTATGGTCTCGAATATCACTTAGCACAATTTATTGTGCTAATTTTGCTGAAATAAGGATCAATCAAAAAACTAACACTTACTTTCATACATTTTAGCATGATAGCAATGATGCTGACCAAAATATTGTAAGCCTAAATTAAGATACCAAGAAATGACACAATTTTGTGGGTTATTTGGTGCCACAAAAAACAATAAACCCCCACTAAAGTTTTTTTTGAGAAAATGAGATATTAGCAAATAATTAGCAATACAACACCATATTAATGTTTTCATCATTTTACCAAAGAAAGAACAAGCCCCAAAATGTACAGATATTGTGACATGTATTGGGCACATTTTCTTGGCTGGTGAAAAATGAGTAATTTTGCATTGTTTTTTTTTATTGGCAGTTAGTTTGTTTCTGTCAAGCCAGCCATTGAGTGGTACAGGGGATGGGATGGGCATATATTTTCTAATCCAACAATGAATGAGGCTCATTTTGCCTTTGTCTTAGGTCTTCGTGTGTAGTGACCTACATGGGTATGTATTAGACTTTGTAATGAGCTTTGAAGACAGTTGCACAGAGTTAACGAGCTTCTTTATTTACATTATTTTTGTGATAGATTATAAGTAAGCTCTTTTGTGGGAAGGAGTTAAGGGAGAACTTCAAGGACGGTGTTGAGAGGTTGAGAGGACGGTGATTGGGAAACTACGAAAACGACGAGGAGGGAGGGAGGAATATCATGAAAAGTAAGTGAACAGACAAACAACTGGTGGGTCATGGACAACGTGTGTGACTATGGTGGTGGTGGTGCGACAGGTATTAGAAGTTAGCAGGAGGGGTTAGAAGATAGCAGGTCATTAAACACACCATTCTTACATACCTTCAGATACGATAAAATTTCAAAGTTCTCCATAAAATCAAGTTTTTTCCCTTAGTCACAAACATACAAAAGTTTCGGGATAAAATCAGAGAAATGGTCATTTTCTATTAGATGTGTGGCAAACATAGATTTATTATAGCAATTTCAAAAAGATTTAAAACGATCCTCATTTTTTTGTGACCCCCAATTATCATCCTTTCCAGTAACGAGACATGGCTCATCTCAGTGACCTACTTGTACCACTAGAGTAAGTTACTGAGAGAATTATGATAGGGAAATTCCTTTCCACCCAACTTCCCAGTCCAAAGACATCCCCTTCCCTTTTCCTGGACTGGCACCCACCCTACCTTTATTGGAAGTGTGTCCTGTTATCCGATTGCACCCATTCGATATGAGTCAAAGACAATTCAACAGGACTTAAAACTCTATAGATCATTTCGAGATACAGCCTCCCTAACTTTCAGTTTGTTCAATATGTACTTATAGCATTGATGGACACACTCCTCTAAGGGAATTGTTTTACTAAAACTGTCGCCTCTCATTTTTTCACAATTTCCAATGAAATGTCTTAATCACAACCCTAAGCCTATTAGAATCTTAGAAAAAAAAGCATGTGTTTTCAAACTGTTTTTTCAAACTTAAAAAAGTATTATACATTGCATTAGCAACAATTTTTGGCCTAGAACATGATTATAAAAAAAACATACCATTATCAAAAAAAGGGTCTTCGTTAACCTCCAGAAATTATTTATCATTGTTATCTCTATGATTTGGGCTCTCCTCAACCCATTCCACTTTTCTTGGACCACCTCCTGTTTGAGCATCCAATAAAAGTAAAGGTCAAAAAAATTTTTTTCGGTAGGGTAGGTCTTTTTCAGTGCTCCGGAAAAATAAAAGTACATATTTTGATATCCAAGTTGGCATGATCAGACAATATAAGAAGGTCCTGTATGGCACCTTTGAATGTTCGATTGAATGTTTAATCTTGTTTATCATAGAGATTGTATGAAATCTATGTTGTGCTGTCAAGGGCCAAAATATCCATCACACTAAAATTTTCAAAGAATATATGGATGTGCATATTGGTTTACCTAAAGAGGAAAAAAGTTCAATTCTTAAATTATATTGACAATTTTGGGGGAATATTGCCTATTTTACAGGGGGGAAATTTTCTGTGAGTAATTTATTGCATAAACAAGATAATTAAGCTCATTTACTCTCCTACCATTACTGAAGTCTGAAGAGGGGCAATTGACGTTCCCCTTCATTACATCCAATTTAAAATCCAATATAAAAGGTCTCATGTACTGTTTTTGGGTTTATTGCAAATAAATATATTACTAGTCAAATTATTGCTCTTCAGAAATATAGCTCTTTCCACAGTATCTAGACGAGTTTCATGATTTTTACTATGCCTAATCCTTTGAGGAAATTCTTATCATGTCTCCACAGTTTTATTGGAATTTCATCAAGCTTTACCCTAAATTGTGGAGGATTGACAAGGATTTCTTCAAAGGACTTAGCATTGTCAAAAATACGAAAATCGTAAGTGATACAACAGAAATAGAAGTACCATTAGCAAAAAATTTCTAAAGAACAATCATTTGAATAATAATTAAGGAAAACATCAATTACTCTTGAATCGCCAATAGTAGCAAAGTAAATGAACAATGATCTTGTTTTTGCAGTGAATTACAGTAAAATTGTGCCCCCCTGAAATAGACTAATTTTTTCTAACTTGTTCACTAATTTTTTTTTACGTTTAGAGAAATGAACTTCATTGTATTTTTCTCTCCTCAAGTACACCATTATGCACACATTCTATGAGATTTTCTTTGTGAACCATTGTTCAGCCACTGACAGCACAATATTGTTCTCATTTCCATGATAAAATAGATAAAGCATTGAAGCACTGTGTGAGTCATTTTCCATGGTCTGATTAGGTATCACATGGTCGACCCTGTATCAAAATTCTTTTCTTTTGCCGGGGCATCGAATAAGACCTATTTTGACTTTTACTTTTTTTGGGACGATCTAAACCCCTTAAGTACATACAAAGGACACCAGCAGGAAGATACTAGGACCTTTAACCCCAGGAAACCCAAGGAATATGCAACAAGGAAGGAGCATTCGCTACTCTCGACTTCTCTACCTAATCTTAGTGCCCCCGCTAAAATACCAAAGGTATAAATGAATATATAGAAAAGAGCCACGCCATACTTGAAAAGGACATGAAAGCATCACAATGCATTTTTTCAGTAAATAAAGTTTAGTGGCACTAGCAACATTACTTTTATTTATAATGGATTAGTCCCACCATCTCACTTGAAACTACTAGTTTATTCTCTGGCAGTACATTAGAATGTGGACTTGATGCAGCGATGGAAATGATATGCAAGAATTATAACATCTGCAATATTTAATTATCTAATGAGCTCTGTTTTATCCTTCTCCTTGCCCTTGTTTCAAAAGCTTTGCCTTGAACATAAACGTAAATGAAATAATTTTGCGGGCATGATATAAGTCAATATCCTCCAAAGCAATACATCAAACAACAGGGTTGCATATTAGCAAAGTGGAAATGAGATGAAAAACCTTAAGAAATATATAATACTAAATTACTGAAATGCAAACATTTGCAAAACAAGCGTAGCTTATTCTTTATCTGCAAGCACCAAACAATGCAGTAAAATATAGAACATTATTCTGCTGAGGGGCTATCTTCTTTGAATTGATCATAGGCTAAGCAGCCTATGATCAATTCACAGAAGATAGACCACTTCAATATTTGCTATACAGTGCAAGTACTTACTAGCATTGTAGACTAAATACAGAAAGAGCTATGCCAGCCATGAATTTATACAAAGTATACTTAATATTTAAGAGGGCACATTATCACAATGGTAAATTGCTTTATAAGCGCTTGGGATTATATTGACAAAAATAGCATTCAATGCCTCACTGAAAAGGGAAAACCTATGTAAATTGGTTTGGTTCCAATTTACAACCAATTACTTACATTCCCTACACCTAATGGCTAATTATTACAGTTTGAGACAACCCTAAAAATTAAATTGACGTTAATAATTGCTAATCAATCACTCAGTGTTAGTTATTCGTAAAATTATAAGCATTAATTACATACGAGTAAATTAAAATTCATCGATTCATGGTCTGGGGAAATTTTCAAATTGATGATTGAAAACTAGGTACCCTTTGTAAATAAGGGCCTTTCGGTAATAATAAAGAAAGGGCAAATTCCACTTACCCGAAACCGCTGTGGATGATTTCAAGTTCTTCCCAGAAGATTCGACTCGATCACTTCCAGCTGGTTCCACTTTCTCATTCGGAGGTCCCTCTAACACAAGGCTTTCAGGTAGTTCCAACTTATCACTTCCACATATTCCCGGCTTTTGAATACTTGGGCAATCACATTTCACAACGCTTGGTACAGCTATGTCTTCAATTTTATCCACAGTGTGAGATTCATTCAATTTAGTTACTTCCACATTTAAATCATTTTTGATGGTCTTTATACCTTTTGAGATCAATTCTAACGTCCGTGTTGAGGTCTCACAATCACAGCTATTCAAAGTTTTTAGAGAGATCTTCGAAATATCACCAGCCTTGAGCAATTCTGATGAGCAGTGGCCCTGACTAGCACAGTCTTCAGGAAGAGGTATAATGTCTATTTCAAACGCTCCTGGTATTGCATCGTTTGCTTCGATAGGGTTTTCACAGGGAGGATTTATAATATTGCTTTCCGCAGAACCATCAGTTCTTGCGCTGTAAACAACTTCTAATGGTTCGGGTAAACAAACTTTTGACAGGTCAATGTTTTCATTTTCACAACTTTCATCAACGAAGAAACTTGGCCTTAAACCAGGAACGTCTTCATCTATAACAGAATTACACTTAAGGTTCTTAGACTCATCTCCCTTATCTGAAAGGGAATTATTTTGATCGTTGATTGGATCAGTTGTTGACTTAGCAGACGAAGCACTTGCCTTCAATATTTTTTCCTTTATTTTGGAGTAAGTTGCAATATCGTCTTTGTCTTTCTCTCGACTCCGATGCAGCCTGTTTAATCCAGAGGAGTCACTTTCCTTTTTTGAACTATGCCGGTGTTTCGAACTCTTTCGCTTATGTTTCTTTTTCTTTTCCTTTTTTTTCTTTTCACCTTTTTTCTCCTTAACTTTATCGCCAGCAGAATCTTCAGCGCTTTCGCTCGATCGGTGGTGAACTGAATTTTTTTTCGAGATTTTGACAGGTTTTTCCCCATCACCACTGCCTTCTTCGATGACAGGAGGCTCGGCATTGAAAGCGCTGAATAATTCTGTCAGAATCTCAGTTGAACTTTTATTTTCAACCCCCGAATCGAAAGCTTTAAGCGTGGATGCATTCTTGAACTCCAGCTTAGCCTCCAAGTGACTTTCGTTCTCCTTCCTCAAACACCCACTTTCACTAACAGCAGATTCTTTTTCATCGGTAATCATTTTTGATACCAATACCTAGAATTGCACGCAGGATGCAGATATTCGTGCATATGGCCTAAACGGTCATTTACATTGTGTACTAACAAATGAACCAACCCACATTACCGATAAAAATGCGAGAGTACAATCCTGATCACTTAGACGCATTTTTATAACAACACAATAATTATTTCCACTCACACTTTCAGCAAAGAGAGAAGTGAGAGGCAGAACATACAGCGTAAATAACCTAAAAGAGATAAATTTTCACAAGCTTTTTCCCAGCAAAAATAACAGGCATAAAAACAATTGCTTGTCGTAATCTTTGGACCAACGCACTCTGGAAACCAAAACAAACGCGAAATAGCGCCATTAGCGCTTACTGCATTTGAATTTAACATTTCAATTTAACCGTATTTAAAATTGTATACCTTCCCCCTTTTGCCCAGGTATTCTCGATAAGAGTATTATTATATGCCATTCTCTTGTTTATCCAGTTAATCCTAAAAATTCCTATTATTTCATTACCTCTTTTTACCCGTTCTTTACTCTAGATGACAGGAAGGTTGAGACACATCGGCCCTGACTTCCTTTGAATTTCAGAAGAAGGCCCTTATTTATGAGCGTGGAATTATACATCCGTAGTTATTCATCAGTTACAATAACTTATCCAATTTCCGAAGTGTTTGAATCGTTGTGGACTACCAAATTCAACATTATTGTAAAACCACATTGTGTCGAGTTTGTTTCTGTGGTGGTAAGTTTACCTCTCCAGTTCTTAAATTAATATTTTGACCGTATTTTCATTTGTTTCTCATGAAATTGCCAGTCTCGGACAAAGTCTCCATAGCTCTAGCATAATAATGTATTATTTGTGTTTCTCTTAAATGAACAACTGAGCAATAGCAGTTGTAGTTCTGAAGTCAGCTAATTAACTAACCGAAAAAACTCAAACGGCTGTTTAAAACATATAGAAGCTTGGTGGAAATTTCGTGAGTGCAAAAAGTCGAGGCGTAATCAAAAATTCACTGACTGCCTTGAGGTATGCATTTACAGGCCATATTTAAAAGAGGTATCATAAGTGGTAACTAAATGAAGAGAGGATTGATTTAACATCAAGGTGAAGCGGGTGATATTTGGTTGTGTTGGCATTTTTAGTATGGAAGGGATGGATAAATGGAAGAGGTGGATCTCGCCCTTCGAGACATGTGGAAGTGCTTTCTGACAGTAACGGAAGAATCTGTAATTGTAGTTTTTCTTACTAAGTAGTCATCAGGATTTTCCTCAGTTGGTGATTTGAAAAGTCGTTAATTTGTGGTTGGAAGATCCCCACCTCTATGGCCTAATTTTGCTGGAGAGAAGTAGTAGGCATTGCATTTTGAAGTCAAAAGACTTTTCATTTTAGTTAGCTGGAAGTTAAAAAGATCAGTAGTTCATAAGAATAATGGAATGAGGAGGAAGCCGAAAATATAGCTTGCAATATACAAAATTTCTAATAGGAAAACATGTTTACCCCCATGGCATGGAAAATTCACATAATTCTAGTAATAAAGTAGCAGTGAGTCAGTCAAAGTGTTCCTAACTCAAAAAGCCATCCAACCTGAGCATTTTGTTTGCATGTTGCATGGATAGATCAGTCTCCAGTATAAACTGCAGTAAGAAATTCACAGTATAATGCCTGCTGGGTTTTTGTGTAATTGCAGTTAATGAAAAATTTGTTGATGCAATAGAAGCCCATTGCTTGTTGATGGTAGATAAAGCTATGGCAGGCTTTTTATTCCATAGATGCCTATAAACAGTGGCATAGCCAGGGGGGGTCTGGACCTCCCTCCCCCAAAAGATAAAAACACAATTATTTTCCTTCATAAAAGAAAAAAAATATATTTAAAAAATCATGAATTTAAAAAATATTCCTTCAAATTTTTTTATAATTAAAAGTGTTAAAATTAGTTTAAAATCCTCTACTTAGTACCCTGTTTTTCAAAAATTTTCCCCCTTGGTTTTGGACCAACCCCCCCCCTGCATACTTCTGCAAGCATCAACCGCGTGATCTAGAAATAATTATAGTAAAACACTTTCATACAAGCAGGGCCGGCCCTAGCAGGTGCGGGGCTAGGGGCGAACCTTCAGTGCGGGGCCCTTCACTTAAAATATTAAACTCTATACCCCATCTACAAACTCGAGCATTTTGAATCCCTACCACTCTCTGGCTAAGTATGTGTTCCCCTCCCAAATTCAGACTTGGTAATTACGCCGTTATGATACCATCACGCAGTTGAGTTCAAAATAGTATAACACAAATGAAATTTATAATTATGTATATGTATTCATAAAATTATAACGTAAAATAAACATAAAAAGTGCGCTTTTTCATTAGCGTTTTCAAAACTATCGTATATTTCAATGTTTTTTCATGAACCGGGCAGCCCACTATTTTACAATCTCTAATTAATTCTATGATAAATGATAGTCGAATTGATTAGTCCATGCAGAGAATGTATATGACACTCATCATTCACCACTTAAAAACCTATGTTTAGTCTCTTCATGTGCGCCCCCCAAAGTGTGGGGCCTGGGGCGGTTGCCCCGCCCTAAGGCCCTGCATACAAGTTCTCTGTAATGGATTTTAGAGATAAATTGGTGGCTTTGGGTTAAAGGTAGCTTTCCATTATAAATATGTACTTATCACAGAAAGATTTCAAACTAGTCATCACTTCTGTGATGTGCAAATGATGAATCTATTTAGCACTTTTAGTACTCCTCAGAGATTTATTATTTGTTCTAAAGGGATGGAGAAAAGTTTTACCAACTTGTGTTTTTCGGGGAAATGTATGATCGTGCCTTCTCAAAAAAAAAGTGTTGTTGAGTTAGCTGGGTACCAGCCACATCAAGATACTAAACATAGGTTTTTAAGTGGTGAATGATGAGTGTCATATACATTCTCTACGTGGACTAATCAATTCGACTATCATTTATCATAGAATTAATTAGAGGTTGTAAAATAGTGGGCCAAAGTGCGTACAAAATATGGAATAGTGTGGTAAACCTTGATAGAGACTTGGGCTAGGTATTTAAAATAGTTTTCCAATTGATTTTAGCATATCTTTACCATGAAGTAATATCAAATGTAATTTAAACTGTAAAATGAATAACTCCTCCATAGATACATCTATTTTAATAAATTTATTGACCTACTTTCAAATATGTACTGAATAGAATCATTGTAAAATACCCAATCATATACATCTACTGTGGTTGAAACAAAATGGGTCGATTGGTCGAAGGATGGATTGATTCCGATTCTGTTCTTGGCATTGATTCTCCATTCCAGTTCTCAGCTCTTGTTCTTAATCGAGTGTTTCACTATCCTTGCTTAATATTCAAGTGCTAATAATGATTTCGTTCGAGGTAATAAAACTACCTGAACTTATAATTCAACTTATCTGACAAGTTATGGTTCCATGGCATCCCTAAATTTATAGTAATTAATGTAAATTATGATGGAGAAGAGTTGTGAAATTGGATACTGTATAAATTATTTTGTACTGATTCTTTTTGGCTGTGGTTCCAGTGGCGTATTCGAGCTCAAAAACTTGTCAAACTAAGAACTGAAAAACCTAAATGACCCATCCCTTGTCTTAAATTTTTGGCCTATTATTTCATAGATTCATATACCAAGTATGAAAATTACCTGAAGAACTCACTTTAATTTGTTTAAGGAAAAATTGAAAAAAAAAGAAAATTTCTTGCAAAAACTCTTCTTTTTGAAGTCTAACAAAGAGAACTTTCTTACTAAATTTCTACAGTGCACAATTCCAGTTAGAAATTTTCTCAAAAGAAAACTATAAGTCTAAAAGAATTCTAATAAAAATTTTGGCAAGGCTAAATGATAGTATCTAGTAGGGTTGTGGAAGTAGGAATGTCAAACACTGTGGAATATTTTATTATTTTTAATGAGAAATTTCAGTGACATGATTTCAATGGTGCAGCAAATAAATAGTAAGCTAGTTAAAAATTAAACAAATGGAAAATACCCTACCTAAGGCATGTATAAAAGTATTTATTTTTATTTTTTATGAAAAATGTCATAAATATTTTCCCACCTCATTGATTCAACAAAATACACATTTCCACTAATCCTTTTCAGGATTCCTGTAGGAAACCCTCAGTATTGTGCTCACAACAAACTTTTAAAATTGTTCAAACAGAAACTGCCAGTTTCAATTTATTTACATGAACTTCTTGCAGATCTGACTACAGATGGTTGACCGGAGCCTGGTGGAACCATTATTACCACTGAGGAACCTCCAATTTTAATGTGTGGTTTATTTCCATTAAAATTGTCTTCGATTACATTAAGCACAATAACGTGGCTTCCAGCTGAAAAGAATTAGAATATATGCTTAGTTAATCTGAAAGTTGAACGATAACCAAGAAATAAGGTACAATTTAAAGTAAATATTTCAAATTTAAGTTTCAATAACTAGAGTTGATACTATTTATGTGTCAGTTGCATGCAATGTAATATTGTATGTTATATTCTGAGTAATATTGTCTTCAGTACTATTATAATGTTGATTAAATGTGAGAGCAGACAGTAAAATTTTGATGAAGGTGACATCTGGGCATATTTTATGCAGCATGTTGCTCGTGTTGGTATTCACAACAATTGATTGGTTACAAATAATTTAAAACTGATCTAACAATTAAAAAGTGCAAAAGTGACATTAAATATGCTATAATAATGCATTCTGGTGGTGAGTAATTTTGGTGAGATTCAAGGCCTTTATTTTTAGCAGACCCTGCATTGGTTATGTGGTATGGACTAGTTTTCAGTGCCAGCAGTGCAGCGGCACTTACGTGGACTATAGATTCAGTGTAAGGCCATTTGTAAATGACCAACTTTTCTGTCTTTTCAACAAATTTTTTGCCATCTGCTGTGGAACGTTCGGCTCAAACTGTCTGTACCTATTTTGAGTGCCATTCCATTCACTTTGGTGCTTGGTGGTGTGTGGGCTTTTTAGCTTTTGAAATATCTTTGTCATCATAGTTATCAGGAAACTACCTGCAAGTTTTCTGGTAGTTTCAATGCCTACTGAAATTCTTTATAACTAATTTGAGGCAGTGGTGGATTCAGATGCGGGGCGTGCACTCCCCCTCCCCCTTGGGGGTGCGCTCGTATTGCCGAACATTGCAAAACCACAATTGTGACTTTTTTCTGTCATGAGATGGCATTGTCTTTTACATAAGTATAATCACTTTGAGTAAAATTTTCTTACACTCTGCCTGTGACTTGATCATTTTTTATTACGATAAAAGTAAAGAGTTTTTTATGTATCCGCTACTGATATGAGGTGGGATTAAAACTTTAGATCATGCTATCAAAAAAGAGTTAATAAGTTAAGGAAAACAGAAATAACAGCATTCCACTTCATATTTCAATGATTGAACACCTGAGTTCAGGAAATAAAGGAAAATAAATGGCACCATTGATCTCACAAGGTAGTGGCCTCCAAGTGAACTAAAGCTTACTGGCTTTTTAATTCATTGGCTTGCAACTCAATGTAATCAATCCAAAAGTAATGATGATTGCTCTTGCTTCTAAAGTAATTGTTAAATATATTTTCAAACCCTAGAGATTATTTTTATCTTCTTCTCAGACAACTATATTGACATGTATGTCCCTGAAATCTTAGAAGGCACGTCCAGTTTTTAGGTTTTCTGGCATGTATCTGTCCCCAGAGGATTGTGAGGATTTTATCACAACGATGGGGCCAGCTAAGACCTTGGAAATTTGATTTTAAAATCTGTATGAAAGACTCTCATTGAAATCACTGGGAGGCCTTAACTAATAGAAACTTTATCCTCAAATATTTTGGTGGTTGTACACATATGAAGGAAAATATGTAAATTACAACATTAATCTCACAAGGTAATTTCACAGTGAGTGGAGAACTGTGTGTCAGATCATGAGTGCAGCTCTACATAGCTAGCTTACTGGATTTTCAACTTATTAGCAGCATTCCTGAGGTTTTGGGCCTTTTTAGTGCGTCTGCAAGAGTGGAGCTTCATTGGATTTAATTTATTTTTTTTTGTTTTTTGGCAAATAATGTGAAGACTTTCAGTCTGTATCTGTGGCTACTAATCACTCTCCTTCACCTAGTGTGATAGATCTTCATTTAATTATATGTTGAGTTTTGTTGCTTTTCTTATAAAATGTATATTTAAATGGTAGGTTCAATTGCATTAAATAATTTGCTGTTATATCCTATTGTAATTACAATTGCCTAATGCATGTGATACTAAAATAAATTAGTTTTGTTTGCTGGGAGCTAATATGATTCTGAGGAAAAGACTTTCAAGAAAATATGGCAATCATGACTACCTAAATTAGCATGTGTTTTTTGTGCCAGGCTTCTGTTAATAAATATTGTGGCATTGTAAAAGCCAAAAATTATATGTATTTGCATTTAATAATTCTGCAGTAGTTGTGGCTAGTTGCCTTGCCATCTATAAACCTTTGAGTACTTTTGACTGACCTTTATGAAGAGGCAAACATGTGCAGGTTCTTTTAACTGTAAAACTTATTTGTTTATTAAGTTTTCTAGCTCTTCTCCTTGGTGTTAAAATCATAAGAACCTTTGCATTTAGAAACTTTCGCACAGCAATCTTGTATGCATTTCTTGAGTCGCAGAACATTTTTGCAAAATTATCTGGCATCGTATCCATGCAATGAGGGCAGTCATCTGTAAAAATTAATTAGTCAATTTAGCATTGATATGAAATAATGGTTATTCTCAAAGCAGAACATAAAACAATGGCACAACATTTTCTTTGGACGACAATGATTGCTGCAGGAATATATTATACTATTACTAGAATGCCCACATTTGTAGGAAAATTTTCAGCTTACCATCAACTCTTTTTGCATGGTAATAATATGTTTAGTACAATTATAGCGTCAACAGTTTAATGTGTGTTGTGAAAACAAAGTAGTGTGCATTAAGTACCTCCTTATTAACTGGCTAAATGCCATTATTGAAAAAAATGACCTGTTGGTGGCCCCCAATGTAATTTGAAGCATTCCATTTGGTAGTTACTTTCATTTAAAAAAATGGCGGCAGCTTGAAGAAACCCACATTGAAATGGAAAAATAGGAAACTGAAAGAATTATTTCAGAATAAATTTGCTTCCGAATAATCATCTTTCTGACTCTCTACTATCAAAGAGAATTTAATCAATGCACCCCTTAAATATGGTTGATTTGTAACTTGTAATGTGTGTTGCATTTTTTTCTTTAGTACATTAATTTTTAAATCCTTCAAATTTAATAAAAAAGATTAAGACATTAAATTTGACAGTCAATTGACATTTCATTGGATATAACTAATTTAATATTATAATTATATTAAATCTAAATCATTCAAAGTTCTTCGATTTATTTTGTGACATAGTTAAACTGTATAGAACCTTTTAAACTGCTACATATTCAATTAATTGTTTAAGTCACTTTGTGAATACTACTCCACAGTCTGGACACTGTATTATAAACTTTGTACTAATTTAATTCAAAATATTGAATGAAAATTGGTGTGCAAAATAGCTTTGAAATCCATCATAACAGAATTCTCTATGGCTATCATGAAACATACTTTTACAAAATCTTCCCTCTACCTAATCTTCATAAAATCCATAGTGTAATATTCCTTTTCAAATTAGTGAATACTATTATTAATGATGAACTCCTATCAGATGCTGTGGACAAAATAATGCTTACTTCTCTCCTGTTCTAAGAGATTCCAATAGCTGTAGCAATGTAGATCTATTCTATACCTCAAAATCCACTCTCAAAAATTTGTTATTAGAACTGCATGAATAATATCCATGGTTTCATTGATGTTGAAAATATGAAAACTTGGGAGTGAGAAACTAGTGAGGTAAACTGTGAGACATGTCAATTAATTAAAAATATTATTGAAATGATTGTTTCAGAAGTAATTGTAGACAAATTTAAAATTTAATTTACTCATCTTTATCTGAGTATTTTTTGGCTTAAGTTTTTCTCTTTTCTTATAAGCTTTTCAAAGGGGCTAATTTCCCATAGAGAAAACATTATTGTTTTTATAGACATCATGGTGTGTTCCTCAATTGCATTGGGGTTATCCTCATAGTAAGAGGGCTCTTCTGGAATAGCTGGTAACCTGAGTGCCTCATCTTTTGTGGTTATTCAATTCAATTTGGCCAATTTACCTTGCTAGCTCAAGAGATAACTTGTGCATAGAATTTATGTATGTACTTAGATTCCATGGATATGATTCCTCATGAGAGAAATTATACCAATGCCTGTGCAAAATTCTTATTTGCATTAGATATCCAATCTTGGAGAGAGAGTATCAATGAGAGCTAAGTATATTCTACAGAATCGTGCTAGGTGGGTAAACATAGGATCCCTTTTAAAATAAGAAAGTTACTTTTTAGTACTTAACACTTCTTCTACCTGATAGTGCCTCCACAATTTATATGCTCTGCTTTCTTGTAAAATGAAGATTTTTTTTTATTTTGAACAAATTATTTGCTTTTGTAAGTAAAACTTGAATACATTGCAGTATACTCAAAGCAAAGTTCTGGCCAAACTGTTATTTTTTATTTCATTTGAGGTCAACCCAAGCAGCAATTAGCATTTTATGGATATCTGACAAATTTCCTAAGGACCCACCAAACAATGTAGCCGCAATGTCCAATTGTGAAAATGGAGGTCTCTATTTCAACATCTCTTAGATATCTTCACAGCATTTAATGATAAGATAATGGGTATGCTACAAGTAGGATATCTATGTAACGTTTTCAAAATATCCATTGTGTAATAACATCGTGTTTTGGATATATGTATCAACCTTATTTTGATATCCGATGGATGTTGTCTGTTGCTTGGGAAGGGTAATTGCCTTGGTGTCATAGGCTAGTCTTTACCCTTTTTCCAGAAGCAGTCTGAGGTGATTGGGGGCCCTCGGCTGGGGCTCGTATTGGGGCCCCCTTACCCTGGGGGACTCAGGGGTCCTCCTCCAGAAAAGTTTTATGAAATTGCATGCCCGGAAATCCGGAAATGGATTTTGATGCTATCCTAGCACTTAAAAGCCAGATAAAAGTTTTAAAAAAATATCAATTTCTTAAAAAAATATGATGAAAAGTGAAAACTTCACAGCTTATAAAATTTAATAATGCATGACGGGTCTATTATCTATTATTCAGTGTATGTTTTACTTGAAACTGCACTGAAATCTAAAAAAAAAACTATAAAATAACCTTTTCGAATAACCCTTTCAAAAAGCATCAAGTTCTCTTTTACCATCTGGCAACTTTATTTTATATTTTTATATAATCTTACTAAACAAAGGATGTGCTAAATGATGCAACCAATGAAAACATAGAATTTTAAAACTAAAATAAACTTTGGTCCAAGTACTCTTTAGTCTTTTTGTTAGACTTTTCATACAGGGCTTCACAATGGATACGAGCGTTGAGGGGGGCCCCCTAAGCTTGGGGCCCTTGGTGATCACCGATCAGCCAACCTGGCCAGACCACCCGTGCCTTTTTTGTTAGAGCAACAAAAGGGAGTGAGTTGAATATAAATGAATTAATGGAATACAGGCTCAGTAATTTAAAGGGCAAATAAGAATTAAACCTGGCAGTAAAGGGCAACTGTTGAAAATTTAAATCCGGCGGCTGAAGGTTAATGAGTTTCTCCAGAATTTAATTTTACTGTATTAAAGTAGATTTTGAATCTGTCTTATTGCTCTGGTTTGTATTTATGCATATTTGCTCTTGGGGTTGTTCACTAAGACCTGAAATCAAAATTCATGAGAAGAATTTGGGAGTGATTTGGTGTGTGGAAGGGAAAGATGATGGAAAAAAATCTCCCTCTTCTAACCTTTCTTTCAAGTTTGAAATAAAACACTCCAAAGTTGCTATTCACTTTCCATGAGTTGGTGGCATAACTCGAATTCTCGTTCATTTACTCTTTCTGGGAGCATCTTTCACTGCGGAAGGATGTTTCTTGCAAGAGTGCAACGACAAAGTGTGTGAGGCCCATGCAGAAGGCCAGCGAGCATCTGAAAATTGGTGACATGCTCAATGTGAGTTAATGACACCAGGCCTCAGTGGTGGAGTGGTAACGTTCCTGATTTCCTACCTAGAGGTCACAGACTCGAATCCCACCTTGGTGGAGTTACCACCATGCAGGGCATGGATGTATGTGATTGTCAAACAAGTTCATAGTAAGAGAGGACTATCTAGTCTTAAAAATTTGCTAGTAATAAAAACGACATTATTATTATTAGCTTATCTATGAAATGATCAAAGCCATCAATTTTTGATTGCTGTAAGCTGAAGTAGGCAATGGATCACTGAATGAAACAATTAGGGTCTATTCGTTTTGGAAACTTGACCGGCAATAAAATATAAATGATGAATGAGCCCTATGAGAACTGAAAACATCAGCCTAAGACCTTTTCTCCAGCCAGCATGTTGAGACATAGTTGTTACTGGTCAGCGAAATCAAGATAATCAGGGAAAAGTCACAGGGTTTGAAATGAGTCTGTATAAAGTCATGGAATCTCATGCCTGGTATGAGAGAAAAATAATATCATGACATGTGAAGATCATAAGAACCGCCACAGTGCCTGCTTGTGTCTTTCACCTAGAAAAGAGGAATTTGCCCTTGGAAATTTATTGGAAAGTTCTTTTTTTTTGACAGCAATAAAGTTGGCAATTAAAAATCGCTTTTTGTTCTTAGTATTCATTGTAAAGACTTTATGTTTGATATTGAAGTTTGACACCTTATTTTGACTTTTATTGGACTGAAATTAAGTTAACTGTTGAATTTTTTGTGTCTTTTCATAATGAAGGAATACTTTTAAAAAATAATTAAAACAAATTTTTAGAATTTTGTATTTTCATTGAGTGTGACTTTTCAAAAATTAATTCAATGATGAAAGGAAAATATGAAAAAGTGTAGAAGGTGAGGATTTTTGTCTGCCGTATATCAGGAAATTTGAATTGAGGAATCTGGTAACAATGATGTGAGACAATCTTTGCTGCTTCATTCAATGATATCTACTTCAGGCATGAAGGAATACCTGTTACTTATTGCTATTCCTATGAAATCTTATTTTTGATTGTTCTAGAAAAAAATATGTTGTAAAGATGTTCCTTTTTGTCATGTTAACTCCACCTATTTCACGTTTTAAAATCACCTATTTTCTGCTGGTATCTGTGTTGACCAAGGGGTAATTTTGACTCAGGCTGGTTGTGGTAAATCAGAAACTGAAGGCTAGGTTTTTTAAAGAAGTTAGTGGTATTAATTTTATTGATTAGTATCCTGGGATGTAGTGTAGGTCTTTAAAAATTAGATGCAAAATTTTTGGCCAATGTTTCGGCATATTTTTGTACCTCCTCCAGGGCTTTTTTGCAATGAATCTGATTTGATTATAAAAAGTTGAGGTAAAGAGAAAGAAAAAAAGCTGAATAAATAGTACTAGTAAATATTGCATCTTTTGCTGTTTACTCTTCGCTGATGCTAAAACAATTTTGCTATCAGGCCATGTCACATTGACTCACATCAATTATTCTTTAGAATTTGAAAAAACAGGTCTACTCAAGCTGAGTCCTCCTATGTATCTTAAACAAAGTAAGGACCACAGGCACAGAGAATGCAAGCTTATGATAATAAATTCATAAGTACAGGGTCTATTTGCTCCTAGGTAGTTTGAGAGATTAGGCTGTTATTGAGGAAAAAAAACTTTTTGTCATCCTTTTCAGAGGCGTTTGTTATTAGCCTGGAACTTTATGCAATGTGCTGTAAAAATATGTATGTAGTTGTTGCATACCTCTTTAGGATACATGTATACCACTGGTCATGATGCACAGTTTTCTTTTCTTTCTGGTGACTCTCCAGTCTCCACCAATTTTATCGATCACAGAAAGGTTTGGATTGTTTAAATATGGCTTGATAATGCATTTTCTTGGGCTTGTGAGACTAAAATTGGGCAAATAAATACTTTGTCTCTGATACATCCCAGATAGCACAAAGTAAGAGAGTTTACCGTTTCTTATGGTTTTCTTACGGAAAAAATTGATAAGCAGCTTATCGTAAGCTAAGGGACTTCTATAAGGCAAGGGTAAGATGTTTGGGAAGATTAGGTAAGGAATGCCGTCAAATATCCTCAGGCAACGTAAGTCGCTTCTGTTGGAGTGCCAAAGGCGGCTGAACAGCGTACTAAACATGCTACGCGGCTCATCTCGACATGAATTTAAAGGCTATCGGTGAAATTAAGCGAGTTTTTATAAGGGCTTAACAACTGATAACAGATTTTTCCGTAAATAGAAATAAATTAATAACTGCAAGCGACCGGCTAGTAAAGATATAAAGCATAATACAAGTTCTCTATCCATGCGGCGGAAGGAAAAAAAATATCATTGGGGTGAACCGAACGTGCGACCCAAGTATCCGAAGTCCTGTACACTAATCATTACACCACGGCTGCTGTTAAAAATATGAGGCGTAGTTACCAATTAAATATCCAATTATGTAAAAAAACTTGTTTGGCATGTGCATGAAAAACTGAAATTATTCAAGGTCCGTACATTTTAACATTTATGAATTTTAAATTATGGCTTGATAACCCGATGACTACAATACGTACATTAGATGTTCCTTCCGGCATTTTTATATTATTCTACGTCGCTATTCTTGTGAAATTGTGTGTTTTTCTTACGACCTTCGTTTCGCCATCAGTTCATAAATGTGAATGATTTTCAAATTATGGCGGTATGATGTTATTTCTCCTCATAATTTAGAAGCGCCAATAATAAAAACTTTATTTTAATACATAAAGGCCTTAATAAACACTCTGAAACGATGGGATAATAACAGCATCTACAGAAGTGCTGAAAGTTTGGCATCCATTTTGCCATTGCTCTGGATGTTTGTCGGCCTGGCCGTAAGAAACCCATAACAAGCTTACTTGAGAAGCGACTTCCTTATTTCTTCCTTTCACCGTATCTCAATGACTTATGATGTGCTAGCTGGGATACCATGTACATTTTAATTTTTCAACGTATTTTCTTATATGCCTCATGCCATCGTGTAAGATTTGCACCTTGTTTTTTGGGCAATGGATTTTGGAAAGTAATAATTTTGAAAAATATATGCACAATAAAATGTGTAACATTAACGTGACAATAGGGTGGTTTCCTATTATTTTTTAATTGCCTAAATCGAAAGATTATTACTTCTGGGGTACGCATTTCACGCTCGTAGATTTTCCAATGACAATATCTATTTTTCGTGATTAAACGAAAAGTGAAAATTTTCAAGTGCGGGAAAACACGACGGCTAAGTAGGAATGATGGGAAAACTCTTGTGTGACGTCGTTCTGCTTCCCGCTGCCACCCTGTGAGGTGACCCTGAGGCAAGGCTTGAGCGCTGATACGACGCAGGCTGCTAGCAGGTAGCAGAGTAACCTGCTAGCAGGTAGCGCTTGGCTTAAAAATGGATTATTGCTACCTTATCAAATGAAGGAAACTTTCCGACCTAAGACAATTTTAATAAGTGATTATTAAGAGATGTTTCCCTGAGCTCTGTGACTCATGCATGCATTGGTAATCTCAGACGATGTAAAACTCCTATCCTCTCGTGTAGAAACTAGGTTCCTGTGATGTCACGTGGAGTGGAATTGCATGGGCGCCAATCTGGCCTTTTTCAAATGAGGTTAAAATTGACTATTGCCATTCGTCTAAACTGGGATTTCTAAAACCAAATAATTTGTATATTATGAAAACCCTAATGGTGGGTAACGAATCGCAATCAATGTCTTTCGTTTTCTTTGAAGAAGGAAACTACCCTATTGAGCCCTCCTCTGGGACAGGCAGGGAAAGGTTACAGAGTCAAAGTAACTGTTAGGCTGGAGCTTATTGATTGCATTGCCATTATGTTCCTTCCTATGGATACTATTAAAAATTTAAATATGTGGGTGACCCACACACTTCCGTGTTTGCTTTATGCTAATTCTCTATGCTAAAAACCATTTGCTTTAAATAAATACTTTGGTGACTCATTTGAAAATCATTTAGCAAGCTTAGCTTAGTTTACGAGATGTTGTTCGTGGTTATCTCGGACCATAATGACCAATATTTGGTGAATTTTTGCAGCTAACATTATTTTTACATTTTTCACCCACCATTTGATGTAACACTTAAATGTATACAGTGGAAGCTAGATTTAATGGGTGCTCATAATCCTCAGAAAATCATTTGGTATATCTGGTGTGTATTATATCGGGAGGTGAAGATGAAGCCCTTCAATTCTGATTATTAACTTTGCAAAGAAAATAATGCAAATAATTATTCGTGCTTCTTTCCAAAAACCATGCTTCCATGGCTCCATGTTGATCTGTGTGTAGTGACGTGTTCAGGAATTTGGGATTGTTCAGATGCATCAAATCGCTGTGCTACAACTGAAACCATATTCCATACCCAGCGTCAAACAATAGGGTGGTTTCCTATTATTTTTTTATTGCCTAAATCGAAAGATTATTACTCCTGGAGTACGTATTTCACGCTTTTAGATTTTTAAATGACGATATCTATTTTTCGCGATTAAATGAAAAGTGAAAATTTTCAAGCATGTGAAAACGCGACAGCTAAGTATGAATGCTGGGATAAGCCCATGTGACGTCATTCTGGTTCCCGCTGCCGCAAGTGAGGTGACCTTGGGGCGAGGCTCTGAGCGCTGATACGACGCAGGATGCTAGCAGGTAGCAGAGTACCCTGCTAGCTGGTAGCGCTTGGCTTAAATAAGGATTATTAATACCTTATCAAACGAAGAAACTAGGTCCCTGTGACGTCACATGGAGTGACATCACATGGGCGCCAATCTGGCCTTTTTCAAATGAGGATAAAATTGACCATTGCCATTCGTCTAAACCGGTATTTCTAAAACCAAATAATTTGTATATTATGAATACACTAATGGTGGGTAACGAATCGCAATCAATGCCTTTCGTTTTCTTTGATGAAGGAAACTACCCTATTGCATTGCACGAAGTTACACGAGGGGCAGTGATAGTTGGACATGGTTCTGTAAGCATACAGCCTAATTAAATGCAATCCACGACATTGGGAAATAATTAACATAGAACCTCACCACACAGCCTCGGTGAGCTCTTGACACTGTCCCCAATCTACGAAGGGTGGCACAGACTGAATCTTCCTCACACAGCAAGCCAAGTTTGCCGTAACATTGCAGATCATTAATAAGCTCTGTGCCTGCTATGCGGGTTGTCATTCAGTTGAGTTCTGCTTAGCGATTTTATCGTTGCTGGTACGTGTGTTGTATTCGTGATGCTTAGACGTTTATTGACTGGAAAAATAAATATTGTGTACCTCATGTTATAGTTATTATTCCCGCTGTCGCTGTTAAAATGAATGTCCCCCCCACCCCGATTACTTTCTAGTTAAATAGTTATGAACTAATCGGAAGAGATTTACTTTGTATTAACAAGTGCATAGCGTGGGAGGGACTTCTCGACCTAGCTATATCCATAGTGTGTCAAGTGTTTATCATAGGCCTTGTGACAGTACACTGCCAATCAATCAATATAATGCAATTCTTGCTAAATCCCGTAGTCATTAAAACGAGCTTCCACTGTAATTATCTTTGCGTAGATAGGATAGCTAAATGTTGTATATTAATCATATAATGTAAATACTCAAGGAAATGCATTGGATGTGTGGTGAAAGCACATCGTGTGAGTGTTGTATTAAATAACATGCTCTCAGTATATTATTAAGCCTAGTACCTCTATCTTCATGGTGCCTACTACTGTCAGCTTGAGGAGAGGTGTAGATGGGAGAAGGTCCTTCTATTCCATCTGGGAATTCCAAATCGTGATCAACATTTACAAATGATGGATTCAGACCCTCTGGTATATCACTGTTGTTAACCTTTAACACCCCTTTGCTTCCTAAGAAATGGAATGGGGATTACTTATGGTAAAAAAATAAACATTCAACTTGCTACATATTGACTAAAATGCATGCTCTCATATACTTACATGCATATGCTTTTTCTGGTTCGACCTCGAAGAAGCCACCCTGAACAATACTTCTAAATTGCACTTTGTTTGTTTATTAAGTTTGATACAGTTTTGAAGAGAGCCTACGATTTTCTTTCAGACTTAGTTCATGCCTTCATTGCAAGAGTATCTCTGTGCAAATACCCATTATTTGTTCGTATCAAATAGACTTTTATTGCACTTGATAAGTTTTTCACTGTAAAATTCTCATGCCAGACATGCAATTCATAAGTAAGACATTCAAAATCTACAATTGCAGTGCATCAGGATCATGCCGTGCCATTATTGAAAAAAGACGATGCCAGTCGTTGATGGAAAAAGTAACTATGATCCTTTTGTTCAGAGGTGAAGAGATTATTGACTGGAATTTTTATTTCAATTTAATAATTTTGTCTTGAGTAATAACTGGCCTGGGGATGAATTATTGTCATCCAAGACGATTAATTTGCTATACTTTCAAGATTTGTGAGAATATACTCCCATGACACTCAGCCAAAATTGATCATACAATATACAGTCAGATAAGGGAGAGAAAATGTACATAATTTTCCTTGATACATAATTAAAGTGATGTAGCCATAGACATAGCCAGGGAGGAACAGGTGGGTAACCTGTCTGCACCTTACAAAATGTCTATGAATGTCATTATATGTCTGTTGGATTGGGCAAATAATGATTTTAGGTGGTTGTCCTTCCCCCTTTTCCTTCATATAATGGCCTAGTCTAAATCCTGGCTATGTCCATGAATTTATGTGTAATCGTTGTTTGGATTCAATGAATGTTTTAATGACTTTTATTAAAAGCAAATCTTCATCCACAGTTAAGCATTACAATAATTATTCTGGACAGATGGAAAGCGCAACTATTATTGACATATTTTCATCATTCAATTCATTTAATGCAGTTAGAGATAAAATCATGCGAATAGCAAAAAATTCTCAGGCAGCTACAGTAGCATTCAGCTGTTTGTCATCCTCAGATATACCTTCCTTGGCTTGATCATCACTAGCAAGAAGTTCAGCTGGAACTTTTATCACTTCATCTACCCTCTCAACCTCAGCTATTGCAACCAAAGGAACAGGGAGTTTCTCCGTAGCACATTCAGTTCGGAAAACATAATCCTGGAAAAAATATATAAGTATGTTTTAATTTGATGAAAGAATTAGTATAACGTGTAGATGTTAAAAGTTTTCTTATAATAACTATGTACTTACTGTGGAAATGGATAATTCTTGCTGATAATAGTCATACACTTTGACAGTAGCTGGTTTGGCATTTTCTACTTGTGTGTCTTGTTGAACCAAGAAATCAATACAAACTCTTGTGGAAGATAGCTGATCGAAGTACAAATTTATTTGGTTATTATTTTCTTCCCAGCGTTTCAAATCTGAAAAGCAAATGATTTAATGAAAGGAAAACAATGAAGCAAAAATGAAACGATTTGATTTGAGAATTCAGTTATCAAATCTTAACTAATAATTTTCAGATGACAATGCAGATACACTGGGGATTAATAATAATAATAATATTTATTTATCACTGTTGGCAAAATACAATGCATGGCTGCGTCAAGATTTGCATACAAAAAAAGATGTAATATAAAAGTACAAAAGACATTAGGAGATGCATATACCATATGTATATATATGTATACAATAAAAATACAAAAAAGGGAAAACCATACAAAAACACATTTCAATATCATATGTCTTTATGAGAGTCTTCAAGGTATTCAGAGACACTGTAACAGCACTTTCTGATTAGGAGATTTTTAACCCTCCATTGAAACACAGCAGGTGAAGAGACGGATTTAATTTCCTCAGGGATGTGATTAAAAATTGCAGAGGCAGAGTGGTAGGGGCCTTTCAGGCAGAGAGAACTTGAGTATTGCTGAGTGCGTATATTATTTCTAGAGC
This sequence comes from Ischnura elegans, assembly GCF_921293095.1. Taxonomy (NCBI): domain Eukaryota; kingdom Metazoa; phylum Arthropoda; class Insecta; order Odonata; family Coenagrionidae; genus Ischnura; species Ischnura elegans. The sequence goes on along the minus strand of NC_060254.1, from coordinate 62,536,965 downwards.
GGGTAGAGTAATTGTGGCAAGAGGCATTTGCAGGAAATTTGTCCCGGTTGGAGTGTATGAAGCAGGGAGGAGATGAGATTGCAACTTGGAGTGGTTTATTACCATTATAGGAGCCCTGAAACATGATGCCGAACCAGGAATTTTGGAACCCTGTACAGTTGTTGCATAAGTAACCCCATATGTTTCAGTTAACCCAGTCTGAGATCTGAGTCCACCTTGGAAGAAGATAGCTTGTCGGTGTAACTGGTAGTGTACATGACTGGCAATCAGGGAATCTGGGTTCAAATCCCTGCTAAACCAAATAATTTTCATGGCAAAATTTCAACGTTGGTATGAAAGAGGGTGTGTGAGGGTTACTAATCTCAAGTATTTATTAGCTGAGACTGAATTGATGGCCTATATAGACAGTGAAACCAAGGAATTGAATTGAATTTAATACTCCAAGCTTGAATGTACACTTTTTTTTTTTAACAGGACAACACAAATGGAGCTTTAGGTAGCTCCAATGGTTAATGAACCAGCATGGGAGCTACCATCTTAAAAAATTAATTTCACGGCAGACCAGAAACAAAAAGAAAGTATATATAATTTTTTTGAAACATTATCACTATGAAACATGTATGTGATACAATAAGCAAGAATAAAGTATAATATGTGGACAGAACAAAAATTAATTTCTTTTTTTCCTCCTTTCACAAAAATATAAAAATAATTGGAACACAAACACACGACGTTGATGCAGTGGTGGCCAGGGGGTTGAAATGATTGCCAAAAACACTCAGAAAAATTTTTTCTTGACCTGGAACAGAACCACATACCTCAGTGGCTCTGAGCATCTGCCCTAACATGCTATGTCAAACTCAGGCATTCAAATCTTGCAACTCAAGCCTTAAATTTGTAGTGTTCTCTTACAGGTTTGTAGCTGGTGTCTTAAAAACTCCCATCACATGTCTTTTGAGGTGGTTTGAAGGGTTGTATGTAATTCAAACAGTGTTGATACCAATGAGAATTTATGGACTTTTGCATGGTCATGTATCACATGCTCGAAATCCTTTATCATTGTAGTATCCCAGGCGGTATGATTGTTGTTATCATTGGTGTGGTTCCACTTTAATTCTTACTTACAATAGGGCCTAGTAGTCATAAGGCCATTTTACACAGGGCACATACTTGCACAATCTCACGTGTGTACAAAGGCGCAGTTAAAATTGTGTCGTGTAAAGAATTGCTGGAACACATGCGAGAATGCGTGGACGTGAGATGGCAATATAGCCCTTGTTCTAATTTCGTTCATGCATTCGTGCAATTTCATGCCATTTTAGAAATTAATGCTGTTCTAACCTGCGCAATTCCATGCCCCGTGTAAAACGGTCTATAGACCAATTTATGTACTTATTTCTCTTTGTAATGTTTGCATTGCAATCTTCATTTTTATATCAACATTTCCTTGTCATTCTGGAGGGAAAAAAGCTTCCCATTGTACTATAACAACAAAACTTTTGAATCTTGTGGAAATATCATTTGATTCAGTCAAGAATGGTTTAAAAAAATTCTAAGATTAATCCTGGAAATTTGCGCTCACTATCATCCTCAGCCAATGAGCAAGGCCAAGTAATCTGTGAAGCAAGCTTTACGAGAAGATGTGCAATGTTTATTGCACTGTTAATCCAAATATATTTTTATTATTTCAGGGGCCATTCTCTGTGAAGGAGCCTAACCAGAGCTGGGGCTAGTTCTTCTCCAAAAATTTGTTCAATTGGTAAGTGAGCTTGATATCTCTTTATATCTGTATAGTTATTATGTGATACTAGATGCTATAAGGGTCTCTATCTTGGCTTTCAAGTTGCTATATAAGGAGACTATACTCAGTAGAAATGAAACTTATTATAGGCATTTCAACTGCATGTCTGAGTCACACTGCTTGATTCAGAGATGGGTGAAAATGTAGTTAAGACTTCTTAAGTATTGATCAGAGGATAATCCTATGATTCCAAGTGTAGAAAGTTATCGTTTACATGCCTGCTCAAGTTGAAATTAATGAATTTTGAAAATATTGAGCAAATAATCCCTTTCAATCAAATTTCCATCATCTCTCATCTTTCTTGAAGGCTCTTGGATTGTCCTAATGGTAAACGAGCAGCCGTTTAATTTTCAAATCGCCACTTGCATTTGCACAAAACAACAATGTGAGATGGTCTTTCGTTGGCTTGTGGCCCGGCAATTTCTCATCTGCTGTAATATAAGTTCGTCTTGGCACGTTCTTCCGAAAGAGACCCGTCTCATCACAATTAAAAACCTACTGAGACAGATAACCCTCAGAATTCACAAAGTTCTTGAATATGCCAATGAAGTTCTCAATTGCCTTAATGCCTGAGCTTGCTGCTTCTCCATGCCTCATAACGCTGTGGATACCGGTTCTTTTCTTAAACTTTTCGAACCACACATGGCTTGCCTAGAATACTTGTTCTTCATCCGTTGATGATCCTGGTGTCTTCTTAATGAAGTCTGCAAAAAGTAATTGCACCTTCTCACATACTATGTTTTCTCTGCATTTCTCCAGGGTTTTCTTCCGCGTCAGGTTGTTGGTTGATTGACAACAGTTTCGCTGGCTGTCCTGCCAGCGTCTTCAGGTCGAAGGGTCGCGGGGTCGACCTTCGACCTGAAGACGCTGGCAGGACAGCCAGCGAAACTGTTGTCAATCAACCAACAACCTGACGCGGAAGAAAACCCTGGAGAAATGCAGAGATCAGACCATCGCCGCGGAAACCTACGCTCTAATACTATGTTTTCGTTAATAGTTTCGCACTGCAGTTGCTTCTCTTTGATCCATATGAGAAGCAATCTTTCAGCATTGTCGAGAATACTTGGCCTTTGCATAGAAATTCTTGTGACACCCTTTGAAGCATCAATCTCATTAATCTTATCCTTGTTTTTGAGGATAGTGCAAATCGTAGATGTAGACTGATTTTGTGTGTGTGTGTGCTTGGTCAGCCACACTCACACCTCGATCCCACTTCTCAATGATTTGACATTTGACTTCTACTGTGAATTTTTTTCTTGCACCTTTCTTCCTCTGGTATTTTCTTTGGGGATAAACGTGTAAGGCCTCAGGTACGATACGAGCGGCGGGCGGCGAGTGGCAAGCGGCGAGCTGCAACCTGAGCGGCACGTGAGCGGCAGCGGTGGCTACAATACGAGCGGCAATTTTCTAACCGCTCAGGTTTCTCACATTTTCTAACTTCAGTCTTCCTTTGTTTGGCCGTATTCTCACTCCTTTGATGTTTCTCCGCTTACATTTTCAACTACTCTAAAGGATGAATCTACTGAGCGGCGAGCGGCAGTGGAAAAGAAATCGGTCTGGACTTGGAACCATGAGCGGCACTGGGCGGCGCCGCTCACTGTCACTCGCCGCTCAAATATATTGTACCCACCCTCAATGGATTTACACGCAACTAAATGAGGCCCGATTTCAGAGCGGCGCCGCTCACGCCGCTTGCCGCTCGTATCGTACCCGGGGCCTAAGAATATTTAAAAGTTTGCACTAAAAAATACACAATAATTTGACTGAATACAACTTTTGCAAGTGACCGTGAGATGCTAGCTGAACAAGCCCTAAACATAGACTAATAGCCAAGATGCAGGCAGGAACCTCCTTGTGACACCATGATGTCAATCCTCGTCAATTGTCCTCGTCAATCGTTCTGAGAAACATCGCTTGTTAAGGGAGTCACTTTGTTGGAGTTTGTTTGGCTCGTTATGCGAATCCCTCGTTATGCAAGGTGCTCTTTAAGCGAGGTTTGACTGTACACGTATGATACTTTTATTATTTCTAATTTTAGATTTCTGGTCTTCTAGTGTGGTTTTATTTACACACTTTTTGAAGTATAAATGAGGACAAGCACAGGATCCACTTTTTTGTGAGAGAAGTGATCTCTATTATGAATTTTATGCAGTTAGTTTTAGATTGTATGGATGTATTCTTTTTTCAGCTGAAGTTTTTCTAAAGTTAAATGGACAATGAAAGTAGGACATAATGCACTAAAAATAGGCATAGGGTTTGTGAAAATTTACTTCCTCTGCAGTGCTTATGAGTTATGACTCAAACTGTAAGCCTGAATGTTTATACTTACTAAGTGATGGGTCATCCTTAAGTTTATTCAGTGTCTCTTTAATAGGAGCAAAACCAGAAACCATATCCATTTCCATTACTGCCATGTTAGAACTTTGGTCTGTCAATTTGTACCGAGTACAGACTTCTATTGATTGAATGGTACAGTCATCTTTTTGAGGTTTGGTTTTTACTTCCAAGTCAAAGGCATCACTGCCAGTAGGCGTTTTCACATTGTACTTCAATGCTACCTGGAAATAATAAAAAAATAAAATAATTACAGAGAGTGAAAGAAGGAATGCTGACATGTTGCCTTTCTTTCAGCAGTTTGACATGTATGGCCTCCTAAAGTTAACCATTGAGTATCAAGTGAGTAATAGTAGAACTAATATTTATGCATCTGCAACAGTTCCAAATTGTAAAATTGAACTCTTTTTTGCTTGCAGTCTCAGCATTGTGTTGAGATGAGTTTTTATTTTGAAGACAAGCATATGGATAGGAAATGAATGTGAAGGGTGAGCTCAATGAGTGTGTCAAAATTTTATTATTTACCAAATGATATATACCCGAATATATGAGGTATGGTATTTGGAGGAGGCATCCAAAATCTGAGGTCATTTGCACCATGAGGGAAGGGTATGGAAGGAAGGGTGGAGAGTAGCCTGGCGTCAGCATTAATGTGCTCTTAATGAAAGGCACCAAGGGGACCACGCATTAATGTCTCATCTGACAGATGGAGTGTTGCGCTTGCAGTGCCCTCCGCACAATATTCAAGTAGGGATTGGGCAGTCTCTGAAAATTCTCTGCCATGTGCCGGTATTTGAATATGAGCCCACAGGGTAGGAAAGCCAACACTTTAGCCACTACACCAGCCTGATCCCCTAATATATGAATCTATCATGACTCCATTCCACGACATGAACTCGCAAACCATTGAATTGACTTCAACACATTTTCTTTTCTTGGTTTTCTAATTATATGTATTTGTATTTTCAATAATTGAGACTTTTTTCATGAACTAAATGATAGGCAAGCTGGATGTGTGGAGGAGAGTTCTACTTCTCACTCGTACATGGATATGAGTTCATCAAATGGATGTCCTTTGACTTTCCTAATCAGTAAATAGGATTTAGCATAGCAACTGATATAGAAAGCTTTGAATTACTCAAGGGAAGAAGTTATATGGTGCTTTTTACTTTTGCCAAAGGTTGAGCAAATCACAAAATCAGTTCCTTGGTGGTGTAGTCACAGGCATTGAAAAGGAACAATTTTGTATGAAGAAAAATTGATTTAAAAAGTATCTGCTATCAAGGATAGATAATATTTGCTCTGAACAACATCATTTCATCCTATTTTCATTAAAACAGTGTAAAAAATGATTACTTTCTGACTTTCACCCTGAATTAGGCTAAAAAAAACTCATTCACTCCGAATTTCCTTTTGAAATCCTCTTTCAAAATTGTTGTTCAATTCGGCACGGATTAAAGACTTTCTATTGAGATAAAATTTCATACTTGAGTTTATATGATCAAAAAGAGAAAATAAGGAGGGGAGAGCCAAAATTTTCGTGAAAAAAAGTTTTTTTACCCAAAAAGGGACACCTTAGTGTCCGTGCAGGCATGGAAAAAGCTCCACTCAATGCTTGGCATGCACGTTAGGACGCATGAATACTCTAGATTTGGAATTAAATCCAGCTCTTGAAGTGCATTAAAATCTGGAGGCTAAAGATTAAAAAAGTTATGTACTCACCTGTACAACTACACAACCTTCACCAGCAATGGTAACATCCACTCCTGTTGGAAGAACTGGTATTTCACTTCGATGTAACAATAAGCGGTTTACATCATCAATAGAAAATGAAGTAGCATAATCAATTGCTTTAACTGACACATCAAGACTGGTGTTTTTCCCATTTCCATTATTCATGAATATTGTAGCATATTTTGAGAGAGCTTCCAAAGCTACAACTGTGTCCTGACGGTTAAAAAAAAAAAATGATTTCATTAGCATCGTGATATAGCCTACATGTGTGTACTATAAATAACCTTATTAAGCTAAAAATAGACTAAAAGTTGTAACGTTTTATTTAATTTCCACTTCTCTTACTTAACAAATGATTTTTATAACACTTTATAAAGAAATTTTACAATTTAAAACTCGTGAGCATAAACAACATCAACAAGCCGCCATGACTATTACAATCCCATTTGTACTATCCGTACTACCACTCACTGAACCACTGCCATGAACTGCACCAGTGGGGATCTTGAGTTCTGCCGTATCCCTTTTCCTCCGGTCTCTTTCTCTCTCGTAGGCACCTGCTTTTTCTCTGCGTCCTCTTCTTCTTTCTGCCGATCTTGAATTCTGTCGTATTTCTTCCTCCGGTCTCTCAATACACCACTACTTTAATTTATCTCCCAATCTTTTACAACACGTCTATCTCTTCCTTCTCTCCATACACGACTCCCCGTTTTCCTTTTTGCGTCCCTCACTACCATTATTGCCTCCCATTATTGCTTCCTCACTACTATTGTTAATTTTAATTCATTTAAATAAACAACATGGCAGCTTGTTTACAAAGTATATCAGAAGTATAATTGTGGTCGGTGATATTTAGCCCTTCATGAGCACAACTGCAGTGTATGGGTATGCGTATGCAGAATTGCACAACAGTATAGTATTGATCTAATTACCTCGCTGTGAGCCATTTCAACAAATTGAAGTTATGTTCCAGATTATGGTTGTGTGAAAATACCACTTTCATGTTATAAAAGTGAGCCATTTGCGTGGTACATTTACAATGATATATGTCAATTACTAAGGGCATAAGTATCTCTTTGGACATTTCAATTTTTTTCATTCAACAGTGTTAATTTTAATGAATTCCCCTGCCTGGCAGAGTGATTATTGCTATCCCATGATATCATTTTGATTTATTTTATGAACCATAAATACTCAGAGTTTCCGAAATAGACTTTTGATCCTTTATGAAGTACGAAGTAAAAATTCATTTTATGTGATATGGCCCTCATTTTCATTTCATCAAAAAAATTATATTTCAAAATGCATGACTTTTTTCCTCAATATCTTTTTGAAGAGTATGTACTAAGTATTAATACAAATTCTTTTGCTGTACATATATTACCTGGGTTGATACAAATCCTCCACGAGCATTTCTTTGCTGTGAAATCCATCTTACTGCCTTGAAAGCATGTATGAGGTTATCTGTTCCACCAAGTTTTACCAAAGACAACACAGCATAAGCTGTTATTTCAATATCCATTCCCTTGGACTTGGCTCCTGAAAAAAATGGAGCCATGGATAAAGACACAAACAAAAACTTGAACGTGCATGACCCTTGAAGATATCAGTTATGATTAACAGTATTAAATATGGTAATGTCATCTCAGTACATAATTTCACATATTCCTTTCCTTTTGCTTCTTTTGATGAGGTTATGCTAAAATAAAGAAAACTAGTTTTAAAAGCATATTTTTGATGTCACTTCATTAGAACCTGTACATGCATGCGACTTCAAAGAAACAATCAAAAATGTTGCGTAAAGTAACATTATCTGCTCGACGTATCACTCCTTCTACTGGGAGCGTTTTCAAGGGAATGGGAGCAATTCATTGTTGACCTGATTTGGGTTAACGAAACCTATATAAGCTCGGAACGAGAACGGTTTCCCTCCCATTCTCTTGAAAATGCTCTCAGTAGGAGAAGTGAACTGTCAAGCAGATAATGTTACCTACGCAGCATTCCCCTAAAGCAACCACCAACATTAATATAAGAAGCTGTGTAAATCTTCATACAAAAACAATGAAAAAACTTTCAAAAGAACAATGAAAAAAACTCTTGAAAAAGAATGATGGAGATGGGCTGAATATTAGAGCATTGATGGTAGAAATTCAAGTCTATGAATATCTAACATATTTTAGCCTTCTTCATTTCAATTTGTAAACCAATCTAACTGTTAAATGATATTTTTATAAATTATTTCCATTACTGGAGTAATCAGGCAAAACATGAACAGAAATTTTAAACTGACAAGATTTTATTGGTAGTGTAAAGTGATGTACTGAATTTAACTTGCTTGTCTTAGGCAATTGCAAAGAACAAATGTACCCAGCCAGCACAGGCTGTCAGCTGTCTAATAATCTCAGGATAGTATCCAGTGATACAAGGATACACACTGGTAATGTGGGGTTAATATCCCATAGGGAGGATTCCAGTGGGGATCCAACTCTAGTGCACTGAGGATCAGTGGTGTAGCAAGAGCGGAGTCCGGACCCCTCTATTCCTCGAAATATAAAAACAAAATATTGAAAAATCATGAATTTACTGAAGTTTTCATTGAAAAATGAATTTTTTTCAATCGTGTAAAGTGTTAAAATTAGTTTAAAACTCTCTACTCAGTGTCCTGTTCTTCAAAAATTTTCCCCCTGGTTTTGGGCCTCCCCACCCGAGCAAAATTCCTGGCTACACCACTGCTGGGGATAGTGTGAAAATTGCAGTGTTGACCGCTTCCTTGTACCGTTCTTATTTATGATGAGAATAAAGTTTTTCAATTACATTTAACCCTAATACGGGCAAGGTGAGTCTCTTGGACTCATTGCATCACATTTTTGAGAATTTTATTATAAATTTTTTACTTCCTCTAATTGTATATTTCCTATAAATTAGAGTAATTCAAACTTCTTTCGGAATTAAAATAACTTAGAAATATTTTTTTTTCCCTGAATTCCCACATATCCGGGCAAGGTGAGTCTTTTTGCACGAAATGTAAAAAGTAATGTGCATTTTACAAATATTTGGTTTGAATTGTCAAAATAATGTAAAATTATCACTATGTACATGTAACGATAAATATTTGGTGTTTTATGTAGTGAAAACAGAAAGAATTAGTCAAAAGGGTCCACTGTTCTCGCTGTTTGACTATGTATGAAATTAATAAGTAATTTAAAACTTTTGTTATACAAAAAATAATCAATTTTATGTTAAATGATTCTATAGTGCACAATATGTACAAATTGATGTGAAAAGTAATATTTTTCACTGCTTAATAGTTTAAATTAAAAGTATAAGTTGAAAGAGTCCATTGGACTCACCTTGCCCGATTACGTCAGAAAAATATGTTGCCCGTATTAGGGTTAAAGTCACTTTCTACCAAAGCTTTGTTGTGATCCATCTCTAAAATTCATGTCACGTGAAAACTGGAATTGGTTACTTAGTTGTTTTTTTTTAGTTTCCATTTGCAATTGATTTTATCATTATCTAGCGAGTTATTTTTTATATCCCAAATTCTCAGTAAACTTAACAGAAAAAAATGCTTATTAAGGTACATATGTATAGTTACCTGGCTTGCTCCACCACATCATTTCCTTGTCATGAGTTGCCTTATCCAGCAAAAGTTTCAATGAATTTTGAGCTGCTTCTGTCTGGTTTGGGCCAGCCAGTGAAAGTGCATATGTTGTCAAAGCAAGGGTATATATATCTGGAGGTTCTTGTTCATCAGGAGCCAAGCAGTACAGGGCATTTGACAAAACTGAATCAGACATTTCAATGCCACTTTCTAACAGTGCTGTTGTTATATAGGCAGTAAAAGCAGCAGATGAAGATTCTCCTGAAAGGCCACCCTAAGAATATATAGAAATTATTTGTAAATGAGCGCATTTAAGTAAGTCATGTTCATAATAGCATGCATGTAATGTCAGTTCTAGGATTAACTGTAACCAATACTTTAGTGCTTCCGTGACTGGAGACTCTAAAGTACAACCTCAGCAGGAGAGATTATCTCCCCCTTTGTATAAAATTTGGAAACTTAACTTTCAAAATAGGGAGCTTACATCTAATAGTAATTTAAAAGTTAGGATTCAAGTGGTAGCTGTTGGCAAAAAAATAATTATGCCTGTTTCAAAAAGATAAGAGTAAGCATATCAAGTAAGACATTTTCTAAACTTTGGTGAATATTGATAGACCACGGAAGTGCCTTTGATGAGTCTATCTTTTCATCATAAGGAGTAAAAAAGTGCCTGCTCATCATGGACCATATGAATTGCTGACTGCAGAAAGGCATAATGTCCAAGTTGGACGATTTTTCTTTTCTTTTTCTTTAAATTGTTGTTAGGTGCAAGACTCAACATTTCCAACTAAAACGAAGCATGTCATGATAATAAAATCGAGCTAACATGTTTCCTTTCAGTAGGAAATGTTGAGCCTTGCACCTAGCAACAACTTAAAGAAAAAAAAAAGAAAAATTGTACAACTTGGACTTGCCTTTCTTCAGTTAGCGATTCAGATGTGCCCTAATCGGTCATATATGATTCATACACCAACTGAAAGAATATCCCACAAATAATGGCACAAACAAGGATTCATTCAATGAATAGGTAAATATTACTTATCTCCAATAGAGGAATAATGCCTTTTACTCACCTTAAGATCTTTATGGAAAACTTTCCCAACAAATGGGAAACAACCATTTTCCATTTGTCTCTTTACAATCCACCTTACACTTATTTTCAAATCATCTCTGTCAATAAAAATAAACTTTCTGGCTTGAGCAAAAGATTTGACAACAAAAGCTGTTAACCACATAGATCCCTCTGGATCAGACTTTCCAAATGCAGAATATGACCCATCTTCATGTCTGTAGATGAGTTCGCGTTGGTAACCTAGATTAGAGAGGAACGTTTATAATTATTGTCCTTATGGCAGGAGCTAATCTAATGAAGGAATATCTAAGTACCTTTTTCCATATTGATCAATGCCTTTGCTTTCAGGACTGGGTTAACCTGGTTAGTAGACTCAAGATAATTCAAAACATGGATGTTGGGAACAAATAAAATCATATTTTGCTCTCCACAACCCATTGGTAACTGCACAAGCCCATCAAGATTCTGAAATGTAAAAATATAGAAATGAACGGAACACCACAGTGCTTAACTCCTATGTACAGCTTCACCCAAGAGTAATAAGTGATAATTATTTCCATCGGTCAAAGGGTAATCTGGTATTCTGAGATTGTCATAAATGCTGGATGTTGGTAGACTCCATATCACAGGATGGGAAATGCGCAAAGGTCCAACTGCTGTCATAAAACTAAATCTGACTCAAAATTATTCTTGAGCCCTGAGAGGCTCGCCATTCTCACACTACCCATGTGCTTCCAAGTCATGGTGAATGACCAGGGACGCCGACTTACACAAAATATTGGGGGGGCCCAAACCGGGGATCTTTCTCCGGGAAATTTTATAAGTAGTGAGTTTTAAGTTTTTTAAGCATTTTAGTAGAGTCATATGATCAACATTAGAACACTGAGAACTCCAATCTCGATATCTGGACACTCCGGGGAAAATCGACAAGCCTGACACTTTTTTCCTCACACCCATAACGAATTATTGAGGGGGCTCGGGCCCCCTCAAGCCCCATGGAGTCGGCGCCACTGTGAATGACCCAGAAAAGGCTAGATGAGGCAGGAAAAATGAGAGAAGGCGATTCAATGCTTAAGAAAAATTATCATTGGTGGTGATCTGATTTGAGAGGAATCAGCTTATAATGGCAACTTGCCTTACTTTATGTGTCGCTTCACCAAATATACAAATTGATTATAGTCAATTTATTTTTCACTAACTTGAATATCCATGTCTCTGAAGAAGAGAAAGAGACGTATGGGCAAAAATGTCCACGTCCATTGCTTTAGCTTCACCTCTGATCATTTCTATTTTCAATTTCATAAAAAAATTCTAACTATTGTCATTTTCATGAAATAAAATTTTTTCCATCAAAAGTTTAATGACTTGGCCTAATAACACATGTAAAACTATTACTCACATTCCCAGTGATTGTCATAATGCTTCTTGCAATAGGTAGGAATAACAAGGAAAAGAAAACCCACATAGCAAGTGTGAAAATATTTGAGTAAATAATGGAAGAACATACATAACACTTAAACATCAGTCCGATTTGCTGGTAAATTATGCTTAAATAATTTAATAAACTGGTGACGTACTTCCAAAAGTTCTAACTTTTGAGCACATTATTTGAAAAAATGATATGTATTTACAGAGTCATAAAAGATCTTGATTTAACCACTTAATGCATTAAAATGAAATCAGGCATATATAATGGACTCAATTGTAGCAATTTCTTATTTTCTCTGCAGAATTCAGTGGAAATGGTGGCCATGGGTTAGTCTATGCCTCCTCACATTATTCTCTATATTTTCCCACCAACATTAGAAGTTATTCAATTAAAATATGAGGACAAACACATTGCAATGGGCACACCTCACTTTTCTCCCAGACCTCTCATCACATGAAACACTTAAGTTGGCGTATACGTATTCCTTCTTACAAGGGGAGAACTTACATATTCACCGCTCTACCCTAAGTCTACAAGATCCCATTTTGCATTACATACAAATTTAAAAAATGAAAAGGAGTATGGAGGCATATTTTGGGGAACCATTCACAAAGTGGTTCTAACTGAGGATTGGTTTTGGTTGAGTAATAATAGAGCTGAACCTACACTTAGCTATGGACATATGAATTTTTGCTCATTCAGGGCTGGGTGCCATTTCATTTCCCTTTGTGTGTTTGCTTGACCCTGATTGGAGTATTTCTGGCCAGTTTTCATTACAAGCAGCAGATTCCTAGAGTTTGCAATGCAATTAGAATTTGTTTTGTTTGACATGTTCCATTCTATCGATTCACTGCAAGGGCTCATGCCGTCAGAATAACAAATTTCAAGCACAACAAATACCTATCATGTTGCCAGCCAATGGAATTATCATCTCTTAATGAAAACCAATTGGAATAATTTTGAACAGAGTTAAGCATAGCCCCCCTGAGTTATTTTCCTTGAGGGTTTTTCATTGAGAGTACTCAATGACTTCACCCTGAAATTTAAACCTGGCCCCTTCAGTCAGTTGCCAAATACAGTGAGTCCTCGTTCTACGTCACCCCGTTTAACGTCATTTCGCGATAACATCATGAAAATTTTGAGATTGTCATTCGTTTATCACACCTTCGCTTTGCGATAACGTCAAGTCTTTTAAATTTCGCACGAGAAAAAAGGCGAAGCGGCAGGCGTTGCAGGTTGTTCGTTTTGTGGGCGGTAATATAGTCAGTCTATACAAAGTGTAAAACGGTGTTGTTTATTGATAATTGCGATTACAGTTTTAGCAAATTTTCTGCTAAATGAATTCTTAGGTAGGTGCGCAAGGTTTTACTTGACATAATGATTTTCAGGAACCTAAAAAGTGATTTCGAGGCATTTTCCGTGTAGAACTCGGAGTTTTAGTCGTCACTTATATCACCATGTTCACAATAATTTTGGTTCCTGTAACTGCGACGATGTTTCAGCGATGATGATGCCCAGGCGACGCTCGCCCGGGCGACCACTGTAGCGAAGCCGAGAAGCGAATGCGGGAAGATGCAAAAATGGAGAAGGATTTACGTCATTGCTGCTATTGTCGTCGATGAAGACAGGAAATCGTGTTTATGCCATTCCCATCGTAAAAAATGCCCCAGATAGGATACGCTAAAATTTTTTCGCGTAGGAATTGTGAGGTCTAGGAGCCTATATTCACTTTTTACATTGTTTCTTATGGGATATTATGTTTCGATTAACGTCATTTCGTTTATCGCCACATTTTTCACGAACGGTAAGTGACGTTAAACGAGGACTCACTGTACTCTTATTAGCTAGGTCACCTGAATTCTCCTTATTTTGATCAGAGAAATAAAAATTGTTGCCAGATCAAATGATGCCCCTCATTTGACTTTATACTGGTACTGAGTTAAATCTCTTATCTCTAGATTCAATAGAATCTTTTGATTCCTACTCTCTCCCTACATGATTATTAACTTACTTGATTACTACCTGATTTCCTCAACTTTTATCCTTCCTTATTTACATTCTATTCCCTTTTCTCAAATTTTTTGCACCCATATTGATTCCTAATCTGTACCGTATTTCTCCGAATATAGTCCCTCCCCCTAATTTTGAGGCTTCAGTTTCGGGGAAAGGTAAAAAAATGCGTTTGAATATAGTCCCCCCTTTACTTTTACCACAGGCATTTTTGGAAAAAAATGGGGGACTATATTCAGACATATACGCTAATTCATGTGATGATGGCCTAGCTTATATTACATCCGTCCATACAAGCATAATGATTTTGTGGCATAGTTCAATCTGGTGTTACTTTGATCTTACCTCTAAAGCTGGGCCTAACATATCCCCTATGGCAGATACTTCTGCTCGTGCTGATCCTTCCACTAAGTCTGATGGTAACTCAAGATTCCAGTACAAAACTGAATCCTTTTTCTCTGTAATGAAACAATTTAAATCATATCATTATGTTTGATTTGCAACTACATATAAACAAAAAAGGGTTGAAATGGCTTACCAGTTGAACACACAAATGAGGAATAAGACTTGTCCATGGGGAAGCCCTCTGGTTTCACGAGTACTGGTTTTATTACCACATCCCTGAAAAGTAGAGGAGGTACTACATAGGTAAAAAGTGAAAACTTTCACATTTTCAAACAAAGCAGATTTTATCAGCATATTGTCATTTTTCTTTTTGTGGCATTTTCACCAAGTTATTGTTCACAACCAAAAGAAGGAATAATACTAGTTACTATTAAAACTTGACTGATAAATTGAAACTGTTTTTATCCTAAAATTTGTCCATTGAACTTATTATGAAACTTAGTTTTTCAGGTAAACTTAGTCAATCATGCAAGTTGATACGTTACAATGGTTGATATGGTACAATTTTGTTAATCATACAAGTTGATAATAATTATGAATTGCAGTGTCTTATCCAATCATACCTTCTACTAAATAGAATCTCTGGTCCACATGGTTCAGGAAACAATTCATCAACTTGTGCAGAAACGGTTATATTTACTTCTCCTAATTCAGTCATTTTCACTGGAAACTCGGCTACAAAATTATTTTTGCTCCCCACACAGTAGCCTGTTGAATCTTGACCCACTATTTCAAGGCCTGAGACATTTTCTAAGCTTAATTTTATCTGAAATAAGTGGCATAGGAAGATTGGGGAATGAGAATGTATGAAAAATCAATTTCTATCCCTTATCCAAAAGTCAAGTTTGCACCATAATTATAAAAGATATTGCTATCATAATTTAAATATTCCAAAGAGAATAAATATTTAATTTATAAATTGAGATGATACCTAGATAGATGGTAGGGGGGAGAAAATTCACTCCCCAGATATGTAGTACATAGTAAGCGAGTTATATGTTTCATATGGTTTACTAATGGAAAAAATTGATAAGTTGCATATCGTAATCTGAGAAACTCATTTAAGGTAAGGATAAGATTTTGGGGAAGAATAGGTAAGGAATTCCATTAAAATATCATCATTTTTACTTAAGCTTCTTATGTTGCATGATTTGCAAAGGTGGCAGAACAGCATACTATGCATCTTACGCTACTGAGAGCTCCACCCAACAAGAATTTAAAGCCTACAGGTGAATTTCAGTGAGCCTTTACAATAGTTGAACAACTGATTTTGATAGAATTTCTTGTAAATAGAAAAAAATTTTGACAGCTTCAAGTGACTTGCTGTTGAAGATGCATGAGAATAGCATGCAAACCTTTTTCTTGCGATGGAAAGAAAAAAAAAGCTCTGGGAGGAAATGAACTCAATACCTTCATGTCAGTAGATGGCCATGCTATTGCCTACTGTGAATGAAGGAATGAAATAATAAAAAGTAATAAAATTCATGTCATTTGGTCAATAAAAATTCACTTACAGGCAAGCTGTGACTAAGGAAATTAAATACAGAAACTTTCATCCTTAGTGTTTCACCTCTCTTCACCGAATATGGAAGAGTGACTTCCAAAAAGAAAGGTTGGAATGCATTCAGATTTGACGGTGTTGATGTTCCTAGCCCTGTGCTGGATGACAAACAAGTAGCTTGACCAATCCAATCTGTGATAGTGTGTGGCAAGCTTGTAGCAAGCACTGCAGTTCCATCCTCACTGAAATGTAAACATTCTTTTAACTATTTAACCATCAAAACTCTCAAATAATTTTAGTACCCGTGTGGTTAATCATAATATATATGCCATGCATTATGGGGTTTAAAAAAATTTATTCCCATGACCAGGGGCGCAGCTGGGAATTAAGGCCGGGGAGGGTTTAGGTGTAACTAATACCGGGATGTGTGGGGGTATGGTATACCCTCCAGGATAAGCGGTATGTGCGATATTAGGTAATAAATTGCTGGATTTTAAGATAAATGGTTGAAAATGGTGAGTTTTAAGGCTTTCTGAGGGATATTTTATTAATCCTTGCACTATTCTATTCGTAATATCAATCAATTAAGTGCAATGGATTAAACTTAAAAATTTCTCTGAGCTCTGGGGGGGATTTATCCCCTAAAACCCACCCTTGCTGTGCCACTACCCATGACTACACTACCCATGGCTTTAGAGGGAAAATTGAGGTTATACAAACAAATGTTTTACCTACAATTTCCCTCCTAAAAATGAAAAATCCGGTGATTGTGTGCATGAGACTCATCTTTGTCATCAGCCTTCAGATTGAACATGACATGCCATGAAAATGCTTCATGCTCCTACACTTAGCAGAAGATGACTCAAATTCAAAGCTCTCTAGAAGAAAGTGGCTTTTCATGGAGTCACGTTCATGGTTACTATGGGTGACTATGACTTTGTCTTGTAGTTTTGTTCTTTATGTATTAATAGTTTGGGAAAGAATCCGGTATATTTTTATTTTTAGGCAACCACAAAACTAAATAAAGAGTTCGGGAATTGAGATCCTAAGTTTTTTTGGATGCAATTAGGCATTTCAATCCCCTTTTGTCTGTATTACATACGATGTTATGCAAAGAAGTGTGACAGTGCAAGGATTATATTCTCAGCCCACGTAGCATATTTTTGTTATTCTCACGTAGATATTCCAAAGCAAGTACAAAAAATATTATCTTACCCAGTGTGCACAAGGTCCCATAGCCAAGTCTCCGGAAAAAATGATCTAACTTCCACAACAGGTGCACGATTGCTTCCGCCGTAGGGCACACTATCAAGACTCACAGCCATGGGCATAGCTTGAGATAAGTATACTACATCAGGAATAGCAGCACCTGTAGTTAAGAGGATAAAGTAGCTTTACATGATTTTTTCAGGCTCCTGTTTGATTGATATTTTACATAAATGTTTAAGCCTTATGCCAAAAGACAATACTTCTTGTGCAAAACTTTGTCTGCTGAATTAGATGTGATAGACTCAAACTGATGATGCTGAATTTCATTTATAAACGATAAGTACCAATACCTATACATAATTATACTTTTATTCAGTGAGAATATCAATGTAGTATAAAATTAAGAAGTATTCGGAGTAGAATTATAGTTTTAAAATCGCATTGCGAAAGTATAATAATAAATTATGCAATCATAAATAACAGGTAGAGACATCACAACATATTCTTTAATTATAAAATGAGGCTTTGCCTCCATTATCAAACAGAATATATATATGCTAAATTTTGAACATTGACTATTTAGCTGATAGGACAGTAATCTGTACCATTTATTTCAAAAAATAATTTTAAAAGTCATTTAGGAAAAGCTGAGACAGATAACCTTCCCACGTGTCAAAGATTCCATTTCAAAAGGACAAAATGAGTAGCCTTACTAAAAGTATTTGGAGAAATAATATCATAAATATAATGCATGCTCAAGAAATAAACAACATTCACTGGAGACGTTTTTTACTCATTGTTTTTATTTCTGAGTGTTTGGACTGTGGTAGCATCAAGATCTTGAAACATGTAATCAAGAGGCTAGGATAGAAAGAGTTGAGGATTCATTCCTTGTGAAGAATTCTACCTGAGCAAAGGAGCAACACATTTTTCAAGAATTGAGCTTTGATAATTTAAAGAAGGAACTGATGGACCAATTGTCTAATTTTTTGTCAATGTAAATTTTGGTAGTGTGTGAAAAATGAAGAGACTTGGACTTTTCAGTTGTTTTTATCCGTCGCCTACTTTTCAAACTATCCTTGGCAAATATTTAATGGCCTTGACCCTTTCGCACATAATTTTATGACATCATGATCATACCGAGAATTTCATCGCATTTCAGCTATTTCCTCTCATTTCACCCTGAACAACTAAATGAACTAAAACTTGATTGTTGCGGCGTAACTTGGTGAAAGCGATTCATAATTAACATTAAAAAGAAGAACTTTGTGCTTTCACATTAATATTTATTCACGACCATGGTTTCAACGTTAGACGTCATCCTAATCATCCTGTCATCAAAGTTCTTCTTTTTAATGTTAATGTGAACTAAAACTCGTAATGAAGTCTCCAACTTATAAAAACTGGATGACAACCTTCTTATTTTCAATTCGAAACTCACAAGAGAATGGCTAAATGAGGAAGAGTTGTTCATTCGTAACTTATCTCTGCTATTGGAAGCCAAAGCTCAAACTTTTAATAAATTGTGGTTTTGCATGTGAGTGAGCATCCACATTCTCATGCATGAGTTTGACACATTCCAAGGGGTGGGGGAGGCGTCTGACCTTGAAAAAAATAGTTGATGTTGATGCATTACATTCTGAATGGGGTAAACAGATTGGTTCAGATATTATATGTACTCATGAGCCCTGCCATCCATCACAGAGGGCTTGATCATTGTCATAATCAAGAATCCACTAAGTCAATTATATTAACCGTGAATAATGTTTGTTACATATTCTTGCTAAAGATGTTTAAAGACAAGAAAATTTTAGGGGGACATAGAAGTAAACACAGCTCAGAATTTTGCTGAGCTTGAGGCCAAAAGATCTGCAAATCTTGCTTTACCGTAAAATCTAGTACATATTTAAGAATGGAAAAACAAGAATGATCTATGCTTGCTCCTCTCCTCTTCTTTCTCCCTCCTTCCTTTAAGGTTGTGCATTTGATACACAGCTGACAGGAATTCATTAGGTCTCCAGCAAAGGAGAGGAAGCTTTCAATTTGGCTTGGGAAAAAATTCCCTGTATCAGGAATCGAACCACGGACCTTTGTCTTTCTGGGCCACTGCACCAACCACTATGCCACCCTAGTTCCTTAATAATAGCAATCTGACCCAGGTTCACAGTACTAGATGTCAGGCACTCTCCATGAAGGATGACAACTCAAGGGAGAAAGGGCTACCAAGAAGCGCCATTATCAAAGGCAAACCCCATTCCAGCGCTAACTCAGTTCTATGGTGCTTGTGGTATAATTCAAGCCTGCCATGTGAACAGTGGTGAAAAAATTTTTTCCCATGGCAATCAATGTGAACCAAGAGTGTGGGTTCTCCCGTAAAGCTAAACAAGGTACTACTGATATGGACCGCATAAGTATTATCAAAAGGGAAGGTATTCCTTCAAATTATTTGTTACTAGTCATCTGTTTGCTCTCGTTACTTGTTAACATCATGCCATCAGAACTAATGTGCTGGATGCAATAGGTATATGAGAGCTAGTGGGCATATGAAGTACTTCTGGCTTCCTAAGCTTATACTTTATCAACATTCTACTGAATCATTTCAGGTGCAAAATCAAAATTTAGAGATGATGATAATCATAGTGCACAATCATAAGAAAATCCTGGAAGGACAGAATTGGTAGTAAAGTAATAAGAACCGATATCATGCAGGGAGGTAGATGATGCCATAAAAACTACGAAAAGGGCAAATCAGGTGGTGCAGATGAACTGAGAGTGGATATGGCCAAAGCAGCAGGAATGAATAGTATTCACTGGACAACTGGAATGTTAAAAGTAATATGGTAACAAAACATATATTCCTAACAAAAAGAAAACTAGCATAATCGAAGAATATCTTGAATATCTTGAAAAGAAGTGGTGAATACTAGGGTGCATCACAATATTATCTTTTGAACTAAAAACAATGCAGAAAGTGATGAAACCAGGACATAGAAAGGTGATAGGAAATCAACATGAAGAACCACAGAGCTGTGGACAAAATAGGTCATTGATGAACCTAATTGTTATCGTCAGAATTCCAGATGTTTTATTCATCTTTCCAGATGCTTTATTCATCGTCAGGTCCATTATTATGGCACTAATTTGGATCTTAAGATGGGAGATCACAATATCCTCATGTACATCTTTTGCCTATTCTTAGTTTGTCGTTGGTATGTAAACCTGTACTATTACGGTATCTACCAGTTTGTTTTTGATCCTAACCATGATTATATTTTCATTACTCTGCAGAAAGCTTTTCATCTGCATTCTGTTTTGCCATATCCTCCTGTCCACGACTGCTTATTTGGCCATTAAACTCACTTATATCACAGCTAACCTCTATACCTAGAGGTCTGTCCACCATCCGCAACCCAGTGGACTTACTCAATGGCTTTAAGGTTAGCCATGAACCAAAAAAATATCAAAATGAAAGAGGCTTATATGTACATATATTACATGCAAAAGCTACATAATGATAATGATGAATGTTCTATGAATAATGAAACTCCTATCAAATCACTCATTTTTAACTCTGTAAGAACACAAAAGCATCCTATAAGCAATGCATTTCAAATAAAAATCATAGATATGAGAAGGTGACAGAGTTAACAAAGAAACAAATTTAGACAAAGTTTCATTTATGCTCAAAATTAGCCTATTATGGATGTCTTTACCAAATATAAACACTAACAGGAATAAAATAGTCAATAGGGTAGTTTCCTTCATCAGAGAAAATGAAAGGCATTGGTTGCGATTCGTTACCCACCATTAGTGTATTCATAATATAAAAATTATTTGGTTTTAGAATTCCCAGTTTAGACGAATGTTAACGGTCAATTTTAACGTCATTTGAAAAAGGCCAGATTGGCTCTCATGCGATGCCACTCCATGTGACGTCACAGGGACCTAGTTTCTATACGAATAGATAGGAGTTTTACATCGTCTGAGATTACCAATGCATGCATGAGGCACAAAGCTCAGGGAAACATGTCTTAATAATCACCTATTAAAACGGCCTATGGTCAGAAAGTTTCCTTCGTTTGATAAGGTATTAATAATCCTTATTTAAGCCAAGCACTACCAGCTAGCCACCTGCGTCGTATCAGCGCTCAAAGCCTCGCCCCAAGGTCACCTCACTTGCGGCAGCGGGAACCAGAACGACGTCACACGGAGTTTTCCCATCATTCATACTTATCCGTCGCGTTTTCGCACGCTTGAAAATTTTTCTTTTCATTTGATCGCAAAAAATAGATATCATCGTTTAAAAATCTAAGAGCGTGAAATGCGAACTCCAGGAGTAACAATCTTTCGATTTAGGCAATAAAAAAATAACAGGAAACCACCCTATTAGAGTCCTTTTCTGTAATTGATGTGGTAGCATTAAATTTTTTTATGAAACTACATTTAAAAATAGATTCAAATCCAAATACGTAGTAACATCTTTTTGTGAATGAATTACTTAATGCACTAATATGCCATTGTCAGCACAATGTAAAGTAATGTAATGATATCATAGTGTTTATTCTGACTTGACAGTTGGTATCCAGATAAAAAATTAGGGACAAGGATGTCATTGACAATTAAGTACATATTACATATCAAGTAGGTGAACATTGAATCACCTGTAAAAATTTTACTTGTGTATATTTTCCCTTAAAATTCAATGATATTTTTTTAGATAAGTTTCCTTTTTTACCTTCCTTAATAATCAGTTACTTTTTTGGAAGAGTAACTTCTAATCAGTAATGTTAATCAGTTGTTTTTCCCATATATGTACTTACTTTCATTAGTAAATTATTTTGCCTCGTTTTCTCTATTAAGGTTGGAACAATGTATTTGTTCACTCCCTCAATACTGTTATGGCACCAGTGTTTTAATATTCACTTGGACATGTCAGCCATTTGGCTTTTAGTTCAATTTTAAAGATTGCAAGCTCAATAGAAGAAAAAAACTGTTGCACCTTCACCAACATTTCCATGAAACATTCATCTAAAATTCTAACCTGAGTTATTTGAAGGAACTCAGGTCCTCAGGTAATTTCTTACCATGTGATTAGGTAGCTCAGGTGAACAAGAGAATAATTTGAGTAAAGAGGTTTGACTATCAATAGAAGAAAGGCAAGTGCTTTTGAAGATATCTATTATACCTGTAAGTCAATGCAAGAATATTTGGTATAACTGATTGAAGCTGCTCTTCCCTTACAATAAATGAAATTTTTTCTCTAAGTGACCGAAAAATTTCATTTTACTGTGTACCAGCCTGATATTTATAACCCTAAAGCAATAGTTTATTATCCCATACATTACCAGATCTCGGGAATGCCATCCCCCTGAAATTAGCAGCACCTGCTTCACCTGTTGGAATGAAATCATTCATAGAGATAAACGCTATATTATTTAGAAAAGCAAATTCATGTAGAAATGTGTTATGCAGGCAGAGAAATCAAAGAAACTTCATATGCATCCAAGACCCCATTGCAGAGGAAGCACAGAGCGGGCATATTTGTGTGAATAAGTGTAAGAAACTAATAGAACTTAAAGCTTTTAATACCATAAGAATGTTTGAAACCATAAACTTCCCTTTCCTCGATTTGGCTGTGAATCTACGTCTGCTATACCGTTGGTGAAAAGGTTCAACACAAGGGCGTGTACGTAGTTTAGCATCAGAAATGACGAGTAGACCAGCATCCTACACCAGAGAGAGAATCAAAGATAAAAAGATAGGAGATGTAACTTAAAACCGCTATGTTAGTACATAAAAAATGCAAATATGTCAGTGGGTAATACGTGATTTGTAAAAGCAAGCTAAATACCAACGTAACATAGTATGACAGGAGTAGGAAGTTTGGGAACAAAAAGAATAAGAGAAAAATATGACAATGTATTAATCTCTGCATTTTTCTCTCAGGTTTTCTTCTGCATCATTTGGCTTGTGACAATAGTTTTGCTGGCTATCCTGCCTGCATCTTCAGGTCAAAGGTATCAGTGTGAGGTGTCTGCTTCGCTTATATATTGTAGGCTGGCTGTGTGCTGCTCTCTGATTGGCTGTCTCTTGGATGAGTCGTTTGAGCAGCATCCAGCTAGCCTATGATAAATAAGTGAGACAGATAGCACACGCCGATACCTTTGACCTGAAGATGCTGGCAGGATAGCCAGGAAAATTATTTTCCATGAGCCAACTAACGTGGAAGAGCCGAGCCGAGAAAACTGCAGAGATCTAACCTCCACCGTTTTAACCTTTGTCCTAACAAGAAAATGTATAATTGTACTTGTGCCAGTGATAGTCAATAAGCTTTATAATTAAATGTATTTCATGTACAGGTTTGAATTTATTGAAGTATATATGTATATGGAAATAGGATTTTTCGCTAGGTATTCCAATCCTGTTCTTGTTGTAATGTGCATTATAGAGTAAATTCATTCTCTAGGTGTTTTTGAAAGTGAAGATTGTGGTGTATACGGAGAAGCAAACCATAAAACTTAAAGCTTAACATTATTTAGTGCTTACTTTTTAGCAAACAACTAATACCATGCACAGAAAGTTAACACAAAGCATATGCACAAATTCTTATTGCGTAAACATTTCTGAAGCTAGTGTTGTTTTAAGCATGTACAAGTATGGACTCATGCCAACCAATTCTCTCTTGAATAATTATTCAGTTTTTGTTCACGTGCATCCTAGTGCAGTTAACCATAGTGCCTTCCTATCAGTTATTACACAGAGTTGTTACATTCTCTACCATAGCAGTCTGCCAGAAATGAGGAATTTTCATATGATGCCCACGTCCTACTTCAACTATTTGGTCAGAACACTAGGGGAAAACAAAGACAGCTGTTAGGACATCAGAAAGAGAATTGCATTATCAAAGGAGGTGTTCACAAACAGGAAAGAGCTGTTGAGAGGATCGCTACTTAAGTGTTTAAAGGAAAGGATGGGAAGAGTCTGATCTGGAGTGTAGCACTTACACGGTGTGGAAACATAAACGGTGAGGGAGGAGGACAAGAAAAGACTGTAGGCCTTTGAGATGTGGGTATGGAGAAAATGGAGAAGGTGAAGTGGATAGATAAGAGGAGGAACAATGTAGTCCTGGAGACAGTGGGTGAGGAGAGATGGCTTCCAGATGAGATACAAAGGGGACAAGGTTTGGATAGAGTGAGTACTGAGTGGAAAGGGAATGTTAAAGATTATTATTAGAAGGTATAATGCAAGGTATGTAAGAAAGGGGATTGAGAATAATAGGAATTATAGATATATTGGAAGGAGTAGGTCTTATTGTGACTCTTGCTGAGCACGTCACCACTAGTCAGCTACACTTCTCGTCACATCGACCATACATAGTTTTTTTTTTACTCTCTCGTGAGCTTTCCCACCATGAGCTGTTTTCCCTGAATGAGTTAATGAACCAGAAAGAGCTAATGATATCATTAACTCATGAAAAGTGAGCAGCAACTTTTGCATGCTTCAATTTTAAACTCCCGAGATAATGGCCGAGTGAGGAAGATTTGTTTTTTCACCATAACATATGTTTCCCTGAGGCAATGGCCTTGAAAAATCAGAGACTTTCAATATCGTCTCTGGGTAATGCTTGTCTAGGTATGAAAAAATGTAGATTAAAACTAGAATTTAATAAATATAAAATGGACATAAATCCCTTGACTTAGTTACTTTTTAAAGTGTAAGCCAAGTAATGTTGTAACTGAAGTCTAATTGCGTGTGTTACATGGCAAATGGCACCACAGTTTATTCAAGCTGCTCGAAAAAAGTGCAAATTTAATAATATGTGACAGGAATTTTTCTCATTCAGCACATCCTAATTTTGGTTTTTAGTATCAAAGAACAAAGCTTAGGGGTATGCTTGAGACTGAATATCTTCTCTAGAATTTTCTCTTGAAAACTTAGATCTCCCCCCTCTCACTGCAGCCATGTTAAAGAATGTCATCTATAAAAGCAAAACTTTTAGTCACCCACGTATTCTAAAATTATTTTTGTCAACTTGTGAAGCAGGACGGAAACTCCTTACTATTCTTAATGCATACAAACTTCCTTAAAGTTTTTAGAAGAGAAATTTGCTACCTTAAATGTTTATGAGGACTTGAGTTCTGTTGTAAGGAAAATGAGAAAAGAGCCTGAGATTGAATTATTGGTGGACAAGTCGTGATATCTGACTATATATTTAATACTACTATATTATTAAGAATGGGACTCTTTTTCATTGCCACTCTAATGTAAATAAAGCTCAACTTCATCCTTAAAGGTAACAGAAAAAGTACCATTTGCCATCTCATCAATGTGTGACTGAAGACTTTAAATGTAAAGAGAAGAGCACAAGAAATTTGAATGGAAAGCTAGTCAATGAGAATTAATCTGTTAGGCATCACGATACAAATCTATGAAGTATCACATTAATGTACCTTTGTAGACAAATGTACCTATTAATCATTAATTATAGGAATTAAAAAGGTGCACAAAGGTTAAGAAAAGACTTGTGATTGCCAGATGATGATACACTGTATCGAAACCGGTCGCAAATATATTTTATTTTGTGAAACAGCTAAGTCTTTTCTTAACCTTTGTGCATCATGAAGGAGTTTCACCATGTTACGCCAACCACCATCGCATTTATTTCAATTAAAAAGGGTTAGATAACCATGCATCAAGCTGATGGAAGCTAGTAAAATTATGATGTGCATCAATTACCTAGCCTACATGTTATAATTGAGAGTAAATACACTACATGTGAATACAGGAGATCTCTCAGAAAAAGCTTGCAATTTAGCCTCATTATCATGCATCTTGAGAATTAGGGATATTTAAAGTTATGAAGTCTATCAATATGTAGGAATTGATTTATGTATTATTTTTGTATTCATTTTGCCTAAAAACTGCCATTAGAATTTTAGTTTACTGCTAACAGCCAATCATTCTTGCTCAGCATTCCTGAGAAGCTTGAAGCCATGCAAATAATGTGTACCCTACTTTTAGTTACCTTCCTTGGAATAATGTTTTGTGAGGTCGAGTGTCTCCAAAAATCATTTAAAAAGAACTTAATTTAATGAACTATTGGTGAAAATCAGGATCAGCAGT
The DNA here is from genome assembly GCF_921293095.1 of Ischnura elegans. Lineage (NCBI taxonomy): Eukaryota > Metazoa > Arthropoda > Insecta > Odonata > Coenagrionidae > Ischnura > Ischnura elegans. Next base: position 62,510,743 of record NC_060254.1, on the reverse strand, counting down.
TAAATATTTTAAAAACCCTCTGTAAACAGCTATTTACAGTGTTAATGTATTAAAAAAGAAGTATTGCCAAGTGACATAAACAACTGTTATTTTTAAAACAGGGAAGAATTTTTAATATTCAATAAATTTTACCTTCCCAAACACTACAAGGCCTTGTCTCCATTGTGAGATCAGTCATGACAATAACACCAAAGTCCTAGAACAGATAAAAATCAGCATATTGCATGCATTACAGCCTGATTATTTTTCACAATATCTTTAATAAAATTTAAGGTGACAAAAACAATAATTTTTCATGGGTTATTTTATTTTCATGCATTAGATTTTTCTACATTGTTAGATAACTAAATTATTATCATTCAATGTAGCTATGAAAAAGAGTTTTTGGGTCATACTGATTTAAAATGTATTTCACACTTACATCAAAGGCCTTTAGGGCATCAACATATTTGGATGAAGCTGGTGGCCTGAAGAAGATTCTTCTTTTCCTTCGCTTTCGTAACTCCATTTCTTCTTGAACGGTGCTATCCAATTCTTCTCGTTCTGAGGCTACTGGCTTAGGCTTTTCTTCTACCATAACTGAGCTCTCAGGTATAGCTGCTGGTATAGCTGTAGGTAAAGCCTCAGGTGGATCTTCATCTGTCTTAGTGGTAACTTCTTCTTCTGCCTCTGATCGTGCATTAACAGAAAATAAAAGTCCTCAGTAGATTTTTTTTCATAAAAATTACCCTATAAATAAACTCTTTCCAGCCATCAAAATTTTTCAGTTGTCAGAACAGAGTTACATACGCAAAAAGATGTTCCCTTGTGAAATTTTAAACTATTTTCTGTTTTATTGGTATAAATAATTTCTACAATCTTTGTTTTTATTCCTCAAATGTAGCTTTATCGTTTTTCCACTTAATTTGTTGCACTTCCTGAACATCTTTTCTTCTAACCTTACAATTCCAGAAATACACAGCCCTTCATTATGAGTGTGTGGTAAAAATGCTTTGAAATGAATTTAAAGAGAAAAAAGTAAATATTATGGTAATAATTACATACTTTTCTTACAATACTCCATGTCATCAGTTTGCCTTGGAGGGCTGTTATCATCGATTTCATACTGCTCCAAACGACTAAAGACAGATTCCCTGTTAATGTTGTTTTGTTTTCCTAAAAAGGTTATACTTTTGTCCACTGCAGTTATAGCACACAATGATTCCGGAGAAGCTTTTATTTTGAATGAAGCCTCTGATCCAGGGTAAAGACTGGAATCTGACCATTCTGCTTGGACCTGAAACAGATATGTTTCATTAAAATACCCTTCAAAACTATTAAAGCATGGATCTAAAAGTTAAAAATTCACCAAAAAAGCATACCTCATTTGCAAAACATTTCTTTATTTTCAATGTGTGACTAGTTGCCACGGTCTCCCCATCATCTCTCACGTAGTATACCAATAAATAACTAGTCGGAGACATCTTTGGTGTTAAGTACAGTTTCAGATTAAATTTATCCATGGATTTAAAAGTATTTGATGAACTATTGCCAACTCCTAATAAATTTGGGAATTCATCTAATTCTGGCTGATTTCTCTTAGTAAATTGGTGAAGTTTATGTCCATAGTGAACAATATCTCCTCTGGATTTGACCTGTACGTAGTAAGGAAAAAATTAGACGATTTTCAAAAAAGAAAAATGTACACCAAAATAAGTTCTACAGACAATATAACTTGATGAATCTTACTCTTTTATCATTTCCAAGATTCATATTAATATTTGTTTAGAAAACAGGTAAATTATATCATTACTTAAGAAGTATGCGTTGAAGAGCTTGAATAGTCAGACCATGTTTGTCCTTGGTTAATTTATGACATTAAGCTGAGGAGTTGTAAGGCAGTCTTACAAAAAACTTCTTACCAAAGCTCTCTGATTTTGAGTGGGAATCATTACCCATCAGCAAAATTGAGGCATTTCATTTTTGCCTTCTTCAACGTTAATAATTATTCTTGGTGAAACTCGCGTATTTCCATAGTGATATCTCTGGGCAGAATACTCAATTTCCTGACTTGACACTGATTACCTTTTTAGCTAATTTTGAAGGGAAACTGGTGTCACCATTTCTCACAAAGGTTTCACATTTTATTTATTGGTCAGTTTTCTGAATTTTCATTAACAGCAAACATTTTTGCAATGACTAAAATTAAATCATTTAGTTAATTTATTACATTTCTATTATTTTAATGCATAATTATATTTCTTCAATGATTCTGATTTAAATTCTCTCTTTGTTTTTCCCATCTTAGTATTGATTAAAACTCATGCTAATCCAATCCAAAAACAAGACTTTTCAATGCAAAACTAATCAATTTCCCAAAATACATTTTACAGATTCTATATATTTATCTATAACCTAATTTCTGGAATTGCTTATATCATCGAAAAAAATTTAAAAGAATTCTTTGAGATGAACCACAGAATTAGTGTTTCCAAAATTAAAGTTCTGTATGTTGCACTGCAGTTCATAATTTTTACTTCACCATAGTGGTAAAATTTCCATAGAGTTATAAAGTTCTTTGACGTGAAGAAAAATGAAATGGATAGATTTCCAAAAACTGTTTGATAAACTGTTTTTCCGGAACAAGATTATTGAATGAATACTTCCATATTCATGTAAATAGTTTATGATGTAATTAAATTAAGAGATCATTGACTTGCCAAATAATGAAAGTTGATATTGCTGTTGTTGGCTTCTACAGTGAAATAAATGTTCACAATGTGGCGAGTATTACACTCTAGTTTTTTAGCATTCCAGTCTGCAATTTCAATGAAGCTTCCAGATGGTGAATACCAAGGTTCAGCATCAAATGAATCAGAGGGCTGATGCATGAATGTACGCCACCTCATATCAGGGGAATAGTATGTGGTCTCATACTTAATAGCAGTAGCCTGTAAAAGAAAAAGTTAAAAATAATTATTTGCAATGAAAAGAATTTTCCCATAACTCACAGCTTTGGAACTGCTACATGAATCCCTGTGCATGGGACAAATTTTCAGCAGCGTATTTTTATCTGAATTAAAACTTGCAGACAAAACTGTAATTAACTGATGGCGGGCAAAAGAACTGGATACCTTAATAGATGAGGGGGACTTTTATCTGCTTTTATGACAATTTTACTTCTTTTAAATTAAATCTTATGCTACAGTTGGTCATTCTGCAATAAAGAATTCACACTACCAAATGCACATGTGTGTTCCATCTACTCATAATGCCCCAAGATCAGTTTCAAAAAGGTGCATACAATCTTTTTCCCATTCCACTTCTTCATTTAAACGAAAATGTTAGGCCTGCTTTTTTCTTCGTTCCCCTAAGATTTTGACAACAAATTCATTTTTAGTCTGCCTTTTTTATTTCCTCCACCGAGCGTTGATGTGGAGATAATTCCAAATCAGATTTAGCCCCATTATTATACAGGGTGTTTCTAAATGAATATCGGGGTTTTAAAGCTTTATAATATTTATTGGATTACACTTACAGTTATAAATTACATGTCAAATGAAAGAGCAACTCAAACAGTTTTATTTTTTTAGCAACAATGCACATGTGTGTGAAATGTTTCCACCGCGATCCGCTGGAAAGCGGTAGTAGCAAAGATGGCGGCTAGTGAACATAAAGCTTTTTGTGTTTTACAGTTTGCAAAGACTGAATCTGTAGTTACTGTGCAACGTGTGTCGCGCAGTAACCCCAGATCCGCACACTAAGAGTGTTTACATGTCCACTGAGGAGAAAAGTCGATTCATCACTGCAGGCAACATGATCTAGAAAATCATCATCGTCATGAAACAACATTTCCATTGTGAAGTGGGCAGGTAATCCGTGGTCTGTAAGCTTTAGAGCCTGTGATAACTGTAAACGGTAAGGACGTAGTTGTAAGCGTTTCCTTAAAACTTTCCAAGCAGTCGGCACAGAAATTTCTAATTCACAACTAGCCTTCCGAACTGATTTCTTTGGGCTATGAATGAACGACTCTCTCACTCGTCTCCTTGTTAACTCTTGGTTGTCCAGTGCTCTTCCCTTTGCAAAGGCAGCCTGTTTCTTCAAACTGATGATACCATCTACGGATGTTATTGTCACTTGGAAGATCGAAACCGAATTTAATGCGGAACGTACGTTGCACAGTAACTACAGATTCAGTCTTTGCAAACTGTAACACACGTAATGCTTTCTGTTCACTAGTCGCCATTTTTGTCTACTACCACTTTCTAGTGGATTGCGGTGTAAACACTTAACACACATGTGCATTGTTGCTAAAAACAAAACTGTTTGAGTTGCTCTTTCATTTGACATATAATTTATAACTGTAAGTGTAATGTAATAAATATTATAAAGCTTTAAAACTGCGATATTCATTTATAAACACCCTGTATAATTCATATAATATATATAATTCATAATATCTTTCATAATGACTATAATTTTTTTGCTAAGGAGTAGAATAAGTTGATGCATTCTCATTTCTGCATTCTGCTCCTTCAAAACTGTTCATTAAGAAGAGATACATATATAATAAAAATATGAAGGGAAAATCAAGTATGTTTCCTCGGATTGGAGTTTCAGACCAGTAGCAATGACTTACAGTGGTAAGGATGTTACGGTAAAATTACAAGGGAGGTGAAAAGTACTTCATTGACATGAAATGTCACTAAAATTATGGTGAGTTTACAACAGTTCAATTAGACATCATAAGGTGTAATAATGAAATTGCTGATAGGAGTTCGCATTTTAAATAAATTATGGTCAAAATTGTTAATATAGCTCACTTAATGCGACATTATCCCAGATTATCCAGAAAAAATTTAAAGGGTATAATTAGATCATTAGATTTATATACTGGAAATGACTAAAATCTCAAAAATGATGATGAATTCATGGGTATAAAAGAAAAAAAGAGCTGTTACCTGTGAAGGAAGAATACATCATTGGGATAAAAATTCTATGATTATGAATTTCATTTTTTCAGGATACTGTATTTTCATTGTTCTAACAAGTAAATTCAAATATTTTTATACAACCGGCTAATTATTTATGGAGTTTAAAGTTTTTTCTTTTTAAATTCATCAGTCTTTTATAAATGAATTTTATCAAAATGGTGTATCTAGTACACAGTGGTGTTTAGGTTATCTTGTGAAAGAAGTTGATTAAATTGTTACTTACTGATATTGAAAGTAGAGTTATGTTGATATCTTGAGGTGGTATGACAAATTCTATGAATCCAGAAGAATCTGAGGAGAAGTTCTTACACTCGACCAATGTTCTAGACCAATCAAAATTTTGAGTCACTTTGAGACAGAGCTGAATTTCTTCACCTTCTGCAGGTGTGTTATCAGGCTTCATGACCTTCACCTGAATGATAAACATTTTAATGAGAAAACATTGGATTTTGTAGAAAAGCAAGATACTACATAACTAAAAAAAATGTTTACAACCGATAGTGGGTCATGTGAACCAAATTTCACAAATTCATGAACCAAGCATGGACTCAAAAATAAAATATAAATAAATATAATATAGTCAAAAGAAAAAAAAATTCCTTATGGATAATTAAAGAGTTACTTCTATGAATTCTGTGTGATAAGAAATTATTCCAGGATTACTTCCTCGAATGTACCTTTTCAGCTAAATAATATGGGTTGGACAACACATAACTTGCTGAATTTTACTTTATTTCCCTGCCTTTGTATACTTTTAATTCTTTCTGATTGTTTGTCCCACAGTTTAAAGAAAATATTTGTGTGTGCAGCTGAGAGAGAGACAGCACATTTGTAAATGCATACGTGACGGAGGGATTTTTGAAGTAGACCAACTTTTGAAAGTGATAGTACCATCAATCAGGGCTTATGGTAGTCACTTTAACCCTCTTTTAGTAGTGCTGTCCTTCTTCCTGGGGTACTGGCAAGAAATGCAGAGGGCATTTTAATAAAATGCAATAACTAGGAAAAAACCATTCCAAAGCTATTTTATAGTAAAATATGTAATGTATAAAATTCTCGTGTCACGGTGTTTTGTAGACAAACTCCTCCAAAACGGCTGGAGCAATTCCTATGAAATTTGGTTAGTAGGTTCATTAGGACTGAGAGTATGTTGTAAGCTATTTTTCATTCTTCTCCAGGGCCCATGAGGCCCTGGTATGGGCCCTGAGTCATTTCCATAAGAAATACTTGTAAACTTCGTTTTCAATGACTGCAGACCTTTTTTCTTTTGCATATTTAAATTAGTGATAATGGTCACATTAATTTGAGACGTATACCACTGGAAAGAAAAATAAAGGCACATTCTTATTCTTGCAATTGACTTTCGTTTTCCATGTGATTTACTGTGAATTTAAAAAAAAAACATAAAAAAAGCTGAAATTTTAGCATTGTTGGCTTATTATTGTACCCTTGATGACGGTCGGTATTGTTGATGTAGTTTGAAATCTCTTCTATCCATAAGCTTTGCGATGCCAGCGAAGCTTTAAATTATCCACTTGAGTTTTTTTAATTTATTGCATTTGCCAGGTATACCATTGCACCATTTACAACAAGGTTGGATCTTCAGTTAAATATACTTCGTAATTTGAGCCCACCATGCCTGTGCAATGGCTCACGATTAGTTATTGAAAATTGATGAAAAACGTCGTCGAACATTTTGAATAGAAAGTTCTAAAGAGAACATTTATTACTACCATGAATCCCAATTATTCCGACAGATGTTCCAAAAGAATTAAAACGGGTCCATTTTCCAATTAGACTACTGGTATTTGCAATGACAGTCAATAAGTCTCAAGGCCAAACGATGTCTGTCTGCGGCTTAGATTTGGGTACACCATGTTTTTCACACTGACAATTAAACATGGCATGCTCTCGCATGGGTAAACCTTCCAGTTTGTTTGTGTTGGCTAAAGATGGACTCACTGAAAATATCGTAATCTCCATTGCACTAAGACACCGATAATTTTTATTGTTTTAACTGTCATAATTTGTTAAAGAGATGTAATTTGAAATTTATTGATTAAGATAATAAAAGTACAACACATTCAAAAAATGAATGTTTGGTGTTTTGCTATTTTTACCTGTCGTCATCGCTCACAGCACTCCATTCCTCTTTGAATCATATACCACATCCCCACACTCACAAAACAACATTTGCCGGGTCAGCTAGTATGATACATATATATTTTACCATAAAATAGCTATTTATTTTATTTTTATAATATTTTATATATATTTTTTTATTTAATTAAATAATTGACTACTTAAGAACCAATATATATCTGCCCACAGCACTGAAAGGGTTAAGGAATTTTTCAAATTAACTCAAGTTTGAAAACCAAAATATTTTATTCTGATATAAGCTTGACTTTATTTTTGCATTAATTGACATTATCAAATCTGTATTCTGTTATCTAATGGCTTCTGCTGCATATTATGTGCATTGTACTGAATTCCAATGCTCTCAGCTGATTAATCACCTTGCATTAGACTTTTGCCAAGATCAATCTGATGTCAATTTGCATCAGCTAGTCCAAAATTAGCAAGCGGTTATGACCGCCACGGATTAAGGCATTATATTAGCATCATCTATGCATATCAATGTAGGTAACAATAAGCAATAAATATTTAATAGGAGCACAATGGTACATGGAAATTTAAATAGATTACCTCAGCAGATGAATCAGAAGATAAGTACTCAATTATGTTGCACTAAATTTATCATTTTAAAAACCTTGTACATGCTTGCAAAAATTAAAACTAATCTAAGGTTACCATGTTAATACTTCAAAATATTCTACATTAAGTAAAACATCATGTAACTTCCGAGTCCAAGAGGTAAATTAAACTATGAATGTATGATGAGAAAAAAAACATCGGGTACTCACCTTTCCCTTGTATGGCAGACCTGGTTTAAAATATTTGGAGCAATAAGGAAGGAACTTCATTTTAAGAGCCCTACTATTCACTGAAATTTTATTCTCTGAAGACTGAGTAACTTCCGTGCCAAGTTCAGTGACAGACGCATTGACCGAAATCTCATCTGGAGCAATTTCATAAGATCCAAGTCCAATTTCTTTCCCAGCTACCGAAAAATTGGCACAGCCATCTTGTTCATTGAGCTGAAAAACAAGGGAGGTGATGAAATATGCTTAACTTCCGCTTAAATTCAGTGGAAGCTTAGCATAATGAGTGCTCAGAAATCCTGGAAAATTCCTCTCCATATGAAGCACTCATTCTATCCTAATGCATAGGATGAAGCCTCTTAACACCCATTTTCATTCTCACTTACTATTTTTCTTATGTATCTGTGTTCTGTTTCATAGAGGTTGAAGACCTGTGTTTGCATTATATTGCATATTAATCTATAATTTCTCAAATGGAATTTTGCAAAACTATTATTTCCACTCTTTTTTAAAAACAACGTATATATGTGGTCAGTGGTGAGGGTCAGGGGTTTCAAATCCTCCAAAGTGTTTGGAGGATAGTCTTAAGTGTATACCCACAAGACAACCCTTTAACTTTCTTTCTGGCCACAAGTCTGCTTTAAACTGATGGTTAAACAATAATTTTAGGTTTATCAAGTAGAAGAATGATGTTAACATAATGAATATTTCGATTCTTTCTGAGGCAATTTTGTGTGAACAAAAATTTAGGTCCATATTGTGATCATCTCAATCACTAGCTTTGATTGTAGTGCAGCTTTATTGAATTCTTATAGCTTAAAAAATAATTCTTTTACCTCATATTTCTTGTTAACTTTTCTTAATTCTTGCCCATGGTGTCTCCAATATGGGACAATTGGTTCAGCAAGAACTTCCAACTTTCCTTTGACTGGTTTGCCATAACTGTACCTATAAATTAATGATTAGGATTTAATACAAAAGTATAAAATATGAAAGTATTGACTCTTCCAGTTGCTAGAAATGTTTATTATGTATTTACTTAGCACATATCTGCCATGTAATGCTCTCAGTATCTGCTAATACATAGCTTGGTGGGTTGATTGTAACTTCAAACTTGGGTAGCACATATTCTTTTACCTCAAATGTTTGTGTCTCGAGAGTTTGGTTTTTACTTCGCTGAACTTTAATAACCCAATTTCCCTGCAAAGAAACAAAAGAATTTGAACACAGTATATATTAGTTTTTAGAATGTGTCGGATTTAAAGATAATATTTTTAATGGCTTTTGCTAGATATCAGGCTATCAAAAATCCTTCTGTCTCTTAGGAATATTTTATTTGATAAACTTTTATGAAATTGGCAAATTTTCCACCTGGGAAAAAATCTTTGGGACTTTTTATAGACTCAGATAAAGTTTTAAAATACATATTTGGGTACACATATGAATGTGTAGTGGTAAACATGTATGCTGTCTACAATACTTTACATTCACATATTTTCTTGTAATGATGATAATAGCAGCAAAACTTTTGGCTATTGATATCATTTTTACATAGTTCTATTAAATACAGGCATTCACAATAAATTGTTTTCATATCTTACATAAGTCGTGCATATTATAGAGATACATTGAGAAGTATTTGAAAAATTATGCTTAATGTGGATCTATTGTTCTTTAAGTTAAAACAATCACCCCTTTTAAGCTGAATAAGTGATTCTTATATGCTGAATACTTGCTGATGATATTAATCAAATGCGGGAATAGATAACCTCATATCCAAAATTTTAAAAGTTGGAATCGATCTATTATTTACAAAGATACAATGAATCAAAATTGTGCATCTCCACTGTTAATGTTGACCATTGACCAATTTTTCATGGAGGAAGTAATTGTCTTTTTTTAATTTCTTGCAGAATAGGGTCTCTCCAATTCATACCCTACCAATGGAGAGGGATATTTTATTCTAGGATGAGAAGTTCTCTTCTGTATTAAGAGTAATTGCAGATAGGAGGACCTCCCCGGTAAAGATATTCCTGTGATTGGGTAAATGAAATGTTTTATTTTTTCTGCTTTGCATAGATTGATGCAGTGTTTTATCCTTGCGTGCGTGATTTGATTTAACACATTGACTGCTGTGGGGTTTTTGTGCACATTCCCCATGATGTCATTAGAGCCCTGCAAAGCACCTCCCAAATTTGCCAACTTTCACTCAGCTGGCTGTAGAATTGAATGTATACTCTCGAGCCTTGAGTTAACCTATTGTGGTTGTGCTTGACTATTCACTCGTCGTGAGTCCACGTCAACGGCCTAGTATGAACTGATTCAGGCTACCTGGTAAGGTGCTTAGGCATTCTCTTAAAATTTTGCTTTGATCAAATATTTAACTTGTTAGAGCGTTCTGAGGAGCTTCGAAAAGTGAGGTACGATTTCATGGGTAGCCGGGTGAGTATGACTGTACTTGATGATTTGTCGTTGAGCTTAGCTGTACTTGGATGCAGGTTTTCAATTACTCCACCAGAGTGCATTCTTCACCCATTTCTCAGCCAAAAATGAGAATTGGGAAATGGCTCACAAGCAGCCGACTTATGATGGCCAAGTAGGGAGCCCATTTGACGAGATTCTTAACGCCATCAGTGTTTTTTATCATTTGGTTCATAAAGGTGGCAATATCGTTGCAAATGGATCTAAAATGACTCTGAAATTTATTTCAGTTTTGAAGTGCTGCAGTCATGAAAACCACTTTGTTCACAATCTATGTGTTCACAATAGGTCCTGTTACGTCAGAAATACACTGGGATTTAGTTATGTACTTGGTGGCCGGCCAGTGGGACTAGCATGGTGTGATGGGAAGTTTCATTGGGGGTTATTATGAATGGTCTGGTGGTCAATATGTCGAATGAAATGAGATAGGATTTTTTTAGTCATAGTATTGCTGTTGCAGAAAACTTAGGAAAAAATTTAATGGCCTGACACCAGGGCTTTTATTACAGTTATTTCATCACTTAGAGTTAGGGCCATATTCTTAGTTGACCTTACAAATCCGTCCCTACACAACAAAAGCCCCGTACATGTGTTTCTCAGTCGACCCTACATAAGTGGTGGGGGGTGATTCCGTCGTCAAGTTCTCTGAGATGACGTAGATGATGGCTCAGCACCAATTTCCCTCTCTAGTGGCGTAATGGGAACTAACTATGAAGCTAAGAAAAGACATCGGATAATTTTCAGCGTATTGTTAGGGAAACGGCTCAAGGTAAATAAACAATCAGTGCCGTTCGCCAGGTCATGTCGGTACCTAAATTATCGCTACAAATACTCTCATATTGAACCAAAAGTGGAACCTTGTTGTCTTTAAATCACTTCAAAAGCAGTCTGTACAAGGTAATAATAATTACGGAGCAAATATGACCAGTGACGTGGAAACTTACGTTGCATCATCAAGGTTCGTCATTCGCTTTCACCTTCTGTAGTTAAGTTTATTATGAGGCAAATAGTGGCATGAAAATACGTTTTCTAAGGTTATACTTAAACAAAATATTGGTTTCCCAAAAGTATACCAAGTGCCTAACGTGAAAAATATTATTATATATTCGTAGAAACATGGCGCATGTATACCGCTACATATATTGTTCTTATTAGTTCATTCAAATTTATTATTTATTTAACTTGGTGGCTATAATATGGTAGTATTATTACCTTTCCACAGTGTTACTGTACATTTTAAAATGGTTTGTGTGAGCTTGTCTCCCTTCATATCCATTGTAACGTAGATTCTTTAATTGAAGTGATCAGCAGACGATATTTGGCCGCCATGTTTTTGTAGGGTGTAGGGCTGGTTCGGGTACCCTACATCAAGTAGGGCCCATTTAGTTCTAAAATCGGCCATATGTAGGGCTTGATGTGACGTATGTTGGGTGAGATCGGTTTATGTAGGGGCTGATGACGTATCCAGGGTCGACGAAGAATACGGGCCTTAGCCTCTGCCCACATTAGTATTTCCATAAGGGGGTAATAATTGCTACTTATATCGTAGAGAGAGTCTCTAATTTCTTTGCAAATTAGAGTCAACAACTGATAATGGGACACAGGGTCCCATTCCAGTTCCCAATCCAGCATCCAGAATTTTTTGTCTGGGGGGGGGGGGGGCACAAGGGTCTTACAGGCAAATAATCTTCTCATACTTAAGATTAAAATCAAGAAACTACAATTTCTTAACAAAATATTCTCTTTATTTTAATATGAAAGCTACGTATTAATATGAACTTATATGATTAAGGCTCCATAATATACAAAACAAAACGAAGGTAATGACAACTGTATTAAAAATTTGGTCTATTTTTTAAAGAGTCGGGGGGGGGGGGGGGGGTACGTGTCCCTGTTGATCCTATCGATCCACCTATGATAGGACCAGATACCAGAATAGACACTCAGGAGTGCTTTGCTATTTTTGGGGTAAATTTTGCTTACCAGGACAGGTTCTGGAGAAAGCTGGAATGTCAACTGAGCTAATCCCAATTCAGTTGGCACACGGAGCCATTGTGCCATCCGTACTCCAGACGGATTTTCAAGCCAAATCTTCTGAATCTGTAAATGATGGTCACATGGATTTCTCATTAGCACATCATGAAAAATCTAAATTATTTTGTTATGCGATGAGTCTTTTTGTAGAAAACAGCTTGAAAGTATTTTCAAATACTTCATTAGGACTATTTAAATAAATAGTTTTATCGGAGTAGAAGATAACTTTTTAGAGATAAGACTCTCCAATGTAACCATACTTATAAATATCTTCCTAATTTCTCTCATATAAATACCCATGCATGACTGTATTGCATGCAGTCCCCATATTTTTGAGAGGTGATTCTAATGTGAACTTGGGTATGAGAAAGAATATCACATATTTTAGTCTGGTTAGGATCTGGCAATTCCTTATAAACGTGATGTCATACTCTACCTTTGTAAGGGGCATAAATTTTCCTTACTTACAGGTCCTTTTACTGGTGATAAGTTGTGTTTCACTGTCATCACACGGAATTTCACTTCCTGGCCAGGTTTGTAAGTAGGCTTGTCGGTTTCAATAAACACGACATGAGGATTCTGGTCAATAAATATTTCCTTGATACTATTAATTGTGTAATTAAAAGCATCATCAAACTGAGCTTTCAGATGCAGCCTTCCTCTAATTTGAGTTGTTTGTGGAATATAAAGATCCATACATGCCCCTTTGTCTACATAGAATAAAATGTATAAAGTTTTAGATAGGCACCAGATACATCTATAAATTTCATAATTTGTTTGACTCAATGACTCAGTTTTAATACATCAATGAAAACCGTAGTGCATTTGTTTTACCTCGGGGGGTAATCTGCAAGCTAGCGTACACAATTGTTCACCTTTTGCCAAAAACATCTCACAAAAAATATTTAGCTCACCTGGTTTCAGTCTATGCTTCAGTGAGGCAATTTTTTCATCAGAGTCAGTGTGAAGAATATCCACATGCACATAACCAGAACCTGGTATGTTATGGAGGGATAGGCACACAGTCTCATTGGTGTCAATTAGAACCCTTTTTGGAGCTGTGAAAATAAATCCCCTGAAACATAAATTTCATAGTTAATAATCAAGTCAGCTTCATAAAATGTTCTTTTTGCACTATGGTGTGGAAAATGTGTAACCATTACTCTGAAAATCGCCATGGTGACTTGAATTTGGCATTACGGTTGGGCAAGAAATAGTGATATGTAATAGGATTTAGCTAATGCATCATCTTTCAGCTTTTATCTCTCACTCTCAGCAGGTCTGTTCCCTCCTCCTATCCATGCCCAAAGCGCTGCATGTAATAAGTGACTTTGTACACAGTTGCATGCATGGTCTCAAAGTTATTTACAACAACAGTGAACTTGGTCATGAAAAAATCATTTGGTTCAGTTGTGATTCAAATCCGAATCTCCAAATTACTGATAAGGTATGCTAATATAGTTGAGGACCTCAAATATTTTTAAATATTTAACGAAATTCAAAACCTCAAAGTTCGAGGTGGCTTAAGGAAAGGAATTGGTCCCTGACTTCAGGTTGAATCACTGAGTGGGAGTGATATGTAGTAATAATCTGCTTTTAAACTGTAAAATGTTAGTTATATGCCAATTTTTTAATTACATTATGACCTCCAACTGTGTCCCGTAGAAGTATTCTCTGTAATCTCCACCACTTATTCAAAGGTATTCTCTTTTTTGTTGTAATTTGTAGTTTTCTGTTGAAAGAGCCAATGATTTTCCAGTCACTGAGGGAAGAGGATGAAAAATTTGCTACACTATGTTAAGAGGTGGGAAAAATTGATTATATATATTAAAAGTCTGCTTGAAATTGAAAGAAAAATGGAAAGCTTAGGTAGGATCAAGTAAAATCTCAAACCCTGTGACTTATTGTGAAAGTTTATGCCATAATATCAACGTCTATGACTCAAAAATTTTTGCTTTTAACTAGAGCTTCATTTCTAAAATTTTAAGGTGCTGGAACGCATACCCCACACTTAATCCATGCATGGATTTCAAATATAACCTAATCCCCCCCCAAAAACTTCCAATTTTTTTAAACTTGTGATTATGGTTATGATGAGGAGTTGTGTCTTAGCAAATATGAAAAAAATCAGCGACTCTTTTAAAATGAATCATATTTTCCCTGAGAAGTTTCGGAATGTTGCTCTGGTGCGTTTCGGCCGAAATTAAGCAATGCCTTTGTCTAAGGCAATATTACGAAGGAAGGGTGTGTGTTGCGGGTTGTCTACCACGTATCACAATGGGGTACTTTGGGGGTACCGTGGGGGCCATCAAAACCATTGAAAGTGGGCATACAACTGGCGTACTGAGGATTTAATGACAGTTATTATTCTTTTGATTGCCGAGGTCCCTGAGCTTAAGGCATCCCCACAGCGCTCGCGATTATACATATAGTGAAGCGTAAATGAAAGGTGTATAAAAAAAAGACTTAGATTACTAGAAACCAACGTTTTTTCGGCAATTTTAAAATTCTACATTTACATTAGTTGCTTTATTTACAACATACTTAGTGTAAAAAGACTGTATAAAAATTAGATAAAATAAACGTGCCAGAAGATATAAAAGAATCTGATGCTTTTTAGAAAGGGTTATCCAAAAAAGGTTTTTTTAAAGTTTTTTTTAAGATTTCAATGGAGTTTCTAGGAAAAAATTCACTTAACAGAAAAATAACCGTAATACTCTATTAAATCTTGTAAGCTGTGAAATTCTCACTTTTCATTGCATTTTTTCTTACAAAATTACTCTTTTTCATTCACTTTTATCTGGTTTTTAAGAGCCAGATTAGAGTCAAAATCCAACTACGGTCATTCAATTTCCTAAAATTTTCCGTGGGAGGCCCTCCGCATATACCTCGGTAGGGCCTCACCATGAGGCTCAGCCGAGGGCCAGACCGCCCCTGCTCCACCCAATAATATGGTCGCTCCGACCGAAAAAATTGACAAGTTTTTGTTTTTGGTAAAAATTTTGAAACAAAATTTCCGTCAGAAAATAGTGTTCGATTTAAAAGATATGAAATCTGAAAAAAATCGATGTGGGTTTTCTACTTGATAGTATTCCGAGAAAAAGTATAAATGAGGCAACGTAATTTACTTTAATATATTCTTTACCCTTACATACTTTAGAGCCCATGTCCAGGCGATCCTTATGGCCAAAATAATAAACCTGGCAATCGCCCAATACCTTATATGTTACACATTCCTGTACTTTGCTTAAGTGCTCGGGAATTGGGGAATACGTTTAGAAAATCAAATCTAATTTTGCTCTAATTACAAGCCATCGTAAAGGGTTTCATGAAACACGCGTTCTTATTTTCTGAACATGCATCTTTTACAATCTCTTATTATCCCTATAAATACGGCAATATACCCTCGAAAAATAACTGAAATTATGTGAATGATCGTAAATATTATCAAAATAAACTATGGAATTCTTTATCGATTGCATTTTCCATTGCTGAATTTTGAAGAAATATATTTTGATGTAACTAAAATGAACGTCAAATATTCGAGTATGCGTGCACCGTGATTTTTCGATCAAAGAAATTGTACGGTTGGAACAAGTATTATTGAACACGAAAAACCTATAAGTACGCCAACATAGAAATTCCATCATTGGATTTCGAATGAAGTGTCAATTACTTAATCCGAACCTCTTTCCTGTTATCGAATGAACTCGTTGACATAAATTTTCGATCGACCTAAATTTAGTTTAGGTCAAGGGGCTATCGGCGATAAAAATAACCCATCCTCTTCGGAGGAATAACATTGGTGAGTTCGAGAAATATAGCATTCCTTATACGTCTTCTTAGGTTATAAAGATCACACAGAAAACACGACCCTCCTTATGAATTACACATCAGCCGCATTTTTCCAACCGTGATATCTTTCCAGCTTGTTGGCGCAATGTACTCTTGAGGTTTTTCGCGAATAGCAAAGTAACAACGGCTCAAGGAAAAACTGATCACGGAGACCCTTTCCTTGTTCAAATTGTCGTTACTTCATGCTGCTATCAAATTTTAGAAACGACTTTTAACTTTTAGCACCGTTTTAAACTTAAAACATACCCATTTTTTAATTTTTTTTTTAATTGGACTCTTTTAATAGCCTTTGGTAAGTCGCTACGCAACCCGACTGCAGCTTCTAGATGTACTTATTTTCTAATGATTATCATATTTTCTGATTTTTATCTTTGAAAGAAAAAAGCGGCTGACTATTTTACAAGAAAAGCTAACGAAAGCGAGCTAGTAATACGCAAATCCAAGCCCTTCAACATTTTTTTAGAGAACTTTTAATTCCATCGCTTTTTTATGTTGGCGGGTCTTAATTGGTTGAGCGTCTCTCAATTCTGGAGTTCTCCATGGTCATTATCTCCTCTAAATTTTCTGCCTTAATTATTTGTTTAAAATGAGTTTTTTAGCGGTTTTTCATGGAATGCAATTGTGACGTATTTTGAAAATAAAATCTCTTGCAAAATGGTCATAAGTTATAATGAATTTGATAGTGATTCGTTGAGTGGTGCTAAAGTTGATTTCAGCGGGAGAATTCCGAACCAATCACGCGGTGACGCTAAGATTGTCTACACATTCCCCAGGGCATCCTAAAGGACTGAGTACACATTCAGAGGGCATGCAGACGTAAACGTAGTACTCAAACTACAAGAAACGCCGCGTGGAGATAGACGATGCGACATATTTATTGGGGGTAGCCTGTACAAACTTGGACCTCTTAACATTATGTTATTATTGTAGTTGTTCAACCGATTATGTAGAGCGTGCATTCAACTTAAAACGGTAAAGTTATATTTTAAACATTAGATTTTTAACTATATTTAAACCAAAGGCAGTTCGATTTAATTGGCACATATTTTCAATCTCAACACCCCTACCCAGGTACGCCGTCCCCCTACTTTTAAATACCCTGGTGAGCGACGTGTTAATAAAAATATCGCCCGAACCACATCTACATCTAAATACTACCCCGCAAGCTGCCTAAAAGGCGTGTGGCAAAGGGTGTTAGGACACCAGCCGTTTAAACATAAAAAGGAAACGCTCCAACGACATTACGACCAGCATTTATTAAGGCCGTTTTACACGGTGCACGAAATTGCGCAGGTTAGAGCTGCATTTATTTCTAAAATGGCGTGGAATTGCGCGATTGCATGCACGAAATTAGAACGGGCTATTTTGCCGTCTCGCATCCACGCATTCTCGCATGTGTTCTAGCAATTCACCGCTTTACACGACGCAATTTTGACTGCGCCTTCGCAAGTACGTCAGATTGCGCAATTCCGCGTACCGTGTAAAACGGCCTTAAAAGTCCTTTATGGTTCGGGGGAAAAATGAATTCGCATAGCGTTGTGTCGCTGAAAAATTGGGCTTTGCCGTACGCTTGCCCCGAAAGAAAAGCGTTCACATTGGTTCACATCCTCTAAAAGCCAGTATTCAACGTTTCGATCAAAGGTTTCTGGATTCGGTGGATGCTGCAAGAGAGTTCGATCGAGCGTTGAATTCGCACTGGTGGTCTTGCTGACTTCCCCTCAAGGTCACCACCGCGTAAATGCCGCGGGCTGGGAGATGACCGGTTATTCATCTCGTATATCTTGAAACATGATGGCCTCATGAAGACAATCGTCGAGGAACAAATGGACGGCAAGAACGGAAAAGGAAGGCATCGAATAAAATTTATGAAACATGTAAAGAAGGATATGAAAGAGAGGAAATACGTAGTCGTGAAAAATTAGTCGGCGGGAGAATAGGGTAGTTTCCTTCCTCAAAGAAAAAGAAAGGCATTGATTGCGATTCGTTATCCACCATCAGTGTATTCATAATATACAAATTATTTGGTTTTATAAATACCCATTTAGACGAATGACAATGGTCAATTTTAACAGCATTTGAAAAAGGTCAGATTTGCGCCCATGCAATGCCACTCCACGTGACGTCACCGGGAGCTAGTTTCTATACGAGTAGATAGGAGTTTTACATCGTCTGATATTACCAATGCATGCTAAGAGGCACAGAGCTAAGGGAAATATCTCTTAATAATCACCTATTAAAACTGGCTAAGGTCGGAAAGTTTCCTTCGTTTGATAAGGTATAAATAATCCTTATTTAAGCCAAGCGCTAACAGCTAGCTGGGTACTCTGCTACCTGCTAGCATCCTGCGTCGTATAAGCGCTCAAAGACCCTCCCCAATGTCACCTCACTTGCGGCAGGGGAAACCGGAACGACGTCACACGGAGTTTTCCCAGCATTCATACTTAGCCGTCGCGTTTTCGAGCGCTTGAAAATTTTCGCTTTTCATTTAATCGCGAAAAATAGATATCATCATTTAAAAATATAAAAGCGTGAAATACGTACTCCAGGAGTAATAATCTTTCGATTTAGGCAGTAAAAAAATTATAGGAAACCACCCTATTGTGTAGAGATCTGTGTCAAACCAATCTCAGTATTGTTTACTAAATAAAATTAAAAAATCACTTTATTGTCTAATTATTACTTAGTTTCGTGTGATTAGGGCAGGTATATTTTTTCCATTTACTAGAACTCGAACGTACGCTGAGCCCTAAGGCGCTATCGCCAGATTATATCCATAATGCATGAGAAGAATGATGAGGATCAAATGGATCTGCCGAGTAAGTAATGAGGAAGTCTTAAGAAGAGTAAAAGAGAAGAGAAGCGTCGTGGACTCCTTGATAAGAAGGCGAAACAACCTAAACGGCCTAACGGTATGTATGACATCACGGCGTGATGAAGATAATCGCCCAGGGACAATTAGATGGCTAAAACGGCAAAGGAAGATCTTGAATAAAATATATGGAACTGGTAAAGAAGGATATGAAAGATAAGATATATGTACGCGCGGAACAATTACCTAATAGGAGAACTGAGTGGACAGCTGTGTCAAACCAAAATTTGGATTCTTGACCAATGATGATTCATTTGTACACCAGGACATAAATGAATAGAATATATGAAACCGGTGGCGTAACTAAGTATATGCAATGGGGGGGTGGGGTGGCGAGCCCCCCCGCCTACCCCCTAGGGCAAAATCTAGTAAAATTTTTGAAAAATGACATGCCAGGAAATACATTTTACACCATTTTGGCACAACAAATTGAATTTCAAGCAAATGCAGTAACTATATTTCAAAACTAGTCAATAGTTTAAAATTGTTTTCCTCTGAGGTTTTGGGTGGGTGATCTATCCCGTCATCACCCTCCCATCGTTACGTCAATGTATGAAACGATACGGGCGTTTTAAACCCCCGTTACCGTCCGTACCTTTCCTTTTGTATAGGGACGAATGATTGTTAATTATCGATAATATTGCTGTGGTTAGTTATATAAAAACGGCAATACCCTTATTTTAACTAATGATGTAATGTCTGTTTTTTTCCCGGCGAACAATGGTAGTGAATATTACTCGGGTCTCACACCGGGTAAGGTTACGACCACCGAGAGATTGGTCTTACTCTCTCTCGGTGGTCGTAGTATGATCCTCCATATCTCCTTCCAACGTTTTTATGTGCATCTCTCCCATCGTTCTCAGGGATTCAGGAATCCAATGCCTTTCCGTTCGTGTCTCGGGATTTGTATACAAACTGCCGCGGTTGCCCTCTCACTTTCGGAAAGACCGAGAAATCTTCTCTGCCTTATTTTAACTATAAATAATAATGCCTGTAGGTAAGCTCCATTTAAAATTGCGACGATACAAATAGATAAACTTATTATCATTGTTTTTTCAACGAAACCTTCCTCCTCCAAGAGTCATTTTCGTACGCCAGTGATGTATTTGCGTGACTTGTGCCGTGCCAGAAACATATTTTCTAGGGAAAGAATTTGCTGATAAGGTCCTTTCTCACTGAGCATGAAAACGTGACTTGGTCTTAATCTCCTTTTTCGCGTGAAAAATTAGGAACTGGATATCTTTCTCCTTCGCAACTTACTTGTAATATTTTTAATAAAAAATAAAAATACTAATTTTCACTGTTATTTTGCTAATAATTAACTAATCTACTTGTAGTTAAAGTAAAGAATGAAAACTCTTACAGCCAAAAATTTTCACTTTTTCATTTTCTTATTTATTTTTATTTTTAGTAGTAGTAGTAGTGTTTGGATTTAGGGTGCGTCGACGGCTAGGTCATTTTGCACTTCTTTTTAGTTATAAGTCATTGACGTACGTATGTGTGGTTGAATGTTTTACGATACTTGACAAAATCTCTCAACGTGATACCATTTGTCTTCGTTCATGCCGCCTCGGAGGGGAAAAACTTGTGTGACTTCGTTATGCTGCTTGTAATGCCGCGCTACCGTCACTTGAAAGGACATGAAATGATGTAATGGCAGTCATGCGTAGGAGGGCGTGAGACAACTAAGAGAGCTGACTTCTGCGTCATGTTCTCTACGCGGGTTATGAAATTTCGACCGCACACACTCACTTAAATCCCATATTTGCACGTTTAGGTACGTTTCGAGCTATTATAAATGCTTCGGTATCATTCACGTTTTAGCACAAAGAATCGCTGCCTCTGACTGACTAGAGAGGAATGGGGTAGAGATACCAGCTTGCTCTGCATGGGGACTTCAGCTTAATGTCCCTCCCTACTGAAAAGTTCACAGTTGTTTTAGTCGAACAGCTTTGGTCGAATTAGTTTGAAAATAGTCCTAGATTCACCTGCCGTATGGGAAATGATCCTGGGCGCCCTTTGTGAGAAACGTGAGAAATCACCACCCAAATTTGAATGTTTGATGCACCTAAAGTTGCAATGAGTTCGATTCGATCAAGTCTCTTTCTTTAAATCCCAGAACCCCTTCCACTTCAATTTATTTTCTTAATATCGTGATTGGACGAAGCAAGAAAGAAATAGTCAATAGAATAGCGCAGGCGAAGAGGGCTTTCTACAAAAAGAAAAATCTTACAGCTGAGAATGCAAGCATAGAAGTAAAGAAACAATTCATCAGATGATACATATGGAGTATGTTTCTCTTGGGAAGCGAGGCTTGGACGTTGACAGCAGCAGAGAAGTCGAGAGTGGAAGCATCCGTAATGAGGTGCTACCCAAGAATGATGAAGATAATATGGATTGACCGTGAAAGTAACGAGGAAGTGCGAAGAATAGTGGGAGAAAAGATAAGCCTCCTTAGGGCAGGCGCGCACTAGCGCGACCACGACCAGTGGCCCACGACTAAGTAGTTTTAGCATTGTAACAAATGGAGCGACGCGCACTATAGGCACTGTAGGCCAAGTCCGACTCGTTGGTCGGACCCGAGTCGTCCGACTAAAATTTTTGAGTTTGGTCGTCCCCGACTCAGCGGTCGTTGCGGCCAGAAATTACACACATTCTAATGGCGCGCCACGCACTGACCCCGACTTCACTCCGACCCGACCATACCGACCGAGCAAGTGGTGAATGTGTTTTGTTATTGTGGCCGTGGTCGCCGTGGTCGTGCTCTGGTCGAAGGTGTTCGACAGAGATCTATCGTGGTCGTGGTCGCGCTAGTGCGCGCCTGGCCTAAAAATCTTAAGGAGGAGACGGGGCAACTTAGTTGGCCACGTTTTGAGGTACGATGGCCTGATGAAGACTATCGTAGAAGGACAGGTGGAAGGAAAGAAGGGACGGCTCCGAACGAGTTACATAGGACAGGCTATAAAGCAGTGGCGTAACTAGGAATATGCCTTGGGGGTATGGGATGGCCTAGGGTGGCGAACCCTCCCCTCCCCCCAGGCAAAATCTGTTCAAAAATGTTTGAAAATTACATGCCTGGAAATACATTTCACATCATTTTGGCACTGAAATGAACTTTAAGCAGATGCAGTTATTAAATAAGTCAAAACTAGACAATAGTTGTAAATATTTTTTTATATCTCTAAGGATCTGGGGGGATCTATCCCCTCATCCCCCCATAGTTACGCCACTGTTATAAAGTATGTAAAAGAGAAGAAATACGTCGTTATAAAAGGATTAGCGGATAGGAGAGAGAAATGGAGAGCTGCGTCAAACCAATCTTAGGATTTTTGGACTGATGATGATGAATATCGTGATCCTATCGTCTATTTATTTTTTCTGTGGTTCTTTTTAAATGGAATGGTTGTTGATGAAATGATATTTTATAGTTTCTAATCAGGGTAGAAAATTGAAATAAAAAGTTAAAAAGTTCCTCTCTTCCCGTAAGAAAATCGGTGAGGATGCAGATATCGCTATTCGCATACAATCAATTCATTCCTTCCCATGCATTGAAATATTTTAAATTTAAAGACAGTTATTTACGATTGTCAGGCAGTTGTGGAAAAGGAAGGATAGGGGAATGGTTGAAATGAGAAGCAAAGGAGAACGTTGCTTGAAGGAGTGAGACGATGATAAACTTTCATTTGAAGAGAATAAAGAGTATTTTTTTTAAGAGAAGCAGCTGTCTAACGTTAAAGCATTATACTTCATGAAATTTGAGTTCTTTATGTACATTCAGTATGTTTTAGCATTGTCAAAGTTTCAAAATATCAATATTGTTCCCCAAAATAATGATAAAAATTATTAAAATCTGATGACTAGCTACTCTCGTCATTGCGCGATTTGTAAACGGAAGTTCATGTCGTGCTAGAGTAGTCATTTCAGCACAAGGGTTTAAGACGAGAGCGTGTATAAAAGGACTGAAAAAGAGGTAGCTGCCGGAACTTCTGGGGCGCTGACCTGTTACATCGAGCCCAAGGTCACTGCGGTCAGCCTTTCTCATCTGCCGAGACGATTTCGCGGAGGGTCGTCAAATATATAAATCTTCAAGCTCCCCGGACCGCTCGAAGTCAATGACCTCGTAATGAAGATGATAATACCTTCCCCACTGTCATCCTCTTTAACTCACTTCAAAGGAAACTGACTGTGAGCTTTGAGTTCCATTCTTCGACACGTATTAGGTCCTTGAGGGTAATAGCCAATAGGGTAATTTCCTTCATCAAAGAAAACGAAAGGCATTGATCGCGATTCATTACCCACCAATTGTGTATTCATTATGTACAAATTATTTGATTTAAGAAATCCCAGTTTAGACGAATGTTAATGGTCAATTTTTTCCTCATTTGAAAAGGGCCAGATTGGCGCACATACGATGCCACTCCACGTGACGTCAAAGGGACCTAGATGCTATACGAGTAGTCAGGAGTTTTACATCGTCTGAGATTACCAATGCATGCATGAGGCACAGAGCTCAGGGAAACATGTCTTAATAATCACCTATTAAAACTGGCTAAGGTCGGAAAGTTTTCTTCATTTGATAAGGTATTAATAATCCTTATTTAAACCAAGCGCTACCTACTAGCATGGTAATCTGCTACCTGCTAGCAGCCTGCATCGTATCGGCGCTCATAGCCTCCCACCAAGATGGCGTCACACGGCGGCAGCCGGAACCAGAATGACGTCACTCGGGCTTATCCCAGCACTCATACTTAGCTGTCGCGTTTCGCGCGCTTGTAAATTTTCACTTTTCATTTAATTGCGAAAAATAGATATCGTCATTAAAAAATCTAAAAGCGTGAAATATGTACTCCAGGAGTAATAATCTTTCGATTTAGGCAATAAAAAATAATAGGAAACCACCCTATTGAAGGTGTAAGCGAATTGACGGCGACTATGCTACTGGCGATGAGTATATTTTAGGGATTTTTTCAGGAACTAGCAGACCACCCGGCGTTGCTCGGGAAGGATAGTACCCAAATAAGTGGAAAACTTGGAATCTAGATTTCATAATCATACAGGATTTTTATGTTTTCTCTTGGAACGCGTCAAGAGGTGTGCCTATCCGTCAGGATGTCCAATCGCATAGGTTGTGTGACTTGATGCAACAAACTTTAATGAGAAAACGACGCTAAGGACACGTCGGACGCTATCGAAAGTAGTAATTCGGGGTTCGGAGGTATGAGATGCTCCAACGTACTGACTTTGGTCGCAATCCTTACAGCCGTATGGAAACGCATAGCCGTCAGACAAACAGACACCCTCTTTAATATTGCTAGCTCAGCTATTGCAAGGCTAGGAAAACTTGGTTTATTTCTGAGCATTGAAAATCCTTTAGGGAAATTTCGGAAAATGTCGGGAGAAATCGTGTAGTAGTCAGGGAAAAATTGGTTAGGGGCTAAGGTCGATGAGTTTTTCTATGGTCGACGCATCATCCCTTAATAGAAGATCGATTTCCGCTCATTTTGTCGTGTGCTACGATTTGCTGAAGGTATAGCAGACATAGCCAAGAAAAAGAATGATTTGAAGAAGACTTAGTCAAATATGGAAAGGAAAATGGCTAGATATCAGCTGAAAATCGACAAAAAGAAGACCAAGATGATTGGCTGCTTTCAGGTTATCTCCAGCATCTGTTCATCTCAGGCGACGACATGTTTCGCAAACTTAGCAGTTTGCTTCTTCAGGTCCGAAGTGTAAGATGAAGTTGGTGATTTCCTTATACACCTTTCCTTCAGCCAGGGGCCGGTTCGATTTGGCGCGCTTTCTTGTTTCTCCTTGGCGAGCGATGAAGAGTCCGAAGCTGTGTAGTCCCGATGGAAGAGTGTCTCCACCACTCCGATTTTTTGTTGTGGGTGATGGTGAGAATTTGCTTTGAAGTACTGATACGCGTGGGTCTTTTTTCGGAAGACAGAGTGACCAAGTGTTCCATCTTCTCTTTTAGTGATCAGGACATCCAGGAAGGGCAGAGAGTTGTTTTCTTCGACCTCCATTGTGAATTAGATGGCAGGATCGATCGAATTCAGGTGTTGGAGGCAATTCTTGAGTTCCGTTCTTCCATGTTGCCATATCACAATCATGTCATCCACGTATCTTAGAAATAGCTTAGATTTCTTCGCAGACGAATCAAGTGACTTTTTCTCGAGGTTTTCCATAAAGGTGTTGGAGATTATCGGTGATAGCGGAGATCCCATGGCGGCGCCTTCAGTTTGCTTGAAATATTTCACATTCCAAAGGAAATATTAGTTCCGCAGACAAAGTTCAACTAGCTTGGGGAATCCCTTTGGTAGTTTTTCTTCCGAGAGGGCGCCGACAATTTCCATGGCTTCGCTGATGGGGATGCTGGTGAACAGGGAGACGACATTGAAACTTACTCGTAGGTCCCCATTGTCGACTCTTTAAGTTTTGGATTATCTCGACGAAATGTGGAGTATTCTTGACGTATGTCGGTGTTTTACCCGCAAGAGGCTGGTGGGTTCGGGCCAGGTATTTCGTCAGTTTGTGGGTAGGCAGTAGCACTCACGATGGGGCGTAACAGCACTCCTTCTTTGTGAACTTTCGAAAGTCCGTAAAGTCTGGGTGGTTTAGGAGCACTTTCGATCAGATATCGTTGGTCTTCTTCAGGAATGCGTGAGTGTTTGATGAGCCAGTTGGTTTATCGGTGAATTTTGTAGGTGGGATCCGACTCCAGCTCTTGGTACGTCTTTTCAAAGTCTTCTTTCCAACAAGAAGACCAAGCTGTTTGTATGCAGCAAAAGAGAGGAGGCTATGACAAACATTACACGAGGAAAACAAAAGCTTGTGGAAGTGAGTTTTTTTACCTTGCAAGCTGAGTATGCAGCGAGGGATGAAGCAAGAAAAAAATAGTAAAATAGCATACACGAAGGTGGCTTTTTAACAAAGAAGAATGTATTTACAGCTAAGAAAACAAACATAGAAGTGAGGAAAAAATTTATCAGATGCTACATATGCAGTATGTTTCTCCACGGGAGTTAGGCTTGGACATTGACAGGTGCAAGGAAGTCGAGAAAGGAAGCATTAAAAATGATGTGCTACTAAAGAATGATGAAGATAAAATGGATCGGCCGTGTAAGTACTGAGGAAGTGCTAAGAGAGGGAGAAAAGAGACCTTTTCAAAAATCTTAAGGAGGAGACGGGACAACTTAGTTGGTCACATTATGAAGCACGATGGCTTGATGAAAACAACCATAGAAGGAGAGGTGGTCGGGGAGAAGTACAAGGGATGGCCCCGAATGAAGTTCATAGGACAGGTTATAAAGGATGTAAAAGAAATGAAATTCGTCGCTATGAAAAAGAGGGCGGGATGGAGACCTCCGTCAAACCAATCTTAGGATTGTTGACTTATGATGATGAGTAAATTTTTCTAGTAATTTGATGCGTCAGAATAATATTGGTGTGATTTCTCAACTTTTATTTGAAGTTTAATTTTTCGCTCCTCGAATTAACATGGGAAAATTTTCAGGGATAAGGGATGCAAAATTAGTTTT
Organism: Ischnura elegans; assembly: GCF_921293095.1. Taxonomy (NCBI): domain Eukaryota; kingdom Metazoa; phylum Arthropoda; class Insecta; order Odonata; family Coenagrionidae; genus Ischnura; species Ischnura elegans. The sequence goes on along the minus strand of NC_060254.1, from coordinate 62,484,045 downwards.
TTTCAGAGAAACTTCAAGGAAATGTTGTATAGTTTCTTTGCCAAAATGTTGTTACAAACTACATGCCAAAGTTACTCATAAGCTATATCTTCACCTAGTAGGCCAAGTTCGAGTTTGGCTTCCATCTAATGAATATAAATATTCATTTAAGGACCTAGTTGTGGCTTCGAAAATAATACCGCCTCTATTAATTCTTACAACGTCGCAGGAAATAATAGTATTATACGTTTAAATGGGTGTATTAAAAATAGTTGGTAAAATAATATCTGTGACGTAAATATTTGAAAATACAAACGAACATTTTGCGTCGTCATACGGTTAAATCCCATACTGCTAAGAGCTCTACGCTCATGACAAAAACATTTCCAACAGTCTTGGAGGTGGGTACTGGTTTGTGCTATCTACAGGCGGCTTAACTTCATGCCTTCAACGTATCTAAAAACTCGGAGGAAATAGAAAAGGCCCTGAACTGAAAGAAATAAAAAATTATCGGTCGGTGATAAAAAAAGACTGCCTTGTATTAATCATACGCTCCGAAAATGAAAACAATTATGCATTATGGATATAATCTGGCGATAGCGCCTAAGAGTTCAACGCACTATCGAGTACCAGTAGTTGGCCGATTATTATTATTATCGCCGATGAATCCAACAAAATATTTTTCTTGGCTAAAAATGAGAGATATTTTCCTTAATCCAAGATAAATAGATCCGTAAAAGCGGGAAAAGAGCTTAAAAAGAAACAACAGTGAAATAGTCTGTCTTATGACGCGCTTTACCTTACGGTTTTTGGACATTGAGCAGTGCATAAACGTATCCCGCGTGTATCTTACTTCCGAACGTGTTCTATCCAAATGAAAAAAATGCCATTTCATTGTTTTTTGTCGAAAGGCCGATTATTTGAGGCCAAAAAATTTCACGAAATAATTCAATGGAAGAGAAGAAGTCATATTTGCATGACCTTGTTCAGTGGCGCAGCGAGGAGGGGGGGATCTCAGCGAGGGGGAGCCAGATCTCAGAGAAATTTTTAATTTAAATCTATTTTACTTGATTGCATTTATATTACTTATATAATAGTGTAAGGATTTCAAAAATATCCCTCAGAAATCCGTAAAACTCACTATTAATCCTAAAATTTTCTGGGGAGGGCCCCCGCACTTCCCGCTCACCCTGGTGGGTATGCAATACACCCACACTTCTAAGTATTAGTTGCGCTTAAAACCCCCTAGCCTTAATTTGCAGCTGCACCCTTGGCTGAGGCTATCATTTTTGTTTGCTGAAGAATATTAAACCACGTACAACAATCAATTACATTTTATATTAAATTAAAAAATAGTTGGATTAGTAGGAGTTGCCGCAACTAAAAAGTCGCCCGTGAGCGGGGCCACAGTCAATGCCGTGTGTTTCATTTGAATTTACACAAAGCAACTAAATGGTTGCTTTGCAAAAGTTGCAGTGGCGCCGACCCCATGGGGCCTGAGGGGGCCCGAGCCCCCCCCCAAAATTCGTTATGTGGGGGAGGAAAAGAACTGTCAGGCTTGTCGATTTTCCCCGGGGTGTTGAGTTATCGAGAGTCGAATTTTCGGGGTTCCAATTTTGATCATATGACTTATAAAAGTATTTTTAAAAACTTTAAAACTCACTATTTATAAAATTTCCCGGGCCAAGACACCAGTATGGGCCCCCCAATATTTTTTACAAGTCGGCAGCCCTGAAAAGTTGCCAGTGCGCGGGGGCCAATACAGTTTACAGATTCTCCTAGATAATTTCCGCGAAGAACAATGATGGCATAATGGGGGAGACGTGTCCAAAGAAGTAGAGAAAATTTATGCAAGGAGAATGATTGGATTAAAGCAGTAAGTGGTGTAATTGATTTAGGGAATAGTGTAGCTTGGTAGTGTGTTCAAGAATGACAGATCACGGAGGAGTTGAGCTGGATGGCTGAAGGAAAATCGTGAGAGGTTCCGAATTGCATAACAGATGAGTGTTTGTTTTAAGAAACTAAGGTTGAAGTTTACACAGCAGTTCTCCTCCCATCGTAAGTGCTTTCCCGGAAAAAAATTGTGGCGGTCTAGGATAGCATTAGAGAAGACCAGTGGATTGGAGTAAGCCTTTGAGTTAAAAAAGGAGAAACAGTTGTTTACATGGAAGGAGAATTGTATGATCATGCATACGAAAAGTAATGTAGACCACCGCTTACAACACTTGTTAGACCTGATGCAGAGAACGTTTGAGTTGGTCATCATCATCATCACTGATCAACAATCCTAGGATTGTTTTGACGCAGCTCTCCACTCACTCAGTTCTTCTATCAGTTAATCTTTTCACACCTATGTATTTCTTCTCTTTCACATCCTTCTTTACTTGTTCCATATATTTTGTTCGAGGTCTTCCTTTTCCGTTCTTGCCATAGTGAAGTATATTTATGAAATACGAATGGAAGCTATTATAGGGATGGGTCAACTGCGAATTTGAGGGTGTTTGTAGAGTAGGAACTTCTGGATACGGAAAAACGAAGTCTTTAGAGCAACAAAAGATTTACTAAGCGTGTAAAATCGTTTCTGGCTTGATTTGGTGGAAGTTCGATATATCCATGATGAAAGAACACAAATGGTTATTTCCACACTTTTTTATTCCAAAACTCAACGCCTGACCATGGTTTCAACACCATGTTTTAGGTTCTTGAAAATGACACAATGTATTGAAACCATGGTCAGTTGTTGAGTTTTGGAATTAAAAAGTATGGAAATTACCATGTGTGTCCTTCATCATGGATTTACTGAGCAATCTTGAACTTAAACTGAAGGAAAAAGTGTTAAAATGTACGGCGAAGAGAGGATACAGATATATTTATAGTATGCTACCGGCGTTATTACCCGATTTCAATAAAAATGCAGCAGTACATGCGTTACGTTTATTATAGATATATGTCTTTAGCTAATTACAGAAGTATTGGCTGTGAGTTATTTTCAAATGTTGTGGGGAAACCCGAGAAAACTTAGTATTACAGGTAGGTATATTAATGGACAGAGCCAAACGTGAAAAAACGACGTGATGGGTCTCTAATGTCACACTTTGGTGAAATACACTTATCCCAGCTTAAGGAACGGTAAACGGCTAAAATATTCACAAAAAATAATTTTAATTAGTGTCAACGACGAATAAATTTTCCTTTATATTAGATGAAACTATAATTGAGAATATCGTTCTTCTTGAATGCTGTTATCGATTCTTGGGGACAAATTATCATTCTCTCTGTTTTTCTCCGCATATACCTTCACAAAAAACTTCTTACTAGTCAAAATAAAAATGAGAATAGGAAAACTATACGACAAGAAGCCATTGCAAATACAAGTGAAGTAAACTCTGTATCCCCAAGCATTTTATTCAGTTTCTCACAGAGGCTTTGTGCATCACGCAGTTTACAGAACACTTTACTGTGTCGACCCATTAACTCGATCTTGGCCGAAGTATATTCTTAATTTTCTGGACTATCACCATTTTTGGCCAATAGGAGGTTTTTTCGGAAGAGAACAGGTGGTTGGCTCTGGTAGATAGCTCGAAGCTCATAGCGGGACTTGACGATAGTCCTTATCCTGCGGAGAGATAAAGGCTTTCCTTCATTCGGCACCGTTCACGTCTGGAGGGCATGCATGAGAAGGAGTGAGTAATATTAGCCACGCGCGTGCTGAATTCGGCAGTTCTGAGACATGACTATATTGTCTGTCTTTATTGCCTTATTCCGAAATTTTTAAGGCACTGCAGAAGCATTTATATAACGTGGACCCTTTTTTTTCGTCGACTTCGGTCGATTTCCGATAACAGTCAAATGAAATTGACCGGTGACTTCATGATGAGGAATGAACTGACGATGAGCTCTGAGGAGGACCATGTCGAAGGTAGTCCAGATCACCGCGCATCAGTGAATTGTGTTGCATCGATTTGAAGTGAACTCGTGAACCACACTCTCTGCTTTTTAGAGGAGTTTCTTATGATTTCGAACACCGCAAGTATTATGGGAATCTCAAAATCGGCAGCGAAAAGTGTCGACTTCCTGCATGAGCGTGGCCGATAAAGTGGGAATTTCATTGGATAACGAATACAGGTAAATTATTAATAGTATTTACTCTTGAACTTATTCCTCAGGATTTAAATTGCGCCACGAAAATTCTTTATCAATAATTCTAGCATTCAACGAGGCATATTTCATAAGTAGAATATATGATTCTTCAGGAAAGCACAATTTATTACCTAATCCTCATGTGGGTTATATGTAATAAAATGGTAAATTTTTTTACTGCATGGGATAATCCAAAGAGAGATTTATTAAAGAAGAGAGTAAAAAACAGAAAGAGCCTATCACCATTAGATGTAGAAAATATGGTACGTAACTGCAGTTAGAACCACTGATACAAGTATCATAATTCAGGTGTCATGAATACTTTATATAGCATTTCAAATAGTTCTTCTGATTTTTTTGCTGATTCTTTCGTATTTTAGTCTACAATAATTTGTGATTTTTCATCAAAGTGAAGGACTTATTACTTTGCCGAGCCGCAATAAAAATAAAATCATTGAACACTATTCATTAGAAGCTCGGAAAGTATCACTGCGTAAACTATTCTTAACCGTAATATCCACCCTTGAAATTTAACATTGGCTTCATGACTGTCATTTAACACAACTATCCTGGTTTAATGCTTTGATTTAAGATAATCATGGTGATAATGAGTGAATCTTAATCCCTTAGTTGAGCGCATACCAATCGTATATTTTTAACTTCCACGGTATCCCATCTACAATTCAAACATAGAAAATTATATGCTAGCCCATCGCTATCAAGTCCAAATGGCGTGCCTAGTACCCTAAAAATAACTTCTGCTTTAATTCAAAAATGGTATATTTATTTGGTTCCATACTATATTACGTTTTATATCGCCTTTTTCCATTTCTCGCCCTTATTCGACAAAAAAATTTCCCCCAGGATGTATTTTGATGGCTTCTGGTGACTAGAATAGGACTAATAACAGAATATTCTAGAGTTTTATTTGTAATTAACAAACCTATATAGTATAAAACCCTCTTCCGACCGCTGACTGACTCACTCATACTTATGTTTGGGGTGAACGAGACGAGATACGACAAAAAGTCATTTATTCAAACCCATCTAAAATCATCTGAAACCCTAAAAAAAATTGTCGGAACACTAAAATTTCTACCTATTACATTTTTGCCTACTGCCGCTTTGCATTTACTTTTTGAGGGAATTTAGGAGTGCAAAAACGATGGTTATGAGGAATTTGTTAATTGCGGAGAAGAATTTTAATGGCACCAAGGTCATTGCGGCAGCCATTAGCGCACACCTTGTAGCAGTCATAAAACCTGGAAGCGAAGAATTGTTTGGTATTCCTAAAATTCAATCTTAGTAGATTAGATATCACCGAAAAAATCGATCCTTTATGAACAAACTTCAGACAAACATTTTAAGAACTGACTGAGAGACTAGAAAAGACCGCAGGCGTTTTGTGGATACTGGAGGACGAAAGCGAGTTGTGTAAAAATAGAAACTGTTCTATATACCTTCAAACTACATGCACTGTGTACATGTACTATAAAATTGTACATATTTATTAATCTCTAATTCTTATGACATTAAATTGCTAAAGATGAGTGGCTGAATCTCTCTTCCTCTAAATTGCACGATTGCTACTATTGCCGCTTAGAGGGAGACGTTATCGCTCTTACATTCCCTCCGTCGCGGCGGTTGGCATAAAATTATCAAATAGGTATTTTTGTTATCAAAAATGGAACTTTATTCGAGTAAAAACCGGGCCCTTAGTAACGAACATCTATGCCTTAAAAATTTTTTTAATTTTAATTTCAAGAATTTGTTTTCATGCATTACCTCATTTTAATGACTCCGAGTGTTATTAAGCTTTAGAAAATACCAGTTTCGTGAACTTGGATTTTGTAATCCATTCTTGCCCACTATCCCTTTAATTTTCCGGAAACCAAGGCAAATGTCTATTAGGTTGAACAACAGATCCCTCTCCGTCCAACTCTTCACTAAAATTCATACTTCTGAATTAAAGAAGACTTTGTAATTTCTGTCCTCAAGCTGTCTACGTGGAGTATAGCGACCATGGGGTGGAATAGTTTCAGAGAAGCGGCCCCACTATCTTTTAAGACGATATATTTTTATCGGTTTAATTCAAGTGCTTCATACGCTCAGAATGGCAGGAAGTAGCAGTAGGGCTACGGTGGGCGAAAATGGGTTAAAGATTGACCGTTGGCCGAAAAAAAGTATGGGTGCCTACCTTTGAAGAAGATGGCCGCTGTAAAGAGGAAGAATTTACATTTCTAATTAGAGAAATACGTTCGGTTCCACGGAAAAGTGGCCACTGAGTAGAGGTGGTCGTTAAGAAGATTTTACTCCATTAACACGTCGCGTACGGATCACGAGAATCTCCGTTTTTCCTGAGCCATGCTTTAAGGACGGATAACGAGAATTCTCGTTTTTGCTGTTGATTCCGTTTATTTTGCCGATATAATTTAATTATGTCAGTTTTTTCTTATACTATCATCTACTCACTATACTTTCTTATACTATCATTAATAATTTATTTTTGCATAAGTTGTATACATTTAGAATATCTGCATATATTTTTTGCTTAAATAGAGTCATGTTTTTAAAGCCGCTACTTCCACGCATTAATTTATTTACCTGTGTTCCGATTAGAATACTAGATTATCATAAGAGAGGAGTGCAAATGAAAGTGTTCCAGTTTAAATACCTGCCGGAAAAGAGGGTTACGAGGGATTTAAACACCTCCGTACGCAGCATGTTAATTTGTCATAATGATATTTTTTCTTTTTTTCCAGATCGTGACCCACAATTGGAAGGAACGATGAGGAAGCAGGGGAGGGATTCTTTAGGGAGGATACGCATAAAGGACATCATAGGGCTGTTGGCCACTGCTTGGATAATTTGGGCATGTTTCTACGTGTACGGAAAATATGTCGAGGCAGAATTTTATCGCAGATTCATGGAGGAGTACGATACCGATAATGAACGTCAAGCACTAGGCGGCAAATGCGTCATGCCCCCATATGACGCCCACGACCCACGTTTCCTCCAATACGTGCACAGTTTCCCGCCCATTAACTGCGGCAACGTGCAGCCTTACCTGACTTACATGGACAGGGATGGATATATTCGCTGGAACAGCAGCGGCATAAAAGCCATCGGATTACGCAACTCTGAGCTACGCTGCTTCTACCAAGAGGTGTGGCGGGTTGAGTTGGACGACCTGCATGTCAAACTTGAGTCCCCAATAGAATTCAGGAACGCGACCAAAGTCAATTCTGATTTCGTGGCTGTTGAATGTCGTCGCAGTCCGAACGGGGAAGTGATCTACAAGATGTTTCACTCTCAAGTTCCCGCTCTAGCATCCAAGGATCTGAGTGGCCGCAAGAAAGGACCAAGCATCCTGATACTCGCCTTCGATTCCATGTCGCGTCTTAATTTCATCAACCAATTGCCCAATACTTATCGTTTCCTGGAGGAGACTCTGAAATCCTACAAATTTTTGGGCCTCACCAAAACTGGGGATAATACCTATCCCAACATAATGCCGCTCCTTTCGGGTTTAGCCGCATTTCGGGAAGTGTACGGAGATCAAGTTCCGAGTGGCATCCCATTTTGGGGACCGAAGAGTTGGAGACACGAAAATTTCGACGATGTGCCGTTCGTGTGGAAAAATTTCAGCCGGGCAGGATACGTCACGATGTACGCGGAAGATCTACCTTACATCAGCACCTTCAATACCAAGAGCAAGGGTTTTTTCAGGCAACCGACCGACTACTACATACGTCCTTTTTTCCTGGCTTTCGATCACTTTCAAGAGTTCAAGTCACGTGACTGGCGATGCTGCGGCAATTTCCCCATATACCAGTACATGCTCAACTACACGGAGGAGTTCGTCCACGAGATGTCGGACGTTAGTTACTTCGCGTTTTCCTTCCTCTCGGTTCTCAGTCACGATCATCTGAACTCCATTCAAGTCGCGGACGATGACATATTCGCCTTTCTGGAGAGATTATGGTCAAGCGGTGCCCTCGAAAACACCGTCACCATCGTGATGGGGGACCACGGCAACCGCTTCGACAGCGTTCGTACCTCGGGCGTCGGTAGAATCGAGGAACGCCTGCCTTTCTTCGCCCTATCCCTTCCGGAATCACTTCGCGCCTCACACCCCCATCTCAACGAAGGCTTGTTATCGAACAGGGAAAGTCTCATGAGTTGGTTCGATATTTACGAGCTCCTCATGGATTTTGCGATGGAAAACCTCGGCGAGGTGTCCAGGGTAAAGCGCTGGGGTGCCGTCGGTTTATCACCTCTGAGACAGCTCCCGGACGACAGAAATTGCGCTGATGTGGGTATTCCTCGCACGTACTGCTTGTGTGGTGAGGAGAAGGAGCTCGACACTGGAGAAAGAAGAGTATTTGAAGCTGCAGAGGCTCTACTCGCGCACATAAACTATTTAGTGGATGAATCTGCGGAAGGAAACAAGTGTTCGAGGTTGAGACTCCATAAGATTTTAAGTGCACAACTTCTACTCCCTCCTTCCCCCATACCGAACGGATTTGTCGTTGAAACTAGGGTGTCAATTCAGCTGTCACCAGGTGGATCACAATTCGAGGGATTGCTACAGAAGGATGCATGGAGTATTGACGGAGGACGAGTGATGGGTGACGTTAATAGGATAAACAAATATGGCAATCAATCTCACTGCACCAGCGACACCTTCCTTAAACCGTTCTGCTTTTGCGAAGATCTAATTACATGATTCGAGAAATAACTTTTCAGAGTACTCCTATATCGCAAATTTCATTCGCGCTCTAATAAATTTATCGGTACTAAAGTCGGTTTTCATGATATGCGTCATTTATTGGAAGAAATACTAAATATTTATCAATAATAACTGTTGTATATAACACGAAATAGCTTTTCAAAACAACTTGATATTTATAAATAAGCTTCTTTTTTGTGGTTTTCCGCGTAGTTTTGTATCGCTTCCACTGAAGTTTCCCATCACGTTATGGAGGCGTCCTCAAGAGGGTTACAGTCATGTGATTGCTGTGGTTACGGGGAATGATTCTGTAGTTCACATTTTGAAACCAAGGGTCTCTGTGTTTCGCTGAGCATCAGCCGCTGGTCTCTGTTTAAATAATCCCGGTGTTTTCGGATTCCAATTGTATCCCAGAACAGAAGGGTTTAGAAGTTTTTTCTTTTGCTAAAATGTTAATGTTGTCCATGTCGGACCAATATCTTTAGCTGCATGTTCACCGACAGCGAAGCGATCAACATATCGTAGTATGATAGCCTGAGTACGTTCTCCTAATCGGGTCTTAATGGTTATTCCTGTTTCACCGATAAAACTGTGATTACAAGTTTAACATGTGACCCGGTAAACCCCTTCAGTTTGTATTTTTTCCCGGCCTTTCTGCATCTAAGGAGGTCTTTTATTTTGAGCTTTGGCAAAAAAAGTAGTTTCAATACAAAATTTCTTCAAGAATAAGGAATATTTTCTCCGTGCAGCCTTTAATATATCCTTACTATGTCTCGGGTTATGATAGTCTGCAGTAGTTTTCACAACAAATTTCTTCAAAATAGGGATATTTTCTCCGTGGTGCCATAAATATATCCTTACTATTTCTCGGATTTTGATAGCAAGAAAGTATTATTACATTCCTCGATACTCAGCTGCGATTTAAAATTGTTGTTATGGCTTCTTATGAACCTCCTATCATCAGTTTGGAGTAAACATTGAGAGAATTTAATGACGGTAGCGAAAGGTCTCAGGGAAAATGTTTCAGGATACTTTTGAGGTTCGGTGGCGAATAGCATGACGTCATCGAGTACCCTACTGCTCCAAGACTGCAAAGGTTTAGAGACGAGGAAAGGGTCATTATTGAGGGAATACTCACCCGCCAATACCATCGCCATATGAGGATAACAACAAAGATAAGACGGATAAGATAAGACGGGGTCATATCATATCGCATCCGAATCCAGTTCTCAAGAACTTGGTTTAGTATCCACCATCTTAATCTTCTATCTAAAATCAAAAACTAATCGCCAAATTCTATTTATTCTTTCAATAAATATGGATAATGTGACTAAATGTTATACTTGATTCATGAAAGACCATCGACGACGATGGATCTCGAAGAAAATATAATCATAAACAATTACGAATTTGCCTCGCGGTTTAATTCACCATTTGTGATCGCATTCAACATTTTATTACCATTGCGCGAATCGGGAGATAATTTTGCAGAAAATGCTGACATAATAGCCAGAATAATTATTGAAGTGCTGCGAAAAGCAAAAAAATAAAAAAAGCGTGTTTAATATCAAAGCATGGCCATTACTGTTACAAGACCACAACTGTCACAATTTCCATTCTAGGAAATTTAAAAAATGGGATAGAATTAGTGAGATAACTGTGGTACTGACTCAATACCCTGAGATCTAAGGTCTTCGACTGTGGAGGGAAGTTGTTAGCATAATTCAAGCTCCGGCTATGTAATAAAACGATCAAGTTCACTTATTGGGTGAGTAGTCCAACCATATGGACTAGGTTTGTTATCAAGCGAAACTTTTCTCCTCAGTCCCCCACAAAGCGCGTTCTCATCCATCCTCCCGGATAAACAAGCGCATTAATTCTGAATGGAGAAAAGAAAATCTTATGGACACGAAAATACACCATTAGCTCCAGAATACAGTGTTATCTTGAATTAATTACGTGGTTGTGTTGGACCAAGTGATCCTGCGAGCGTTGAAGCGGCACAAAAAATCCAGAAAATTGTACATTAGTGTATGGTAGAGCTACATCTTTTCATGGTAAAGCCTTTTGGGTCAACCAGGAAGCTAGTACAGCGTGTGGCTTTAGTATTGGTGAGGAAGTGCTGTGAAGGTGACGGCTTCGCATGCACAAATTTGGCGACGGCATATAATGCCTCATTGGTGAACTTACCTGTTCTTGACTTCCGGAGTCGCCACGGTAGTCGTCTGGATTTCTTCGACAGCGGCTACCTCCTCATCTGCCAACGCATGGTGGGCCAATGCGGCAGTGCAGACAAACACCGCCGCCAACCAACGGGGAGGAGACGACTGGGCGAGTCGCCTCATGGCGAAATCGAGTCACGAAAAATCCAACCAAAATCGAGAAATTTATAAGTCTGGAATGGCTCAGTTCTTAGAGACTGTCTCCCCCCTCACTGTGTCACTCCCTTTCCAAATGGGCACTAGAGTTCTGCGGAGAAAAGTATGGTCCAAAACCATGAAAAGAAGTCCTGTTCTCCTTCGAGTGGGAGAAACGGACTCAATGCTACACCACGCCCTGCTGAAGTCCAACAGGCACTTCCTATCAAACCAAACTGTGGATAGAGGAGACTGGGAAGATGCTTCCGATGACCCACACACGCGGTTCGAAGGCCGTTGAGGCTGGAGGGGAAGGGACACTGTCCCCGCTGTTCACAAGACGTCCGCGCTATCTTCCTCGTCGTGCGGCTGTTCCTCAACTGGCCGAGAGTGCGATTCGCCTCGATGGGGTGATCTCAACATCCCCTTTTGTGGGCGGTGGGGGAGGGCTGGGTGCTCTTTCCTCTCTCCCCCGCCCCCACCACTTTACGCAAAGGGATGGGTGGGTATGTGCGGGGGGGCGGAGGGGAAAGGTCCCTCAGCGGCCTGCTTGGGGCTTGCATCCACTCGTGCTAGCTTAGCGACAAGCACCCGAAGAGGAGGCAACTGTGACCAGACTCTTTTATCTGTGAGGCTCTTTCCAGCATCCCTCCAACCGGAGCCACTCGACCGCCTGCGATGGAAGGACTCCCCGAGGATGGACCGATTGTGGTAAGCTCGTCAAAGAAATCATCACTGGTCAATAATCCTAAGATTGTTCTGATGCAGCTCTCCACTCAATTCTATCAACTAATCTTTTCTCACTTACGTATTAATTATTCTTCACATCCTTCTTTATCTGTTCCATATAAATATTTCATTCGAAGTCTTACCTTTCCGTTTTTGCCATCTACTTTTCCCTCGACGATTGTCTTCATCAGACCAACATTCTCAAAGAAAAAAGCGGTGAATTCCAAAACAGCACAATTCCATGAAGCAAAGTTTTGAGACAATCAACTCATCGTGTACATTTTCATAGCCACCACGTCAAATTTCCCTATAAATAAATGCGTTGATTTTTGTAATAATTATGCATAGAAAAAATCGAAGAAATGACTAGTAGCCCCAAGCATGCACAAAAATCTGTTCATCCCAAATTCCTTCCAAGTGGACTTGTGGCGTGTTAGAAATCATGGCTTCAAATTATTCATTAATACGACTATGTTTGCATTGGTTGTATTTCAGTATTAGAGTCGTCTTCTGGCGAAGAAAAAATATTTTAATAATTGAGAGAGCTTTCTTAACAATATTTGCATAATGTACATTTTATATTCCTCTAACTCGAGGAAAAATTATTCACGGGGACTATTTTTTAATGATTAGAGGGTCCTCGAGGTTTTCCTAGTGCACCAAGACCCTTTTTATGTAGCCTACACGTGAAACAGATGCGTCAACTATTTCCTTGCCAACTTTTGTTCCTATGCGTTCGGTGTTTATTTGTGTGACTGAGTAACAGACTGGCGTATGAACTCACAGACACCGTTAAATCTTTATATATTGGTGGGATAATGGGAAGTGGAATAACTCACCCCTAAGATTTCTCCAAAATGAAATGCAACAAGCTATTTAGTAAAACCGGTGTTTTACACAATTAGGAATTGCATAATACTTACATTTTCCTCTACCTAGTTCAAATTCCCTACTATTGTTTATTTTGTGTTTGATCGGCGGACCGCTATCGAGGTTCTGGCAGACCATTGGTTGAGAACCACCGAAACGATTTGAATCTTACCTCGAAGGTAGAAGCTTTGAACTACTTGGCATATATGCACACTAAGCGATTGTTAATTATTCTAATGTAGAAATGTGTAATACGAGGGTGTATTGAAAAGTAAGGTTTCCTATTTTCTCATTCTTGGAAAATCAATTTATTCTCAAATTTGCGAACATCATTGGAAAGGTTGAGCAAGTAGCTATTTTTCTAAATAGTTGCCTTGACGATCAAGTACTTTTAGCTTCCTTTCAACCAGCTTTTAAATACCAGTGTCACTCCACTCTCCCGCCTGTTCGCGAAACCAACTGACGACTGCTTCTTGCACCTCCCCGTCTGACTTGAATTTCTGTCCCCTAAGGTGTTTTTTAGAGCGGGAAACAAGTGGTAGTCGCTTGGGACAACGTCCAGGCTGTAAGGAAAGTGGTCCAGGATATCCCAACCGAATTCATTGAATAGGTTGGTCCTGTGATGTGACACATGTGGACGCGCACTGTCATGATGCAAGCACGTTTCATAAGGGACCCTTCTGGCGGACACCTTGTTTAACCGAGGACCTCCGGCCCATTATTTTGCGGGGAAATGTAGCCACAGCCTTCAATAAGACCTTAATTTATGTCATTAAAAATAATTCTCTGGTTATGGCGAACCATCTAGTCAATTCGAGCGCCGTTGATTCTGGCAAACTCGGTTGCCCCGACCGCTGAATATCATGGACGTTTTCCCGTCCATCAGAAAACTCCCGACATTACTTCCGCATGTTTTTGATGTCCATACACCTTTCACCGTACAGTGGCGATGCATTCATAGTGGAAAAATCCTTTTGCATTAAAAAATCGTATGACTGAGCGAAGTTCGCCCCTGGCGGGCGAGCTAAGCGAGAGCTCCATCCTAAACAACTGTTACGCAGCGACTGAGCGGGCTAGGGCCACGTGGGTGGTTGTACACTTCGGCTTAATAACCAAGGATTGCAGTGCTGTTGTTAAGTTTCGCCCGCTAACTCGCGTTCGGAAATGGTGTAGTTGGAGACCTTACTTTTCAATACACCCTCGTATATTGAAATGTATAGGTACATTATAGATGAAGTGTTCTCTGGGGTTTTACCGTCGTTTGGCGACGCTTCTTGGCTTTCCCGCCGGGTCAATGATGACAAGGCAGCCATGCATGGTTCCCGGTAGAAAAATTGTCTGCGGGGTGCATTCGGTGCCGCCCACGGGGCGTTATGTCGCCGGTTATGACGATTATTATTTTGTTTAATAAGTAAAGCGATATTTATTTATTTCCAAAATTCACTAACTAATTACTAACTTTGTTGATATTCCATTATAAGTTTTCTTGGATCTTAAACTATTACTTATTCCACTTCTTTTTTTATTTAGCGCGACCCGGGTTTCGATGAATTACTATCATCAACAGGCACAAATTAATTTACGCCTGGTATAAGTAATTGTATAAGATCCAAGAAAACTTATTTATTTCCATTTTTTCGCCTGCAATACTCCCTATGAACTGCTGCTAATTCTATTCATACTCCTTTTTCAGTCACCCTTTCGGAGGAGTCTTTCCCCCACATCTTCCTCACCTCGCTACCCACTCCCTCCTCTCCATTTGTACTGACACGCGTGCCTTTCTTTTACCTTGCCCATCCTATACTTTGGCCTTACGTTTCCCTGTTTTTTCCGGTGTCGGTCTTCTTAAGCTAATACTAGAGTTTATTGTACCCCTGGTTTTTCCATATCTCCTCGGTTGTCTGTTTTCTCACCGTCTCCCCACACTACGTCTGTTTCCCAAACCTTCTTTAAACTCGTGATATCTTCCCCACCTCTTCCTCAAATGTATGAATGTGATGTCCTCATGTATTGTGATGTTTTGTGCCAGATGATGGCTCTGTGTGCCGAAACGCGTCTTGCGCATTAAAATAATCGTGGAAAAGTGGAATTTAATTTAATTGTGGAAACCGAGGCGTGGGATCAATAAATAATCGGTGTTTATTTCTTAATTTGACATAAAATCATCGACCAAACAGCGAGGAAACAAGAACATACTACAAATATCAGTGTGCGATATCCAATCCATCTCATATTGTTTTGCCAATCAAACGATAAAGTGCAGTATAATGGCTGTTTTTTTATCAGACTAAGTGAAATATCCTTCGCTTACCGTCGTACTATCGTGTACGTGAACAGGAGAACAAAATTAAGGAGATGACTGCAAAACAGAGAGGCTTAAAATGTCGTACTTTCTTCGCACTATGCGGAATAATGTCGGTGTTTCGATAGGGAAACTAATGGCGTCACTCGTGAGGACGACTCAATGCATGTTTTTATTTTTCCATTGTATTAAACTGGATTGGATTTGTTACTGGAATTACTAACCGTTGACAAGTGTTGCCTTTGAATGACTGTTGACGTATATGTGTTAGTATGAGTAATATTTTTAAGACCGTGTGGTATGCAAGTGGGGATCGCCTTGCATGCTGGTGATTGATAGCCCCCTGCCAAACACCATAGAGGTGGCTCGTAGGGTAATATGTAGATGTACTCAGCATCAGGGGCGCAGCTAGGAATTAAGACTGGGGGGGGGTTTAGGTGCAATTAATACCGGGGTGTGTGGGGGTATGGAATACCCATCAGGATAAGCGGTAGGTGCGAGATTAATACATGGCGGAATTTTAAGATAAACAATTCGAAAGGGTGAGTTTTACGGCTTTCCGAGGGTTATTTTATTAATACTTACACTATTATATTAGTAATATCAATCCATTAAAGTAAAATGGATTAAATTTAAATATTTCTCTGATTTCTGGGGGGGGTTTTAACCCCCAAAACCACCCTCGCTGCGCCACTGATCAGCATATCCATTAAATTTCAAGATGATAGACAACTTTTACGCGAGTAATCCGTCTCCATAAAGTGGAGGAGAGGGAGTACGCCCTCAGAATTTTTTCCTGGTTTTTGAACCCTCCACTCGCTGGTTTACGGCCTTGGTTAGTTGTTAGCCTTTGGGAGTGGAAGCCTTGGAGCAAGCGTCCCTTTATCCGGAAGTTGTCTTTCTATCCATCATTGCAGTCACCCGAAGCTTCTCTCTCCGTCCTAAAATATTTTACGTTTTCAGCACGTCAATTTTCTGAATGCATATTTACGTCGTTTTTTGTATAGCTAAGGATATTGCCTTGAGACTGTAAAGGTCAATTTGGTTATCGACGTTAGCCATTTTGTTCATATTCATGATGAAATACCGCTGTCTCACAGTTATTAATTTGTCATCAGGAGGTAACATTTAGTTTCAAAATAGTCAGAAACAACGATTGTTATATTTTTCTTGAAGGTTTTTCTGCTATGAATGCCGCCTGCTGAACTATTTCCATGTAGCTAGCGAATTTTGTTCGCAACTTTGTGGTGCATCTTTGGTATCACCAAAACTTATTGCGGGAAGGTCTCTACATTTCATATTTACATGTGTATGAAAAACTGCTGGTATCCCAGTATCGCATTTACTCCGCACAACTTCAGATTTAGCTTATTTGAAATGACACGGCAAGGTCGTGGTAAAATGACGGTGGAAGATTTTTTTGCGGCCATCGTATCTATCGTAAGCCTATGCATCAGGAAAATGACAATTACTTCGTTTTGCGGTGGAAGCTCTCGTTTATCACTTGTTTCCCGACATCGAGGTCTTGGACCAATGAAGTGTCATCATGACATTGCCGTCTCACGTGAAACAAGTGGCGCAATACCATAAATATTCGTAGAATTAGGTTCTCCACTGCGCAATCGCTATTCGCATGTTCATTTTAATTTTTTTTTGCTATCACAGTCGACATGCGCCAAGTTTTCCAAGGAAAATTATGGAACAGAGTATCTTAATCTTTCAAGCCTGACATTTTTGTTTACGCTTTTTCCAGGTAGGTATTAAGATAGCTCGGAAAAGTGAGTAAGCGAACAGGAGTCAGTTGAACCGACCGCAACGCCATTTTCATGTAACAGACGTGATCTGACTTCAGTTGCAGCATCTTTGCGATAAAAACTTATTAAGTGTGGTGTAAAAATTGGGACTTTCAAGTGCAATTTCTAGAAAATGTAGCACGGATAAAATATTTTTCGCAGCCGTCTGTCGATGAGGTACAATTACAAAAGTATGTTTCGGAATTTTCACTCAAATGACACGTATTATTTCGTTTCTCTGACCAACTTCCTTAAAGGAATAAATACATTACCGTGTCAATGAAGCTCGGGAAAAACCTCTTCCCTCTCGACGATGGTGAAGAGCTACTAATCGGATCCAATAAATTGAAATTCGAAATTTACTTCCAAAAGTCAACTATTCCGTGAAGCTGACTATGAACAAGTTTTTCCTGGATATACACAATTACTTATACCACTTTTTTATGTATAAGAGCGTGACCCGAGTTTCAATGTATAATCATTATCATAAGGCGCTAATTATGATGATGATTATTTATTGAAACACGGGTCGCGCTCTTATATATAAAAAAGTGGTGTAAGTAATTGTGTATATCCAGGAAAAACTTATAATGGAATACCACAAGGTTAACCAAGAGTTAGTGAATTTTGACTATGAACACATGGAATGGCGCCCTTCTTCATAGTTAGTGAGCCAATTTTGAGGTACGCGAGGGGTATAGAGGCTACTTTGTTTAAACATTATCCTCTAATTTAAGACACGGTCGCCGGCGTTACTTTGTGGAACTGTTTCATGTTGAAAAAAATACTTTATTTTATTTCACTGCATAGCCTGATGATGGCATGATATGCAGAAACCCGGGTCGTACTATTTAAAATAAAGTGTGGAATATAACATAGTATTTTTTTATTTTCAAAATATCCTCTATGTTAGGTTATCATAATGTATTATATTACGCACAAAATATTCGCGCATTAACTTAACTACGCTCTTGTATGCATTAGATGGTCTACATCACTCTTCTTACGTCTCATACGTCACATTCACCCGTACGTGTCTCGATCGATTATTTCCTTTTGCAATATTTACGTAACTTGTTTATCGTTGCTCTACTTTCATTCAAGTAAAATCATGATCGAAAGTGTGAGTGCACGCATCCATTTACACCCAATGCTAATATCTGATAATATTTCATGAACATTACATCCAAAACCAGTTATTTGTAATGGTGAAGAGCAGATTGTAAGGGAAAATATATGATATTGTCTTAGATTCTCTGCCATCTAGTTCCTTGATTTTTTTATTTTTGGAATTGAATACCTTTTAAAATGTATGTCTATGGCGTTTATTACATTTAGAGAGAAGCTGTATCATCCAAGTATGTTCAATGAGGCAGATTCTTGCTTGAGGAGGTAGGTTCGCGTCTGCGCGATCCAAAAGAAATAAGATCTGTGTTGTTATAAAAATGTATTATAATCATTGACGACATCCATCCAAGTCAAAAAGCAAAATTAGGGGACACATAATGTGCATAATAAATCCTTATGTATGTGAATTAGTACTCTTTCCAGATATTTAAGCCGAACTAAGCGCCATTTTCATGTAAATAACGTCACTTGACCTTATTTATAGCGGTCATTTGGCAATAACTCAAAATATTGTACGCTGACGTGCATAGATTTTATTTTTATTATGATTCTATGGCGAGCGTTATGTCAAGTTTTAGTGAAAATAACGTGTATAATGTAGCAGTAATCAAGTTTTCCTATTCTTGGAAAATTTGGTATGCACTGTAGTAAGGGCCTTAATGAAAATGCGCATTTAAAATTCTATTTCCTGGAAATATGTCACGGAACGCCTATTTTTTGTCGCCCTTGGTGAATGAAGTATAGCTAGAGGATCATGCCTTGAAAATTTCTTGAAAATGGCATATATTGTACGCTCATTTGCTTTAGCGCAACTTAACGATTACTGTATGGAACATGAAATTAATTAAATTAACTGACCTTCGCTTGATACTGGTCAGTCTCCATAAAAATTGCTGGAAATACACCTACTAGATGACTACCTAGGCAATTTGCTCCCTAATTAACTTTCCTGTCAAGGTTATCATCTCTAGCTACTCACTCTTCCGTTAAGATTCAGCCATTCCCGACTTCAGCTCAGCCAAGGACGTGTATGAAGTGTGAACAAAAGAACTCTAAGTCAATTCCTGCATGGTTGATTTTGAATGTCATATTATTGTGTCGTTATAAACTTGAGTACGTTTGTTAACCCGTCATTCGATAGTAGGTGCACAGAAGACGACGTACTGTATGAATTGAAATGTGCAAAAATGTGTTTCGTAGGGCTTAATTTAAACTTAGAAAGAAGTGGTGTAATCAATGAAAGACGTTATTTCTTTGCAGAATACAATTTTTTAAGATTGCTGTTTTATTTTTATTCTCTCGCGGGATATCTTTCGAAATATGAGACACCCCCGCTATAGAAGAGGTATTTAAAATTATCTTTCAATGCTGAAATCTTGGAACTTCTTGGGAACCCCCTAAATCGCGAACTTCGTGACTATTTACCTCTTCCTCACCCTCTTCCCTGGTGCTAACACTGCTAACCATCGAAGAGACACTTCGTTGCTCTGCTCTAATGACTTGAGATAACTCGCGTAGTTGCCTTCACTATCGGTGACGACAGCAATCGTTTTTTTTCTTCTTGCCTGTTTCATGAGTGTTTATTGTACCTCAATCTCTTTTGGCAATGGGAAAGGCTAGGGATTAGATTATGCGTCAGAGAAAGTATACTAGTAAAATCGAATTTTACTGTATAATGACGAAGTTTAGGAAACAAGTCAGTAAGAAACTATTGCAGGAGTGAAGTTCCGTAAGTATTGATGTGAAAATTTGGGATTACGAGATATGAAAAAAAATCGGTTGGACATTATTTTCTAAACCACGTGATCTACCATCATCGTATTATATTTCTGGTTAATGTCGCTCTCGTGGGGACCACCGACGGTCAGCCGCGCTAATGAGGGTCCAACCTCGACTTCGAGCCTAATCCGACCCTTTTCGGGGACCCGAGCTCGCGAGGGATGGACCCAAAACACCGGGAGGGCCCCCACCCATCTGAACCACGTGTAGTACATTTTGCATTTTACAATTCTTTTAGTGCTATCTACAATTTATTGGCTTTATCGTCTTCTTGATCACACCAGGAATACGGGCGTTTTTTGATCGTCTTTCTACGATGATTTTTAAGAATTTTATCCAATCAGCGATAAAAGTCCCCTTCTGACTTGGCAACGCTGCATCCAGCAACTTGGGGGTGGGGTAGGAAAGGCCTCTCGCTCCACGCTGAACAATGGCATTCTCAATTCTGGGAAGTTCTGCGAGCCATTTCTAGGGTGTTTGGCAGGGGTGATCAATAACCAGCATGCATTTGGACTCCAACATGCAACAAATTATACTACTATATGCTGTTAGAAATAATCCGTAGTATGTTGGCGACCGTAAGATATGGTTAACTTCGTCAGAAAAGACACTGCTTTTGAATTTGTCTAAAAGATTTAGCCTATTTTCCAATCATGAGGGTCCCAAACACTGGCAGCGTATTCCAAATCTGGTCTAACGAGGGAAAAGTAGCTAATTTCTCTCACTTTGTCGTCGCACTGTCCTAATATTCCTTTAATAAAACCCATTTTACGATTACCTTGACCGGTTATTTCTCGAATATGTTTATTCCACGATAGATCATTATTGAGTCTAACTGCTAGATATTTCAGGGATTCAACAGTCTCTACTTGGCTCCCCCAATAATATAGCTGCGTTGTAGGACGTTATTCTTCTTCAAGAAATTCATTACGACGCATTTTTTCCAAATTTAATTCTACATCTACATTTACATTATACCCTGCGAGCCACCTCTAGGGTGTTTGGCAGGGGGTGATCAATCACCAGCATGCATTTGGACTCCCACATGCACACCACACCGTCCAAAAAACGTCCCGTATGATAACAAACTATACTACTATATGCTGTTAGAAATAGAATATAGAATAGAAATTCAGAAACATGCATTAAGTTTTACATAGGTTAGTAGGCTACACTACAAGTCATGCAATCTATTTACGAGTTCTATTGCTGCCGTTATAATCTCTTATTGATCGTGGAAAAAATGACATTCGGAATCTGTCTGTTCTACAATCTATCTCTCTTATTTCATTTATATGATCTGATTTTCCGTAGTACGTTGGCGTCCGCAAGATATGGTTAACTTCGTCAGAAAAGACAGTTCAGTTCAAAAATGAATCACTTACTCTTGTAGGAGTGTCATTACGATCAGTTTTCTATGCATCCGGAATTCAAGACCAAACTTCTCCGGGATTGTGTGGCACGATGTCACATTTCTCGAACCCTGATATCATGTTTGAGTTCATTTTACTTTCTTCAACCAAAGCACTGAGAATTTTTGCCAAAAGTGTTGGAAATACATTCTTTTCGATGGTTTTATAACTATTAAAGTTCCACAATTATGGTCTGTCAGTATGGCTCTCCATTTGTTTTTTACAAGGAGCGAAGACCGAAAAATCAAAGGGTTTGACATAAATGATTGGACGATGGCGTAAGAACACAAAACGAATCAATCGTCAACCAATGGCATTAAAAGGCATTCCCCAGTCAGCACAAACTAGCACATGTTCGAGTATCTCTTCTTCCTTACCCTTTCTCAATGCCGTATGGCGCCCTGGATTCTTTGTATGGTGACACTTCACCTTACTTTCAATTGTCCTATGCGGAATATTGTACTTTTGGGCTGCTTTTCCACTGCTCAATTCATTACAAATCACTGCGGAGACAGCAAGTGGCAGCGTACTGTCATCATAATTTCGATACCTTCGGCCTCCCAACTTGGTATTAAAGCGTCTTGGCATTTGAAAGGCCTATAAAACGAATATGAAAAACGCACCTTTAGGAAAAAGTGTACTGGTAGTGGAGAAATAACAATATTGTCGGTTGGCAAAGTTGTCCCATTTCCACCAAGTTTCCTGGTGCAACATTGCCAAGTTAAATTATTAAATCTAAATACAACAAATATTTTACCATTTAAAGCGATTCTGAAAGTAAATTATATGCTCTATTGAACGATACCAGAAGTTTTTACTTACATTTGAGTAAATGGGAAGGGCGAGACACTTAAATAGACTACCAAAAATATTCAGTTTGGCCCTACAAAAACAAAACACTAATAAAGACCTGAAAACAACTTGTAAGACTACAAGTGTGTGGAAAGGCTATCACTCAATATCTTGTCTGAGTGATGAAAACATAGGCCCTCTCTCGGATAATTAGGAAACTTAGTAGGGCACCAAACATAATATTTTTCAAAACCTGGCAAAGTTGCCCCACTTGGCAAAGCTGTCCCTGTTTACGGTACGACGCATTTTTTTCAAATGTAATTCTAACTGCCAAGCATCGCACAACGCTTGGATAGCAGCAAGGTCATTCGTTAGTTCATCTATATCTCTGCTGGAACGGATGATTTGTTACACGTCGTCTGAGGAAACATTTCCTCCAAATTTACTAATAAAATTATGCATATACTTCGATCTACGCTCCCGTAAAGAATGAGCAACCCTGTTAAGCCTTGAGATTTTGCAGCTATAGGCAGCGATGAAGGACGGAGGAATTGTACTTCCTTGAATGAAAAACAAGATCATTCCATAGAACCTTAACCCTCATACGACGAAAAAATGAACAGTATAACACTTTCTAAGGAGTGCTAATATTACTCTAATGAGAGAAAAATCAGGAATAGTAAAGGACACAAATTAATGGGAAAAGGAATTAGAAAACATTGATTCATCATCAGCTTTAAAAAAAATAAGTGCTCTAACGAAGTGTGGACTAGCGTTCATTAAAGTCCTTAATGGTTTGGGTGAAAAACGAATTCCCATATCTATCCGTTCGGCAAAACATCTCTCTTAATTTATCGCTTCTGTCGGACCTGGAAATATAGTGTGGCTCCAATATTATGTTCTCTGTGTCGCTCTTAAAGACATCCATTCTCAATTTCTCAAGCAATCTAAGCCTAGCGCGCAGCCTACTAGTGGGAGGGATAAAGTGGAGGGAGGGAAAATTGCTTATGTAAGGCAAATAGTAAAATTGGAGGCAAGGAACAGCCATCTAATCACAGACGCTTGACTTCTTTTGAAATTATGATTCAACTGACGTTTTATGCTTATAGTTACTAGCTGTGTTGATTCTGATTTGCTTTTGTCGAATAGGCTATTCACAGGCATTTGTTAAAAGAATACTAGGGAAGTGCGACGACAAAGTGAGAGAAATTAGCTACTTTCCCTCGTTAGACCACATTTGGAATACGCTGCCAGTGTTTGGGACCCTCATGAAAAAGGCTTAATAACAGAGTTAGAACGCGTGCAAAGAAGAGCTGCCAGGTATGTGAAAGGGTATGTTGTTTCTAGCAGCATATAGAAGTATAATTTGTAAGTATGCGTGACATTTTTTGTACCTTGTGATCTGCATCTTGGAGTCCAAATGCATGCTGGTGATTGATCACCCCCTGCCAAACACCCTAGAAATGGCTCGCTTAATACCAAGTTGGGAGGCCGAAGGTATCGAAATTATGATGACAGTACGCTGCCACTTGCTGTCTCCGCAGTGATTTGTAATGAATTGAGCAGTGGAAAAGCAGCCCAAAAGTACAATATTCCGCATAGGACAATTGAAAGTAAGGTGAAGTGTCACCATACAAAGAATCCAGGGCGCCATACGGCATTGAGAAAGGGTAAGGAAGAAGAGGTACTCGAACATGTGCTAGTTTGTGCTGACTGGGGAATGCCTTTTAATGCCATTGGTTGACGATTGATTCGTTTTGTGTTCTTACGCCATCGTCCAATCATTTATGTCAAACCCTTTGATTTTTCGGTCTTCGCTCCTTGTAAAAAACAAATGGAGAGCCATACTGACAGACCATAATTGTGGAACTTTAATAGTTATAAAACCATCGAAAAGAATGTATTTCCAACACTTTTGGCAAAAATTCTCAGTGCTTTGGTTGAAGAAAGTAAAATGAACTCAAACATGATATCAGGGTTCGAGAAATGTGACATCGTGCCACACAATCCCGGAGAAGTTTGGTCTTGAATTCCGGATGCATAGAAAACTGATCGTAATGACACTCCTACAAGAGTAAGTGATTCATTTTTGAACTGTCTTCAATCCTGTCGTCACAATCAAACAAAAGTTCGCCATAGAGAAGAAGACGGAAAATTAATGTGGCCCCTGGAGAAACCATGGACAAATCACACCTGGTCACTTCCAAGCACCTCCACACAAAATCTTGTTGGAGGGACTTGCCAAAAGGAGAAAAATTAGGGGAATGACAATAGCATTCCACGTTCAATGCATTGGGTATCTTGGAGTACCATTCTATATTTAAGAGTTTTCTAAATAAACATTATTTTTCCGTTGTTTTATTGAGGTTTCCGCTGGATATAACTCCGTTGGCAAAGTTGCCCCAGATCCATAGAATCTTTGCTAACTACATTTTCAATTTTTTTAACATATAAACTTTTACTTAAGTTGTCATTTTTGCACAAATTTTGAAAGTAGAGACCAAGAATAATGGCTTAAAATGGTTTTAAACCATTTCCGTACATGAACTTACAAGAATGCGGTTGAAAAAGAACAAAAAAGTGGCAAAGTTGTCCCGGTTTACGGTAATGAATTTCTGGAAGAAGAATAACTTCCTACAACGTAGCTATATAATTCGGGGTACCCAATTAAAGGCAGTTGAATCCGTGAAATATCTAGGGGTTAGACTCAATAATGATCTATCGAGGAATAAACATATTCGAGAAATAACCGGTCAAGGTAATCGTAAAATGGGTTATGTTAAAGGAATATTAGGAAAGTGCGACGACAAAGTGAGAGAAATTAGCTACTTTTCCCTCGTTAGACCACATTTGGAATACGCTGCCAGTGTTTGGGACCCTCATGATTGGAAAATAGGCTAAATCTTTTAGACAAATTCAAAAGCAGTGTCTTTTCTGACGAAGTTAACCATATCTAACGGACGCCAACATACTACGGAAGATCAGATCATATAAATAAGATAAGAGAGATAGATTGCAGAACAGACAGATTCCGAATGTCTTTTTTTCCACGATCAATAAGAGATTATAACGGCAGTAATAGAACTCGTAAATAGATTGCATGACTTGTAGTGTAGCCTACTAACCTATGTAAAACTTAATGCATGTTTCTTAATTCAATTATTATTTCTAACAGCATATAGTTGTATAGTTTGTTATTATACGGGACGTTTTTTGGACGGTGTGGTGTGCATGTGGGAGTCCAAATGCATGCTGGTGATTGATCACCCCCTGCCAAACACCCTAGAGGTGGCTCGTAGGGTATTATGTCAATGTAGATGTAGATTGGAAAAAATACGGAATTCCACAAAGTTATGGCCAATCCAGCGCTGGTGATGAATCAATGTTTTCTAATTCCTTTTCCCATTAATTTGTGTCCTTTACTATTCCTGGTTTTTCTCTCATTAGGGTAATATTAGCACCCCTTAGAAAGTGTTATTCTGTGCATTTTTTCGTCGTATGAGGGTGAAGGTTCTATGGAATGCTTTTGTTTTTCATGCAATGAAGTGCAATTCCTCCGTGCTTCATCGCTGCCTATAGCTGCAAAATCTCAAGGCTTAACGGGGTTACTCATTCTTTACGGGAGCGAAGATCGAAGTATATGCATAAATTTATTAGTAAATTTGGAGGAAATGTTTCCTCAGACGACGTGTAACAAATCATCCGTCCCAGCAGAGATATATATATATAGATGAACTAACGAATGACCTTGCTGCTATCCAAGCGTGGTGCGATGCTTGGCAGTTAGAAGTATGGTGTAAGTTAGGTATGTGAAAGGTCGTTACGATAGTCTTGTTAGTGTAACTGACCTCTTAGATAAACTCGGATGGGAATCCCTGTCGGACCGTAGATTGAAAAATAGAATAAACCTTTTAGATAAATTCAAGAGCAGTGTCTTTTCTGACGAAGTTAACCATATCTTGCGGACGCCAACGTACTACGGAAAATCAGATCATATAAATGAAATAAGAGAGATAGATTGTAGAACAGACAGATTCCGAATGTCATTTTTTCCACGATCAATAAGAGATTATAACGGCAGCAATAGAACTCGTAAATAGATTGCATGACTTGTAGTGTAGCCTACTAACCTATGTAAAACTTAATGCATGTTTCTGAATTTCTATTCTATATTCTATTTCTAACAGCATATAGTAGTATAGTTTGTTATCATACGGGACGTTTTTTGGACGGTGTGGTGTGCATGTGGGAGTCCAAATGCATGCTGGTGATTGATCACCCCCTGCCAAACACCCTAGAGGTGGCTCGCAGGGTATAATGTAAATGTAGATGTAGAATTAAATTTGGAAAAAATGCGTCGTAATGAATTTCTTGAAGAAGAATAACGTCCTACAACGCAGCTATATTATTGGGGGAGCCAAGTAGAGACTGTTGAATCCCTGAAATATCTAGCAGTTAGACTCAATAATGATCTATCGTGGAATAAACATATTCGAGAAATAACCGGTCAAGGTAATCGTAAAATGGGTTTTATTAAAGGAATATTAGGACAGTGCGACGACAAAGTGAGAGAAATTAGCTACTTTTCCCTCGTTAGACCAGATTTGGAATACGCTGCCAGTGTTTGGGACCCTCATGATTGGAAAATAGGCTAAATCTTTTAGACAAATTCAAAAGCAGTGTCTTTTCTGACGAAGTTAACCATATCTTACGGTCGCCAACATACTACGGATTATTTCTAACAGCATATAGTAGTATAATTTGTTGCATGTTGGAGTCCAAATGCATGCTGGTTATTGATCACCCCTGCCAAACACCCTAGAAATGGCTCGCAGAACTTCCCAGAATTGAGAATGCCATTGTTCAGCGTGGAGCGAGAGGCCTTTCCTACCCCACCCCCAAGTTGCTGGATGCAGCGTTGCCAAGTCAGAAGGGGACTTTTATCGCTGATTGGATAAAATTCTTAAAAATCATCGTAGAAAGACGATCAAAAAACGCCCGTATTCCTGGTGTGATCAAGAAGACGATAAAGCCAATAAATTGTAGATAGCACTAAAAGAATTGTAAAATGCAAAATGTACTACACGTGGTTCAGATGGGTGGGGGCCCTCCCGGTGTTTTGGGTCCATCCCTCGCGAGCTCGGGTCCCCGAAAAGGGTCGGATTAGGCTCGAAGTCGAGGTTGGACCCTCATTAGCGCGGCTGACCGTCGGTGGTCCCCACGAGAGCGACATTAACCATATTTCTTTCTGACTCCGTGTTTAACACAACTTATAATGAATCGTGTGGGTAGGTGTGAATAAGGTATTAAAAAAATAAACATAGGGCTAGAAATCACGTGATCTACATTCATCGTAATTTATTGCTTGCTGACTCCATGTTTAACACAGCTTATTATGATTCGTGTGGGTAGCTGTGCATAAGGGATTCAAAATATAAACATAGGGCTAGAAATTATTCTGACGAATTTCTAAGCTGATTTGGAGAGTACTCCATTTTTTTCGAATTGATATTTGAGATCGCTATTTTATTGTTCTTTTCTTGCAGGATATCTTTCTTCGTGGATATAAAATCCGTGCAATCTGTATAATAATCGTAATTTGTAATATGAGCGTAAGAAGCAATTTATTATTTGTATTTTTACGGATTAGGTGTAGTATTACGGAGTTTAGGAATTAGGATTACGAACGCAGACTCCGTGTAGTAAAAAAGAGACGATAGTTACTGGAGAGTAGAAGAATTTCGTGTATTACGGAGCCTCTACAATTTAATTTAACATTAATAACTGCCATATAAAAAATAAAGAGATTATTTTTTACAGTAACTGTTGTATTTTGTTTTTAATCTCAAATATGAGAAGAACTGTCAGACCCCTGTGCCCTCCCCCCCATAAAAATATGCCGGATCCGCCCCTGCCTTCTTAAGTAGTATATAGATGAATCCCATAGCTTTTTTGTAGTATGTAGCGTACATGTTGCGTAGAGTACGTTCGTGGAAGTAAATTTTAATGTATTTTAGTGATGGGTCACCCCTTGCCAAACACCGCTGTACGTGGCTTGCAGGGTAATATTTAGACATAGATGTACTTTATTTTTCATAAATTGTGGCCGAACGCCATGGATTATATCAAAACAAATAAAACGAAATTAACATTCGTAATTTTCTGCCTTAGCTATGGGAACAATGGGCGTAATTGATTTTATGATGATTACCTAAGAATGCCCGAAATAAATTCACTCTTTGAATAATCTATATTATTATATTTTCATCCGTTCATATTTAACTCTAATCTCTTTCCGGGTAACGCGGTCATATAGCTCTCACTAGCGGTTTCAGATGGAATAATCCAGTTCTGTCTTGCTCATTTTAACAGATAGAACTATTGTTTCTCATTTAGTAATTCATTGCGTCATTATCATAGCCTATTAGACTGGTAGTTCATTCTTTTCCGTAGAACTCCTAGCGCGATATTCACTCCTGACCTTCTCGTACAACCTTTGCCCTGGAGGCTTACTTAGTAGAAAGTGAGCTCACATTTACCCAAACTACGTCATCATCCTGGGGTGAGTGAAAGTGTTTATAAAATGTGATAAAAATAAAGCAGAAAAAAAATATCGGACTTTGTGACGTGTATTTGTTCGATGATCACTGTAGAAATGTTTTTTATTTTCGTTTTCTTCGACACTGATCAACTCTTTGAATCATCATCACTGGTCAACAATCCTAGGATTGGTTTGACGCAGCTCTCCACTCAATTCTCCTATCAGCTAATCTTTTCACGCCCACGTATTTCTTATATTTCACATCCTTATTTACTTGTTCCATTTATTTTGTTCGAGGTCTTCCTTTTCCGTTATTGCCTTCCACTTGTTCCTCGACGATTGTCTTCATCAGGCCATCATGTCTCAAGATGTGGCCTATAAGGTTGTTCCGTCTTCTTGTTAAGGTTTTCATGAGGCTTCTCCTATCTCCTACTCTTCTTAGAACTTCTTCGTTACTAACTCGGTCGATCGATTTGATCTTCATCATTCTTCTGTAGCACCACATTTCGAAGGCCTCTATCCTTGCTTTCTCCGCTGCGGTCATTGACCATGCCTCACTTCCGTATAGGAGCATACTCCAGATGTAGGTTCTTATAAATTGTTTCTTTACATCCATATTTAAGTTTCCCTCTTTTTTCTCTCTTTTGGTGGAATGCTCTCTTCGCCTGGTCTATTCTGCTGATGATTTCTTTCTTGCTTCTCCCGTCACTAGTTATCTTGCTTCCCAAATAACTGAATTCATTCACCTCTATCAGTTTTTGCTTCCCTATTTTAATGTTGGTCTTAACTTCTTCTCTTCTGCTGCATACTAACATCTTGGTTTTCTTCGTGCTTATTTTCAGTTGATATTTACCCATTACCCTACCCATATTATCCAGAATATTTTTTAAATCCTTCTCTGTTTCACTACTCAAAAATACTATAAGATTGGTTTGGCGGAGCTCTCCACTCAATTCTCCTATCAGCTAATCTTTTCACAGCTACGTATTTCTTCTCTTTCATATCCTTCTTTATCTGTTCCTTATATTTTATTCAAGGTCTTACTTTTCATTTCCTGTCATTTACTTGTCTCTCGACGATTGTCCTCTTCAGGCAATCAGGTGTCAAAATATGGCCCAGAAGTGGTTCCGTCTTTTTGTCAAGGTTTTCATGAAGCTTCTTTTCTCTCTTACTCCTCTAAGGACTGACTTCCTCAACCTTCTTCATTGCAGCGCCTCAAATGAAAGTCCATGATGCTGCATCTCTTC
Organism: Ischnura elegans; assembly: GCF_921293095.1. NCBI lineage: Eukaryota > Metazoa > Arthropoda > Insecta > Odonata > Coenagrionidae > Ischnura > Ischnura elegans. The sequence goes on along the minus strand of NC_060254.1, from coordinate 62,454,244 downwards.
TTCTCTCGTCACGTTTTATTTGCTATTACTTTGTTCTCCGCATTCACTCCTTTAAAATTTTTCCATCTTGCAATCATCCTATCTCCTCAAGGTCAAGTTCTCAAGCCATTCAGCTTGGTTTCACGTATTTGCTTTAAAATTCACCTTCAAGTACATAATTATTCATTGCCATACCATCAATACCATCTCTCGCCAGAATTTTATGCGGCCTGCGCATGTTCTCATGCTTTTTTTTTGTCTGTACGTTCGCCTGTATGTTTTCAATTTGAACCCCAGTTATACTGGGCGTTTGAATACCCTTCCCAGATATTGCCTTCATAACCTTCAGTGTATAATATCTATTTGCTCAAATGTTCCCTCCCTTCATAATAGCCTATGTAATGCTTATCGCAATTTTTTGTAATTTATTTCCGAGTTCGCATTTCAAAACCCTTCAGTCAATTGCTCCCTTTTATACTAATATTTAAGTCCGTAAAAATTAGAGATGCTTTGACATCAGTTGAAACTTATTGCTATTAAGGCCGGCTTATTCTCTTTACCAAAAAAAATGATAAAAACGTTTGCTATTCTATATTATACGGAAACGGCACTTGGCCCGATTATATCCGAATTGCTCCTTTTAAGGATAAATATTGGTTCTAAACGTCATGTATAATTATAGATAGCTAAATAAGACATTGCAATATTTTGACTTACTTATTGCATCGTGGCACGTATCATGCAAGATATTTGTATTACGTGAAGTTATCAATATATTATAATAGAAACCCAAGTTTCGTTAAGTTAGTTTCGATAACGGGACTTGTGGAACAAAACGTCTTAGTGGTTTAAAAAAATATTTAATCGGCTGACTATTTTCCCTTGGTTCCTAGTATAAATCATTTAATTTTGCTAAAGATTTCATGATTTTTAGTTGGATGAAAGTATGTTTTTCGTTATATTGCGAAAGTTTTTTTATTTTATTTTCCTTATATTGCGAAAAAAAGTTAACGCTAAAGAAGCGGCCTAGAGTTAATGAAGAAATAGTTCAAAGTTGATGAAAACATGAGCGATGTTAAGAATTAAATTGTGCGTTTTTCAATTCTGGTGGTGAACCAATGAATCAGTGGGAGTTGGTGACAAAGAGGTCAGCTTCGATGAAAGTGGGAAGTTTGTGTCGAAAGGATGGGTCTCTAGAGTCCGATTGCTGGCTGACCTCTCGAAGCAGAGTGACCTCCGAACCACGTGACCAAGATAGTGTAGCAGGAAAACGGGGCAAATGTCAGGCGGAAAAGAGACCGCCTCTTCACTGAACGGAAAAGGGAAGATTCGTCTCGCACCGAGATTGTCTCGTTGAGATAGTCGCGTTCCAGCGAGTGTACGCGCTTTCAATTTTCGAAGAACTCATCTTATTTAAGAATGGGACTCCATTAAAGGGAAGCCTAAGAACATGGCGGTTAAGCGCTATATCTGTTGTCGTTTCGCGCGCATTTTATTTGGCGGCGCCACTAGGCAGCTGTATCTCGTTCAGAGTGACTTCCGCCATTAACGGTCGTGGAAGTTGTCTTTTTTAGTTGACAATCGTCTTGCATGGGGTTAATGTGTGGTTTATATGATGTGGCTAATGGCTCAGTTACGTATTCCTTCGTGAAAAGTGGAGATACTGGTAGCGCCGCGAGGGGCGATTTCGAAATCTGATTTTAATGCGAGAGGGGTGACAACAATTACTTTAGAATCCTCTAATGTAACATTTGTGTTTTTCAAAGCCATTTTAAGGGCTGCGCATTTTTCTTATACGTAAGGAAGCAACGTGACGCGCTAGGATGTGTGAAGATCGGTAATGAGTTCTGGGAAATAAATGGGAGAGGGTGTATATATCCTCTATGTTGCGCGAACGAGGAAAAGTCTCTCTGTGACATCTAGCAGCTGCTTAACGTTACGCAACTTTCGCGCCACAAACAACCCTTTTCTAGGTCACCAGTTCGAGAACTGGATGCAAGCGATGTTAGCCGCGAAACAAGTGTCGTTTTTATCACTTTAAAAGTCAGCTTTGCTGTATATAACAGCTTTTGTATTTACGCTCAAGCTATTTCCCTTTTCCAACGAAGTACATCGCAAATTAGTAATTTTGTGTGTTGAAATAAGTGTTGACTTGGTGGGTAGATTACTTGGCTTTTGGGACATAGGTTTCCAATCGGGTTCACATGTGGTTAGGACCGTACTATGCTTCCAATTGAAATATTGAATCATTCCGGATGCAACTTTGTATTCTCAGAACATCATAATAATCGGCAAATAGCCTTGAGAAAATACCTGCATGTACCCTGACTACAGTTATGTGAAAAGTCACTCACCATTCACTCAGAAGTTCCCGGATTCAGCTTTGTCTGGGGGGGGGGGGCAAATTTCAGGTTAAAGTAGAGGGAACTCTTTCCTTCGGCATATTTTATTGAGTTTATTTCACTAAGTGTAAGCCAAAAGAATTGGTGAAGAAATACTGTGGTGCGTTCTAAAATACTGTATGCTTCGCTGCTAGTGTCGAGCTTTCGTCAGGAAATGGTGGGGATTTGTTTTTCATTTTTGCATGATAGATTACGGTACAGGTGGTTTTTAAGAAGAATTCAAATAAGTTGTTGATTGATTCCCTCGAGAAAAGTTTGCGTAGCTGATGCTGTCTCGAGAGCAGATCCCGCTATCTGCCATTGACAAGCATTATTACTTCCTCGTTAACAGCAAACCGAAGTAGACACCATTCTAATGAACGCTTAAAAAAAGACTTCGTCCATGAAGGCAAGAAAAAGCGGGCTCATAAATACAGGGTGTTTCAGGAAAAATCGACAAACATTAGGAGGTGGTTGAGCAGACAATTTGAGCATTATTTGTCCATAAATATGTGGTCGCAACTTCGTAGGTACTGAACTATGGCAACGCCAACTTTTTTTGGATGTACTTTGCCGTTACCATTATAAACGTTAATCTTAGGTATCCATCCTTTCCGACATTTTATTCAATACTCGGGATTTTATCTAATGCTTTTTAAAGGATGTTAAATAATTAAGGTTGGAAGATAATGCGATATTTTTATTGTCTGAAACAATTAATCTTTCAGTGAGCTTTATCAGCAACATTTGCGCATTTGGGCGTTTCTGGGTTACATCCAGGGATGTGATCCGATACGAAAAAGCACTTTAAAGCACGAAATTTCAATAGTTTCGGACCGCTGCCACTTTAAGGCACTAAACCGAAAAGGCACGAAACCGAAAAGGCTCTAAGCCGAAATTGCACGAAATGCGATGGCACGAAACCTCCTCAAGTCCGAAATGGCACTTTACGGAAAAAAGTGCCGATCCGAAAAGGCACCATAGTTTCGTGCCATATAGTGCAATATAGTTTCGGATCTTACATCTTACTCACTCAAAGGCGGAGAGGGGCTGGAGAGGAAGAACATTTATCTATAAAAATTCTAGGAAAGACGGAATGGAGGGAAAGAGAAGGAAAGGTCATTGGCCACTCAAATGAGGTAGCAAGCTGGGGAACTCCCCGCGGGAGAAAAAGGGACGGGGCGGGAGAACGTCCGTTTTCAGGACTCTATTGAGGGATTATACGGCATATGCTGGGGTTGTCCACTCATAAAGAAAGGTTCAAGGAGTTGTTTGAGAAGGTTTGGCATTTTTTTGCATTTTGCATTGTTTGAGAAGGTTTGGGCATCGGGTGAAGACATAGTTAAAGAGGTAATTGAAGTGGTCAGGGTTCTGTGGCATCTGGGGATAATGAGACGGAATATCCAAGGGGTTAAAGGAGAGACGAGAAGCGCAAGGGAAGGATGAAATAAGGTGGAAGGGGGTTGGGGTTCCGACGCGAGAAGTGAGCGGCTAAGGATTGGAGAAGGCGAAAAATAAACCCAAGTATGAGAATTGATATTGGACAATTTTACGGAAGGTAACGGTCTGGGGAAGTAGTATCTTTATTTGAGAATGGAATGCTGAGAAGACGTGGATGGTTTTCAAAAAGTTGACCATTTAATAAATTAATTTCATGAGACTGTACAATGCAATATTCCTCTAGAACGTCCAATCTTTTTTTCCTTTCTCTCTAGATGAATTACCTCTAATGCAAACTCTGAATAGAATTTCAGCATTCATGTGACTTTGCACTGCACTCCTTTGCAAATTTACATGTATGCTACGAGTTCATCAGGGAGAAATGAATCATTTTGTGATTGCCAGCAGCTGTTATACTCTAATTTTATTCAGGTGGCGACCTTTCTTCTTACCTGTCCGAAGTAGATCATAAATTTGAGCATTTTACTTAGTAAACACCCCATCGGAGAAGGTGGGAATATGTCTGTATTTTTGTACAGTAAATTTCTGAGAGTTGTTCTTGGAGTTGAAATGCATTGTATGGTAAATAAGTACTGTGGAAAATGCAAATAGTTTTATTGTTGTAGACCAGTTGCCAACAAATTGATAACGAAAAATAACTCTTCTCTTTCACCCTTTCTTGAAGAAACTATCCCGTTCTTGATGTCATCTCTCATAATAGTTACATCAAAAATTTACTATGCAAAAAGTTATTCTTTTGCTTTCCCAGTTAAATATTATGAGGTGACGAAAACTTAAACTGGGATGCTGTTGTGTCGTACGAAAGCGGATCGTGAACTATCAAAAAGCGTGATGTCATTATTGTTGACACCTTTTATGAAAGTTCTTCTAACCGTTTGACAGAGCACTAATTAATAGTTTACACAATGAAAAATTAATCCTGATATTACAATGCCTTAGTGACATAGTGAGCGCTCATAGAAAATAATCGCGGAAATCGGGTAAATTAACGGGAAAAAATTAACGTTGATGGATTCTATCAGCGTAAACAGCATTTTTTATTTTCTTTAAATAAATAAAATTAATGGACTGAATCGTCTCACACGGTAGTAGACATCCATGGTTGAAAAATAGCATGTATATTATAAAATAAGATTAAATAATATTAATATATATATATTATAATAATGTTTTCAGAACAAATTAAAATTTGGGATTATTTGTTAACACTTTCGCGCCGGAGCCCCATGGAGGTTCCGGCATTATGAGTTCCTTGAAAATCTTTTGTACTCCTCTGTAACGAGCACTCTCGCGTCGAAGGAAAGCAAAGGTTCGCACTTACATCCCTCCCCTTAACCTTAAAAACAGGCAAAGGGAATATCCCAGGACCCCTTTGTCCATGGGTGTTAACCATGCTCCCTGGAATGGCCCCCCGAAATATCCTGTATACCCCCTATTTCAAAATCCTGGCAACGCTACTGCTAGAGGGTTGCTATGGCATGCACCATGGCATGCACTTTGAGTGATGAAACGGGCCAAATGGCCGCTTAACCTATATCTTTTTATAAATTTCCGATTCGCATTTAGAATGAACTTGCCAATGTTATCATGACGAAATGTGTTTTTATTTTCTGATGTTATAACAAATGAAATGTCTTTAGGACGACTAAATCTGAGAGCGATTTGTGTTCATAAAGTATGAAGGTAAATGTCTTATTTACGTACGCAAGAGGGTGTTCCGTATTTTTAAAGTTTTCGAATTTCTTTTGGACCACCCCTCAGTTTTGTTCCATTTAGTGAGAAAATAATGCATGAAAATTATTTTTGCAGTCGGATACCGAATAAATTTCATGATTTTATAAATTATTTTCTCACCAAATGGAACAAAACTGAGGGGCGTTCCACAAGAAATTCGAAAACTTCAGAAATGAGGACCACCCTAGTGCGCAAGCACTGATTTAAAGAGGCTTATATCACCTAATTAGTCATTATGAATTCAGCGCATGAACTCGGGTGGTGAAGAGAGAATGGGAAGATGATGACCCGTCCCTTCACCACCGTGCGATGACGATAGCTGCCTTAGATTGAGTGGTCACGTAAGCTGTGGAGCCGAGGGGACAGCAAATGCTTTCTCAGCTATTGTAAGTCAATAAACGGCATCCTGCAAGAAAATGGAGTGAGGAAGGACAAGTTACAGGGTTATGCTTAAAGAAGTGAATCTATTCCTGTTTAATTCTACCTTTTCCGTTTTATTAAAACTAGTAGAAGCACAAATTTTACATATTTATTTAGTTATTTATTTTAAATGCTACAAATTCCTATTGTTACACATTCGTTCCCCAAATTTGTAAGTGGTAACTCTCATTATCGGAAAAATCTTGCTCACTTATTCTTCTTAAGTCTCCTTTATTCCCATTTTTTCAATAAATACTGTTAGATGTATTTGCTGTAGACGTCTTCTTTTAGTAAGGAACTCATTGAAATCTGTGTAAGTCCAAGTTAAAGTATGATTAAGCTATGATCCTTTTTCATTGACAATGAATGTTACATGTGTGTAAGTTGCGTCTTCAGAGCTATTATATGCGGCAGATTGCATAGGTCTTTGAGCACTTAAGCTATTGAAAAATTGCTTATTTCTGTAGTTACAAAATACGCCTTAGTGATTTTCAAATCCAGAATACTATTCGACAAACGGACGGGACTTTCCACCTGATGTGTAGCGTTCTCCTCGTTCTATCTCCCTTATCCCTATCCCTTTACTTCGAAACAATTGCTGTTGCTCTAGTTTACCGTCTGTTATGAGTGATGCTACGTAATCTGTAATGTTTTATTTATTTTTATTTCACTTATGGCTCATTTTACTTGTTTTATTCTCGTGCGTCCCTTAATTTGTTTGGCTATTTTTACTAATTTTAATAAGTGCCTAGAGTTTAAAGAGCAATTTCACGAAAGATTGCACAGAAGGAACGACTTTTGCTTCGGATCTGCGAGGAAAAATCATTTGAAAGCCTTTTGCAATACATTAAATCGCGGAGTAACATTTACAAACTTTTTCGAGAAAATATTCGTTGAATTACTGAGCCATTTTATTTTATGAACTTATTTCAAAACTTGCGTCAGATAACACGCTGTTTCAGATTGGATAGCGAGTTTTGCCACCCTGAAGCTTAGCTCGTTATACAAGCATATATTTGAAGAAGCATATGTTTTCCCATTTACGCCTGAGTTATAGCTCCCAAGATGAGCCTCGTGAGCGGGCTTGTAGTTTCCATTTTATTAAGTATTTTAGCGATTAAGGTAGGTTTACATGGAGTACTAAAGAAGAATTCTAGGAGCCTCCCTATCCATCAAGCTCTTCCCTCTTCAATCCATAAGTAGGCCTGTTCCTTTTCATTCTATCTAAAAATCCCATCCTCTTTTTCCCTACATTCTACCCTCTAACACTGCTTTCAACATCCTCTCCCCGCTGTGTACTCGCTCCATCCATACCTTCTGTCTCCTCCGTATCTCATTTAGAAGCTGCCTACCCTCACCCACCTTGTCCAGTACTTCGTTGTACCTCCTTCTTTCCGTTCTCTTTACTCTCTCAATTCTTCTTCTCACCCACATCTGGAACGGCTCTAGTCTTCTCTCGTTCTCCTTCCTAAATGTCCATGTTTCCTCACCGTAAAGCGCTACGCTCCATATCAGTTAGTGCCCATTAGAATGGGTAAAATGTAGATGGTACAGCATTAATCTCTCAAAGACATACTCGCACAAACATGGGAGCGCGCGTTTGAGAAAATTCGCCACTATGGCCTTGACGGTGCTCCAGCGTTAAGTGGTTGACCGCGGCTGACTCCTCGGCGAACGACGTACTGCTTACAAGCCGTACTCCTTCGCCGTTCCTATCGACAATAGAAAACCTTGTCGCGATTGTAAGAGGAAAGAGGACAAAAAGGGACATGAGGTGCTGCGGGGTTTCCCCGGGAAACGTGCTCCATCGCTCATTTGTCGGCCACCCAACAATGACACTTCCTTTTATGGATTAAGTTTTTTCCCGATCCTTCAGAATATAATCAATAAGGTCGGTCTTCGAGTTTGCAGTTCCACGAACAATAACTATGGGAATTACGTAAACGAAGGACCGAGTTTCTGCGGGTGAAGGTGAAGCTAAATATTAGTGATCAAGCTGTTATGCCGTCTCATCTTCTCAAAGTCCGTCAGTGCTAAAAATTCCCATGTATAATTTCACTTATTTTCCGCTTAATCTTCATAATGGGAGAACCTTGAAACGATGACTAACGCCAAATGTACTTTTAAGGATTCCTTACATTAACCAACATCGGTTTAAAGCAATATTTCATGCCATATCTCAACTTTATTCGCCCACTTACTCTAGGCAACAACGCGTAGCTATAATGACCTGAACAATGAAAACTTAATAAAAATCCAACTTAAATGTTTAAAAACAACTTTTTTGTTTATTTTAATAGATTTTTTAAGTTTCGGACAATAGTATTCATTCTTAGAATGAGTAAAAACTAGACTCTATTTACTAATTAAAAAATAACTGCTGTAGTTCATAAAATGGGATGATATTGTCATTCAGGTTGGCTTTCCATGTCGAGAATTTATTTCATTAACACATTGTTCGTCTTTTTGAACCTTTTTTGCCTCGATTGATATTATTGAAGTAACTATATGGAAAGGTTATCAATCTTGAGGCGATAAATTCCAGTAGGTAAATCTTTCTAGCTGCGTTTTAAGCCTGGAAATATGGTTAGTGATGTAAAAGTAAGCTAAAAGCGCGGTAACTTTTGTAACATCCTCTCTGATGGAAAGCTCGCTTGAGAGCCATAAAGATTCCGACGGGAAATTAAGGAATCTGCGTGGCATACTATTATAATTATTTTCCGAAAATATTTGCGTATTTATTTTTTAAAACATGGAATTCATTTTAATGTGAAGGCAACTTTATCATATTTTGTTGGGAAGTAGCGATACGACGAACTATTGGAGTCCATCATGAACGCCAATCTCCACAGAATCATCGTTAGAAAAAATGTGACTATCGCAATTAATATACATTCATGTGAACATCAGGACCATACGGGCCTTACAAAGTTACAAACGTGATTGATCGCATGAAAATTGACCGGTAACGTATGCTTTTAAAGTTTTTGACTGGTAATTTCAAATGAAGAGAAATATTCCCATTATTGCTACGCAAAAATCGCTATTATTGAAGTAACGAGGTGTTTTATACCGGTCTACACAGTATTTGAACAATAAATATTTCTATAGTGTGTGAAAAGTTAACCGCCGACACATGAAAAAATATCATCTTTGGAAAAAATGTCTTGTTTATCCTCCTCTTGGCGGCTGGCACATACACGTACAAGAGAGATGTTCAACCTTGAGACGATGGGGTGGGTGAGAGGCTGTAGGACCAGTCAAAATGTTCATCGCACTCGAAGATGAAGAGGGGCTAAGAGAGAGAATGACTGGAAAAAATTCGCTGTTGGAGTCAAGGTTGAAATATTATATTTACAGCTCTTGCTTTGTAGTGATCTCTGATGTCTCTGGTGCCAACAATTCGCTTTAGTTAGGATAGATATGATTCTAATATTATCTCTCGTTGACTCCACTGATAAACAATGCGAAATTTTATTCTTCTAAATGTTATATTGTAATCCTAATGGGAGTGAAATGCATTTCCTGGGGAATGAAACAAATTATGTAAAAGCGCATCGCTTCCGCTCAACCGGTCTTGAAATTTTCAGGGTGTATAGAGTGGATCCCAATTTTCATTATCTGTGCATGGAGTATGGGAATTTTAACTCGGTATTTTCTCTTTGAAAAAATTTAATATTTGAGGTACATGTAATTGGAGAAAAATCTACCATATGCTTCCTGAAATTTTCAAATTATAGCGTAATATTTAAAAAAAATAAATTTATATAGATTTTAAAACCTCGTATTAAAAAAATAACAGTATAAAAAGCACTAAAAAGTAAAAAATAAATTCTACATAACTCTGAGGATAAAGCGTGGGTGCTGATTAGATTTTTTAGAAATTAGTTTTGAAGAGTCTGATAGGTGAGTAATGTATAATGATAGATACGAGGGTCTTTAATAAGTCTTTAGTAAAAGGTATAAAAACAAATTATAATGGGGAGATTATTTTATAGTTTTCATTATAGTCTCCTTTGAAAATAGGCATTATTTTGGGTGATGATGGCCTGATTAGAGATAAACCGTTGTCCCTCAAGTTATTTCTTCAAGTTTTGAAATAAGAAAAAGTCACTGGAGGCCTAATCTGTTGGATATGGTGAATTTTGTAATAATTTAAACTTTAATTCCGTGATTCTGGCTATTGCAACTGAACAGGTTTCTGTCTGTATATGATATAGGAAAATGCCGAAAAAGTTTCACGTTATGTTTTTTACTTTTAAACTGAAAATTTTAAAATAACTCCATAACAACTTGTGTTTTACTTTTTTACTCAACAACAACAAGTGTTTTACGGGTAGTTCGTAGCGAAAAAAAGACAAAATACGAACGGTCGATACGGAGTCATGTAACTACTACTGTACTGCTTTTAGCGGATTCAAGATAGGGACAAGGGGGGCTTTGTGGTGTCCTGGGGGTAACCTCCCAACAGAAGTGGGAATGCGAACAAAATTACCATTTTATCTAGTGTAAATTGGATTCCCTAGGGGGAGGGGCTATAACTTCCCTAATCTCTCTCTGGATCCGCCACTGTGTATTGCCGTGGCACTGTAAAACATTAGTAGTACCATGTATTACCAATGTATTAGTATTACCAATGGGAGCGATGTGCCCTCATTACCTTTTCTCTTCAGTTTCTATTTCTGGTATGTACTGCGCCGAGGTTTATTGTTGCCTTCTGTTCGGACAGAAACGCGACTACGTCACTGTGGGTTTTAATTCGACCGGCGACTCCGGAATGTTCTGTGCAGGGTGAGGGTTTGGGTGCGAGGGAGGGTAGAGTTAAAAACCATCTCGAGTGCTTCGGGCGCATCATCGGCGACCCTCCCGAAAGCCGTCCGCTCTATAGGGACCCATCGGAGTGGAGTGGATTGTTAAAAAAGAGAGGACGTGGGTAGGGTGTTGGGGGGGATAGAGAAGTAGTGGGGATGGGGGAACGGGGTCCCCTAATGAGTCGGAATGAGGACGCCCATACCAATGACGCGGGATCCCTCATCATTACGTGATCTCCTCCCGGGGCGGAGCGGCTAGTCATCCCGCTCCGTGGTCGTCGCAGTATCCTCGCCACTTTTTCCACCGTAACCACGCGCCATTCCGTCCTCCCGCGAAAATAAATAGAGAGAGAGGTAGGAGAAAAAAAGACGTGCGCTTTTTAACGGCGCAAAAGTGGATTCGAGTGAAGCAGGAAACGCTGGTTCCGCTTTGAAGAGGAGCGCGGATGTCAACGGATCGCGGGTAATTGATGGCGTATTTCACAATTGGGCATAATTACGCAAGACATGCAATCTGCCGCTTTGGAGGCACCGGACTGCTACGTTGAATTTTGCCCGGTGGGAATTTTATTTCCGGGACGTGTGCCAAACCATGCACTTGCCGAACCTCGGCCTCGGTGGCGTCGGGGTAAAGTCCTCGCTTGCCAAACCGAAGGTCGCGGGTTCGAGTCCCGCCTGGGTAAGTTACCCTTATCCAGGGCATGGGCGTATGTCAATGTCCTTCATTGTTAATCGTTAACTCCCCATTGTAAAGGCCGAAAATGTGCTGTTTATGGGGTAATGGAAATAAATAAATAAATAAATAAACGGTCAGCAGTTCGTGGCTTCGTGCGAACGGTCAGCAGCAGCGTTTGCGTTGTCAAAGTACTCAGTCGAGTGAGCCATCCTTGAATCTTAATGGTTACATCTTTCACGTTTCCTTGGTTTCGCGGAAATCCCACTGAGAAAAAAAAAACCATTCGCCTTGACCGGGATTCGAACCTGTATCTCTCGATTTTCGGTCGAGTGCTTTATCCAGTTAAGCTACCGGGAGTAAGTTAAGATATCGGAAGATCCGGGTTCGAATCCCGTTCAAGGCGAATTAATTTTTTCTGTATGGAATTACCGCACAGTTTGTGCATCACGGGTGACTCCGTAAAGTTTTCACGTTGAATTTTACCCGGTGGGAATTTAATTTTCGGGCTGGGTAGTCTAGTGGCTAGTTCCGGTATACTTAAATTCTTCCTTGGTTGTTCGAGAGAAAATGGTGTTTCGAAAATGAGTAGCTCAGGGTAAAATTAAAATTGATGACCATTTTCCATAATTATTCATTCGTAACAGGAAATCTGAAAACGATTCCTATTTCTGTACGTGATTCATTATTAACCATCATTTGTCCCAACTTTGCCATTTTTCCCACCAGTCAAATAACTCTCTTTCATCTCCCAACTTGTGAAACAATGAAAACAAGCCTTAGTGGGTTGTATAAAAATTGGAGCTTCAACATTGTAACCAACTTCTACTACTATGAAAATAATCTACTCACCAGTTTTCTTCTTTTCATTCTTTTCCATATCCTGAAGGCGAGGGTAGAATCTTTTGGTAATCTTTTCCCACGCTTTTAGTCGCAGATTACGGTCTTTATACTTATCGTGAGAGACATTTCACAAGTTGGGCCTTTTTGCCACCTCTCCAATCAATATCAACTCCTCTCAAATCAAATCAAATCCTCTCAAATCAGTGTCAACTCCTGAATCCATTGCGAAAAGACTCTTATCACTCTTATCACCGCGCTCGCTCAAATTCTACTGACTCGCTCGAATTCTACTTGGCCTGCATCAGCCGTCCGCGTTCATGTGCAAGCACCAACCTGTCTCCGTGGCCCGTACGCGCGCGGATGATCCGCGGGGCGGAGGGGCCACGCGGATGGCTCCTCCGCGTGCGGACGGTCCGCACTCATGTGAAAGCTTCCATTACCGTAAATGGAACCGCGTAGCGCGGACGGTCCGCTTCCGTGTGAAGCGGGCCTAAGGAGTAGGTTACGTATTTTCGGTTCAATGAACAAAGCTTGGAATATTTGATACAGAGAACATATCTTGTGGCCTAATCTAAGGGTAAATTTTGTTTAATTCTACATTGGTTTCAAAAATAGTTAAGGAGTTGCATCTCAATATAAAATTTATCCGAACTTGTAATTTATTGGTTGATCGGAATAGTAGAAATGCTACAGCAGCTTCGTGAGAAACTAGTGTTAGCTGCTTTGACAGATTTTTTTCTGAAATCTTTCTTAGAAAATTATAAAATTGTTATAAGAGACTCCTGCACCTGTAGTGGCAGGGAGTGAAAAATATAATGTAGCTCAAATTGATTGTAATACCGCTCCAATATTTAACTCCTGTAGCTCAAAGTAAGAAATAATTAATGAATGTATGTTAGGACCCTTTTATCATGGACTTAATAGGCTAAGTTTAAAGTCCGTGGTTCGATTACCGGCCAAGGGTTTTTTCTGTTAGAAATTCATGCCAATTTAACCGCCGTTCACGCGACTGGTACGAAATACTGCACAAGGTATATTACTAAATGTTTTATTTTAATGGGCTAATCCTCACCTTTTGTCCATTTTTTTACAGCCAAAAGGAGATAGAGGCAGAGGATTCTTAATTTTTCTCATAATAGTTGAATATTACATTCTCAACGCTATACCCATAAGTTTCTTTTCGTTCCGCACCCATTCTTTGACTCATCGTGAAGGTAAGCGTTACCAGGGGCGCAGCTAGGAATTGAGGCTGGGGGGGTTTAGGTGCAACCAATACTGGGGTGAGTGGGGGTATGGAATACCCACCAGGATATGCGGTAGGTGCGAGATTAATAAATTGCGGAATTTTAAGATTAACGATGGAAAATAGTTAGTTTTTCGGCTTTCTGAGGGATATTTTATGTATCCTTACACTATTTTATGTGTAATATCAATCCAATTAAGTGAAATGGATTAAACTTAAATAATTCTCTGAGCTCTGGGGGGGTTTTAACCCCCAAACCCCCCCCCCCCCTCGCTACGCCACTGAGCGTTACCATCATCTCTGTAAGAAATACATCGATTTTCGGTTTCGGGTTGTGACGCTAAAGCGGCCAACCTCCCGAAAACTATGTTAATGCATTCTTACATAATATTGATTCGAAGATTTTGTGGCGCTGATACGATGATCTCTGCATTTTCTTCGGGTTCTCTCCGCGTCATTTGGCTTTTTTTTAACTACATTTTCGCTGAAATTGCATTCAGCGTCTCTAGGTCGAAGGTACACGGAAAACTGACGCCTTATTTAGGCCTTTTCATTCAGGTGCTGTTCTCTCATTGGTCGGTGCTCGTCCATCTCTCATTGCTAGTCAATGGTGGGTGGTTGGAGAACCCCAAAATGAAACCTTTGACCTTAAGATGCAGACTGGAATGTTAGCGAAACTGTAGTCAACAAAATCCAAAGGACGCGGTAGAGAACCCGAATAAACTGCAGAAATCATTCTTAAAGAATATTTACCCTTCACATCAATCCCTAGTTTTATTGATTCATCTTAAAATGGGAGAAATGTAATTTAAATGACAAGATGAATTCAATTGATTCGTGTTTTACTTTGTGAAAATCCATGTTGAAATGAAAACACACAACCTTGGTAACTTTTCACTGGAAAATTATTCGAGTATATCACTCAACTTGAGAATGACGCCTCAGCGTCGAAACGCGTCGTACCATTAAATAATTTTCCAGTGAAAAGTTACCAAAGTCGTGTGTTTTAATTTTATTTAAATAAAAATCTAAAGAGAATAGTGGAAGATGGTGAATAAATACACGAGGTATAATTCTATTGTTTTTCATGCTAAGCCTTTTATGGCCAACTTTTTTTAAATGACACCTAGTAGAACCATGAAGTTGTCGGACGCGTGTTAAATAACCATCTATGGTAATCTATGCTATACGTTTTTACTCTGGTTCTACGAGGACACTAATCACTAGCCTAGTAGTTTTTAGAGTGCTGATTAGAAGTTAAAAATAATAAAAATGAGAATTAATGACTTCGGAATTTAAAAAAATACTCTCTTAAACATGTATTTTGTTTCTTTTTAACTCTCAACAGGCATGGAACTTTCGGGATATTCTGAAGAATGAATTGAAAGGTATCCACCGAGCTAGATGCGATCTATTCTCCTTAGCATCCTTTCTCATTGAATATTTATCACTAAGGGAGATGTCGTCTTTCAAAGGACCATGGGGAACTTCGGATGTCAAAAGACTCGGCGACTTGACATCGTGGTACCTGATTTGGGTAAGAATAATAGCTTATTGCTATGCTAGTGTGTGAACTTATTTTTTTACCGAATTCTCGCCTTTTTTGCCTACTTAGCTCAAACTTTTGTCGACAAGCCTGATTTTAAAGTTTGCAAATCCATTATGACTATTTAATGGGAAAATGTTTTTTCTTCAGTGTTGCAGAAAAAAGCGGCGCGAAGCAAGGAATGGAATCACGCCCTGAAGATTCTACTGCGTTTTATTTGGAATACTATGTCATACGCTGCAAAGTGACATTATGCTGAGAGATATGCCAAATACTAACTCGTATTAAAGAAACTGGTAATTGAATTTAAACAAAATATTTTTTTCTCATTTGGAGTAAATAAGTATTACATAATGTTACTTTTTATAACCCTGATTCCTCAACATTATTTTTAGCCCAGAGATACGGATGAGTCAGCGGAAGAATCATTACCAAGATATGTTGACTGAGGGCATTATAATGTTACCACACCGTCGAAAGGTCCAACGATCAATTGCCAACGGAGTGACATGTCAACAGTACCCGGACGGTGAGTTTTACTTTTTTTTCTTATCAAAGTCATGAGGATGTAGTTGGTCAAAAGATTGCTTTTCCCTAGCCCGATTGATGTTTCTTTAAGTTTTAATTTCTGATTTACGTAGTCCTTCGGGTCTTCAAAATTACTTGCAATCAAAAATCAAGTCCTTGTCAGATGTGCATGAAAATTAGTCAATCAAGTGTGTCAATTTCGATAAATAATGCATTTTTGTCACTCTTAAGGAAAGTTGATGCTAAAAATGGATTAAACCAACGTCATACGAAAAAAAGCAGAAATTTACACTGCATCCCTAGATATAGACCTTTTTTCCTTGTATTCAACCAACGTCATACGACCAGAAAGCAAAATGGTACCCTGCATCCCAAGATATTGCCCCAAGATACCTTTTGTCCTTGGCCTTAATGTGTAATAAGACGAAGCAATATGGAAGTATTTCACTGAGAAAAAATCATTTGCCGAAAATGCGATGGCAATGATGCAGGTAATTTTCCCTCGTTGATACTGGTTAAAAAAAACTCTTTTTAGTGCTAGCTAGGTACTGGGAAAGTTACTGTAAACTGTAAATTGCATACTGGGTTTTATTCCTGAGAGACTTTAACTATGGGAGGGATGATGATAACAATCTGAAGGCGTTGGAGATGAGATATGGCTCTGGGAAGAATAGAGGAAATCCTATGGGCGGAGTGGAAGACAAACGTGGGGTTTGTTCATCATGATCAGAAGAGAAAAGAAACTTTTGTAATAGTTAAAAATAAGGCATAATTAACGGATAAATCAGATAATAACAGGCCTAGGGGTACTTATGCCTATGGTTGAGTAGGGGTTATTGAGTATGCTGGAAAGATAAGATGGGGAACAAACACTACGGATGTAGTTAAGAGAGGTATATTTTACGCCGAGATCATGGACATTAGGTAATAAAGGGAGATCTGCGGTAAAAGAGTTGTTTTAATATGTATTCCTACTTCCATTAGAACTTAAAAATCGGTTGATTACCTTGATGATTTGATTCACCTTCATCGAGTATTCTCAGTACATTATCTTAGTGTTTGGGTAAATCTGTCGTTGTATTATATATGCGTGGATATTTTGGCATCATTACATAGATAGATATCGTATTTGTAACATCCACGACTAGTTGTAAAATATCTTTGTCTACATATCCACGTTGTTATATCCGAGGTATAAAAAAATATTCCAGACAGTATCCATTGGTAGAATACGTTCTGTATAGAATTGGAGAGCACAAATATTTTGTATGTATGTCTGGGGATTACCAAAAACCATGATGAGCACATCCATTATCTACTCATCAGATGTTGTGAAGATATCTTAGACATGTTGTAATATGGACCTCCTTCCCCTCTTGGACATCGCTGCAAATCTGATTGGCGGGTCCTATCGCTATTTGACAGATATTCATACAACGTTAATTGCATTAACATGGATATTGCACGGATGTCATGTGTTAACGCTGACAATGTTGTCTGGATGCTGTTGGGATATTGATTGCTGCTTGTTAACAGTGTTTTGGATATATCAACCTTAATTAGATATTCGATGGATATCATGTGCTGCTTGGGAAGTCAATGCAACCCAAGCAGCAATCTAAATCCCTAACACATCCCGACAACATTGTTGGCATATCATTCGCATTGTTGGCATAATATCCATGTTAATCCAATTAGCGTTGCATGGATATATGCCAAATATCCAAGGGACCCGCTAAGCGATGTCCATCAGAGGACATCGAGGTCCATGTGACAAAATCTCTTAGATGTCTTCACAGCATATAATAAGTAGAAAATGGTTATGCTTATTATGGTTTTTGGTAATCCCCAAGCATACACACAAAAAATTTGTGCTCTTCGATCCTATACAAAACATGTTACCTAGGGATATTGTTTTGAGTAATTTTTTTTAAGGAAATACGTGTTACTTCTTGAATTGATGGCAAAGGTGATAAAAAAGAACAGCTACAGCAACTGCAGAAAAGTTCTCACAGGATCTTCTTGAAAGCCGTTCTTCAAAATTTGGCTCGTATATATACACCTCATCCATGGAGAACATACACGGCGGAAAACTCGAGAGACTTTTCTGCACCTGATACGCCGGGAAAACCTAAGATCATACAAGTACATCAAATTTTTCCATAGTATATTTTTTATTAACCTCAATGTATGTAGACGTAGTCATCTCTTTCCTTTCCATATTTTAATACGTATGGACTATATCTACTTATTGTTAACCAAGAATATCACGGATATTAAAACTTGGAAATCATATATAACGTTATTTTTACTACTTGTCGCGGATATTACAACTATGTAATGTTGTCAACTCATCCACCGTGTAATAACAACGCGTTTTGTACATGTCAACATTATTTAGATAACAGATGGATATAATCTGCTGCTTGGGAAGCGACTGTCACGCTGTTCGTGCTGCGCGGATGCTGCTCCTATCCCTTTAGGTGGGATGGAGAAAAAAAAATCGCTCCCTAGCACTACACTTAATCCGTCCCATTGAGTGCCCGGCCTGGAGGGAAGGGTATAACCCTCTCCTCTCGCTCATCCATATTCTCTTTCCCCCTCTCCCTTTAGTTTTAAACCACCCCACGACAGTCACAATGTCAAATTCATCAGCCTGGATCGTTTGGTGGGCTCCCTGATCTTACTTCCAAAGGGCTGAGAGGCCTTCTCCAGTTGTTATACCAAAGGAATTTAACTAGGTATAAAATAAAGCAAGATAAGTGCACTCCTGGTGGCCTTAGACGAATCTTTCCTACCTCACCTCATAATATCTATGTCAACAGGCTGTTGAAAGGATCCTTGGTACACGTAACGCATTGAAAATGCTGAACCGCAAATAAGGAATCTTTGCTCATTAGGAACTCGAGGAAAGTTTTACAGAGGAAAATATCTGCCGTAAATACGGTAGGATTCGTCTTGCGTAGTTTGGGAAGGTTCTCGCACCTATACGCGGTAAACATATGTTACCCGGAACGGAAAGATAAGAATTCATTTGTAAAGGTATTAGAAAAACTTAGTTCAATTCCAAATTAACGGTCATCAATCACGGGATCGATTTGTTTAACGCAGATCTCCATTCGCTTCTCCTACCACCTAATCTTACAACATAAAACTTAACAGACATTTATTTATTTAATTATTCAAAGAGCCGATTTGGCCTTCAAAGTGAACATAAAATTTAAAATCTGTAGCTTTGAAAAATAGATATGAAAATCATTTTTAAACTATTTGAAGGATCTAAAAAGTTTGACGAAATAATTATATCAATAAAATGATTACAATGTTGAGATACATAAGAATATTAAATGCTTGTCTAATAACGTTGCATGACGTACATAATGACTGGTTGAGTAAAACATCCTCGCAGTTGAGAGGTATTTTAGACGAAAATGGGTGTAGGAATTACGGGGTAGAGCAGCGTCCAAATGAGGAAATCTGCGAAGAGGAAAGAAATAATAACTGTGACCGTGAGCAAAAACGAAAAGAATTTTCCTTGAATGAATTTGCGAAACCTTGATTCTAAAAATTGGCGTTGAGAACATGAGGTAGAATCTGATATACGTATTTGAGAGAGGACACAAATAAATACGAGCGAAGTGATTTCAGCAAAATCAAAACTATCCATGTAATATGGAAAATATAACGAACACTTCTGCAATTCATAAGAAGCAGTTTTCTTTATGCAATAATCAAAAAATTTTAAAGGTTCTTATGAAGCAACTTTTTCTCTATATCTATGGAAAAGATTAAACCCGAACTATTTGAGACCGAATTTCTGACGAGAAAACGTTAAATCTCATCTAACTGCAATTTATCACGGAAATAAGTTATCGTTACTTCGTAATGAAGAAATAGTTGTGATCCAATCCGTCCAAACGACATTTCGCTATTTTTCTCAGTTTTTTAATAACAAGATAACGCTCAATTTAATTTTTACATTATTGGCAAAAAGCTGCTTACATGTATCTAAGTATGATCTTAGGTTTTCCCGGCGTATCAGTTGCAGAAAATTTTCTCGGGTTTTCCACCGGTTGATGTCGTCCATAGGCAGATATAATGTTAAGACAATCCATTTACTACCTCCAAAGCTCAGGGATCAACCAGTGAGAGTGAAGGATCCCCTCGGACTGAAGACGCCAGGAGTTTACGAAATTCCATGCGAGTGCGGGAAGACTTATATTGGAGAGACCAGTCGGACAATTGAAACTAGGACGAAGGAACATCAGAGGTACTTACGGCTGGCCCAACCGGAAAAGTCTACAGTGGCGGAGCATAGCATCAGTGAGGACCATGCCATACAATGGAAGGAGACGAAACTGCTATGCCGGGCACATGGCTACTGGGACCGCCTTGTCAAGGAAGCCATTCAGATCCGCATCAACCGCAACAACTTCAACAGGGACACGGGCTTCCAAATCAGCAATGTTTGGAGGCCAATATTGAAGTCCATTATATACAACAAAAATGGCGGGAAAACCACAACACGCCTGAACCAATCAGGTTACACCTGACCTCGGATGGTGTGTATACATACTGAAAAATTTTCGAAGAACGGCATTCGGAAGATCCCCTGAGGATGATCAGCAAGTCGCGGATCGAAACGTCGGGAGGCATGGACGGCATCAACCGGTGGAAAACCCGAGAAACTTTTCTGCAGCTGCTTACATTTTCATTTTTGTCTCACAATTTAGGGGTTTGAACATATCCCTGATTCATTGACTATAAACGAAGCGTTCTGATTATGGCAACTGAAGGGCGTAGGATATACCGAATACATTTATTCGCTCGGACTAGAATTTATGGCATGGAATCCTAATGAATAAGGTCTTCAAATTTTTTTCAGCAAAAACGGCGTAATTTTGAATCCAGGACCTGGAAAATTATATTTTCCATTAAAAAAGTTGGTAAGCTCACGCTCAAGAAAAGATAACTGCCTGGTCAAGTCTTCAACTCAGAATAAATATAAAAAAACGAGATATTCAACTAATGAGCTTGTGATCAAGACTGATTTGGAAAAATTCGATGTTATGTAATCCTTGATAGGTTTGTATTCCATCCACTGACTTAATTTCCTTCGAATCTAATTCTCACGAAGCAGAAAAAGTATCAGGAGTTTAATATATTAAAAATAAATCATTTCCTCAATAGTTTTCCATTTTCCGTAACAATAACGAAGGTTGGATTATCAATTTTGGGCTCAAATTATGGTTACACCGCAGCAACCTTGAGCGCTATAGCTTGTATTTTGTAGGTTGTGAGCCGCTAGGGACTCGGAGGCTGCGCGCTAGGCTTAGATTGCTTGAGAAATTGAGAATGGATATCTTTTAGAGCGACATGGACAATATCATTATAGAGTCCCACTATATTTCCAGGTCCGACGGAATCGATTAATTAAGAGAGATATTTTGCCGAACGGATAAATATGGGAATAGGGTAGTTTCCTTCATCAAAGAAAACGAGAGGCATTGAATGCGATTCGTTACCCGCCATTAGTGTATTCATAATATACAAATTATTTGGTTTTAGAAGTACCGGTTTAGACGAAAGGCAAGGGTCAATTTTATCCTCATTTGAAAAAGGCCAGATTGGCGCCCATGCGATGCCACTCCACGTGACTTCACAGGGACCTAGTTTCTATACGAGTAGATAGGAGTTTTACGTCATCTGAGGTTACCAATGCATGCATGAGGCACAGAGCTCAGGGAAACATGTCTTAATAATCACCCATTAAACCTGGCTAAGGTCGGAAAGTTTTCTTCGTTTGATAAGGTATTGATAATCCTTATTTAAGCCAAGCGCTACCAGCTAGCATGGTACTCTGCTACCTGCTAGCATCCTGCGTCGTATCAGCGCTCAAAGCCTCTCCCCAAGGTCACCTCACTTGCGGCAGCGGGAACCAGAACGACGTCACACGGAGTTTTCCCGGCATTCATACTTAGCCGTCACGTTTTCGCGGGCTTGAAAATTTTCACTTTTCATTTGGTCTCGAAAAATAGATATCGTCATTTAAAAATCTAAAAGCGTGAAATACGTGCTCCAGGAGTAATAATCTTTCGATTTAGGCAATAAAAAAATAATAGGAAACCACCCTATTCGTTTTTGCTCCGCAACATTCAGGACTTAATAGAAGCTTGTCGTAATTTTGTTCGAGGTCTTTCTTTTTATACGTAAACGTTTGGTGTCCTGATTCCCCCTGCCACAAGCCTTTTTAGAATGTCGATGTAGATATTTACAATGAGGTCTTCACTGGTATGGGCTTCCAATTTATGCCTCGGGCCGAATGCTATCGAAAAGTAACCGCAACATCACCTTTCGGTGAGGTTAAGAGAACACGACGCAATATCCAGTGGTGTCATTTAGCAATATCAGCTCAGGAGAGTGTTGTTGTTCCTGTTTTAAATCTGATACACGTGCATGAATGAGCGGATGCACCCGTTTAAGTTACAGCGCGACCAGTTTCTCCAGCTCTTCGAACGAATCAATTGTATGGACCAGCTCCCATTTAAACGGACTACGGAGTGGGTAGATTCTGCGCGCCATCTCTATGCCGTACAA
Source organism: Ischnura elegans (assembly GCF_921293095.1). NCBI lineage: Eukaryota > Metazoa > Arthropoda > Insecta > Odonata > Coenagrionidae > Ischnura > Ischnura elegans. The sequence goes on along the minus strand of NC_060254.1, from coordinate 62,432,028 downwards.
GCGCTACAAAATACGAACCCTATTCATCCTCACGCAATGGAGTTAAGAGGACACACAATAGGTTTTGGGGAGCCAGTGGCGTAGCAAGGGGGGGGGGTCCGGGAGGTCCGGACTAAAATATAAAAACACAATTATTTTCCTTCATAGAAGAAAACAACATATTGAAAAATAATGAATTTACAAAATATTTCTTCAACAAATGAATTTTTTTTCGATTATGAAAAGTGTTAAAATTAGTTTAATACGATTTTTTAATACTGTTATTAAAAAATCGTCCCCACCTGATTTTGGACCCCCTCCCCCGAACAAAATTCCCGGCTACGCCGCTGTGGGGAGCTCGAGCGTCGTCAGTTGATTTGGGAGCTGGACAGTGACGAAGTGACGGCAGTATAAAGCCGCTTTTACTCCGGATTTTCAAACAAAATGTTTCAAACTTTTGTTTGAAACAGTTGTTTCTTACAAAAGTTTGAAATTTTCGTTTCATGGTTTTTATTTCCATGTTTCATGAAAATGTTTGGAACACTTTCGACCTTCATCACTGCCCTGATGATAGAATGGAGCGACGAGTGATCACGTGAGTGGTAGAGGAGGTGGAAGCGCGGAGGAGTAGCGGGGGAAATGTTTCTGTTTCATGTTTCAACGGCGCATAATTACAGAAACAAGCATTTCAAACAAAAGTTCTTTACCGACCTCAGGTGGAAAAAAATTTCTGTTTCAAACACTGAAAAAATGTTTGCAACAGAGAGTATGATGGTTCTGGGCGATCCCTTCGAGGGTACAACACACCGGGGCCGGGAACCAAGCCAGTGGCTTAAACGCCCGATCACCCGGGGAGGGGCTGGAGAGGAAGGAAAAAGGAAAAGAGGCGTCGCCGCGATAGGAGCCCGTGGACGCCTCTGGGAAAGGAAAGGTACGGAAGGGACGGGACGAGGGAAAGACACCTCAACGCGAAGCGAAGAGGGCCCTACTATTAGCGAAACCAGGCAAAGCCATTAATGTGCGAGCGATTTTAGTGGGTTTTCCTATGAGGAAGGAAAATCAATTGATCAAATCGCTAGAACTGTTGGCAACAGTGAAATGTTTCGTCTACTAATGCGCACTTTTTGAGATGTTTGCAATTTTTGTTTGAAACACGTTTTTAAAACTCCGGTGTAAACGCGGCCTAAGGATACCTTCTTCGATTTCAGATTTATGAAGTACCAGAAGGCTACCCTACCCAGGGTTGCTCGGGAAGGACAGTATACAGAGAAGTGGGAAACTTAGAATTCTTAATCGCACTGCAGGATTTTTAGATTTTCTTCTGTTATCGTGTCAATAGGTGTGCCTATTCGGCAGGATGTCCAACCGAATAAGTTGTATGATGTGTCGTAATACGTGGTAATGAGAAAACGACACGAAGGACGCAACCGGAAGTAGCACTACGAAGTTTGTTAGTATGAGATACACCTATGAAGTCACTTTGGTCGCAATCCATGCAGCCGTAGCGTAACGTATAGCGGACAGACAAACAGACATCCTCTTTTATTAATATAGATATCCGTAATTAATGTGCGCGCATTATTTGTTTGGAAAATAACGGGATGAAGTCTCTCTAACCATGACCACTGCCGTAGACCATCGTCCAATTTCCGTTCTGAAATTTATTTATGATAGGATTAGCGGATAATTTTCATGCTTGTTGTCCCTAAAAATAGCCCATTATTCCTATCCGTTAGATATTTTTTCAGTCGGAATTGAAGTGTGAAGTCTCCTTTTGTTTGAGGATTCGAGTTTTTTTTGTGAATTAGGTAATTTAGGCTAAATTATGTATTTACTACCACATGCTAGGTATAGAAGTGAAACCAATGAATTTTCGACCGATTTCTAAATGTAATTCTTATCCTCTGCATGAATGGATATAATGTGGAATCCTTTCATTTATAAAATTAAATATTTCGGTCTATGTTGCTCGTATTACTAAGAAACATTTCGAAGCCATCGTCGTGCTGGATATGATTTCGAGGATTATTCATTAGAAAATGTATAAAATATTAACTTTTTCGGGGAATAATTGTATCATTTTGAGCCGAAAATGTCAGACATGGTGGCGCCAAGAAAACCGAATGGTAACTTGTGCAATTTATGTCAGTGCGCTATGTCTGGGTCTATGATCGAGCCAACACCTTTTAATAGCAAGAGAAACTTTTCAGTTAAATAGAAATGTAATTACGTATCAAAAGTAAGAAACAAATGATTGTTATCACTCCTTATCCGGTTCGTGAGTGTCAGTTCCAACTTTAGGCGAGAATCGTGAATGAACAAGTCTCATTTTGTTTCTTCATTTGGTTTAATATCTTGCGCCCAATACTTTACATTTTTTTTAATTTTAATACAATTTACTAGTAGATTTAGGAGGATAAATGGACCCTCTTGGTTTATTTCCTTCGTAGAAGAAATTTTAATTTTATTATTCCAATGGAATTATGTACCTTTTTGACCTCTTCATGGCAAATTCGAGACGATTGTTGGATCACCCTTGCCAGAATATCACTGGGAGTTACTACAGGTTACGCACCATGGTTTTTTTTATGACGGAAGAGGATTGAACCCGCATACCATAGTTTCGTAAATTATCTTAGGTACGTTTACGTGGATTCATGTTGAGGCGGAATCGATGGAACTTGTGTAAAGAGGAAAAGCCTCCTGGCAATCTCAATCCCCACCTTGCACACAACCACTGTCGCGGTCGTGAGCTTTTTGTATTTATTTGTTTCAGAATATCCGGAGATCCACTAATATTAGTGAATGTTTTTGCATCAGTATAAAGGGTGTTTCAGGAGGAAAATGAAATATTTTAATCCCACATTTTCGTCAAACCGTAATTATTTAATGTCCTTAAAATTCCAAAGTTTTAATAGAGTAAAAAGTAAAAGGGACCAGCACTTCCTCACCAGTGTAAGTATGGGACTGCCTCCTAATGGGGAATAAAAAAATGTTTAGGTACTGTGGCGACAATGCTCGCCAGCATGTTTGTTTTTTTTATAAATTAATTTCATGGCAAGGTTTGTTTATTTTAAAATGACTATAAGTTTATTTTTTCCTAATGTCTGTTTCAAGTGATGATTTATTTGTATTTGGTAATTTTTGATGTGTATGAGTGTGTTGTTTTTTAAAAAAGTTATTCAAAAAGTGCGCGATAAAGAAAAAAAGTAGGAAGAAACGATTGTGAAGTATTCAGAAAAGCAGGTGGCGCTGATGTAATACACCACATGTAGTTTCCCCTTCCCCCTCCCTTGTCCTGATAAGATCGGCAATGAGCGATCGAGAAGCGGTCGGAAGGAGTCAGGATGAGGAGTTAGAAGAAGCAGGCGACAGCAGGCGAAGTATAGACGCCGCATGTGTTGTCATCGTGGAGGCGAGGCGAGACCGGAGCCAAGGACGAGCCGTGGCGATCTGTTCGCCAGCCGATGGCCAGATTGTCCTTTTTCCTCGAGATCCTGATATCTGGGTGTACGCGAGAATTGCTGAAGGAAGGGCAGGCCAAGCCATCCACTGCCAGACAGCCCACTTCCGGATCCTGGAAGTTGTCTGCGAGCCTGCGCCGCATCTTTCGACGAGGCCCACGAGCAACCCCCACGCCCTTGCCTGTATCATCATCAACTCCTAAAGTAAGATCGGAGACGACACTCCCACTCAACCCCCCGATTTTCCCCTTTGTTTCCCATCAGCGCACACTCGTTCTTTTTCAAGAAGAAAGACATAACTTTCGTAACGCCATGTCATTTTGTGAAAATAATCCTTGGTGTCGCTTATATTTAAATAATTTACGCGGAAGAGACTAAAAATTGCCATAAAAGGTTAATTGTGTTGTGTAATTGATGGAAAATTGAAATTTCTTTTTTTTTTATAAGTTGTTTTCTTGTTGCTTTCTTTACGATCACATATTTCATTGATGCAGATATTTTGTTAATTGATTAAAGTCCCCTTACTAACCATTTCATGAATAAATCTTGCTTGCTAAGTTGTAAATGTTTTTTTGGGATTTAAAATTCGAGAACGGACCGCTTCATTAGGTATATGTACCCGCTTATTTTTACATCGCCCAGCCTTGAGGTATCGTGCTCTAGCTTCCGACTGTCGCGTATTCGGCTCGCAACGCGCGGCCCGAAGCCGACTGTCACAGTAACCAAGAAAAATCGTTTTCATGGTAACTGCAAAGTGCTTCAAAAATGTTTACGTTTCCGTAGCCCATTAACTAAGTAGTTGCGACCAGGGGCGGTCTGGCCAGGTCGGCTGGTCGGTGATCGCCGAAGGCCCCGAACTCAGGGGGTCCCAAGAGTCCTCTGGAATTGTCGATAATTCACTACTGGAATTGTCGATAATAGTGCATAACCCTCGTAACGCTATGAGTGAGTTGTGTAGAGAACTGCCATCCAGAGGACACTGGGGGCGCCGAGCTTCGGGGGGCCCCACAACGATCGCGTATATTATGAAGCGGCCGGCATGCGCTGGGGCGCTGATCCCGACTCTCTCCTGTTCCACGCTTTGGCCAAATACGACGACGAGTTCGTGTGAATCTCCCTCGCGAAATGAGACCACAGTGGCAACCGTAAGTGCGACCGTGTATATCGGTATATTTTGGGTCAACTGCGGACAATTAATTCATCGAGAAAAAATATCAGATTACAATGTCTGGGCATAGTTACAAATCTGCCTTATCTGATATTTTGACTTAGGGGTATCTATTACCGCCGGAATCAGTGCCAAGTATTTCTCTCAAGACTGGAAGTAGGGAAGGAAGCGTTATTAGAGGGGGAAGTTGCGCGCCCTCAGCACAAATATTCACTATTTTTCCTCGCACAGATTCAGACAAATTCTAAGTGGTTCAGTGAATGTTGGTTTGGTAAGTGAGAGAGTTTCAATAAGTTTCATGCTCTTTGAAACGTGTTGACAAAAGCGGGGCGCAGATGAGAAGAAGAAAAAACTCTTTTATGTTAATAATATCTCAAAAAACTTTAGTGCTTGGCTGAACAAGAAGTGGTTCCTGTATCAATTTGCTACACAATGAGAGTTTAGATACAGATTCAGGTACGTTGGAATATTCGTATTTTCATTTATATAGTTTAAATAATACCGTCTTGTGACGCGCTTCGAGTCATCTTTCCGTGCGGTTATTTCTTCTCTCTATAATTGCGTTTACTTTTTGGTTAGTTCTGTACATATATTTTAATTTTTTGAGCGCTTAGTTTCTATTTTCAATGTATTGCGCCAAACAAGGTCGTGCCCAGGATCAAAACTAGACGGGGGCAAGCCGCGGTAGTTCAAGTTGTAACAGAAAAAGTTAGGGAACCAAAATTTCAAGAAAATTATAAAAGCGCCTTATTAGTTTTTTAAAAATTATTTGCTCGAAAAATAAAATATTTTAATTTTAATTACATGTTTTATATTAATATCACTATTCTTGTATTTAAAGAAAATTTGTTCAAAACTTTCGTTTTATACTAAATTTATTTCTGCTTCGTGGGGGGCAGCTGCACCTTACTGCCCCCCGCTGGGTACGCCCATGTCGCCAAACGCGAACAAAGGAAAGAAACGATTTTCTATTGCAAAACCTGCCGTGATACTCCTGATACCAAAGGCGGATCTAAGTTTGGACCAAAGGGGGGACCAGGGGTCTGAGGAATTCCCCTCTGCCGAAGGGGGACTCGGGGATATAAGATATTTGTGATTTTCAAGACTCAAAAACGGCGGTTTTTTTCTAATTCTTCGATAAAGAAAGACACTACTGTACACATGTAGTAGGCCGTTTTGTTAGTAAAAGTTTTATGGTGGTTATCTACATCTACATACTACCCTGAAAACTGTCTCAATAGGCGTGTGGCGGGGGATGTCAGGACACCCGCCGTATTCATATATAAAGGAAATATTCTAACGAAATTACGCCCAACATTTATTGAAGTCCTTTTTGCGGGAGAGATAACGAATTCCTGCGCCTATCCGTTCGCCTAAATATCTCTCCTATTTTATCGTTTGTGTCGTACCTGGAAATGCAGTGGGGTTCTAATATGATGATCTCCGTGTCGCTTTATAAGATATCCATTCTCAATTTCTCGAGCAATTTAATCCTAGCGCGCAGCCTCCGAGTCTCTTACGGCTCCCAACCCTTTCTTTGTAACGCTCTCTGTACGCCCGTATTGACGAGTCGCGAATCTTGATAGGTTGGAGGGAATGAGGCCTTCAAGAAGGACTCCACGGAAACATTTGCTGTCTATCTTAAATATATCTCTGAAATAAAATGATCCAAAAAAAGGTAGGAAATTGATCTCGTGAACTATTCCTCTGGATTTTCTGCGGGCGCGTTGCTTCTGTTTCTTTGACGTTCTCTGTGTTGATATTTCAAACCCCAGCTCATCTGCCACTTGAGCGGAGTTTTCGGATAGAATGTTGAATTCAAGTTCGGCTTCCCGTCAAATATCAGCAATATTTAAAGGATGTCAAATGCGTAGAGTTGACCTTAATTGCTATTTTTTTTATTTCTTACCTTAAGTATGTAGAAGTTGGTTGTGTTAATACAGTTGTAATTATTTATATTGTGAGTATTTTTTATGAGTCCTTGAACGCATGTTCACTTTGAAGGAAATCACAAAAATAATTGAATTAATGATTGGTCCCATTAATATTTGACAGTGGCTGATAAAAATACGTTTTTAACTACAGCTTCAATAATATACAAATTGGCCAGCTGATTTATATGGACGAAATAAATTGTTAAACATTATCCTTTAAAAAAATAGTTTGAGATACGTTTGTTTATGCGGGCTTAAAATTTTCTACAAAATTAGTACTTACCTCAATTTTTGCATAAGTTTTTATCTACTTTTTAAAACAATAAAAAACTAAAACATAATAATAAACATGGATAAAAGCTATGTACTTGTGACTACGTCTATTTGCTATGCAAAAATTAATTAGACATAGTTAATTCAAAACAACCACAAGTCTTCACCTGGCCCATAATGTGCTTAGTAATATTTAACATTTTTACTTTTGCTTTTTGAAAGGGTTATTCGAAAAGGTTATTTTAGAGGTTCATTCATTTTAGAGCATTTTCAATGAAAAAATTCACTAAATAGATAGTAGAACCATAATTCCTAATTAAATTTTTTAATCTGTGAAGTTCCCACTTTTATTAGTATTTTTTCTTACAAAATTGTATTTTTTAAATTTAATCTTGTGTTTAAGAGCCAGAATAGCGTCAAAATCTGTTTTCCGGAAATGCAAAATCCTATAATTTTCCGGGGTGGAATCATCATGAGCTCCAGCCGAGGGCCCCCAATCACCCCAGACGCCTGGTTGCGACCCCATTTTTGTGAACAAAAAATGCTTAAAATTGTCTCCCCTACCACCTCCTGAAGTATTGCAGATTCTTCCTGAAACACCCCCTGTATCATTGTATTTTTAGGTTTTTGTCTCATTGTGTGACTTTAAGGCGCCCTTCGCGCGACGCGTCGCGACGTCTCAATTTCGAATATCCCTCCCTAATTTGCTGCGCGTGTTTTACTTGTTATTGGCAATGGTTGTTGATGAAGACCCGATCGCGTGGTGTGGGCGGCTAAATGGAGATGAGAGGCCTAATTTCTCATATTGTGCGGCTTTAGGAGCAAATAACCCAAAGGAAGAATGATTGAAGTCTCTGGTGCTGGTAAGATCTATGTTTTTTCGTTGTGGAAATTATTAGATACTTTCATTTATATCCGGACCCTAGGGTTCATTTCACCCGGGAAACTTATTGTGGATACTCGAAGTGTTTTCAGATCTTTGCTATAAAACTACTTGTTAGACTGCTGTGTAGTTAAACTATTGTTTTTCAAGAATGCGATTTGTTGTTGATATAATTCAGTCCTTTTAAATCCAGATTCAAATTTTGTCTTCGGTGTTCTGATTGCTTTCCTTTCCGATAGTTAATGTAATCAGTTATGTTAGTGTTCTATTTTACGTGTTGAAATGATTGTGAATCAGAAAGTTTTGGCAGTGTACATTACTTTTACCTACTCTGTTGTTGTTCCTACCAGAAATCTTTTCTAGGAACCTAGGAACAGCAACAGGGTTTCTTATCATTTGTTATCATTCAGGCATTTACTCAGTGCACTCACTCACACTATACGAGGAACAGTTATCTTATCAAATTTTAGTTGAGTTTCCTCTTCACTGACATAGCATTTGTGTTATAGTTGTGTTGGTGCGGAGGCTGTTACCGGGAAGAACATTGTATCCTATACAGGTCTCATTGTACGATTGTAGTCGGTGCGAGTCAGAGTCTTATATATTTCATGTATGGACAGCTGAATCGTAAGTTTCAGTTATTTACTGTTAGAAATTTTCTTTGAAATGTATAATTCTCTATGTCAAATTAATATTACCACGAAAGGGAATTTCCTAATGGTGATGAGTTCTTTTAAGAGCTCTCTTTTAGGGTGCATTGATTGCATTTGGGTTATGCGATCAATGAACATGTTAGGTAAATATTTCAATGTGTAATCATGATGAATAATCAGGTCTGTTCCTGGATATGATTTTCCACTGAAAATCTGGCCGTACATGTGATTAAGCAGCGCTATCGGCATGTGACTCAGAGGACGTTATGTATGAAAAATTGCTTAGGGAAATTAAATTGCTGCCAAGTAGTGTTTGTTTTTTTATTTATTAAGTGTTTAAGTGGTGAAAAAAATTAATAGGGAAGAGTGGGGCAGTATCTCGATGTATATATTATGGTAATTACCTGTTACTCCGAAACTGCCAGCTAAAGTGAATAAAATTTGATCTTTGAATAACTGAGTAGGTAATTTGTGCAATGGATTGCATCATAATCCCTAGCTGTCTTGTTCATGCCAATGTTACCGTAACTTCGCGTATGTGGTGAACGTGTAGAAATAATTTTTATGACTGTTGAAACACATGGTATTTTTCGATTGCTTTGGACTGTGATATGATGATTTTGTTATATGTAGAAATCTTCATCTTGTCATTTGATGTTTATAGCCATCAGATGATGATGACCGTCGTATACATAAAAAAATAGTCTTGCCAAAATTAGAATATCAGAAAAATACCTTGTATTAGATTTTACCTCTGTTATTTGAAATCATTTGCTTCTTGTTTGTTTTTATTGACCTGTAACCTTTTTTCAAAATAATGAAAAAACACTACCTTACCTTTTTTCATGGTACATTCTTTGTTTTGCTTTCATTTTATATTCCACATAACAATATTTTCTGGTCTTTGACCGATTACGACATCAAACTTCTTTATCAAAAGGCTTGATGCTTTCAAATTGGTTGTGGCATGGTATATTATATTGTGGAGAAAAATTGTTTCACAAAATTTTATCGTGGATAGCTGATGCCAGCTCACCATTTTTAACTACAGAAACTTTGCACCAAGCGCTCCAATACGCCGTGAGTTTGTCCTGTTGCGGAATGCTCTGAACCCAATACCCCAGGTTGCAAGGCTGTTGCACTACCACTGGGCTTACGAGCTGCCTTGGGCACATTGCGATCTCCAGCAGGCAAATCATTCGAGTCTATGAATTGTCCAGAGCTTCCAGAAACAAAGCAAACTTACAGCGAATTGGAGCTCTTGGCGCAAAGTTTCTGTAGTTCGAAAATGGTGCATTTTCGACCTAAGCATCAATTTGTAATTTTAGTTCCTACTGCCGTCAGCTATTCAGGGTTAAAATTTTGTGGCACGATTTTACTCCACCCTGTATTATAGTGTGGGATACGAAAACTTGTTATAGAATTTATATAACGCGGTATATTTGTCAAGTGAACTGTTGAGTACTTAAGAAATGACTTCAAATCCCATGCATGCTATCCTCTCTTGAGTAAGAAATTAGTATTAGTATTTATGAGAAATCTTTGTAGCTAAGTCTTGAAAGAATGGCATTTTTTCATAATATGTTATATGCTTTTGAAGATTTCTATAAATCTAAGTTAAGCTAAATAATTTTAATTCTGCCCCAGTTCTAATCAATGAAAGAATTGTAGGGAACCATTATTCAGGCGTTTTCTCAAACTTTCTTGGTCACAAAAATGTATCTCATGTAATATTAACTTGCCTCTAACCATTTCTGTGAAAAATGAAAAGGCATGCATTATATATTTAAACACGTATAGCTTGAAAATTGTGGTGTAATGAAAGATTTTTATTGCTAATGTTAAAATGCATTGAAGTCAGCCAGCAATTGGGAGGGGTGTTATGTCATATCGCTCTGAAACCCAATTCTTTGGTCAACTATGATAGTTTTTACTTGTGAGTTTTGCATTTTTATTTATTTTGAAAGTTTCTTCTTTAATTATGAACTGGAATTTATTTGTTTAATTTTAGGTTACCTAACATCTAAGATAATGCATTTCACAAATTATCAATGAGGGATTCCCAGGGAACAAATTAAAAATATCATTTTTTTTTTAATTTCATAAATGATGACAATGTATTTATTACTCGGTAATTAAGTCACGATAAGGCCAATTATTTCACTAGCTTCTAAAAATTGAAATTTACCTTCTTGCCTAACTTTGCCCATGGCATCATTTCTCTCCTTCCTTGTGTAATTTTAGAATCTCCCTGCTAATACAGTCAGAGAAATGATGTCACTATAGTCAATTGTAAGCACAGTTTTTCGGAATCTCCCCTTTCACGAAAACTTAAGCTGCAATGTCTCCACCTGTTTTTGGAATTTAAACGAGTTAAGAATGTAGCATGCATTTTTGAGGTCCTCTATGTTACAGGATAACTTGAAATAACTCCCATAGTATCTTGACAATCCCCCATTAATACCATTTCTGTTTAGAAGAAGAAAATATTGTATTTAATTGCGACTTAGATTGAAGTTCAAAAATAAATCTAGGAAAATTAAATGTCTAGTTTTTTGTCATTGATTAATGCTTTTTGATGCTTTCCATTTGTCACAGGGAAGTAATTGGGGTGAGGAAGGTGAAAAGTCTCGATTAGATTGATAAAAATTCATCAAGAAATCCTGATGCCTCCGACAGCCACAAAAGCCCTTGGTTTGGTCAATTCAAAGTCCAAAGATGTCTTCAAGTTTGTAATACTTATTTCTAATTTGGTGCAAATTATCTTTTACCTTTGATTTCAATGCCTGTAGCAGTGTAATAAGGCCACAAATAGCTTGCTCACAGCCTTAATCTGAACTGTACAGCTTTAAGGTTACGCCAATAGTTTTCTAACATTTTTAATGCTTATTTTTTTACATCTCTTAGTAAATAATGAGAAAATCAAACCACCCTGCTTATACCTATCTGCCATATTTTGATGCTTGGCTTTTAAGTTTCTATTTCTCCCAAACATGCCTTCAAAATGCAGTTTACTTTTTGGCGAGACCAAGTTGGAAAAGACCGAGGCTTGGTGTTTGGCCTACACCATTATCAATGTCAGTAATTTTCACCTTACTTCTGTATCCATGCATAATGCATTTGCTTCTACCAAATCAACTCAGTATTCATACACCATTCATTACACTCATAATCATTTATTAGTTCAAAATTTCTGGGTAGCACATTCACCCTCAACTTCTTCACTCTGCCGTTTCTTAGTCTACCTCATGTATATCACATTCTAATTGCCTATGCTTCCTCCAAAAACAATTCAGTATTTAAAGCACCCTTTTTTTCTTGCTCATATTTTTTTTAATGCTACACATTGTGTATTGCATCCACCCACAACTTCTTCAATTTGGCCTTTCTAATTAAACTTATTGTACATGTTTGGTTTGTTGTGTAACTTTCATTTCTCCTACACCAATAACAAAACTGTTAAATCTTTTCATTCTTGGAGAATGCATTCTTTTGTTATTGCTTTGGAGCCCATTCATTTATCACTAAATTCACTTTATTAACTTAATACAATCGGTTGTCACATGCCTGGTACATTTTACCTGGAGATTGTCTTATTATACATAAACATCTCGGTTTTTCTCTGAAAATTATGGAGGCGGATGGTTGTAAAGGTTAAATTGTTTCTGTTATACTCCTTTTGTTAGCTATAATTTATATTTGTCATCAATATAATTCCCAATCTCAGGTTCACTTGTTTTATCTTTAAAAAATTTGAAAGACAAATCCACCTGCTTGTCATGTAGTCTTCAGTGATATTTTTTCTATAGTTAGCCTTTTAACCTGTGAAACCCTTTATCCTACGATCATTTCACTTTTGTTTTTTATCAAATTTCATCTTCTATTTAGGTGTACAAAAGTTGTGCAGTGACTTCTGAAATATTAATAAGATCTTGGAAAGTAGAATATCATGATCAGCACACATGTTCAGATATCCCCCCAAATATATCCTTAAGCCCAGAAAAGCTGAGGAGTAACGAAATAAATCCTTGCTTTACCATGGCTCAATTTAAATATATTATTTGAGGCTACTGCTATTGCGTCTCTGCAATGCTGATACGTACACTACACATTTGTAGCATTTTATTACTGCTTCTAGCTCAACCAGATTCTCATTACATTCGTCAGCCTATTTCATTAAAACTTTCAAATTAACTTGGCCATTGCAAATATCGTAAAATGCTAAAATTTTCATAATGAAACTGTAAACCCATAAAATGGAAGGGGGACACTTCTGCACAGCTACAAAGAGTGATTTGTGTTTTTTACCAGTCAAAAGATATATATTAGGACTTCATGCATACAGTAGTCCCCTTCTTTACTCGTGGTCCACTAAGTATATGATGAATGGATTCACTTAGCGATGTGCATGTTAGGATTATTTTAGAGTGAGCCATAACTTAAGCGACTCTCACCCTCATAATTGGACATCAATTCATCATTCTAACCCTGGCAATTATCAGCAGAATGTTTTAGCCCAGAAAAATCTCTATAATTATGTATGAGATGTTATGAAACCTATTCTCTCCAAATATTTTGTTGGTTTGATTGGTCCTGTAGGATAGATTAACATATCTAATTATCTAAAAAATGTATTCATTGCGACTACATTTATATGTTATTGTAAATGAAGTCTTAATCGACAATGCATGTGATTCCTCCTCCCTCATTGAGTCGGAAGCTTATATCATGTCAGGATTATTTGAGGATATTTAAGTTATATCAAGTTAATGGACCAGATTTGAACAAGCCCACTATGTATTTCTGATAAATTTGCCATGGATAACTATAAATGTAATGGAAAAATATTAACATAGTAGTTTTTCAGTGTAATAATTGGTTTCACTTGTAGTTTCCATTTAATCATTAAATGAGAGGGAAGGGATTAGCCCAATGGGTAGAGAAGTAAGGTATTTTCTGGATTGGTGTGGATTATAATTGGTTTGAAGCCTCTTGAACGTTTAAAAAATCATTAAAAGTGGAATCTCCCACGTACCGCTACCAGTCATTTGGGTGAAAATCTCATCCATTGTATCATATGTTTATTTCTTCAATGCAAAAATGCTGAAGTGAAGGCGCTCGGTGCAAACCCCGTCACCCTTACCATCTGCTGGCAGCCACACTATTGGCTATGGCATGGCACACCTCACTCCTCAGTCCTGTAAAAGTATTAGCTTAAAAGTTTTATCCGGTAAAAATGTTTTGCATCACACTTGTAGATAACAATCCAGATTCTGAGGTATATGCTGTAAGCTAAACATTACATGCAATTAGAGAACCATTTTCTCTCATCCCTCATCATAACCAAATGACTAGATATCAATGACTCTAGTGGGAGAGTACCAGTTTGTGTTTAGGAACAGAGGGTGATGCCAGATACTTCTGATACCAGAGCTAAGATGTGAGCTGTCATGGAAAAAAAACCTGCTCAAGACACTATTCTGAGTAGAACAGGTCCATGATCACACTATTTGGCACCTTAGTGTGCATTGAGTTGGGCTAAAAGGTCAATCGGGTTGGGGTTGGTTTGAGGCTTTCCACCGTCTGGGCCTGGGTCCAAAAATCAGTAATGGTGGAGATTTTCAGTGACTGCTTGATCCCTGCTTAGTAGTTGGTGGAGAGCACATACAGCTCTCTGTCCATTGGATAAGATGTTAAGCTATAGTCCACTTTGTGCTTTTGTTAAGGGTGGGCTAGATTTCTCTCTCTTTATGTAACCTTCATTTCCCTCCCTTCCCGCTGGAAAAAATGACCAAAGCTGTTGGTAACCTCTACCAAATACAGTAAAACCTGTTTACATCGTAATGGAGAGGACCAAAATTTGGGCAATTTGTTGTATGGAGGTTCACTGTAAAGAGGTTTTAGTGATAGGCACCATTTGTTCATATCCTTTGGAAATGAAAGGCTCTACTCTGTTTTAAACCATTATATTTATGTGTTTAAACAAACATGCTTACATTAGTGAACATGTATTTATTATTTAATAATTTCATAAAGCGAGTGCTCTCATGTGATTTTTACCATAATTCGAGAAAAAAGGATGTGATCTCTATCAATTCAACAGTCACTTAAAATGATTAGAATAGTTGGATACCTTTTTTCTTATTTACTGTTAGGTATGCTCTCATATGGAACAAAATGACCATAACTAATGATTAACATGAAAATTACAGCATATTAAAGGTGTATAAGAAAAAAATAAGTGTGAAGCATTTATTGCTGATATTTTCATTCCATGTATGCAATCGTGGCTGCATTAATGGTCTGTAGTTGTCTCGGTAGAATTTGCGGCGGTAGTTAGGCCACCTCAGGCGTGTCTCCTTGGTATGATAAGTAGAGGTTTAACGAGATGAAGAGGTTCACTAAAAAGAGGTTTGCCTATAAATTTACATGTAAATCTGACGGGACAGTTGGGAGGGGGGGTATGAAGTATGGAGGTTTATGATTTAAATAGGTTCACTACATAGAGGTTTTACTGCACCTTCCTACCAAATTGATGCCAGTTTGGTTCCATAGGCTGTGATTCAGTAATTCATTCACCACCCAGATACTTGAATCCAACTGGGCTCCATGTGGAATCCACCTGTGTCTGCAAGATTTAGATTGAGAGAGAAATTATCATATCTCCATCAAATACCCACCTGGGAAGTAATCTGGATATGAAAGTTCCCAAAGCTAAGTATAATTACACTAAGGAAGGAAAATGTGGATTTTCGTGAATAGTTATTAAGTAATTGTTTTTTTTTAAACTTAGTCTTAAATGAAAGTTTTCATTTCGGTTCAAGTAATATTGTTTGCACATACATGGTCAGCGATTTTCTTTAGGGGGGTTTGGATCAGGGTGTAATGTGACCATAATATCTGATTGGCCTTCCCAATTTGGTGATAAAATGTGATAAATCTCTTAATTTTTTTGTAGTATTTGATATTTACATTTATTGTGCCCATTTCAATCTCTTCTCATTGGTTAAGTTTCCTGCTTACTGTTTTGTGGAGCAGTTAATTTGCCTGAGAATTAGTGTTTGGATAGTGGTCTCTACAATGAATGTATCCAGAGTAGTTGCTTCAGTGTGCATCTCACATGGAAATTTGGTATCTTGTTGGATATTTTGTGGATCTGGTAACTGATTTCACATTAATTCCATCGATGATATCCATCAAATCAGTGGCGTGACTAGGAATATGCTTTGGGGGATGGGGGGGCTTTGGAGGGGAGGATGAGGGAAGTTATTGGGGGCTACCCCCCCCAGGAAACGGGGATTTCAGGAAAAGTTTTGAAAAATAGCCTGCCTGAAAATGCATTTTACATCATTTTGGTGCTTAAAATTTAACTTTTAGCAGATTCAGATAATATATGTGTATCAAATCCAGACAAGATTTTCATATAATTTTTTGATTTCTCAGAAGATTTGGGGGGGTATATCCCCTCATCCTCCCCCCCCCCCGTAGTTACGCCACTGCATCAAATTAAGCATATGGGTTCCTCCCACTTGTTCTCATTGAAATGTGTTTGAAAATTCAAGCGACTTTGCATCAAAAGCCTGTGCAATGGTTTGTACATTGGATTCTCAGCGATTTCTCAGTTGTCTTATCTTATTTTATCCATTCATCATTGGAATCCCAGAAGGGGGTAGTAGCTCTTATGAAATCTGAGGGCACAGCCATGTGAGAAAGGCCTTTTCTGTCAAAAAATGTCTTTTATAACTTGCAATTTTAGGGATCTCAAAAACGTATTATACAAAAAAAAATGTTATACGAATGTTCTCTTCTGGTAGGAATTTATTCTCATGATGTAAACTCCTTAATATTGGCAATGCCATTGATTTAGTAATTTATAAGTTGAAAACCAAGCATTTGATATTTTATGCTCAAACTCTGCATTAATGTAAGGAATACTATAATTCTTATTTTCTGCAAGATAACATGGTACTTGAAACGATGATGGAGTTGTCAAAGGTACACTTAATGCTGAAAAGTACAAAAATTGGGCTCTCTTTTAAATCTTAGCGTATAGATGATGCCCAAAGTTGAGTGAAGTGCATTATAATCGATAATATTTTACGTAACACGAAACAAGATTTCGATTGATAAATATTTTATTTTTGCAGTAGTATATTTTGCTTGAATATGTGCCTTCTCATCATTTATATTTTGAAACAGATGTAGGGTCAGAATAGGCATGCTTTATCACTCAGGCAAAAAACTGGAATGTTATAAAACGGTACATTTTTCTTCATGCTGTAGAAATGTTCTGCTTCCTTAAGTACCTTCATTAATCAGTGAATCACTGATGATGTTAATAATAGTAGTTCATTACCCATCACACTTACATCTTGTCGAATGCATGTGTAGTACATTAATATTTTCCTATGTATTGAACACACAGACACTTGGGCTGTAAGGTTTGGGTTCTCTTCTGGCCCTAGTTTAGATCCTTGAAATCCGTGTAGAGTGCAAAATTATGTTTTTGCACGCATAAATGGATACTACCAGATGTTAAATTTTACACAATCAGGTTGTCATGAATATTATTAATTGCAATCAATTAATAATAATCATGACAACCCTTGACCCGTCAATATTCATTTTTTATGTAAGGGAAATATATCTTTA
Source organism: Ischnura elegans (assembly GCF_921293095.1). Lineage (NCBI taxonomy): Eukaryota > Metazoa > Arthropoda > Insecta > Odonata > Coenagrionidae > Ischnura > Ischnura elegans. The sequence goes on along the minus strand of NC_060254.1, from coordinate 62,415,022 downwards.
CAATTGAGGTAATAATTAATTTTGGGAAAAGTAATTGTGATGCTAGTATAAGTATTTTTATTTGTATGTGCATGGTCACAAATATTTCATTATACCAATTTCAAATTTTTTCCCATTTACTGGATTTAATCATGAGCAATACTGTTGTAAGTTTAGTTGCTTAACGACTCTAAAATCATATCTTTTCTGTAGCATTTAGTAAGAAAGTATAGACCAAGCCTTACCTAATTCTATCATTTATTTTAATTTCTATGATATCTTGAGTTTCTATTATGTTTTTGTTATTTTGAAGTGCTGGAATTAGGCTCTATATAGTTCACTCTTTACTCAAAGTACTTACTGACTGACTGTCAAGTTCTCACATGTTTGAATAATATTGTTTAAAAAAATTATTTCACTGTAAATAATATAGTGGTCATGCATGGTTCTTATTGACTTCTTTGGTTTTGCCTTAATGGATGAAATTCATGGCTATCAACTGAACTAGGTAACCCTTGTCTCTGATTAACCTTCATTTCCTTCCTGAGTATGTATATTATTTTATTTTAAACTAAATAATATTGCTGCTGTTTCACACAGTTTTTTGTTTTGTTCCTATCCTAAGGAAAACATACAACTCTTTTACCTATACTAAAATGAGCTCTAAAATTTGTTTCTCAGATCCCCTGGGAAGGACCCTTTCAAGAAAGCTGAACCAGTTATGAAAAATTTGAAGTCCAGCATTCGTGGGATTACGCTGAAAAAATTTTTTTTCTTCATCGTTGCTGTATGCTCTGTTTTGATCTGTTTTTTTATCCATGGATCGTACATATCATCTGTTGAAGCAGAATTTTATCGCATCCACGTCGAAGAGTACTTGCTCCGAGATGAAAGGAATTCATCTTCTGTGCCTGACAGCCATCCATGCATACTGCCAGACTATGATCCCTTCGATCCCAGTATTTTACAGTACATACGCCCATGGCAAAAAATTCTCTGTGGACAGACGCAGCCTTATTTGACCTATGTTGATAGTGATGGTTTCATTCGTCGAAATATCTCCGGAATTAAATCCAGCGGCATTCCAAACGTAGATCTTCAGTGTGCTTATCAAGATATAGAGCGAGGCAACCACACTGATAATCGTGTACGTCTTCGTCCTCCTCTCATCTTCAATGAACCAGAAATTCTTCTTTCAGAATTTGTTGTCGTTAAATGTTATCAGCTTCCTTATGGTCGACTTGTTTATGAGACTGCCCATGCTTATGTACCATCACTTGCATCAAAAGGTCTGAAACCCATTGCACATGAATTTGAAGATAGAAGCAAGCCAAATCAACCTAGTGTTTTTATATTAGTTTTTGATTCTATGTCTAGGTTGAATTTTATCAACCAGTTACCTAAAACATACAATTTTCTCACCAATATTTTAAAAGCGCACATCTTTAAAGGCCTGACTAAAACTGGGGACAATACCTATCCAAACATGATGCCAATGTTATCTGGAATGGCAGCTTACAAGCATTTGTTTAAAGACGATGTATTACCTGATGAAAAGCTCCATATACCAGTTTGGGGCGATACTCAATCTCGTCATCAGAACTTTGACGATGTCCCATTTGTTTGGAAAAATTTTAGCCAAGCTGGGTATGTTACCATGTTTGCTGAAGATCTACCTGAATTTTCTATTTTTAATTATCTTGCCAAAGGATTTTTTAATCCTCCGACTGATTACTACATGCGTCCATTCTGGTTAGCTATTGACAAAATCAAGACATTCAAGTCTTCAGATTCGAGGTGTTATGGCAACATTCCACAGCATATGTTTTTATTCAATTACACCGAGGAATTTGTGAGAAAGATGTCCCATGTTCGGTACTTTGCATTTTCTTTTCTTACTGCATTAAGCCATGATCATATAAATTCAATCAAAGTGGTGGACAATGATATAGTATCCATGCTAAAACGCATATGGACAGGTGGTGGTTTTAAGAATGCAATTACCATCGTAATGGGAGATCATGGCAATCGCTATGATAATATCCGTTCCACTGTGATAGGGAGGGTAGAAGAAAGAATGCCATTTTTTTCTATATCACTTCCTGAATCTTTTCAGCAATCTCATTCTCATTTGCACCAGGGCCTCATGTTGAATAGAGCTACTTTAATGAGCTGGTTTGATATCTACGAGCTTCTCATGGATATTGCTATGGACAATCTTGGTCCTGTGTCAAAGGTACCTCGCTGGGGAACAGTTGGTTTATCTCCCTTTAGGCCCTTACCAAAGAATCGATCTTGTCTTGAAATTGGCATACCACGCACGTACTGTGTTTGTGGAAATGAGAAGGAGATGAGCCCTGAAGACCCTCATGCAATTGAAGCTGCCGAGGCTTTGGTATCCCATGTTAACAAAATGATTATAGAATCTGGTTTCCGTTTTAAATGTTCAGAATTGAAACTTGTAAAAGTGTTGAATGCTCAGTTAATGTTGCCAAGTGCCCCAATTATTTCCCCTGCTGGTTTAGTTATTGAAACTCGAGTCTCCGTGGAAACATCTCCTGGTGGAGCTCAACTGGAGGCTATCCTGAAAAGGGATGCCTGGAGTGAAAACGGAGGGCATGTCATTGGTGATGTAAATCGCATCAACAAATATGGAAATCAGTCATTTTGTGTTGAAGATTTAATGATGAAATTATACTGTTTCTGTGACTCTTCGTTACCATTGGTTTAGATTGCAACCTACAATTGATTTTTCCAGCGGGCAAATTTTTCATTGCTGTACTTGAATGACTGTTGTATCATTAAAAGACATGGTTTGGGACTAATAACATGACATTTTAGGTTTCAATTTTACAGATTTGGAATTGCAGTTAGGGTGCTAGAGGTTAGTTAATGCTCAGTGTTGGCATCTACAGAAGTTTTTAGTTTGAAGGATGCTATGTTTATTGTCCATTAAAATTATTAATTGCCTTTTGACATTATGTAGGTGTAATACTCATAAAACATATATAAAACCTATAATACATTGTATTTCAGGGAAGAATATTTTTTTGGCTTCTAAAGCCAGTGTACTATTTATTTAAGAGCTTTTTTGTTAGAACATATTATTTTATGTCAAATGTGATCTAATCATATGCTTCATGATGCAAATGTGATATATAACCTGGCAAAAGCTAAATGCCAGTTTGTCAAAGCCTTATTGTGCTAGAATGGTTTTGTTTTTGTTATAGTTTTATTCCTAGATACCTCAGGGTCCGAGAGATTTTTCTCATTAAACGACTTTTTTATTCAAGCTGGGTGAAATGTGAAAGTATATCTATACAAGGATATTTCAGTATCGTTTTTGGAATTTTAATGACACTCAAATTCTAGGATTATTGTATGTGGTAAAGGTACTTCATCTGTTTTGGTGAAAGTATTGAGGTTATTGTTTATGTCTTTGATTTAAATGTGTTAAGAATGAGCTTGTGTTCTGTTTTGCAAAGAGTTTTTACTTGGTCAGTCACAATCAGTTGCTATAAAATGTGAAACTGCTAGATTCATACTCAAGATACTGGTAATTAATAGCATCAATAATTTTTCGCATGACTTGCTTATGCCCTCTGAGATTATATTCGGATAATATTTATTTTCCATTTGGTATTAAATTGTTCATTATGTATATAAAATAATCACTTTGGTTGTGTAGTATATATTTGCTTAGCATTTTGGTGTAGTATCAAACAGCCAAAGTCTCATGCAATACTAAATATTCTAGGGCAAGGGTCAATGAGAATCAGTCTAGTCCGTTTACCAATATACTGAAATAAGTATATTTAAATGCCAATGAAACGCAAATTACTATTAGTAATAAAAGATTTTGTGGCCTAAAAAATGATATGCGTTGTATTATTTTGTGAAAGGTACTGTACCAATCGATATAAATAATGAAGGTAAGTCATAAAAAATGTTGTTAAAGTTTATATGAGTCAAACAGAATATATATCCATAGCCCTTGTTTTAATGCAAAAAATTGTACGAGGGAAGTTGTGATGTAAAGTGCTAGAAGTTGCTTCTATAAAGTCTGTCTATTTTTGTAACATTCTCCCCATACTGGATTCTAAGAGATAAAAGAAGTTAATAATGTCTCTATTTTTATCAGAGTGACATTTCAATATGTGTGGATTTCTTCATTTAATGATGAAAGATCGAATGATTGAAATCACTTTCATGGTTGCTGTGAATAATTGAGAAGAGATTTAATACCTGCCTAATCTCTTGAAAAGAGGTTTTTTCAGATGCTTGTATGGCATAGCCATTCAGCATCATTGTTAGATCTTTTCTTGTGCTGATTCTGCTGTGAGCTGATTCACAAACTTGCGTCTTGTGGTTGTCCTGGTGTGGTCTGATTGGCATAAATACTTGCCAATCAACTGATCGAAGTATTTTATAATTAAAGGCACATGCAGTTATACTCCTCCTGTAACTTATCCTAATGTGGTGTGCAATTTTTATTAGTGTAATTGAAGGTAGTTGCCTTTTTGAAATGTGTTTGCAGCTATGCTAGATGTTGGTAATGATTACTAATGTGAGGATAATTTTATTTCTCCAGAGGGAAGGTAAATGCTTTATGGTTTCTTCATCTTAATTTTTTCCACAAGATATTTGAATTTGTTTTTCTATCGTGGTTCATAGGGTGAGAATAATTTGTTGTCTTTATTCAACTTCAAGTGAAATATTACTTTTTTTGGGCTTACTGCCCCGTATCAATTTCAAATTAAATTGGTTTTAATAGTTTTTATGTTTTCTTGCATCTGTATGAAGAACATCATCAGTTCTGGGAAATCTTGTGTTTCAGTATGAATGGTACTTTTATTCATAAGTTTCCGGAAACAGAAATCTAAACACCAGAATTTTTTTGTGCGCGAGGTTGAAGTTTATGGTTGGTATTGGGTGGAAACAGGCTGATTTGCTTACTGTATGCATGTAAAGTTATTTTGTTTTGAAGAGGTTGGAGATTATATTTTACTACTATGTACATAGCAGAGAAAGTACTTAATTTTTTTGATTGAAACTAGTTTTCAATTTGGCGTGTACATGATACACACTCACTGAATTCCAATTATTGGATACAGTGTGTTTAACCAATAAATAACCCCATTCCTGATGTTTCTTATTGTTCCAAATGCGTATGTGTTTGTCAGAATTATTTGTAAAATAGTGTTGAACCTATTGTGACTTATGTTTGTTATGTCAGTTTAGTCCTCTTTTAGTGTGTCTGCTAAGCCTTTGTGTGTTCTTCAGTTTCTTAATATTTTGTTACTACTGGTTTTGTAATTTATTGTATGCAGCTATTCACTGTCTTCATCACAGTGTCCTGTCTTGTTGCAATTTTTTGCAGAATAAAGTGAAGTGAATTACCTAGCTACTCTTGGCAGTTATTTTTGTTATGATCAGAATTGGTTGGTGATCTAAAGTTAGGATAAAAGTGGGGAAATTTCTTTGCGACATGTTCTGCTTTATTTATTTTTTATTTTTTTATTTTTCCACTTCAGCCCTATATAAAGTTGTGGTTGACAGAATAGAACTTCGTTTGTTGTGTGATTGTGATTGCGGGCTTCTGTTCAGAAGATGGTGTAGTAGAATTTGATGGTTGAGTTGTAAGAAGCATGGTTAAAGAAACTTATTTTTCTTCTGGCTAAAATTTCATGTTTTGCATCAGAATAACCAGTTAAGTTCTTGGTTACCATTATAATTTACATAATGCCATAAAAGCTCTGAGTCCTCACAAGAGTTACTAGAAGGAAGTGGTAAAAGTTATGAATGGGCTAATTATAAAAATTTTATTATAGTCAATTGGGGTCTGTAAAAATTCTTATGGTCCCTCATCAATGATGGTTGTGTCGTTACTACGATAGATATATCATAATGTGGTTCACTGGCAGGTCAGGTGGGGGGTTGATTCTAGTTGAGTGCATCAGTAGTCTTAAAAAGTCCCTATATCTATATATGTAATACCTTATATTCTTACACTGGATTTAACTCCTCCACAGTGATGAGGTTCGCTCTGAAGTGGACTTCACCTGTTGTTATGATTTAACTGCTAGTCCTAACCATATTTCAATTAAATACTGCTGCTGCTTCACATGTTCCTGCATCACTTATTACATATTTTAATATTCATGCCTAATTACGTGTCATCACAGTATAAACATTCAATACATACTTATGCTAGTTCCTCTAACAGTGAGATTGTGTAATCAGTGCAGGTTTAACATTGAAACCTGTGTGTCTAATCATTCCTGGCTTGCTATGAAGAATTGTTTCTGCTGGCCCAAAGTATGTTTTTGAGGGCTCACTTTGGTTACAGATCTTGTTGGCATCATTAATATTTGGGGTATTTGTTTGATTTGCACTGTAGGTTGCTTGATCATTCTGTAAGAGAGTTTTTAAAATAGTTACTTTAGTAAGTAGTTTCCCAGAAGAAAATCAAAGCATAAGTCATCAGATTAAAAAGATATTTTGTTTTGAAATCTTCCTGTGAAGTGGCTATTTAAAAATAAATGGTTGGCAGAATGAGAGGCATGTTCAGGGCTTATTATTTTAATAATTGTATGGCAATGTCTTTCATTGTCATGTCATTCAGAGAGAATTGTTTGAAACAGATTGGAAAAAAATGCTAGAATCCACCAACTTTTACTTGAAAGTGGAACAATTGAATATAACATTCTTAACTTGCCTTTATCATCACGCTCCGAAACGAACAATCCAGCTTGAAAGACAGACATTTCCGTGGATTACATCTGAGTTAAAGGCACAAACGAAAGTGAGGGATAAACTGAGAATTAACTCTTATTTGAACCAAAACTAATGCAATATAACAACTATTTATAAGGCAACGCAATCTCGTTAAGCGATTGGCGATCAAGTCAAAACAACAGTATTATACTAGTATTCTCTCTAACCTCACGAATTCAAATGACCTTTGGTGTGAGGTAAAAAAACTCGGTCTAGTAAGACAGACTAATAAAAGTTCAGTTCTCTGGCTATCATTAGATGCCATGAATGAGTACTTTGCATCATGTGGCTCCCCCCTGCCAAACGGCAATGATGTCCATACTCCTAACATCAATCTATTGAACCTTTTGTTCCGTTCAATGACTCAAATTTTTACTTTAACCATATAACCCCTCATGTCTTGCAGAATATCCTACGAAACGCTAAATGAAATTCTGTTGGAATTAATGACATTTCGGTAAAATACCTAAAAGCCTCACCCACATCTGTGATTCCAGCTCTACTTGATATTTTCATCTTGTTGTCTTATGTCTAGCATATTTCCCCCAGTTTGGAAATCATCTTTGATTCGACCGATCTGTAAAGTTAAAACTCCCTTTTCTCCAGGAGATTATCGACCCATATCCATCCTCTGCTCCACCTCAAAATCTAGAAAAGGTAGTGTATTCACAGGTAGTAGATCATCTAACTGCTAATCAGTTATTAGACCCATTTCAGTCAGGATTTTGTAAGAACTACTCCACATGGACAGCCTTAATTAAAGTCACTGAAGATATTAGGCTCGCTATTGATAAAAAGGTGGTGACAATATTGGTCTTGTTTGACTTTAGTAAGACTTTTGATAGTGTAAACCATGCTCTTCCCCTACAAAAAATGAAAAATCTCAAATTTTCAAGTTCATCCCTTGACTGGTTCTTTTCCTACCTAAATGGACGTCATCAATCTGTCAAAGATTCCAAAGGAGACTTATCTAACTGGGTAACAACATCTAGTAGTGTTCCACAAGGTTCAGTTTTAGGGCCACTTTTGTTCTTGTTGTATATCAGAGACCTTCCAAATTGTATTGCTCACTGCAAATACATGATCTATGCAGATGATTTGCAAATCTATTGCCATTGCCTTCCAAAGAAACTCTGTGAATCCATCAATAAGGTTATTTAGGACGTATCTGCTATCACATCTTGATCTAAGTTAAATTTCCTCGTGTTAAACTCCTTAAAATCTAAATCCATTATCATTGGCAACAGCAAGATAGTATCGAATTTAAATTTCACAGAACTGCCAATGATAATGGTCGAGGAAGTAAGCATACCGTTCTGTAACAGGGTAAAAAATTTGGGGCCGACATTAACCATGAATCTTTCTTGGAAAGAACACACGATGAGGATATCCAACAAAATAAATGCAATTCTACATCAATTAAAAATCCATAGAAATCTACTGCCACTTCAGCTAAAAAAGGAACTAGTCACCGCAATCATTCTCCCTCACTTAAGACTAGGTACTGTAGTCTTGTGTACAATGACTTAACTGAGGAGTTGAATATTAAGCAACAACGTCTGTTGAACGCCTGTGTGAGATTCATCTTACGGCGAAATGAACACATTACCCCTTATTTTAAAAAGCTGTCCTGGTTTGATCTTAAATCAAGGAGAAAATATAACATGGCTTGTTATATGTTCAATCTCTTCAAATATGGTAGCCCTCTGTATTTAAAGGATCTTTTTCTCCCTAGTTGTAAACACTAAAAACAGCTAAATTTCCTTTTTAAAAGTTGTGTTATTTGTTTATTGGTATGTTTAATGTTCTTTTTTCTGTTAGAAAAAGAAATTAAGTTATTTCCCAGTTAATTGTTAAATGATAACATTGTATATGTCTATTAGTAGGAATGCATATGACCACTTCCTTTATTTGTTTTCAGATTGGTTTATTACCGTATTAATTGTCCCGCGCACCACTTTAATAATTTCTATGTTCCAAAGGAGTTCACTCCGAAAACAATGAATGAGTTAATTATTATTATTATTGTCCTTATTTTAGTTGTCTGCTTCTGATTGTAAGGGATCTTCTTGTTCCAGTCATTTTTGGGAATAAGAAAATCTATGGTGCCAAAGATTGCCGCCACCTTTTGTCCCTGAAAGATATGTACTGCGTGCATTCCATTTGCAGTGTGTGCTTATCTTGGACATTTTTCTTAATAATCTTCACCACTCCCTTCTTCGTAGAGGATATCCTGAGAACCTTCTGCGTAAGAAAATCCTACACAATACTTACAAACCCAAAATTCATACCAAGAAACAAACCACACATCTCTCCCTTTCCACCACATACTTCCCGGGCGTGCAGGCTTTGAACAGAATCATCAAAAGCCGTTTTCCGATTCTTTCTAACAATGTCACTACTGGAAAAATCTTCTCTAGCTGTCCATCCTTATCCTTCCGTCGGCCGCCAAATCTATCTTCCATTCTCAAAACGACTAAACCACTCTCAAAGTTCACCACCCGTACTAGCTCTTTACCTATCCCTTGCCAACGAACCTGGTGCAAAACGTGTGCTATCCTCATTACCCAGTCACTTCCTAACAAATTTCTCACTTTTCCGCTTCCCTCCACTCCATCCCCCACCTGTACAACTAGTAATGTAATTTATATCCTTTTATATATAACGTAAAAAACCCTAGGATGGGCAGTACCTCACAGAGCACGAAGATGGAAAACTCACATTAAGAACTGAATTTTCGGTGGCATTACCACCTTCCTCGGAGTTAGGTAAAAGACTGTAGGTAGAGGGTAAAGGATAGCTGAGGGAAGGGGAAATAGAGGGGAGGTAGGGTCCAAAGAGGGGGAGAAAAGAGTGAGCTGAGGCAATTAAGGGATTATCGGTGGATGTTTAAGAAAAGAAATGCTTTGAATAGCCAAATGTAACTTAATTCAATAGAATTAAGTTTGATTGGGTGGTCTGTGGGGGGAAGGGAGGCTAAAACTGATACATTGTAACAATGATTGAATTGACGCTGATGAGTGCCCGCATGTTTTGCCACCGGGAAGGATGCAAAGTCAGAGGAAGTGCATGATGCCCTGTGGTTATTGATTCTTAGGTTAATGGGAGTTGAGGATTTGCCTATATATCCTATATTGCCTCATTGAGTTATGTGGTTTATAGGGTAGGTACTTCTATGGAAAACCTGGTAAGTCATAGAAAATGCCAAATGGTCAGGAAGTGACATTTGCTTCAAAATTCAAATGACTAGATTCCTTTACCCCATTCGCAGTAGACGTATTACCAATATTTGGTCATCCCAAGCCCTAATTGTCATTCACAAGATCCTCCAAAAGTTTTGAAATTCATAATTAATCATGTGGTAATTTGTCATGAGGTTAAGATTATTATCCCTTTTAATATAAGATTTTTTTGCACATGAAGATTTACGTTAAAATTAATACCATGAAACACTTTCAAATATTCAGAATTGTTCTGGAGAGAGTGGAAAAGTGTTGGGACTTTCAGTTTGATAAACATTTGAGTGGCCTCTCCTGGGTCTAGTCGGAGTGTCATGGGCTTGAATGCCAAAGCCCTCCCTGAATGCATATCAGTAATTGTTCGAGGAGTGGTTAAATTAAGTTCGTTAAGTGATAAGTCTACGTTCTTTTATCTAATGCTGTAGATTTAGCATTATAAATAGTCTTTTTTGGAATGCATTGTGATGGAAGAACTCTTTTGAATGCCCTCCTCTACCCTTCCTTGGTCATAACCTCGTTTACTCACTGCTATGCAAGTGAATTTATTGCTTACATTCTTTTTGGGACCAGTTGCAGAATGAAGTAGCATGGATGATGCATTGATCAAAAGTTGAATTTAGCATGGATAGTTGGATAATATTAATACAATAGACTTCGGGAAATGTATCAATGACTATATCATGAGGGCAAGTGTGTTTTAGATCTGGTTTGATAACTACCAAGCTTAAAGCAGTTAATGTTGATTATTTACAAATCAGAACAATTTTCTTTCATTTCTTATGTAAGATGGCATACCCTTCATCAGTCTTGTTAATAACTCTTGGGTTTTAAGGAGTAAAGAAGTAATAAAGAATGCACTTACCCAAGTTGGTATCCAAGTTAGATCCCAAAATGGAGTATTTTCATCGTAAGGTGGAATGAAATGTTGATTGGGAAGCTGACAATTGGATGTGTTCACACTTAAATTTGTTTCCCAATCCAAGAAGCCCTGTGGGGCTAAATGTGTCATTGAAGGGCATAGATGTTCGTTCATCATGTAGCTCATATAAGGGTTTTGAATATCGTTGACTCTTTCTTGTCTACACATTTGAGGCAAGAGTGGTGAGTTGTAGTAAATCATAGGTGCTTCCAAGTTACCTCTATGTCTTCCATTGACAAAAAAACCACTATTCAAGCTGTTTGTTATATATCCTGGGTCTCCACTCCCTGAGCCAATATGGTTCGTTGTATGACTTGGAGCTATTTTACGGAGGGAGGAGATAGATTTTCTATTTGTAATGGGAATATTGGAATTATTCTGAGGCGGCATTAGAACAGCTGGTAGGAATATCTGCTGACATGGGGTGTTTAGCTTTCCTGTGGAGATATGGCCCTTTGGAAAAATGGGCATTTTCTTATCTGCCAACAACCCTTTTGGGTGCAAGATTAATGTGTCTTTTTGATGGCTTTTGGTGCATAATTCATCTTTGTCTGAATTAGCATTTTTTTGTGGAGTTTTAAGGTGAGTTATCTCTTTCTCATCATTTGTCCTCAATTTTAGGTCTAAAGCTGTCGGTGAAACATTTTGTGTTAGTTTATTATTGACTTGTTGATTCTTGTTGATTTCACATTCCTTTGCTGTTTGTCTTGTGGATGGCTGAGGACCATTTTTACTTGAATAAGAATGTTGTTTATCCTCCTTCTTCTCTTGAATTGGATGAGTCCTGCGACTATTATTTGTCAAAATGTTTGAATTTTTGGAATTTTCACTACTATTTACTTTGATGACCTTTCTTGAGGTAATATCATTATCTCTCGTGCTGATGAGAACTTTGTTATTTAATTCCATTTTACTATCTTGTATTTGGTTCAATGTTTTGGTATTAATTTTTTTATCTGGTGAAACATTTATTTTTGGCATTGCATTTTCATGGATAGTTAAATCGTCAGGATGGTCTTGTTCTGTTGGAAATGATAGGATTGATTGATTTTAAAGATTAATGACATAAAATTGAAATAGCGATAAAGGATACAAGAATTTGCATCTTAAGTGTTACAAGCAAAATATATTTTATGTCCAGCATGTTCAAAGCAAGTATGTTTGCCGGTATACTTACCCTCTACATCAGGTATTTGTCCATATGCCTTTTTTATAAAGTCATCAACACTCTTGCTTAGTGTGGTATCCTGTTGCAATAAATGGAGAATGCATTTGTATCAGTAGGTAGATCACTTCATCACTTATATCAATTTTCATTCCTTGTCAAGTCCCAAAGTTTTAAGGACACATCCACCAAGTTGTATAAGTTGCCTATTTTAGTATTAAACCATTTATCTGGCAGGATAAAATATAAATTAAAATCTGATTCAATGACTGCCCTGAAATATATCATTAGAATTTAAGAACAGCTTGACCCTCAAATACATAGGCTACACAGCCATGGGGGTGTGTACATCGCTGGTGAGTCATGTCACCTTAGAGCAAGAACTGTTATGACACTGGCCAGGGTGAATGTGTTAACATGAAAACACTAATCCATATATTGACTAAGCAATCAGGCAGTGTTTACCTTATATAGATCATCAAAACTTGTTTCACTCTTCATCTTATTGATTTGTATCATTTTATGAAGAGTGTCCCACTGGTATTGTACCTGACCTCTACGATTTCTCTTTTTATTTCTTTCTAGCTTGTAGAAATGGTACTTATCTTGACTGTTTAATTTGAATTTTTCCATACTCTTGGGCAACGTTTTCATTTAAGTTTTGATCAAGATGCTTCTTGAATATCTTCTGATTACTGACTAAACTTTTCACTAATGACTTCTGCATGGACTTTTATGTTAGTTTATAAACTGTATGAAACAGTTGAATATCACTATGGGTGCCTTTGTCGTTTTCATTCAAACTTAACATCCCTAACATCAATAATCGACGGTTGAATGTCGTAGTTACTTGAAATTGTTGCAGTTCGTCACAATAAAAATTAAGGAAATTCTAAGGAACATTATTTTACTCATACTTCATCTATGATTTCATTAGATTAGATCGTGTTTAAGGTAAATGATAATAAAATAATCTACCGATAATCATCACTGATAGTATCAAATGCTGACTATTGTTGTATATGTAAAATGTTGCAATATAAAAAAAATAAATGTCAGCGAGCAGTCTACTCGCGCATTTTCTGTTCTAAAACGTATAGGATGGACGGAATTTGAGTAATGGTAATTATGAGCATCTATAAAATTTCTATTACTAACTTAATATCATTAAATTATGAAGTTTAAGATGAATGTAAATCATTAAGTCATGGGAGTATGAAGGCCCTTCACAAATCTCCCGCCATTTTATGAACTGCTGAAACATTGGAAAATCAAAACTATTAACGATTATTGTGTAGTAATAAGGTTGTCAGTTTTATTAAAAATAACGGAAAAAATGCTAAATTATGTCAAAATAATACTTTTGGTCCGCTTATTGAACCCTGCTGATTAATTTTGCCAAATCCCGGTGCCGAACCATTCCCCTGTGCTCGTGTAGACCTTCGTGACGTAATGTCACTTCCGGCGGTATGACCCTCAGACGATGGTAGTAGAAGTAAATTGTGAAATTTCGTGTTTTATTGTGTGAATGACATCAGGAAAAGACACCATGGGGTAAGTGAAGTTATTTTGAAGTTATTTTTTTCAGTCCCCGTGTTTTCCAGGCCTGTAAATAGCGTGGGAACCTCACAATTCATCGACGGCGATTGCATGACAGCTGTCAGAGCAAGATCACTAATTTCTTTACTCTGAAACAAACGTGTATCGACGTCTCTGGATTATTGGCTGCTTAAGTATGTGTATTTGGTGTTTTGATTCGCTGTAAACACCGCCACTCGCAGCTTATTGGGGTATATCAGCGATGCAAAGACGTACAACTAAGCATTAGCGCATAGTATCGATTAAGTTTGTCTGAAAATTTGCCTATTTGTCACAATTAATCACTTTTCGTATGGATATAGTACTTTTAGGGACCAGAAGTAGTCCTAGTGAAACCCTAAACGTTCTCAGTTTATTTAGCTTCTGTCAACTTCAAGCTATGTTTTGTAGTATTAGTTCTGCATTTGCATGCTGGTAAATTTTGCAGTTTCGTGACCGTCGATCATTATACATTTCACGATGGATTATATTTTTTGTTCATTAAGAGCACTATCAATTAGATGACACTAGGCTTGGAAATGTAAACATGAACTTCTTTCTTGACTGAAATTTGGGGCATGGGACCATCGGTGTTTGTTATCATATGATTTTTATGATAAAAACGATGCGTCTATAGAATCCTGGATCCTTCTATGTTGTTGTATCATTCATTTGCAGCATTTATTTGGAACTATTTTTTGTACGACTCTCTAAAACCTTTCGTTGGTGGCATTAGAGTGAGTCGATCATGCCGGTATTCCTTTTTTTATTTATCCAATGCACCTCGGGCGTTTCTTGAAAATAGTGAGGCACTTCACAAGCGGTGTCAAATGTTATCATGAGAGATGCACCAGTGAATGGTATTTTATTCATGGCAGCTTAATATACCTCTCTCACAGTTGTGTACGACTTATAACCGGTAACATATTCGTAGGCCATGGTGCATTACATTTTTTTGTCTCTGCAAGTTATGTAAACACTAGCAGATGGCAATCTCATTCCATTGCATATCGATTTTCCATATCTATGTGATATATTGCGAACCAGAGCCTTCACATTTCCGTATTTGTTTATGCATTCCATGTTTCTTCTGTTCTTTTCATTATATCGTCGAGTCACTTTAAGACTCGGATGCTTTCATTATTTCCATGCCATCTCTTTTAATCGTCTATTCATTATGTTTACACACAAAACATTGTTATTCGGTCCGGTTTATCCGACGTGCCGCGATCACCCTGTTTTCGTTTCCCAGTTGTATTGCATTGGAATGTACACGAGGAATGGAATGCATACTTGACGTAATTATACGGAATCGATATTTTTAAAAATTTGGTATAGCAAATAGAAAATCCTCTCCTTTCGAATACTCGTCTTGGAAGTGATAGTCCACGTCCGTCATTCACGATTGCTTCAGACTTGTCTGTGATTAGAAGAAGAAATGAAGTTCAGATAAACATCCTTCGATTATATCGCCTAACGAGGGAAAGTTGCTGTTTCTAAGGCAATTTGCAGTGACCAAATATTTGTCTATGGTTCTCCAACCACCCGGAAACAGGTCTAAGTAATTAATGACTTACCTAGACTTAACTTGATAATTTATCGATCGTAAATCTATGCATATTTAGGTAATAATTGGGAGAAGATAGGGAATTTTATTCACGATTTTTGTTGATCTCCGCGTTCTCGCAGAGGTCCGTTAGATATCCTGAGTCCAAGCCAGTGGAGATAACACTAGTGGTGAAATTTCTTGCAAATTTGGCCTTAATGATTGTTGTAGTAGATTTTTATTAATCATTCTATTGCATGGCATAAATGGTGATAATATAGTATGCCTATAATCCTGTTAGGCCTTTGTTGTTTTTAATGATATGGTTCGTGCGAAGACACGAGGGATATGTATTATCAAATTCGTTTCTTTAGTTTTCTCTTGTTGTTGAATCGCCAGTGGTCCAGCTTCATACTCGCCGTGTTGAGCACTTACAAAACTCAAACAGCTGTGAGGTCACACCCTTCGGTAGTATATGACTCCCAATTTTTTTTCAGCGTGTCGCCCGGCTTTAATCACGGCGTGTTTGTGTCTCATTTGACGAATGGATTTGATAATAAGTTTGTGGCATAATATTGCTAACATTTCATGCATTTTTGTAATTTTTAACAGGACTTTTCAGAGTAGTAATACTTTTCCTTTAATTTACTTTCATGGTCGTCAAATATTATTTAGTTTAAGATTTTTTTCGAATGCTTTAACGCTCTACATTTCACGGTTCAGGTTAAGAATTGTAGGCGCGGTTATGCAACGATGCCCATTTTTAGTGTGATTTTGCGAACGGACTTAGTTGTACTGTTGGACGTAAGGATGTTAGGGACGTAAAAGACGTTGCGAAAATCTCCTTTAAATCATGTTATCTGTGTGTTAAGTTGGCTCTAAGCGTTGTTCGCTCTGAATTATAATCCAATCCTTGCATGATAGCACGTAACGAGTGAGTGAGACATGATTTAACATAATGGTGCTAAGATCTGTTCTATTGGAGTGAAATTTAATAGCAAGCCCGGTTTTGCACCGGAGACGTGGGCGATATTGGCAAAAGTTAATTTTATTCCTTTTTGCTTAAATTATAGAAGTGGAATATCAATGATAGATGCTTGATTTAATCCTGAAAGATTATTCGAATCACAGAATCTGCCTGTGCTGATACGCTCTCAAATGCTATTAAAAAAAATAATTCGAAAGCTAATCTATATGACTGCACATCAATAATTATCGCATTCAATTGCGCCGCGGAATATTTTGATACGAATGTGAGGTTATACATAAAAAATTTGTGTCAGTAAAACGTTCGGATGTGGGCATTTTTATCTGTAAATGAGTGAAGTGATGAAATGCAGGGAACAATGCCAAGAGTTTTCCATGAAGGTAGGCGTAAGATTCGGAATGGCTGGCTTTCATCAATTTGCGAGGGAAGAGAAGACGAGAGTATGATTGAAGTGTGGGTCACTTTTTTTGGCAATAAAAAAAAAACGTTCTTTATGTTCTTGATTGTTTTCTCCAACCAATTAATTTGAAAATTGATTTTTTAAATGGTAAAGTTTCATTTTGTGTGTTTGCTTCATAAATGTATTACTTCCTAATTTGTGGTCGAATTGTGGTTGTTTATGTATTTTCAGTGAACCAGTCGTCAATTCTCTCCATTAATTTCTGCGTCTGTTTTTGTTCTCAGCTGGTTGATTTCTATGGAAGTTGTCCTCATTTGCTTTTGGGAAAACATTGAAAAAGCGGACTAAAAGTTACGCCCGTACGCGCCATGTATTTGTGGTTGTACGACTTGAATTTCCGCTGGCGTTGAGGATTTGGCGACAATTTCGTTGAAAATCTGTAAGAATTTTCTTTAAGAGTGCCAAAATCTCTGCAATGCTTTTGCTAGCATTAAACCTGGTCTCTGGACTGTAAATTTCAATTTTAAGGTAGGAAGTAAAGGACATTGGCCTGTGTCAGCGACTACCCTTTCAATATTAGTCGTATCCTGACGTAGTGCAGCATATCTGAGCGTTTGTTTTTGGCTAAGTAATATATTGAGCTCTTTTGTTTGATGATAGGAAGCTAAATAAGCGTTATCTGACTCATCAATTTATTAACAGCGAATTTTTTCTATTTTCTATTGCCGTAGTTTCAATGAAAATTGTTTTACGTAGCCGACCATCGAAATGTTACCTTTCTGTTAACCAGTTGCTGCGCTTACTTCATCATTTATATTTATATTAATGTACGACGTCAACCACTCTGCTTCACCATTAACCTTCTCTTGGAAGATAGTATCGGCTTTACTGCTTTGGAAATCTACTCACGTCATGGGGTGGGAGAACATTCCAGTGAAAGGAGTTTCTGAAATAATGCCATGACACCTTGTGAGAGATTTTGCTTCTGTCGGGCGATAGACATGGGAGGCGGGTGGTATATTCTTCTTTTAACAAATGAGAAAGCGAGGGCTGCGGAATGTTGGAATTTTCGCGCTCAAAACCGTATTTATTCGACATTTTTTTCATCGTTCCTATCTCCGTCTATTCCTCCCGTGTTAAAACTCTAATGCTGAATATGCCTTCTGTTTTTAGTAATCCCTCGCTAGGAATGGCCGATTTTATTTATGGAACGCAAAACCTAGGAGGATTCTGTAGATTATTATTTTTTTCTGAAATAGTTAATGTTTGTCACTTCCAGATGTAAGGCTGCATTGTTGCTTCCAATTTTTGGTAAAGAATATTTAGTGTGAAGAGATATAGTTATGCAGTGTGGCCAAATAATTTCTGCGAACGTAGTAGGAAAACCTTAGTGCTCCAAGGTAATGTGCATCTCAAATAAGTCTCTTATTATATTAGGTTATTATATAATAAGTCTCTTGTAATTTTATCTTTGTTAACGAAAGTGTATGTGCTTTTTGATTAGAAAATGCTGTTTTTATTACTGTCCAAAGTATTATTACCTCAATGCAATCTAACAAAGAAATAGTTTTTATACTTTAAAAGGATTAATCTGCGCAATGAATGGTTTCTGTAAAATAACGAGGGCTTTGCTCCATTATATTGGGATGCCCACATGCCCAGAGTAAAATCCAAATCTCGGAGAAAAAATCCCCGTAATGCTGATTCTCACTACCTTTGCCTTTTTTCGAGGTGATAACTACCATTGCTCTTTCCTAAGAATCAGTTGTCTGAAGGTAATATACCATTATATACGGTAAGCGATTGGCATTACTATTTTGATTGATATCCGATTTCTCTTACATAATGTGCTGGAGGGAGGAATATAAACCATCATCGTCGCGATGTTTCATGTGGTGGTCTTGAAAACGGAATGGTTTACTTCGTCACGAGAATACAGAATGTGTGATCCTGTGGAATAAGCATTTGAAAAACGAGTGGCATTCTTCGGCATTGGAACTCATGATTTATGTAAATAAGTCTAGCCGAACTTCAAGTCTTACTTGGTAAAAGTCGGTAGTTTAAATTGATAGCGGACCTTGTTTGCTTTAGCCTCATGTTATGCGTGTCGTCTTGAAAGATTACGGGTACCAGAGAAATAACATGTGACTGGAACTTGAGTGCTAATATACAGTCCTGACAGTGACGGTGTAAAATGGGGAAAAATAAACGGTATATATAAATACTTATGTGCTATGTTTTTGAATGGCTGAAGAATTCTTATTAATTGCGTTGAAGGCTGATTTAAAGGAAAGTCGTCTTATTATCGTTATCTCAGAATTTGCAAGGCGTGCCGCGGCCTCCAATACTTCTTGATCGTGGTGACGTATGATTTTAGAAATATAAAATAATTTTCGCAGTGGTTCTAGTTGTGCTCTAATTTATTTTTTGATCCCTGTTGCCTTTTTTTAGAAAATTTTTAAAGACGAGTCATCAGCGTTATATCAGTTCAATTTAGTTGACCCTTGTTCTATAATCACGAAGCTTTTATCGACATCGGTATCTTCATCTTAAATAGGCAATGTTTAAGTTATCCGGAAACGTCAGAAACATAAAAGTAGTTATTACTTTACCTTTTATGAAGTCTAATAAGGTAACCCGCAATGAAAAACTGTAAAAGTTGATTTTTGTCTTTCTTTGCTATTAAATGATCCGTCATTGTCGTATTGAGATTTAAGTGGGATATCCTTGGCTCTCTCAATTTATTTTTATTGGTCAATGTCTTGTGGTATTACTGCTAGGCTTTACTGTTACACTAATATGGAGTAGTTTCTCACACTCGTTGTCTAAATTAACTTCCTCCTAGGGTTCGGTGACAATCTCGTGCTCCGCAGATGCCTATATTGACTTCTTTCGAGTCATTTAATTAGTTGCACGTAAGGAAAGCCTCTTACTTGAATAGGAGCAACAAGTATCTTCCTTATTCTGGAGGTGGTCCTGTCCATATCCCTTTAATAGAGCTTTGTAAATATGATGTGGGGGTTATCTGTTTGTTAACCTTGAGCAAGTTAGATATCTTGCTGAAAATGAGACGCCTGTTCTCTGAGGGGTTATCCAGTATTTTATAGTGCGCCTGTGACCGTGCAACTTTCGTCTTTTCCGTTTATTAGAAATTTATTAGTTATCTGTAAAATCCGTTTTGTCTACTGTTTATCTTTTTACTTTCGTGCTGTTGATAGTTCCAACCACCGTATTAATTTTGGATCCACTGTTTTCATGGTACGGGATTATGGATTCGTCTTTTTGACCGGTTAGTGTACCTAGGAAATGTTTCTCTAACGTGAAACATAATGAAGACACACTTTTGTATGTTCCACAAGAGTTTTTAATACCGACCCAGGTTTCGACAGTACACTATGTCATTATTACCATGATAATGACATAGTGTACTGTCGAAACCTGGGTCGGTATTAAACACTCTTGTGGAACATACAAAAGTGTGTCTTCATTATGTTTCCTGTCAACAAGTTCCAAGTATCGCCATCCAACCTTAAGCTGATTTCTCTAACGTAGTATGTTTACTATTCTCGCGAACTGGAAGAAAAATCCAAAATCCTCGTTGCCATCAAAGCCGCGAATTGGTAGTCTTAGCCTTATGGTTTGAGCTGCCCATATCTGATTATCATTTAATCACGTTTAATTTTTCTCTTTGATTGTGTCGTGCTTCCTTCTAAATTGCCTGAAAATTACATGAAAAATTTTGTGGTATTATGGGAAGTGTTTGACCTATGATCGTGGATGGTTGGTACGTGATAAAGGCCATGCCACTGGTTTCACTTGGATAAGCTAAAGCAAATGTCGCAGCCCTGGAAACAGATTGACTGGGAAAAATATTGAATAACTTGGAAACTTTCCGTTTCAACTATCCCCTCTTTATTCTCTGCTAAGCATTGTTAAACCGACGCAGTGTGCTTCTTTTGCTCGTTACCTCAATTGATCAAATACGTACTTTTTACACAATCGTCTTTAGTTATCCCTGTTTGCGCGGATTTTCCGAGCGATTAATATTAGCAAGGGTCGCTTTTAATCGGTTCAGTTGCCTTTAAAATTAATTCTTTAAATGAACCTTTGGTTCCTAATTTTCACATTCCCCAAGCGTATCCGAGTGCGCTTAGAGCCCCTTCGATATATGCAGTCGTCTGTTCAAGGTGTCTCGCTTTATGCCTACGTTACAGGAGTGCCAAATAACGGGCTTCCTTTAATATTCGGTGGTTCAAAATTTTTCATGCTTAAATTGAATTCAATGCATGATTTATTTAATTTCTTCACGCATTTAGGTCGTTGACATTTAATGGAAGTTTTAATGCTCGTACGTGTGTGTTATATTGCATACAGACGGACGAAATTCAATTCAGGTAATGAGTGAAATGTGTTGGACGTGAAGAATTCGTAACCCCAGTCGATTGCATGAATTAACAACAATGAACATAAATTCTTTAATCCGATGGGGTTTTTATTAATTTATTGAACATTAAATTATTATTAAATTAAATGTTTGATTTTCAATGGGCATGGGCATGAACATTTTTAAAAGACATATGGAGATGGTACGTTCTTCGACGTTGCGAAACTCTTGTTACCCCTACGAGGTTCTTTAAAGATATTAGAATCATTTTACCGATGCAAAGTCTTAGAGTGTTCATGTGCCAATACATTTCCTAAAGTCATGGAATTCCGGAAAATGAAAAATCAATCTGGAAAAATGTTTGCAGTAGAAGTTATCATTTCTCTAACGCGAAGTTATTTGTCGGTATTTGAAGACTGAAAACTTATTCGGATGGTGCTGCATAACTGTTAAAATGTACTTAACATCCCATTTTTTATTTATTTGTTTGAGGAAATGCGTTAATGCATTTAATTATATTTCTATCATCTATGAAAGGGGATGTAAATATAATTAAGAATTTTGGTGAAATTACGAAGACAGTGTGGAAAATCGGTAAAAGTTTTTGTAATGCCGCTTGATATTTGTTTGGCCACCCTTATTTCTCTAATTAAAATAATCCTGCCGCCAGGAACGATTGTGGGTGTGTATCTCAAAGGCGCTCGGTGAAAGTATATGTTTTGCAACGCCTTCACCTTTTCGGTGTGAAAGTTATCGTGCTAGGGCTTCAAAAAACTACACTTAGGATCTTCTCATCACCTTTATTTTTCTCATTTTTCCCCTTCCCTCCCATTCCAGGGTGGATGCTCTTCTAAAGAAAACCTGAAATGTCGGGTGTAGTCATGAATTACATTTCAACTGGATGGTCTTGGGATATCAAGGATAATTACACTAAATCTGGAAAAGTCATATTTGTTGTAAAAGTCAAACCGTAATTTTTTCGTTTCCTCTTGCATTTATGTATATCTTCGATATTTGAACATCTCTATTCCTATATATCGTTTAAGTGGTGCTTCATAATTGTTATAACTATTTTTTGTCGTAATTTATCTTCATATAATTTAAGGTTGGTACATAGGAGCCCTAAAATGCATTATACCTTCACTCGATTTATAGTAAAAAGAAATAACTGCGGTCTAGCCAGCTGCCAACCTTTACGGTGACAACCGCAAGACCACATTATGGTGCTCAACTTAATTGGTATTATAAAAAATAATTGGTATTGCTTGGGATTCGAACTCGTATCTCCCGAATTTGTAGAAAAACTCTCTAGAGGAGGAATTGACTTCAGTAGTTTGAGTGGTAGAGCATCGAAGTCGCATTCGGGAGATTCGGGTTCGGATCCCGGTTAAGGAAAATGATTTTTCCCCCTTGGAATTTTATTAGATATGGGTGTTGGGCAAAATACACACCATCAAATAGTCTAGAAAAATTATAAAAGTAGTCTGGAAATTCTGGAAAAGTAAGTCGGGGGATTTCCATTTGATATATGAATTGCACCCCAGGGATACCACGTGTCTCACCCCCCGGATTCTTGATCGGAACTCTCTTAATCCCGGCAACTTCTCGCCGTGAAGCCGTTTTCCGCTTCACGCACTGCGTCGGCCCTTATTTAGTAGGAAAACCCCAGACGAAGAAGATACCTTGACAATTCCAATGGTGGAACACCTGATGCGAATTTGGAAGCTCGAATCTTGGTCAAGACATACTTTTCCCTCTCTGGAAAATTCATTATTTCATGAGCTCGAAATCTTGTCAAGAAATGATTTTACGGAAAATTCTATATTTCTCAAGGGATGAGTTTTTTCAAAATACAAAGTATCAAATAGTCAATACGACGGTGAAAGTAGGCTGGAATTTCTGGAATGGTCGTGGAATTCAATTTTTGTCATCAAGTGTCCACCCTGGGTCCCTTGCTTAAGTGTCCTTCGGAACTCACACAAAACCCTGTCCACCGCTCGCCTTGCAGCTGTTTTCCGCTGCACGATCTATGTCGACCCTTATTTAGCAGAAAAACGCCCCAGAGAAAGATGATACTTTGAATGATACCTACTTCAAATGTTAGAACACCTGGGGCGAATTTAGAAGCTCGAATCATGGTCAGGGCATGATTTTTCCTCTGAAAATATCACAATAGGGTGGTTTCCTATTATTTTTTTATTGCCTAAATCGAAAGATTATTACACCTGGAGTACGTATTTCACGCATTTAAATTTTTAAATGACGATATCTATTTTTCGCGATTAAATGAAAAGTGAAAATTTTCAAGCGCGCGAAAACGCGACGCGTAAGTATGAATGCCGGGAAATCTCTCCGTGAGACTTATTTCTGGTTCCCGCTGCCCCCCTGTGAGGTGACCTTGAGGCGAGACTTAGCGCTGATACGACGCAGGCTGCTAGCAGGTAGCTGAGTACTCTGCTGGCTGGTAGCGCTTGTCTTAAATAAGGATTATTAATACCTTATCAAATGAAGAAAACTTTCCGACCTTAGCCAGTTTTAATAAGTGATTATTAAGACATGTTTCCCTGAGCTCTACGCCTCATGCATGCATTGGTAACCTCAGACGATGTATAACTCCTATCTTCTCGTATAGAAACTAGGTCCCTGTGACGTCACGTGGAGTGGCATCGCATGGGCGCCAATCTGGCCCTTTTCAAATGAGGATAAAAATGGACCATTGCCATTCGTCTAAACCGCTATTTCTAAAACGAAATAATTCGTATATTTTGAATACACTAATGGTGGGTAACGAATCGCAATCAATGCTTTTCGTTTTCTTTGATGAAGGAAACTACCCTATTACTCAAAGGATGAGTTTTGGCAAAATGCAGTGTATCAAATGATCTGGAT
Organism: Ischnura elegans; assembly: GCF_921293095.1. Taxonomy (NCBI): domain Eukaryota; kingdom Metazoa; phylum Arthropoda; class Insecta; order Odonata; family Coenagrionidae; genus Ischnura; species Ischnura elegans. The sequence continues at coordinate 62,391,158 of NC_060254.1, read as the reverse complement.
GACTGTGAAAGTAGGCTTGAAATTCTAGAATGATCGTGTAATTTCTTTTTTGTCAATAAGTGTCCATTGGAAACTGTCCACCCTGGGTACTACCTCTCTTACGGAAGTCTCCTTCGGAACTTGCAAAAAAACCCGTCCACCGCTCGCCGTGCAGCTGTTTTCCGCAGTTCTCCGTGTCGTCCTGCATTCTTGTTGTCTCCGCTCCTGTGCACGGGTGGAGGGAGGGCGCAAGCGAGCGCTGGTGTCGGTCTAATACGTGTCCCACCACGCGCCGTGCTAGTCCGAGTGGAACGATTTTGTTCCCATGGAATCCGCGGAGCGAAAGGGACGCCTCCGGGGGGCATTCGGATCCGCCGCGGAACAACCACCGCCACCTCCGCGCATTCCTCCTTTCGCATTCCTCACGGGGCCATCCGCCGTCCATTACGAGGATTACATTTACTTGGTCGGCTCATGAACAATTTACGGTTGCCTAGGCATCCGGGCCGCGCCTCCGCCGTCCGACACCACAGATGGCGTGTTTTATATGCTCGCGTTTGATTCGGTCCAAAAGTTTTTCGTTTCCGATCAGTTGGCCTGAGCGAATTGCAGCGAAAGTTACGATTAAAAGAGCTTTGTTAAATGTTATGACCTTGGGAGAAAAAGTAGGTTATTTCAATTGAGGGGGTGATAAACCAATGTGTACGAGTGATTTCCTTTCTCAGAAGAGTTTGGTACAGAAAATGATAAAAGCAATGTACACAAACTTTAAGGCTAAGGGATACGAGTGAGTCTCTGTTCTGTGCTGGCATCGGGTGGAAAATCAAATGCACTTCTAATATCTAGTTGACCTCTTTCGTTTTCTTTACCTAATGTCTGTTCCTAACTCAATTTAGATTAAATAATCAATTTTACCCCCAGGCTTCTCACTTCCTCTATTGAAAAGTGGAATGACAGATGAGTATGCTACATGAGTATGAAGAAAACTATATCTGTAGCGGTTATGGAACATTGTATTGTAATTATTGAGTGAAAAATTTGCTTACAATTAGTGTTGTAATGACATTCTGAGTACACCGTTGCGTCCTCAGGAAGATACTGATCGAAAACCTTTTTCTAATGATTTTCGCTAATATGTATTTGAAACCGTAGTAAAAATGGTTAAGTTTTTATTTTATACACATTTAAGTTACACCTGATTATTTTTAAAGGAATTTACGTATTAAGCACTTCTATATGAGATATTATTTACTGACCGGTCTTTTTTTCGAGGTTTGGAATCCTGAGGTGGGTGAACGGCTTTTCGCAAATGAAATTTTTCTTGTAGGCATCTTGTGTTGATGGAATTCCCCGTGGACTTAAAGTGGTATACTGGCTTGCAGGCCTGGTTGAGTTCATAATAATTTGAATGACATTTGCTCTGCCACTTGTGCTTCAGAAGCCTTTGAAAAATTGAGAGTTGCAATGGAGGTTGATTCTCGAGTGATAACTTGTTTTACTTTCGTTTGCATCCTCAGAAATCTGGTATCCAATTTCATTCGAGTTAAGAGTGTTCCAATTAATTAATTGACTTTGATGGTACATCCCATCTATTCCTTATAGATCCGAAATTTCAAAGATTTCTGGATGGTTGTTTTTTTTTTACGTTTTGTAAATGTGGAATTTAACGTGAACATTTTTTGATATTTTTTCATTCTACAAATCGAATTTTAATCATTTGAAATTTTTTAAAAGTAAAAAAAAAAAACGGATGCACGCTACCCTATGGTATTGTTGTTAAACTTTTGTTTATTATTATTCATACCGTTCGCGTAAGAAGAGTAAATTTGTCATTCATTACTTAAAGAATATTTATCTTTCTGCGCTGAAACATCAGCTGTAGGTGGGAAACTGGAAATCCGATGGAAAGGTTTGTGCTGTTTGATTTTCGAAGTATTGATCGTGTCGTTAATTATTATTATTTATAAAACTGTAGTTATTTATAAAACTGTAGAATCTATTATTACGGAGGCTACCGCGGTGAGTTGTTTGGTGATGGTTTTCCGGGTTTACACCGCGTTGATTCATGTTTTTGCGGACGACAGTTTCGGGCGCGTTCCAGCTCCCGTCTTCGGGTCCAAAAGTTTGGAAAAGCATCAACAAATGACTTCGTTTTATAGGTTCCATTCCACGGTACCATTTTAAGGGTTCTTCCGAGGCATTATGCCATGAGAATAGTGAAATCATTTAAGGACTGAAAGCCTCTGTTTTTCTTTCTTGCATCTTGATTTGGACCCGAAGACGGGAGCTGGAACGCGGCCGAAACTGTCATCCGCAAAAACATGAATCAACGCGGTGTAAACCCGGAAAACCATCACCAGCCTGTAGAATCTATTGTTGAGTATCAGATTAGCGTTTATTTGAGTATGCCGTTGGCATTTGTTGGGCGTTGATTTTATCGGTTTAACTCGCGACTTTTATGTCAGTGAAGATATTTCATGTGGAGATACCAAAATATTCGCGATGGCATTGACTCGTCTATTGTTTTTTCTCGTATCCTTTGCCGAATCTGCATATATATGTCAAGGGATTGCGACTCAATATTTGCTCGTGTAACCTCAGGGATGAGGTATATATATCAGCAGCCAAACCCGCTCTGCGTGTTAAGATTATGGTACGTAACCGTTCGCGCAGATGTATGTTCTTGGTTGTGAGATCCGAGGGACTTGACCCTTAATCCCTCGTTGACCGTAAGGATCTCAGTATTAAGGGAATCTTGATGGCCGTCCTCTTGAATCACTCACTGAGTTTATTTGAACAGGGCTGCCTTGCCGGAAACCTTGGCAGAGATGGACATATTCTCCGCTCAGCCAGCATGCCCACAATGACCTGTTCCTCTCAGCGTCATAATTGCTTAATTTTAATATCTTTATACTTGGGTGTAAAAACTAATTCGGATAGTGCCAGTATTAGATTGGGCCAGTGCCAGTAAATAAAGTATATTTAATATGTGGGCCTTATCATACGCACTTTGTATTCTTTATATGCGATCTTCTCTTTCGTGCACAAACTCACAACTTAATTCGATGATACTCCTGGTTATTCTTGGCAAAGGGAGTGTGCACTTGAAGACCTAGGTGTACTTTCCTCTGAAGTCGTGATCGAGGGAAATGAAGAGGATGGGTAATTTTGGAGCTGACAAGAGATTGAAATCTAACGTCGTGCTGCGCTGCCTAGTAATATTGAAGAAAAAGTGGCGAATCTTTATGTCGTCTATTAGTCTTGACGTATAAATTGATATTTGGTCTATGGTCAGTGTTAATTTCATATTTGGCTATTGACCAAAAAGCTTATGTATTTTTTTCGTGGTCTAATTTTGAGGTTCCTTCCTTTACTATTCATATTATGATTGTGTGTGCACATCGGGGCCTTATGTTATCCAATATTAAACAGATTGATGGTCTTCTTAAGCGTGCGAGGTTATTTTTAAACAATTCCTGGACCAAGATTAGCACAATAGCACATATAATCCCCGGCGAGCATTTATTTATCGTCTATGGCCGAAACAGCAACATTCCTTTCGTCTAGGTTTGTCTAATCGAGGTCTTTCAGTGACCTATCTCGTTCCTTATACGTTGTAGATCCGAAGTTCTCGAAAAGAATCGTGGTTCTCTGTCGTAGCGTCCTTTCGATGGCGGTACAATCACTCTCAGTTTGGAAAAGCCTCAACAAATGACTTCAGTTTATAGGTTCCATTCCACGGCGCCATTTTAAGGGTTCTTCCGAGGCATTATACCATGAGAATAGTGAAATCATTTTAGGACTGAAAGCCACTGTTTTTCTTTCTTGCATCTTGATCCTTATTTCGTCATTCTATGGAAGCCATTGAATACCGTCTTGATTCTCGCTTATTCACCTTAGTACTTATTTTTCATAGGCTTCCTTTCGTTCCTTTTTTTTGCTCTTCTCAGTAATCTATCCATGACTCTCTCGTATCCACCGATGTGTCTAATGGGTCTTGAATTTCTAACCGGTAGGTAACTTCCGTAGCTGGGGAAGCTAAAAGGAGGCATGCTTACGGCCGCTTACTAGTATAATGCGACGGATTATTAGCTTAGGAAATTAATATAAATTAATGTCCTGTTATACGGATGGCTCGTGAGAAAATATTTGAAATATTTGTGAGTAGGCTACTTACAATATCTGAAATAATTGTAAGTAGCCTGCCTGTTAATTGGGAATACTTTCAAGTGGCTTGGTAGAGCAATCGGAAGATTTTTTTTCCTCCTCCTTGTTGGAATTCCTGGTAAATATTAAACTAAATTCTGTATTTCACATTGAGCGTCTTTATCCATCAATAGGTACTTTATTTTTAGGAAGTCCCGTAGGCTATGTGAATGTGATGTACTAAATTCTAGAATTTCGGATAGCCAGACAAATACACATTCTCTCAGGAACAATTGCATAGCATTAAAATTGGTTAGTGTGAAATGTTCAGTCAAGTTCAGGATATTAGAATTCTGCTACTTAATCATACGTAAATAGCTATACATGAATTACCTTACTAATGAGAATTTAAACTAACGAGAAAGAGTACAGAATGGCTCAGTTCAATTAAATCGGCTTTGAACCTGGTTTATCTCATAGAATTCCCTTTTAAAGTTAATTCAATGGAAATTATTAATTTTTTATTCAAAATCGTGTTCATAAACAATTACATTTCTATTTATTAGCACACTCGATGTTGAAACTAATACTCATAAGGCAGCCCCGCATTAGCCCCATTCACTTCAATTTTTCTGATTATCGAGCTCCTATCCTCTTCTATTCTTTATGTGTTTATTTTTAAACGGAGTTTTAGGCAATGAAATGATATTTTGTAGTTTATAATCAACGTAGAGTAGTGAAATAAAAAGTTATTTTTATTTCGTATCGTAAAGTATTTAATTAAATATATCTAGAACACAGCTATCGCTACTCGTATAAATTAATTTTATTACTACCAATGCATCATTTTTCATGAAATATGCTAGAATTACTGCTAAAATTATGGAAATCCGATTTCCCGATTTGACATTGGAGGTTCATGACGAGCTAGACTCGTCATTTCAGCGCAAGGGGTTAATGAGCTTGCTACAGTTTTCTGTAATTTCCACGTCGAGAAGCTTAAGTGTCGACCACAGTATATTTGGAACACCCCGTAGCCTTATTGCATGTATTTTTGCTTATTTGCGATATCCCTCTCGGTATCTCGCAGTGATCCCGTTTTACACAGTCTCCTTTTTCCAGCCTCAAGGCTTTGGAAAGCAGAGTCGGTTTTGGGGATGTTTTATTGCGCTGCGTGGACGCGGGGGCGGAAGCCGAATTCGAAGGAGCAGCTGGGTTTATTCGTGGAAGGGCGGATAACGCGAAACGACCATCCTAATGGCTTTGCTTCCCCCTGACGTGATGACTTAAAATGTCGCGAGGGGGAATGAGGGCGGATCGTGGGGCGAGTGTGTGCGTTTAAAAGGTAAAGGTTTGGATCTTTCGCCGATAAGAAATGAATGAAAGATGTAAATTCGTTTAGTTTTCAGGTCAAGTTCTGGAGGAAAATTTGTTCCAAATAAATAATAGTTATGTTAACTAATTTGGATGACTGGCAGTGCCAACCTGCCCGTTCCACAACCAGGTTCACTCTGCTCCGCTACCGGTCGTTGCCTTGTCACCTGTCGTTGTGGCGCTGATGTCTGTCATATTGTTGCATGTGTTGCTAGAGTTTTGCAAAAGAGAAACACTGCAGTGGAGATACATGAATTGATTGTGGCTTGCCTCTATTTGCCTCTCGTTGAAACATCTTGTTAATGCTTTCAAACACCACAGTTAAATGTCACTTATGAAAGAGGAATAAATGATTAACTCAGGATTTCGACATTTCTCTTTGCGCATGAGTTTGACATTAAGTGTCTTTTCCACCGACAATGGCCAATTTTTTTATTCTACTGATAGGCGAATAGCGACCCACCATTTTAAATATATTGAACCAACAGCAAAAAGAGCCATAACCAATGGATAAATGTCTACTGAAACGTCATTCATCGTGAAGGAGAGCAACAAATTTGGTGGAGTTACATTGCAGAAAAATAATTGTACATACTAATAAGGCAAATGAACCCTTCGCTCAACGAAAACAAGTAACATGTGTAAATTAAGGGTAAACCCTGTGTAATTACAGGAGCACAAGACATACCAAAATCGGGGATGTGTCACTGGGCTAGGCGTTCCTCAGAATACATTGGAAAGAGGCAGGCGCCGACATTGTCGTTTTCGTAAAATATTCTGGAGGGTGGCTCCAGGGAACGTTTCTTGAGGTCAATCTTCCATGTAGTGACTCCCTTTTCATCTTCAGGGGTCACGCTTATATCACAAACAGTGAGGGAATCTTATCAAAGTGTTGGCTTTCATAAGTCTTACCCGGTTCCCTGACCAAGAATCTATACGAATATTTATATATAATTTTATATATATAGATATGTGTGTGTGTGTAAAATAATATGAATTTTACACAGTATCTTTTTCTCCTCTCTTGTTATGAATGCAATTTAACGGTGATAAATAATTTCTGTGACATTATTAAGGCAGTGATTTTATTTTTATTGCTGGTATTTCGGAACGGTTTGAGAAAAAAATATAGTTTCTCATTCATAGTTCGAAATTTACTGTGGTAGCCTTACGTTGTGTGTGTTAATTTTCTGATTATAGCCCTATTTAACGCTAACGAATTAGCAGGGCGCGAAATAATGTCACAGTGGGACAGTTTGGATTACATAGTTTGCCTGTAAACCATCGTGTGACATGTGTATGATACTGCATAGATCTTTGGCGTTAGTTACGATCAGATGACTTTTGGATATATCGGACCCAGATCTCACAATTCTTGTGTATCACGTCTCTCCGCCTTATGCGCTCCTTGGGATAAGTCAAATGACCTTGACGTGCGGAATTCCCTCTTGTCCGTAATCGAGTCCCCGGCTTAAGGTTCATCCTAGTAATCATGCTACTTCCCCATTTCGTTCGCATGGGATGAGATCATTTTCTTGAGTAGTGTCGCCGTCAGTAGTGATGCATAACGGATGAGATGTTCGAGGGTCGTGTGCAGAAATCATAAGGGGGCAGCAAGAAGCATTGGAAGTGCTTGCTAATCTTTAAGAATGAAACCTATGTTGCCCATAATGTATTCAGGTCATATCGTGCGTGTTGAACGCTTAGGCTCTTAAATTCGGATAGCTTTTTAAGGCAGAAGAATAGTTGTGATTAGTGGTTGAAACCTGCCTGGTAGGAAATATGTTCGGAGTGACGTTAACCTGGCGTGCCGTTAATGGATCCGTGGGGTATGTGTCTGAACGTAGGGTTGGCTCCTGGAACTAAATGTGATGAGAAATATACGCGAAAGATCCTAGAAAATATCACCTTAGGGTCTAATTCACTAAGCTTTTTCCAATGGCATACATGGAAATGTAAGATATTAGATTTTCCTGGCGTATCAAGCATAGAAAGGATTCTCGGGTTTTCTCTCGATTAGCTGGCTTATGTCTCCCGAAGTTTCGAAGAACGACTTGCTCTTTAACCTCAGGGATCCTTCTTTCTGCATTCAAAAGATTCACTGTGGATGAAGAGCATGTCGTTCTTTGAAACTTTGGTACTCATGCAGTCAATTACGCGGTGGAAAACCCGAGAATCCTTTCTGCATACATGGAAATGCTCAAGGTCCCTATGATTAAAATCGCGTCATTTCGAGACTCGTATTTCTTATAAAAAATTTAATTCTTTGCGCTTGCAGTAAATGTGTTTGAGGGGGAAATTTTACACTAAATCAATTACATATGTGATGGGCTATTGCTAAATGGTACAGATTACTAATTGACGTATGTATCTCTCCGGCATGGGGTAGTAAAGAATGGGCTCGTTTCGGCGGAAAAAATTATCTCTCGAAAGCAATGTTTTTCTTTATTACCGCCCAGCACCTCAGCGTTTTCGGCTGTGGGATTTGTAAAATGATTCCTAAGTTCAAGGTCGGAACTAGGAGTGTCGCCGAGGGGGGGGGTCAAACATCAGTTTGCCCTGATCCCCCTCCCTATACCTCCCCCTCGCTGGTCCCCCATCACTAAAATATAATACTTTTTTCTAGATGCGGTAGTTGAAATTACGTACCATATGTTTGCTATTAAGAGGTTTTATAAATAATATTGCATGATAATTTATAAATTAATAAATATTGTTAAATAACTTCATTAGAATACTGAAATTAATTTTTAAGATAAACTTTTCAAAACAAAACCCTCGTGAAATCTGCCACCCGAGGCACGTGTCCCCCCTCCCCGCCCCAGTTTCAGCCCTGCATAAGTCATGGGTCGTAACTATGCTATTTTCGTGATTCATATTTTAATGGAGCTACGAGGTGTGTTAGGTAATGGATTAAATGAATAGCGAGGCCCGTTGGCGAGCGCGAATCTCGATTTTTTGGTAATTAGTCAGTCCTCTACCTATGTACGAGACCACGTATTTGTCCCACTCACTTCTTCCGTTTGCCAGAATGGTTACTTTGTGCTTCAAAGCGATTGAATTGGTTGTAATTGCCGGCACGTGTAAGGGAGGGTCGATTGGTGGAAATGGGTGATTTTTTGAGAGGCGGAGCCCGCCTTTGAATGAGATTCAGTCGACACCAAATCGTAAGTACATAAGGTGGTGGGGAGGGTAATAATTTATTTGGGTGAAGCCTATGGGTTGGATTTGCGATGGGGTTCAAACGCGATCGTTGCTAATTGAGAGGAGGCAATAGGGCACTAGCGCAATCAGAGTTTACTGATGCATGGGAGTTTGGATTAGTCCCCCAGGGGTTTACATGGGCGTCCCGAGTACTGGATGACTTTTTCATTGGATTAACTCGGCTTATCCGTGATTGATACTCCAAATTTTCGGCATTGATTGGGATCTTATATCTTTTAAAGTTCTGGCTATCATTTTTCTCGTGGTTATCTGCGCAGTACTTTGCGATGAGTGGTTTGCAATGTGGTAACAAAGTCGTATTGTCTTAAAGTTGGGCTACGGCATGGTTTGTGTATATACCGGCCGGCTTCTCTTTGCATCTATCTCATCCCTACGTAAAGCTTTTTAATGCCGTTCATTATAAACCAAGCGTGGTCTTATTGTTAGTCGAAGTTGATACTTTTTTTTATTCCTGTTGGGAAGTTGTTTGAATTGCAATTAGCCTTCCTTAGTGGGGGTAAGTTTTCGAATAACTGTGAAAATTGTAATTAATGATACGAGCATCTGGTACAGTCAACATGCTTCTTCTGAACATACGTATGATAATCCTCAATAGTGGTGTTGATTTGGCTTGTCCCTCTTTTGAAATATCTGATGGAATTGATTTTTCCCTATTTGGATTTCAAATCGTGTTCGAATGTAAAATTCTAAATGCTGTTATTTTTATTATTTTCTTATTTATGTACTCGAGGGGTTCTGATTTTCAATTCTAATCCCCCGAGCGTCGAAAAATTTTATGATATAATAAGCATATGTCGGCAATGTTCTTATCAAGATATTGCGTTTGAAACCGTACTTAATATATTTTCGAATGGAAAAATAATATTCTTCTGCCGATTCCTACGTGGAAGGGGTCCAAGTCAGATTTCGATTTTCATTCATTTTTTTACACTCGAAGACGAAAAATCCCACAAACCTTCTTCCTTGGTGAGAAGTATTAAATAAATTTACTCGATGTTTGCATGAGTGAACCAGTCGGTAGTGAAATGTGCGATTTTTTAATGCTCCGTTGTAAAAAACGGTACCCTGGTAGAACTTTGAATTTTGATGTGCATCACTATTGAGGGTCACGTAATAAATGTTTAATATTTCAGGTCTTAAGGGGTAAGAATTCAGAACCTATGTCATGAATGAAATTTATTATTAGTCATGGGGATATACTCCTTAAGAACAAAAAAAAATTACATTTTTTGGGTACCGTAAATAGAAAAATCAACAATTTTGAACTTGCATTGTGAAATATTTAATATTCATTAATTACATTATTTACAATGTTATGGAATATTAAAATTACGGCGCATGTTTCGTGTGATGCGTGTAGTATGTACCATTTTGGCCTGACGCCTGTGTGCCTAGGTAGGTTACCATTTGTCTTTTTGTTCGTTTTTCTAAGGGAAGAATCAGTGGTAGCCCGAGGGTAGTGTTTTCACTCATTCTCGTGCGGCACTGCCCCGAGCCTGCCGCGCCACCCGATGTTCTTATTATTCTCCGCCAATGTTTCCACCAAGAGGAGTGCAAAGAGGTGGCCCAATTCAGTAACCTAGAAGGCTGATTTCTGTAGCCATTTCGGTGGCATTTTAATCGGTTTTTCAAAAATGACCGCGACGCGGTGATGAGTGCAACGCGGTCCACTTTTTTCCCAATATTTTGCATTATTATGTTTCTTATTGTGACCAATAGCATTATAAAGTTATGAATATGATAGATCATATCGTCATGTATATAAATTTCTGTTTACATCCCTTAGTATACCCATAGACTTTAGTAAACCCATTTAAATGCGTGGTGGATCTCAAGACATTTAGAGGCCGACTTGAGAATCCTCTTTTGTAATATTCGTGGCCCCGAGTCTGCCGCGCCACCCGACGTTCTTCCGTTTATCCGCCAATGTTTCCGCGAGCCAGTCCCGCGGGCGACCCTCTTCCTCCCGCCTCGGTCACGGGTCGTCTGTGCTCTGGCCGGCTCCTCCTCCTTCGGCGCCGTCGACGCTAGCGGGGAAAGTGCGAGAGGGGGCGCGAAGGAGAGATACGGTAGTGGGAGGTACGGTGTTTCCCGTAGTCTGGGAGAACTGGGAGTGGAGGCGGCCGTTATGTATGTGCAAGGAGCACACGGAGCGTGAGACGGATGGAGGAGGAGGGGTTTTCGTAATGTGCAAGGCGGCCCTGTTTGCGAACGTTTTCATCGATTGCCTGAATTGATGTATGTGATTGGGTGTAGTGTTTCAATGGCCATATTCAAGCTGGGGGAAAATTTTGTGGGAGGGGCTCCTGAGGTGGTATGGGATCGAGGTTGGGGTTGGAGAAAAAAAAGGGTAAACGGTAGAAAGATCGCAAGCGTGTGCGAAGCAGGCAGGCGAGGGAGAAGAATGGTCGTCCCGGGCGTTGATGCCTCGGTGTCGATGGGAAATTTCTCTGTCGAGTGGCATTCATGCGTTTATCCCCACCTGTGTATGAGTGAGGCGGTATCCCAAAGAGAGGACACTGTCTCTGTCGCATGGCGATTTGTTTCTCTGTTTTCCGAGTCTTCATTTCAATCAGACCATTATTCTCTCCTCAAAGAAGGAGTGATTATTTGGGGATAATGTTTCTGTGTGAATACGTTTTGTATTTACATTTGCTTGGCTCGTGTTATGAGGGCGAATCACAACCCCTTGAAAGATCTTTTCTCGTAGCATATTACTTCGCTTGTAATGTGAGAAATCGTTTTGGAATGTTCAGATTATGTTGAGTCGGTTGCTAACATTTGCCTGTTTTTCAAATCTAGCAATTTACACTTATTATAATACTGAGATGACATTTTGAAATTTAAGTTATAAATGAAAATTGTTGACTAGGGTCTATTTCGCATACCCTGAACATTCTAAGATGGTAGCTCAAAGTTTTTAATAGTATTGCGTCATCAAAATGACAGAATACTCCTGGTCAATCAGGAGTGATGCTTAAGTTCGTTATTGAACAATTCTGGATTAGTTGGTGAGGTATCCTAATGAACTGATGTTGGAGTTTTTTTTCCATTAGCTTCTAGGATTAGCAATGACATCATCACTTCCTTGCTGTTAATCGGTATATATTTATATTATGTTGATGATGAAGATTATAGCCTCTTTCTCTTGGTAGGTTTTGTTTACTGGTTTATATTCTTTGTTTTATGTTCTATTTACGTAAAGAATTATTTTTGTAGTGATATGGAAATTTGGTTTTTAAACTAAAATATCATACGCATACTATCGGTTGCCAGGGGAATTCAGCCAAGCATGTACTACGACTTCATCTACATCTATCACCCCGCGAGCTGCCTTAAATGCGTGTGGCAGGGGGTGTTAGGGCACCAGCCGTTTAATATTAAAAAGAAAGTGCTCGTAAGGTGATTCCTAGTGTTTTCGTCAATGGAGCTGTCACATCTTGTTCATGTAATAGATTTTAAACACTTCATTTATTTTAAATGCTGCTTACGTAAAAATTAACTATTTAGTTGATCTTGCAATTTTCTTTGTGGTAATGCAAGTAAGAATTGTAAATTTTTTAATTTATTAGTCAGCCTCCGCTTTTCTGATTTTATGCCTCAATTTTAATTGTGATGGATCCGTAATGTGTATTTGTCTGCAGTGCCATAATTCGAAGAAAATATATTATTTTTTATAATTTATATTTAATTAAATATTTACTGTAGTAATTTGTGATTGACGTATGATTGCTATAGTCGAGACAGAACGGCAGCGTTTCTAGGGGCCCATTGCGATCTTTATTTAGTGGCTGTGTCGGCATCCTAACTCTCTATGATGTATACTTTGCGGTTGCGGTTTTTAAATTAGCCATTTCCTACTTAACCGAGCGGGACATAGTCTTAAATCATTTAGCGATATTTTTTTCACTTTCGATTGGCAAAGGATAGCACGCAACTTGTCTCTCTGAAATGTCATCTACTTTCCGCGGTGCTGCTGAGGTACCTCTATTTCGCGAGAAACCCAAATTCTCTGTCACGTATTAAAGTTATTCTTTACTCCAGCATTTTTTTTTGGTATTGGCCACAGGCATGTATTTTCATGTGCAATCAGACTATTTTCGTTTTACATTGCCTTTAATTTTAGTTTCTTGATCCTGGTTTAAAAAATCAACCCTGCTGCGCATTTGAATTTTCTGCATTATAAATGAACTCAATTTCTTATCAAGTTTTATGGTATATGATCACCGTAATTCTTATCCCTTTCATGGAAGTGGTACATTGTGACCTTGGAGTTACATCTTACTCCTGCAGAATTTGTCGATTAGTTTGCTTGGGCCATTTTTGCATGCCTATTTATGTTTATCAATATTTATTTTTCCTTTTCTCAAAGAGTTAGGGCCGCGTTCCTTATTAGATTTGTTTCGTTTTCTTCCATCTCGAATTTTCACTTCAGGTATATTTTTTCGACGATTTAATAGTTATTATGACATTGAAATGTTATTGTAATGTTTCACTGGTGAACAATTCGCTTTTTAAAAGAAAAGAGTAAATTAGGTACCTGGTGATTTTTCTATCTCATTGAGGAGTGCCTTTTGTATTTTGAATCTCTTTATGAATTTTAAGAGCCTTTATGTGATACCATCGGTTCGAATATCGGTTCGACCACTCGGTCATTATTCTATCAAAGTCGTCATTAGTGGAAGGTATGCCGATCCTTTTAGCCTCTTGGAATTGTCTGTCCTCTTGAGCAGGTGGAGATTAACCTCTATCGCAAGATTAACTTCTCTATCTCGCGTTTAGTAATTTTTCCACTCGTCTTTTATTCCTTTCCTTTCAGAATATGCGGCATTAATGGGGCAATTACGGGGAATTAGTATTCGCCAAAGTTTTGATGAATAGGGTTTCGGTCGTGAATTGCTGGATTGCCTAAAGCCTTAGCCCTCTTACCTATGGAAGTTTAATCGATTACCATTCGCAGAATTTGGAAATGATCTGAATCATGTGAAAATAGAACGATGCGAAGATGGCTCGCGGGGAATTAAGCTCTTCGGCTAGTCATTGTTCCTTAATCACTCTTTCTTCGAGCGTTATCGTTTTTCTAGAGAAAAAATTTAAATTGAGAAAATGAGCAACCGTTTTCACTTTTCAACTTCGTGAAATAAATACCTTGTAGTTCATTTACGTACCCGTACTACTTCTGGCCTTATTCTACAATTGTGGGGAGTCTCAGTTTGGGTTTATGATGGTGTTGCCAAGGGTATAATCTGGTACGATTATTATCAAATGCCTTGAAAAGATCTGGTGACACATGCTAATGGTTCTCATCAGGATATTGAAAGTTGGTCACGTTATCTATGCAGAGTGTTCTCTACAGAGCCTTTAAAAAAAAATATTTTCTAAAAGGCTATATCTAAAGTTGTTTGTAGATCCTCCTGTGATACTATGCTATACCTTCTTTTTGACTTGCAATGTTTGTTTTCTGAAGCAGTAATTTGAAGGCGAGACGACAATATTTCTAGGGACTGTGAATAATTGGTGATCTTTCTTCCTTGTATGCGGATCTTCAGGCGTCTTACTTGTGTAATACCAACTTTTTGAGGAAATATAATAGGTCAGTTTTTGAAGTAGAAAGTTTGGCGTTTTAACACCACCTAGTTGTTCAGTCAGTATGTGCTCTGACTGCAGTGCTTGGAGAAGTATTCTTTTACCATTTTCATGAATAAAGTGTACCTACTCATCACGTTTGTTTCACAACTGAAGAAATATCAATAGATTTTATCCTTTTCCTCAATAGATACATTTTCCGTTGAACATTGTACCAGCATGACTAGATGGTATTTTATTGTATGTTACTTATTGGTCACGTTTATGTTTATTGCCAGTGCTATTTTTTTTCTAGGTAACTCTACTTTGTTTCATTTACTCTACGACTACTATCTGTAGGTATTATTTCGGAGTTCTTTTTTTAACCCATCAATCCCCAGCGTTGCGTTAACGCAACATTACCGAATCATAATATTCAGAACAAGTTTCTATTTCAGAATAATATTTTCTTCGATTTACTAACTTTTTTAAGTATCCCTAGTTCTAATTTTCTTATTTCCACCAACATTTTCATTCATGTAATTGTATTTTTATGACTGATGGCGTTTGGCGTAAAAATCGGTGCGCACATACGAGGTACCCTAGAGAAAATGACATACCCCAGCATGTCTGTTAAGGCAGAATGGGGAATTTCCTCCGAAGGAATACTGTTAACTCCCGGCGAAGATGTCGAGTGTGCAAATCAAGATTAAAAAATAAAAGATGTAACCTAAGTTTTTAAAATTACTTTTTTTTGTATTTGTTTACCGGAGTTTTCCCTGCGTGTGCATATACGCAGCATTATGAAAATCTTATAATATGTTGTAAATATTTTTATTCCAGAAATTCATCTTAATTGGACCAAAATAAATCGCAAAATGTGACACAACCGAAATTAAAAGCCCTACATACAGTCTGGGGAATAATGGGTTAATTCCGAGTTTTGGACGTTGCTACGCGCGTCCAAAAAGGTTGGCGCTGTCTAGCGGAGAGATATTGGAGCGCAATATTCGATGTAACTCTCATTGATTGGGTTTTGAATCCTGAAGACCTCCTAATTCTGCTGATTCCTAAATCCATCACATTAGATGGTGGGCTTTGTATCGGGGATAGCTTGGGAATATCGGGTTTGTGCCGTTCACTTTCACCCTGTTTGGTGCTTCATCGATCGTTAAGTGTGTGTTAATCGAAAATCTCTCATGTCATCTTCTGTCCTGTCTATCTTTTTGAGACTTTTTTCGAAATATTCTCTCTCTCGTGTTTTCATCAATATTATTGAGGTATCTTCGAATTTACTTCTTTAACGTATCGTACGGTTATTTTCGATTCCATTGTGGAGCATTTGGACAGTGCTTGACCGTCCCCTGCATCGGCTGGGATATTTGAATTCTCTAAAAGCTGGCTTTCACGTCCATAAATTTAGTTTATCAAACTTGGGTCTGTGAGTCGCTGGCTTGAAAATTTATCCTTTTGGTGTTGGTGGTTTAATATACGCGATGTGATATCTGTTGCGTGGATCAGAAACGCAGTGGCCTTCAAATATTTTTTCATTTTCCATCTGAAACGAAATTTTAGTTTTCTTGGAGTGTGTTTTCTAAAGAAAATCCGTCCTTTGAATGAAATGTTAAATGATACGTTTCATTATAATGGAAATCGTGAGACCAACCCGTGACTTAAGAGATTACTCTTGTCATAGTTCTATGCGTGGCCTACCAGAACCCATTCAGTTATTGAAAAGGTGACCCTGGTATTGGTTTAGTCTTTATTTTCTGCAGTTTTCCATAAATAGATATTAAATGTTACGACATAATACCAAGATATACTTTATCCTCATTTAATCCGTATTTTCCACAATACTTATAGAAAAGTGCAAATTCATTTTATTTAAATATATGGAACTAGCACTAAATAACGCCTGAATCAGTTGAAATTATTGGCCCGTAGTTTATAACTCAATTTTATTCGAGATTTTGATCGTTTTTTCCGTTTAGTTTCATTGTAATTGCATATATTTCTTCGCCTGATTGCTCTACGTTACTCGTTCTTCAAAGCAGTGCCGTTTGAATTGAGTTCTTATCACTTGTTTCAATGTTTTACGTCAGTTAATAATTATATTTTAGTTCATCTAATTTAATGCCAGTGTCAATGGCATAGTGTCTACGTGGTCGATAATAATATTAAGTCTTGTGATTGATTTGTGGTTTGGATTTCGTTTTGCTTACGAAAGGTAAATTCAATTTTATAATTGAGTACCCCAGTGTCTTTCAAAAGCTTTTTAGGTGTCATAATTTTTAGTTAACTGTTTCCTCGTTGTTAGTACTCATAAAATGCGCCATTAATATATTTGCATTTCACTATGTGCTATATTTTAAA
Organism: Ischnura elegans; assembly: GCF_921293095.1. Lineage (NCBI taxonomy): Eukaryota > Metazoa > Arthropoda > Insecta > Odonata > Coenagrionidae > Ischnura > Ischnura elegans. Next base: position 62,374,496 of record NC_060254.1, on the reverse strand, counting down.
TTGTAATGTGTTTTTTTTCGGAAATGGCTTGTCTCTCCTATTTAAATCTATAATTTCTCGGACATGGTAAAGTGTCCAGGAGGAGGTGGAAATAGGAGCTTTTGATTAGAGAAAAGACAATATTTTTATGATGTCAGTATTACAGTGTCTCTTTGTTTAAAACGCAGATCATTGCTCGACAAAATAAAAAATAATTAAACCGCCCTTGAGCGCTGAAAGTTGACGAAAGAGCTTTTTTTAACAGGTTTTTGGCACCGTTCGTAGTTATCGTTACTTCTCTTTATTCAGTTTCTTAGGAAATATGTGCTCGTTCCGATATAGTCCAATATTTTGTAAAATTTATTCTTGGGGAAGCACTGGCATGTGAGATGCTTTTCGCTTCCTATCTTGTTTCTTTTTGTTGCGATATGCTTTACTTCCGAGTTTGTTCTCATCCGCGATGACGACAAAAAGATACTGGAAATGAGGCTGTATTTTCGCTGCTCATCCTCCCCTTCGGCGGTGTTAAACCGTTTTATGCTATTAGTTTTCGGTGAAGTTAATATCCGTTATCCCCATCGAAATGTGAAATTAAATGTCCGAAGTTGGCTAAGCAAATCAGCTGTTCACTGTAAAATCACGTATTCTTCCCGATCGACTGGTTATTATTGTATTTTTTTAATGTCATTGGGGGTGTCTAATTTGATTTGATCATCTTGCAAATTTCATAGTTAATAAACAAGGCCCTTTTTTACATTTGCCATCACCTGATGCATTACAGAAGTACCTCAAAGAGAAAACTGAGGTAAAATTGTCGTATTTAAAATTCAGGCATATGTTGACAAGGTTCTCCTTTATAAACTGTGCAAAGTATAAGATGAAAGCGTAAGTGCTACGCGATGAATGCGTCACGAAAAAGTGTACGTAGAAATACGTATGATCTAGATTCCCTGAAGATTTCAACATGATGGCGTAATATACTTGAATTGCCATGAGAAAAATTCCCCTGAACCGGCCTTCGCTCCACGGACCTTTGGATTACTGGGCCACTGCGCAGACCACTGTGCTATCCACGTTCCTTTTTTATTTCAATTGTACGGAGACTCATTATACTAGATGATAGGCCCTCGCGGTCTATCAAGGATGGCAACGCGAGGGAGAAATTACTTCAATGAAGCCACAACCTCTCGAGAGCCTCAAACCTGCGCTAATGCCACGCATTGCGGGCAATTCATGTATATTTCACCGCCGTTCACGCGGCAGACCTTGAAATATTACATGATGGTGTGAGTTTTATTGAGTTAATACATCGCAAAAGAGACTGGTCTGGCTGGGGGGTGCGTCCACTCCAACTCCTTCCTCTGTTTGAAGTGTTGTCTTCTCCCTATTATCAGTGAAAGCGAGTTTTGACTTACATTACTTCGGTCCGGGCCTCTGCGCGTCTGCTCTTCTTCTCCCGGTGTCCGGCACGGACCATGACCCCCACTGTCCTACCTCCACGCCTGCGCCTGTGTCGGCCGTCCCCCCTCCCGGCGCCGGCTTCCCTCCCGTATTCTATCTCTCCGGACACGACCTGCGATCGGGGCGTGGTTGACCGGCCTTGGGCTGCTCGAAATTGTGTGGGAGGGGGAAGGTTGGTCGTGGGGGAGGGTGCTGCAGAGGAACCATTGCTCCCCCTTGTATCGGTCGTATTTTGCCTTGTTTACGCACCGATTACCAATGTAAAACTTACGGTATCGTATTAATTTTTTTTTCGCTCGAACGGTGGACTCATTTCAACATTTTCATAACTCTTGAGGTAACGTTACCTCCTAGCACTTTATGGGGCAAAAATTTCATACTAAGAGTTACAGGCTGATTTTAGTCCACGAATTTTGACTTGAGAGGAATGACGCCTCGGTAACTTTAATGGCTAAAGCGTTCGTCAGCACGGGTTCAAATCACGGTCTAGGCGAATGATTTTTTCTTTGTGGAATTTTCGCACAATCATATGAGGGTGTAAAAAGGGTCAACTCTGTATACCCTTAGCATATTAAGATGTTAGCTTAATTTTTTTAAACAATTAATACCACGTACAATAATGAAAGGTCTCTGGCTTGGGAGTGGTGCGTCTTCTTTAGCTGGCATCTGGCTGTGGGTTACCCCTATTCACCCCGTCGTTATTTCTCTGAGAAAATAATGAGTTAAAATATTAATATTTGAGATTTTGGCATGGTATAAGGATAAATTACTGGTCGAGAGACTGATACATCCTCTTATCTGGGCCTTTGCCCGTGGGTTATCCATATTTCCCCCGCCGTCCTCTCCCTCCCCCATTTTGACGTGTCTTCCCTTTTGGCCCGTATATTTACATTTGCGCCTGCCTGGGAAGGTGGACTCTCATAACGAAAATCCTCGAGGTTTGTTTTGGTCCAGGGAAAGGGACTCACTCCTTTCCCCAAGTACTTGGAAATCACACGCATGCGGCTCAGTTCGGAGTGACCTCTGCTCTAACTCTGAATCGAACATACCATTTAGGCGGGAACTTAGTGGAATAACGGGACTGTGAGTTAACTTAATGCATTTTCTCATTTTTAAATCCCTACCATGAGGAGTATTACCTAAGATGTTTTATATTCCCTTACTTTACTCACGCAGCAAATCTAAAACAACTCCTCAACACAAGGCTGGACGGCGATATTTGGTGGATCTTGGTCACAGGAAACATATTAAAGATACACTGTAGTATGTTCTACATAAGTTTTAATAACCGACCCAGGTTTCGACAATACACTATGACCTTGATAACGACATAGTGACTACCTTGATAATAACTACCTTGACTACCTAAATGACTTCCTAAATGATAATGACATAGTGTATTGTCGAAACCTGGGTCGGTTATTAAACCTTCTGTGGAACATACCACAGTGTATGTTTATTAGGTTTCCTAAAACAACTCTCTTTAACCAATCTTCGTGTTAAAGCACTGGCTAAGTAAGCTATGGATAAAAAGATAACTACATGGTAAGGTAGCTACGTGAAAAGGTTGCTACATTATAAAACATCAAGCCGGATTTTAGCTGTAGAGTTGGAATATCGACCTGAAGAGATTGTGAGGTTAGGGCATCACCGAGATCTGTTTTTATATCCCTCGCGGTTTTGTGTCTATCTAGTCTGTTGTGCCTGGATGGTCTTCTGATCTTATCTAGCCTTCGTTGCATCTCTCGAGTTTTTTTTTGTTTGACATTGCTGCTATCAAATGCTATCGCTGGTCAGTTCAAGATCGATTTTAGTTTGGAATAGGTTTTTATCTTATCATTTCGAATTCGAATCTCATTTTTTAAACTACCTTATCCACTGTTCATTCACACGTTTCGCGGGCCATCTTTTTATTTAAAAAATATTTTTTGGATCTAACCTTTAAAAAAAATTGTTCACAATCCTCCCATGACTCCCTATTGTTAGTATGATTGTTTTATTTTGTGAACGTGAAAATTCAATAAATGTTAGTATACGTACCTCAGTCTTAGGAGATTTTCATCGCAAATTTTGATAGTTTTACCTCATTTCATGGTTTGTTGAGTTTTGTCACTGCGACATTTTTTAAGCGAATTTGACAACCTCACGTATGAGGTAATGAAGTTTATGCATAGAATCGTATAAATAATTTTTTGTCCATTAGTGCCATTTAAAATTACTATCAGGTGAGTGAGCGTTGAGTTTTGTTTCTTCCATTACTGTGGTTTCATGTTTCTCTCGCTGAAGCTACTTCACGACTCTGTACGACTTTGATGGTAAAATAAAAAAAATCGGTTGATTAATGCTTTTATGTAGGTGCCAGAGACTATTTTTCGCTAGAAACGCCTTCTGTTCTCATCATTGCATGTACATTCTTTGTTATTTATACCTATAATTCTTTCAAATCTACTTTTGAAGTTCATGGTAGTAGATCACACCAAGGTTACCAGATACCATTGTTTAACTTGTGCGGGAAAAAGTATCCATGCCTTGCCGCTTGTCATAGATCGAATGATGACTAAAATTAACTAATTCTTAATGGTTGGCAGTCGGGTTTTCAATTATTTATCTAGTAGCAGTTGTTGTCTTTCATCGCAACGGGTGCTAAAAACGACATGCAGTGTAAATGTTGTACCTGTGAAACAATAATTATTATCCCGTAATCAATTTATGTTGCGGACTGAAAATTGACTTTCTATGGGGGTTGATTCTTCCATTTAATTTTTTTTTGGAACCACAAAGCGTCAATCGTTCAGCCCCTGGGCATTTTTATCGAAATTCATGGCTTTAATATCAAGATTTAAATTTCACGTCCAAATTCTCCTTGGTAGTCGTGATCGACATTTTAACCAAGCGCCACCTTAGATTGATACATTGGATAACGGAATAAATTGCCTTTAGGTTTGCGTTAAAAACAATTAATCTGTACTCTTCTTGAGCAATATAAAGCTGCCATACTTGTTGAAAGATTACCCAAAAATATTTTCATGCGTCATTAAAAAATTAACTATTGTTTTGAGCGGAGATACCATCGCTGGTAGGACGTTCGGACCTTATTGCATTCGTACCCTTCTGTTAACATTATTAGGTGAAATTTAGTAATTTTTCAGGTTGTAAGAAACAAAGGAAAAAATCCCTTAAATCTACATGCACCCCTCAAGCCGCCTCCATAGGCGTGTGGCAGGGGTTGCAGGGGCACCAGGTTCTCGCAAATGAAAAGGTAAAGCTCTGACGAAATTACGCCTAGCATTTGTCAAAGTCATTCATTGCTCGGGGGAAAAACGAATTCCCATACTTATCCGTTCGGCAAAATATCTCTCTTAATTTATCGTTTCTTTCGGACCTGGAAATATAGTGGTGTTCTAATATGATGTTATGAGCCTAGCTGTAATGGAACAGCGTAGTGGTATGCGACTATTTTTTGTGATGTACTCCGAGTCGCTCATAAAGATATCTATTCCCAATTCCTCAAGCAATCTAATCCTAGCGCGTTAATAAGCCTAGTCATAGTCGAATAGCGTGGTGATATGCGAATATTTAGTTTTTCAAACGCGAAGATTTTGCGTTTCGAAAAACAGTACTTTTCGTATGGGCTCCACATTCCTCGCCCCCACGTGTCGCCGTTCTCCGCCCCTGCTCTGTGCCGTATATCCCGCCTTGGAAAATGATAATCAGATGAATATGGGTGTCCCCCACCCTCTCCCGCCCAGACACCCCTCTCCTTCTCGCCTCCTCCCCTCCCACCTGTATCCTGCGCGGGCGACATCTCATCTCCACCCTTAGCTCACCCTCCTCTGCGTCCTCTCCCCGCGCGGAACACATTCCCATTCCTCCAATTATCGTTTTCCAACCCTACCCCGCCCACTGTCTTTCTCCCAGTGTTGCCCCCTTTTCGCAGCAGCGTTCTCCCGAGTCATGTCCAATCCTCATCCGTGTTGCTCCGCAAAAAAAGAGGAAATAATGAAGGAGTTTCGTTCGTCTCCGCTTCGCACTCCGTTCTTTTCATCTCGTATACACTCTCTCTCTCTCTCTCGCGTTCCCCCTCTCCGAGTCTTCTTTTCCTCTCCCCCCACCACTGTATAATTTCGCCAACAGTTTGTCTAGATTGCTAAGAATGTGTCATTGGGATAGCGATAAGCCTCGTCTCGCGAGGAAATCTAAGAGGTAAATGGGTGTGAGCCGAATACTATTTTCTAAATCATTCAAATATTAACTACTGATTAGAAAATATTTTAAATACTATATTAAGTTGTAAGTCAAACTAAATACTGAGTTTAAATTATTCGTTTTTTTTGTTGAAAAAAGAATTTGTGGAAAGAACGATAATGGAATTTAAACTTAGCTCCTGCTATGCCCTAATAAGGGTTTTATTTGTAGATGTAAGGTGAATTGGTGACGTACATGACTAACATGTAGGAAAAATAATTTATCTAGATTGCTAAGAATGTGTCATTGGGGCAGTGATAAGCCTCATCTCGTGTGGAAATGTAAGAGGCATATGGGTGTGAGCCGATGGAGGCTATCATTTAATCACACTCCCAAGCATTAATTAAATAGAATGAAAATTTGGTAAAAATTAATCAATTTTTTATTGTAAAAAAAGGAATATGTGGAAAGAGTGATGCTGTAATATAAACTTGTCTCCAGCTATTGCGTCAGAAGGGTTCAGTTTGTGGATGCATGGTTATTTGTGACATTCATGATTATCTGTGTAAGGAATCTATCTCGGAGTATGGCTGGCTAATATGTAGGAAAAACAGTTTGTTTTGATTGCTTAGAATGTTTCACTGGAATTGTGATAAGCCTTGTCTCGTGTGGAAATCTTAGGGGTAAATGGGTTTGAGCCGATGAAGACCATCTTCCAAACTATTAAAATCTTTGCTAATATTTTTAAATTATTTTAAATATTATAATTTTTATTTGGATGCGAAAATTTGGATATTTAGTTAATATTAAACGATTTTCTGGTCAAAAGAGGGAATCCAATGATGATAGAATATAAACTTATCTCCAGCTTTTGCCTTAGAAGGTTTCAATTTTTAGATGTAAAGTAAATTTGTGGCTTACCTGATTATCCGTTTTAGACTATTATCTCGGAGTATGACTGGCTAATATATTGGGAAATAAAAAAACCAATAGATCTTATCGGAAGGAATGCCGAGAATAGCGGAATCATTGGTTGACATTGATTCCGCTATTCATTTATTTATTATGTTTACCCGGTGCGCCATTTAAGTGAGAATAGGTACACAAGGCAGTTAACTATAGAAAATAATTATGCAACCAGGGAGTGTCGACAAATAGTTTAAGACTTATAACGTTTAGAAAAAGTGTTGCAGTGGGTAATAGACTTGCTTTCGTCAGTATGCAACCCAAACCTTTAGTTCGTCGAGAGTGTAATGTCGACCTGTCCCGGAAAAGGACTTTCATGCGCCTATTTAGTCAATCGTGGGGGAATCGAGTTTTTTTGTCCTTAATAAATTTATCATTTTCCAGTCCGGCCCGAAGGTGGACCGACGAGGCAGGGCCAGGATCCTAGTTACCACACCCTTACACAGACCTTGTTTACTATACCTACTCGTATTAATACAAGTGCCCAATGCTGAAGAAGGACAGAGAGTATGAGGGTTCAAGGTGGACCCCTCAGGGATACAACGCAACGGGGCCGGGAACCAAGCCAGTGGCTTATACGCCCGATCACCCGGGGAGGGGCTGTAGAGGAAGGAAAAAGGAAAGAGGCGCCGCCGCGATAGGAGCCCGTCGACGCCTCTGGGTAAGGAAAGGTTCGGAAGGGATGGGACGGGGAAAACACTTCAACGCTATAGAAGCGAAGAAGGCCCACTAAATAGCGAAACCAAGCAAAGCTATTTATGTTCTAACGATTTTGGAGGATCATTCTATGAGGAAGAATAATCCAACGATCAAATCGTTAGATAGCTGAAGAAGGATAATAATCTGCTGTAATTATATTGTCACGGACGAAAAATCTTACCACACAGGGGCTGAAATTTTTTTGAAGTCCCGAATTGTCCCTAAGCCGAGGACAACAAGCGCTCCGAGCGTTGATTGAAGTTCTCTACCCTACCGGTCAAAAAGAGTTTTGAAGCCCTCGGAGGATGACGGTTTGACCCGCGATTATTATGACGTGGTGCTCCCAAACGAGGCGGTCTCTTCTCGTCTGCCCATCAGTCGAACAAAATCCAATCCTGTACGGCAAAGGAAAGACTTGGGAAGGAAAAGAGAAAGTGGCTTGCTAACGCATTATTTCCAGAGGATTGGGTTGTTGAATCAATGCTATTCCCAACTTCCTTTAGCGAAAATGAGATGGTAGAGGTTGGGAAAGCTACCACCGATCTCAAGAATTCTCATTGCTAATTTATTTGATTGCAGGAAACCAAATGCCGCCATCGGGAGGCCGCTATTTTGGAAATTATTTCCTTTTTCAACTTGCGCTAAATTACCTTTTTGATTTATTATGCACCGATACATTTATCTTGATAAGAGACATTTAAGATATGTGACCGAGGCTTTGTTGTTAAAAATGCCACGGTTAGCAAATTACTGATCATTTTTCAATTATATTAATAATTTTCATCTATTAACATAGTGTATTTGCATGAAATAATTATACAATGCCCGCAGTTGAGGTAGCAAAAAGGACGAAAGTATTTTTTCCACGTTTTTCTTGGTCTCACATGACGCGTATTAAACGTTCTGTCAGGGAATATAATATCCAAGAGAACTACCTTCAGCACTACTATGCGATGCATTTGATGACGGGGAAATTATTTACATCGATTCAATCTGAAAGGTAACTTTTATGGACTCTGAAAGGTAACTAATTTTTCCAGCTTTCCATTTTCATGTCAGCGCGGTGATATATCCTCACTTCAATGAGTACACATCGATTGTATTCTTCTCGGATTGCCAGCTGGGATTCTTGTTTGCGCCAACGAGGCTTTAGAAACCACATCGGTCTCCGAAACGTCCACAGTAATTTTGCTGCTCGAGCGGCGGACCAGCCGAGAGGAATTCATCCATGATACTTACATATCCAGGGGCGCTGACTGCTTGAGCTTACATTGAAATAACCCGTGTGAGTCAGTTTCAGACACTTTAGGGTACTCTTAGATGCTGAGTACCCAAATTGTTGATGATAAAATTCCAAACCCAGAGTTATTTAAAATGCATACAATAAAAAAACTAACAAACAAACAAATGTTATTTATGACAGTTATTAGTGAAGAATGAGTTCGGTAATTGCGATATTAGGCTCCATACTGTATCATTTCTCAAAGATAAATCCACTAGTTCACGAGGCAACGGCTGAAAATAAGTTAAATGATAAATCTTGATGTTGTTCGAGGCCGCATAGGGCCAAATATGCTTGGACACTTGAACCTGGGAGCCTTGGATCGTTAGCCAAATACTCAACCCATCGCCACCATCTCTCAAATAAAAAAATGACAACTGAGAAATCATATTCAGCGCTTAAAGTTTTTGATGAAGAATGAGTGCGGGATGCATGATATTTCGCTCAATATAAACTTTTTCCACGTTGTGACAGGGAAGCAGTTACTCATTTCATCATAATTTTAGGTGCAGCTAAGATTATACCAAAAGAAAAGAATCTCATACTAATGAGGCACTACCTACAAAAAGGTCACCTCCATTTTACGTCAAGGAATGAAAGGATTTGCCCACACCTCATGTTTCCCACTTCCCTGTCTCTTCTGCCACTGACGAAACATATAAGTTAGACATCCCGGGCATCCTCGATAGATATTGGATTTGATAAAAAGATGAGTTTTTTCTCCTATTCCTGACCTCTATATTCAATACCAAATATTTGTAGATTTTAAAATCGAAATGCAAGTTTTTGGTCAAATTAAGTAGGTAACTAAATTTAATAATTAGGTGGGTTGAAATTTTTTTAACCATTGTTTAATTTTATATGCCAAATTTATTCCCTCATTTTAAGTCAAGCCCTGATGATGGCTATTTTTTTATGCTATCCGAAGTGTCGGCGAAATTTGCATTTCAATTTTGAGACCTACTCCCCAGGATTTGATTATATGAAAAGTTACGCATCTAATATTTGCGGAAAAACTTCTATTTTATTTTGGCATATGCTACCTAATGATACGTATGAAAATGATTTCTGCGGATCAAAGGACAGTTTCGGAAACTTCGTTACTCGTATCCATGAAGAATTCTTACTCGCTCGGTGGGTAAGAGTTTCTTTCCGCACCCCGCCATAAAAAATCAAAATGTCCTCCATGGGCTTCAAAATTATTTTTGACCGTCAGAAAATAAGGCGCCTCTCCCGACGCCTTAGTGTTTGTTATTCTCTGAGCGGGGGCGTGGTTCAGCGGCATTGGCTATTCGGCGTGAATTGGGGGCTCTAGAAAAATTTTCGGGTCTCGGGAAGTAAGATTTTTATGTCCGGGACTGAACCCAACTTCATTTCCGCTAATTTTTAATGCTGATTAGAATCTTAACCCGAATTCTTGGTCTTGAACTCGGTGCTGCAAGTGTTCTATTCTGTCAACATGACGGCATTTTAGCCAGAAAGAGTATGTTTTCAATAGATCGCACTATTCAAGTAATGACCCCGGGTTCTTGGAACCCAGTGATAAACTCGACCTACTTGCAATACTCGTACCTACACGCGCGAGTTTTCCCTAGATTACTCATTGCATACATCCATTTACGGGTCGTTAGCTTACAGGAGATCGAACTCTGGGGTTTTGAACCTGGGTCCTTGGAATGGGGAGAGGCCCGAATACCCTCTTTTTCCCCGCCATGCCAAGCATGCCCGATATTTCTAAAGAAAAGTGGTAGTTTTTTTATCACGAGTTGCTAGTAATCGAGTAATTACCCCGGGTTCTTGGAACCCAGTGAAAAACTCGACCTCCTTGCAATGCCTACACGCGCGAGCTGAGCCTACATTACTCATTGCTTCCATTCCATTTACGGGGCGCCAGTTTACAGGAGATCGAACTTACTAGGGGTTTTGAACCTAGGTCCTCGGGATAGGGAGAGATCCTCCCCCCTACAATGCCAAACACGCCCGAGATTTCCCAAGGAAAGTAGCAATTTTTTTTGTCCCGAGTTGCGAGCGTGTGTGGGGGATCGAACTCAGGGGCTTTGAACCCGGGTCCTTGGAAAGCGGGGCCCCCGACCCCCGCCCCGCGCATTACTACACACGCCCTCCGTGCCTCTCTTTCTCTCTCTGGGTCGCTCCACTATACTCCTCGTGTTTCCCCTCCCTTCCCCCATCCACCGTGCCCATCGCTTTCCCAGCTCCTCCCACCCACGCACCCGCCGTTGGGGAGGGGGGAGGTAGGGTGGGGGTCTCACTCGTGTATCGATCCATTCGTCAGGGCACTCCCTCCTATTCCCCGCCTCTCTCTCTCTCTCCCTCCCCTCTCTCCCTTCGTCTTCCTCCTCCCCCCAATCTCTTTCTCTTCTCTCCTTTTCTCTTACCCCCCTGCTTACCGTTACCTCCTACCTATCCTTACTTCTTACCGGATTGTTTTAAGTTTCTCTTGAGGGTTGGTCAATTAAATAGTATTTTGTTCATCCTTATATTATTTGTCAAATACTTAATGGTTGCTTTTTACTCTTCGAGTATTCTAATTAAAGTTCCATGCCCTGAGGGCGGTATTATATCTGCCAAAACGTTGTTGAAGAACTGAATATTATTCTCCTACTCTATTAATGATTAGCCCTTGAGAGAAATCTAAATTTCTTCTCTCCTTTTTCTTACCCCATGCTTACCGTTACCGCTTTCCTATTCTTTCTTCCTACCGGATTGTTTTAAGTCAATCTTCAGGGTTGGCCAGGTAAGGTGTGTTTTTTTATTCTTATATGATATGGCAAATGCTAAATGATTGATTTTGAATACTTGAGTCTTCTAATTAAATTTTCATGCCCTGAGGTCGGTAATGTCTGGCTAATTGTCGGAACGTTGTTGATGAGCTGAATACTCGATTCCTTGAGAAATCAACCCTTAAGAGAAACTTAAAACTATCCTATAAACTTCTCTGTCAAGCAACACATTCATTCTTACTCCAGGCGACTGCCCTCTTGAGGTACTTCCGCCTTGACTGAACAGAAATATTCAAAAACATTTGTTACTTTTGCATTTTTTTGGTGAAAATTTTCCTTTCTTGAATGGCAGAGAATTTTGACAATTTAATCCTCATTTTTGTAAACTAATACGTTTTCGTACTTCGCGAAATGACCGTAGCGTCATTTTCATGTAACTAACGTGATATGATTAGATCCAATTAGAGCATTCGCTTTATCCCTCCATCCTGCGGTGTACATTTTTACGCTCCCTTCATTTTCTTACCTCTCTCCCGCTTTCTTCACCCTCGAGTACTGTTGCCCCCCTCGCCTCATTTTTATTTACTGTTTCCGTCTACCCTCTAATATAGCTGTATTGGTTTGACAAGCTTCAAGGTGACGTCTTGGTTGAAGATGACGTTATGTGTTAAAGCTCCTATTTGATACTTGACCGGAATGGAAGATTTTGATTTTCTTGCACATTTCATTGGAAAACAGAGTCAATATGAAAAGGAACTAATAGCCTGCGAGCGGAAAATCGGACTTAATTTTGTCGTTAATAAAGCAGCGAAAGGTGGAACTGATTTTGTGTAAATATTATCGTACTGATTACTATTTTTCAATGTTCCCAATGTTTGAATCAGTTTCGGTTTTGCTATTCTGTGTGATAAGCCTTTTGAGTGTTGGCTCGGATTCATTCATTGTCTGTAGTATTTGCTAAGTTTATAAAATAAGTCACAGATGTTCATGCTTATGTTAATGCTTATGTTAATGCGTATGCTAATGGTAATGGTTTTATGTTGCTTGAGTAACCTTCAGTTGCTCAGTTGTCATTTAAAATTAGACTTGATTTTTTTAGCATGGTACCATTGATGCTCCATGGGACAGAACGTTGTCGTAGAATATAATTGAAGGGGATCGGGTGAGTGTGGTGGCTAAAGTGTTGGATTCGCACCCCGTTGGATAGGGTTCCAATCCCGGCGGAGGTGGTTTGCATTGGTGCATTGCAGAGGTTGCCCAATCCCTGCTTTAGTCTTTTTGATAGACATTTCAAACGCATCACTCGGTCCGTCCGCTAGGAGGTTAATCCGCGCTCCCTTTGGCGCCTTTATTCAAGAGCAGACTAACGCCGACGCCAGGTTTCTCTCCACCCATCCGTCCCCCACGGCATGAATGGCCTAAGCTGTCGACCGCATCCTCCAAATACCTATCCTGCATGCTAAATATGGGGGACACTCTGCTTTCTTTAAACTAACGGAATGATGCAGCTATAACTTCACAAGGGCCCTGTTTTCCCTCCTCGACTCCCAGGCCTTGGCTCTTTTCCCTCGCTGGTGTTTATCGTTTGTCCTCTCCCTCGCGTCCCTCTTTAACTCGCGACTTTTCCTTGTCCCATCACTCCTCGTCCTTTTCTCTGCGATCACGCCGTGTCTATCGTCATCGTCCTTTCTTTCCCGATCCCTTTTCTGTTCTCCAGATTATTTTTTCCATGCCTACCATATAAATATACCTACGCCAAGAGTGAATTACTCACGACAAATTATTATTAAAGTAACCTACCGGTTAAGGTAGATTTAAATGAGGCGTTTTACGAATTTCCGCCTTCCCGAGTTGGAATTCCTTCTTTATTTATAAGTAAAGCCTATTCCTTTCCATGTTATTCATAAACCATTTCCTCTTCCTCCCTAATTCCCCGCATAACTCTATTCCCGCTTTCACACACTTCATCCAGTATCCCTTCCTCCCTAGTACTCGCTACGCCCAAGTACTTAGTATCCTCGGAAAGTTTCCTCACCTATTATGTCTAGGACCTCGTCAGTCCTCTTCCTCTCCAGAATTATCAACTTCTCCTTTTTCCTCCGTACCAATATCTCGATTGCCTCAAGTATTTTATCGTCCTCCTCCCTCCTCGGCCACATTTTCGCACCGTAACATGCAGCTAGACTCTTCACTATGCCTTTTATTCGCGCTTTCACGTTCTTTTCGGATGTTTCATTTGAAACGGAGTTCTGCTTGCACAGAGGGCAACCATCCGAGTCATAAAGTAATGAAAAGTTGCCGCTAATGTGGGCAATCTTATGCCTTTTTTGTCATAACGATAACTATATTCTTCCATCAATCGAAATTTTTCGTTGGCTGGCTGAGACAACTGACAGGCTGAGACAACTGACAGGCTGAAACAACTTTCGCGATAAAACCCTTATTGAAAATACGTATTTTCGTGTAAAATTCCAGATAATTATCTCGGAAGTGATTACCAGTCGATAAAGTACAGTCAGAAGAATATGTTTGACCATTTCGGTCGTATTTCCCCCAAAGCGTAGCTCCTGAACGCTTTCCTTATTTTTTCCCACACTTCCTTGGTGGGATGCATATTCGACTGGAATACGGTGGGTGACGCCGTTGAGGAGTTGTCCTCGTCTATCTACCCTATGACGACTAGGATGCATATTGTGTCACTTGAAATACTTACCCCCAGCCTTTTTCCTCGATAAATAGGTGCAATTATTGATAAAGGAATAACCATTTGTTGTGCCTATTCTGCAACGAAGGTTGTTTGATTGTGAAATAACTCTGATTATGAAATGGTACGTGGACATCAGAAAGTTTTTTGGCTAGCCTCCTCTGGTATGCCTGAAAGATAATTTTTTTTCAGTATGATGCACTAAATGCAGTTAAAACGGTTACCCACGGATTTCTCTTTGAGGGTCGAGTCCGACTCAAGGCGATAAACCAATATTTCGGGATTTTTTTTGCTATCATCATGTGCAGATCTTTTTCCCTTGAAGTAGGTAATTCATTCTTGGCGACTAGTACACGGAATTTTCTCGTTTGTTAGTAATTTGTTTGACTGTCTGTTAATTACCTGCTGTGCTGGTTGTAGATACCTGTAATATTTGTACGTTGATGATATTATTTTACCGCAGGGTTAAAATTACACCTCCTATGATGCGGTGTCCACCGGTTTAATATACTCATTTATGCGTGTATCAAAACTTTAATAGAATTAGAGGTGAATTACTTGTGATGTGTCGTAAATACGGAATAAAAAGATATTGCACATTATTATATGGTGTGGAGTATTCGTGTAAAGCCCTCAGCTGGCTGAACACACGGTGCGTAGCACAATGACTAATCGTGAGGGGGCCATGAAATTATTAGAGGGTGACATGGCTACGTATATAAATTTCAGAATATTTGAGTGGAACTCTTATGAATGGAATTAACATAGAATCATTAATATGGCTCGAAATTTTTTACTCATGGCTAATTTGGGCCCCATTTTTATTTTCTGGGACAAGTTCTCTTTCCTGTGCGTACTGATAGATGTCTTAATTCGGGCGAGGTTGAGGCTAAAAGTGCCCCCAAACTGTTTGATACAATGCTTGTTAACTAACCGATTTCTTGTAAATACATACATATAAATTTATTAAAAAGTATTGAAGTAATTTTGGGTGTTTGTTTTAAAATTCTCATCTATCGCAGTAATCACGTAAGGTTAACGTGGAATTTTGTAAAGTTTCCATGAAAAACCGGGAATTATCCATGAATTTTTCTGCTTAGATAGGTTGGACACCCTGTAACATAGTAGTCGCTCCTCTTGAAATTATGGTGGCTTGAGCTCTGTGACTATGATATTATCTGTGGAAGGGTGTACTTAAAAATATTGTTGCCTTTCGAAAATGGATTCAAACTTCCACCCCGACCTTCACGTTCGCCCAGTTCCATCCTGTTCTCTCCCCATCGATGCCTCACTTTCACCCTCCTACTTTTTTTAATCTCCGACAAAATCCTGGGAACCTCGTTATTGCCGCATTAGCCGTTCATCACCTTTCATCCTCCCCGACCCCCACCCCGCCTCATCCGTGGGCCACGCCCCCTTGCCTCCCCCAACTACAACTCAGCTCACCCATCCGCCCGGAAAGAGCGTCTGGTTTTCCGTCAGTCGCCAGTTAACCTCACGCGGCCACCTCTCTCTTCCTCATTCTCCACGTCCCAACCCCGGGGGGCTGCGTACAGTGACCTGCTTTTCCGGCCTTCTTTTATTTCTAATCCAGCCGTTCACCGCCTGCTTCATCCGACGACCTCCGCCCTTGCAAGGCCATAACCCCTCGTTTCCGCCGCTTGTTCTCTGCTCCGTCCGCTGCTCTCTTCGAAGGAGCTCTTGAGATTCTCTTACGACCAGCAATGGCCTCTTTAGGGGGTTGCGATAGGGTCAGGGAATCTTCCGATTCTCTTGTCATCCAAAATCTCTCCCTCTCTTTGTTGTTGCGTTGGTAGTTTACTCTTGGCTATAGCAACTTTCGGGAATGATAGAGTGATATTATTAATTTATTATTGTTACTGAGGTTGTATGTCAGTCAAGTGTGAAAGGTTATGGGCTGGTACGAATCAAATTGTTGTGGAACTTAATGGAGAACTGCATCAAACCGAACAGCAGATTCTATAATAGTGGTTATGGCTGAAATTACTCGGTTGGAATTACCCGTAACATTCTGGTCTTGGGTTGTTCTCTTTCATGAAGTTGACCATCTTGAACTATGGGATTAAATTGAATCTATTTTCATAAATGTAGCATTTTCGTATCTGATTTTGAGCTAATTTTGAAACATGCGAAGGGAGTCAATTTTTTAAAATTTCATCGTTAGTGAACTTGTGCAAGCGCGTGGGATAGAAAAACGTGCATGTTTCAGTGGGATGGTGACCACCATGGATAACATACTATGGCCGTTTATCTTGATAATGAAAGTTATGTTTGAACTGTTATCCACTTTGGAGAATTTGCAGTTCATGTACTTACCAAATGAGAACAAAACTTTTCTCATTAGATGGAAGCGAAGTGATGGGCCTATGAATTCAAGCCGATCCAAAAATATTGTCAAAGGATGAACTATTAGGTATTGTCTTTTTCTTTTCTTAATTCTTCTTCTTCATAACATTTAACCGCAGCCTTGTAGGATATGTAGATGTTTCCATGGAATCACACATCGTCTATCAGTTTCGTTTTATCAGTATGCACAGTAAATAATATTATTTTGTCTTTACAAATTCAATTTATCCAATCATGATTTTTTTTCCCTTTCAGTGATTTGATTGCTAGGTACTTTCCTCCAGAACCGTAGCTGGTCGTCGCTCACGAATATGACTTTTTTTTGGGGGGTTTTTCAAATGCTATTTTGAAAATTTGGTTCCCTGAAAGTCGTCAATTTCGAGCAAACTTTCGGATTTTAATGGATATTGGTTGTACTTCGACTGTTTTTTGTTTTAGATTTCCATTTTTTACTTTCTGCGATGCATTTTGCCAACGCCTCTCTCATGCACACGTGGTTGATTTTCATTTGAAAATTGGTATCGCCCCTGTCTCAAAATATGTCTTTCGTAGAACGAAAATACAACCTGCCATCTTCGGTAAAACTACCTAGCGTTTCCAAACTATACTATTTTTCCTATCTTTATTTTGATTTTGTGTTGATTAAGGTGGTTTATAATCAAAGAATTTGGGAATGTGCAATTTTGAGCAATAATTGTAACAGGTAGTCATAATTGTATTACAGCCCTAGATTATTTATATGTTTTTTTTTATTTCCATAGGAATGTTCTTTCCTCCCCTCAAGGTTGATGTTTTCCGAAATTTGTTCCATTTATGAGTTTGTTATTTCACTTTTATTCATTTTATTGAAACAGCTGTCGATATTCTATTGAAATATCTTACATTTTCAACATATTTTCATTTGATTGTTCTATCATTTAATTAATCGGACAAATTTTCGTTCTCAGGGAGACTCCACGATGGTATAAAGAATCCTTTCTCTCGCTATACCCGCTGCCCAAGATATCTTTTGCCCTGCTCAGTCTACACAAATACACCCTCTCATCTTCGTTTTATTAATAGCCTTCTAGAACTCATTTGGTTCCTCATTATGTTAAAATCCAAGCTTTCCATGGGTAGTGAATAGTTGTCTGCGACTAAGAATCATTGGGAGCTCCGGTATATTAATTTTTTTCTGGGAGACGCTGCCGTGGAAGTATGAGTGCTGGTACGAGGATGACCTTACGGCAAGGCTTCACTCCCGCTAGATTTTTACTCTCTTTTGTTATCATGAAGTATTGCTTAATTAACAATTACGTTATCACATTTAAATTTTCATGGTACGTAAGGAATAGACCATTATAAAATTATCTCCGATGTCTTAAATGTAAAATTGTAGCGAGGTGAAAGATAATGTGCAGGTATTTTCAACCTATACTTACTACAATACATTTTTATATTTGCGGTACAAATGATTATATAGACTAGGGTCTACGCCGTAAACCCTGAAAAATTTCAAATAATAACCCAGATTGAAGCAGGTCAGGTAGACGTTTAAAATCCTTGCAACCTCTAGCTGTGAACGCGGCAGATTTTGAATTTGCTATCTTGTTTAATATATGACCATGTTAAATATATGCAATATAAAATTACTAAAACAGTATATTGTTGTTGCGAATGGTGCGCCAAAAGATTATTGGTGCCTCCAGAAAATTGTGGCGCTTCAACGCGTGGAATTAGAAAGAAAGTGGTCTTTGTAAAAAATAAAGAATGCTGAAGGATCATTGTTTCGCCTGTCAGATTTCTGATTGTCAATGTTTAATACATCGGGAAAGCAAGACTAACAATAAGTATGACCGGTTGAGTTTGGAGAGATGCGCCATTCATAAAGTTCGTAAGAGTTTTGCCCAGATCTTCTTATGTGTTTAAGCATTCAATGAGTTTTGTACGCAGATGCGCGCTCGCATGCAAAGACAGGAATAGCGACGCTAACATCACGCCAACATGGTTTCCCTTGGAAATTCGCTTCTACTAGTGATGCTTTGCTTGGTTGGAGAGTTATAAAAAAACCAAAGTTCCAATCTCGCCGAGTTGAATGATTTATTTCAGCTTTGAAAATATAGAAACCTGCAGTCGAAGTTAGTTTTTAGAATTGAATTTCCCGCTTTGGTTTTATTGTATTTTGTACCATTGCAAATGGGTAGGGGAACGGGTGAACATCAGTTAAAAATAAGCACAAGGAAAATCAAGATATTAGTATGCAGCAGAATAAAAATCAAGGCTAACATTAAAATAGGGAATAAAAAGCTGAAAGAGGTGGATAAATTCTGTTATTAGGGAAGCAGGATAACAAGCGATTGGAGATGCAAGAAAGAAATTATCTGCAGAATAGCCCAGGTAAAGAGAGCATTCCACCAAAAGAAAGATCTACTTACAGCGAGAAATTTAAACTTAGAAGTCAGGAAACAGTTTATCTAAACCTACGTTTGGAGTACAGTTCGGCGCGGAAGTCATGCATGAACAATGAAGCCCGCGGAGAAATAAAATAAAGAGACCTTCGAAATGTGGTGCTGCAGAAGAATGATGAGGTTTAAGTGGATCGACCGAGTAAGTAATTAGGAAGTCACAGACCTTGAAAAGAACACTGAACAACCTTACAGGCCATATCTTGAGACATGATAGGCTTATGAAGGCAATCGTCGAGGGACAAGTAGATGGCAAGAATGGAAAAGGTAGAACTCGAATTAAATATATGGAACAGTTAAAGGAGGATATGAAATAGAAGAAATACGTAGGTGTGAAAAGAACTGATAAGAGGATTGAGTGGAAAGCTGCTTCAAACCAATATTAGGATTGTTAACCAGTGATGATGATGGCCATGGCAGATAAAAAGTAATTAATTTGTAAGATTCACTCAACGAAACTGTAATGTGCATGACACGGGTTTCAACTTTAGAAACCTCATCAACTGTACGATATTTACGTTACGCTCAATAGGGTCCTTCATTCGGATCTGAAGTCGCAATTCATAAAATGATTTTTTTTGATGGAAGGGAATGATGGGTTATAACGGATGAAATATCTTCCCCTCGCTGTTTAACTTGAATACCTGCCCGCTGTTATTGAGTGGGTGACATCATTAGAGTTCTGTTTCAGTAAATTGTCCTTGGTGAGCCTTTCATTGACGGAAGGAAAAGCTCTCTAGTACGCAAACAACAACGGACCATGTTAGGCCCATTCTAATGGCTGGGGAGCAGTATATAATCAATGACCCGCACAACATGAGTTCATGATGTCATGAAGTTATCTGCTTAAAGGTTTTGGCCGACGATTTTCCATCGCAAATTCTTTGAAGAATCAAAAAGTTGAAAAATACCCCTCTTTTTATTTTCAAATTCTGTCACAATCGACAATAGAGGAATGCTGTTGAACGAACCCATTTTTTATCACCCATTGCGGTATGTTTTCACATAGTGACGCCTGGAGTTATCTGGTATATTTTTGTGTAGCGTTGAGTGCGCTAGTGTTCATTTACGTTTGCTTCACGAGAACTCTGGTATGTTAGTATTCTTGGATGGAGAAGATTCCCGGGGAGGTGGTGTCGCGTCGCGCGGAGCCCTTCCTCCTCAGCTATATCGATCAGAATGGGTTTTTGGATGGGTGGTTGGTTTGTGAGGAAAGAGTCGCCTTCAGGGAGACGAGGAATAAAAAAAGCGGATGCACCTCATGTTTTGGGCTGACAAATGTTTTCCTTTTTCCCTTACTTCCTTGCCTGACACGTTAATGGCCTATTTCTTCATTCATTACGTGTTCATTTTGGAGGTCTGGGTTAAGTTATATTCGTCTTCTCGACGGTCGCGTGTTGCATGTGGGGAAGAGAGAGGCCATTTATTTTCAATGGTTTTTGGGCACGGAATTTAATCTCAGATTATTTATATTCTGCTTTTATTCCATCCATCCCCTACTAATGACCTTAGGTTGCTCATTTATTTCAACAGCGGAAGCGTAAATAAATTGAAGTTGAAACTATAACTGAACTGTTATTTATTGACACGAAGAGCTCGAAGCTCGATATTTCAAAATTTGAGTGGGTATTTATGCGCTCCAGTGGTAAAGGAAATAATTATTGAAGTGAAAACTTCTTTAGCGGCGTTAAGCACTTTTGCGGGATGGGGAAAAAGCATAGAATTCGCGTCACCGACCCGACACCGCGATCGCTACTGCGAGATATATATTTCCGTCTTAAAATTCGTCTCTTAGTATCACGTCCTCGGTAGTATAGTGGTCAGTATCCCCGCCTGTCTCGCGGGAGATCGGGGTTCGATTCCCCGCCGGGAAGGATTTTTTTCTCAATCTCATACAATTTAAAAAAATTTACGATGGATAATCCAACTATGCAGGCTGACTAGGTATAGTAAATAAACTTTGTTAATATATTGTTAATATATAGACTGTTAAAGTCTTTTTGTTTTAAAAATATTAAAATAGAAAATAAAAATCTATAGTGTATATTGCATAAGTTCATTGAATATAAAGAGCTCGTGCATGAACGTGCAGAAGAGTGTACACGCCATAAAAAAACAGGTCAGTACAATTTAAGGCAGTTTCATTTATGTGCATAGTGAACAATTATAGGTTTAAAGCATATTAAATAAAAGAAATAAAAGCATATTATATTTTAATGTATAAATGATGTTACTTTCTATTCATACACATCGTATTTTTAATATATATTTAATAATAAACAGTTTGCTGAAAAAATAATTTCAATATTTGTTGAAAAATGAATATTACTGGAAAAATTAGTTCTTTAATAATATCAAATCTATATAAAAATAAATGGATAATAATTATTTCAGTTTTCACTTCTGTCGGCCAGTCCCACGACTGCCCCGTTTTTTATTTTTGTTTCCATAAAGATTTTACGCTGTCAATGCATACCAAAAGTTACCAGTTTAGCTGCCAATCATAAATTGTGTTTTATATGTACATCCATGTCGCTATAAATTTTTGCCCATAGAATACTTCCTATGGTTTACCGACGTATGTGATCCGATGTGGCGTTGGGTATATCATGTGCGTGCATTTCACGAAGTTACGATTACGCAATAAGTGGGTATAGTTCAGGCTCAGGTGTTTGCGCAAGTTATCATTACCTTTTCCGTGGAAGAAATCACTATTACCGAATAATCTCGAATAATCATGTTCGACTCCCATGCTATATTTTAATGCCTACTTTTGAGTTAGTTGAGATGCTTACTCGGCACGTTATCGAAGGCTAATCATCGTATTTGCGATGAATGCGATTTTGTCTTTTTTCGAGACAAATCAGTCGTCTATTACGTAACTCTTCATCTTGAAAATACTTCATTATGTGTGGAATTAATTTTATTCAGTATTTGCCCGTATCAAAAGTATTAAATTTATGTCTTAACGATTTGGAAGTAAATTTTCAAATTTGGTAGGTAGAGTTAAATGTTCACAAGGGCGTACTCAATATACCCTGATAATTTCAGGAATATAGTTTAAGTTTATGATAAAGAGAGATGGCCTTTTTTTCCACAAATTTAATGAGTAGTGTACGACGCTTTTCGACCGTCAGGTCATTCCAAAGCGCACCGTCTCAACGAACTCCAAAACATTGTGCAGTATACTTGAGAATGACCTTACGGTCGAAATGCGTCTTACATTACTCAATCACTTTAAAGTGCATTTATATTGTCATTAGCTCAAGATGTCATTCCATATTCAGGGTGGCTGGTGTATAAGCAGATTTTGAAAAAGACGAATAAATTCTATTAACGGCACTAATTTATTGAAATTGATATCATTCATACAAATATTTTAAAAGCCAAGACAAGCATGGCGTCAAAATCGAAATAACTATCGGAGCCGTACGTAAACAAAGAAGTCGCCAGTGAACTGAATGTGTCGTTTTCGTAGTCTGCCACCAGGTAACTCTGTTATGAGTCCAACTTGTATGATTGTCTGAACGAAATTAGAACAGGCGTTCAGAAATTCTTACATTCTTACATTTTGCGTGGTTACACGGTGAATTTTCGCGTTCATTCTGAGATTCAGACATTCTCACATATTCTTGTTCATTCTAATGTACCGTGTAACCAGGCCTTAAGAATATTGATGCATTCTTGAAAATTCAATATAAGCTGTCAGGTTTATATTTTATAATACCTTGTTCTATACCAGCCACCCTGTATTTTTCGCCTGTCTCAGGTACTTTCATATAACTTAAGGTTTAAAGAGTAATTCTTCACGAAAGTTAGTCGGGCGGGTATGATGCATCCCCTTGAACAAGGCTGGCGCAAGATTTGGAATTTTCTTGCTTAATTTCCCACCGATGTGACTTCGTCTGGCTTTCCGCCATCATTCCCACTAAGAACGCCCGTTCACGTGCAAGCGAAGAGGGCTCCTGGAAGCAGCCCAGCGCGCCGTGCACGGGCCCGCGAGAAAGTAGTCGCTTGGATGGGGCTTTGATTACGATCCTCGTACCTGAGTTACGCTAGTTAGCATTTCATTATATACACCGGTAGCGTGTTCATGCGGATGGCCTTGACGAGACCGTGAGAAGTGGATGCTTGGGTGGGAGGGGGTGGGGGAGAACCTACAGGCGTAATTCGAACTGGCGAGATTTCCGTTTCAATCCTCCGTCGTCGTTGTCCTCATTCCAGCGTCTTATCCAATGCTTCGCGCAAATTGCGCCTTCCGCTGCTCTCAAGCCGGGTCAATACTTGTTATTGTCACCAGCAGCGGTAATTAAAATGCATCTATTCTTAAGAAATTCCGCATTCATTTCGAACCGCGCAAAAATTTTCATAAAAACTTTTATTTGCTTTAATTACGGCTAGATTTTTTCCGTGAATTACTTGTGTCGGTGATTTATCGTGTAGGTGATGAATATTTGAAAATCTTCGAAAAGATGTAAATAGAGACCTTTAATGTTTAAGTGAGATTGTGAAACTTAATATAGCATTCCAATTAATGTTAGCCTACCATATTTTCATCAGTTTAAAATGGTGCGCGATCCACTACTCTTAAGCTCGGTCAAGACTAGTTATGTCACCAGCAGTGGTAACTAAAATGCATCTATTCTTATGAAATTCCGCAGTCGTGTCGAACCGCGTAATAATTTTCATGATAATTATTCCATTTTGCCGTACGTTCAATTTGAAATT
Source organism: Ischnura elegans (assembly GCF_921293095.1). Classification (NCBI taxonomy): domain Eukaryota; kingdom Metazoa; phylum Arthropoda; class Insecta; order Odonata; family Coenagrionidae; genus Ischnura; species Ischnura elegans. The sequence continues at coordinate 62,350,940 of NC_060254.1, read as the reverse complement.
CAGATTGAATTCGATTGTGTAACTTGATAAAAAATTCTCAGTGATTTTTACCTGCACTTATTTTTGGTCAGTGTTAAATTGCAATTTGATTAGATAACATTGATTTTCTGCCTCTTGGTTACTATTGTTGACAGCAGCTGCAAATAAAAATCCATCTTTTCATAAGAAAGTCCGCTGTCGTTGAAAGTCGCCTGAATCTTTTTGTTACAACTTGCCTTTCATTGCAGCTGGAAGTAGCCATACATTCCGTGTGGAGTCAAGAGCTATTAATTGTGTAATGCAATTTTTAATTGTAACTGAGATTGTAAAACTTTTTGTAAATTTTCTGCCTATGGGTTTCCTTACTTAACTTCGTTCAGTTTTAAATGGGGAATTGGATAGATGACCTTGCTTTTATGCCTTTCGAATACTTTTTATTGGCAGCTGGGGTTTAATCAATTTGAGCTTATTCACACACGCCTGTGCGCGTAGCTTTAAACATGGGATGGAATGAATTTAATTCGCGAATGCGCTCATATACATCACCAACTCTAATGTGTTCTGCTGGTATAAAATTTGGATCATTAATTAGATTGTGTGTATCGAGAGATTCAGAATGTCCAGCCAATACCCAAGGGCCATATGGATTTGTTTCCACTTGTGGGTCCAATAAATCTATTACTAGTGTCACTGGAAATAAACCTGGTGTCGCACGATGAAAGTGATTTAGAGCTTTGAAATTCACGTTGCGGACATTTAAGCTGATTAATACACTATTCATCAACTTGTACGGGGTATGGACGAGTTTGAAAAGATGAGTTAGAAGCTATTTAGAGTATCTCTTATGATTGTGAGTGTTGTTTCGTATTTTTTAGCGTATTAAGTACTTGTTTTCACTCTGTACTAACACTATCGCCTGCGGAATGAATTCTAAATACCCGTCCAGTTGGACTTTTGCCTAAGCTTTCGATTTAATCCCTCTCTATAACTAACCTTATATTTGGAAGAATTTTATGTTACCTTAAACTCTGTCCAGTTGTATGTTCATGTGGTTGAGGTTGTAAGGTGAGATTTATTTTGCTGTGGTAAATATTTCCTTGTTGAAAGAGTGAAATAATTGCGGGATAAGTTTTAGCTGTATAATTGAAATAATTATTCCTTTAATAGGAATCAATTATTGTGAAAAATAATTCGTAAAATAGTTACATTTGAAGTTAACTTGGGAAACCCTGGCCGTTTGGTTTCACTTGGGAGGGTGACAAAATATGTTTACGCGCCGTTTTTGAAGGAAAAGATATCCGAATGCTTAAGGTGAAAACGCAAAGTCTTTTTCTTTTGTTTTCCTTTTATTTCTTTTCCTTCCCCCTCTTCTTTTTCCTCTCTCCTCGCACTTCTCGCTCCTTCTCCTCAGTGCCACTTTCTCGGGCAGCGATAATGATCCTTAGTGTTGTTGCACCCGAAGAGCTCACAAACGTATCGTTTTCCCTTCTCTTTCACCCTTCCTTCTCCTCCCACTCATTTTTAATTCTTCCCTTCTTTTGCTTCCTTCTTCTCTTTTCTCTTTCCTGCTACGTCCTCTCATTTCCCTGCCTTGTGGTGCTTGTATTAATTCCGTCCTTCTCCCTTCCTCTTATTTTCTCTTCTCTATCTTTTAAACTTGATATGCACGTAGAACAACAGTTCCCAACCTTTGTTTCCTCCCGTACCCCTCTGTATGTATATAACTAATATTGTACCCCCAAAAATGTAACGTGCTCATTTTAGTACATAATTTCACTACGGGTAGGTGAAAATTTTAGTTATAAATAATTGTATAAATAGAAACTTTGTTTTAAATACCCCATATAATATGTTTACATATTTCCTGGTTATGACTTCATTTTTCATTATTTTAAAGTTAAGATTTTTAATTGCCCAGTCATAATTTATTTTATTTAATAATTTATTTGTGGACATGAAGATGCATAATACTTAAACCGTTACTATTGCCAGGCTACTGTTAGGGATCATAACGTCCGCCATTACCGATTATTTTCGGCGTACCCCCGACTGGATCGTCGCGTACCCCCAAGAGGTACGCGCACCACAGGTGGGGATACCGCTGACGTAGTAGTTCACTACTATTAATAGAGAAAAATATCTCGCTAGTAATAACATCGACACCGTAGTTTCCAAAGACTGCCAAAACCCTTTGTGGCGGAAGTGTTGGAGAAGCAAATGAAATGACGATGGCGAAACAGAAATGTTTTTATCTCCCCTTCGCTGAGAAATTTAAATTGAATTTTGGGTCACAATTCATCCCTTGTGGGTAATGAATCGAAGAAAAGTTAGCTATAGCAACAATATTTCCGTGTGTAATTAAATTTTCGTGGCCGCTTGTGACGTACCAATAATCATGGTATCCAACTGCGTTCAAAGTTGAATCGTTTGGTTTGCTTCAGTCCAAAAAGTAGTCTGCTGATGACCTTAAGTTTAAAAAAATATCGATCTTAAAGGTAAAACGAACATTTTATTTATTTGGTGAAAATGAAATTTGAACGATTGTTTTTTTTATTTTTTGAACATTTTATTGATTTGGTCAAAATGAACGATTCTGCAGCTTATTTTAATCGCATTGTGCAGGTGCTGCTCTTTCATGTGTGAAGCAATTCATAGATATTAGCTATTTCGAGAATTCCAGCAGTAATTATAGTTTTTCCTATGCATAGACCAGTACTGCTATCAGAGCTTGTTAAATAACATTCATTTTTAAAGGTGATTTCTAGAAATAATATAGTGCGCGAAGCCTGTTTTATTAGTTGGTCAGTCAATGAAGAACAATAAGAAGATTGCAATTTGAAATTTAAATAAAATTACCCATACTTCTCGCACTAACTTCGTTAAAGGAATCAATTTATTGCCGATCATGTATCATTAGCAGAAATTATGCTCGTACAGAGACGCAACGACGATACTGGAGTTTCTAATGTTTCAAAAAAAAATTTAGCGGTGATTGCTTGTTTCTCTAAGTCGTCAGTCAATGAAAAACAATTAGGAGAGTATATTTTTAAATTTTGTTGAATGTTACATGTATTTTCTTTCTTGGTTCAAGAATTTATCATATATTGGCCTAAAATTATGCTCGTGCAGAGACGCGGCGACGACATTGGAGTTCCTAATGTTTATAGAGAAAAATATAGCGGTGAATGCCTGTTTCTCTAAGTCGTCAGTCAATGAAAAACAATTAGAAGAGTATATTTTTAAATTTTGATGAAAGTTACTTGTATTTTCTTTCTTGATTCAAGCGTCTTATTACTTCTCTTTTTATCTCTCGAATTCTTTACTCTTTTTCCTCCGTCGCTTCCTTTCCTTTCGCTGCTGTGTGGCGCTCGTATTTCTTTCTTTCTCCTCCCGTTCGCTCAACTCTTCACTCACGTCCTTCACTTCTTTTCCCTTCCGCTCGAGGGAACCTCGATAGCCGCAATCTTTGCTGCGATCTCCTCCTCTTTCATTCTCTCTTTATGCGGTTTTTTCATTCTACCAGTTTTTTTTTATCTTTCCGTTTACCCTCTCCATTCTTTTCTTCTCCCTCTCATATTTTTTCTCATAACACGTCTTAGTTATCACTCAGTCTGAGTTGTACATATCTTTATGATCTAATGTTCTGTAGCTGGATATAATTTAATTCGTTAGCCTAGGAGTAGCAACAGGAGTAGTTTGTAGAATAGTTCGTTATCAACTGTGGTGTATCATTTGACGTTAGAAGGAGGAGAGCGTCATCTAATGTCAGATGGTAGTCAAGGAAGAGAGGGATAGCTGATGACGCAGGCATGAGGATCTCTTGCTAAGACGTATAATTACTAAATGGCTTTAAAAATTGTTTTATAATGGTTTCCCCTAGTGTTTACCCAGTTAATGACTTGACATCATATTCGACGGACTTGGACGGAGCTGGAATTCTTCTCCTTTGTGTAGTGCCCTACACATGACGCCCAAGTTCATCCGTAGTTCACCAATCCTTCGATTAGTATGCCAACAACCTTCCATTTTTCCCTTGCGCAGGCCATTTTTAAGTCCCTTGTTGCTGTTCCTTGTGGCCTTCATCATTTACTCCAATATCTTATCTCCTGGTATTTCTCGGGAGATTTTTCTTTCAATTTTTTCCTCCATTTAATATCTCACGCAATTAATGTATGTTAAAATACTTTATATCCACAATACCTTTTTATCTCTGGCTAGTGGTGGTCCATAGTTTTCCTATTTTTTCTATCCATCGGTGCACCTTTTCGTTTTTCAACCTATCCATCTATTCGATTGTCTGCACCCGTCGCCAGATTCGGGTCTCGAAAGTATGCATTCTATCCTGATCAGCTTTTCCAACGGACCATAGTTCTTATTTTTAGGTTGCCGCAAATACCTGGTTACAGATCGGAATTTTTCTGTAAAATCACCTTCATGGCCGGGCTGCGTAGCCAGTCCAGCCAGCACATCAAATCGATCCCTTCTAATTCTTCCGTTCCGACCGACACGATTCTGCAGCTTATTTTAGTCGCCTTATGCTGGTACTGCTCTTTCATGTGTGAAGCAATTAATATATATTAGCCATTTCGAGAATTTTTCCCGGATCGGTAATTTTCTGTGTTGTTGTTGCATTTTCCTCCAGATCCTCGCAGGCAGATAATGTACGAATTTGTGTCGAAAGCAGATCTTTCCAGGATATTTGTGTCGCTTGGCATATCTACTTAAAATATTCATCATGATTTGATAACTTTATGAAAATTTTCTTTCGATGTGATTTGGTTCCGTGAACATGTATGTATTTTATTTCGCATCGGTGCACGTACTTGTAGAGTAATCTAGGTACTGCAGAAAGGCTTCCTGATTTTTTTCTGGCAACTTCCAACATTTTTTCGTACAGGCTCTTAAAATGCAATCAAAGTGATGTCATCATCATCATCATCACTGGTCAACAATCCTAGGATTGGTTTGACGCAGCTCTCCACTCAGTTCTCCTATCAGCTAATCTTTTCACACCTACGTATTTCTTCTCTTTCACATCTCTCTTTACTTGTTCCATATATTTTGTTAAGTGATGTATATTCCATTTTTCGTGGTGAGAATCAGGCTGGCACATTGTCTTTCGAGCGATATTTATCGACCTTTTCAAGCCGTATTGAATTGTTGCGGAAATAACTTTTTCTTTTAATCGACGAGACTTATCAGTTAGTGGAGGCCTCTACTTACTGAAAATCCTCTGGATGTGGTGTCCACCCGGCTCCGGAACCGTCTACTAACAAAATTTATAATTGACGAAGTATCTGCTTTCAACGTGAGGTTGACATTTTTCTTGTCGCTTGAATTTACTTGAAATGTTTTTTTCCTCTGCTTAGCAAACGTTGTTCGATGGTACATATGATAATTGAAGTGCTCCAACGTGTAATTTCGTAATATTTTTGGTATAACTTCTGCACCCTCTTATGTTTTCCTGGAGTTAGGTCTCTTGTCGTCCATTTAATCCCCGAAAAAGAGAGATAAATGATATTTGGCGGGAATATATTATTTTCTGTTTCTCGTGTTGTATGTAGTTTTATTACTTCTTCAAAGCTTAAATGTTCTGTATCTCAAATCTGGACCTCCATAATGCTTCTATCATCCCCTTTTTCTTTTCGTAACTTACCTCGATTATTTGTTTTCAGCATAGAGAAACAAGTTCTTATAGTGATTTATTGAGTAGAGAAGTAATTAAGTATGGGGACAAGGTTCGCTAACCTAATGTGAAGTATTTCGACTAATTTGACTGAGAGTTTGTCATACTTCATGTTTCTACAGCTATCGAGTGACCTTGAGTTTGGATTTTAAATCTGCTTATAAATATTATTTCGTTAGGTTGTAAAGAACGAATGCTTACTGGGTGTTTGCGTATTTGAGAGGGCTCCATTTAGTTTGGTTGCGCTAGAAATTGAAATAACTTACTACGAAATGCTGTGATTTATTGCGAAATATTTCAGTGAAAAATTCCCCACCCTTCTCCAGACCGTAACTGAATGCGATTTTCATTGAGTTTACATTTTAGTAGAAAATGTTATAGTTTAGCTATTTAGTTGATGGCGTGTTTTTATTTCTCCGTTGGGAATCGTACACAAAATGGCAACTAAGATACGTCATTCTTAAGTCAAAGACGACAATTGCTTATTCCTTTTACTGACGTGAAAATACTGCATTATTATTATGAATTATCGCCTTCTGGACGGTAGGTTTGCTTATGTAATGTGAGGGACAAAAAATTATAGCAACAAAGAATGTTTTGTGTAAACTCCCTCCCTTGCCCAAGGTAATAGAATTTAGGGTCGTTCTTCGTCTCTGTGTCGATGGCCTTTATTGCAAAAATATCCCCAGGGATGTTCGAAAAAGAGCTCTATTGCTGCTATTTTCCGCGAGTAGTGATTCTTTTCGAGTCCTGGAGAGGTTCTTGGACGTCGTGGATTGAATTGTCGTGAGGATTGTCCGCTAAGTGGAAGAAAGAATCATCTTCAAGTGATTTGACCTTCGTGCCAATTTTCATCGGGGCAGTGCTCTTTCTTCTGTCGTGAGTGAGTCGTCCTTGACCAAATCGTACCTAATGAAATTGTCTGTCGGCAAATTGAACAGCCATCGTGGAATGGTCTTCTAGGTGACCGGGCTGTTGTTCGGAGCACCTGGTGTCGAAAAATGAATCTTCCCCCTTCGAATCTCGGAAAACACGAAGAGTTGAATGCCATTTCCACTCTTTATTGGTACTCTTTATTGGTCAATCAACGGTTTGATGACTTCGGGTGAATTGTGCGTTATTTTATATGAAAGCAGTAAGGCCTGCTCCTTCGCTGACGTAGTATTACCGTCCAAGTTGTGGCTTATATGTAAGAACAAAATTTGCTATCTTTATCTGAAGATTGCTCAATCCTTACCATTTAGGTCCACCTGCAGTACGAATAGTAGTGCTTCATGCTCCCAAAATAGCATGCAGTTACATGCGCTTTAGGAATATTCTTACTTTTATATTTGAGCCCGGTGATCGAGTGCTAAAATCTAGATTTCCACCTTGCCATTGATTTCACGAGAAGATTTGGCTTGATATGTCATGCCACGAATATTACAAAAGTGGATCCTCAAGTCGGCTTCTAAATGTGTTGTCATCAACCGCGCAGTTAAATAGGTTCACTAATGTCGCCACTCGCGGCGCTGGCGGACCGGGTGATCCTATTTTCATGGAACATAAGGTATAATTAGGGGTGTTAACCAAAATTGACGTAAAAGATGATGTGAGCTATAAAATTCATAACTTTCTTAATACTATTCTTCGCAATTACAAACATTATAATGCAGAATATAGGGAAAAAGTGGGTCACATTGCACTCATCACCGCGCCGTGGACATTTTTGAAAGCTGATTAAAATTCAATCTAAGCTGCAACAGAAATCAGCCTTCTATGGTATGGAATTTGGCCGCCTCTATGTAGTCCCTTTTTTCATGCCCTCAACATTATCACTGCACAATCTGCCAGCGCTCGGATGAAAAATGCACAGATTTTCATTTTCTTAGCTTTCTTGCGAGGTAAGCATTTTAATATCGTGTATTGGAAAAATATTGGTTAGTGGTACTTTTCTGGGGCCAAGAAATGGTCAGCTCTACTGGACGGAAGGGCGACCCTTTTTCGAACCCTTTCTCGGGCTCTCAGCTATAATCCGGGTCCCCGGGAGACGGGCGTCACAGTATGAGGTAACCGCTGCCGATATGACCTTTCGTAGTACATTTTTTACTTTACTAATTCCAGTACTTGGAGGTAAACAATTACACCTTTCATACTCATTGCCGTTGAGCGATGAAATGCGTCTTTTGATCGAGGTTCTACGATGATAAATAAGGATTTTACGAAAAGTGATCAAATTGACGCCCATTGCCTCCACTGAATTGGCAACGCCGAAATTTTGTGAGTGGAGGGGGAACGCGAAAAGCTCCTTTTTCTCCCCCACCCCAATTTTTAGCTTGTCCACGTGTTTCAGGTGACGAGGTTCCTTAAAGGTGTTTGGCAGGGTGTGAGCTTTCGCTGACCTTCACTACTTCATTTAATCTTCTGTATCTACATAGCTCCACGCGAGCCAAGTAAAGTAAAAAATGTACTACGAAAGGTCATATCGGCAGCGGTTACCTCATACTGTGACGCCCGTCTCCCGGGGACCTGGATTATAGCTGAGAGCCCAAGAAAGGGTTCGAAAAAGGGTCGCCCTTCCGTCCAGTAGAGCTGACCATTTCTTGGCCCCATAAAAGTACCACTAACCAAAATATTTTCCTAATAGTCTTGCTTTTCATTTTTCCAAATTACGAGGTAAAAACGTTCTCTTTGTTAAAAGTTTATTCATTGAAATTATTTAAGATTATATTCTCACGTGTTCTATTATCGCAGTAATTTTTATATAACACTAGCTGACCCGGCGAACTTCGTACCGCCTAACAATCAATGAACTTACAGTTTACTTACACCAGTTATAAATCAAGAGCGGCTGTATCGTTTTTAATCAAGTTTAATTTATTATAATAAAATAAGGATACAAATTCAATAAAACTACGTAAATGAGTACCAAAATTGCTTGTCAGAAAGATATTTTCTTTTTTGAATCTACACAGGGTGGATCGAAGCACGTTTACGCGGATTTTTTTCAATAAATTTTCTTACGTTTTAGCTTAAGAAATTTTGGGCATTGTGGTTTAATGAAGCAGTTCATGAAATAAAAATTATACGCATTCAGTTGTTGGCTATTAGCGTTATTAGCTGTAAAAAATGTTTTTAGGTCCAAGTCTGTTGCATACACTTGGCCCATTCAGGGGGCAGGTTGACACAACCCCAGACCGACGCTTAACTGATGCTCAAAATCGTGAAAGAAAAGCCCCTATGAAGCAGCATTCGCATTAAATGACTTAAGGCGCGCCAGTTTTAGTATCTCTGTTTGGAAAAAATGCAATGCGTAAACGCACCACGGTGAGCCCTACACATTCGGGTTTAATGTCTTGCGTCAAGCACCTTCTGTTAAACAACAATTTTGGCTTTGTTATCAGGCGCAAGATGAAGCGGATGAAGCTAAATAAATATAGCGAAGCAAAGCAGTGACGCAGCGAGGGGAGGTTTTGGGGGATTAACCCCCCCCCCCCCCCAAGAGCTTAAGAGAGTTTTTTTATGAAAGATTTTGTTATTAATATTAGGGGGACGGATGACTAACAAACAAAACATATTTAACTATTCACACAGCCGCAAAACCCACTATTTTGAACCATTTATCTTAAAAAATGTCTGGGGGAAGTGCCCCCACACTTCCCGCTTACCTTAGCGAGTTTTCTATACCCTACAGACCCGTAGTATTAGCTGCGCCCAAAACCCCATATCCCAGCTACGCACTTGAAGCGAAGGAGGAAATACAGAGGATGGTTTATCGACTCGTGAACATAGCACGTTAAATTGACCATGAGAAAATCATGGGTTTTCATTAGCACATGAGCACAAACAACACAAAAACTGAAAGACTGACCATGCGATTTTTAATCGTTATCACGAATGCAACACGAATTGGAAATTGAATAGGTTTAAGCTCATAAGGGCATATGAATTGAGATCATGGAATCTTCGGAATGAGGACTTCCTCACCTTTGAATTTCCTTTGAGTAAAGTTACGTGAATCACATTCATTACCAATTTTTTTAATCGCCAAACACGTTCCGTTGGAAAGCTATGGTTGGTTTATGCTTCAAAAGATCATGAACACAGAAACTACATTTTTTCTGTAAATTGTGCCTTGGTAAGCCAGGTACGTCCAAGGACTTAAAATATTCAGATAGATAGTTGGTGATTTCGTCTTCGTTTGTAACACATTTAAAAGATTCGAACCCATGCAGAGTACGAACTATTTGAATTTACCTCGTTTTAGTCATCCACATCTTCGTTCTTGCTCGCTGAATAAACCATCATTGATTCTTTTGGTGATCAATCATATTCTGGAACTCTTTGTTGATGAGCTCACCTTCCACTGAAAATAATTTGCAATAATTCCAAGGAAATGAGTTAAAACTACTCGATTCGTCGACAGGAACACGGGCATTACCGTTTGTCAACAATTGCTTGGAGATTTGTTTACAAACACGGTAGTGAAGTGTCAACTCGAGCTGGGCCACGGCTGGGCTTACGATTAGCTCGAATTAATTTTTTTTTAATTTAATTTCAATTTAATTAATATTTTGAATATATGTAGTAATTAAAATGTTATTTTGTTACGAAATTCAGTTATTAAAGTGGTAAAAACAAAACTAATTATTTTATTTGTAGTTTTGACCGACTTATCAATTGTTGTGTTACTATAACTCCTAAAAGCATGTCCATATGAAAGAGATGAATTTTTTTGTGAAATTATCCTTTTTTAATGGCCTATATGTTAACCCCGCCTGAGACGAATCCAAAGAACCAAATCTCATTGACATCGGTGCAGCCGTTCTCGAGTTATAAGTGTTCTAACTAACACGATTTTCGACTTTCTTTCATTTTAGATTAGAAAACGTTTGTATGTGAAAAAGCAAAGGGCTGTTTTTAGGGTTTTCCCGGCAATTATTCGATTTTTTCTCGCCGTAAGAACCATCCTTGGACTTCAACGAACATTTTAAAAAAAGAATTGGCCAAATTGGTCCAGGCGTTGTTGAGTTATGCGCTTACCAACACATTTTGCGATTCATTTTTATATATAAGATAGCGGTATTTAGTCTCAGATGAGTTAAATGCCGCATGAATACCTGCTAAAGTTTTCAGTGTCAGTTGAGATTTGGGAAATATTAGCATGCTTATTCGTCGAAATTCCTCCAGATTGTGCGTGTATATTCTATTTATGCCTCTCCCCAGGTTAATGTGATTTAAAAAAATTGATTAATAAAAATTGATTAAGGAAGAAATGTTTTCAGCATTGCAGTTTGATCTCGAACGTGTTCAAGTTTAAAAGCTTCAAAGCTTTCGAGTGCTGGATTTGCCTTTATAAAATTTAATGGATAAAAATTAAATGGATATTTAATGGAAGTAGTGTGATGAATTTATAATATAACTAGAACTGCACTTACTTACAAAAAAAATTCGCAGGTTTTCTATTTTTAGACTAATGAAATATATTTTGTAACTATTATATCGCGATTGTTGCGGAAAGTGTGACTGCGTGTGTAGCCCTGGTTAGCTTGGAAATGGTGTTATGTACGTGTTAAAAAGACGAGAGACCAAAAATATGAGGTACCTAGTTGTGTGTTACTGAATAATTATGAACGTTAACTCATCATTAAACCCTCGTTTTAACTCACGGTAGTCATTTGTTATGTTGCTGTTTACGATGGAGTCTTTGTGTTTGTCAGCTAAAAAATGTGTTGTATGAAGGATAGCTCTGCATTTGAATTGCTCACGAAATTTCTCATGTATGCACCGGGACGTTCACCATTCATCGTCGGCAGTTTATGCAGAGCCGCGACCGGGTAGCGTGGATCGCGCTGTCACAGTCGACTGTCACCGCGGCCAGCGCTCCCCTTTGGCCATCAGCCAGGGGCGGTCGCTTTCTTCCCAGAATCCCCCGCCCCGTTTCCCCTTTCTTCTCCTTCCTCCTATTCTCGCTCTCCTTCCGTTCGGTGCCCCTCACCCATCCTTCACCGTCCTGTCCAGAATCTATCTCCTCGGTCTTTTCCCAGTGTGAAAATCGTCCATCGCACGCACCCATCTTCACTTCCCATCCTTTTGAAGCCAGGACGAACATGACGAGTAGTTTTTTTTTGGGTCGTTTATTTCATGCTCGGTGACCCGAAATGCAATCCTTCCTGGATGGACGCTGTCAAGACGGATTCGTCGATATCTCTCAATGACAGTACTTGCTTATCGGAAGTGCGCGCATCACCGTTTTTTTAATTGAGGCGATTACGTGCCTATTTTTGTAAATTATTCAGGGGAAAACTTATAAATGCATGTGAAAAATCCTTGTAAAACGTCACCTATCTTTTAAAGTCAGGCGATTACGTGCCTAGTTTTAGAAATTTCTTTCTTGGGAAAAAGTATGAATTCCTGTGAGAAATATCTGAAAAAGATATATTATTTGAATACATTTATTCAATATTAACTTATTTCTTGCCTCTGCTTGTTATATTGCTTGCTTTTCCTCTATTTTATGTTTTGTTACCTATTAAAAGTAAAAATAAAATGGAACTATATGGGAGTAGTTCCGTTTGATCCTCTAACCACCTTATCACATTCTTTATACGAAATCCTCTCTTGGAGATGCACGTTTTACTCGTAAGAGAACTTATACATTTTTGTTTGTTGCTATAGTTTTATTTTACTCCGTGAATGATTAGTACCTTCTAAGTGAATGAAGAGCCTTTGAAGAGCGGATTCGCGACTCAAGGCATCTTGCGAAAATATTGCCTGATCTCCTTATTCTATTCGAAATCTCCTCACCGATTCATACCTGCGGATTTCCGTTTCGATGTTTAATCCGTTCCATTTTTTCTGCTCTTCGATCGGGGATTTACTTTCTTGAGCGAAGCTTTGCCTTTCTCTTCCAGCCATCTTTTCTCTACGGGAGCCCCCTTCCACCTCCTTCACTCCGCTGTTTACTTTTTATATTTATTTTGTCATCCATGATTCGAGCCTTCTACTCTGAGTGACCTCCGGACGGGTACGGTGTTCGATTTTTATAAAGATGAGGGTACGTTCGGAGTCTCGATTCCCACCAAAGGCGATAGATCAGGCAATAGAGTGGGATCCGCAAGAGTAAGAGGACTTTACGTGGCGTCTTGCGTTCTCTCATTGTGCCTTTTCGAATTAGTTAATTTGAAAACTGCCCCGGGAGCCTCGTTCACGTTCTGTTTCAATTCTGTTTCACTATGGAGACAGGGGCACAGGACGCGGTGAAGAAAAAAATTCTCCATATAAGCTCACTATAACCGTTCCAATAATTTACAATAATAATGCTACCAGTAAGCTTGCATTGAAGGTTCGCTGTGAGCAGAATGAGAAGAGGCTAGAACACTCACAATCAGTTTTGGGCAAGCTTAATCGGCGGAATTCTGGCGTATTTAAACAATTTGAACTTAGTTTTATTCCTTTGTTTTGTATTTAGAGCTCAACCGATGTTGCCTCTTCAGACAATGATGAAGAGATAAAAGGAAAACATACTCTGGCACAGGGTATCGTTGGCAAGTTGTGTGAGAGGTTTAAATGACAGTATTAAGAATTGTCTAATATTTCTGTGGATATATAATGTGGATTTGAAATATTGTTACTGGTTGTTCTCTCTTTTTCTGTTGCCGTTTGCAAGTAGCATGTCTACTGTTAATGCTTTCTTCTTATGCATTAAAAAATTATAATTTCGTTACAAGTATCTTTATATCCTTTCCTTCTCTTTAAGGTTCTTTGCCGAATTTTGTCGTCGCAAGTGATGGCTTTCCTCTTAAGCTTTTTCATCCGTCTTGTCGTTTTGTTTCAACGATGGCAGCATCAAGAGGTGTACGCAGAGCGACTAGAAATTTCTGATTTTACGTCTATCCATGGAAATGGATTGTAATGGTAGTTAGAAGTTACATATGTTCGTATGTAATTATAAGTGGAAAATACTGCTCGTGTTCTCCTGTAGTTAGCGGTTCCTTATGAGGGTATAGTATTAGCTCCAATCAAGAAGTTAGTAGAACTCATGTGGTCGTGGGTAAATCTCATTAGTTCCAGCGGGTTAAACTCAAAGTGAGCCGGAAAATTAAAATAGCCGTGTCTCTGGGTCGGATTTGCCATGACGTGAAGCTAATCGCGTGCTCTAATCTTTATCACATTTTTTTCACCGGCACATGCGAATGCATGTGTGTGCGTTTGCACTCTACAATCTGTTCACGTTTGTTCCCCTCCGTGCTCTACGCCCTTCCGCCTCGCACGGCAGCGCTCGTCATGTTAGGCTCACAACCTTAAGGAGGTAATGGAGACTTAAGATGGGGTGAAGGGGTGGAGCCGACAGTGGGAGGTGTTGAGCCCGGTCTGGGCGCTGCTCACTCATGTTCTTGCATGGCTTAGTGGTTTGGAAATGACTTTTTATGCCTTGTGCGCCTACGTGCAAGGGGCGAACAGTCGCGTTGAGTAATTCGATGAAAAACGATTGCTGCTATGATTTTATCTCGAGTCACATGAATTTTTCATACTTACTATCCCTAATGGCATGTCATCGGTGTACATAGAATGATGGAGCAATGAAGAGTAGTGGAGAGGTCTAAGGTCAACCATCTTTCCTGTAGAACTTTACAAATATAATAACCAGACGAATACTTTTAATAATCTCCTTAGTCCCTTGCTATTAATATTTCCAAAACGAGTTTGAAGTGGTGCCACCTTTGTCAAGTTGCATAAAAGTTATCATTCCTTGTTGCTACTATATTTTCTTCTTGTAAGCCACTCGAGAATAACTTTTAAACCACTTTGGTTAAAAAACTTTTTTGGAGTGCCATAATTATCAGTATATTAATATCAAAATTCGGCTCTTCTGTAAGTATTTCAGTCATGATTATTCCTTGACAAGCTATAAAATATTTATTTTTACGAAACTACTCTTGAATAACGACACTAATGTTTACCCACGCACTTTAATTGTCAGTGGAAATATTCAAAGAATTTACTTAGTGTATGCCCACCGTGTTTTATTCTCGTCCAGTGATATCCACTGTCACCAAGATCGGGAGCGTTTTATTGTATCTACTCCTCGCGTATTTTACCGAATGAATGTGCACTTTTCGCCAGTGTGGTGTTATAAATAAGGATGGTTATTTAAGACGTGTTTTTTGCCAATGTTATCTGTTAATATGACCGATTTGAGCCTTATTTGGTGTGTTATTAGGTTGAACTCTTTATTGTTAGCGTGATCGTCTGCGCGAGATGCATGTCTTGGAAGTTTTCAAAGCCTTATTTAAGTTTGTAAAATATTGTTAAACTTTGCTTATTTTTTACTGTGCGATTCGATATTGCTTTAAAAATCTGCCTTTTATATAACTTTTTTATGAGCTCGCCTTGTTGTTTGTCATCTTTTACGGGTCAAATATTGCAACTCAATTTAAACCCACTCTCCGATTAGCCATCAAGCTGAAAATTTCAGGATAACTAGGAATCATATGACAATGCAATATTCTAACACTTTAATTATGATTTTAACTGTATCTTGATTGTTATTCAAAATTAAAAATTAAATATGGAGATATTTTTAAAAATGGCCACCAAAATCTGATGGCAGCGCTGCGGTCTTTGCGATCTCACTGAAACTATAATAGCATATAAAGTTCGCCGAATGGTGTTATTTTTAGTTCGCGATAAAAACGTTATTTTTTATAAAAAATAGATTCATTTTGTATTATTAAAGATAAACTTGAGTTGTTTAGCGTTTCGCTCGGTCGAGAATCCCCGTGTATGCGTGCATTCGCGAATACTCGTCGCTACTTGATACGTCCTCACTCCGATGCCGTAACGTTGTCAAGGCTTCAGGAGGGCGTGAGCCATGTAGTTGCTGCTGTCCCCTACCCATGTTTTCCCCGCCTCCAATCCTCTCTCTCTCTCTCTGCACCGTCTTCCGGTTGGCTCGAATGAAGAGGCGTGAAATGGATTCCAAACCCCGTCTTCGCCGCGGGAAGTACCGCTAGCAGAAGAACCATTCGCGGAGGCCTCGGAGCTCTTCCGCACAGCCCTCGAACGGCAGCTCCATTTTAAGGCTTCGCGAGAATGGACTCTCTCTAGGATGGTGATTGGCTATTGATATCAATTGCTTCGTTTATTTCAAGTTCTGACGGAAGAAATACAGAGTGAATATTCCATAACGCTCAAGGTGTCTGCGAAGTACCAAGAGTATAGGCTAACATTGAATTCTCAGCTTCAGTATTGCTAAAGGAAATGTGAAAAATTGAGATGGTTAAATTATTGAAGTACATTTTCATAAAATTCTCTTCGTTCGTGCGTGTTAAATTTAGTGGCAATAAAATTCCTATCGAAAAACATTTTATCGTGTAAGCAAAACAATTATACAATAACTTGATCTTGTATTTTTGCATTTCAATCTTTGCCTACTTCGGCGTTATTTTTAGTGAGATCCTCAAATATATATTCGTTCCTGGTATCTATAATATAATTTTGAACTACGTTAATTGATATGGCTCGTCATATATGACACTCATGTATTTCAGCATGTGAACAATTCTCAATTCATTTAATTTTTTTGAAATATAAATTTATAAATATTTTTATAATTTTATTTGTACCTATTAATTAATTTTATTTTTAAGTATTAATATAATTTTTAAGCATTTATATTAATTAATACATTTCCTCAATGTAGAGGTAGCTTCTGACATTTTCTCATTTAGTAACATTGTGCGGAAGCAAATCCTGATCATTCGTAAGGGATGAACATATAGTATTGTTCTTATTCGGTGAATCTGGAACATGCGACTTGGTGAACTTGGAAGTACCTTCTTATTTTATTTAGAAAATCAGCTCACCACACCTAAATGTTACGTACAAGTTTGTACTAAACTCCGAAAATTTAAAGAAGTTAGGATTAAAGCAATTATTCTGTTCAGCCTTGAAATTATTTTTAGCATTTCTGTGTGAAGAACGCATTTGAAAATGTCGTGACAAAAGAAAATATGCGTAGTTTTTCTAAGAGATTAGGTAATTCTTGGAATAGGGATGTAATGCTATTTATAGTTCAGTCAGGGTTTTTCACACAACGGGTTTTTCACTGCCAAGCCCAATTTGCATTTAACTTCAAGTGTTCTGTTTTTGTTTCTCACTGTACTTCGTGAAAAATGCAATTGCTCGCTGGTAACTCACAGAATCGTGGTGAATTACCATAAACCCATATGGTGTTGTTCGTTATATGTACTTAGTTGCTGGTGACGTTGAAAGTGAAAAATTTTCCAGTCTGTCAGTCAATTTTAGTTCACTCAATGGAAGAGGGTAACGGTGTTAAGAGGCTCATATATTATTAACGATGACCTGCTTCACCACTTACGAGAGGAATTGAGCTAATGGCCAGTAGAGTCATGCGCGTTTAGTAATTCATTTCATCGTCAGCATTGAACAAATTAACAAATTATTTTTATCTAGAAAGATTGGCTTGGAGCAAGTCACATTCGCGTCTGAAATTAGTCTTCGCTTAGTCAATCACGTCTCAGCTTATAAATATTGTGAAAAAATTGTAGGAACTTTGGACTAAATAAGTCAACCGTGAAAATGGAGATTTACTTGGTTCTTCAAGCTTAATGTATGTAAATCAGGACGGAATTTTGGATATTGGAGCCGATTTTCGATTTTCTCACGTTTTCAGTGTTATTACTTGTCGAATCTGATTACTTCTGCGTTTTAAGAAACCGTTGCTTTCCAGTTATTTCATTTAGATTTTTTTCCGATGCCTGCTCTAAGAGTTATGGGTAGCGCAATATCAAATTGTTATGTCTTTCATGATAATGAGCACGGAAATTTGTAGTCAATCTTCGCTCACTTCTTGTCATCAAGCTTCACGTTGAGACATGTCATGATTCCTCTCACAGCGAATTGACTGAATTGACTAGTAATATTTGCATTGTCTGCTTTTCCACGCTATCAATTTTTCCAAAACGAACTTGACGTTGCACTGTCAATTTTAAGTTGCGTAACATATTCACTCGATGTTGCTACTTTTGCTTTGCTACTTGAACGTAGCAGATAAACCTTTTTAGTGAAATAAATGGTGTAGGTACGTGGCTTTACAATTACAACGCATTACACCACCATCATCAACAGAAGTCAACAATCCTAAGATTGGTATTACGCAGCTATCCATTTATCTCTCCTGTCCGCTAACTTTTTTATAGCGACGTATTTCTTGTCTTTTACATCCTTTATAACCTGTCATATGTAACTCATTCGGGGTCGTCCTTTGTCTTTCTTTCCTTCCACCTGTCCTTCTACGATTGTCTTCATCAGGCCATCGTGCCTCAAAATGTGGCCAACTAAGTTGTCCCGTCTTCTCCTTAAGGTTTTTAGAAGACTTCTCTTTTCTCCCACTTTTCTTAGCTCTTCCTCGTTACTTACACGGTCAGTCCATTTTATCTTCATCATTCTTCGGTTGCACCACATTTCGAATGCTTCCACTCTTGACTTCTTTGCTGCTGCCAACGTCCAAGCCTCGCTTCCACAGAGAAACATACTCCTTATATAGCATATGATGAATTGTTTCCTTATTTCTATGCTTGTATTCTCAGCTGTAAGAAGATTCTTCTTTTTGTAGAAAGTCCCCTTCGCCTGCGCTGTTCTTCTGACTATTTCTTTCTTGCTTCGTCCATCGTTGGTAATTCGGCTTCCCAAGTAAAAAAAACTCTTTCACCTCTTCCAGCATATGCTTTCCTAGGCTTAGCATTACAACAACAAAGTAAATATACATATCCTCAAATGTACTGATTTAATTCTATTATGACATAACAAAGTATTCGAATTTGACCTAGCGGAATTTGGTTTTAAATTTAATTGATCGAGTTGCTCCGTCTTGATAGACATTGCGTTTGGAGAAACTTAAATTTTTCTTACCGCTTATCGCATTTTTAAATCCAATTGTGAAATTCAATGAGTGAGTGAGCCTTTTCGATTTGATATACTGATTATGTGCATGCTTTTGCAATTCGGAGGAATATCCTGGTATCTCCTTGGTTTATTGTCGAGCTCAGGCGCGTTTGAATGACGTTCGTTGTGTAAAAAGAGGGCCTTGTGACATCAGGACTTGGGATGAAATGGTACCAATTTAGCCTTTGGGCGTGCTATGACTGAGTCTTTGACTTTTGGGCGTGCCACGTGTTTTGGAAGTATGGCTCTTGTAATGGTCCTCTGAATTGCCATCTCCCTCCACTATCCATTCCTTGCTGCGTATTCATTTTGTTGACTCTTGGGATTTACGCTCTTAGCTACGGTTCTCTCGGAGTAATAACCGTCCTTGAATTCTTCCTCCTGCGTCGTGTGTTTGCTTTTGTTGTCGTGCACCTTCGTCATACCGCTTTCCGTTTGTTAGGTTTTCCAATATGCTGAGTTGGAATAGGCAGGGCTATATTCGACCTCTGCGTATACTCGTGACATAGGGTTTCGTAGCCACGTCAGAACGCGAGTATCCATGGCAATGTCTGGGAAAAAAATACATGGAATTAAACTGCTTACTCCACTAAATTTTTGTTGCCGCTGGCAACCCACTGGTTCTTCGTATTCTAACTGAATGGGTCACACATTCCCTGATGTGTACTCCTCATGATACACATTAGAAAGAGGGGACTCTTTTAGTTGTAGGCACTCTCGCAATTTCCATGTTAGAAAAATACTTTCCGTAATGAAATGTTTTCATAAAAATCATGGAATTGTCTCAACAAAAATTAGATTTGTGAGAAATTAATGTGAAAATGGTCCTTTTCTCCTTTCATATTTTTGTTTTACTTGACCATTACTTAATTACCGTCATTGTATGCGCTTGTTGTTTTGTTTTATTTTAAAAAATCATCGTTATTTTTAAGGATTTCAGTTGGTTATATTGATCAAATTGATTTGTAATCTCTGGTAATAGCTGTAGATTGGATGTAATTTTTAAACATTTTTTGGATAAAATACTTTCTTAGAATATTTTTTCAAACATCAATCGATTGATGCATTTCTTCCCCTTTTAGCACAGTGAGCATTAATTTTTAGACATGTTTTAAATTTATTTATTTTTATATCATTGATTAATTAGTATCTTTTCTTTTAATTTTCAGGTAAGTGATCCAAGAGCCTTCACCACTAGTTGAGGATTTACTTGTTTTGGAGTGTGTAAAATCTGTGAGTAAAAACCAGGGATGGCAAGTGAAACGAAACGAAAATGTTTCGTTACGGGAAACTAAAACTCGAGGCCTAGGTTTAGTTTCGTTCCTGTACAAAATTAAAATCACCAAGGAGTTTACTTACGACCCGGGACGAAACATTACTCCTGGGAACGAAACTAAATTAATTGAAACTCCGCTGCTCATAGTTAAGTTTCGATCCCAGAAGTTGAGTGGAGAGGGAAAAGAGGGAATAGTTTCTACCCATTACGTTTGACATACGTGCACAGAGGTTAAAACATCGAGTTTAAAAATCGAATGGGCAGTTTGCATTCATCGTTCTCCTGTTAGTGGTAAAAATATGAGTGCCCCCTGCATCTCTTGGCGGTACTATACTTCATTCTACCTATACTCCCTTCAACAATACTTCTTACTCGGTGTGTGGGTCGAACTAAAGTGCTCAAAGGTGAAGCACGTGGTCCCTGCGGTGCGAAACATTATCTGCATTTCGTTTCGTTCCAGAGTTTTAGTTTAGTTTCGACCCGAAGTAGTTTTGATTCCGATTTCGTTCCGACCCTGAGATTAGCTTCCCGGGTTTAAATTCATTTCGTTTCTACATTTCGCTTTCAGGAACGAAACTATTGAAATTTTACTGGTTTTAAATTTCGTTTAGTGACGATTGCCATCCCTAGTAAAAACAAGCATTCGTCATAAGAAAGGGAGGTTGTGACGAAAGATTATGAAGTATTAATTTCAATAAAAAAATCGCGTTATCATGGTCATATTTTCCAAAGAGGTAAAAGCAAATCGCATTGTCGGTCACTGTGCGTTAGATTTATCATTGGTTTATTTGTATTCCATTTCCACCTAATCATTCAAGGAGGTGCTTCATAACTGTTAGAATGCATCTGCAAATCATAAATTTGACATATTTGTTGTAAGTTTACAGTTTGATAGATTTATTAATATTATTATATCCCTTGAAGGTATCTACCTAAAAATTTTCATGGCGGAAAACACTTTCTGTAATGAGGAGTTATTTCTTTTTTAAAATTACTTATTAATGTTACTTAAAGATTAAGATTAATATTGCTTAAAATACATAATATTAAATAGTGTGGAAAATTGCAAATAGTCTGGTATATCTGGCAGTATACGGGAAGCCCAGTTTGATATATGAGTGGCCACACTAATGCATGAGCATATCTGCTGCTATATTATCCCTAATCAACGTCTAGGAAATTGTGCATGTCATTTGTGTTAAACTCACAAACTAGCATTTACTGGTTTATCTAGGGCGTCGGAAATGTAATTCTTGAAGGGCGGTATTCCAGCGCTCTTTCCTGCAGTAAGGTTATTTCTTCGATTTATGGGTATTCATGGGGCGAACCTCCCATTTACCGGCCTTTAGCAAATTACTTTCGTGATTTATGCCTCTTAAACGGTTTCTTGCGGATCCTGAATAGGGGGCAAGAATTAATAAGCACGGAAGACCCCGGCGCCCGACGTGTCCTTGATTGTAAGAGGGTTGTTGCTGCTCCGTGCGCTAATAACTAACCAGGATTTGCCCGACCCCTCACCGATTCATTCAAGTCTCTTTTTTTGTGAGCACTTTGTGATTCCGTAAGACTACAATATTTTCCGGGAGTCAGAAATCTCTCGCGAGAAAAAATGTCCTCGTTTAACGCAGTTTCCGGCAGGTTTTTTTGCATCTCGTCTTAGTTCCGGGTTGTTATTTTTCCCCTGTGTTATAAAATACGTTTAAGGGAACCAAGATGTTGTGTTTCCCGTTATATATAATAGTTTCCGGAGATTTTAATCCTAAAGAATAGCATAGTCATGATTGATAGCCTTGTTGACGTAAGGAAAACTCGTCGTCATTTATACGGTTTATCGTTATAGGGGATATTTTTTTACTGTTTGCTATTCATTTACGTTTTAAAAAATAAAAATTCAATCTCCTAATACATTCTATCCTTAATCCTCCTCGATAATGTGAAGCATTTCTATTGCATCTCATTTCATGCACTTAATTATGTTACTACGAGTGGCAACTTGGATAAGTCACGGGTAAATAGGATAATAATATATTGGGATTGCGCAGGATCTTTGAAGATGGGATTGCAGCTGTCGTTTTAACGTATCTTTTTTAACTACGTGGAATAAAGTTCTTGGCAGTATGGAATTATCTTTTCAAGGGTGCATCTCCATTATTTTGTCATGTCTGATGAATATTTTGTCAATTTAGTCTCTCCCAAACAGTTTCCAATGGTATAATCCCCCTTTCAGCGTAAGGGTATTGCGTACTCACAATCAGTGTCGATTACCATCTTCTTCAGCATTTTTTCTTTGCCCTGCGAAGGAATCGGGTTGTTGGCATTTCACGTGCATCGGAAATCTGGGGTTCTGAGAAGACTCTCAGATCGAAGTAGAGGTGAAATCCGTTTACATTTAATTGACCATATGGAATACGTTGAAACGTATTTTTATCGGTACACATATGATTTAGTTTTAGTATGATTTAGTGTAGGATTGGCAACCCTCCAAAGAGTTTTTATGTTGTTCAACTTTTTTCCTCTTGGAATGTTAAATTTTGAATTCTATCGTTTAAGTTTTTCATAATTTAACTGTACACGAGTTGCTCAAATTATCGAATTTAATTTTGAGAGAGTTGCGATAAATCCTGTTCCGTCTCTTTGCTTGATTGCATCCGGACGGGTCCCTAATGAATAATGTCGTGTATGTCGAAAGTGAATGCTTTATGTAGGATATATATGCGTTTGAGGTCGTTGTAGATGGCTACCGTCTCTGGGTGAATCCAGATTTTAATATTGGGAAGCCGGAAATCTGAAACGAAATTGAATGCGGGAATGGTCTGAAAAAAATTTCTCCCACTATTTAATTGCTTGTTATTTTCATTCTGAGCGTTTTCGCAATATTGTAGAAGCTGCTCTGCTCTATTCGTCGTCTTTATCTGTCGTATATGAAATCCGAAGCAATTTTAAGTCTTTAAAATTACTTTTTGCGTATTCTTGTTAACATGGATCGTACTGCTAATCCTAATCTAACGTATTTGATATTCTGTTTCACAGTAGTGCACAATAGTGAATGTTAAAATCAAGTTATGTGTAAATTGTAGTGGAGAATTTTAAATGCTTTTGCGTAATTGATTTTTATATGCCATAACTAGAATATGATACAAAAAAGTAGTTAGATTCGTTATTTCAGATGGCTCTCTTGTTGTTGTATGTCAGGCATACCCGCGATTCGACATTCAGGATCCTATCCTTTGGTTTAAATGTTCTATTAATTTTGATTTTCGAAGGGTTTGGTATGATGAGTGAAATTTTGCAGCAATCATTTTTGGTCTCTTAATATGGATAGTTTTTAAATTATCGGAGGAATTACCTCAACGTTTTAAGGTTTTGGCGTTGGAGAAATGTGCCTTATACTCGTCTAACCTCCTAATCGATGTTTTGCTACAGTTGAACGGGAATATCCTATTTATAAAGCCTATGATTAACTTTTATGTTTACCTCTTGATAACGCTTTAGATGCTATAGCGGCCTAAATAATAAAGGAACTGCTATCAGCAGAAAACATGCATACCTTAAAATATCTTGTGATAGAAATGATATGTTGTTTAGGCTGGATGAATGAATGCTTCATAGAAGATATATTTACGCATTTTAGATCATTATTAATAGCTGTCATGTCTGGTTATATCCATGTTATGAAATTGGTGATGCCGTTGCTGGGAATAATTTGAGTTTGCACTGTAACTAAAGGGTAAATCGAAAGTGTAAATAAATACGGGATTATGAAAATATTAACAAAAAATGACCATTATCATCCCGAAGAAAAGGGCGATAAATTGAAGAGTATTTCGCAAGTATCGTTGTTTTTATATTGTTTTTATTATCGTTAGTTAAAGGGTGAATCGAAAAAGTGTTGAGTAAATCCGGGAATATGAATATATTAAAAAAATGAAATTTATCGTCTCAAGGAAAAGAAACATAATTTGAGGAGTATTTCGGAAGTATCGTTAGTTTTTTCACTATAAATGACTGACATTTCGTATAGGGTAATGGTATGATACGTACTTGGTATTAATTATAAAAAATTAATGCCAAGTATGAAAGACTGGCGTGTTTGCGGTTCGGCATTCATTTCGGAATGGCAGACGGCCGCCTTGTTCCGTTCCATGAATTCACACCGAGACTTCAGGAATGGCAAGCCGACTGGTGCTCCTGTTTTACCCCCTTGGGCATCTGCCCGCCGCGAGTTGCAATTGTGGCGTGCTCGTCCCTCGGGAGCAAACGTCTTCTCCAGCGTGATTCCTCCGTCTCCTGTGGCGAGACAGCAGGCCTCGGCTCTTTTTGAGGCCCTGGTCGTCGTGTTTCCGCGCCACTCTTCGCTTCCCTCCCGGTGCATTCCTCACCTTCCTACGATTTGCGGCATTCTCTACAGCTTTAAGTTGGGATATGAAAAAGCGACTTTTTTCTTCTTCGCATGTGGCTAAGATAGAAATGGAGACATCTTAGATCACTTGATCTCTGACCCGGACCTTCTCTGACCTATCCGTGTGTAGAAATATATCTGATGCGAGGGTAATGTATTTGAAATTGTCGGCAGAATGTGTGAGTTAGTTAGTAGTGTTGTGTATTTCGATAGAAAATGTGGCACTATTGAAGATGGAGAAGTATTGCGTTCGCAGTTTAAATTACTAAAACTTTCGCGGTCCATGTCGCGGTCTTTGTCAAATATTAATGAATGAATGAAGGCCAAGAGATAAGTCCATAGGGCAGATAAAGAGGGCATAAGAAAAAAAGTGCATCTCAGGAACTGTCAATATCAACGAAGTTTTGGGGTAAACCGCGCCAGGACTTAAAAATGGCCAACGTTTCCTCTCCTGTACCAGTGATCTCGTCTGGGAAAACACATATAAGGTTTGCCCCTAAAGTAATTTATATTAATTTTATTTTAATCTATTAATGTATATTTTATTTATCGCTATATCCAGGTTCCATGGAAATATTTAGGTTTTTGGTTTCATTTTCGTCCCTAGCTTTTGGTACAGCGCAACCAGCTTGAGCGCTATGTGTATACTTTCTCTGGGGTCACCAGTGGACCCTTCTCACCTCCATTCCTGTCACTCCCTTTCCTGCATTTCTAACCGTAATGTACTCACCATGTCGCGCCCCTGGGGACCATATAGACGTCTGCCCTCAGTTTTTTTTCCAGTCCTCTTTTCTTTCCAGTTTTGCCATCAGCTCACCTTGCTTATTGCTTCCCTCTTGATAGTAAAACACTTGTCTTTCTTTCCTCTCCTCATTGTTCCACTCTTTCTTTAGGTCCATTGTTTTTCTTCCTCATTTTCATAGTTCTTCATATATTTCTCCTCTACACGTCTGCGCAAATCTGAGAAGTAAGTATATTTTTATTCGTTAGGGTTCATCCTCAATAATTTATCCTATTTGTTTAAAAATTAACTTTACCAAGAACGTGGAATTAAAAATTTTGCATATCGCCTCGCTCAATTATTTTGAAAGTGACATAAATTAGGGAATTTGGGTAGTAAAAATAATTAAAGCCAAATTTATTTTAATTTATCTCTTATGTGTTTTTATGTTATTCAGACCCCTTTTTCGCCTCTTTAGTCCGTATTACTGATTGCCTAAAAATGACAAAAATGTTTTCCTTTATACTATTTTTAACCGTCCAAATTTTCATTTTTCATTCCTCTTTCTTAAATTTTTATGTGTAGCTTAATCAGATATCATTCTCCCGAAGAAATGAATGCGGAAGATGCCAAGTTTCTGCCTATAAGACTGACCACTAGCATCACTACTTATTACCGTGGTTATACATTTTTTTATTTAGCATAAATACTATTTTGTATATAATATCTCTCCCATTGTTTATACCATCTTTGTCTAGTTTTCGAGCATGATCGTTAAATATTGCGGTACTCAGGCCAAAAAAGTTGAGGTTTACGTCAACATTTTCGGGCTGCTTCCGCGTATGTTGCTGAATAATCCACAAAAGTTTCAACAGCTATCCTACTGGCGTCCTCAGATGAAGGATGGCAAGGAGGCCGTCGTCTTTTCTTATATAGTGAATTAAAATAAAAACTTGGAATTACCTTCGGCCAATCTGGGAACGTTCTCAAATTTTCGCGGAATACTTCTGTTTGAGATTGAGAATAAAATTTAGCTTATCTTTCATATTTGGAATGGAGCTTCATGGAGTTTTAATGACTTTCATTCTTAAGTATGCGATCATAATGAATCACGTTTGTATTAGTTAGATTTCGAGATCGTTTAATTTTTCTTTGAATCTTCAATAGCTCGGATAGCATCGGGGAGAATTTTGGGTATAGCACTCTGCGAGACTTTGAACGCACAATGCGGGACACTTTTTTTTCGCGTCATTTAGATTGTCTACATTTTGAGCCATCCACTTGTCTATCTAGCCCAGAAGTTCTCGGCAGACGTCCCTAAGTGATATTTTCTTTAGACTCCAAATTTACTTTGAAGTAAAAAATTTTCTGTCTTGATGTTTAAGTGGACAGCAATAAATATCTTCCGTCTCAGAATGCGGAAAGCGACTGCTTGCATGCAATTATTAAGGATGCCGCCCACGCGGTACGTGACGTTCGGTGTCCGTGATAAAGCATTCCCGTGGTCGGAGAGGATGCTGCTCCAAGTGCCTACCATCCTCAACCCCTTTCTCACCCGTCTGACAAAAGAAGAGAGAGGAACATACCTCTCTTGACCTTATCTCCCGTTCTGGAGGGCAATATGTACTGGGGACTAGGTTCGAAGACAGCCATTGTCTTCCGTACCCAGTCCATGAGCCTCTAATACGGTTGGATTTTCTCTTCTTTTTTATTCCATCGAGGTCTCGTATTATTCGCCCAGCGCCACAACAAGGTGGCTCGTCTTTCGCTGCCACCCACGGCGTCAAAACATTAAAAATAGCATCTTTGAGTGACATTGATCCGTGGTTATTGGTTCATGTATCTCTTTGCGCTTGTCCTTGACCCTGTTTTCCTGTCTTGGTCACTTTTCCCTCTACATTACATGCGTGGTATAGAGATATTAATATTGTGCTGATGTAATCAGATTCCGTATGGTGAAGTTGATGCGGTAGTTTATTTGAGATCTCACTTTTTTTCAAGCCGCAAGTATGGTGGGCCGGCTAAGATGATCCTCGACCTTAATAGAAATAGACCAAACCACAATGTAGTTACATTTGCTAAAGACTTAATAGATAAAGAAGGTGAAATTAAAATCAATTAATATTTTTCTTTCATGCATATGAGAAGAAAATTGAATGATTGCTATTGTGTGTATTAATTATGAACACGAATCGTGGCTTCAGAGCTAACATCTGTCCACCTTGAATATAATTTGTTCTTTTTACATTATTAATTAAAAGAATGCGATAACTACCTGGAGTTGGCGTTTACGATGATTTTGTATAACTACCCAATTATTCTTTTTTGATCCTCGATTCATTTGTTTCGTTTCGATTTTTTCTGTAATTATTTCAAAGACACGACAGGGAGCTGTTTGCATCAAAGTTGCTCGTAAATTTTCCCTGCTCATTCCTGCTTGTTTCCAGTCGAAGAATTCTCTCAAATGAACGACATGAAGATTTTCATTTATACCACTGTTCAATATGTGCTCTCTCTCCTTCACAAGATGTTTCACCTCATCGAAAGTGCTTCTGTGATAGTGTATTTGCTCCCACAATTGTATGTGTCAGGTCCGCTTCGAATTTATTTCAGCGATAAATTTATTATTCTTATCTGGGAAGAATTTTTCTCTCCTTAATATTAAGAAGTTATGCATAGGAAGATATATAAAAAATATACTTCCTCTGTTGATCGAAATTAGATTTAGCGATAGATTTTTGCGATAATATTCTCTTCTGTTTAGTGTAGTGACAATTTTCGATGTGCGGTAGTGTCAGGAACAAGCATATCGGGGAATACGTTCTGTTTTTAAAAGCTTGTTTGTTAGAGTTTTTCAGTTTATCGTGTATCTCTGTATGGTAATCATGCTTTCGTCAAACGTTACCTGACATAATATGCAGGTCAAAGGATAATTAATAAGCCCTCACTCCACCCTGGCTTACCACAGTGTGGTTAAATTGCTGTGCGGTCTCTCTGTTACGTCTAGACGGCTAAAGTAATGTGCAAAGAAAGATGCCATTATAGACAAACCACGTGTGAAGCCATTATGATAAAAATAGTCCCACGACTTGAACAGACAATGTAGTCCTTGGATTGCAGTTCGCTGCATTGTTTTCGGGTAAGCTGTGTCGAAGTTGATTTCAGATTCAGATGTCAGATTCAGGAAAATTAGTCCTTGGATTTCGCGGTTTAATTTTTCACCAATTCGAAAGCATGCTGGGAGAAGTTTATTCTTTAAGAAAAAAGTTTTCTTGTTTCAAAAACCTGACGAAGCAGGTAGAATAGTTGGTTAAATCTGTGGCGTAAAAAATTACAGATTATGAGGAAACATTTTCCGTAAATTTTCAAGAGCTTTTCTTGAAATACCGAGGATAAAATTTTTCTCCGCGTGGAGATTAGGATCTCAGGCAGTCCTGAAGGTGTTAAGGAAGGAGACGGTTGAAGGAAAACATTTGGGATTGGCTTCTGAACTTCGATCGGGGAGTTCCCGCTCGAATCCCTCCCCGGGCACTAGCGTCGCGCTCATTCGGTTGAAAAGCGACGCGGCGGAATCCCCTCTCACCCTTGCCTCCCCTAAACCCCCGTGTGCCCTATTCCTCCACCGCTGCTCCGCACCCTGAGGCTAGACAGTGTGCCCCGACGTAGTCCATTTTTTTAATTACATATGTGCCCCAGATTCTGTGTGCCTTTCGATCCGTAAAATCTAAAGTTTTCCTCCCTCCGCGTGTGCACATGAACTCTTCTTGGAGTTGTGGATGGATCCCTTTTTTTGCTCTCATACAAGGAAGTCTTTTTTTTAATCTTTTCGTCGTTACGGCGCAATTTTTTCGTCATGGCCTCAAAATACTCTTTCCGCCACCTGTCGCCTTTGTCTACGGTCCACTCCACTTCCCTCTGCATATATACACCCACACCCGTGTTACACACACATGACGCCCTTCGCTCGTCTTCTGTTCGCCTTTCTTTTCCAAACCAACCCCCTTCTCCCCCCTACCTCATATGGTCCGGCTTCGTTGGAGAGTGTTTGGACGGCTCGCTGCCGGCCCACGGGGTCGCCTAGGTGAATATGTTTTTTTAAGCGCGCGGATCTCTCCTCAGTTCGGCCCATATCTCGGGGCACTTCATCTCTTCATCAGGAGCCTGGCTCAATGGGTGCCTCGCCAAAGGTCTTCGTTGGAACCCTTTCACTCCGTCCTTGCCCTAAACTCACCACAGTATTCCTTCCTCCGCAGTCTTTCTCTTCCCCTTTAATATACGCCCCCTTGGAAGACCGCTTTTTTCCACTTGCGGGTCACTGTGGAAGCTTGGCTTTTATTACATCGGCCGTATCTCTTTCGCACGCAAGATACGCGTTTCCTCACCAGAAGTCTTGTTTTGGTGGGGATAGGATCAGTTGATCAGTGCATTGACGTATGAGTATACTGTGTCTTGAGAAGCATCTCCGATTTTTTTCTCAAAATTGAGTTGTATTTGCCGAAGTATGATTTGATAAATTCCGCGGGATGGCCGGTTGTAAAATTTCATAAAGTCTCAAATCAATGGTTCGCGAGTTCACTTCGTGGAATGGTGGCATGATAGAATCGAAAGTAAACTTTGTTATATTCCACGCAGTGTTTATTATATTATAAACTTTACCGGTTTTGACTTTCAAGGGGTAACATATTATCTGTTACCTCTTGATTATGGCCTGAAAAGGTCGAAACCGGTAGACTTTATAACAAAAACTGTGTGGAATATAACAAAGATTATTCTTGATTCTGTCGCTACACAGAGTCGCCTATAAATGCACGTGAAGTGCTATTTTCACATTACCACGTATTCGTGGGGAGAATAAATCCACACGTAAGATGGACGTTCGTTGGTTGAAGCACTCAGTTCGAATTCGGGAGAGGGCAGTTTGAATATTTGTTGAGTCGAGAAAATATATTATTTCTTTCGTAATTAGGGTATAGAGCAGTCTCATAGCAACCTTTGATTTTGGGTGTATCTTGATATAAACGAAATAAGTGACAAAGATGAAATTTAAAAAGAATTATTTATTTATGGTCAAATTCATTACACAATTAAACTGCCTGTTGGTGCCTTTCCTTTTAAATGATGTTTTATGGATAAATTACTGTCGATAGAAAATATTCTTACCTGGGAAGCCGAATTACCAACGATGGACGAAGCAAGAAGGAAATAGTCAATAGAATGGCGCAGGCGAAGAGTGCTTTATACAAAAAGAAGAATCTTCTTATAGCTGAAAATAGAAACATGGAAGCAAGGAAACAATTCATCAGATGCTACGTACATGCTACGGCTGGTGTCCTAACACCCCCTGCCACACGCCTTTTAGGCGGCTTGCGGGGTATTATGTAGATGTAGATGTCCATGTGGAGCGTGTTCCTCTATAGAATCGAGACTTGGACGTTAACAGCAGCGGTATAGTCGTGAATTCGAAATGTGGTGCTAGCGAAGAATGATGAAGATAAAATGGATCGACCGTGTAATTAACGAGGAAGAGCTAAGAAGAGTGGGGGAAAAGAGTAATCTTCTAAAAACCTTAAGAAGAAGACGGGACAACTTAGATGGCCACATTTTGAGGCACGATGGCCTGATGAAGACCATCGTAGAAGGACAGGTGGAAGGGAAGGAAGGCAAGGGACGACCCCGAATGAGTTACATAGGACGGGTTGTAAAGGATGTAAAAGAGAAGAAATACGCCGCTATGAAAAGGTTAGCGGATAGGAGAGAGGAATGGAGGGCTGCGTCAAACCAATCTGAAGATTTTTGAATAATGATGATGATGAGAAAATATTTAATAGCATTTCATTCTCGATTAAAAAAAATTAAGTTAAATAATGTTTTATTGACGAATTTTGTCTTCAGTGACTTTTGAAGTAGTTTATAATTTATCTACTCAGTAGTTATAATTATTTCCAATTTTATTGCGCACGTGCATTATTCCGAACTTTGTACCGTTTAATTTATGTTTTTAGGCTATATTTATTTTGCCGTTAATGTGTAATAGCTCCATTTTTTTCTTCATATCATAGGCCCCAAGCACTCTTTCGCTTCCAAAACTCGGTCTGATAATTTCGAAATGCAAAAAGAGGATACCAGGCCTTTCATGAGTTCCGTGCTCATTAATTTGCTCACCTTCTATTGTATTGCGGTTAGCAAAGGAATATGGAATGCTACTACGTTCGTGCCCCACGGTTGCAGGCGCATATTTGACCGTCAGGAAACTTGAATGAATTGCGGATTGCCTTCGGCGTTTTAATTAATGCGTCATTAAAGCGAAATGAGAGGGGGAGGCCAATGAAGTTCATTATGCGGAGGCAGGAATTTTCTTTCTCTTTGCTACTCTCCCCTCGTCGGAATATTTGTATCATTTGTCTCTTTCCCCGTCTCGGCACCGCCCTTCCGCTTACGCCATTTCCTATCGCTCCGTTTAAATAAAAAAATGAAAGACGCCGTGCGCGGAGGCGCCACCGGGCAGGCGTTTGGAAGAGTTGCGGTGGGCACTCAATGCAGTGACGGGGGCGAGTACGCTAAAGGCTGGGGTTGTTTTTCTTGGGCGTGTTTTCCTCTCATCTCCGTATTCTTTTTCTTGGGAGGAGTTCGGATATCTCGGAGATGTGTTTGAATAAGGCCAGTGGTTTCCTGCTAGGAGAGCTCCTGTTTTTTTTCTTTACTTATTCTCGGGAGAATATGGGATCTGAAAGACGGTTGTTTTTTTGCGAGCGAACGCCCTCGGTAATGCTTTGTACCGAAGAACGGTATGGTTTTATGTGGGTGGTAAGGGGCAAAAACCTAGGCATCTATCACAATTCCAATAAAAGAGCGGTATTTTTTTATAGGTCCCCGAAGCTGTTGAAAGGTGAAATATAGATTTGCTCGAGAGGACGGTCGATGTATTTCCCTGTTTTCATTTTGGCACACCTTGTGATTTATAGAAAATAAAAGTAGTATCCATAGCCTGAGCATTTCCATGCGTTACAAGTTACTGTTTGGCATACATTCGATGGATTTATTTATCCATCGCCTGAATGTAACCATACTTTTAATGCTATGGTTAATGTGCTGCCGCCACTTATCTATAAGATACGGAGCTTTTTATGCCCTGGGAATATGCAGGTTTCATGCTTGCTGCTTTCAATTTCCTTGCTTCGCAATTCTGTTAATTGCATTGTGCTCTGCAGCGCACGCATTCAGCTGGAAGATTTGGCTTCTCATTAATATGATTACATATTTTTCATTATTGAACTCGATTTGACATGTATAACCGATGTAAAATTTCATTCTTCAGTTTAAAGGCCGTTTTACATGGAGCACGGAATTGCGCTGGTTAGAACTGCATTAATTTCTAAAATGGCGTGGAATTGCGCGAATGCATGAATGAAATTAGAACTGGGGCTATTTTGCCATCTCACGTCCACGCATTCTCGCATTTGTTCTAGCAATTCACCGCTTTAGTCGACGCAATTTTGACTGCGCCTCCGTTCACACGGCAGATTGTGCAAGTACGTGCCCAGGGTAAGAAATTTTTGTGCTCTAAGACGGGAATATTGTGATATTGCCTCAAGGTGATATTAGGGCTACGAAGGTGGCTATGCTGCAACCCAAGGCAGAACCCAACATTGTAACCCCATAGATTTAGAAAAAAATAATAAATACGTGTCCTCTTTATTTTTGAGTATTACATTCAATAGGCATAAAATTTGCAATCGGAATAAACGGTATAAAAAAATGCTGTCTCGTAGTCAGCCGATAAGACGCATGCGCTGCACCCTGTTTTTCATATCTATTCTTGAGTGCATTACCTCAACCTACGTCGGTTACTGTATCCATCGGTCCTAGCTCGGTTGTGGTTTTATCTTTTTACGTAACTTAATTATCTGATTTATCTCTCCATTTTTAATCCTTTATAAGTTTTAGCATATCAAGTATTACAGAAAGGTCTTTTTCTTTCTTTCCGTCTATGCTCCGTTATTACTGCACCTACAGTGATGAATGAGGTGTCATTTTTAACGTTGAATCACCGTCCTCTGACGAAAAAAAAAACCAATCTCAATCTCAATTAAATTATTTACCCTAATTTGATTTATAAGTTTCGATTTTTCCATGTCGATTACTCACTCGAGGTACATCGACTCCACAATTTTTTATTCTAAACTTAAAGAATAGTTAAATACCCGTTAAAGCCATAAGTAAACCAAAGAAACGTAACATAAGCATAACAAAATATTAGAAGTAAAATCAAAGCAGAATGATGAATGTTAAGCGTTCTCGTTTGTAAAGAACTTATAAGAAAACGTTCATCACGAATAAAATTATCATGTTGAAAGTATTCAAGAATTATTATAAACCGGAATTTGCAATAAAAATGAAAATAGTACGAAATGTACAAAGTGATTGTGCATGGGTGAATGGTTTAAAGTTGTTATGTATAAGAACGAGAGTTTAATATGAAATTGTTGTAAGAATTAGAAAATATTATGAATCAATATGTAAATCACGTAGGTATAGTCGTGCGAAATTTTCGCACGGGTTACCTGGTAATTAATAATTTGGGCTTGAGCGTGTTAAATTCGCGAATTTTTGCGGCACCTAATAGTTAAACGTGGAAATGGCTGAAGGTGCTTGGCTTCAGTTCATCTTAGGCAAAATTTTGGTTTTGAGTGGCGTAGAAGGCGGTGGCCCTGCGCTCCGTTCGACAGATCAATATCGGTGTAATGACCGCAGTCTTGGGCCAGCCGAGTGGTTTGAATCCCTCACTTTAATCGGAGCAGCGTGTCTCGAATGTCCTTTTTGCAGCATTCAACGCCGCACTTTCCCCTGGAAATTCTCGATTATTAGCAATTTGCCGCGCATAAAAATGATTCCTTATCACTTTTCATTTGCAAGTTTCGTTTCAGTTTTTTGACCCGGAAAAGTGCTTTTGCCACCTACCTATTTTTGAATATTTCAACGATGGAAGATAACGCTGTCCGATAATATTTTTTCTTGTTGTCGAGAGTGCTGTTTTTAGTGTTAAAACATCTAATGTCAATGAACGTTATAAATTAAATTTATCTTATGTAAAGTTGTGTTGAAGCTGTGGATTCTATTCAAGACATTCAGCCTTGCCAACTTGGTCTCTCCTTGAACAATATTTTTGAAGCATCTAGGTGTTTGATAGTTTGATTATCATAAGTAATACCCACTACAAAAAGTGGCAGTCCATTTCCATTTTCCTCCTTGTTCCGAAAAGTAGTCGATTATTGGCTTGGAAATGGAAAGGGCCTTAACATTTAGTGTGATGATACAAGAAAGGCAAATAAGGTTCTATGAATTTGTCTGTGTCATTTCCAGTTTCAATTTGTTAGTTCATAGCCCTCAAAATTTTTCTAAAATTATTTATGGCTGTGAAAACACTCCTGTACTTAAAAATCGGGCACCATTCAGATAAATCAGTTGTAATATTTCTCTCAGTTAGTGAAGTAGAAATGGGTAATGTTGATCTTACTGAATGGATTGTGACTAGTATCTTTGGCCTTTTGTGAACATGAGCTTTCCACTTGCTGTTCATCAGTTATTTTATGTCATTACTATCATTAGTAAATGCCTCTGCGAACAATTTAAGACTTTGGAAGGTATGAATATTAGCTATGTCTAGTTCTTCTAGTCATATTTCCTGGAAATGGTTTGAAGCCCAGGTGTCATCCCAACTCTGGAATATTTTCACTATGAATGGAAACCACGATGCGCCTACTCTGTGTCCCATGCTTTAGTCGTCGGCAGATCTTTTTTATCGAAATGTTTTGACGAAGAGTTTCAGGTAAATGTGTGTGTGAATACGTAAAGTACGCCTCCTCGTCGCGAAAATACCTTGAGGTCGTACCATACTTGAATGTTTCTGCCTTACTGGCGAGTGGTCTGGTGGTAGTGCTACTCCACGAGACATAAAACCTCTCCGAGAGGCGGATGATAAGCTGTGTCTTAATTATTCATCAGTTTCGGTGACCACGTTTTGAAACGGCCGAGGTGCTTTTGACTCCGTGGGCGAATTTGTTTAAGGGTGCATAAAGGCTAAAAAGGGGTCTGGTGTGAATGTGTGTGAGTGGGCGACGAAATGGGAAGGTCGTATTTTCTGTTTGTGTGCGTTTTCGTCGGAGGCGCCGTTACGGGGAAGGGGGCGTGGATCAAGAGATGGCTCGTTGGGTGGTGGTGAGTTAAAGGGGTCTCGCGTGTGAGGCTGTGGGGTAGATGAGAATGAACGACCAGATGGAATCGTTCGAAATGAACAATTCAAGGGTGTGAATCGAATGAATTCAACCATTTTTACCATTCAGATATTCTTAAATAAATGAAAATTACAGAAATTTTTAGTATGAATGAGGGGGGAAGCATATAAATATGTATTTCATTTCGTGAACTGGTACGTCCATATCTCGTTTGTTGTCAGTTGCGTTTTAGTAAGTACTTGTCTATTTCTGCACATAAATATGTAGTATTACAATACCTGGCTTAGTATACGGTAGACCTCCATATTTTTTCATACCTTGCCACTTCTTGTATTTCTCCGTGGTTCCTCTTACCCGTATCTCCCCTTAGAATTTCTCGGTAATCAGGAGGAAAGTATATGAAGATATTTTTTCATTATGTAAGCTGCTATTGTCTCTAGCGCATTGAGAAACCGCGTTCGAAAGTCATTGACGATTAAATTATCCCCTGCCCTTTCAGTAAACAATGAGTATTAAATGTTATTTGTGCCTGTGATGGTTTCTGTGAACAAACACGATAGCTTTCTTATCTGTGTGGTTAGTTGTCGATTCAACCGGAGAGTCCCCATTTATTTTTGCACGATCGTTGCACACCATTAATGCACATGTTATTATGATCCCTCATCGACCGAACATCCAAAATCGACTTCGAAACAATACCTGTTAATGCTGAATATAGCTTATCTGCTGTAGTTACTTCTGAATGTCTACATTTTCTGATGACATACCAAAGCAGAAAGAAAAGATTGCATTCCCAACTGTGTTGTCGACAGTTGTGTTGTTATAATAAGGACTTCTTTATTCCTGCACACAAATATGTAGTATTAAAATACTAGGATTGGTATAGTGTAGACCTCCATGTATTTTCATCCCTTTCCACTTCATATATTTATTTCTCCGTGGATCTTCTTACCCGTATCTCCTCTGTGAATTCCTCGGTTATCATTTCCTGTGATTTTTCCCTCCATCATGCGTCTTCGTAATTCGTGTGTCTCATGACATGACCAAACCACCATGCTGTTGTTTGCATCATGGTTCACCACAGTGCCCTCTTTTATCGTACACTTCTGTATTTCTTCTAGTTTTTTAAGTCAGATTGAACCTCAGAGTTATTATTCAGCACCACGCCTCGAAGAGTTACAATCTTTTATGATCAGATGTGCCATTGATCAGTGCTTCTGATATGAGTGGCACGGACAAGTAAGCGAGTTATTTGTATGGAGAGCTACTAGATTCTAGTCCCTTTCAAGACAAATGATTTTATCCTCCGTGGAATTTTTGCACCTTGTGTGCGTTGGCGGATAAAGATATGCTGCTGGTTAGGCCGCCGTTTTTCCGAAAAGCGCAAATCTTTTCACGTCGTTACAAAAGAACTACATGTATCTTGAATGGGATAATTATGTCAGATTTCCAAATCCATATCCTTTTTAAGGAGTGACTTCGGATGAATGAGTATGCGGAAAATTCGAGTTATTCATTCGATGAGATTACGCGTCATGAATGCATCTAATCGGTTCAATCCACTGAACCTTGTGCATTTCCTTATTTTTTCTCGTCGCGGACGATTTAAACAACCGCATCAGTACCGCGAATCGAATCGCATGACCAGGTCGTAAAAATATATCGGTAAATTTATGCTGATGGTTAGTCCGCGGTTATTTCCTAAAAGCGTAGGTTTTTTGCACGTCGTTATAAAGAATGATATGCATCGCGAATCGAATAATTATGTCTGCTTTCCGAAGCCATATCCATCATAAGGAGTGACTTCGTATGAATTAGTTTACGGAAAATTCGAGATATTAATTCGATGCAATCACGCGTCATGGATGCCTGTATTCGGTTCAATCCAATGAACCGTGTACATTGTTTTATTTTTGCTCGTCACGAACGATTTAAAGAACCGCATCAGTACCGCGAACCGAATCGCATGACCGGATCATGCAAATAAATCGGTCTTGTGTGTGGTAAGCGGGGGTGAGAGTGATGGGTGTGTTTTTGAGGGGGAGAGAGAACTAGGGGTCCGTTTGGGGTCATCGTAGTGTTAAGATGGAATGCCGGAGGCAGGCGACTCGGGAGTGCACGTTCGTTCTCTCTCTCTCTCCCTCTCTCTCTACGACTCTTTCCCTCTCTTTTCCGCCATCGCTTTCCCTCTCCCTTTCTCTTTCCTCCGTCTCTCTCTCCCTCCCTCTGCGCTGGCGTCATTCTTGACCCGAATCCGTTCTCTTTCACTCCTTCGCCATGTAAAGTATCGCTCGTCCGTGTGGGCTACCTCGGTCCAAAGCGAGATGGAAGAACGCGTTCCGCTTTTTACCAACTAGGTGCGTGACCTTTATTTCGAGTTTGCTACGGGATACATGCACCTGTTGGACTCGATACATCAATGCATGCGTATCATAATGGAAAGTCTGGTGATACGAATGTGTGCTGAATTCATATTGCATTTTCCATTGTAGTCTCCCTTCAAATCAACGGTTCGCGAATTCACTGTGGAATGGTGATATGATAAATTCAAAAAACGTTATACAACAACGTTTGCGTTTGAGTCTATCTCTTTTTCCTTAAATGCATTGGTCTTTTATATTTTTGCTAGAATTCGTGCCGGCGATCTGTTATTACCATGGCGGCTCTATTCTAAACTCCTTCGTGGATTACGTGGAGTACAAATTTTGGGTTAAATACTTTTGATTTAGTATTATACATACCTTCTGAATAAATAATGAAAAAATGAATTCACTGGTTTAATGTCTGAGCTAAATGTTACTGAAAAGGCTTTTTACATAATGTTACATATTTTCGCATCAGGATTCACTTAATATATGCCATCAAGTTAATTGTCCATTTTTATTAAAAAATATAATTATTAGTCTTGATAGGTCCTCGTGGAAATTTCATGGTGGAGAGTGTCTGGCATTTTTAATTTGAAAAGCACTGTTACTTACTCATAGTGAAATGATAATACTACCAGTGTATTAGTGAACATGTAGTTGCGCGGAAAGGATAGTCTTATATTCAGGGCGAAGACATTTTAGTAGTGGGTATTTTATTCTAGAATGGTATTAAGGAGGATCAGAAAGCCGAAGAAGGTCTTGGAATTCATGCATCCTGGAACCATTACCGTTGGTAGGAGCCGTAGAGCAATATCTTATTCAGAAGGTAGCTGCATTGCAAATGAAGTGCTTTCCAAATAACCTCGTTTGATTTCCAAATCACCCCAAATACCCCGAACCAAATCGGAAATCGTCGAAGGATAAATCCGTCTTTACAGGGTTTGTCAGTGTACATTGCATTTAAAAGATGAAGGGACCATCCTAAAGAAAGTGCCTCGCTGAGGATAAGTGTTATTGTGAAGGCCATTTTTGACAAACATGTGACTCGGTAAAACTAGCTTCGTGTTTTTTCGAGTGTATTGTTGTTAGCTATTTTCTCCTCCTGGGTTTTGGAATTATTTTTTTTTCAAATAAAGTATTGGACAGTAATTTGGGTGTAAAATATTTATTTTTTGTGTTAGTTGTCATTTTATCCTCTCGTAAGGTATGGCGTGATATTTATCTTAAATAATGTATTCGTTTCCCCGTCTGTGAAGGTACAGTTTTGCTTCATTAGGTAATGTTGGTGAGAGTGTTCTGAAAATATATTGATATCAGCTAAGTTGGTACTTAAGCGTGTCACGATCATAATCGTGTAACAAAATTACTTTTAAGGCTGATCAATAGCTAAAAAAGGTTAAATCTATAATCAGTAATAGAGCCGGACTCCATATTTTAAGATGAATGTAATAGTAATCATTCAACCTTAAGCAACATACACTCGGTACCTAACGATCTCTTTTCTGGAGATAAGCACTGACCGTGACCCACGTAAACCTGGGTTGGTTTAAAGGAAATTGCATTCAAGTGTATCTTGTGAATATTCAAATGTAGAGAAGAGTAAAACGTTGTTCAGAAGGTAAAGTTGGTAGCTTTATGCTACTAACTGCACTGCGCACATATTTTCACTTTTCGCTCTGGATACTTTGATAGGCTAATTGACTAAAAGACATATTATTTTGTGTTACACATCTGTACCGTCCTGAAAATTGGTTTCCAGTTGTTCCTATTCATCATTTTTTCTTCGTCGGTGGATGAAGTGATATTCGGATTGGTAGCTCGCTCTCTCATCTGCTTTAATGTAACTCTCTTCGCCATCTTTACCTCTCCGTGTTCCCCTGTTTTCATTCCAAGCTTTACGCGTAGGTACGTATATTTTCGTTCTTCTCTGCAATCGATGATCAGATGGGGTTACGCTCCTCGGTGTTTCCGTAATCCCTGCTCCATGCACAACTCCCTCCGTTGTGGAACGGGGTTCATCTATTATTCCGTCCCACACTCGTTCAACCTTCTGCCCCACAGAACTCTTTCATTTAGCAATACGTTGCAGATAATGGCGAGAGGGTGGGGGGCGAGAAGGGGGACATGATTCAGGATATAGCCCCATTGCGAGGGGAGAGATTATCGCCTCTCTCTCTCTCTCTTTCTTACTCTCTCTCTTTTTATCATGCCTTTCCAGGATCTGTTATTTTTGCCGTCTTCTCTCAGCTAAAGCCTCGGCGTGGACTTCGTATCTAGAATAGATGGGGCTCTTTTCATCCTTACAGAGATCTTCCCTGAGGCATTGCGAGTGTCTATAGAGATTGTGAAAATACTTCCTATAGAAATTCCCCGCACTTTCGATTTGTGTAAAAACTCCTGAATCATCTTCACTGTTAGCAGAATGTGATAGGGATAATATCAGCTCGTTTTTGGAGGTAGAGCTTACTGTTATTGTTGATGTAATCAAGTTTCAATTATTTGGATGATACCGTTAGATTTTACGCGTAATAACCACTTGTGATTCGTTGGTGCGTTTCGCGCCCGTCACTTGGAAACTACATATTGAAGTAAATTATTTCTTCTCTAATTCCGAGAAATATTTTGTGAAAATTATAATCTCTTTCATATCCCTGATAAAATAACAGTTTCATTTCTTAGAATAGGAACGGATTCACTCGCGTGGTTTCTTAGATTATGGGTGAAGTTAATGCAGTTAATTCCTTTGTTTGTGCCTTAAATTGATTCCATTCATCATTATATCTTAACAAGTTGGCTTTTTCCATAATAAATGCACTATCGGTTCTCATTGCGTGTTTGAGTGATTGTCATTACTATGCTTTTATATATGTTTCCATGCGTTCTCACTTTTCCGAATCGCTTTCAGTTAAGGCGTTAAAAAACATTCGCATCCAAAAATAACCGGCAGGGATTAGAAGTGTCGATTGTTGCATTGTTTCTTTTGTTGTAACCGTGGTAACTTATTTTTTTTCCTGAAATTCTTTTGTGGTTATAAAGGATGGTTAGAGGAATGTGTGTGCTTCCTGAATCAAGTGGGGCCGGAAGTTAGCGTGTGGCATGTGTTGCTCTTGAAAGCATTTAATGAACACCTACTTTCCACTCCAACTCCCCCTTACCTGCCTTAGCGAGGGGCCAAGTTTTCACTCTCTTTTGAGTTTCCCCTTTCTTACTCTGTCTTTTCCACGGTACGGGAAGAAGATTTATTCGCTACTTCGCGGACAGCTCATTCTCTCCGACTTTGCCTTCTCCTCCCTAGCGACTTTTCACATTCCCTGTGTTATCTTCACCGGTTCTCCATTCCCACCCCGTTTCGTTTCCACTTTCCGGCCTCACAGCTAACCTCTCGCCTGAAGCACGGGCTGGTCTTTTGGTCGCTGTGGTTTCATGTTATAACGCCACTCACGCAAGAGATCGATTTTCTCCTCCGAGCAGCTTGTTGGTACGGCTCAAAGATTTGCGGCGGTTTTTAAAGTTCTCGTGTCTACCTTTGTGGGAAAACGGTTTACTTCGGTCGGTCGGAAGAATTCGTTTTTGTGATAATGATATTTCCGTTAACCTCCACTCTCAGATTCTTATTTCTTTCCTCTTTTTCCCCTCCTTAAATCTTGCCTATATTTCTTTTTCTCCCACTTCGTAAATATGACACAATAGGGTAGTTTCCATCATTAAAGAAAACGAAAGGCATTGATTGCGATTCGTTACCCACCATTAGTGTATTCATAATATACAAATTATTTGGTTTGAGAAATCCCTGTTTAGACGAATGTTTATGGTCGATTTTGACTTAATTTGAAAAAGGCCCGATTTGCGCCCATTCGATGCCACTCTACGTGACGTCACAGGGACCTAGGTTTTATACGAGTAGATAGGAGTTTTACATCGTCTGAGATTACCAATGCATGCATGTGGCACAGAGCTCAGGGAAACATTTCTTAATAATCACCTGACAATTGCCTATGGTCGGAAAGTTTCCTTCGTTTGATAGGGTTAAATAAACGTTATTTAAGCCAAACGCTACCTGCTAGCAGGCTGCATTGTAGCGGCGCTCATAGCCTCGCACCAAGGTGGCCTCACACGGTGGCAGCTGGAACCAGGATGACGTCACACAGGATTTTCCCAGCATTCATACTTAGCCGTCGCATTTTCGCGCGCTTGTAAATTTTCACTTTTCATTTAATCGCGAAAAATAGATATCGTCATTTAAAAATCTAAAAATCATGAAATACGTAGTCCAGGAGTAATGATATTTCGATTTAGGCAGTTTAAAAAAATAGGAAACCACCCTATTTATCAAGGATTTCACCGCCCTTCGGCCGTCAGGAAAGGGTCCGTCCATTGATTGATCCGTCTTACTTTAACGTATCCTTGCAGTTTTCTCTCGTCATCCATTTTTGGGGTCTGTAAGATAATGTAGAAAATTGCAGGCTTCGGTGGCGTATGGGAAGTGTTCTCGCTTTTTATTTCAGAGGTTGCGGGTTCGAATTTCTCCTGGATGAGTGGCAAAACTCAGGTCGTGATTGTGTGTGATTGTAAAACTAGTTAAATGATAGACAGTAGGACTGTTTAGTGCTAATTTCGTAAACTAAAAAGAGACACTCCTGTTAATATTATCTCGCTGAATTCCTCATGCCTCCTCGTCGTCCATCTTTGACTTATCATTATTCTATGCGCCTCATAATGGAGCGTAGTCTCTAATAAG
The DNA here is from genome assembly GCF_921293095.1 of Ischnura elegans. Taxonomy (NCBI): domain Eukaryota; kingdom Metazoa; phylum Arthropoda; class Insecta; order Odonata; family Coenagrionidae; genus Ischnura; species Ischnura elegans. The sequence continues at coordinate 62,308,595 of NC_060254.1, read as the reverse complement.
GATTACCGAAGCAGGGATAAAATGTCCATCGTCAGTTTTTTATTGATTTACGTTTCGTGTCTTTTTTTCCTTCATTATCCTGCGAAAACGATCTTCTTGTTTGTTAAGTTTACTGTTTTCATAAAGAACTGTAAGTCGGGTGAAAGGGAGAGAGATGGATACTAATTAGTGGTCTGATGTCTTAATCGCTGTTTATGCAGTCGCAGAATGAAAGATTTTTCAGACGAATTTACTTGTACTTCAGTCGCAATTGATTTTTTTTTCGATATATGTGGGTCATAATAGCACAAATACAGCTTATGATCATTATGGTATTATTTTTTATTCTGGTGATATTACAATAAGGAATTAAACGGTAGGCCGAGTGGTATTGAGGTCTTCTTTTGTGTGGGTGTTGAGGGACGTTATACTTTTCCCCGATGACGAAAACCTTAGAAATTCCTATTTACATGTTTAATAGGTTTTGATCACATTTCTGAATTTGGATTCATCATCCCTTTGTTATATTTGCTCGAACTTCCTTGTTTGTTAATCATATTTTATATTAAGTATAGTGTATTGGCCTAGTGGGTGAGAGTTGGGCCACTTATCAGACACCGGTATAAATTATTGGGTGAAAATTTCTGACACCCTTAGCAAAAAGCCTCGAAGATATCCTAGAGATAGTTCTGGTCCCCTTACCGTGAAGTGTACATCCCTGTGGCTTAGTCTGAGGTGAACTCTACCCTCAATTATGCAGGCCAGTCTTATATAATTATGCAGGCCAGTCTTATATCTTGGATTTGAATCAGTGAGAGAGAGATGTCTTTGTTCCTTATTTGAAATATATAACACCTTTTAGCTTCGTCGTAAGTGATATCTGGACGACTTGACTGTTGAAAAAAGATAAAGTGCTCCTGGGATGTGCTCATTTTCTTTCCTTTCGGCGAACAGCGCTCGGCATTCTTTTTTTTAAAAGAAGCAGTCACTCTCCTACACGCTCATTTCTCTGCACCTCTTTTACTTCTGCTTCTGTCCTTCCATTTCTTCCATGTTTCCCTTGCTTTCCATCAGTGCCACCCCTTTTTTTTCGTGGAAATTGTCTGCTGGGTAAATGTAGAGGTCACCAGAGGGTAGATTTATAAGAAATGAAGACTGATGAGTTTGGAGAAGAGGGTGAGAATTTTCCGCAGGGTGTTTTGGACTCGCCAAGGTCAGGGGGATTGCCTTCTTCTCCTTGTTCCCCTTTTTTCGGTTTTATGTCTTGCCCTCAGCCCTCTCCATTACGCCTTGCACTTTTCTCTCGAGGTGCCCCGAGTTTTTAACCTCACTTCTCTTAACCTCGCTTCTTTTCTGTAGTCGATGCTGCTCTTCATTTCTACACCGAGGTAAAAATTTCCATTTTGCTCCCTTAATCCATTCACGACTCGGCTTCTTTTCGCGTGTTCGTATACCATTATGGTTTAAATCCCCTCTTGAGATTCCTGTTGGACTACGCCTCGATGCAAATGGGTTCAAAATATAAAAAAGGGAAGATATTAGGCGCCCGTTGGTTTTGGTTCGTGCAAGATTCGTTGGATTTTGAGGCCCTATATTGGAACTTGCATCTATTTTCATAGGTTAAACTGCGGAGAGGAGGTCGTGGGACTCCTGGTATTATTTTTTGACGTTTTTAAAAATAAATTTGCGGATACTTAACTACTTGTTAATACTAATGTATTGTCCTAAATCGATGGAAGGAAGAAATCGTGTTTTTAGGAATTGTCATGGAAGGGAATATCATGTGGTCGAAATTTTTTAGGCAACGGTATATTTAAGGAAACTTAGCATACCTCTTTTAAGTCAAGACCTGTTTTTTCTTTGGCACATCTGTCACTAGTACTAGTTCTCTTTTTGTTACGTTATATATCTTACCCGAAATCCGGTTTAACCCATTGTAAATGTTAATATTTTTGTCTCGCTCACTTTCTCAGTGATTCAACCCGAAGGTGGTTTGGTTAGGTGAGGGTAGAGCTCACCCCAAACTAAGCGACAGGAGTCTAAATATCACACATTCAGGATAAGTGGCCAATTCCTCACCCTTGGTTACCTTGCACTGCGAGTGTTTTTGTTTGTGGTGTCCGAAGGTTTCAACAGGGATTTTGATTGAACTCGGAACCCCTCTATTAACCCGGAGCTGCTTCTGAGAGAAATCAAATTTCAAGATTTTCCATTTTGAAAACTTGAAAATTTTGCACTCAATACAATAGGGTGGTTTCCTATTATTTTTTTATTGCCTAAATCGAAAGATTATTACTTCTGGAGTACGTATTTCACGCTTTTAGATTTTTAAATGACGATATCTATTTTCCGCGATTAAATGAAAAGTGAAAAATTTCAAGCGCGCGAAAACGCGACGCTTAAGTATGAATGCCGGGAAATCTCTCCGTACGACGTATTTCTGGTTCCCGCTGCCGCCCTGTGAGGTGACCTTGAGGCGAGGCTTAGCGCTGATACGACGCAGGCTGCTAGCGGGTAGCTGAGTACCCTGCTGGCTGGTAGCGCTTGGCTTAAATAAGGATTATTAATACCTTATCAAACGAAGAAAACTTTCTCGCCAGTTATAATAAGTGATTATTGAGACATGTTTCCCTGAGCTCTACGCCTCATGCATGCATTGGTAACCTCAGACAATGTATAACTCCTATCTTCTCGTATAGAAACTAGGTCCCTGTGACGTCACGTGGAGTGGCATCGAATGGGCGCCAATCTGGCCCTTTTCAAATGAGGATAAAAATGGACCATTGCCATTCGTCTAAACCGGTATTTCTAAAACGAAATAATTTGTATATTATGAATACAGTAATTGTGGGTAACGAATCGCAATCAATGCCTTTCGTTTTATTTGATGAAGGAAACTACCCTATTATCGTGGTAGTTAATTATTTCGTCATTAAAATTTACACCACAGAATAAAGCATAGTTTATATGTTTCATGAATAGCGTTGATTGTTTAAGGCGTAACTTTGTTTAATGTTAATCCTAAATAGAGATAAAACTTTATATATTTTCGATGTTGATTAGAAGCAACATCGGGTTATAATGGGTTAAGCAGTCGAGCGCTCTACCCACTAGGCTACCGCGCTCCCATTTTTGACTGATGGCTTCTTTTTTGATCCAAGGGATCTTCTTTGAACTCTTCTATTAACTGTATACGCCTTAATCAGCGCTTTCGCCTCAGCGTATCACATGACTCAACCTGTCTCATCTCTCAAACCCTGCCTTGCCCTCATTCTTTACTCTCGACTTCCTTTGGCACTGGATCTATCGTCGTCAATATTCGTCTTTGAAACATTTTTTGGGCTACTTTCCCAGTTTTTATTTCTATCAAAGTCTTTTTAGTTCGACTCTCCTTTCTTCGAGTGTTTTTAAGTCTAAATGTGTACTCATTTTTGAATTAAAATTGCGCTTATTTGAATCAATTTCTTAAGTTAAAAATTACGGTTACATGAATATTAATCTCTTTATTTTCACTTGTAATTAATTATCCCTGGCCTGAATCTCGCTGAAGTAATCTTGGAGTTTTCAATTAGCATCATTGATTCCTTAGTCTTCGTTTATATGGGGATTCATTACCCCGGTTTCCACCCGGGCACAAGGATTTATCTCTGACATTTTGCGGTAGCTCACTCCGCCACCGTCTTCAGGAATGCAGTCTTTTCTTATGGGGAGCATACTGCCAAAACTCATCTTCAAAAAAGACTTCAGCCCTAAAGGTGGAGTTATGGAGTAAGTAGTCGAACAATGTCGGAGGTAACTCATGTAACCCAAACAAGAGCCCGAAAAATGTGTATGTATAACATATTCCGGAAAACCAAAATCATTCATAATTCCCCGTATATCCTTATTTTGTCTAATCTACATTTAATAGACTGGTAAAAATGATCACTCCTCCCGTTCACATTCGGAAAAGTGTACGAAGCGCTGTCAAGGAAAAACATTACTCTTGCTTCGTTTTTAATTTTCTAAGACTCTGCCTTTTGCCATTCTGTTTTCTCTTCAGTAGCCCGTACGCTATTCTAATTATCTCTTATCTATTGTAAAGCGTCAACATTGATTCCAAACCTCTGTTTTTTTTCTATCCTCGGTTATTTTTCCTTGAACCATTCTTGTCTACTCTTCTCGTGTTTTAAATTATTATTCGTTTTCGCTCGCTTGGGGGAGGTCTGCCATGCCAGCCTCTCCGGAGAAGTCCTGCGGCCTTTTATGGTCGCTATGCAATTTTAGTCTGCCGTTTGTTTCGTAAAGATTGTTTTTTTCGCTAATTTTTTCGATGTCTAGCCTAATAGATTGAAACGCAGGAATACCAAACAGTTATTTTCTTCAGGCTTTCTGACTGTTTAAAGGTGTAGATTAATCGTTGTCCCAAAGACTTTGGTGCCAATAACAAGCTTCTCCAAGATGTTCAAAATCATCAAGCATCAAAAGCATGATTACCTTCGATTTTTGACGCCCTAATGGCTCCAAAAAGTAGAGGGATTGGCATGAGTGTGTTTGATAGAAAATATAGTATTATTCGACGATTTTTCCCAATGTTTCAGACGATGTTAGATAGGGTCGATTGTATAGCTTTGTGTCGTATCTCGTCTCGTTCACCCCAAACATTTGTATGCATCAGTCAGTCTGTCGGTCAGAGTGTAGGTCAGTTTGTCAGTCATTCAGTCAGTGAGTCGGTCTGTAAGTTAATGTTCGGAAGTGGTTTTTATATTATAGCGATTCCTCCAGTTTGCTCACGTAACAATATTTAATTCAAGCGTTGTCAATGAAAGAAAAAATACTGAGACACGTTTTCTTAATTTTTTCTGTTCGTGTCCTTTAGCATGCAGCATGACACTCACATTCTGCTAATGTGCTCACTCTTGGGAGCATAAGGTTGCAGCTGTTGTGGGCGGTGCGGCTAGAAGGTGGCTATTCGATTCCGCACCCAGGCAACACCTTGCCGCGCCCCGCAACTCTTTCCCCCATTTATCCTCCTGTGGATTCGACCGCCGCATATGGTCTCCCCCTCCATTTTATTTATTGCTTGGGCTCTTGCCATGTGATTATGCGATGACGTATTTTCTCGCCGTGCTCTTTTTATTTCCTCTCCCCAGAGGATCGGTGTGTGGGTATAAATCTTATTTAATGTGCCATCGATGATTCTGCGGTTTCATTTTGGAGAACCAACAAAGGAAATGCCCAAAACCCTTAGTTAAAAATGATATATTGCTCCCGTTTCGTTTTTAGTTTATTGCCGGAACGATTTTCGTACTGAGAGTGCTACCCCTTTCCTTTTGTTATGGGATCAGAAAGGAAGCATTTGCGGTCGTAATTGGTTTAAACCGTCAGAATAAGGTATATTAAATGTCGAAAGGTTTGAGAATTCAATCAGTGCAGAGTTCTCTGTGTGTCACCTTAATTCCAATTTGTGAAAAACTATTTTGAATCCATATTAATTTGGCTGGGCCAAATATTTTATTAATTATGTGAAATAGTTGGGGTCCATTAGGTTTTTATTGTATGCATATGGTGTATTAAAAAATTAATAAATATTTTAACCTTGATATGGCCTTACGAATGTTCGAAATTAGGTTAAAAAAATGGATTGTACCTTGAGCACATTGTATCGATGTGCATAAATAAGGGCTCAAACGTATAATATGATATCTTTTGGCCTTCTAAAGTTAAGGATAAATACTTAATCTACAAATTTAATATTTTTTTAGGCAAAACAGGGGATTTCATGTATTTGCAATGTGGTTACACTCATCATACTTGATAGTGGGAGTTATTAAGGAATTGATCTTGGTTTTATTTTTCCTGCGATTTTTAGAATACAAATCACTATTCTTTTTGATTTTCCTGTAGAATTCCATGTATGCTTTCCTCAATTTACTTGGAATTTGAGAAGAAATAGTCAACATGAATTGCTAACGGTGAATTTGCGTCTGGAAAAGGGCAAAAGAAAATAACGTTATGCATAGAAGTGGTTGTATTTCTGCATCTTTTCTCCCACATATCTGTGCCACTATGCCAATACTTATAACAGCATTCATTTTCATGGAGCTGTCAGACTTCGGTGTGCGTCGTCACGATGTGTACGAAACTCGTTGAGCGACCCCCTTAAGTGATAAATTATGGAGCGCTATAACCCCGAACGCAAATCATCGTTCAGCTGAGTGGCTGTGGGCCCCATAACTCCTCCGTTAAATCCCTCTATTTCGGGTTGCATTGCAATTTTATCTTCCTCTTTTCTCCGGTTCTTCTCGCAATTTCTTGTGCTACTCTCTCTGTCATTTTTATTCCTCGCCATTCCCTTTCACCTATTACATATGATTCTGTTTTTTCATGATTTGGTATCACTACCCCTTACATTCACTCACAGTCAGTAATATTTCTCGGAGTCACCAGCCTTCGGTGTCTCAGTGGGTGGAACTATAGACTACTGATCGAAGGTTCCCGGATTCAAATACTGATGAAATATTTCGAACATCCTATAAACAAGAACCCTTAAAGTGCTAGGAGGTCTATTGAAGCTGGCCTCTTCTACCCTGAATGTGTGGAAATTTACTTAGTGTCCTACCGTCACATATCCAAATTCACTTTCGGGTTGAATTTGCTGAGTGAGTTGAGTAACTGGCACCCGTTCCGTGCTGCTGAGAGATTATCGTATATCTTCCATTACGCTCCTTTGTCTGAAAGTTAAGCAAGCTTCCGTTTGTCTGTTGGTGGTATTCGCTCATGTAATTTGTTGCTGCTATTTTGAACATTTAAATAAGCATGGTTAGCTATCCTCCTTCATCAATCATGAACCTTCTTAAGCGTCGTACGTTTACCTTTATTTTTCATAACTTAGAGATTTGTAGAAGACTTATTTTAGGGGGTTCAGAATACTCATTACTGCGATTTGTGAGCCCGACGCTTCAAGTTTTTTATTTTTATTTTCCTTGGTTGTTCGTAGAATCCGTTGTATTTTTGCATGTTTGCCATTATTGAAGAACTATCCCATCAGTCTCCATTTTATTTCCCGTTTCCCTCATCTTCAGTTTCCCCTCTCAACCCCATCCTCCTATCCTTGTATTTCATCCCACACTACCCGAAACCTTTCTCGCCATTTTTGCTAAACGCCTTTTTTCTTAATCATCCACGCGACGATTTACATCTTTTTTTTTAACCATTGACTCAGCGTTTTTACCTCAGGGTTAATGATGAGGGGGGTGAGTGTAGGTGGGTAGGGGAAGTGGTGGCGTGCTGAGATGGCTAAGGGAGGGAGGGAACGTATTTTTTTTCTCTCTCTCTCTTCGAGGGTGTGTTTTTTTATTTATTTACTCTTTTCCCTGAATCTTCGTGCGCCTCCTACACTGGTTGGAGAGAGAGAAAGACTTCCATGCTATCCTCTTTCCTCCCACTCCGATTCTCTTTTCAATTCTCAAACCTTCTCCCCTCCCCTTTCTTCGCTTCTCCTCCTACCCAAGACCTCTTTTCTCTGCCACTCGCCCCTACCTCCGGCTCACATACATCCCCACACACAAATACCATGTTTATTTAAGAGCCCCTTTTCATTTATAATCTTCCCCTACCCCCCCAATCCTTTCCGTCCCAAAAGTCTATTTTAGCCCTTCAGTCGTTGAACCTCTGGCTGACGTCTTCCTCCTATTGTTGTCACGCGTCATCCAACGGGCGACCGTTCGAGCAATTATGGTACAGCTCTCTCTTTCTTCTCCCCACCCCTCCTCTCTTTCTTCCCCTCCGAAAAACAACCCCCTCCGTCGTCCTCCGCCCGCACCCTTGCCAACCAAGGTTCTCTCTCCAACCCTTCATCCCTGTGGAGGAACAATCGCGCCCCCTCGCTTCACACTGCCTTCTCTCTTGGGCTTGCCGTGTCGTCTTGCAAATTCTCCCACACCACCGTGCCACGTTTTCATCTCCTTCCTGTCCTTAATGTTTTTCCCTTAAAGGATTCCACTCCCCTCTCTCTCTCTCTCCCGCCCTCCCCGTCGGTTTCGTTTTCATGCTTTCGATTTGTCGTGTGCGTTTGTCGCGAGCTCTTCCTCAGTTCCTCCGCCTCTCGTTTCTTTTCATGGTTATTCCCTATCCGCCACCCCCGTTCCCATAGCTGAATTTTTCCCTCCCTTTTTCTTTTCAATTAACCCCCGCACCCACGGTGTCGACGCCCCCTACCGGGTGCTGCGGCGTCAACCGAATGGTGGGATTCCCGCGCTCGTGGGGATTCGGTTGTGACTGTGAATATCGCGCAGTGTGCCTCTCCGGAGCCCGTAGATAAATTTTTGTGAGCCTTGTGAATTTTGCTATAATTCCTATCGATCATAGTCACGAGCTGATTTTGGCGATTTCGGAATTTTAACTTGAAGATTATTCGGAATGCTTAACGGATTTCATAGTTTCGCGTCTGCGTTTTATTGAAAATATGGCGACAAAATTCGCAAAAGCAAGAAGGGCGAAGATTGTGTGAAAAATTATGTTGTTGTGGAATGGAAAGGTCGTTCTCTCACACACTTAGTGATTTGACGCTTAAATTAAATTTCTTGTTGGGGGTTAGAGCTCACCCCGAACTAAGCCACAGTAGGGTGAATTTTGCAAATTCAGTGAGGAGGGGCCAGTTTCTTTCTCTGCGCCACCTCGCACTTCGTGGGTTATTTTTGGTATATCCGAAGGCTCCCCCCGGGATAGGAACTCATACCACCTACGCTATTCAAATCTGGAAACAATATTTTGAGTATGATTTTAGTATAATGTCAGTAATTTGACGTACAGAGTTTTGGAAGACTCAAATTATTTAATGTAGGTGCTTGATGATGAGACGTTTATTTCTCCTTTTTTTATTCTATTTGTGCAAAAATATTGAGAAATTCAGAAATCTGAGACATAAATAAGGGAACTACTTTGTTTTTTATATTTAGGTATATTTGCATTTTGGATCGACATTCCCTTCCCAATCCCCTCCTACAAATTATTCACAGATCTCTCATTTTCACTTTCTCCAGTGAAATTCATGTTTTAACCCCCTTGTGCTTGTTCTGCTTTAGTATTTCCCTCGGCGCTCTCCACAACCTTGTGCGTTAACCTCGTCGTACTGGGCGGATTGGTTTGGGAGGATATGGTCCAGACCCTCGTAATATATGCATGTATATTCTCTCGTCTCCCTTTTAAGCCCCCCACCCCATTTCTCCCTCTTTATATCTACGCCAGCGCCCATATCTTGGCATTAATGTCATGTGTGCCTCCTTCAATCCTTCGGAACAAGAGCTTTAAGAATAGAGATCTTGGTCCTTCCTTTTTATTCTTCATCCGGATTACTTCAAATGAATCTCACGCTATCTTTCACTGTTTTCATCTTAATTTTCAAGAGTCACAGTCACTAGGGACCTGTCCCTAATTCCTGCCTTTTCTCTCTGGAAATAGTTGTTTCAACATTTCATTTCAAACCTTCAACGGACTTTTCCACTCACTACACCGCCCCTATTCGCCCTAGAACCACCCCACCATCCCTGATCCACTTATTATTTCTTCAACGGTCACTAACCAATTCCATCCCCTTTTCCGATCAGCCACCAACTTTACAGCCCACCATTACGTATTCATTTTCACTATTTATTCTGGCGATGCCCACACTTGAACATCACTTTAACCTTGTTTTGTGGCGAAGATACTTCTTCGCGTTGAAATGAAGTGCTCCTAAACGGGGGCCTCTTGGAGGTTGAAATAGCGCTTTTGCACCTATCTTGTCTTATTATACATCTTGACCAGCTCTTCTTGAGCTGATTCTCCTGGCATTTTTAGCCTGTATCTCTCTCTGTGTACGTGTGTGAGTGAGTGATTGCCTAGGCTTGCCGTTGAGTGGCTATGCTTGGTCCCTGCAGTCTTAAGTCCACGCCCGCAAACCAATGCAGTAATACCCTGGTATTGGTGTAAAATGGACTCGTGGAAAACGTGACGGTGTAGGAGCACTTCATTTTACAATTCTGTTTTTATTCCAGTATTGAAATTGGTTCCCTCCAAATCGTTGGTACAATTTTGCAGGCTTCTAATTCTAATTGAGAGGATAATAAATTGCGACGTTGAAACGAATACTTTTACGCCGACCCACCTCTGTCTTGAGAATGGGCTTTTATAATTGATCTAATTTAAGGCTTCTTCCGTTTAGAAATTCCCTACTCTTGCTACCTTCTTGGTGAAATAACTTAAATGCTCAAAGTGGACAAAAGATAAGAATATTGTTTTTTTATATTTTTCTGGCAGTTTTGGGAGTTCTTTGCTACATTTTCTGTTAAGCTGATGACTCTTTGTACTAAAAAGGATTCGTTTGTGGATATTGTCTTATTTTTTTGGGTTCTGTTTCTCCTTTACCTGATATATTTTGCTAAATTTGCTTTCGAAAGTTTTGAGAAGCCCAATAAATGCGTGTTTTGAAACACTTTTCCATTCAAATATCTCTTATTTCATTTGTCCCCTGCTCAAAATAAATTAATTTTTTATTGAGAGAGCCTACTTTTTATGGTCTTAAGGAATATTTAAGGCCATATGCGTCTGTATTAGCGTACATTATGCGTAATGAAATATGGACGTATTCCAACACTTTCGTATCTAGCGTGATCTACGACATGGTTGCTTACCAGCCAAGGATAAGGTACATGTCCTGAATGCTGCTGATGGGTGCTGTTAGGTCTAAGATTGCATACTGCCTTTCTCACTGGTTTTCTGGATAGTAACAAATCGGAGTCGCTTAACTGAATAACCGGTTTCATCGCCTATCTTAGCGAGTTTTGTGATGTAAGAGGTAGATTGCACTCGCGTTCGGGCGTATGGTTGATTTTTTAGAGTCGATCGGCCTTGCCGAGGAGATAGATTTCCGAAGTTTAGGGGCTTTGCGGGTTTTCGTCCGACGTTTTGAGGTGGCGGTGGCGGTAGTTCAAAATTCATCTTTGGTACAAGGGATGGGTTTTGTGGGATAAATGATCGGTTGAAATGAATAAAAAGCCATGATAAGAGTCTTCGAGCAAGTGTCCGGGAAGTTAGGTAAATACTGCTGCCTTGAAAATCTTTGCCATGGTAGTAATACCCATGATTAATGGCGTGGCAGTAATACCTGGAAGGATTACTTAATCCGAAATAAATCAATGAATTGTCTTTTCACTTCGCATTTTATTTATGATAGTCAACCTTGTTGTCCGTCATTTTTTATTTTTCAAGTTTTTACTGTACAATTTTTGTAGTAATGTTAATATGCTATATAGATTTTATAGTGTTTGAAATGCAATATATTTGAGTATAACTACCAGAAACTGATTGCCTTTTTGTCTTCTAGCATCTCTGCAACATTATTGATGGTATATAAATGGATTAATTACTAATGGCTAATTGTTTTTTTTTACTTTCAGCTGCCTTTACATGGGCTCTTTTAGCATTTGTGTAACATTTCATACGGTATGACTAGAAATTGTTCTATCTGTACTACGTTTACTTTATCATACGGTTTGATCTATTCTTTTTTCAAGCCCTTTTTTGATTTCTAAATTATATTTCTGTTAGATTGCTATGATATAGGTAGTGTATATTTCCGTTATCATCATCACCATCACTGGTCAACAATCCTAAGATTGGTTTGACGCAGCTCTCCACTCAATTCTTTTATCAGCTAATCTTTTCAACCGAACGTGTTTCTTCCCGTTCACATCCTTATTTAAATATTCCAAATATTTTGTTCGAGGTCTTCCTTTAGCATTTTTGCCATCGACTTGTCCCTCGACGATTGTCTTCATAAGGCCGTGTCGTCTCAAAAGGTGGCCTATAAGGTTGTTCCGTCTTATTATTAATATTTTCATGAGGCTTCTCTCCCACTCTTCTTGGGACTTCCTCATTACTGACTCGGTCGATCCATTTGATCCTCATCATTCTTCTGTAGTACTACATTTCGTAGGCCTTTACGTTATATTATAAATTAAGTAGGAATTTCCTCTACTTAGCTCTTGAAAGGAAGCATATCCTCTGATTTATCGGATATATAGGTTAGGGTTTGGTAGGGGAGACATGCGTATGGGATTCAAAAAATAGTCGTCATTAACTTAACACTAAGAATACTTAACAAATAAAATCTTTGATTTGGCAAGCTATATGGTGTGATTGGACGACAAGTACTAAACCTTGGAAATATAATAGTTTTCTGGTAAAACATTTTTTCCGAAAAACTTGAGGGGTATTTCATTCATGCAAGTGTTGGTACTTAGTTCAAAACTTGTAAATTTTATGAATATAAGTTATTTTTTAAATAAATACTCTTTTCATCTACTCCGTATTGAAAATATGGAATTAAAAGGCTGTGCAGCTATTTACGATTAAAGTTAACTGTCGTAGCGTCGCGACGGCATTTTACGGTGTGATTTCATTGAAAGCGAAAGCGCTTTGTGAGCGCGCTTTAATATGTGTCATTGGAATCCGCGCGGAGAGCATCTGTTTTTACGATGATGAGTCCGCATCCCTGCATATGTTTTTGTTCGATTCTCTGCGAGAGGTAATACGATGCACGTGTAAAATTTTATCTGTTGTATTTTTTAAAACTCTTTACGGCTAAAGCCCCAGTACCGTAAAATATAGCTCTCGTTAAATTTGTGTCTTGCTTCCATTTCAGGGATATTGATGTTTTCAATTTAGAACCGAATCGCAACCTTACTGGCCTTTTTGAGGGTGTAGGTGAATATGTGGGAGTGTTGGGTATATAACCATGCGGAAGCAAACAAGTGTTTTCCCCAATTTCGGGGGTTTAATAATTTGCCTGGAATTATGGAATTTCTCGGTGGGGTGAAATTCCCCCTCAGTCCCCTTCCCCTAAGCTAATTTCATTTGGGCAAGGTGGGAAAATGAGGCAGAAAGTAGAGGTTGAAGTGGAGGGCAGGTTCAGAATGATGAGATTAGGATTGGTGAATTAATAATAATTCATTTCCTTCTCACATTTTCACCCTAGTCCCTCCGTGCCTTGCTTTTGAGCTGCGCCCCCCTCCCCTGAAATCCTCTCCTCTCTGCTAGCGTCATCATCTCTCCCTCCACCCCTCTATGACGTCACCCTAACTGGCCCTTCCCTTTTCTCGACACCCTCATCGACATGCATTCGCATGTTTGCTTGCGACCTCTTTATCAATCCCAGGCGAAGAGAGCATTCCACCCACGAATATTGCAATAAAGGATCCTCAAGTCGGCCTCGTAATGTGTTGTCGCTCACCTCGCATTGAAAAGGAGTTTACAGAAGTCGACAGTCGCGTCGTTAACGGACAAATTGATCCGAGTTTCACGGTGAAGTAAGTTATAATTAGGGGTGTCAACCGAAATGTAATTCCTCGCAATTTCAATCATTATACAGCAAAATATTGGAAATAAGTGGATCCCATTGCACTCATCACCGCGCCGCGGGCATTTTTGAAAGCCGATTAAAATGCGCCTGAAGTGGCAACAGAAATTAATCTTCTGTGGGATGGAATTAGGCCTGGTCTATGCAGTCCCCCTGCTCGTAATAGCCTGGGAGTCGTAAGTTACCCTTGTTGCCTTATTCCTCAAGAAACCCGAACTTCATTTTGAAGTACTTTGAAAATGTGTTCTTTGACTGGGTTTCTATTAAGTCTAGTGGGTAGAAAGCAAAAGAGGATTGCATGCCTATGTCGATTTGACGTAGTCTTAATGCCATGCTTTATCATGCGATATTCGTGTTAGGGAAGATTAGTGGGGAATTTTGTGATAAGGGTTTTTCCGCTAGTGTTTTGCCTCAAACCCCCTGGAATCAAGAGAATTGGTATTCTGATGGAAAATCCCTTTTGATCTCTCGTTCCCGTTCCTCAGTTTCCGTAAAATTGCCTCAATCACAAGCGATTTCACACCTTTCTTACCGGAGAAATGAGTTTTATTGGGCCCAAAATGCCATCTAACCGTTTTCATCGACAGCGTTCGATCACCCTCCTGCCCGCACCCCTCCGAAATCCACTTATTCGAATTCCTTCACCGTGGATTCTTTTGGACATTCATTTATTATACTCTATTGGAAATGTTTCCGCTAATTTTTTTCAAGACTCACTCGAGTGTGAAGACCCCTTTACTTTTTTTAGTCTAATGAAAAAGGGTTCATTCGTCCGGTGTCAGAAATTATCAGCTGTTCGCTTATTTTATTATTTTGTAATGGATTACATGTCTTGAATAACTTGTGACCTCCGCCGTATTTAAAGGCCTGGTTACACGATCCGTTAACCCGTACGAATTAATGTCATGAATGAACACGAAAATGCACCGTGTGACCACCCAACTTGTGCGAATGTTTGTACAGAAAATAGAACCCGTTTTTATTTGGTTCATGTATTCTTACATGATGGGTTCCGATCCACAAAAATCGTTCATCCGAGCAGACATCAACTCCTACGTGTTACTGTCGTTTAAATAGGATTTAAGGCGTTGGGGGTGCGAAGACCGATTCATACTTCTATTTAGCGAGTATTCGGGGACTTCGGGGGTTCTAAATCCTCCCCCTCTACCGAAGTGTGTTGGAACTACAGGCTTAGGTGTTTCCTCTCCAAATGGACCCCCCCAAAATGCATGCGTTTCTTGGGCAAAGAGTCAAGTAAAATAAATCAGGAAGTAGAATTTGTATAATTTCTAGTTTTCGTAATACCCTCGGAGTCGTAACTTACCCTTGTTTCCTTATTCCTCAAGAAACGAGAATTTAAAGTTTCCTTATCAACTCTCAATCAAATTTCATACCTTTCTCGAAGTGAACCCCGAACATTTTTTTCTCTGGCTACGGCCTTGCGTCGACCCTTTGGCATGCACGGGGCTTGCGTGTATCATGGAGCCATTTCTTCGTCTACTCTTGGGGTCATATCTCTCCCTGAATTCTCGAAGAGCACAGGGGAGTACTCTGAAGTTATTTATCGGCTTCGCAAGGGTCGAGTTGTCAAGGAAAGCATGAAATCGGCTTTGGAGAAGTATAAGCGGACATAACTTGTTGTGGGAATCATTAGTCTTCCCGGTAACTTTTTTAGCCCTCTCCTTCTCTTTGTCATGCTGCCCTAAGGATTCTTGTTTCTCGCCGACGTTGGGTTATAAATGAAAAGTTCTTTCATGTATGTATTCATTCACTTGGAGGTCCTGTGGAAGTATTTTATCACTTTTTACCCTTCATTCTCCAGTTCAGAAAGTTCAATGAAGCCCACCGGAGAGGAGCAATAGCAAATCGCACGTTCGTATGTCTGTTTCAGCCTATGACACTAAATCAAAGACTCTTGAGGGGGGTGACTTAAGCCGGGTGTAAAAGTCTAGGAATAAATATTTGAATTTCAATCTCCTCTCGAATTTGAACTTCCCGTGTTCGGTATCATTTCTTTTCGACGGTCGCTATTCAGAAGGAATTCTACTCAGTATTTTAACTCGCAAATGTAAATACGATTCTAACATCCTATGAAGATATTGTAAAATCTTGGCAATATTGAAACACGGTCGTATAATTTTGCAACTCTCCGTCCCTAAATGTTTTGTTGATATTATCCCTCCGACATAAATGTCCTAATTCTCTTCTCCTTTGTCTTCACTCTCGACTATTTTCCTCTTGCCGTCTGTTACGTCTCACGTATGGGTACCTTTTCCTCTACATTTGATTTTTACTGACACATCGGGAGTCCTTGTGCTTGATGTTATTTTCTACTCAATGGCTTGCATTATTGGTCTCTGTCTTTGGTAATTAAAACCATTGACCGTCAGTCTAGCACGCAACGAGCTGAACTTTGATAATATCGTATGGTTCTCACAAAATCCATTTTCCAGTATTTCTAATTTAACCTCTCCCTTCTTTTTCGGTATCTTAATTTCTATCCTCTTTATCCCATTTTATTGGGCTGTCTTTCACATCGCGCTGTCATATTTGGGTATGTTATTTTCTTCCCTTCACACGTATACCGCAACGTAAACATCTCGTTTTTTTTTCAAATAATTGTTGTTGAATAGAATCTCTGATCCCTGTCACGTGGGAATTGCAATTAATCGTTGATGTAACTCGTGATGAAAGAAGCAAAAGTTTGAAGTTGGTTCCTCGCTGATTTTTTTTGGAATCATCTTTTCCCTCCCGTTTTAATATCCATATTATTTATTTTTCCTCTATCTACGCTCCCTTCACTTAAACCGTCATTTACATCTCTCGTATGATTACGTCCACACGTGTCTCGCTACGTGAACATTTCTCGTGTTTTTTTGTTATTTTATTGTTTTCAAGTCTAATCTCTGGATCCTGTCGAGTGGAAATTACACTTTGTCGTTGGTGTAACCCGTGATGAGCAAAGCAAAAGTTTGAATTTGGTTCGTCGCTGATTTTTTTTATGTAAATGGTGATGTAACTGTAATGATAACTGTGTAACTCGTGTTGTTGTAACTCGTGAGGAAAGAAGGAAAAGTTTGAAATTGTTTTGTCGCTGATTTTTTTTGGAATAATCTCTTCCCTCCCGTATTAATGTACATGCTATTTATTTTCCCTTCATCTCCACTCCCTTCACTCTTTGACCGTCTTCCATATCTCACATATGATTACGCCCCCCCCCCCGTCTCCATCCTCCACCTCCCCTCGTCTCCTGCCACATTCAATATCCTCGCGGCGCGGGCCCCGAAACCCTTCCGTTCCATCACCTTCACATGCAATCGATCCCACATCCCCAGACCTCCTCCCCGGTCCTCTCTCTATCACGGGGAAAGGGCCCCCTAGGCCCAACCACCACCGATCCCCCACCCCTTCCCTCAACCTCACGGCGGAACCAATCCGGATACAGAATTAGCGGGGACGCCGATGCCGGTGTGGCGAGAACAAAACACTCTCGCTCCGCGTAAGGCGACGCTCTCTCCCCCTCCCACTACGTCTTCGCTCGTGTCTCCCCCACACCCCACCCATTCCTTTCACTCCATCCTTTTCTTTTCCCCGTCGTCGAACTTCTTTTTTCCCCTAAAAAAAAGTCCTTATGCCGTCGAAGAAACGGGAGGTGAGCGCAATGCCGGGGTTTGGGGGTGGCTGGTTAATTTCTTTTTATAAGGTTGGGGGGACCCGATAGACTTGATTCTGGTGGTTCACTTTAGTGGCAAGATTTTTTTCCAATTCGTCCCGGTCGTGAAAAAAATTTTCAAGTACCTTTAAGAGGAATCCCTTTTTTTAATGCTTTGGTACACCCTAGATGTAGTTTTAGAGTTGAACGAATTTCCGTTTTTTTAACGTAGATTCTCTTACCTTCAGGTTTTATTTCTTTTTTCTTAGTTTATTTTAAATGTGGACAATTGTATAGAATATCGTTTCATCATGGCCTGGTATGGCCATTATTGGAATTCAGTCTTATTGTTAGTAGCTCTTTTTTTTCTAACTCCGGTAAATGATTTTTTTGAGTCGATAAAGTGTGCGGAAAACTTGCACGTGGAGTAAACGTTTTATAATGCTGGATATGCTGGTTTGCTTTTGTTTTTCGGTACACATAATCACCTAGTAATTGGAATAAAATTGTATCGTGATCGTAGCACTTCAATTCATATTTTGGAAAGGTGAAATGAATTTGGAATATTTAAATAAATAAAAGATCGTAGCACTTTTCCACAAGAATTTTTAATTGCGTACCGCCATACCGAATTTGGAAAAGTGCTACGAACTTTTATTTATGTCTAACTTCCACCAATTGAAGCCTGAATCTGTTGAACGAATTTGGAACACATTGTAATTTGCTGTCTATTTAAAATGAATTAAAAGGTATTTGTAACCTAGCACCATTAGAACTATTTCGTCTATCCATATTTATTCTCTATCTAAATGTGGTAATATATTTTTATTATTAGCGATGTTTTTATGCTTAGCCTTTATTTGTGGTTGAATTGGGTCTCTGTTTTTACTGGCCTAACGTTACTTGTAGGCTGCGCGTGTTATTAATTCAATACGCGAAGGGTTTTTCTCTTTTTCTTTAAATGATATGATTTATTAATGGTACCCAATCCTTGCATGATGTAAAAAATGCCATGTTCTGAAGTGATTGATGTAGGATTGTTTGGCCGACCGTAGCGTGAATTTAAAATGTGGAAATTATTGTACCAGTACGTTCATTTATTTTAGAATTGTTGATCTGAATGTGTATATCCATTGAAGTAGGGTTTGGATGACAAATCGCTAAGTCAGGTTAGTGTTAGTCCGTGCCCAAAAATGCTTGGTTCTTGTTAGTATCATCGACATTTTTTTCAAGATATTATCTTCTCCATGCGTATGAAGTTTGCTGTTGCTGAATTTTTTATTGGGGTATCCAATCCCGACCCTTGGGTTTCCAATTCACACTAGATAAAATGGTTATTTTGTTCGAACCTCCACTACAGCTGGGAGGTTACTCCTCTCACCCAGCCCCCCTTGCCCCCTAGTTCTAGCGCTGGTTGCAGGTCTTCCACAGTCCCAGGTTAATTTGTACGTTATATTTATCTCTTTTTAGTCGTATAATTTCTTGCATAGTATAAGCCATACCCGTGTGTAATCATATCGATAACAATTTAAACAACTCACTCTTACTATTCACTCGATGACTCACTCTTATCTATTCACGGAAGATAAAATCCCGCCTCAGTGTAATGTATATGATTCCGTTATCAGTGTAAAAAATTTCTTGACAGAGTGTGATTTATACCAGGTATGGCTAAATAGAATGGACCTTGTCGGAGGATTGAAGGACATGATCCGTGACAACCCTGAGCAACTTCGCCAGGTAATTAATTTTGTGAAAGTAACTGGCCTTCTACACAAAGTTTAGCATAACTCCACGAACTTTTTAGCATAAGATATGGAGTGGTGCAAAATGGCCTCAGATGTCGACGCACCCTTTAAACAAGATTTCTACTACTACCAATGTAAACAATCACCACTTTAAAAAAAACATGTTAGAAAAAATTGGAAACAATGATTAGTCTTTCAATTTGACCAAAGCGACTAATAAGAGGTCGATAAGAGTGTTCACATTCTTTTCCCATAGCCCGGGATGAGATTTTTTGATGTCTGTATTCTTGTAAATCGCTTATTGAGAACTTTAGAAAGAGAAAATTTTGCAGATACAATGGTTCGCGGATAAAAATTGGCTGTTTGTAGAATGGATTTCGGATTGGATAATTGACATCTTTTTATAATTGATTTCCGTGTTTAGTTTTTTTTGTATTCGCTGTGGATCGATTCATGCTTACGTTTATAGTGTAGCGTAAAACATCAACATTCGTATTTAACTGAAACGTTTTTAGAAATTTACCCTGCCTCAGGGCGTCATTATGTAGGAATGGGCGCATGGCGAGTTACCTTGGTTGGATTTATGAATAATGTGCTTGGGAATAGCAATTTTAAATTGTTTCACTTTTGGTATGTCCAAATGTGTGTGTGTGTGCTAAAAATGTGTTCCTGGCGAATACTTACTTTTTTCTTTATTTTCACGACTATTTACTGTTTTGCCGAGAACATTCTTGGAATGCATTTTCTACAGCGGAGAAAGTGTTCTTCAGGGATAAATGCAAAAGAATTTCGTGAGCCACTTAGTTCTCGCAATGTTCTTTCATTCGAAATCAGCTTCGTCGTCGTACTTGATGTGTTTTTTTTAGAACATAAATTTTTCTGTCTTTATTTTTAATATTTTTTTTCCTCTTGCCGTATGAAAAAAATATGACTCAGTAGGCTGCTGTAATATAGGACTGATAACACATAGAGTATTGAAATCCGTCGTGAGTGTTTTGCGTTGGCAAGTAGTTTTCCCTGGAGTTCTGGATTTATTAATCTCTTCATCTTCCGGGGTTTAACCGCGTTGGCTGTCTGAGTTTGACGGCGGTTTCGCCCAGAAGACGCCCCGTGGAATCCCGTCAACCTCTGACAACCAACGCGGTGAAAACCCATAAGATAGAGAGAGATCCATGAGTTTTATGCGTGTTTTAATTGGTGCTGGTGATTTGTTGTTTTTGCTTGTAAATTACTTCGTGGTGCCGCCGAAAACTTATCCTGATTCATTGGTGAAAATTTAAGGTCTTATTGGGATCCATGAAATGTTATTGCTAAAAAAGGCGTTTGTCTGCCATTTATCAGGAAGGGATGAATTTCTAAAATTCAATTTCCTGTCGATTCCCCCTCGCCTTGTGGGTTACGTACGTCCATTGCCAGGCATCACTTCCTGGAATTTTGGTGCCCATCCCCTCTCATCGACGTTAGCCAGCCTGAACTAGAGGTAACCATGCATCGTGCTCATTCACTTGTGCTAGCTTAACCTCTCCTCTCGCACAACTTTCCTCACATCCAATTTGATTTTCCATTTTTCTCTCTATAGCCTTTAGAACGGCTTCCCCTCTTATTTATGCCTATCCTCATCCGTTCACAATAGGGGGTCGTAGCTCATATCATGGCTCATTACCTCCGCTCAAATTTTTCTTGGCTCCGTTTCTTTTTATTTACTTTTATGAAAAAAATGCATGAGCCCGCGCGTGTGTGCAAATGCATCTTCTTTTCAGCAGCTCATCAGGAACGGATGAAGGTAGTTGCTTTATGGGTGATGGGTTCAGTACTTTTCGGCGAGCGTGTAGGTATGCATTATGCAATTCCACTCTACCTCTCGTAGAATCAGGGTCTACTTAAAAAAATCCACGGACAAAATACGAATTCGAGGGAAACCGTTATTAGGTATTGAAATGGCGGTATGATTAACACTTTCTAACCCAGAGCTGCTTCTGGTAGAAATTAAAATTCAAGACTTTTCATTTAAAAAATGCGAAAACTTTATGCTCAATCTTAATTATTGTGGCAGCTACATATTTCGCCACTAATCTTTTCAGCACATAAGAACACGTAGTTTTAATATTTCCTGAATAAAGCTGAAAATGTATACATTTTTCGTGTTGCTCAGAACCAACATTGGGTTATTATGGGTTAAAACAATTTGAGATTTTTTCGGCGTTTTATGTCGGAAAAATTTACTCTGGTATTCCATCATTTTACGTACCGCCTTTCTGTCGACTTTTCAATTTTCTGACGCCCATCATCATCAGGACAGCGGGTCTAGTTGACGCAATTCCTGGTGATGATAATTAAAGCCTACATCAAGATTTATGTAGAAATGACGTGTGCGACTCGGTGGTATGCCCGAGTAAAATATTCCTTCGTGATTTGATTTTTTTTTACCTGGCCCAGATTAGGCCACAATCTGGGCCCCTCTTCCTCTGTGTCAGAGCTCTCTCTCTTTTACAAAAGTTATTAATACTGCAACAAAAATACAGGCATCAGAAAAAATAAATTAGAATACATGTGATATGAAACTTGCCTAGAAATACCTCGTTAGTAATTACCAATTATCTATTTTCCCCGGGGAAGATATCGCTCTCATCTCCCCTTTATCCGTCTCAAACCAGTATTTATGGGAATAGTGCCGATGCGATTACTTCGCTGTGCTCCGAGTATTGGTTTACTCCTTTAAATTTGTCGATAGGTATGTATCATTACTCAGCTTTTCAACATGGTTTGGATTGGATTGGCGAGGTAAGAAGTCTCACAAGGGGAATACACGACCTTCGCATCGCCGATCGAGCTCAAATTTTGCGAATCGGTAGTTTATGGGTACAAATGTAATATGCCGAAGCGAGACGACGCACTTCTCGTAAAATTCCGAGAAAAAAGCAATTAAAAATCGTTAAAAATGAAGGTACGCTATATAAACTCTTTAGAACACCCATGGTTAAACAATAGGGTGACAGCCCAGTGGATCGATCTCGCTACCTTTACCTCCACAGTCGGACACCGTATCCACTGGGCTGTCACCCCATTGTTTAACCATGGGTGTTCAAAAGAGTTTATATAGCGTACCTTCATTTTTAACGATTTTTAATTGCTTTTTTCTCGGAATTTTACGAGAAGTGCGTCGTCTCGCCTCGGCATATTACATTTGTACCCATAAACTACCGATTCGCAAAATTTGAGCTCGATCGGCGATGCGAAGGTCGTGTATTCCCCTTGTCAGACACAGGCGTGTGATTTTTTATTTTACAGTTTCCATGCAGTGCACTGGGTCCTTTCCCTTGGCCACCTCGCAGTGCGAATATTGTTTTGGATGAGGGTAATGATCAATAGCACGGATATAAAAATGAAAATTAATCCGGAACCTTTGAATCAGTAGATCAACGCTACACTAAATCAGAAAAAAATTTATTTTTTACCCTTGGGGATAGGATCCTTTCTTTGGCCACCGCTATCAGGGTCCAGGTCCATTGAACTCGCGGCTCCTGAACTCGAGACGTTTCGTGAGAAAAGTTGGAATTCTGAGTGGGAGACTGGGTCACAGTTTCAGTGATGTCGTCGCCAGCCACCGTGGAGACTCTGGCCCGGTATAAAACTCGATAGCAACCGGTCATCATGAGTTGCGAAAGCTTGAAACAAGGAAAAAAGTAGGTATGGTAATAAATCGCCGACTGAAATCGACTCGGTGTAAAGCCCGAGATGAATATATTCTCTACCCTGGTAACTTACGGTCCGAGGCAAAGCACTCCAGCCACTAGCCTATCTTTCTCTGTCTTATATCCAATATTTTTAATGCACGTATTATTTTTTTTTAACTTCTTCCCGGAAGTTTCTCGGTGCTGCGATGCCGCCGGTTGTAGTGTGCCAGTATAACTCGCAGCTTACACCCCCTTATATCTTCGCTTGTTGAACTCGGAGAAGTCCTCGCAGAATGCTAGGGTCCAGGAATGTAGACCCGCATGTCCCGCATACCCGCACTTATCGGTAGAAAAACAGGTATTTTGTTTAAACGTTGACTCTGACCGACTCGGTGTAAAACCCTAGATGAGTACATGCTTTTTATTTGCTTTTATGAAAAACATATGCGTGCCCCCGTGCGTATGAGCGTATCCATTTTCTTTTAAACACCACATCAGGAACGGATTAATATCCTTTATTAACGGATTAATATCGTTCCTTTGGCTGGTTGGCCCAGTACTATTCGGGGATTGTGGGGGGTATACAATCTCACTCTACCTCTCGGAGAATCAGTGTAATCTCGTTAAAAAAATTCGCGGACACGTCACGCATTCGAGGAGCACCGGTATTAGATATTGAAATGGCGATATGGTTTTAACCCATAGATCTTTTATACAGTAGATGGCGCTTTCCCCTAGCCCCTTACGACCGGAGCGCGTAGCCAACATACCGCCCCCCTTTCGTTCTCGGAGTCACGTGGTTCGGGTCAAAATTAATGGCGGCGTTTGAATTCTCTGTTGTGAATATCGTTCCCGCTCGGGTAAAAAACATGTTACTTTTACTTACAGCACTAAAGAAGTACGTGTCTATTTTGATATTTATTTTTATTTACGTTTTGCTGTATTATATGTGAACCTTATAGCAAAATAGAGTTCATTTTAATTCAGTTTTAGGAAGAACTATAGTAAAACTGAATTAGTTTCCCCAATTATGCGCAACTGAAGCAGCCTTCAGGAACACATGTTTGGTTTCGTTTGTGTCCTTTACAGAGGAACACCTGCATCCAAAGGCTCCGTTTTTTTTCGTAAATAAAGTTAGCAATAACGCAAAGGTAGATTACATGGTTTGAGAAAAATGTATACACAACCATAGGCTATGAATTTCAACCACCAATCCAGTACATTAATAAGTAATCTTTCACAAATGATAGGTACTATCTTTTTTTCAATAATACGCCATTAATAGAACGTCATCGTTAAAGGAAAGACACTTCCAATGCTGCATGACTTTCAAAGCCAGAGAAGAACATTAGAGCTTTAACCAGCTGATTATTCCTCCTATCTGGTAATTATCTCTCGTTGCTCGGGGCAAATTGATGAAAATATAATTTAAGATTCCTCAGAATGTTAATTAACAAAAGTACCCACAATAGTCACAGTGTTGCAGCCAGCATTGATTTTAAGAAATTTTATACGTGAACATCTCTCGTGCGTAATTCAGTTCGCATAAAATGATTAAATATCCTTCAACATGTACTAGTAATAAATCCTTGTTTATTAAAGAAACCTTTAACAATATACGTCCGCTGGAGGTGTGATGAAAACATCGCAGATAATAAAGATGTTTTGCCGACAATGGAAAACAAGGTTTGA
This sequence comes from Ischnura elegans, assembly GCF_921293095.1. Lineage (NCBI taxonomy): Eukaryota > Metazoa > Arthropoda > Insecta > Odonata > Coenagrionidae > Ischnura > Ischnura elegans. The sequence goes on along the minus strand of NC_060254.1, from coordinate 62,284,472 downwards.
ATACAAAAGTGAAGCTCAATTTTCACTCCATCAAAGAAGACTATAAATTTTACATTTTAAATGACCACAGTGTGTATGTCCACATATTTGGTAGAACATAGGGGAACCCGGTGCGCAACAGGGTGGCGGGGCGGAACGGGGTAAGCGATTTTTAATTGCGAAATAAAGCAGGAGTAAATATAACTAGTCAAAATTGTTGTTTTTAAAATATAAGCAACACCAATCTGGGCTAGATATAGTTATTCCCGCTTGCGCAGCACCTTTTTTCGCGTTAAAAAAAACCGCTTACCTAGTTCCGCCCCGTGTTCCCCCATGTATCAATTTCATAGAATTCCAAAATGAGGATAGAGAGCATCCATCAAACAGAATCTACAAGAAAAAAAGGGTTTAGAAATAACATAATATTAATTAGAAACCATACAGTCTAAACGAGATCCAGTTGGCATAAGGCAATAGAAAACAAGAGAAACCTGAAGAACAGATTGAGGGCCCAGCCTCAGCTCACACTCAAATAGGCATAATGTAATAATAGGTATAATAATGTAGCCTAAAAATAGTCTTTACAGTTACACGCATGGAATTGGAAGCCATACTGATTCCGTAAAATACATTTTGTTCAGGTAGCCGAGTGAGTTGGAAATAGATTGAAAATAAATCTTACTTGCTCTCAATCTTGATTGATTAATTAGTTGTTCGAATATTATTTCACGAACTAAGTTATTTGTTTGATTTTATTCAAAATCTTGCTCCAGAATATGGTCCCTTAAATGTAGAAATAGGGAAGTAATAGCTGTGAATACTTCCATCGTCAATACAAGGAAAATATACTTGTTCCGTAACTTGCCGGATGCCTGAGCTACCCTACTGTCTGTAAAAAAAAGCAAAATACTCGAGTTTGAAGAGCTCTAGCGTCTAAACGAAGCAATCGATTTCAATACAATAAAAAGCATACGAAAGAGAATTTAGTTCTACGTTATATTATGTACTTTAAAAATTCTCCGGCTAAGTAGTATTTCCTGTACTTAATTTTTTCTCAAAAAAGTACCCGTTTTTTGCGCGTAAAATCAAGTTGCCCAACTTTGAGCGCTTGGCATTCCCGTAGTTTTCGTTCCTACAACTTGAAATTTTGATATAAAGAAGCCACATCTATTACTAGCAGTTTGCCGAAAACAAATTGTTTATACCACAAAAATTAACGGAGTTGTTGTAAACAACGCAAACCTCTGCTAACTTCGAAATCAGTGAGTCAATTGAAAATTGATTGGTACTGTTGTCTTTCGTAGAATGTCAGTAATGCAAGCACATATGAAATGTATATTAAATATCAATAATAACGTCAATATCACTTATTATTTATCTAGACGTTTCCATGCGCGTACGCGCGCATGACTTCGATAGACTTTCTCTTTTCTGGTGCTTTGTTTAGGGCATCCTCGTCAGGCAGGGAGAAGACGACAACAAGAGCTAAAAACAAAAATAAATATAAAAAGATATTGAATATACTGCTGACATTTAACGTGTATTATCTACGTATATACATTACTAACATTCTACGGAAGACAACAGTACCAATCAATTTTCAATTGACTCACTGGTTTCGAAGTTAGCAGAGGTTTGCGTTGTTTACAACAACTCCGTTAATTTTTGTGGTATAAACAATTTGTTTTCGGCAAACTGCTAGTAATAGATGTTGCTTCTTTATATCAAAATTTCAAGTTATAGGAACAAAAACTACGGGAATGCCAAGCGCTCAAAGTTGGGCAACTTGATTTTACGCGCAAAAAACGGGTACTTTTTTGAGAAAAAATTAAGTACAGGAAATACTACTTAGCCGAAGAATTTTTAAAGTACATAATATAACGTAGAACTAAATTCGCTTTCGTATGCTTTTTATTGGATTGAAATCGATTGCTTCGTTTAGACGCTAGAGCTCCTCAAACTCGAGTATCTTGCTTTTTTTTACAGACAGTAAATGCTTTTATTTTCTTATTAAATAGCGCATGCATTGCATTACACGTATCTTTACTCAGTAATAAATATATCCATGGCTAACACGGCTTTAATTTTAACAGGGACAAACTTTGCAGTGAAAAGAAACACAAATTCCTTTCAGGAATCTCTCATCGCAACCGAAGGCACTACGCGTATTCACCATAACGCTGACCCGAGTCACGTGATACACGACCACGCTTATGTTGACCACGCTTGCGTGACGTCATGCGCCATCTACCTATATGAAAGATCTATGTTTTAACCCTGATATCTTTCTGTCAGAGGCTAAGCACTCCAGCTACTGGGCTATCTTGCTCCCTCTTGTTTATCCGGTATTTATAATGCACGTAATATTTTTTTTTAAACTTCTCCCCGGAAGTTCCTCGGTGCTCGGCTGCCGTCGGCTTAGTATGCGAGTATTCCTCCCAGCCCACTCCCTCTCTCCTGGACGTCCTCGTGTGCATCTTCCCCTCCTTGTTCCCGTCACCCACCGCGCGCGCGGCCCCCCTCTCCTTCAACTTCCCCTCCCCTCCGCCCCGGCTCCAGCCGCCGGGATCAATTATTGAGCGACTACATCTCCACTTCCTGCCCTCTCCGCTCCTCCCTCTCACTCTACTCTGTGGCCCGCCTACTCCTCCTCTCTCTCTCACTTTCCCTCTTCTGCGGTGTCTACCCCCTTCGCTCGAATATTCCTACCCTCGAGAGATAAAAAAAATTAAATTCTTCTTCCGCGAACCCCCCTCCCGCGCCTTTTACACACACCCACCGCGCCTAACTTTCATCCTCTGCCTATACCCGCCGCTAGAGAGAACTCGGCCGCCGCCCGCGCCATCTCTCGCCGTTTCTTCGCTCGTAAAAATGAAAAGAAAAGAGGTTTAGCGGGCGATTGGTACCAACTCGCGGCGGTCGGGTGGGATAGGGTTTCTTACAGGGTGGTACAGGACCTTTCTTCCGTAGTGAACCTGGAAATACTAAGAATCGCATTGTGGGAGCCTGGTCAGGGAAATGGAAAAGAAACTTACAATGTTGAATGCCACATTTATTTTTTCCATCAATGGTTTGGACATAATAACAGGTACACAATGTCTCTAACTAGGTCGTAATGATTTTAGCAAGCACCTTGATTATGATTTAGTGTGCTGAAACCATGGTTGAAAAGAGTTTATTGTTATACGTACTATACGAAGTTTCTTTTCATATTCAGGTATTACAATGAGGAAATACGGAAACCTTAAACTGTCCCTTTATTCTGTAACAAGCCTGGAAATCCTGGGAATCGCATTGAGGGAGCCAATTTAGGGATTTGGAAGAGTGTCTTTAAGTGTTAAATGCCACTACAAATTTTTCCATCAATGTTTTGGACACAATAACAGTTACACTATGGTAATCTTAGGTGATGATAACTAAGCAAGCGCTTGATAATGATTTAATGTGATGAAACCATGGTTGGAAATATTATATTGTTAAATTTACTATGCAAATTTCTTTTTCCTATTATGATATTCCAGAGAGGAAATCTGGACCATTAACTAGGACTTTCTTCTGTAGTAAACTTGGAAATTCTCGGTGCATTTTGTGAGCCAAGTCAGGGAATTGGAAAAGAAACTTACATTATCTAATGCCAAATTAATTTTTTTCCATCAATGGTTTGGACATAATAACAGGTACAATATGGTAATCTAAGGTAATAATGATTGTGGCATGCGCCTTGATAACGTATTGTGCTTCAGCCATGGTTGGAAAGAGTGAAATGATATATGTACTATGTGACGTTTCTTTTCCCGTTCAGATATTCCAAAGAGGAAATATGGAAACCTTAAATTGAAAGTTTGGAAAAAATCATTTGCCCTGCAAAATTTATGAGCTTAATTTTTCGTCCTCCTCTTACGAAAAGGTATACGTCGGATATATTTCAGTATGCCATCCGCAACATGCCATTCAGAGGTGCTATAGAACTCTCAATTTCGTTTTCATATCATTACTTATCTTATTTGTTTTAGGGTTGATAAGTTGGTGTGAATAAGCACGTTTCATATCCTTTAAAGATGAATGTTCGAAAAAATACTGTGCAGATTGATTGGAAATTTTCGCAAATTGTGTGAAAAAGTTGGGGAACTCCAGTATGATATTTGAGTGGTCTCCGTGCAGTAGGCTATGACCTCTCCCCTTCTTTCTCAGCACTGCCTTCTTCCTACTCCTCCCCCTTCCATTGATCTCCGGTCCACTCCGAGTGAACTCAAGACCTGCTCCCAAGTCGTCCCGCATCGGTTTTTCTCCACTATTCTTCCCTTCGAGGAATAGGCGACTTTTTCTTTTATTTCTTTTTAATCAATCTATCCAGACTGCTCTGCCGGATCGTATTGGAATAGCCTAACTTGATTATGAGTTCACGTTTCCTATCCGAGTCGCGAAATCGAAGCAGTGGGGGTGGGGTAGAAGGGTGGTGGCAAATCGTATAGCGGATGGAGGTGGGGAGGTGGTAAGTTCTTGAGATGAGGAAGCGGAAAATCGTGGAATTTCTCGCGGAATTCATTATCCTGTCCGATTTTGAATTTTCACGGAAGGGAATAAAAGTTTTTTTTCTGGGGACCGGAATATAGGGGTTTACCTGAATTTTTAACACATTGCTCGTTCATTCTCGTTTCCTGTGGATTCTGTTGCTACCACCACTAAGTAGTGCGCACCCCTACACGTTAAGGATGGTACTTGTTATTATATTTTTTTTACCTAGATGCTCATTAGCAAGGGGCAATTCAGTTTTTAGACATTTCGTATTGAAAACGGATAAGATTTTATAAATTAAGCTAATTTTATTAATGAAAATTTTTGATAAATTTCTGTAAAAAATGTGCTTAGTTAATGCCTTTCATCTCAAAATTGCCCTTAAAAAGAAAGTCCCTTAAGTGTCACCAACAGATCTCGTTCAAATATTGGTAGGTGATAGGAAATTGTTGGTAGTATAGGAAATGTTGAAATATATTTCCTTTAAATAAATTAATAAATTTATTAATGAAAATTATTGATAAATTTCTGTATAAAATGTGGTCAGTTAATGTCTTCATCTCAAAATTGCCCTTAAAAAGAAAGTCCTTTAAGTGTCACCAACAGATCTCGTTCAAATATTGGTAGGTGATTGGAAATGGATATTCATGAGATGTGTTTTTTGTTTCACTCGCCAACGATCAATACTTTTCGTGATATTAGCGACGGAAAGGAACATAAAACGTGTTGTATGCAGCTTAAAGCGTAACAATTCACCGTCAGTGCTCTTCACCCTATCAACGGAGTATAAGGGGGTATTGTTGTTCCGCGGGTTACAAGCATTTCGGCGTTTCCATTGTAATTTCCGTCGCTAATACCACGAAAAATAATTAGCGTTAGCAGCTGAAACAAAAACTATACGTCATGGTTATCCATTTCCTATCACCTAGCAAAATTTGAACGATATCTGGTGGTGACACTTGAGGGACTTCCCTTGTTAGACTAATTGGTGATTAAACAATGCGGATCATCACGCCCTTGGGAAGTGGAATTTATTCTATTTATCCTGCGGCCAGCTTCAAGTGTTGTGGAGGGGATGCGGTGCAGTTTTCTTTCGATGTAAGAGTTGGAATCACATTACCAAATTTATATTTGTGTTAAATATACCGCTTACCGTACCTATTATCCCCTCTCTCAATCGGTATTTAAATGGATTTGCCTTATCAAATTAAGTGACCTGTGATCAGCAATTATAGGAGTAATGTATGCTAGGTCTTCGTATTATTTTTCGGAATTTTAAAGGTGACTTTGTTACTTAATCCAGTAATGAAATCATAGCAGGATTTCGTATGTTCTTGCCAATAAGTGTGTGCTGGTGATCCCTCCACTTCTTTTTGCTCATTTATTTAGTTTAGTTTTAAAATTAATTTCATGTTGTTACAAGTTTTCCACGTCTGAACTACATGCACAACAAGTCTTCTTCAATTCTCATGCGGTACCAAGGTATCCATTAGCTGAATATTCCAGACCTAATGCTTAGGAGTTTATTTACCTTGTGAATGCAGTCAGAGCGATTTTTCTCTTTATAGAATTGCTTGCTTAAAATGTATACCGAGTATATTTAGCAGATGCTCGCCATGCCAAATTGTTGCCATATTTATGGTTTCGGAAAAAGTTTATCTGATTAGTTATCCTTCATGGTAATAATGACTGATTCTGGGACATTAATTTTATGCATAATCGATTTTGAATTTAGCTTGTTGGAATTTGAACTTAAATTCAATGGTTATAATCGTAAATTTCTTGATAGAAAAAACGCCCTCTTTTGCGTTGATATTATTTTTCAAGTACGACATTTGTTGATGGTAAATTAGAAATACATGTTCTATGAATTTGAACGCTTTTGATATCAATTTTAAAATGGAAATAGTACAATTCGAAGGCTAAAGACTATTCGTTGAGGCATATCTTGAAATATTTGACTACCTTTTTAATTAGCTTTGGCTCTTAAAAAGGCCTGAATTAACTAAGAATTGAGTTTTACCGGAAATATCCTACGTTTTTGTTGCACCTACGTTTCTTTCACAGCTCGTTGCCGACTGTGAAATAGGTGTCTCAAATATTCCGACCGTACCTATTGAAGCTGCGTTCCATCATGTTCGTCGAGCCTGCCCTTATTCTGGTCCCCATAAATTCTGACCTCACTCGCAATTTTACGACCATCAAAGTTTTCTCGTATCTTACCTTTTCTTCTTCCTTTCCACTTGTTCTGTAGAGTGCGATTGATTTAGAAGTTATGAAAGTTATTTATTTAAAATATATCTGTTCTTGTTGGATTTTTTTTGGAATAACTTTTAGACGCCTGAAATTGGTTGTTGTTTAACGCATTGTTTGGAAGAATTTAGGTTGTAGAATACTTCATCATCTAGTGGACTAATTTTGTTTATGTATATTTTTATAACGGGATAAATTTACTCAGTTATGACTTAATTGGCTCACGCCTTCGCTATTTCTCTTTAGAGGTCTGTTAAAGTTCTTCTCAATGAAACTAAAATTTTCCTTGTACTAGTTCTTAGTGCATGGTTTGGAAAATAAATAAACATTTATTTTTTGGTTGTAGATGATAGACATGGAAGAGGGAAATCGCTTACGTATTTATCTGTCCCATTAATGTAACAGTTCCAGCTCTAAAACCGTGATTGATGGTATTATTTCGAATCTTTCTTTATAGAGGTTAGAGACTTTGTATTAATTCATACTTTTGATCATTATTCATATTCTTCCTCCACGGAATCACTTCCTCTCTTTACTTAAAATCCATCCTAGTTCCTTATCTTCTCCTTTCACCAAAATTTGGGGTATTAAATTAATTAGGTCAGTAGCTTCTTGATCTCTGACCTTTGTGAATAAACGACTCGACATGAAATTTGAATTAAATGCGTAAATCATGTAGGAAATATGGTGTTTACATGTTAGGAAATTAATTCTGTTGTATTGAGATGGTTTCGCAGCGACTAAATAACTAAAGACAAATACTCTCCGTACATTCATGAAAAACAACAGTTTTCGAGAGGACACTCATTAATGTTGAAAAACGATGTATGTAATGGCGCTCAGAATATAGACCATTCAAACTAACTGAAGAATTTTTCAAGCTTAATGAATCACTGTGGCGATAATTTCATGTAAAAAACGTGATTTCACGTCAATTGTGTATTTATTTTGAAAGTTAAAGGACAGTTTGGTGGCACACCTCTGGATTATTTTTTACTCATACTTTTTTTATCTGCATATTTTTTTTATTCATAGTTTTTATAAGATGGGCAACTTTCAGGCTTTCAGCAAAAACAATACTATAATGCCCCCTATTTCCAAAATTAACCTTAAAGGGCCGTTGTTTGACAAGAATAGATGACACTATGGAGATGTCCGCATGTAGAGCGAATCGCTGAATGAGCTATCCCAAAGATCGAATTTGAGGAGTGTTTCGAAGGTTGGAATAAGTGCATAATATCTAATGGCGGCAACATTAATGTAGACGATAAATAAATATTTTTGTCATAAGATTAAAAATTTCCGTTATTTTTTTGAACACGCCTCGTGCTCTAAAGGGAACGTACTCGGAATGATTGCAGTTTATTTTCTCTTCTCTCTCTCGCCGCAGCTCCATTCACTCACTTTCCGTTTCCATTCCCCCAATCTCGCCTCCCCTTCTTCCTCTTCCGCATGTCTTCTCAGCTGCCTTCTTCCTCCTCCTCACCCACATCTTACTTCCCACTGCTTCATCTCTCTCTCTCTCTCTCTTACCCTCCTCTCGACCTCGTCTTCGCGGTCTTCGCCTCCTTTTTGCCAAAACCGCCAGCCCCCTTCAATCCGCTCTTTTTCTCTCTCTCTCTCCCCTTCTCATCCTCACCGCTTCCCCCATCTCCTCAGCTCCGCGAACGGAGAAAGTAGAATTTAACGCATTCCGTGTTCACAATATTTTAAAGGAAATCCTGCGCGACTGAAATTTTGGAAAATATTGAATGGAAATTAAACTATGTTTTTCCAAGTAAAAAGTTTTTTGTGGAAAAAACATAGTTTAATTTTTATTCAATATAAAGACATTCCATATAGTAACGCCTCAAACCATCAACTTGGAAAACATTAATATTTTTTTTTTTTTAAGTTTTACTTTAACGAAGCAATTTCGTAAGGTTTGAAACTGGGACCATATTTTCGTTCTTTTTTTTATCAATCCCTGATCATTCATAAATTTGCAATGAAAATGTTGTAAGTTTTCCCATCAAATTGGTGATACTTTCCCGCAGTACACCTCTGTATTTTTACGCTAATGTTTCGCTCTTCCTCAGTATTGTGAAGAAAACCCAAGTAAACCTTGTTATTTTGTGAAAAAAAAACTATACAACATCATTACACATTCAAAATTAATTTGTTCGCGTGGATTTATACGATTTTATAAGTTCTATGAAATTAAAGGAAACATTACGCGCGCTACCGTTATTTTTTTTACGAATGTTTCATATTTTGTATGCTTTGGTATGGTATTTTGAAGGAGGCGACCGACAGATGAGGTCATTTGCGCCATGAGGGAAGGGTGGAGAGAAACCCGGCATCGGCATTAGCCTGCTCCTAACGAAGGGCGCCAAGGGGACCGCGGCTTTACGTCTCATCCGACGGACGGAGTGTTGCGCTTGAAATGTCCTCCACACAACATTGAAGAAGGGATCAGGCAGTCTCTGAAAATTCTCTGCCACCGCCGGGATTTGAACCCGAGCCCAAGGAGTGGGAAGCCAACACTCAAGCCAACACACCAACCCGATCCCTTTGGATGCTCATACTTTGGTTATAATATGCTTACGTCCTCAGTCACTCGCCTGTGGCTGTCATGACGTAGATGTTACGTCTTGAGCTCGAAACGTGTTAAAGCGATGCCTCATGTCAGACGGGAAGGGAGCAATGCGTAGAGGAAGTGTCTGGAAATCGGGGAGTTTTCTCGTGCTTTTAGTCGTTGGTCGTGGAGGGTAGAAATCGAGAGATACGTAGTAGTGGAGGGCGCCAGGGATCGTATCCTTTTGCATCGCATGGGGAATTTCGTGGGAAAGTTAAGGGTATGCGTGTGAGAGATAATGGGTGGAAAGTTTTCGGGGAGTCCCCACTCCGTGCGAGGTTTCGTCATTGGGTTATTCTTGCGATAGGAAACTGAGTGGATCGGGTGGTAACTTATAAGGATTGGATGATAAGCGTCTGCTAGTTAATCAGATGTTTTTTTTTGCTCAGTCACTTCGAACTCACCTTCGAGTATATCATCATCTTCCGTAATCGGCGACTAAAGTTGTATCGGAAATATCTTAATCTGTATAAGGTCCTAATTTGAAATCTTTTCTTCATTTATTTCAATGATATCGCCAAGTCTTTAAGTATATCTTTGTACGCAAGGAGGATCTTTTCTCTTGAATTTCTGTAACTCAATGGTGATTGTCACTTAACCTGAAAGGCATAGGACAATATTAAAGAGAGGAAAAACATACGCACCTACACCTACAAACATACATACGTACCGACACACACTACCAAATTACGTGTGAAAAAATTGGTCGATACTGCTAATGAATTTGAGGATTTTTCGTCATAATACGGAAATAATTAGAATCAAGTCGTATTTTTATCCGTTAAAATGAAGGATACATCAAAGTTTCTTATCTTCAATATTTATTTTTGAAAACTAGTATTCGATTTTTGTGCCACTATATTATCTTGTTTTTTATAATTTGATCAAGTTGATATTATTGCTTGAAATAACTTAATTTTGCGGAAATTTATACGACACTCTTTTCTTTTCCAAAAATCTGTGAAGACTTGTGAAGTACTTTTATTTCCCTAAGGAGTTCTTATTTAACTCTTTCTTCATAGTGAGAGATATAAATGATTTAACAGGAGTTCCTTGAATTCTCTCTTTTTAAGGTAATTTGTATTTGAACCTTTAAATGCTTAACTCTCAATGTACATTTTAAGTCAAAGAATCAACACAAATGTCTACAAAATCTCCCGCGTGTACTCGTATGAAACAGAAAATGTATCAGAGAATTGCGGCCTAAGAATCTATCAGTGTGAACCATATGAACCGGCATTGCTCTACAGTTTACACCGAATGGCAAATTATTCTGCCGGTATTGGACTAATAAAGAAATGGTATTAAAGAATGATAGCCTGTGGGTTCATCAACTTGACGGCATCCATTTGAACCGGCATCATGCCATCATCTTCATCATAATAGAACACCTTTAATCACAATTAGCCTAGCTTAAACCGAACTGATTTCATCATTTTGTCAGTGCTAAGTTGATCGTTATCTTCCCCCTAAATGTAGATAGTCTATTTCGAGATCTGTCTTAATCTTTTCCTTCCAACGGAAATTTCACTATGGATTACCTCGAATGGCAAATTATTCTGCTAGATTAGAAAGTAAACTTTGTTGTACTCCACACAGTATTTGTTAAAGAACTCAACCGGTTTCTGCCTTTTCAGGTCATAATCAAGAGGTGAGCACCTTTTGATAATTCATGTTATTCATCGTTAAATTTTATATGAAGCACTGTGTAGAATGCAAAAAAGTTTACTTTCCAGTCTATCATGTCAAGATTCCACAAAATAAACTCGCAAACCATTGATTCCAAATTATTGTACGCCTACCAGCCGAATGCTAAGCCTTTTTCACCGTATCGACTTTCATTTAGTCTGTGGCAAGTTATCCGTTTTTCTCTCCTCTAACTGTCGATAATTAATGAGGGAAAAATAGGGATTCGCATGATAGCGCGCGCGGTGGCGAACTCATTTAAGGGTGGGCGCTCCCTCCGGTTCGATGTTTTCTTTGCGAAGGCAGTGAACCCATCCGATAAAAATCGAGCGTCGTTCTCGACCAAATTTTTTTGGACGAACTTTTCGACTCTTTGCCACGACCCTCCCTCTCTTTTTCTCTCTCTCTCTCTCTCCCTCCTCCCCCTACTCCTCTCCACCCACACACACATTCAACGCCCACTCCCACTTCGCTACCCTCCCTCCCCTCACTCAAAACGCCAGATCGCTTCGCTGTGCGGAGTTTTAAGGAACGGACGCCGCCGGTGGAATGGTTATGTTTTCAATCCTTGTATCGGTTTTTTTTCCTTCAACCCATCGACTTCCAGTCATTCGTAATTCTCTGCATATTTTCGCCGGAGCGGAGCGGGAAAAGGGGTTGAAGTGGTGGGGTAGGTGGGGGGATGTCGGTTATACTGTGGGGGGTGGTGAAGGGGGAGCTGAAGGGTGTAAAACGGGGGGAGGAGGGTGAAAGGGCTTGAAAATACAGATGATCCGGGATGAGAAAGGTTAAAGCTACTAATCGATACGGTACCAGCGGCCGTGACGTGGGAAACTCGACGTGAAAATTGGAATTAGGCATATCATCGGCTTCATTTTTTTTCAATCGCCAAATTTGCGGATTTTTATTGATAATCGGTGTCAGTTTGAGTCTTAGTTGGTTTTCCTTTACATCTAATTCTTATTTCTAATAGAAAAAATAATTATTTCATTTCAAACCTTTTGTTTGAACCTGAAATGATTCATTGTTGTGTTTTTTAGTCTGTTTCGAATCTCAGTACGAATCTCTCTTTAGTTTTTGATATTATTGCAATCAGCACTGTCATTTTTGTTCTCCAACCAGTATTGTGAATGAAATTTAAATATGCGCCCATTAAAAAAAGTTTTCAATATCTGATACTAATTATTCAGCTGTTTGCTTCAAATTAATTTGTCTCGTCTAAATTTCGGTTGTTGGTGACAATGTTCCAGTCTTGTTTTACCTTTTTGCTTTGGGTGATTATTCGCATTTTAAATTTTCATGCTTTCTTTCGTATCTCGCTCTCTACTTAGTCTTCGAATTAGCTTTTCCTTTTCATTATGTATTAATGTTCCCTTTTGCCTTCATTTTTAGCTCGCTCTCATTCATCACTACCTCCTTTTAATCTCATTCCTCCCCCCTCCTCTTCAGTAGTATACTACGTTTCTCCTCCATTTATACGACTCACATCTCCACAAGCGTCTACGTTGCGCCAAACCATTTCTTCATTCTCCAAGTTTCAGAACCACACGTCCATCAAAAGTCATTCAGCATCTTTACTTTGCGTTTGCTCGACAAGTACACCTGGTTATTGGGAAGCAGTGGAATTGTCTGAGAGCAATTGACTGAGTCCGAATTAATGTGTTGACATGTGGTTGCTTATTCGGGAGAGCCTTGCGCCAAAAAGGTTGAGGTCACGATATTGACAGTTATATAAAGTCTTTATATTTCTCTACCGAAAACATAAACTGTGGGGGCGTTTCCGCAACAAATTCTTGAGAAATTGTTCGTTGACAGGGATCTGCTCCAACCTAAGAGTCTAAACTTTAAGAAATATCCGAAGAGTCAATCAGTTGTTAAGGAATCATGAGCAGCCATTTTTTATGGTTAATTTTATAATGTTGCATAGTTTTAAGCCGTTTGATCAATACTTGGACGTATTATATTATCATTCACTTCTTAATTTAGGGTATTTCATCTAGAAGAAATTGTACATTTAACATTTTATTTTGGCGAAATAAAACACATAACTTTGTAAAATTATGACTTGGTAGTATGTATGTATATTAAACTGATTAAGGTATCTAGTGCTTAATTTTGGAATTATTAATACCTTTGAGCATAACAAACAGTACTAGTGAGCTCGATAGGACCATGTTTGGTTGGGTTTTTGTTCCCTTTCTATTTTATATTCATAACTCCTTATCCTCATTCCGATGCATCTTTTTTACCTTCTCTGCTCTTTATCAACAATTTTCTCAATCCAGTACATAATATTCAAACAGTGGTGTGGTAAATTATGCTTAATGGGCGATAATACTATTCAAACAACCACGCTCAATTAGTTTTATTCAGCTCATGAGGCTCGATTGCGTTGGGAAGGTCTCTTGCTCTTCCATGAATTCCGAGGTCGTGTGTGGGAAACCATTTCCTCTCCAGTATTATTAACTTTCTGTGGAATTTCAGGGGGCACAGTTTGGAACTCAAGGGATTCCCGATCCAACCCTTCCGAGGTAGTTCGATTTTAAGCTCCGTGGGAAATGAGCCGTAAAAGCCGCTTGAATTTCTGTGTATGGGAGCATGTTCCAAAAAAAGCTTATTTCCTTAAGGTTTGTGGGCATTAAAAATATTCTCGTGCGTTGATGTAATGAACAATATTTACTGTGTGATTTATTTTAATTTTGATCTCTTTGGTTCATCGGTAAGTTGGTAGCTAAAATTATTTTGAATGTTGAAATGAATACTTGCAATTTTCCACGATAATAAAATTAATTACGACGCATGTTTCAATGTTAATACATCATCTTCACGTTACAAATGGTACTTTGAGGATGAGGTAATAGCATTGAAACCTTGTTCGTAATAAATTTAATAATCGTGGAAAATTGCGGGTATTTATTTCTATGTGGAAAAATTCCACTCCATCACGACTTAATTACTTTCATTTTGAATTCCCTGTCACATTATCACTGAAGAAATACTGATGGCTTACTTGGAGGAACTAAATATCACATTCCTACTACTCGTTAGCGCATGATTATTCTTAAAATTTGGGTCGGATCAAATGAAATATTTTTTTGAACTTGTTGAGAACTATCATGAACGTTACTATTCTGTCTGTTTGCCATTTTTTGTGTCTTATTGTATCGATATAATCTTTCATCTATAAAGTTGGTGTTGTCGCCCAGGGATTGTTCACAGCTTCTCTTTCCCGTTTTTTGGTGTCAATTCCTCTGAACCTTCCTCCTCATTATCTCGCTGCGTCGCGTGCAATTGTAGTGTTATTTTTTCGAGGGACGTGGGTGTTGTATCTCGCGAAAAAACCGTTTACGGTCATTGCTCACGGAAAAACATTCCCCGCAGGCATTGTCTCGTAGGTGCGGGGACGAACGTGGAGCTGGAGGGGAAGGCTGGAGAGACGAAATGGATGGGGGAGGGAATCGTATTCGCGAGCACAGCTCACACATTTCTTTACTCTGTACATCGACGTGGTGTCACGCGCACGTACGGAAATTGCTGGAGACGTCTCATTGTTGTTTTAAGGACGCAGAACTCACGCTCGACCGTATATTTATTTTTTTAACGTATTTGTGGTTTAAAAATTACGCTATGTTCTTGAAGAGTACTGGGTAGCTATCTAGGTTAAACGTATTTTAACGTTTATCTTTGCCTCAAATATATAAGTGTTACTTCCGTGAAAATACTGGGGTGAAATTTTCATATTATGAAATGTGATATTGGGGATGGATATATGTGATTGAGGAGGGAGTCATATTCGCGGGCGCTACTCACACACTTCTTTACTCTGTACATCGACGTGGTGTCACGCGCACGTACTGCTGGAGACGTCTTATTGTTGTTTTGAGGACGCAGAACTCACGCTCGACCTTATATTTATTTTTTTGACTCATTTTGGTTTAAAAATTACGCTATCTTCTCGAATTTTACGTGATAGTGATCTAGGGTATACATATTTTAACATTTATCTTTGCCTCAATTATAAAAGTGTTACTTCCGAGAAAAAGATGCGGTGAAATTTTCATATTTATGACATGTGATGAATGGGAATGAAATGCGAAAAGATCGGTCTTGCGGGATTGGTACGTCCTCTTAGAGAGACAGCGGACGGGTCGTGAAGTAGGAATATTATCATGGTTGGATACCAATTCCTTTAATTACTCCCATTATTCACTATGCATACTTTTCAGGTATACAGTGAGCTCATTTTTTTTTCAAATAACGTATTTTGTCTTTTGTAGCAGCAATAATATTTCAGTAATTTAAGAGGTATTACGGGAAGTTGATTCAGAAGATAAAGGAGCAATTCGCTCTTCGAAACGTCGGGGGAGACTGAGCAAATTACCCGGTGGAAAACCCGCGAAAATGTTTGCACTTGACGCGCCGGGAGAATCTAAGATCTTAAAATCTTTCATTATATTATCGCTACTCTCATCTTTAAACTAGCACCATATCTCAAACTCTTACCTCTCAAGTACTTAACTCAAACTAAATCTCAATCGACGCTGTCTCACTTGAGGAGAATGCCCCGCTGTTCTTAGTGACTGAGTTATATACGTTAATATCGTGAAAATTTCAAAATATATTTTAAGATTTCCATGCTAAAATTTATAAAGGTTGACAAAAAAATTTTACTTTCTATAGGCTGTAAAGGCAATGCATGTATTTGCGTGGAAGGTATGGACACTGCAGTTAGAATATGAAATTCGTTTCGATAAACAAGCTGGCATAAAGTGCGTTGTGAGATACAAATATAAATAAAAATCAACTGAAGAAAAAATACATTAGTTGAATGATAATGGCCTCACTGCCTTAAATAAATATATAGTTAATAATGGGATTAGACATAATGTTAAAATTCATTCATGTAGTATGTTCTCTTTATGGATGTGAACTATGACATGGTAGATTTTAAGTATCGGGGAGAACGGAAAATATTAACCAATATCTCTTCTCGAACTAAGATTTTTTTCTGATACTCAATCTTTGGTAAATTAATGTCATCTCATGTCTCATGTCTTGTCGAGAATTGATAGTCTTTCGCTCATTTTCTCGGGCGTGCCAAAACTTGTCCCTTCCGTCACCCCTTGTAATTTGTCATCACATATTTCGGCGTTGTCCATTTATTTTCTCCGCATCATAGAATCTATCCCAACATTTTTCTTGTCTACCTTTCACTACCCAACACAAGCTACTTTTCTCCCCCTCCAATTCAATTTTACAATCACTATACGCTACCATATCGGTGAGCCATCTTACTGCTATCATTTTATGTAAAAGATAACAAGTTTTTTAATCCTTGCAATCGGTATTTAGCTCTGGATGTAGGCTGTAGGCTGTGTAATGTTCATTGACTAGAGATGGGACGAAACTTACATTTTCTCGAATCTGAATCTATATCCGAATCTCAAGAGATTGTCGAAATCTCTAATATTTCGAATCTTTCGAATCCAACTTGTAAATTCAGTTCATATTCAAATAAAATAGCAAAATACTATTGACCTATTTTTAGTCTCCGGATTTTATGAATTTCATTCCCTCCATTCCGTTGATACAATCATCATAAGGGCATCCTTTGATTTTTCTATCCATATACATACAATATATGTACATACATTAGAATTTCTGTTTGTCTGTCCCCTATGCATTTGCATACAACCTCACGGATTGCAACCAAAGTCTGTACTCCTCTCATTCTCCCTAAGCCCGTAGTGCTACTTTTGTTTGTCCCCGACGCGTCCTTTGCGTCGTTTTCTCGTCAGCATTTGTTACGTCACGCCATAAAAACTTATTTGGTTGAACATCCTGCCAGGTAGGCACACCTCTTGGCACACTGTAAGGAAAATATTTAGCTCGAAGGAGTTTACACTTAAGGCTAGGCGCGCACTAGCGCGACCACGGCCACGGCAGATCTCTGTCGCACACCTTCCGACCACAGCACGACCACGACCACACCCACGATAGCAAAACACATTCACCGTCCACTTGCTCAATCGGTATGGTCGGGTCGGAGTGAAGTCGGAGTGAGTGCGCGGCGCCATTAGAATGTGTGTAATTTCTGGCCGCAACGACCGCTGAGTCGGGGACTACCAAATTCAAAAATTTTGGTCGGACGACTTTGGTCCGACCAACAAGTCGAACTTGGCCTAGTGCGCGTCGCTCCAATTGTTGCAATGCTAAAACTGGTCGTGTGCTACTGGTCGTGGTCGTGGCCGTGGTCGCGCTAGTGCGCGCCTGCCCTAACCTTGATGCAAACCTTTTTGCCGTGGTATGCGTTCTAATGGTGTTTTTGGTTTTCGCACGTACGGACACACATAATGATCATTTGTGTGGAGTGGAGTATAAGTTGATCCCGTGCGCGGTATACGAATATCGTTTTATCCATTCTTTGCTGTTGCATATGTATACATCATCATCATGTCTGCTTTCTGCCTTTGTATAGAAATCCTACCAATTGACTATGAATTCCAAGTTTCAAGTTTCCCTCTTCTTTGGGTACCATACTTAACGAGCAGCGCCGTGTGGCTTACTTGTCACCAATAAATTTATTCGAGGGATCGGGTTGGTTTAGTGGTCAGAGTGTTGGTTTCCCACTCTGTAGGCCCGTATTAGATTAACGGTTGTGGTGCACAATTTTCCGAGACTACCCGATTCCTGCATGAGTGCTTTGTGGAGGTCACTTCAAGTTCTGCGCTGTCCATCGGGAGAGACGTTCACTTGGCTCCTTTAGCAAATAGCAAAGTAAAGCTGAGTTTCTCTCTACCCTCAGTCCCTTCTCTACTGTTTGGCGTAAATAGGGTAGCATTCTTCATCAAAGAAAAGAAAGGCATTGATTGCGATTCGTTACCCACCATTAGTGAATTCATAATATACAAATTATTTGGTTTTAGAAATCCCAGTTTAGACGAATGTTAATGGTCAATTTGAACCTCATTTGAAAAGGGCCAGATTGGCGCCCATGCGATGCCACTCCAAGTGACGTTACAGGGACCTAGATGCTATGCGAGTAGCCAGGAGTTTTACATCGTCTGAGATTTCTAATGCATGCATGAGGCACAGAGCTGAGGGAAAAATTTCTTAATAATCACTTATTAAAATTGCCTAGAGTGGGAAAGTTTCCTTCGTTTGATAGGGTATTAAGAATCCTTATTTAAGCCAAGCGCTACCTGCTAGCAGGGTACTCTACGCTACCGTCATGCTCGGCAGCAAGCAGCCTGCAACGTAGCGGCGTTCATAGCCTCGCACCTAAGTGGCCTCACACGTCAGCACGTAGACGTCACACGGGCTTTTCCTAGCATTCATACTTAGCCGTCGCGTTTTCGCGCGCTTGAAAATTTTCACTTTTCATTTAATCGCGAAAAATAGATATCGTCATTTAAAAATCAACAAGCTTGAAATATGTACTCAAGGAGTAATAACCTTTCGATTTCGGCAATAAAAAAATAATCGGAAACCAGCCGATTGCCTCAGTTGTCCAAGATCTCCAACAAAAACCTTCCTTCTTTGCCGAAAACAAACTATGTATTATCAACAAATAATCTCGTGTGATGCGTGACTGCTCCATGTTCTCACAATATTCATATTTTCCAAAGCATTCAAAGTCATGGGAGAATCTTGCTGACCACCTCCATCAATCGTTGGACCAATCTATATGGTACGTCAGCACTTCTGGTTATTCACCCGTACCGTTTACCAAAAGGCTATCCGCATTTTGGCGTGGAGGCTGAAAGCACAACTCATCCTCCGTCGGATATGCCTGCAATTGAGAACGACGGACGGGAGACGCTCCCAGCGGGAGCTTGATGGAGTTGCTCTCTCATCTTGAATGTCAATATCAGCTGATGTGTGTTCGCTCGAAATCACTCTCACTTTCTTTGACCCCCCGCAGACAGTGACCCTGTCAGTCATCCAGTGGTGGATCGTGAATGGACTTCCAATCGTGAAGCCGTTATCCAACACTTCCTCGCAAGTACTTCTTCAAGAACTAGGCGGTTTATGTATATCTAGCTGCGAACTGTGAAAGGATATCAGTAAGTCACTGGTTATAGCGAACAATTTGCAAGTATGTCATATGCGAATGAGTTGTTTTAGAGTCACATGCATTGTAATCTTCAATGGTATTTTTCACATGCGGACATATGGGAATTGGGATATTGTTACTTTGCTGTCAACTGCAGTGTCTAAAGTAATGCGTGTGTCTTAGGTACGGTATTAATTACTTGATAATGCGACATCGTATTTTTAATGAGATCCGGTTCTCTTTTTCAACAGGCAACACATTGGAAGCAAGTGCTGTCACTGTTTTCCAAACTATTCTTTAATAATTATGAAATCGCGAAATACCGTGCATGCATAGGCTATGGAAATAGATGGCTAAATCAGCCGAAGCGCGTGTTTTGTATTTTGATATTTTGGAAAAAATTGTGGAAAAGTGTCATGGTAAAGACACACTGTCACAATGCTATTTCCTTTATATTTGTAACCTGGCGTGATATTCTCATGTAGGCATGGCAGATAACGTTTTCAAAGTCACCTTCATGGGAGTTACTTAGTTCATATCTTTCCACGGTTGTGACGTCTCAGGGTTGTACACTCTACGCTAAGTTCAAGGGTGAGTTTTCATCGTGCTTAAGTTATAAAAGTTTGTCGTTCTGTCTGGCACGGTGCCAAATCAGACGAATGCTCACATTAGAGCTTCCTCTTTTATTTCCTGCTGGGCGGTAATCAGTCTTTCTCCACCCCTCCCTGAAACATCCATTATTTTCTTGATGTTTCAATTGATTTGTTCCTCACTCCTCCCTTGTTTTCGTAAATAGTTTGGGAATTTGACCAATTTCACAGCAGTGACCGATGCGAACCTTTGGGTAAAACATAAATACCAGCATTAGTTACCACACTTTAATATAAAACCCCACTACCGACCGTGGGTCCGACACTCTTTTAATTTTCCGAAGCATCTGGGTGTATTTCTACACCTTGAAAATGGCATAGTGTGTCGAAACATTGGTCGGTAGTGGAGTTATACATTAAAGTGTGGAAATTACTATTGGTTTCTATATTTTATCGTGAATATATCGCATTTCCACCGCGTCAAGCCTGAAACGAATTTATACTTCGGGAAAAATTAACGCGTGTAGATTCACCATGGAATATTGATTTTGATGAAGCCATTCAAATCCCAATCGGGAAACAGAGTACGCCTTGTGCTTTTTTGTGTATGATTATGAACTTATAGGGTGTTAGCTTTCCCGATGTATTAGCATTTTAATCACCTGAGCCAAGCATTTTGTAGTGCAGCCATATCACAATCTCATATGCCACGCTGGAAATTGGCGGATGCCTGGCATGTTTTTTAATTCATCGGTCATTTTATCCCATGGGTTTAATCCTACACCGTGGTCTTATCCTACCGAAGCCCTCGGCTACCAGGCTGACCGAGGTGTCTCAAGTCTCTTCCTAATTTATTGGTATTAAATAGAAAGTTCCTTTTCGTGTCTCGTACGTTATAGTGTTATGAATAGGTTTGATATTCGCGTGAGACGCAGTATTGAATGTAAAAGTATCTATGCAAATTATCAAGGATAAAATCGTACGGTAGACAGGAAGACTTTGTGTTTAGGATGGAGTACGGTTTTTAATCTACATATTATAACCGACTTAAACGTCACTCGTTTAGTACGCAATTGAGGATAATAGGATTTTTTTATTCAAGCATCAATAACAGTATAATTGAAATTCTTATTTATTCAATGAATTTAGCCTATGCCATTTTAAGGTGAGAGTATGAATTATCGGCTATTTTGTAGTAAAAATCACTCGTGCAATTGTGTTAAACTTTTATTGTTTTTTTTTAATCTCTTGGGATAGAAGAAGAAACGTTCCTATTATCTCCACGTTTTATGACCTTATGCCATGTGTTAAATGTCACTGGTTTAATATGCAATTAAGTAGAGTCAGTATTTTCTTATTCAAGCAGGAATAGCAGTATAATTGACATTCTTATTTATGTTTTGTAGGTAGCGGCCATTTTAAGGAACGAGTATGTGTTATCGTCTTTGTTTTTTAATAAAAAATCACACGTTGCAATTACATTTACTGTAAACGTTCATCAGTTTATCGTAATAAATCATTCAGGGTTGGAAGAAGAGTCGCGGCCGGAAACGTATCTATTATCTCCTTGTGTCATGACATTTTGTCGCCTCATACCACCATCTTCATTGTCACTGGTTTGGTTTGTCTTTTTTTTTGTCACATTCTCATCTCAGTATATCAGTAGATAATAACACTATAATTGACCTTCTTATTTTTTTATAGTTAGCGCCTATTTTAAGTTGAGAGTATGACATGTCGGCATTGTTTTGTAATAATAAAATCACACGTTGCCATTATGTTTACTTTAAATTTTCATCGATTTATTAAAAATCATCCTGGGATGGAAGAAGAGTCGCGGCCCGATACTACCGCATTATCTCCACGTTTCATGACGTTTTATGGCCCCCCTATATGATCGGATGATCTTCCCTTGAATGGAAGTCTCTTTGAGGAGTTTACTTTGCTCAAATGAACCCCACATCCCATATCACTTACGGCTGGCTCCCCATCGTTGTCATTCTCCCTTTAAAGGTGGCCCGAGGCGGAGCGCTGGCTTTACTTTCGCCTGCCCCGCCTTCTCCCCCGGAGGTTCTTTTTTCTACGTTTTTCCGTTTACCGATCTCTTTCTCTATATCATCCCACTGTATTCCTCCTCCATTAAGGAAAGGCTTGGGTCTGCGACCCCCGCCGCTATCTTTACTCCCGTGTTTGCTCTTATATACCTAAGCGCGCACTTTTCAGCCCGTCCCTTTCTCCAGCGGGCGGTTATTTGGCAGTCCGGGCATTTTATAGGCGTTGAACGGGTTTTACGATGCCTCTAAATGCCTTTGTGCCCTGCTCTTGCGGGTGATGTTTCCCTACATCTTTTGGAACCGTTTATTGCTCGGCTCGCAAATGTTTCCATTGTGCGACAATGATTTGATTATCATGATGCTGCGTGAGAGATTGAGACGTAATACCTGCCGTTGTTTTTATTTTCGCGGTAAGTCAGAATTATCGTCGATATTCTTATTTATTTATTTCTCACTTCCCCGAAGACAGCGAAGAATGGCCTTTACAGCGGGGTTTGCAACATTAACAATAGAACATAACAAACATCCATGCCCTGGATGGGGACCACCTACCCAGGCGGGATTCGAACCCGCGACCTACGGATTGGCAGGCGAGGACTTTACTCCACCGCCGCCGGGGCCGGCAATTGTGTCATTGCAATTCGTAAAAAAATGTTACAATGCGTCTTATTGGAATAGTTTTAGGTAATACATCAAAGAATCATTTATTTATTATATCAAGTTTTGCCACCTGATACTTGATCTTACTCCCAGTGGAAGCTCTTGTGCCTGTAGTGGATAGTAATGCTTATAATTTTGTCAGGACCTCATCTCGAGGCCAGTGTGTCTTTTCTAGTAAAATTTTCCTTTTCTCTTGACAAATGCCGCGCATTAACTTTAGGCAATCTCGAGCAGCTATATTTTATTTTCCCAGTCTGTGTTACCGAGTTCAGTGTTGTCATAAAATCATTATATTTTGTGGCGTTACTTCATATTGGAGAAAAAAATTCACATACTTATTCGAATCCGATGATCATGATCAAGCAATATTCTAACGAGGTAGTGAAAACTGGAAAAGAATGAATTTGGAGATAAGTTATTTTTTACTTTTTAAAGAAGAGATACGACGAAAAAATTCCAGTATTCTGTTATTTTCGTAGTAAATTCGAGTTACTGTTGTTAACATTTATTATTTTTTTTTACATCTTATACTTTCTTTACCTTCGCTTACGGAATATTGGATTTCTAGGATGTTTCCGTAGGAGGCAACCGAGCTTAACTTTTTTAAACCTATTAAACGTCCTTGCTTGTTGAAGGTAGTTAATGTACTTCTGCCTGCTTGCTTTCCTTATTTGCCATGACCTGTTCTTTTGCAACGCCTTTTGTTTTTCCTGCAAATTTTATACGAAAAAAATATTTTTTGATTCGAAGGGATCGTGAGGGAGGCGGTATGAAGCCTCCCCAATTTTTCATCATATTCCCGAGGGCGACAGATTGCGCGTCCTCGTGCTGCCAGCGCGGTCGATTCTTTTCCGTCGCTCTCAAAATTTGCAAAATTAAATGCGTATCGAAAAAGATTTGGCTGGTAAAACAAAGGGGGAACAGGGACCACGTTCTCTCCCTACCCCCTCTCCCACCCTACAACTTCTAAGACCGCCATCCTTTACCTTATTCTCCTTATAGGCTACGTTTTCTTATTCCAGTACGTCATATTAAAACCGCGATGTGGCATTTTGTCCTCAGTAGGCGAATCATTTAATTATGGGTAGATTGGGGATTGGGTTGGTGTGGTGGCTAGTGTTGGCTTCCCATCCCGTGGGCTCGGGTTCAAATCTCGGCGATTGCAGCGAATTTTCAGGGACACTTCGAACCCTGCTTGAATGTTGAGTGGAGGACATTTCATGCGCAACACTCCGTCTGTCGGATGGGACGTTAAGCCATGGTCCCAATAGTGGCTTTCGTTAAGAGCAGGCTAATACCGACGCCGGGTTTCTCTTCAACCTTCCTTCCATAACCTTCCCTAATGGCGCAAATGACTTCATCTGTCGGTCGTCTCTTTAAAATACCTACCTCATTTAATTCATACATGCAGGAACAGCGGTCATTGAGTTTACTTCGACTCATGAGCCTAGATTGCGTCTGGAAGGTTAGTCTCTTCCATGAATTTCGAAACCATTTTCATGCCACTTCGCAGTATTATTAAGTTTCTCTGGCTTTTCGGTGTGCTCAACAAGGATCTCGTGCGAATACCGAATCAACCACACGGAGACCGTTTTGAGTGAAAGCTCCTCGAGAAATAAGTGTTTTAAATGCAGCTTGAATTTCTGCGTGTTTGAATAGCTTGCCGGCGTCGGTGGCGGCGCCGATAACTCCTCTACCATACCCAAGGTCGCGGGTGTGAGTCCTGCCTGGATAGGTTGCCCCTATCCAGGGTATAGGTGTGTGAGATCGTCTATGCTAGTTGAAACTCCCT
The DNA here is from genome assembly GCF_921293095.1 of Ischnura elegans. NCBI lineage: Eukaryota > Metazoa > Arthropoda > Insecta > Odonata > Coenagrionidae > Ischnura > Ischnura elegans. The sequence goes on along the minus strand of NC_060254.1, from coordinate 62,260,270 downwards.
CATAGTGCTGTTTTCGGGGGTAATTGAGATAAATAAATTTATGGTTTGAAGTTCTTATTACAATGCGGCTTGTGGACAGTTTAGCGTTTCATGTGCCCAGCTTTGATTTAGGGTATATGCTGACATTTGCACTTTAAAATCTTGCCGAGAAAAATAATAAATTTTCAAGATTTAATTCGTATCGAGAAAGATCGTGCTGATATGTAAATAACAAAGAGGCACGTACGATTTTAGGTTTTTATTTGAATATGTCTTTTGGGCAGTTTAGATTTTCTCGTACCCAGGTGTCATTTTAGAGTAGATACTGAAATTTGCAAATTAAATTCGTGTAGAGAGGGAGAGAAAACTTTTATTTAAAAAATTTAATTCGTATCGAGAATGGTCCTGCTGATATAAATCAAAGGAACACGGATACCTCGTTCTTCCCCCTACTCCCAACAACCCCTTTTTCCTTTCCTTGAGAGACGCCTCCTGCCAACCCCTTGAGAGGTAAAACCTGGCTTCAGAGCGCACCCATCCGTCGGGAGCGGGTGGTTTTTCTCTTCCTCCCCCGTCCGCCTCTTACCTACACCCTCTCCACGTGTATCAATCCACCCGCCCACCCCCTGCGTCCGTGTATCCCTCCCATCCTGCATCTTTCCTCTTTTCACCCCGACTCTCTTTTGTTTCATCCCCCTTGTATGTATTTTTTTTCGACCAACCACGGTGAAGGATTTCTCCTTCCTCCTCACTCTATATACCATCGCACTTTTCCTTCTAGGCGAGTTAAGGGGGCTTCGAGTGTCCCAGCAGACAGCCTTGCTGTTGGTTCCATCGGGTTCCCCTGCGTCAGACCCATTCTGTCGATCTCTTGGAAATATCCTCTCCGCTTTCCCCCTCTCCTTACTCTCCCCTTCACTCGTCCAGCTCCAACGTTATTTTTCTCAACCCCACTCTCATGATATACCTCCCTACTCTTTCTTAGGTTTGGAACACCTTCACTCCGCCCTGTATCAAGAATCTCCCTACTCTTCCTAACGTAACATTTTGGATCTTCATTATGGTGCATCTTACTGTTCATTTGCTTTTTTTTTTAAAGTGATTCCCACTCGAATCTGTAACGTCTGACTCTTGATAAACTCCTTCCATTAGAAAAGAAATAACCAAACCAGTCTGTTGAACATTCTTATAGTCAACACACTTCAACCTCTATACTTTAAGTAGCTACAAAGGAGATGGTTACATCTTAAAGATAGCACTTGAAAACAAGTGAGGGATTTCATGGGTTAGGGCGCATTTCTTTCTTTTCGTCCGTTAAGTTGCTCCAAATACTACAAATATTTTTCTGCTAATTTGTTTGATGCATTGGCGGGGTTGCGAATGAAGTCATGTGTCTTCTGTATGTTAGGTCGATGAGGTTTTGTTTAGTTTGGAAGGGGGTATTGTTGAAAGAGATCGAAGGCCTTTTAGTTATTGTTAAAAGACATTTATTTACTTAAATATTTTTTATTTACTAAAGTGTTGTGCTCGACGTTAAATCACGTACAACAAAGTCTCCACCATTTTGATCTTGAAATGGTAATGGTTACTTCTTAATGGGTGGCTTAAATTTTGATTTCGGCATTGTCATGAGGCTTTGAATCTGTAGAAGTTTTTTAAACGTAGTGCAACGATGTGTGACACTTCTATCCATTCCCTTCGTCATTCTTCATTCATCAGAGAATTTGTTGCAGCGTCGTCAGATCATCTGTCATTACCATCAAGCCATGAAAACATCTGGTTTACATGTTTGGCCTAAACTGTCTCATGTCTCCGTATTTGGAGTGTGAGTTTTGGTTACCTATATTTTGTGCTGAGATTTAATTTTGTATCCATCGGAATTTAAATTTATCTCTTCGACAGTACCTTTACAGTGGCTCACGTGAGTACTGTATCCCCGTCGAGTCCTGACGATGATGAATAAGTAAATAGAAACGCTGAAGCGTGTTGGTAACGTTTCTTTGCATGTAATATGACATTACCCTGAAGAAGATATGAAGAAAATCAAGTTTTTTTCCATTGTCAGGGTATCAGAAGTATGAGCAGCCTTTTTCTCTTTCCTTACTGTGGGTGATGAAGCTTCCGTTTTGTTTACTGAAGTTGCATGATGCACATATTATTGCAGCATCAGTGGTGTATATATGGTACTTTCTCATATTTAAGGATAGTTTGTGTAACCCTTTCGATCTCTACGAATTCTCTCTTAGTCCCTTCTTCCGTCATAACCTTATCCCCCCTTTCCCTTCGCCCGACCCCAACCTTATATTCCCCTACTTCAATTCCAAGAGTCTCCTTGCCCTTCCTAAGGTAACATTTTGGGTCTCCATTGTGGTGAATCTCGCTCTTTCTTCCCTTTCTTCGGTTTCGACTAGCTCCCCTACCTACCTCTCCACTCCGTATAACGTATCTCCGTACAAATCCACAATTGACTAAGGTTCTAAGTTTCTTTTTCCTTATAGAAAAATACAAATTCGATACTTCTCTACCGTGTTTAGGGAAAGTAGTCTATTTTCATATTTAATTATACTTTAATGTTTAGCTATCGAGTTGAGAATGCTCCGATAGAGTTGTAATTATGTTTAGGTATCGAGTTTAGAATGCTGAAGTAGAATGATCACCAGCTTCCAAATTTAAGAACCTTATTTAATTGAGGCATTATACAATCCCCAATCGAGGTATGATCCAACTCTGTTAGAACGTCAAATATTTCGTGTGTGTTGCAAAGAGCAAATATTTTGTCCAGCGTCTACTGGAATTAATTATTCTCAAACTTTCTAACAGTCGAGAGTATAATAATCCAGCAATGAATTATGCCACCCAATTTTATTTAAATGGAAATGTGAGTAACTTGAAGATTCATTTTCTTCACGTATACTTCGAATAATCGTGGTTAACGGTATGAAAGTACGAATTTCAATGGTAAGTTAGTGGGCTCCCCTACGGCCATGTGGACATACAATGATTTCGTACTGTTTTTAATTTATTTTACGATATTTTCAATATTTTTCCATTTCATTTTTACCCCTAATGCTCTGCCATACATGTACCCATTGATGTATGTTCGCATTCATATTGATACCGTTGAACTATTACAATACCTTAGCAACGAATGAATTGGTGGGAAATAAGATATTCTTCTAGTGTTACTAAAGTTTGTTGTTATTAACCATATTATAATTGTTTCATTGAATATTGAGGTGCATTTCTTCTTCTTCCAATCTCATTTTACCAAGACTTACAATCGAGGATACTGTATCGTTGTCTAATTTATTACTCTTTATGATTTTTTCAATTTTCTTCCCAACTATTCAATGAGTGAAACACCTATTTTCCTTGAAATATTACGCTTTTTCACTTCGCCGCGCTTTCTTGATTTGATTTTCTTCATATTTCCCTATCTCTCTCATTCCTCTGAAAATATTGAAAAACCTATCAATTTTTATGTAACCTTTTAGAGAAAATTCTCAAATTTTCTGGGAAATATAATTATTTATGATAATACCGGCACTAGTTTTCATTCGGAGATATGTAAGGCTTCTTCAGGTTATCCACATTTTGTCCTTCCTTCCTGCTTTCCGAATTACATCCTGGAGCTTCCGTGGAAGCCTCTCTGATTCCCGGAATCCACTCTGCTGAAGTTGACATCCCTAGCAGGCGGTAGAAACGGAACTTGAGCAAGTTAAGTAAGTTCCCGTGCGCACCTAGTTAGTCACTGCCTCCGGTAATCTCGACGTACGACGACCGAACTGGCTCCTCGTCTTGCCTCGCTCCTTTTCTGCTTTCCTCTCCCTCGCTCTGACCATATCCTCTTCCTCTAACCTGTTCACCCGTTCCCTCGCGCCAAGGATAGGAACACTTCTTAGCAAGTCGAACTTAAAAGAGTTGTCTCTCTGTGTAATTCTAGCTTAAGTGAAACAACCATGTGAGTTTGTTATCATATTCAGCCTTTAATCTGATGGCTATATTTTTTTGAAATAATTTATTTATATAATTAGAGTTTTTCCTTTTTCTGGCTTCTATGTTTAACATTGAAACAATATGTTGAAGTTTAGGTATTGAAAAAATTGAAATGCAATGTTTGCCGTCGATTCGTTTTATTTTTAATCCTTCACCAGAGCTTGAAATGAAAATGAGTGAGTAATTTTGATATAGAAACAAAATAAAGGGATGTAACAATGTTTTTTACAATAGTAAAATTAGAAAAGAAACAAACTCAGTTTTCAGTAAAAAAAGAAACTAGAGTTAGTTGTTAATTTTACAGCTGAATTTGTTTCCTTTTTAATAATACTATTGGAAAAACAATTTTTAATTCCTTTATTTTATTCTTTTTTATATTTACTATATTATGTATTAAAATTATATACTCATTTTAATTTTAAGTCCTCATGAAGGTTTAAAAATAAACGAAGTGTCGGCATATACATTTTTTTCAAGACCTGCACTCCAAGATAATACTTTTAGTATATAATTATTATCTAATCTTTATGACCTTTTCAGTTTTCTTCCCAACTGTACTAGGAATTTAACACATATATTCATTGAACTATTACGCTTTTTACGTTGCCGCTCTTTTATTTTTTTCATATTTCTTCCAGCATCCATAATAGAGGGTGACCTCTCATTACTCACGTGTCAGCGCATCAGATACATACCAAGTGTATCGTCATAATTTTATATCAGTCCTTAGGGAAATCGATGGAAAATTTGTTTGAAATTTACTAAAATTGACTGGAATTATTCTCGCTGGTACTGATGAGGTCCACCTGTGAAAACATAAGCTCTGCATGAAGCAAGTGACCTAGTGCGCAGTCACGCGCACGGATGCAATGTTAAATACACCAAGGATGAAGTTCGCCGTGAAAAAATATTTGTTTTAACCGGAATTCGAACCCGGATCTCCCCGGTAAAATCAATCCCGGAGTTTGCTCTCAGAGAATGGCTTGGTGGTGTAAGTGGCTTACACGCATGACCGGTAATTATGGGATTCGGGTTCGAATTCCGGCTAATAAATAATAAAAGTAAAATATTTTTCAGGGAGGACTTCATCCTTGGTGTATTTAACATTAATTACAACTTCGGAATTTTCTGTTCCCTTAAAATAATATAATGTAAAAGGAGATTTCATTTTTTTTTCTGTCCGTTTCCTATTTTCCGGTTGTAAAGAACAGCATTGTACGCTATGTTTTGGAAGTACATGATTTGGTTGAAGTGAAAATAATTTTCTTGATTTCTTCGGAATCAAATTCGTCAGTCGTACATAACAATAAATAAAATTCAATCAGTCAGCCATATCGATACGCATGGCGTCATGGACGTAATGCTAGGCTGTCTTGCATGTTTCTTAGGACACGTTGCCATCACAAAACACGTTTTTTGATACTACGTCATGCAATTCTTCTTCGACCTCCCAACCTACTTGCCCCGTCACCTGTCATGATGAGTGCACGGAGGAGGTATTTCTGCAAAAGCGAACTAAATGTCTCTTGGTAAAATAATGAATGAATGGAATATTGGGTATCTTGATATAATAATTATATAATAATAATATAAAATAACTTTATTCCATTTACATTCAAATATATTGCATTAGAAAACACTTAAATAATTATGGAATATATAGGTACCCCTTATTGAATAGTTATGGGGCTACCATCTTACACTTTTTGCACAGGTCTGGTGCTAACACACATGAGAAGTAAATTTATATCTTTGCATTCAGTTATTTGTTATCTCACCGATTGCATTCATTATTATAATATGATATTTCAAATATCTGCACAAGGATAACTATCTTTCTTATATAAACGCATAATTACATACATACATAGAATATACCTTTTATTGTAAACTTTTAATGCCACCTTTCTTAGTAGAAACTCTACTTCCTCATACCTCATAAGCCATTTTTTTTTACAGCGGATGCAATTCCCCATCTTTTTTTCCGAATTTGCCACATTAATTGGCAACATATTAAATAATTTAGGCCCTAAGTATTAGTATGACTGTCGATAAATTTCAGTCGTCGGCCTAGGTGTATCAAAGTTTCTCTAGGTATATGTATTTATATTGTTTGTCAGAATCTCTGTATAATATTTTGGTTGGAGCAAACATTAGTTTAACCACTTCTGCACGTCATCGTATTCTGCTTCGACCTCTCATCCCACTTGACTTGTCACCTGTCATGATTAGTGCACGGAGGGGAGGTATTGGCCTCGCCTCGGGCGATTTACCCTTCGGACCCGATCATCAGCACCAGACTCTCCGATCCCTCTCTATCGGAATCATCTCACAATTAGAGGTTGTTCGCTTCGCCACCGTGGAGTCTTGAAAGGGATCGTGGGGGGAGATCGCGGGCGCCGGATGCTGGCGGTGTGGAGTTTGGCCGAGTTGGATGCCATCGGAAAAATTCTTCTTCCGTCTTGAGAATGGGTTTCTCTCTCTCTCTTCCCTTCATTTCCTTCCTCCTCTCTGTAACTCCATTCTGAGCGGGCTGGGAATGAAACGGAGTCATTAGGTCGTTTTGCCGCCGCACAGCTCTCGTTACTTGCCGCCTCTCGTAGGCAAGAAGTTGGGTTTATAAGGGCAGTTCATTAAAGACGCAGGGAGTTTATAGGAGTCCCGCGAATTGGTGGTTATGCGATCGGGCAATTATGCTAGTACAGCTGGAAGAGTAGGGGAAGGTTGCCTAAATCGCACTAATTTAGGAAAAAAACGAATTATCTAAAAAATAAGTGACGCAATATAATTATTTAATGCTGCTCAATATGAGGAGGAATGTGTACCGCTCTCACAATTTTTGGGGATAGTCAATTCCAAGTTGAACACATGTGTAAAAATTCAATTTCAAACCTCTGCAAACGGTACGATTTAGGCAAATTATTATGTGTCAACTAGAATGAGAGACAGAGAGGCAAGTTTATAAAGTTTATTTCTTAGATCCCTCAACAGAGAAAACTTGTGCATCAAAATACCCGTTGCATAAGGTACGGAAAAAGTTAAATAAGTTATATCTTTGACATTAATGATTGGTGTAGTTTTTTACTTGATAAAAAAATCTTCAATAGTCGAAACAAAATTTAAAAGTCTTTTGTAAAAGTGTTTATGCTTTGGAATAGAGTTTTCTCGGCAGCTTTTTTAATACTTCTTACATCGCACAGGTGCAGAGAGACGAGGTGCGATTTAGGAGCTACCGCCATTTTATATGAAATCATTTCCACTGCCTAAAACCGTCATCATACCACGCTATTAATAGCACTAAATGAGACGCAATAGACTTCAAAAATATGATAATTAGCTAAAATTTGTAAATACAACCTTTTTTTCAATACTATTGTAGAAAGATGAAAGAAATAGCGGAAGAGACACTTGTTTTCTTAACACCTACGCATCTGACTTGTCACTACACCGGTGGCCACAATTGAAGTGTAGTGTGTTTGGTGATGCAGGAAGTTCCAAATGCAGCCATTGTATTGCATGTACTTATATCTAATAGGTTGGTTTTTAGGATGGTGGTGTGATTTTGGAAGCGGTGCGTTTTAGGCAACTCTCCCCAAGCTATATCTGTAAGCTTACGTTCGCGGTAGAGCTAAGTCTCTTTTTTTCGTATATTATCCGTCAGTGGCGTAGCCAGGAATTTCGTTCGGTGGTTAGGGGATCCAGTACCAGGAGGTCCGGGGGGAAAACGGTACAAGTAGAGGGTTTTAAACTAATTTTAGCATTTTTCATAATCGAAAAAACTCAATTTTTCAATGAAGCCATTTGTAAATTCATGATTTATCAATATTTTGTTTTATTTCATGATGGAGTAAAGTAATTGTGTTATTATATTTAGGGTAGTGAGGGGGCCCTGACCCCCAGAACCCTCCACCTCGCTACGTACTGATATCCGTTATTTCTGGGTGATAAATATAAAATATTTGGGTGACACTATGTGTATAATTTTCATCGTTGTCGTTACCGTGTGATTCATCTACGTCTTCATACTACCATAACAAGCCGCCTCGATATGCTTATGGCGGGCAGCTTCAGGGCACCAGTCGTTTAAATATACAAAAATGATAAAAATTAAGTGCACGGTATGAGATATTTAACTTCGTGGTCTCGACGCACGCAATTGATTAGAATAACATCTCTCTTAATTTATCGTTGCTGTCGGAATTGAGAATATAATGATCTGTTCGCTCATGGGAGTTTTTGGCGAATCGCACGGCTTTCTATCGCTCATCATCTTGGGATTGCAACTGTGGTGTCAGTTGAGAATATGTTATCGTTATGAATATGTTATATAATAACGTATGATGGTTTAAAGTTTCTGACACTGAGAGGCGTTGATTGGTGTAAAGGAAAGAAAGCCCCTTTGGTAAAGGCTATTCGGGGTGGCCAACTCCTGAAGAAAAAATTCCTTTCCCTCCTGGCTTCAACTTACAAACTAGCCTAGGGAGAAAATTAGTTGTTATCGTGATACCTGGAACTTACTGGCAAGCTCGACCATTGAAACAAGTTTCGGTTTATTCTTATTATGTTTCAGGTCTTCACTTTCGCCTCGGTTGATAATGGAACCTATTAAGTCACTATAAAATTGACATGCGTTTTCATTTGTGTCCGAAAAGGGGCCTCTAATATGAGGGAGCATGGTATCTAATCGTTTCATGTGTGGGTTGTAAGGATGACTATCCTCGGGTTTTTCTCTGATTACCCATTAAATCTAGTTCCATGGAGTATAATCCTTTGTTGCTATTAGTGGAGACATCATTTACAGACTTTTGGCAAAATGTCGTTCCGATTTTGTTATCTTAGTTGTAGCCTGCCCTCATCCATGACGGAGAATTATGCCTTTAAATTTCACCATCCACTACGTTTTTCGCCATAACATTTTGTCTTTTTTTCAATATCATCCTTGTACAATAAATGTTATTAGCCACTTTGACGATAGTGTATAAGTTTTCAACGGTTTAGCTGCTGAAGTTCTATCTGTGTAGCAAAGGAATTGAAGAATTAGAGACGATACAAATTTTTTAGCCAAAGCTTATAAAGCTTTTTTTTTATTTATAATGCAGCGATCCCCCAAATTTGCGCCAATGGTAATCTTGTGGTGGTCATACGGAATCTTAAAAAAAAAAAAACAAGCAGGCGAGGACTTGTTGGAGGGAACATGAGGATAGAGGGACTTAGTTGAGTCCGAAAACTGCTAGAGTTGTTGGAGGAGACAAATGAATGATTAATGCGCGATGACGCTCTCTTCTTCTCCTCCATCAGGATTGCGTCTCGTCAAATGGGTCGGATCTGTCTCGCTCTTCCAGCACCGCAAGCCATTCTTCGATCGCGCCCTAAGTTTCCACTGGTTGTTAAGTTGGTGTTGTCTTGCTAATCCCGGACGATTTCTCCGAACTGGCGATTAGTCAAACGTCACTCCCGCAGTCCTTCGAGACGCATGCGGTTTTGGTTTCAGTTAGTTTCAATTAGGAGTTTGACCGGGCGAAGTTTTTTTTCTGCTACTTATCGCAATCTCGTCTGCGAGTATATTTGCTTAAATCAAATTTTTACGACGCAAGAATCGTACAGTATTAGTTTTTCGTTAAAAGTTCAGTATATTTGACAAAGCATTCAAATCGAGCTTAGAAAGCACTTTTTTCCGAAAGTATAACATTTGATCGTGAATGAATGTGTTCATTTTTATCGTATATTTAAAATGTGTTTATAATTCTAATCCATTAATTTCCGTAATAAAAAAATTGATTTTTTTGTTATACAAAGCAATGGATTTATTCTAGGCTAGTTCGTTATGTAACATTTTTGAATTTTATGAAAATGGCACTAAAACCCTGTCATGATACATTTCTTGGACACCTTATTTATGTTTTTGACGGGGAATGAAGATAAATAAAGACGTAATAGTATAAAGACGTAAATAGTATGTATCTTAGGAAGGTCAACTCTCTAGTTTTAATTTTAGTTTAGCCACTGTCTTTAGGTATTCCTGAGATTACTGTGTAAGGGTGCGGGTTCTTGCCCTTGGTGTCGGGAAGCGAATAATCACACACAAGTATTTAAAGTTTTAACCCAAAGTTTATTTCCCTTTGAAATCCCAGTTTCCAAATCAATTCAATGAATATACATAAAGTAATTTGTGCGTCTAGAATAGCCAAAATTTAGAACATTACCAAAAGTCTCGGGAAGGAGAGGAGCTGCTGGTGATGGCACGGGTGGATAGCGAGGCGCTTAGGTCGCACGGGCCATACGGCCCGTGCTTCGACTCCAACTGTGAGTTACTGAGTCAGTTCCTGAGTGCGTCCGTGTGTGTCAATTGCATCTACACCGTGCCATTATATAGGGAAGTGGAACCAGGATGTTTTCGTCCAATAGGAAGGGGAAAGGAAGGGGAAGAGGAAGGTTAGGCGTTTTGAAAGTGAAAAGGTGCAAATCCCAAGGCATAGTTTGTCACAGCTGGCTATTCTGAGACGTCACACAACAACATATTTATGCATATTTTGGGAATGGAAATCTTCCATTTCCGGATCACTACAATACTCCCTTCTTTATTAAAATTGATTGATCTCTCACGAGATCGATCACATTTATACAAATGAAAAAGCAATCATAAAAACAATTAACCATTAAAATTCCCCTATACACCAAAATAATTCACTGCTAATTACATAAATTTTAAACTTGTTAAATTGCAATATTCAACAAACAATAAAAGTATTTATACACATGGAAACAAAGAAATACCATTATATCGTCCGTATTCCTAATTCTGTTTCACTTCTATATTTTCAATCCCTTTTTTTTTTATTCTCACTAAAAACGAAACAACACAAAAAGAAATAATTCAGAGTAAATTGGAAAGAAAAAGTTTGTAAATGACAAATACGTCAAGTCCTATTGATTAAAAAAAACTAAGTACGTACAAATGTTCAATATCACTTCTATTCCACATGTTCACTTCACTTGTTCACTTTTTATCACCCTCCTTTGCTGTGCTTTAAGTCCATTGTTTATTCACACAGATCCAAAGTGACTATTCGTCGCCGTAGCGAATATCAGTTCACTGTTTTCTTGAGGAAATTAAGGGGGGATAAGATGAGGACAACATGGGCACACTTCACTTTGTTTTCTTTCACTCATTACACGCTAAACACCAATTGTTTGTGTTATTTTTCACTCTTTTACACTCAATAAAATTTTCAAGGATATGTTTTACTTATGCCTTAATCTTTTCCCTAGCCGGCGTATGCTATATTATGTCATTAAACTTATGGTTTCAATTACCCCTTCTGATAATCCCGGTCAACTTGTAAAATTCCTCACATTCTTGGAACCATCCCTTGTTAATATCCCTTTTTTATTTTAAACATATTCCCTCTTTAAAATCACAACTATCTATCCTCTCTCTCTCTCTCTCTCTCTCTCTTCTCATTTTTCCACCCGGGATCGTTTTCCTGTTCGCACCATATCAACGTTTGATTCCCCCAAAAATCAAGCGTAGGTTAACAACTCCCGAAAGGTTACGAGACAGTGCGTCTGCATTATAGTGTTTTTACAGGCATGTATGGGATTTGGAAAATTGTACTCGCTCAATGGAAGGTACCCGCGCCTCACGATTGCAGATCGGTCCTTCAGCGACAATATCAATTCCCATTTCAATTATCAGCTAACCCATTAAAGCCTTTAAACTAAATACGTAACGAGATACTATATTTAGAACACTAGCAAGAGGCATTCCCTTAGGTGGCGCCGTAGATTCACCTCGCCTTGTGTAATGCCGGCTGGCGCAAGTGACTGCATATGGCTTGTGGCATTCTTATGAGCCAATACTTGCTTCTAAAGTATGACTGATACTGAATGCAGAAAAAAGGTTCGATGAAATCGAGGTACCGAAGTACAGGTCAATCACTCTAGAAGTCCCTCAATGTCGCAAACGCAGCGACGGCTTCCTTAGACCATTTCAATTCCAAACCTTAGTTCCAATATGCTCAATTCCCAATATTACTTAAATCGGAAACAATTATTAGAGCAACAACTACCCAGATTTCGCTCATTACCCGAGCCCTATCTCTTACGGGTTTCAGAGGGACCAATTACTCCACTTGATGAGGATTCCCATACTCCTCGGGACAAATAGGGGCTTCAAAATTACTAATACTAACTATCGACTAAGAAAATTCAGAAAACTTATATCTAATTACCGGCCAAGAAAATTCATAAAGAGGCATAGCAATCATTTCCTTGATATTTTATATTCAAAGTTCTTATTAAATGTCGTAATCACCATTGTCCTTCGTTGTCGGTGATGATCTTCTTTCTTCTTTGCGCCAACTGCTTGCACTGCTTCCTTGGTGACACCACCGCTCTGGAAGCGAAGTGAAAGTATCCCGGCGACAGTTTGTCTCTGCGATGCCTCCGGCTCTGAAGGCGTTGGTCAGCGGTCGTTTTCCGTCTGAAAATGTGCCTCCTCCAAAATACCGCATTGTTATGACAGCTATTTTGGTTGCAGCTCTCCCGGACTTTACCGTTACTCGTGAAATAGATGGGCGAGCAATTACCACTCGCATCCACCGTTTACCACCAAGCTCTACTTCCCGAGAAAGTGTTTCCTGACACATCAAATATAGTTTTTCTGGCAATTTAAAATATTACGCGGAATTTATTACCCCAAAAATTAACTCTAGAGACGCAAAGAATGTAAAGTGAGTGTGATTATCGTTCCGACGCGTGTAAGGTGATCATAAATGAGCCTTACACTACCTAGGCAATAATCCCACAGTCTTTTGGGATGTAATTACCACTCCCTCCCACAGGGGGGGCTATGGCAAAACAATCCCACCGCTGCCACCATTGTAAGGGTGCGGGTTCTTGCCCTTGGTGTCGGGAAGCGAATAATCACACACAAGTATTTAAAGTTTTAACCCAAAGTTTATTTCCCTTTGAAATCCCAGTTTCCAAATCAATTCAATGAATATACATAAAGTAATTTGTGCGTCTAGAATAGCCAAAATTTAGAACATTACCAAAAGTCTCGGGAAGGAGAGGAGCTGCTGGTGATGGCACGGGTGGATAGCGAGGCGCTTAGGTCGCACGGGCCATACGGCCCGTGCTTCGACTCCAACTGTGAGTTACTGAGTCAGTTCCTGAGTGCGTCCGTGTGTGTCAATTGCATCTACACCGTGCCATTATATAGGGAAGTGGAACCAGGATGTTTTCGTCCAATAGGAAGGGGAAAGGAAGGGGAAGAGGAAGGTTAGGCGTTCTTGAAAGTGAAAAGGTGCAAATCCCAAGGCATAGTTTGTCACAGCTGGCTATTCTGAGACGTCACACAACAACATATTTATGCATATTTTGGGAATGGAAATCTTCCATTTCCGGATCACTACAACTGTACCAATTTTTCTTACCTCTTGTTGACAGGGTAGTCAATGAAAGTGAAATGAAATATTAAGCTGCTTGTCGAAACTTTTATTAATTATCGTAGTAAGCAAAAAAAAAAGAGAAAGAGCAATGGTTCGAATTCTTGATTCCGAAAAAATTTACGTCTATAAAAAGTTTGAAATAAACAGAAAGGAACATATAACTTTCTCGTATACCCTTCTCCAATATTTTTCCATTTTTTTTCCTCCTTCATAGTAGATACTCTGTCATGAAACTCGACTTTCTGGGGGCTTGGAAGATGATATGTAATGGGAATTTTCACCATTTTCTTTCGGATGTTAACCTTGTATATTTCCGTTGGAAACGCGTTATTGTTCACGAGATTTGTTAGGTCTATTTACAAATGCCTTAATGTATGCTAAGCAAGGGGAGAATGGATATTGGAACGTACTGTGGATACTATAATGTATAAATGTTTGTTGCAATTAAATATATTTGGCATTGACCAATACTTGAAATTGATTGGAAAGTGCTCCTTTTTCTCGTTTTCCAGGTAATACATTGATGATAGTAGTATTTAATTTAATCACGAGTTTTACTCCTCAATACTGGGGTAAACACAGTACATTATGGCATCCACAGGGGGTTCTTGGAATAAAATTCACCATAGAATACGCGTCTCTATTCGTTTTAATCGCTTGAAGATGTCAGTATAATTATCAATAGTTATCTTAATACATTTTTTGTTTTATAAATCGATTCATTATCATTTTTATTTTTCATAAATTCCCTTCGAAGTAGTGTTATATAACACTTATTTATTCGCGGTAATTTGTCGGAGACCGATTTCAAGGCAACATCTAGTGAATTTGAAGCATTGCCGCTTCAAGAATCACGTACTCTCCTCCGCGACTGTGGCTGTACGCGATTAAATTCACGGTCCAAAGGATAATAGAGTCTCGGTGATGAACGTCAGCACTTAAATTCTGAAAATTTCTGCGGAGGAATCGCGTGAGCTTTTGAGCTGTGTTTGCATGGTAGCTCCCTCTTGTCTTTTCACCGTTGGGCCGATGGAGGAAAAATATAGAAAAATCCTCTCTCTCCCACGTGAGAGAATACTTGAGAGCGATAAGCGAAACAAGTAAAATCCCTCCTCGAAACCTTTCGCTCGTGAATGCTTGCATGGTTCTCGCTTAAAATTTTTTTACCGTAATCAGCGGCTGCCGTGTTTCCTCTTCCTCCATCTCTGCAAGGAGAGAGAGAGAGAGAGATCGTCTGCTTGGATCCTCCTCCTCTATTTTAATCCCATTAATCCGCGCTCACCTCAACTTTGTAAAGGGAGGTGCGCCCATTTCTCCGTGTTCTCTCCGTCTGTTACTCCCATCCCACCCCGCCCCGTGAACTATCAAAATCTTTCCTCCAAATTTCATGATTCGTTTCTCTTGTTTTCCTCCTGCCAAAATTATTGTCGTTGCATGCCTCAAAAATGTGTCTATTATGTATGACATGTATGTTTATACATACCGTTTATGTATGTTTATGCTTCTGAAACGTAAGTAAAAACATGTTGCTGTGGTAAAATGGTAGAACGTCAAAGTTTTAGCATTAGAATCGAAATAGGCTTATCGAAAAATACCTGCATGTATAATAAGCAAGAAAAAATGAATCTGAACGTACTGTGGATACAGTAAAACATAATAAATTAAATGTATTTGCCATTAAATTGACAAATACCGGAAATTGATTGGAAACTATTATCTTTTCTCGTTTCCTCACCAATAAAATTCCTCTTGAGCTTCAATAAAGAAAGCCAGCAAGTGATAGACGTGCTGGGCGAGGAGATAAAACTTCTAGATAAAATGTGAGGAATCAATAGGGTGTAGCGAGCACTAAACGGTGGTCGAGATGCTGAAAATCGTGATAGTGGGAAAATAGGTAAATGGGAAGGAGGGAAATAATGGGGTATATGAGTAGATTGGGCCTAATTGGGAAATGGAACGTGTGTCTACTCTTGGATGTCATTGGTGGTTTTTAAAATGCTCCTCTATATGTGTATGGGCTAACTTCTTCATTGGTAGAGTGCGTTTGATGAAATAACGAAGGAGTCTGCACAATTAGTAATTTACCAAATTTTCTTCTTTGCTATCATTTGCGAAGCCCTGCAGAAATGTGGAGATCATTAAAATCTTGTTTATTACTTACAGCAGCTTTGTGGTAACGATTTTTATTCTTCATATCAGGTACTTAGTCATGACACATGGCTTTCTGGAGACTTGGAAGACGATATTTCAATGGCATTTTCACCATTTTATTTCGGATGTTAGCCTTACATATATCCTTCGGAAACACTTTATTGTTTACGTTTTGTAAGGCTTTTCGAATTATGCGCACTTCATGCTCAGTTAGAGAAGAATGATGATTTTGATATTTTGAAGGATTTCTATATTACTGTGGCAGCAAAAATCACGCATATATGGGAATTAATACGACTGTGGGAAGAGTCGTCTTCATTTCATCTTTACCTACATAATTTTCGTATTTGAATTTTATTTTTACATGTTTTTAAATTTCTGTCATTCAATATTTAATCAGACTTACTTGTGCGTTTCGAGCGCCCTTTGTATTTTAGTTTGACCCATTTTCATTCTCATAATGTGTTTTCAAGTACCTATATAATGAATAGAAAATACCTCCGCAAGGATCGTAGAAGAAAATGGTTTTTATTGCGATAATTTAACGACATTTGTTTATAATTACTGCGTTTTCACGTTATATTTTCAGCTGTTAGTCTATTTTAAAGTAATAGTCTGGTTTCAACTTCTATGTTACGAAAGAAGTATTTGTATGTTAGGAAAACTGTCTTACGTCTTAAATGCATCGATTATGTATAATACATATGCTTATACTTATCATTGATGTATGTTTATGCTTATGAAATGGAAGACTATTGAGAAAAATCTATTTTTAGCATGGGAACATAATTAAAAATGGATCGGAGGATGGTGCCGGATAAGTGGAATATCTACAAGTACTCGTGCATGAATTGGAGATAGATTTATCATCCCCGATTTCGAACTGTCAAAAGTTTTTGCTTGAACTATCTTCTCCCTCGTATTTCTCGTTAGCGTTATGCGTTAACTTTGCTCTTCATTTAATGATTTTAAGTAGATTCGCATCTGGCGGATTAATGCTAAAATCGCTCATGAGATTACAAGTGTTTCTCATTTTATGGTGCCTCAATCTTCGGGCGTGGGGTTATGTTAATCGCAGAAAGTTGCCAGGTGTGTCCCCGGCAGGTAGAAAAATCATTTTTTGGATTATCACATTTTCTGTGTCGAACTTGATAAAATGTTCCTATATTTTGTTGTCCTTTATAATTATTATCGTATTGTGAAAAATGTTTCTCATACTCTCAGAGAGGTAATTGTGCTACAATTTTAATTTTTTAAACTTCGAGCAGCACTGTGCGTATGGAATAGAACACTCACAAAAAGAAACGGAAAGGTTTTGCATTAAGCTTAAGATGTCACCATTGCCAATTATTAAAAAAATTATTAGGATCGTAGAGTACTTAAAATAATTATGCTTGAAGATTGGTTTATCGCGTTTATTTTTGCAAAATTATGACATTTGAATTGGTTAATATTTACCAAATTTTCTTCCTCGCTATCATCCGCGATGACATGCAGAAATGTGTGGAACATTGTTATCTTATTTATTGCTTACCAGGGGGCCACCCGGCATTGCTCGGGTAAGGATAGTACCAAGAGAAGTTGGAAATTTGGAGCGCACGGGATCAGTTTATACCCTGCTCTGCATCATTGATCGTTACGTGCGCAGACCAACGGCTACCTGTAAACGCATATCCCAGAATAAAGTTTTGCACCGAGAGGATTAATAGTTAAGTGTAGTATCCTTTGAATTACTTGTTCCCTTTGAGTATGTTAAGATGTGTGCCTACCCGGCAGGATGACCTACCGCAGAAGTTGTATGACGCGACGTGGCAAACGGTAATGAGAAAACGTCGCAAATGACGCTTCGAACGCAACCAAAAGAAGCCCAATGGGCTTTGGTAGTATGAGGTGCACCTACTTACTAACTTTGGTCGCAATCCCTACAGCCGTATGGAAATGCATTGCGGACAGACAAACAGACATCCTCTTTTATCTCTATATAGATAACAGCTTTGTGGTAACGTTAGCTTATTATTTTTTTACTTGCTTTCCTCATAGGATGTAGAAATACAGACAGCAAAAATTTGGGGAAAATTACAGTTAGAGTTATTTATGGCTTCACGCGAGTCTCAGGAATTTGTCCCGAGGGATCACATTCCTACCCTTCAGTTCCCGTCTCCACGTGCTTTGCTTTCCCACGCCGCCTTACGTAATTGAAGCCGACACTATTTCTAAGCCCTCTTCTTCCGCGAATCTTGGTTTCCTAAGCTCATCCCTCATGTGCAAATTGAGATGCTGAGACAATTGTCACTTTTGCAGCTTTGTGGACTTCTCTCTTAAAGGGTCTGCTGTGAGTGAAGTGAATTTTAACTGGGCCAGCTTTAAATTTTCTCTGCTCAAGTTCGCTTTTGTTCCGCATGTCTTATGTTGCTTTTTAACCTCTTGTCATGAGGTAGGCCCAAATCTTTCCAGTTACATTATGAGTGATTCTCTTCTTTTATTAGTATACCATTGCAGTTACTTTGTTGTGAAAACTTAATTTTAACCATCAGCTGGGATCGATGCTATTGTGAAAAGGCAACAAATTTTGCGTTTTTGAAGGGTTTTAATTAATGCGTAGATGACTAGACTGTTAAAGTTAATGTTTCATGCGATCTAGAGACGTTCAGGATAGAACGTTAAGTGAAATATTATTTAAAGTAGTGAAAACTGATGTGATAATATAATCTATTTTCTTTATATGCCAA
Organism: Ischnura elegans; assembly: GCF_921293095.1. Taxonomy (NCBI): domain Eukaryota; kingdom Metazoa; phylum Arthropoda; class Insecta; order Odonata; family Coenagrionidae; genus Ischnura; species Ischnura elegans. Next base: position 62,241,963 of record NC_060254.1, on the reverse strand, counting down.
ATTTCCTTGTTTTTTAGAATATAATATTGGATGCCTTCAGCTTTTTAATACTTTTTGTTCTCTTTTCAGGTAAGTTCTCTCCTGTCTTCTCACTGTCTCCTGACCATTAGTGCCAGTTGCTATTAAGCCTTCTGTTCATGTGAGTGCCGCAATAGAGCGTTGTTTATGTATGTATCTCGGATATTCTGCGATGAAATGGTGCTATATTTTTTTTCGCTGCCATTTTTACGATGCAAAAGAATGGTGGACGTTATTCGGCAGGAAAAAAATCAATTGTCGTTACTGGAGTGTGACTCCTCTTATCAAATTTTACTATGCATTTTGAATCTGTCCCTTCTTTCTCATGGCGTGCTCGTTACAGGGTTTGTTGCCACGATGGAAAACCCATGCATGAACAGTTGTATTCTGCTGTTGTTTGGCATCGTTTTCATTTCTTGGTTTAGCAATTTAAATTTTCACGCCCAATAGCTCAGCCCTCGTTTTTGTTACGCGCACTCCAATGCCACATCAACGCGTAGATCTTTAACCTCCTCGGTCCTGGCGTATTGTAAACAATACATCTTCAGTTGAAATTTTTCCTTGAATTGTCGTTATCGCAACGATTTCAAAGCTTCCCTACGGATGACGGCATCATGTAGAAGCACGATTCACATGTATCGCTAATGTTAGTTTTTAAAATTTATTTATTTATCACGTTGTCCACATACAGCTTATTTGCCAGTTTACAGTGGCAAAATATAGCAAGCATAAAAAGTACAAACACAATTAAACATAATTGATTTGAATGAATAACAGTGCATTGAATGTAATCTTATTGACCTTAATAGTCTCTATTAAGATAGGAGAGAGCGCGGTTTGTAGAAGTGTGGTTAGGAAACGAGAACGGGTCATTGCGGTCTGGAAGTGAATTTATGTGGGAAGAGAGGTGGAAGAGGATGGAACGTTTGGTCAGTGACAATATGGGAAAGGGCATATGGAGGAGCGAATGCGTGCGAGTGGGTCTGCTTAGAACTTTAAAAGTTAAATTGGAGATGCGATCGGGACAGTCTATGGCAGAGTTTAAAATGCTATTTTAAATTTTACTGCTCTAAATGAAAATATTGCTATATCTTCTTACATATATAAAAGAAAGTCGAAAATCGTGTTAGTTCGAACACATAATTCGAGAACGGCTGCACCGATTTTAATGATATTAGGTTCTTTGGATTTGTCTCAGCCCCAGATACCATATAGAACATTAAAAAATAGGAAAAGTTAACAAAAAAATTTATCTTTTTCTTAGGGATATGTTTTTAGGTAACACTACAACAATTAATAAGTCGGTCAAAACTACAAATTAAATTATTTATTTTCGTTTTTTACCAATTAAATGACTGAACTTCGTAACAATATAACATTTTTATTGTTAAATATATTCAAAATATTGAAATTGTATTTAAAAAATTTAATTTGAGCTAAATATAAGCCCAGCTTCGAGCTAATTGACACTACCATTTTTGCAAACAAATCTCCAAGCAGTTGTTGACGATCGGTAACGTCCCTGTTCCTGTCGACGAATCCAGCAGTTTGATTTCACTTCCTCGGAATATTTGCAAATTAGTTTCATTGGAAGGTGAGCGCACTAACAAAGTGTTCCCGAATGTGATTGATCACCACAAAAATCACAAATGGTTGATTGAGCGAGAAATTTTGACGGCCTAGAACGATGATGTGGATCACTCAAACTAGATAATTCAGGATAAAACAGTTGGTACTCTGCATGAATTCAAATCTTTAAACTTTGTAACAAAGGAAGACGTAGTCACCATCTATCTATCTAAATATTTAAAGTCCTTGGACGTACCTGGCTTATCATGACACGATTTACAGCTAAAGGTTGGCTCTGTGTTCATGATCTTTCGATACCCAAACCAACCAGAACCATCCATACATGGTATAACTAAACTGTTCAGTGATTAATAGGCGGTACGAAGTTCGCCGGGTCAGCTAGTAATGTAATAAATAGTATGTATTACTTTTAAATCGGATTCGGAATTAAATTTGAAATATTAGATGTAGAGAGTGTAGGCAAAACAGTATCATCTCTTTAACAAGAAAACGTGATATTCTGACCTAAAATAACGGTCGATATGTTCCAGGACTGAGAAGGTTATACTATCCATCAGCCTTTGGCAGTCGCATGTTTTGCTGGAGTATTCGGATTCAAGTTTTGTCTTCATATGATTTCCAAAAATATCCATAAAAATTCTGCGATTTTACAGTAGGAAAATTCCTTCTGTATATAGATTAATACTTATCCGTAAGGTGCTGCCATTTATCGCTGTTCCTAGTTTGAAATCTGCATTTAGCATTTTGCTTTAAATTAGTGATTGCGTATTACTGGTTACCCTTTGTTGTCTCAAACTTTGAAATCAGTTAATGGAAATAAATTTTTGCATCGGTTATCCTTATCGATTGCTCTGCGCTTTTGTGTCCTAACTATTGATCTCAGTCTTGTTTCTTTACGAATTGTTTCTCTATGAAATTTACGCACTTCGCTTCACAAAGGGTTTTCGCCATTCGGTCCGCTTTCTTAAAATTTTAACATTAAATAGCCTTAAAATTTTTGAAACAAAATACTTCCGCAAATTTTTTATTGCTGCAAAATACATTTTGGTCTCAGTTGTTCCGTGAACATTCTCCCATGGCATCATTTTGTATACTTCTCTACTGCTATCTCTTCTAACTGGGGATCGGGTTGGTGTAGTAACAAGAGGGTAGGATTTCTACCCCGTAGGCAGGGCCGGATTCACCATAAGGCAAAATAGGCACGTGCCTATGGGCGTCGCAGTCTAAGGGGCGCCTTATGTTACCTCATGCGAGTGGCTATGCTTTATCGTAAAAATCGGGGAGGGGTGGGGCTCAAGTGAGGAGGGGCGCTCAATGGAGAGGCGCCAATAGTGTGACTTTGGGTAAATCCGACCCTGGCCGTAGGCTTGGGTTCAAACCCGGCGGTGGCAGAGAATTTTCAGAGCTAGTCCGATCCCTGCTTGAATGTTGTGTGGAGGACATTTTAAGCGCGACACTCCGTCCGTCGGATGGGACGTTAAGCCGTGGGCACCTTGGCGCCTTTCGTTTAGAGCAGGCTAATCCCGACGCTAGGTTCCTCTCCACCCTTCCTTCCATACCCTTTCTCATGGCGATAATGACCTTAGGTGTCGGTCGCCTCCTCCAAAATCAAAGTACCAAGTGTCTTCTTACATAGTCCCTTACACAGTACCCTGTGAACCACCTCAAACCTAGTTTTAGGAAGGGTCAATTTTTGCGAAAATTCATCACCCTTCGTGTAATTTTAATAGGTATCAAAGGAAAAGGGGAAAATATTTGAAAAAAATCTCGTAAAAACATGAGCGATGTAATATTTCAGAAGGCATGCATTTGCATCACCCCATCCAACCCAGGATCACAGCACAGATAGGGTAGATCGGGGCACGTTTACGCAGTGCACTTTTTCCGAAACGAGTTATAGTTTTGTTCGCCACTATTCATGAAATATTAATGCCGATCCTTAGGGAGTAACATGTTTTCTATCAAGGTGAGTAAATTTTGTGAAGAATATACTAAAACTCGTTTTGTGAACCAGTAATACTTGGTTAAGGATAAAGAAATATGCGAACAGTCGCAGAATTTCATCCGTATTTGGGAACTTTATTTGATTGAACAAAACTATTTTTAATTTTTGTTGCACGTTAAAAATAAATCAAAACACCTTAAGGCACGCTCTCACCAACAACTGACTGCACAAAGACCACAATAAAACCACATTTAAAATTTCATAAGTTAAAAGGTAGGAGTTATAAATTTGATAGAAAAAAAACCGCGTAAACGTTCCCTGGTCTACCCTTCGCCTAAATCGAATTGTAAAATGTTGTGAACGTTTATTAATCAAAATGCGCTTATATACCTACCTGACTTTATTCCCATTTTTCTTGTTTTCAATTGTTTCCCTCTATATTATTTCATTTCCGCCTTTTTCATCGCTTTATTTTACCATTACTTGGATTAGCCTATGGTCTGATGTATCTTTTAGCTTTATTGAACGAGACACACACACTCAATCTATTTTTCTCCGTCTCCTTCGTTGTGCTCTCCTCAATCCTTCTCGCTTCCATTCGGATAGAAACAAAAGAAGGTGCCGCGGCGCTGAGAGTCGTTTTTGCGGGCTTTCATGCGTCCTTCGCGCTCTGAATTGTGGGGAAGCGCGCTCACTCTCGATCCTCTGTCTTCTCATCCTATCCTCGAGAATCGTACGGGATTTTCAGTCGAGCTCCCTGATTTCTGATTCGTCCTTTTTTTTGCTAAAAAAAACCGACTGTGCGGTTTGAATATAGATCTCGTCGGGGAATAATTCGTTTTCGACGCGATTCCACAGCGGGGAGATACCCGTATCGTCAATGGAATCAAACATTGCGAGAGGGAATTTACAAGTGCCTTAGTGTAAGGGCTTGGATGTTTTTCCCCCCCGCAAAGGTATCCGCTGAGTAGAGTACGAATACATTCATCTTCAGCGAAGTAAATTGATCGTTAGTAGTGTTTTTGAGTTACCATTCCCGATCAGGATATAATATTTTGTGGTGAAAGCAGGACTATGGTGCCTGTATAAAATGATACTAATTTATCGAAATTGGCGTAATTGTGTGTTGAGCATAAATTATATGTGATATCAAAACTATTTTGATTTTTGTATAGCGAAAATTCCACAGAAAAAAACATCATGCTAATTCGAACAAGTTTAGTATTGCGGATGAGTCCGTAAAGTTATCACCGTAGCTATTGCCGGTATGCTTAAATTACTTAAATTGTTTGATAGTTTTTAATTTTTTTCATGGAGAAATAGTCAAAATAATGTTATTTAATTTATCAAGTATATTGCACGAGTGAGTCGTAAATGCTTTTAGTGAAAAAACCTGTTTACTTGGAAAAGCGTATCTTATTTACTGTAAATTTAAGTGAATTTGAATTATGATGATAATTTAAGTTGGGCTCTTTGTGGAAATAGTACGAGGAAGCAAGGGGCTGATTACCTATGGGATGCGTCGAGTTCGGAATACCGGAGGAAATTTTTTATTTTTCGTCGTCAGTGGTCAACAATTCTGAGATTGCTTTGATTTAACGCATTAAGTTGGTGTGCTTGTTTGCTTGCAAGTGTATCGATGGATGGGAATCGGATGCTTTAAAAATATACCGATTTGCTCTACAGCAATATTTCAGTCTGCCAGCGTGTCAGTGTAATTCAATTAGCACTTCATTATGATACTCTTTTGTCCGATATTTGATATCAAATTTTTCATTCTCAATCTTAAAATCCGTTGTGGAATTCAGTTCCCAAAATAAAAGAAACGGAGGAAGAATTTATGTAATGATTCAGATGTTGAGAAAACGAGCAATAAGTAAGTAATTAAAATTTATTTTTTTTGAAGGCAATTATGCCGTGGTGAATTAATGGGAGAAGCTGGTTAATGTACGTCTTGCGTATGTCAGGCAGGCTATTTACCTGTTGTTTTCGAAGATACTTTCATCATTAATTTTTGTATCTGGAACTCTCTTCCGGGGACATCATTTTGAACGAATTGTTAGGGAACATATCATTCCTTTGGGTGATATATGTTTAGTAATATTATGGGATAAATTCCATTCAAAATTTTCCCCCTTCATCTCTTATTCGGTGTTACTGATTCGATGCCCTGTCCGTCTTCGTGTATACTTGTACGTACTCCTTTCTTTTTTAAAACGTGTGCTATTTATTTTTTTGTAGAATTCAGTTTGATAAGACGTTTAATATCCAAAAAGCTGGTAATGTATATTTCTATGCTATGTATTTAATTTTTTATTCGATTAAAGCTCTGACCCCTTTCCTCCCATCCAGACCTTATGATTGGTCCTTGTGCCGCTCCTAGGCTAAGGTCCTTTTCGATGTTCACACTCAAAGGCCCTTTGACCGACGTAGCATCTCGGGTCGACTATTAGGTCAAGAGGTTCCTGACGCCATCCGCGTGAGAATCGAATGACCGTGCTGTTGGAGGGGAGACCTGAGACCAAAAGCCCTTCTTTTCTCTTTGGCGGTCGGACGGGTTAACCCAAAGAAACAATGCGGCAAACACTATTTTTGGCTACTTCAGTGAAAACTTTTGTTAGTGGTGGCGTAGTAGCGAAGGCCGTTTTATAACGTTGTGATGAGAAGTTGATATATTTTATTGTAAAATTGAATTTAAAAAAATGAAAATAAAAAAATACTGTGGTCATTAGCGATTAAAACTAATAAGTTGTGGTGAATGTAATGTATAGCTGACGTTAATATTCCTTAAAAACTCTGCAAGTCACATTTTAAAAGTGGATTTCCCTCCGCATTGACAGGAATCATCGATGTTTATGTGACTATAATTTTAGCATTTTTACGGTCGTCCTCACCCTGTTCAATAGAAAGTCAAGTGCTTGAGATACTTCGTGGGGAAGGATAAAAAACTTATTGATGATGGAAGGCAATTTAGATGTAGCATGTGCTAAGCGCGGAAGTAACATTGAAAACTTAGTATGGGTGAAGGATGATAGCTAAGCGGGGAGGGGGCGGAATAAAAAGAATATTTACTCGATTACTTACTAGCCCTAGTCATATCTAGATGCTTCGAAGTTTACTGTCAAGCTCGTGGAAAATGTGGAATTAGTCTAACTAGAGTATGATTGTGTCCATTACTTGCGTAATTTTATAAAAACGTCGTATTAGCTTAAAATATCCATCTCTCGTTTTTGTATTATCGTGATTAGTATCTCGAATTTACTCACTATCGAAGCAGTGGTTCTAGTTCAAGCCTGCAAGATTCACAAAATGGATCTTTTTCACCGATGAAATAACTACTCACGCTTATTTTTTGCTATTTAATGGCCATAATTTATGGTTTTTCTGCATCTCGTCAGCTCGCTTCTTTCACCTTATCCGAAAGTGCTTGGCGTGCTTAAATAAGCTTCTGCTCAAAAACTCTACGCTTGCGTGGTCTCCCCTCTTCCGCCTGGAGGTGACAAAAGGTACAGGGTGCTGACGGATTGCCCTCCGTGACCATCACCTTGACGAGGGCGGGGGCGGTTAATTTTAGCCTCTCAAATGTCAGGGATTTTCCGGTGTTTTCCAGCTCATGTGATCTTTTGAGCGGGGCCCTTCATCCGTGATGCCCCTCTGAGGTGAACGTGTGCGCGAAGGAAATACACCGTTGTCATTTGACAGAAGTCCTATAGCTGGAAATGCGTACTCACAATGTGACTAAGATGCTGGCCGTTTCTATGTGGTCCGCAGTTTACTGTCAAGCTTACGGAAAATGTGGGCTTTGTCTAAACAGGGTAAGAATGCGTCCTTGACTTGCTTACTTTTGTAACAAAGTAAAGATAACTTAAAATATCCTTATGGATTTTTATTGTCGTATTAGTAACTCGATTTTACTCTCTATCGAAGGAGTTGTTCAAGTGTACTGTGTACTGCTTTCCTCCATTTTTTTCCATCCTGAATATTTTTTTATTCAATCGATACGATTGCCTCCCTGTGGCACGAGTTTATCCAGTGCATTGCCTTCATATTTTTATGTTAATTTTCGGAAATTGCTAATAAGCATTTAATTAAGTAAAACTGGCCCTCTCCAACATTACATCTCTTATGCTTACGTATTCAAGTTCATAGTAATCCATGAAAAAATTTGTAAGATGTGCGTCATTTCATTCTTGAGCTTACACCTACGCAATACTACGATTGTTTGCGTAATTCTTTTGCCTATTTTATTTTGAACAGCCGTTCTAGATAAAAAAAAGGTCATCTCACCTATGAATGTCTCCTTAATAGCTCTTCTTTCTTTCGGAGCTACAATTTGGATCAATGCATTCAGTTACGCATCATCTAGGATGTCAACGAAATTTGTGTTAGGAGTTTTGCAAAACTAGTAGTAATTCAAACCCCTTCACCGAATTCTTTACCCTCCCAATTCTTGATTATCTGCTTTACATTCATGCTTTGGATGCAGGAAATTAGTTCCTGAGGAAGCGGTTTTTTGGCATCAGTCGGTATTTTTTCCACGAATCGTAGGTGACTTGTGACAGAGATACCCAAGGTGTTATTGGATACCTAAGAAGGTAAATTCCCGATTTTTGTATTTAAAAACTGGGCGATGATGTTTTCTTATGGCTGTAATTGATAAGTTATGGCTTGTTCTCTAATTTTATGCATGTATGGGATGAGAAAATATTATGGACATTATACTAGTCCAACACTAGGGGTTAACTCCAAGGCTTTGTGCACATCAACCAAGTTAGTCATCTTCGCACTGCGGTACTGATAGCCTTGTCGCGTGGCCTAGTCGTCGACTGTAATATAACGTGTTTATATGCAAAATTCATTTGTGACGCACAGTAAGAATACGTATTCGAATTAGCACTTATTTTATTCCAAAGAAAAATAGTCATTGTATCCCATGTATTCGTAACTAATCAAAATAGTTTATCATAGTGTTAATGGAAATAATGTTTTGTAGGCTTGAAGTAGCAAAACTTCTTTGATGCAATGCGTCATTATTTTCTTATAACGTTAATTTGTTTCATCCGAATTTAGAAAGTGAAAATACTTTGAGGAGATACCGCCGTGATTTCGCATGTTCGTTTGGCATTGCGTTGTTCTCAATCCCGGTTAATTTAGCATGTTATTCCACAGTTTCCATATTTTCTTGATATCTGAAGCAATGAAAACATAAATCACTTCCGCAATATTAACTAGTATGTGACCGCAATAATGTCAATTGTTTGGATAAGTTGCTATTATTTTGAGAAAGTCGTGGCATGATAACTTAACTTACTGGCCTTGTTCATGATTTTATGAAAGCGTGATGTGGCAATATGTCATCGGAATAAATGCATGGGAAAAACAAGTTTATCTAACCGCTCAGTCTCCAGTTTTATATATAATTAGTTCCTTAATATTTTCTGGAAGAATTTTATGCCCTTAAAAGGAAAAAGTATTTTTCCTTCATTATACTTTTGATGCTCTTTCAACGGTGGTCTACGTTCACCCCAAATGGGAGTTAGCGAATGAAGCCATTTAACTTGGGGTCCTTTCGGTCCAATTAACCCCTGTCAGAAGTTTGTTCTGTGTACTTTCGTGGAAGCCATCAAAGACGAAAGTAACCTTTAAAATTCTTTTCGATGCAAATTAGTCACCTTCATGCTTTGCACTCAATTTTGAGGCTTTTTCTTTGTTAGAAGTAGCTGAATATTTTTGAGTACTTCTTTGTGTTTAAGTACATCATATTCTCCCTGGGAAGCTTAAGTGGTACCTAGTTTGCCTATCCCTTGATGTCTTCAGCTAACTCTACTACCTCCGGGCATCAACATTTTATGAGATCGATCCGTCTTAATTTTGAAAGTTCCAAGGTGATGCTTATCCTCCAAGAGTTTTTAAACTCTTGCTAGGGTACGGTAGTAGGTGATCCCGTCTTAGATGTGACCGCTTACGTTGTTACAGACTTTCTTGGAAGATGAAATTACTTGTTGAAGAGTTGCTGGTGCATGTTGCTCTTGTAAAAGTAAAAGATACCGTCACTAGTTCCTTAGGGCTTTGTTGAACTTCAGAATTGATTTGGCCACTCCATTTTTTGTGGAAAACTTATTCGTCAGAGATAAGGCTAGCAATTACCTTTTCATCGTCTAATTAAAAATGTGTGTCATCATATTCGGTGCAGGAAAATAGTCAGCCATTTTCATTTGGTCTTTTTTGGCCAGGAGGAACTACGTGCTTCGATATTGTAGTAGTAGTATTTGGATTTAGGGTGCGTCGACGGCGAGGTCATTTTGCACCACTACTGTGCGATTTAATTACAAAAGTTATGTATAAAGTAATCTACTGCATCTGATGTCTTCGTTGAAAGTGTGCATAATTAGACTTTATTAAAAATGTTTATTTCTCTGAGAAACCGAAATGTACAGATTAAGTTGGTGGGGTGGTCTCCTAAAAGGGTTTTTAGGTCTCCCCCTAGATTATTTCATCTTCGCGCTTCGCGGTACTTAACACAATCTAGCATGATGTGTCTAATAATTAATGGACATTTACAATCCCCACATTGGGGAGGTTCCTTCTCTTCAGTAAAGAGATACGCATGGGTCAGGGGGCTGTGCCCTATCCTCAATCGTGTAAGTACTACTTCCTCTCTCCGATTACTACGAGCTGAGGAGGGCCACGCTGCTACCATGTCCTTGATGCCACGGAGCTTGTTATTATTTAGAATCCTCCATGACTCCCTCCATTTTCCAAATACCACATTTCTTAGAGATGCTCGTAAGTCCTCGTGGGGAACCAGCGTTGAGACAAGAACTTCGTTATTCAGAGCTTCCTTGGCCATAGCGTCTGCTATCTCATTCCCGGCTATCCCCTCATGTCCCGGTACCCACAGAAAATGGATATTCAAACCCTTTCTCGAAAGGGTCAGCAGGAGAGAGTGTATTTCTTGCACGATCGGGTGCACGGGTGAGAAGCCAGAGATGGCTTGTAGCGAGCTCCTGGAGTCAGTGCATATCACAAAGGAGCCGCCGTGGTCACCTAGGGCTTCGATATTAATATTGGTGTTGATTGTTAATGCAATGTCAATGCAATCTTGTGCTTGCTTATCAATTGAGGGGGTGAGAAGCCAAGAGGTACAAGTGATTATCTTTCTACACTGAGTTGGGTACAGACATTGATAGTAGAGTATACAAAAATTTGGCGGCCAATGGGTACGATTAAGTATTTGTTCTGTGCGTGTTCTGAGTGGAAAATCAAGTGCTCTATTTAAAATCAAGATGATATTGTGAGTTTTTATCTACCTAATTTCTGTACCGTACTCTCTTTAAATAAATAATCACTTTTACCCCCTGGCTTCTCAACCCCTTAGTTATGAATTGTAATATTAAGATGAAGATAGTCGTGGTCAATGTAACTTATAAACTCAGCTAAAGTCGTTGTATAATAGAGAGGATTTATGGTGTTAGCTATCAGGCATTCGTAGAAATTTTCCTTCTCTCCGGAGCCGCAAATTTCATAATGAATTCTGCGGGCGAGCCTACGCTTTCCTGTTCAAGCTCTGTATCCGAAGGGAAATTCTGTATTAATGATAACACTGAAAGAAGCCTTATATCCTGTGTTAGTTGGAATTCCACGTTTCTCCGTCCCTGCCTCCAGCACGTCACTAATTCATGATGCTTGGAAAACTTGTCTCGTAGCGTTCTCTGCCCCCTTCCTTTCTCTGGGACCTCTGTTTTTTTGGGAGGGAAAGAAACTCCGCGTCCCCGCGCGGAATTCGTGTAATTCAAACGGCCGTGAATGGTTTTATTCTCTCTCCCCCTTTTTTTTCTAACCCGAATTTCCTCGATTCCAGGAGAGAAAAAAGAATTCCCAGAAATGAGTTGAAAGACAAAAATAAGGCTTTAACGATTTTTGCCCGGTGGATGCCGAAGGCGTTTAAAAATGAGCCAACGCAGTCCACTTTTCCATTCTTTTGTGGCGTTTCTTTTATGGCAATGGCAAGGCACGAGCGGAATATTTTTTTTAAAGGTGATTATAAATTTCGGGAGAATTCATATCGGAAATATCACAGATTTTTTTATCGTCAGCGTCATTCGTGTGCGCTTAAAGCTTTTATGTCTCTCCCGTGGGTGTTAAATAGCGTAGCTAAGGAGAATATTGGATGGAAATTTTTAGGCTGGATCCCTGTGTATCTAACTAGCCCGCCTACCGGCGTTACTCGGGAAGGATAGTGCCTAGAGAAATTGGAGACTTCGAGCTTGGAATTCATGGTCACATGGATATCTAGGTGAAGGAACAAAGTCAGTAAGATGATGGTATACATATGTAGCAGCAGATAATGGAAAGACCGATATTCTTGTATTCATGGGATCAGCTTATATCCCGCTCCACTACAGGGGGGGATAAGGGGATCGATCCCCCCCCAAAGCCTCAGACAAATATAAAAATTATTTGGGTTGGAAGAAAATTACTTTGCTTTTCTACAAAACACACACTTTATTGCCGACTAGTTTCGGTACACTATACCATTTTCAAGACTAGTGATACACATAAGATTTTGCCGGGATATATACTCTGTATATATACTCTCGTATATATACTCTATATATATATATATATATATATATATATATATATATATATGTTACTTATGAAAGACACCACAGGTGATATGAATATAAATAAATGCCATGATAGGCCACAAAAACACAGACACAAATAAAAGAGGACTCACACGTTAGTTTCTTTCAAATTTTCGACCTCTTAGGGTCTTCGTCGGGAGGGAGGCAAGAAGAGACTGAGGAGAAGGACAGAGGATGCCTAAAGGCTGAGGAGATTAGGATAAGATAGGGGAAGGGAGAGGATGGGGGATGGGAAAGAGGAGAAGGCTATGGAGATCAGTGGGCCCTGTTAAGGCCAGGCGGGTTGAATGCTTGGTGTAGCCAAATGGAAGACAATTCAAGAGTTTTTAATTCTAGCGGTGAGGCGGAGGGTGGGAGAGAGGCAAGTATTCCTATGTGAAAGCAGTCATCAAATTCTAAATTATGGGAAAAGGCGTGGGTAGGGACAGGAAGCGAAGCAGATTGGGAAGTGGATTTGCAAGAAGCTCGATGGTTGTTAATCCGTAGGTTGAGTGAGGTGGTGGTTAAACCAATGTAGAAGGCGGGGCAGGAATTACATAAAAGGATATAAATTACGTTACTGGTTGTACAGGTGGGGGATGGAGTGAAAGGAAGCGGAAAAGTGAGAAATTTGTTAGGAAGTGACTGGGTAATGAGGATAGCACACGTTTTGCACCGGGGTCGTTGGCAAGGGATAGGTAAAGAGCTAGTACGGGTGGTGAACCTTGAGAGTGGTTTAGTCGTTTTGAGAATGGAAGATAGATTTGGCGGCCGACGGAAGGATAAGGATGGACAGCTAGAGAAGATTTTTCCAGTAGTGACATTGTTAGAAAGAATCGGAAAAAGGCTTTTGATGATTCTGTTCAAAGCCTGCACGCCCGGGAAGTAAGTGGTGGAAAGGGAGAGATGTGTGGTTTGTTTCTTGGTATGAATTTTGGGTTTGTAAGTATTGTGTAGGATTTTCTTACGCAGGAGGTTCTCAGGATATCCTCTACGAAGAAGGGAGTGGTGAAGATTATTAAGAAAAATGTCCAAGGATTCGGGATTATTGCAAATTCTGTGGCCTCTTACTGAGAGAGAGTAAGGAAGGGATTGTTTAGTGTGTGAGGGGTGACAGCTGTTGAAGTGAAGATATTGTTGTTTGTTAGTAGGTTTAATGTGGACTGAAGTGATGAAACTTTTATTTTCTAGGGAAATGGTAACATCGAGAAATGTTATTCGAGAAGGGGAATGGTTAGAGGTAAAAGATAGTTCGGAGAATTCATTGAGTGCTGAAATGAAAGAGCTCAGTGAGTCTTCTCCATGAGGCCAGAGAAGGAAGATGTCATCTATATAGCGAAGCCAAAGTGACGGTTGAAGTGGGTAGGATGATAGGAAGGATTCTTCAAGGAGACCAAGAAATAAATTTGCGTATGAAGGGCTGAATCTGCTTCCCATGGCGCAACCTTTAATCTGCAAATAATGTTTATCGTTGAAGGAGAAGGCGTTTTTAGTGAGGATTAGGTGAGAGAGATCGACTAAAAAGTCAGTGCTGGGTATCTGAGGTGTAGGTCGATTGTCAAGAAAGTGTCGAAGGGAGGCAAGGCCTTCTCCATGAGGTATAGAGGTGTATAGTGAGGTCACGTCGATAGTGACCATAATGATGTCTTTATCGCCCGGGAGAGAGGTGGAATGGAGGCGATTGAGGAAATGGTACGTATCTTTAATGTAGGAAGGAAGGGAGTGTACAAGAGGCTGAAGATAATAGTCAACAAAGGAAGAGATTCGTTCTGTGGGGGAATTTAAAGAGGAGACGATTGGGCGACCAGGATTGTTGGCCTTGTGAATTTTCGGTAGAATGTAGAAGTGAGGGGTTTGCGGATGGGGTGGGGATAGTAAGGAAATGTCACCACTAGAAAGGCCCTCTCTTGGTCCTTTCCTTTTTAAAAAGGATTGGATGTTTCGGTGAAAGGCAGGGTTGAGATCATGCGAGGTAGGTGTGTAGGAAGAGGTGTCAGAGAGTTGTCTTTGGGCTTCGGTTAGATAGTCGGTGGAGTTGAGCACAACAATAGTAGATCCTTTGTCTGAGGAAGTAACGACAATATCAGAATTTTTTCTCAGATTGCTCAGTGCTCTTTTTTCGGTAGTGGAGAGGTTTGTTGGAGGATGAAGAGAGTTAAGAAAAGCGGGGTCCGAAACTTTGGAAAGAAGGAGATTGGTGAATATTTCTACAGGGTGATTGGCGGGAAGAGGTTTCGGTTCGTGAGGCGAAGGAGGTTTGAATTTAGCTAGAGAGGGATGGGAGCTAGGAGTTTGAACAGCGGCCGGAGCCGTTGGAGAGGACTGAGCGTCCCAGAAGAATTTCCATTTCAACCGTCGGCAAAACTTGATAGTGTCGCTTACGAGCATCACAGGATCGACTTTGGGTGTGGGTGAGAAAGATAATCCCTTATCTAGCACGGATATTTCGTCTGGAGTGAGGGAGTAGGAAGATAAGTTGACCACCGTATGCTCCGGAGACTGATTATCTCCAGAAGGGGGAGAGGAGGAGTGGGGGGGAGGAGATAAAACGCGCTGCGGGATCCTCTGTGGAGGAGGCCGGGAGGCTGGGGCAGGGGGGGGAGCAGGGAGGTTGAGAAGAAGTGCAAGGTCGGGTTTATAGAGGTGTAGAGGTGGGCTGGCAGATGGGGGATTTGCAGTGATTAGTGGTAAAGATAGTCCGTTTTGAAAAAAGGAATGGCAGAGGGAAGACAGTTTCTTCAGGGCTTTTTGACGCCTCATAGTGAGGGAATCATGAGCAGAAGTAAGAATTTTGTGGATAATTGAGAGTGATTGTGGGCTGCAGAGATTGATTATATTAATTAGAGATTCAATGTAAGATGTGTATTGAGAAACCAGGGTTTTGTATTGGAAAAGGACACAGTAGCACATGTTGAATGATAGTTGGAATTTAAGAGAATGGAAGAAGGAGTGAAGACTAGGAGGTAGCCCTGATAGGGGTAGCCTAATGGTGAGTCCATTGGGCACAATGCCTAAGGAAAGACAGGAGGATAAAAATTCAACGTGACAAGTATATTGAGCAAGTTTAAGTGAGTACTTTCTGATGTTGCGGATCCAAATGGCTACATGATCAAGGGAAGGCATGTCGGGAAAGTTGGGTCAGAACAGGGCAAAAGGTGAGAAAAAGGAAATATTAGAATGGAGAAACAGTGGTGAAAGGAGGGATAGGACGACGAACAGTTGCTAGCAGCTGAAGACTCAGGAGCTGGATGGTAATCACTGGAGTCGTTAAGCCGCTCGAGGACAGAAGTTCACACAGATTGATTGCATATAGCAACGTATATATGTTACTTATGAAAGACACCACAGGTGATATGAATATAAATAAATGCCATGATAGGCCACAAAAACACAGACACAAATAAAAGAGGACTCACACGTTAGTTTCTTTCAAATTTTCGACCTCTTAGGGTCTTCGTCGGGAGGGAGGCAAGAAGAGACTGAGGAGAAGGACAGAGGATGCCTAAAGGCTGAGGAGATTAGGATAAGATAGGGGAAGGGAGAGGATGGGGGATGGGAAAGAGGAGAAGGCTATGGAGATCAGTGGGCCCTGTTAAGGCCAGGCGGGTTGAATGCTTGGTGTAGCCAAATGGAAGACAATTCAAGAGTTTTTAATTCTAGCGGTGAGGCGGAGGGTGGGAGAGAGGCAAGTATTCCTATGTGAAAGCAGTCATCAAATTCTAAATTATGGGAAAAGGCGTGGGTAGGGACAGGAAGCGAAGCAGATTGGGAAGTGGATTTGCAAGAAGCTCGATGGTTGTTAATCCGTAGGTTGAGTGAGGTGGTGGTTAAACCAATGTAGAAGGCGGGGCAGGAATTACATAAAAGGATATAAATTACGTTACTGGTTGTACAGGTGGGGGATGGAGTGAAAGGAAGCGGAAAAGTGAGAAATTTGTTAGGAAGTGACTGGGTAATGAGGATAGCACACGTTTTGCACCGGGGTCGTTGGCAAGGGATAGGTAAAGAGCTAGTACGGGTGGTGAACCTTGAGAGTGGTTTAGTCGTTTTGAGAATGGAAGATAGATTTGGCGGCCGACGGAAGGATAAGGATGGACAGCTAGAGAAGATTTTTCCAGTAGTGACATTGTTAGAAAGAATCGGAAAAAGGCTTTTGATGATTCTGTTCAAAGCCTGCACGCCCGGGAAGTAAGTGGTGGAAAGGGAGAGATGTGTGGTTTGTTTCTTGGTATGAATTTTGGGTTTGTAAGTATTGTGTAGGATTTTCTTACGCAGGAGGTTCTCAGGATATCCTCTACGAAGAAGGGAGTGGTGAAGATTATTAAGAAAAATGTCCAAGGATTCGGGATTATTGCAAATTCTGTGGCCTCTTACTGAGAGAGAGTAAGGAAGGGATTGTTTAGTGTGTGAGGGGTGACAGCTGTTGAAGTGAAGATATTGTTGTTTGTTAGTAGGTTTAATGTGGACTGAAGTGATGAAACTTTTATTTTCTAGGGAAATGGTAACATCGAGAAATGTTATTCGAGAAGGGGAATGGTTAGAGGTAAAAGATAGTTCGGAGAATTCATTGAGTGCTGAAATGAAAGAGCTCAGTGAGTCTTCTCCATGAGGCCAGAGAAGGAAGATGTCATCTATATAGCGAAGCCAAAGTGACGGTTGAAGTGGGTAGGATGATAGGAAGGATTCTTCAAGGAGACCAAGAAATAAATTTGCGTATGAAGGGCTGAATCTGCTTCCCATGGCGCAACCTTTAATCTGCAAATAATGTTTATCGTTGAAGGAGAAGGCGTTTTTAGTGAGGATTAGGTGAGAGAGATCGACTAAAAAGTCAGTGCTGGGTATCTGAGGTGTAGGTCGATTGTCAAGAAAGTGTCGAAGGGAGGCAAGGCCTTCTCCATGAGGTATAGAGGTGTATAGTGAGGTCACGTCGATAGTGACCATAATGATGTCTTTATCGCCCGGGAGAGAGGTGGAATGGAGGCGATTGAGGAAATGGTACGTATCTTTAATGTAGGAAGGAAGGGAGTGTACAAGAGGCTGAAGATAATAGTCAACAAAGGAAGAGATTCGTTCTGTGGGGGAATTTAAAGAGGAGACGATTGGGCGACCAGGATTGTTGGCCTTGTGAATTTTCGGTAGAATGTAGAAGTGAGGGGTTTGCGGATGGGGTGGGGATAGTAAGGAAATGTCACCACTAGAAAGGCCCTCTCTTGGTCCTTTCCTTTTTAAAAAGGATTGGATGTTTCGGTGAAAGGCAGGGTTGAGATCATGCGAGGTAGGTGTGTAGGAAGAGGTGTCAGAGAGTTGTCTTTGGGCTTCGGTTAGATAGTCGGTGGAGTTGAGCACAACAATAGTAGATCCTTTGTCTGAGGAAGTAACGACAATATCAGAATTTTTTCTCAGATTGCTCAGTGCTCTTTTTTCGGTAGTGGAGAGGTTTGTTGGAGGATGAAGAGAGTTAAGAAAAGCGGGGTCCGAAACTTTGGAAAGAAGGAGATTGGTGAATATTTCTACAGGGTGATTGGCGGGAAGAGGTTTCGGTTCGTGAGGCGAAGGAGGTTTGAATTTAGCTAGAGAGGGATGGGAGCTAGGAGTTTGAACAGCGGCCGGAGCCGTTGGAGAGGACTGAGCGTCCCAGAAGAATTTCCATTTCAACCGTCGGCAAAACTTGATAGTGTCGCTTACGAGCATCACAGGATCGACTTTGGGTGTGGGTGAGAAAGATAATCCCTTATCTAGCACGGATATTTCGTCTGGAGTGAGGGAGTAGGAAGATAAGTTGACCACCGTATGCTCCGGAGACTGATTATCTCCAGAAGGGGGAGAGGAGGAGTGGGGGGGAGGAGATAAAACGCGCTGCGGGATCCTCTGTGGAGGAGGCCGGGAGGCTGGGGCAGGGGGGGGAGCAGGGAGGTTGAGAAGAAGTGCAAGGTCGGGTTTATAGAGGTGTAGAGGTGGGCTGGCAGATGGGGGATTTGCACCCATCCGCAAACCCCTCACTTCTACATTCTACCGAAAATTCACAAGGCCAACAATCCTGGTCGCCCAATCGTCTCCTCTTTAAATTCCCCCACAGAACGAATCTCTTCCTTTGTTGACTATTATCTTCAGCCTCTTGTACACTCCCTTCCTTCCTACATTAAAGATACGTACCATTTCCTCAATCGCCTCCATTCCACCTCTCTCCCGGGCGATAAAGACATCATTATGGTCACTATCGACGTGACCTCACTATACACCTCTATACCTCATGGAGAAGGCCTTGCCTCCCTTCGACACTTTCTTGACAATCGACCTACACCTCAGATACCCAGCACTGACTTTTTAGTCGATCTCTCTCACCTAATCCTCACTAAAAACGCCTTCTCCTTCAACGATAAACATTATTTGCAGATTAAAGGTTGCGCCATGGGAAGCAGATTCAGCCCTTCATACGCAAATTTATTTCTTGGTCTCCTTGAAGAATCCTTCCTATCATCCTACCCACTTCAACCGTCACTTTGGCTTCGCTATATAGATGACATCTTCCTTCTCTGGCCTCATGGAGAAGACTCACTGAGCTCTTTCATTTCAGCACTCAATGAATTCTCCGAACTATCTTTTACCTCTAACCATTCCCCTTCTCGAATAACATTTCTCGATGTTACCATTTCCCTAGAAAATAAAAGTTTCATCACTTCAGTCCACATTAAACCTACTAACAAACAACAATATCTTCACTTCAACAGCTGTCACCCCTCACACACTAAACAATCCCTTCCTTACTCTCTCTCAGTAAGAGGCCACAGAATTTGCAATAATCCCGAATCCTTGGACATTTTTCTTAATAATCTTCACCACTCCCTTCTTCGTAGAGGATATCCTGAGAACCTCCTGCGTAAGAAAATCCTACACAATACTTACAAACCCAAAATTCATACCAAGAAACAAACCACACATCTCTCCCTTTCCACCACTTACTTCCCGGGCGTGCAGGCTTTGAACAGAATCATCAAAAGCCTTTTTCCGATTCTTTCTAACAATGTCACTACTGGAAAAATCTTCTCTAGCTGTCCATCCTTATCCTTCCGTCGGCCGCCAAATCTATCTTCCATTCTCAAAACGACTAAACCACTCTCAAGGTTCACCACCCGTACTAGCTCTTTACCTATCCCTTGCCAACGACCCCGGTGCAAAACGTGTGCTATCCTCATTACCCAGTCACTTCCTAACAAATTTCTCACTTTTCCGCTTCCTTTCACTCCATCCCCCACCTGTACAACCAGTAACGTAATTTATATCCTTTTATGTAATTCCTGCCCCGCCTTCTACATTGGTTTAACCACCACCTCACTCAACCTACGGATTAACAACCATCGAGCTTCTTGCAAATCCACTTCCCAATCTGCTTCGCTTCCTGTCCCTACCCACGCCTTTTCCCATAATTTAGAATTTGATGACTGCTTTCACATAGGAATACTTGCCTCTCTCCCACCCTCCGCCTCACCGCTAGAATTAAAAACTCTTGAATTGTCTTCCATTTGGCTACACCAAGCATTCAACCCGCCTGGCCTTAACAGGGCCCACTGATCTCCATAGCCTTCTCCTCTTTCCCATCCCCCATCCTCTCCCTTCCCCTATCTTATCCTAATCTCCTCAGCCTTTAGGCATCCTCTGTCCTTCTCCTCAGTCTCTTCTTGCCTCCCTCCCGACGAAGACCCTAAGAGGTCGAAAATTTGAAAGAAACTAACGTGTGAGTCCTCTTTTATTTGTGTCTGTGTTTTTGTGGCCTATCATGGCATTTATTTATATTCATATCACCTGTGGTGTCTTTCATAAGTAACATATATACGTTGCTATATGCAATCAATCTGTGTGAACTTCTGTCCTCGAGCGGCTTAACGACTCCAGTGATTACCATCCAGCTCCTGAGTCTTCAGCTGCTAGCAACTGTTCGTCGTCCTATCCCTCCTTTCACCACTGTTTCTCCATTCTAATATTTCCTTTTTCTCACCTTTTGCCCTGTTCTGACCCAACTTTCCCGACATGCCTTCCCTTGATCATGTAGCCATTTGGATCCGCAACATCAGAAAGTACTCACTTAAACTTGCTCAATATACTTGTCACGTTGAATTTTTATCCTCCTGTCTTTCCTTAGGCATTGTGCCCAATGGACTCACCATTAGGCTACCCCTATCAGGGCTACCTCCTAGTCTTCACTCCTTCTTCCATTCTCTTAAATTCCAACTATCATTCAACATGTGCTACTGTGTCCTTTTCCAATACAAAACCCTGGTTTCTCAATACACATCTTACATTGAATCTCTAATTAATATAATCAATCTCTGCAGCCCACAATCACTCTCAATTATCCACAAAATTCTTACTTCTGCTCATGATTCCCTCACTATGAGGCGTCAAAAAGCCCTGAAGAAACTGTCTTCCCTCTGCCATTCCTTTTTTCAAAACGGACTATCTTTACCACTAATCACTGCAAATCCCCCATCTGCCAGCCCACCTCTACACCTCTATAAACCCGACCTTGCACTTCTTCTCAACCTCCCTGCTCCCCCCCCTGCCCCAGCCTCCCGGCCTCCTCCACAGAGGATCCCGCAGCGCGTTTTATCTCCTCCCCCCCACTCCTCCTCTCCCCCTTCTGGAGATAATCAGTCTCCGGAGCATACGGTGGTCAACTTATCTTCCTACTCCCTCACTCCAGACGAAATATCCGTGCTAGATAAGGGATTATCTTTCTCACCCACACCCAAAGTCGATCCTGTGATGCTCGTAAGCGACACTATCAAGTTTTGCCGACGGTTGAAATGGAAATTCTTCTGGGACGCTCAGTCCTCTCCAACGGCTCCGGCCGCTGTTCAAACTCCTAGCTCCCATCCCTCTCTAGCTAAATTCAAACCTCCTTCGCCTCACGAACCGAAACCTCTTCCCGCCAATCACCCTGTAGAAATATTCACCAATCTCCTTCTTTCCAAAGTTTCGGACCCCGCTTTTCTTAACTCTCTTCATCCTCCAACAAACCTCTCCACTACCGAAAAAAGAGCACTGAGCAATCTGAGAAAAAATTCTGATATTGTCGTTACTTCCTCAGACAAAGGATCTACTATTGTTGTGCTCAACTCCACCGACTATCTAACCGAAGCCCAAAGACAACTCTCTGACACCTCTTCCTACACACCTACCTCGCATGATCTCAACCCTGCCTTTCACCGAAACATCCAATCCTTTTTAAAAAGGAAAGGACCAAGAGAGGGCCTTTCTAGTGGTGACATTTCCTTACTATCCCCACCCCATCCGCAAACCCCTCACTTCTACATTCTACCGAAAATTCACAAGGCCAACAATCCTGGTCGCCCAATCGTCTCCTCTTTAAATTCCCCCACAGAACGAATCTCTTCCTTTGTTGACTATTATCTTCAGCCTCTTGTACACTCCCTTCCTTCCTACATTAAAGATACGTACCATTTCCTCAATCGCCTCCATTCCACCTCTCTCCCGGGCGATAAAGACATCATTATGGTCACTATCGACGTGACCTCACTATACACCTCTATACCTCATGGAGAAGGCCTTGCCTCCCTTCGACACTTTCTTGACAATCGACCTACACCTCAGATACCCAGCACTGACTTTTTAGTCGATCTCTCTCACCTAATCCTCACTAAAAACGCCTTCTCCTTCAACGATAAACATTATTTGCAGATTAAAGGTTGCGCCATGGGAAGCAGATTCAGCCCTTCATACGCAAATTTATTTCTTGGTCTCCTTGAAGAATCCTTCCTATCATCCTACCCACTTCAACCGTCACTTTGGCTTCGCTATATAGATGACATCTTCCTTCTCTGGCCTCATGGAGAAGACTCACTGAGCTCTTTCATTTCAGCACTCAATGAATTCTCCGAACTATCTTTTACCTCTAACCATTCCCCTTCTCGAATAACATTTCTCGATGTTACCATTTCCCTAGAAAATAAAAGTTTCATCACTTCAGTCCACATTAAACCTACTAACAAACAACAATATCTTCACTTCAACAGCTGTCACCCCTCACACACTAAACAATCCCTTCCTTACTCTCTCTCAGTAAGAGGCCACAGAATTTGCAATAATCCCGAATCCTTGGACATTTTTCTTAATAATCTTCACCACTCCCTTCTTCGTAGAGGATATCCTGAGAACCTCCTGCGTAAGAAAATCCTACACAATACTTACAAACCCAAAATTCATACCAAGAAACAAACCACACATCTCTCCCTTTCCACCACTTACTTCCCGGGCGTGCAGGCTTTGAACAGAATCATCAAAAGCCTTTTTCCGATTCTTTCTAACAATGTCACTACTGGAAAAATCTTCTCTAGCTGTCCATCCTTATCCTTCCGTCGGCCGCCAAATCTATCTTCCATTCTCAAAACGACTAAACCACTCTCAAGGTTCACCACCCGTACTAGCTCTTTACCTATCCCTTGCCAACGACCCCGGTGCAAAACGTGTGCTATCCTCATTACCCAGTCACTTCCTAACAAATTTCTCACTTTTCCGCTTCCTTTCACTCCATCCCCCACCTGTACAACCAGTAACGTAATTTATATCCTTTTATGTAATTCCTGCCCCGCCTTCTACATTGGTTTAACCACCACCTCACTCAACCTACGGATTAACAACCATCGAGCTTCTTGCAAATCCACTTCCCAATCTGCTTCGCTTCCTGTCCCTACCCACGCCTTTTCCCATAATTTAGAATTTGATGACTGCTTTCACATAGGAATACTTGCCTCTCTCCCACCCTCCGCCTCACCGCTAGAATTAAAAACTCTTGAATTGTCTTCCATTTGGCTACACCAAGCATTCAACCCGCCTGGCCTTAACAGGGCCCACTGATCTCCATAGCCTTCTCCTCTTTCCCATCCCCCATCCTCTCCCTTCCCCTATCTTATCCTAATCTCCTCAGCCTTTAGGCATCCTCTGTCCTTCTCCTCAGTCTCTTCTTGCCTCCCTCCCGACGAAGACCCTAAGAGGTCGAAAATTTGAAAGAAACTAACGTGTGAGTCCTCTTTTATTTGTGTCTGTGTTTTTGTGGCCTATCATGGCATTTATTTATATATATATATATATATATATATAAATAGTTTAAGTTAATGTCGATACACACAGAGACACAAAAAAGAAACACTCACATTGAATAAATAAACTTGAAGCTATCGAAGCACTTCAGGCTTCTTCGTCAGCTGAAGAATGAATGGTGAGGAAAGGAGAGGGTTGGAAAAGGGAAAAGAGGGGTAAGGGGAGAGGTGTATGGGGAGGGGGAGTTAGGAATAGGGGTTAGGATGCAACGTTCAGACCCGGAGAGCTATTGGCTTGAAAGTGCCAAATGCACGCCAATTCGAGGGTGTGGAGGTTGAGGGCGGAGTCGGTGGGAGGGAGGGAGGCAATAATGGATACTTTGTAGCAATGATTGAAAATGGAATCATGTGAAAGACAATGTGTAGGAACTGGTAGAGAGGAGTGGGGGGAAGATGGACAACAGGAGGCGCGATGATTGTTAATTCTGAGATTGAGAGGGGTAGTGCATAGGCCAATATAGAAAGCAGGGCAGAAATTACAATGAAGAAGGTAGATGATGTTGGTGGAAGTACAAGTAGTGGAGGGGAAAATCGGTAGGCATTTAAGCTTGGGGAGAAAAGAGGCAGGGGGTGGAGAGAATATCTTGCAGGTTTTACACCTGGGACGATTGCAAGGTGAGGGTGTGGAGATAGTGACTGACTGCGACTTTTGGAGAGGGCGGGTGGCTTTAAATATGGTGTTTAAATTCGGTGGTCTCTTAAATGTTATCCGAGGAGTGGACGGGAAAATCTGAGAGGTGGACTTGTGTTTGGAAAGGATGGGGTACAGGTCCTTCAATAAGTTTTGTAGCAAATGAGCACCAGGGAAGTAGGTTGTGAGCAGAGAAGGAGAGCAATGTTTGTCTGCGCGGGGTTTATTGTGAATAGTCGGTTTTTTTCTTATTTTGTTCATCAAGAGTTTTTCGGGGTAGCCGCGGTGAAGAAGAGAGGTGTGGAGTTTGGAGAGGAATTTTTGAAGGTCTTCGGGGTTATTACAGATTCTGTGTCCCCGGACAGAGAGGGAATAAGGGATGGAACGTTTGGTGTGTGGTGGATGGCAACTGCTGTAGTGAAGGTATTGTTGTTTGTTAGTAGCTTTGATGTGAACCGATGTTTTGAATTTGTTATTATCTGAAAGGTGTATGTCCACATCTAAGAAGTTGATATTGGTTTTGGAGATGGAAAAGGTGAAAGAGACTGAGGCAGAAGCGTTAAGTGAAGAAACAAAGGTATTGAGAGAGTCGATGTCATGAGGCCAGAGAATGAAAATGTCATCAATGTATCTGAGCCAAAGAAGAGGTTTTAGGGGGTAATTAGTGAGGAAATTTTCTTCAAACAGGCCAAGGAAAAGA
Organism: Ischnura elegans; assembly: GCF_921293095.1. NCBI lineage: Eukaryota > Metazoa > Arthropoda > Insecta > Odonata > Coenagrionidae > Ischnura > Ischnura elegans. The sequence continues at coordinate 62,217,335 of NC_060254.1, read as the reverse complement.
TTTGCATAAGAAGGGCTAAACCTACTTCCCATGGCGCAGCCGGATATTTGCAGATAGTAATTATTGTTAAAAGAGAAGGCATTGTGGGTGAGAATGAAATGGGAAAGATCAAGAAGAAAATCAGTGCTAGGGTTTTGAGGAGTGGGTCGTAATGAAAGATAGTGGCGGAGAGCAGCGAGTCCCTCAGAATGAGGGATTGAAGTGTAAAGTGAGGTTACATCAATAGTGGCCATGATAATGGGCTGATTGTATATATATACGACCACAGAGTATATATCCCGGAAAAATCTTATGTGTATCACTAGTCTTGAAAATGGTATAGTGTACCGAAACTAGTCGGCAATAAAGCGTGTGTTTTGTAGAAAAGCAAAGTAATTTTCTTCCAACCATGTAATGGAATTCTACAAAGTAAAGGCCTCAAAAATTCAGTGCAAAAAAAATATTTATAACTATTCTCCAGTTTTGACATATAATAACTGCGTCTGCGCTTAAAGTTAAAATTTAAGCGCCAAAATGATGTAAAATGTATTTCCAGGCATGTCGTTTTTAAAAAATTTTCCTGGAACCCCTGTTGCCTGGGGGTAAGGGAGGTCGCCACCCCAGGCCTTCTCATGCCCTCCCCCCCAAAACATATGCCTAGTAATGCCACTGCTCCACAACATAGATCATTATGTGTGTCCGTACGTGCAAAGACCAAAAACGTCGAGTGAATGCATATCCCAGGTAAAAGGTTTGCACCAAGAGGATTAATTGTTAAGTGTAGAATTCTGTGAGTTATGTCTTTCCTTTGAGCGTTTCAAGAGGCGTCCAACCGCAGAGGTTGTATGACGAGACGTAAAAAACGGTTATGAGAAAACGACGCAAACAACGCGTCGGACAGAACCAGAAGTAGCACTACGGGCTTTGGAAGCATGAGATGTACCTACTTACTAACTTAAGTTGCATTACGTACAGCCTTATGGAAATGCTTGGCGGTCAGACAAACAGACATCCTCTTTTATGTATGTCGATTTTATGGGTGATGTTGCGTATGTAATAATCTCAATGCATGGAATTTTGATAGTGAGCTGCTTTCTATTGGGGCTTTAATTTTGAGTTATTTAGATCATCTGAGTAGGTGGCTATGTTCTTGCCCTACCGTCACTTAAGCCGACTTAAAGTTCTTTCGTGCTTGGTCACAGTTTCATAGAACGTATAAAACTGAGGAAGACGGTTACAGTGCCTCTGTATTCCACCCTCATTGCCAATTATCAGTCATCATTGTCGGCCAGACTGGCTATGCCCTGGTTCAAGTATCGTGGGAAACGGGCATGTGGGTGCATAGTCCATCGTTGAATAGTGAACTTATGGCTATGATTCGCTCTATTAGTTCCTCCTTTGGTAAAAAATCTATTTTTCTCTTGAGAAGAGAGTTAAAAAAATCATGATGCACTTTTTTCTTTAAATGTGACTTCCAGCCTTTCCACATTTTTGAATTGAGAGTCAAAATTATATTTAGCCTTGGCCAATATCTGGGATTAATGATTTAAACGCATTATATGACCTACATTTTTAACTGTAGTCCATTATGAAATGCAACAAAATTAATTAATAGTCAATAGAAACGTAGCCATAATCATATAAGGATAATCATATAAGGATAATCATATAAAAAAATCAAAATATTAGTTGCTCTTATTTTCCCTAAATGACCTTCAATTTTCACGCGAATTTGGCATAAAGTCGTTATTGTACTCAATGTGGATACTATAAAGATCTGCAAAAGTCTAGTTAAACAGCAATATTTCTGCGTTGAAAATTCATGTATTTGGTCGTAAAATCATAGCTTATAATTATATGTATATATAAAACTAAATTCCTCTCTATTGTAATAAAAAAATGCTGTTAATAGAAAATTGATGAGGACTTTTATATGTGCCTCATTCAATGTTTCTTTTGAGATACATAAATGCATGGATGCTTGCGTTATCACCTGCTATTTTGAGGGTATTTTATGTGACGCATTTTTAAACAGTCTCGTCTCCTGTCTTTTTTTTGCCTGTTATTTTTTTAAACTCATATTTCACTCCTTTCCCAGGTATGTTGCAGTAGTATCGCGAAAAGTGTGTAATCGCACCCTTTTTGCATTCTTCTCTCACTTTAATGGAAGCGCCCACGTTCCTTATTCGTCGCATTCTCTCCGTATTCCTCACTCACCCTCCGTACACTTGATTCGACCCACACTACTCTGTACAACTCCCTCCCTTACCCCTTCCTTTCTCCCTTCCTTCGCTTTCATACTCCGCGCTCCCCGGCTCATTCAACCCACTCCACGCTTTCCCCCCAACCTACTACTCCTCTCCCCGTCCACACCCTTCTCCGACGTCGCGCTGGCTGCGTGTGCTAGGGAATCAAAAGCCATAAAAACAGGTCTCTTTCGTCTGTTTGCCCCCCAACGCCCCCCTCCCCTCTGTCTTCCCCTCCTCAGCCATGCGTCGTCGGCTTGCCCCTTCCTTCCTACCCCAACTTGAATCACATTCAACTGGCGATAGGAATGGAATGACCCGGCTCGGTGGAGAAATGAGTTCAAAAAGAAAACTATGTCTCGCGTTCCGCAACTTGGTAGTAGGGAGATAGTCGGTTCGAAATTGCATAATGGGGTTGTTCACTCGGGCCGGAAATCGTAATTTAATATTATAACTCGGTAGTTGGAATGGAAAAATGTGTTACAACGAAAAAGAGATCGTTCAGCCATTTTTTTTTATAACTTTGAAGCGAAAAATTGCGAAAATTACAGCCCACTTTTCATGAGTTAGTGACGTCATCGGAGACCAGGCTCATTAACTCGCTCAGAGATACCCGATCCTTGACGGAAAGAATTGCTCATCTATGTGATAATAAAAAAAGAACCACGTGAGACGTTTACGCGTGGCCAAGGAGTGACTGAGAAGCAGTGAGTCAGTGAGGGGTCGTTCAGTACGAGGTCTTCACCGAGACACGAAATCTTAATTTAATTATATAATGCGATAGGTGGTTGGCAAAGATATGTTATGACGAAAAAAACCTTTCTCGTTCAGCCATTTTAAATATGTGTTACAGCGAAAAAATGTTCTTTCAGTCGTTTTCTCGTGCTTTGAAGTGAAAAATGCGAAAGTTGCGGCACAATATTCACAAGTTTATGACATCATTGGAGACCAGGCTCATGAATTTGCTCAGAGAGACCCGATCCATGACAGAAAGAATCGCTCGCTAGAATTATAATGAAAATGAACCACGTGAGGCCAATTAGTAGCGGAGAAGCGGTGAACCGCTAGGTGTGAGTCCGTGGCGTCATTAACTTATTCGCTAAGGGTTGAGCCCGTCGATTTTTCTTCTCGAAAGGCTAGAGAAATAGGAGACGGATCGAAAAACGGAAAAATCGTGTCTATTTATTTATCACGCTCAACCGTAATTGACGATAATACAAAAATGGTGAGCCTACCTATTCCTCCACCTATCCATCAACTCCTTGGCTCTTATTGAAAATGGTCGATTCGCCTATTACTTTCTGTTTCAATTTGCATCGCATGCAATGGACAGTAGAAGTAGAATGACCCTGCTCGGCCGAAAATAGATTTTAAAAACTAAGTTATGCTTTTCATCCCCATCTCGGTAAAGGAAAAGAATAGGCTCAAAATTACCTAATCCTTTCTGATTTTGTTGCCCTAATGGTTAAGGTGTCCGATCGCTTTTAGTACTTTCTACTTCAAACATATTTTGCAAGTGGCGATAAAAATGATTGACCCGGCCCGGTGGAAATTAAACTTTAAAAAAATTAAATTCTTCTTTATTGCTAGAAGAGTTGAGTGGATTTGAAATTTTCTAATCATCCATCCTATGGCTTTATGCATAAAAATTGAACTTGGCTTAACTTGACGTAACTATGGAGGTGAAAACTTGAGAAATTCGTTAGTTGGTTCACAACAGCTTTAAGCAGCTAAACTTGACTAGATATATTCATTAGCTAAGAAAACCATAAATACACTAAATATTCTGTTTAAAGTCATATGACTTATCGAAAGATCTCTTAAATTGATTTCACTATTGATACTCGATCGGAGTTGTGATTGGTGGAAACTTTCACTCATAGGTCTGGATCCTAATAAGTCAAGTTGTTCTCAACGGGGCTTTTTTCTTTGCCTTTTAGGGAGGTGCGTCAGATTACCTACTTCCTCTATTTGTATTTCTTTCATCTGACGTTAGAAAAAACATGGCCCGGTGAGACAATAGCCAGAAAACAAAATTTTACCTCTCATTCACAACTTTATAGGAGAATACGTTACGTTCGATATTGTCTTACCCTCCTTTACATTTATTTCCTTTTAAAGAAAATGTGTTCGGATTCAACTTGTAATAGAAATAGAATAAACCAGCTCGCGAAAAAAATATAGTTGGTTCGAAATTGCCTTATCTGGTCGTCCTCTTTCGATGTTTTCTTCTGAAAATTTGGCGCCTGTTTTCTTCAGCAAGCGACTCTCTCCAAAATTCTTACGGTAGCGTATTGCTGCTGGTAATCATCGATCGAGTTCTTCAAACTTCGAAAAGGTCTCTCTAGATTCAGATGATTCTTCCTTACGTTCTCCCAGAAGTGAACTGTAAATTCCCATTTAATTGTAGCTTTACGTAAGAATTGTGCATCATAGGACATTACGTCTAACCTTCATTTGGATCATGTTGTTGTCGTGTTGCTTTGCCTCTATCCTAAATGCAGCTGCACCTCCAGGATGCTGTCTTCTTGCGTCACTGTTCATTCTCATTTATTTTACTCTAACAAGATCGCACTTCTGCGGTGAAAGCTTGCAAGCCGAAGGTTATTTGAATCGTGCATTTACCAGTTGCGAAAGCCGCTTTTCTTTTTCTGCTGTTTATTTAATTTCTTTCTACACTTTCTCTTCAGTCTTTTTCTTGTGTCCACATTTAATATCTTTGGTGTTGTTTTTTTTCATTTTTGTTCAGTTATTCTTTTAGACGGAGTGTGAAAACTGTTACTCCACTCAATTGGGTTATTTGGCCAAATATTTTGTTGACTATTTTTTTTATTCTTGGGAATACTTGACTGTTCTTTAAGATGATGTGTATGCATATGCCTTGGCATGTTGCTTCTAAACATGAAGTAATTTACACCCGTGGCTGCATTTTGTCCCCAGAAAGTTCGCATGTCCCGAATAGGTCACTGTGTCGTAATCGTCATCTTCAGAGGCCGTCAATTGGTATGAAGAAACTGTCCACTAATCAAATGAAATTTCTTTTCTGATTGTTGAATGAAATAAAATAACTATGTTTTATTCCACACTTATTCTAAATCGTACGACCGGTTTCAACACTTAGTGTTATCATCAACCTAACAAGATGATAACACTAAGTGTTGAAACCGGTCGTACGATTTAAAATAAAGTGTGGAATAAAACATAGTTATTTTATTTCATTCAACATGAAGCAATAGGGTGGTTTCCTATTATTTTTTTATTGCCTAAATCGAAAGATTATTACTCCTGGAGTACGTATTTCACGCTTTTAGATTTTTAAGTGACGATATCTATTTTTCGCGATTAAATGAAAAGTGAAAATTTTCAAGCGCGCGAAAACGCGACGCTTAAGTATGAATGTCGGGAAGTCTCTCCGCGTGACGTATTTCTGGTTCCCCCTCCCGCCCTGCGAGGTGACCTTGAGGCGAGGCTTAGCGCTGATACGACGCAGGCTGCTAGCGGCTAGCCTAGTACCCTGCTGGCTGGTAGCGCTTGGCTTAAATAAGGATTATTAATAACTTATCAAACGAGGAAAACTTTCCGACCTTAGCCAGTTTTAATAAGTGATTGTTAAGACATGTTTCCCTGAGCTCTGCGCCTCATGCATGCAATGGTAACCTCAGACGACGTATAACTCCTATCTTCTCGTAGAGAAACTAGGTCCCTGTGACGTCACGTGGAGTGGCATCGCATGGGCGCCAATCTGGCCCTTTTCAAATGAGGATAAAAATGGACCATTGCCATTCGTCTAACCCGGTATTTCTAAAACAAAATAATTTGTATATTATGAATACACTAATGGTGGGTAACGAATCGCAATCAATGCCTTTCGTTTTCTTTGATGAAGGAAACCACCCTATTCCACAAAGTAACGCCTGAGACCGTGTCTTATATCTTTTCTGATTCTCTTTTTATATTTTCGTAATTCTTCTCTATTTTGTAAATAATCAACCGTTATTATGCCGGTATTTTTCTGCTTTTCTGTATTGTCGCATGCAGTGGCGTTGCCAGGGGTAGGTCCAGGGGTTGCGGACTCCATCCGACATATAAAAACTCACTTTTTACGGCATAAAAGAAAACAAAATATTTAAAATCATGAATTCACAAAATATTTATTTTACAAATGACGTTTTTTCGATTATGAAAGTGTTAAAATTACTTTAAAACCCAATACTTGGTAGTGGTACCACGTTTTTCAAAAATTTTCCCCCTGGTTTTAGACCCCCTCCCCCCCGAACGAAGTTCCTGGCTACGCCCCTGCTCGCATGCTTCGTTAATTCCATTTGGAAATGCTACTCCTGTGGGTGCTGTGGCATACTATGATTATTTTACAGTTATTTCCCTGTTTGAAAAACGTGATGAAGAAAATACGCCTTACGAAAAGATATTTCACTCCCGATGCCCTGGTTGGAGGACGCCTTAGTAATGATATGTGTAATGCTTGTGAAATGACTGGCGTGTTTCTTTCCTTCAATGATGCAAGGGTTAGGCACGCATCTAACCGATCAATATTCATGCAGTACGGATTTTATGGCTTTATCCACACGCGATATTTCCCATTGCTGAGCAAGGAGTCGACATCGTGACGCTTTAATCTCAAATATGTTCTTAAACCTCTTGCAGTACTTATTTTCTCTTTTCGATTTGAGAAGTACCCTTGATTATTCTCTTTCTGCTGTGGTAGCGTTTTTTTTATACTATTGTACTTTCTCCATGGAGTAAATTCCTTGTTCTACCTCTCTTTTTTGTATTTATGTAAGTAGTTGCTTTCATTAAGAGAGATGAAATTCAATCGCTGATTAATTGAAAGATATACGTTCGCGTGCAGCGATGTGATTTCGGGGTCACCGGGAAACTTGGTCCCAAGAAGGCACGCAGTTTACTGTCGTTTTCTTCTCGTCCACCGCTTGCCGTGGGCTGGAGGTGGTCGATTGAATACTTTCGTGGAGTAATAGTCGGTGGTTAGAGATATTCGTGGCAATTACCTTGTAAAATGTTCTCGTTCCACGGGTGGTTTTTGCTGTTGATTGTGATTTGGGATAATATTTCTTTCGCCGAAGAAATTGTTTTTATTTCCTGCGGCGTGTCTTTGAAGGTGGGTGACGAGGAATAGTTTAACGCCACTCTCCGTAAAGCAAGCCAATCGGTCTTTCGTGTTTTTGAATAGCGCTCTCGTTTTCTTCGTTCTTTCTCATTTCATAGGGAGAGTTGCGTTTTTTCCTTTCTACCTTTCCTGATTCTTTGAATTTTGTATAGTGGAACTCTTTCTTGGTATTGTTTTTTGTGTTTATCGCCAAGTATGTATGTTACAAGTGATTTGATTTCATGACTCTCATGGTAGAGTACACAAGTCCGATATTTATATGTCCAATAAATATCTTTCTCCTCCTCAATGTGGTAGCATCGCGTGGTGTTTTTAGCCTATATCACACAATCATTTTTTTCCGTGCCTTGGAATGATAGCTCCAGCGATAGGTTTTCAGGCCACTACCGTGATCGCTCGACCCATCATTTCCTAAATCACACGGTCATATCCACCGTCCCTTTTTCCATTGCTCTTGCCGTCACTTTCCGTGTTTACAATCGTCATTCAATTAAAAGCCAAGCATGGCGTTACAATCTCGGTTAGCGACAGTGTATTCTGATTGCCTGAAGGACGGTGACAGCGATGGTTTCAGCGGCAGAAAAAGGGACGCGCCGTGTGATAGAAAAATATATGGGATTTCCATCCCTCGAGCTGGCGGAAAATGTTCGTGAGAGACAGTTACGATTTCCGCCATCATTGGAGGGGTCATTGTAGCTGTCCCTCGAAAGGGATGGAAAATATGACCATCAGGTGTTTCAGGCTTTAAACGGCAAGAGCCAGCGCTGGTTCGATTTTTTCCTTTAAAATTCCTCCCTTGGAGGCGGATGAAATTTCTCTCTTTGGATTTACTGGTGAAGCAGCCATGACTCGTGTATAGAAACGTTCATACTCCTTTTTATCTTAAAAATATGCCTTTGAGACCTGGTGATGGAGGAAGATGCTGAAGAGGAAATGAACTGATTGCGTGAGAGATTAGGATGTACGTATATTGAAGAATGGGAGAAGACCCTTTGCGCCAAAGAACACGGTGGATTAAATACGTAATGAAACTCAGCAGTTACATGTGAAACAATTGATGGATAATTGATGGAAATTTAGGTTTGGGCTTCAGGTTTTCCCGAGGAACCAACAAATTATATGTGATATTAAATACCTGTCCTCTCGTAAACAAACCAGTAATTTTTCTGAACAACTTACTTAGTGAATAAGGGAAAGAAACAGTTGGCTCAAACTCCTATTTTAAACCAGAATCATTTATCAGTGGGCCACAAAATTCTATCATGGATTTCAGTATGTATGTGGATTTCAATTTAGGAAGTCAACATTTTATTATTTACGTTATTTCTATACAAATAATGCATACCTAACCGTAAAATTTGGGGAAGCTGCCTAGGTAATCCGTGAAGGGATAAGAGAACGCCTCGTGGTGACTTATTTCTGGGCAATGCAGACTTTATGGATTGCGGTTTAAACTGCGGTTCCTCTATATATCAATTCTTTCTGTTAAATCAGAATTAATTCCAAGCCTGACTTATTACAATCTCTCCGTTATGTAATAAAAATCTCTGCTTATAAATATAGTTTTTATAGTAGCAATTATTTACGTAAATATTAAAGTTTATGTTGGTCGTTGCGTATCTGACAAAGCCGTACCCTTTAGTGGGCAAGTTAAAATTTTCTTAGTTTTAAGATGGTGCGCTGATTGGGTGATTTATTCACTACCGGGCGTTTCAATTCATGAAGATGTCACTATGTGATGAAGCCTGGATCTGGAATAAATAAATATTATTAATACTAGTGCCATTATTTCGTTTGAAGCCATAAAGTTGTCTTCAGAAAAACGTCTCCATTTTTATGAGGATATAATCACTGCACTTTTTTCTTAGTTTGAAATACTACTCTTTCCTGACTGCATGAGACCCTGTTAATTAAATGAAATGCTAGCCTTTTCCATGATTATTCATTTACTCAGCCTAGTCCTTCGCATATCAGGCTTCATTTATTGTCATACATCTCTCTCTGGTTTAATAACTATTTTCCGCGTGGTGCTACCGTGTTTTATTCTAACTTGTGTACAGCTAATTCATTGTGCCTCTGTCTGCTTCAATTTTACCTTGTTTTCCTCCTGTATTTGTCGCTCCATGGAATTCATTCGTGGTCGTCTTTTAATATGCCTCCTCATTTTTCATTTTTTCCTCTCCATACGGTCGTTTGTATTCATCCCTGGTTTGGAAGACGTCTATTCTTCTTTTGTCCACTTTTTCAGTGGCCCTCGTATGTGAATCATGGTTTACCGCCGCTCACATGAATATTTTTACGTTCTCCTTTCTCGTCGCCGGACGTATCTTCTTTGGGTCTGCATTTTGAAGTCTTTCGTTGTTTGATGCATCTGCTCCCTTCTTTATCCCTGTTAGTGGTGCTTCCGAGATGTCTCGAGTGTTTATTATGCTATTTCGGATGAGATGTGTAAATATATTTTACCCGTGTGTCAAAGAAATCGGTAGACATCATTAGGGGTGAAATCGTGTGTCGTGATAAAAAAAAAACTGCTCGTATTGCTTGCCACATGACTTTCCTCGAGGAAAATTTATGAAATATTGAGTATTAAGTGGACATCTTAATTATCCGAATGTGTTGTATGCCATCGAAGTTTACGTTTCCAATTATGGTGTCCCTACGCAACGCAAGGATATACGGATGTTCAAATTTATTTTCATTCATATTTTTCTGTGATATTAAAATTCTAATGGTGACGTTTTAAAAGATTTTGTTAGCACGCTGTAGATATGAGTGAAGAATACGAACATTATGATACTTAAACATAGAAGCCAATTTCCGCTAATCAGATGTGCCTTTCCGTATCAATCCTTTGTACAAAGAAATGGGAAAGAATAAAGGATGCGTCTTTTAGAAAAATTTCTCATAAAGTATTTTAACTTTTTTAATGCATCCAAATGAGTATATAAAAGTTACGTTGCATCAGTCATGTTTATACTATGGCATACGCTCCTTTAGGCCTCTTCAGTATCCTTTCATTGGTAAAATTGTTTTCAGCCACCATTTAGCCTCTTCCTAACTGCCGATATCTATTTCTAGGTTTCTTTTATGTAGGGTTTCCTTCTTTTCATTAACATCAACGTCTCATTAAAGGAAAGAAATGACTATGACTTCGCTTTGTGGAGAGAGAGAGAGAGAATATTCTTCCAAAATAGAGTTTGGATTTTGAATGGCTTGCAAACTGTTTAAAGCAATTTTACCATTACGTCAACCACAATTTACTCATAGGTAAGGAATAATTTACGTACGACTAAGGTCTCTACTTCTGAGGAGACTTAGTGACCACTGTCCCTCTATTTAATTTATTGCAAGTGCTATGTTCTAACTACAGGCTTTTCTAGCTCATATTGAAATAAGCACTTGCGTTTTCCGACGATTATAGGGAGAGAGAGGGACTCTCCCCCACCACAGTTAAAAATTTTATAAATTGAATGCTCTACACACTATATTGAACATTGTGTTCCTTGAGGATGATGTAGTAACAACGAAACCAAGGTTCGAGATTACATGTTATAATCGTGGAAAATTGCAAGTGTTTATTTCAATATGGAAAAATTCCACTACATCACGATTGGATCTTCGGATTTTTTCAATGCTCATTTATTGCTATTAAAGCAAACGACAATGACTCTGTTTCATGGTGAGACCGTGGTGCATTAAAATCAAAACCTAGGTCGGGAATTAATGTTATAATCGTGGAAAATTTCAAGTGTTTGTGTTTATTTACTCCCTCATGCATGCTTGGGTCTTCGGATTTTTCCATGCTCATTTATTGATAATAAAGCAAACGACAATGGCTCTGTTTCGTGGTGAGACCGTGGTGTATTAAAATCAAAACCTAGGTCGGGAATAAATGTTATAATCGTGGAAAATAGCGAGTGTTTGTTAAAATATGGATAAATTCCACCTCTACGGCCGGATCTTCGGATTTTTTTCAAGCTCATTTCTTTTTATAATGAAGCAAAAGCGACAATGACTCCGTTTCGTGGCGAGACCCCCTTTAACCATGGCAGTCGAGAATACCGTCGTGGTGGTGGTGGTTGGTGTGCCTGAGTGTGTACGGGTTCGGATGGGTGGGACGTTAGGGGGCTGTGCGCGGTTTCAGCGGGTCGAGGGGTAAAGGGGAGGGGCGCGGTTTTGAATGTAGGTTGGCCGTAAACGGGTGACTCGAGGGAACGTCGACCTACGTTTCCAGTATACGTGTGTGTGTGTGTGTCGCCGCTGTGGCTGCCGTGGCAAGGACTTATCGATTGTGGCGCCACAGCACGGAAGAACATGGGGATTCCCGCCCACTCAGCCGTTGTAGTGGGAGTTGGATCAGAGGGTGAGGGTAGGGGAGTTGTGTTGGATGCTGGGAGCGGTAGGGGTGCAGGTACGGGTTTGCAGGAGAAGTGGCGGTTAAAAAGAGCGCTCGGTTGTGGCTCAGGAATGACTGCCTCCGCGTATGCTTATAAGTTTAGAACACATGATTTGGTACCTTATTACTGTTTGGTTTGGGTATTTTTATTTAATTAAAATTGATCTTTTGCGTACCCCAGGATAGTTGTCTTGGATTCCTGAATCCCAGAAGACGATGGGCGAGTTGCTTATTGAAACGTTGGAAGGAGACATGGAGGACCAGACCCGGTGCTAAACCCGAGAAATATTTACTTATTTCGTGTCTTACTTTAGATATTAGTTACTAGGCTAAGTTTCCCGTTTATTTCGGAGGATGATAAGGTCATGAGAGTATTTATAACCGAAATGAATGCTGTAACGCAGACATTTTGTTTGGAAGTCTTCATACTTTAAAAATACTCCGTTTCACTTGTTTTCGTGCTTTCCTTAAATTCACTGATAATAAATTTGTTGAAATTTCTTAAATGCAGATTTAAGTATTCTCTTTTATGTATGAGATGCCGGGCAATATAATCACGCTTGCATTTTTTTAAGCCCCTAAAAATCGTCTATGTTCGACCCATTTAGTTGGTGTATGTTGAGGTGTTGACGGATGAGAAAATAAAAGAACGATGCTATTTCTTACTCGTCCGACCGCACCTTGAATATGCAGCGAGCCAACGGGATCGAGTGCCGAAAGACTTAATCCGTGAACTGAATAAAATACAAAGGTAAGCTTCGAGATTCGTCAAAAACTGCCTCGGGCGTACTGACAGCGTTACCCAGAAGTTAAGCGAATTAGGATGAGAGCCGCTAGAGACTCAGAGGCTGTGCGCAAGGCTTAGATTGCTTGAACAATTGAGAATAAATATATTCAGGAGTGTACGGTGAACTTCATATTAGAGTACCACTATATTTCCACGTCCAACAGAAGTGATAAATTAAGAGAGATATTTAGCCGAACGGATAGATATGGGGTTTAGTTTTTCTCGCGAACCATAAAAGACTGTAATAAATTCTAGTCGTAATCATGTTTGCGCATATGCTTTTTATACGTAGGCGGCTGGTGTCCTAACACCCCCTGCCACACGCCTTTTTAGGCGGCTTGCGGGGTAGTATGTAGATCCTGGGAGCGGTAGGGGTGCAGGTACGGGTTTGTAGGGAAGTGGTGGTTAAAAGAGCACTCGGTTATGGCTCGGGAATGACTGCCTCCACGTATGGCGGGGGGAGCATAAGGGATTTCCCTACCCCCCCCCCCCCTGCTTTTCCTCCCTTGCAATCTTCTCTTAAATTTTTACGCTTTCTTTTACTTTAATATCCTCCACGTCTTTTTTTCTTTTATTTCGGAGAGAGGAGGGGGCTTCGCGGGCAAGGATTAAGGTTCGGTGCGCTCTTTAATTTTTCATAAGCCCTCGGCAGGGCTTCTCGCGGAAAAGCATCTCTCGGTAAGAATTGCATTTCCGGTGTTTCCGTAAGCCGTCGGCGGTGTGTTTCGCCGTGCATTCTCTGGATTTTATTATTTTCTCAATTTTAAAGGGGGAGTAATTATTAATATTCCCAGGGTGATACTTAAGTTTTCTTTTTTTTCGCTTCAACGTCTACTCCATGTGATTTTATTTTGCGTGCATTTGATTTTATTTATTTTTTTATGAGAAATTTAAGCTGCCCGTTGTTCCATCGAGGTTTTATCCTGCTCGGATATCCATGTCAGTAAACCTATGAAACGGGATATGATATTTCCTTGTGATCGGCATAGTTGCGTCATCATTGGAAGCCATTTTTGTGATGCGGTATTCTTTTTTCCTCTGCAATTTTGTCGTACTCAACGTAGTCATTTTCATCTCTGTTTTATATCCTGTAGCAGTTACGAATCTGGTTTAGAATTGACTTGTTATTCGCTACAAAAAGAAGCTTAATTGTACCTAACGCCGTAAGAAATAACATTATATCTTAGTATAATTTAACAGCTCAGAACTACCCACTAATTTCGTCATTCATAGAAAATTTTATATGATTGAGTACATAATGGCGGTAGAATGGACGTAGCTGTGTGAGATATGAGGTTTTATGGGGTTCGATTATACTTTTTTTGTATCCTTCGTGTTGCAGTTAAATAACGTCCTCCTTTCTTTATAAGCGCAGGTGTGTTTTACTTAACTGGCTCTTTAAAATTTTTGTACCTATAGCATACGTAATGTAATTAAGTATGGAGTATATAATTTTGTAGCGTGTTACTTTTTGGTTTGAATATTTTTCTTTGGTTTAAATTAATCTTTGGCTTACCTCATCAATTTCTCACTTTCTTGTCTCTCTTAAGATTTTAGGTTCTAAGATAAGTTTCCTATTTATTCCGGGGTATTATAAAGTCATGAGAGCAGTGTATCAATTAAATGAATGCTGTATTACGGACATGTTGCCTGAAAGTCTTGCATGTACGTATAAAATACTCCGTTTCACTTGTTTGCGTGCTTTACTAAATTTGTTGATATTTTATAATGCAAATGTAAATATTCTTTATAAATGAGATGCCTGACAATATAATAACGCTTATTTTTTTTAAGCACTCCGAAATCGTCCGTGCTCGACTCATTTTCTTGGTAATTCTAATGAAAACGGAGGAATATTATGTCTCCTTTGTTCTCCTTGTTACTTCACAGTGGGTACTGTCCAATAAAAAAACGTAAACCTCGTTAATTAATTCAGTCTTTCTGTAGTAGCTGTACAAGAATGACCGTTGTGGATAATTTGATGAGTCGAGTCCTGAATTTTTCCCCCAGTTGCCCTTTTCTAGGCCTCATTTTTTATTTCCATTGTATTCGCTTTCCCTCCTCAAGAATTATCATACCCCTCTCTGCAATTAAAAAAAAAATACCTGTTCTGGCCTTACGAACATACAATAAATGTAATTTAATTGTATGTTCGTTATATTAGCGCAAAACTATGTATCTGTATTAGTTAATATATTTGTATGAAATGAATGTAATTTAATTCAATGTACCCATGGCATTTTGTCGGTAAAGTTTTGTTTCAATTATAATTCATAAATTGTCTTTATCTGCTTGTATCACTTATCTTTTCTTGTTATGATTACATCAATTAAAAAAAATGGTCCGCTAAATACTGGTATATTTGCACAATACGGACGATTATTCACTAGTAAATTTATAGCGTGATCATATGAGGCTGAGTGGCCTCCGAGTATGTGACAAATCTTTGATCAATATTCTGTGTTGGGATTAGGAAATAAAATGTTTTCTCTCTCAATTTCATTAATGTGCTTGATGGGACGAGTCGGGCTCGGGGAATTGGGCGCTCAAACACTGTTGGAACATTGAAATCGCGGGGATCGAAACTCTTAAGAATGTGCTCTCGTCTTAGTGGTTCCCATCTTTTTTTCTTTCTCGGCTACCAATTTTTTTCGCCTAGCCTGCGGCCTCAATTCTTCTCGCGGAACGCAGTGTTGATGGCTCGCTTTGGTGGGGCAAGGAACGAGGAGTGGAGGATTAAATGAATCTTGTTTTTCAAGCGAACCGAGGCACATGTTTAAAAAAATTTATTTAGAGGTCTACCTCGTGCGTAAGAGGGTGCTTTTTTTCTACTCGTTTATTTTTTTTAAAGCACGACACACGACTGGAGAGCAACGGGTTGAGGTTAGCTCGGATTCTCACACTTGCCGGTTTTACATCTCTCGTGCGCTGTATCACCATGCCATTCATATCCCGACGCTCCACTCCCTCCGGCCTCACTCCTAAATAAAGTCTCTCACACTTCCCAGCATTCTCCTCTCCTCGTCTCTTGCACGCGTCAGTTACCACCACCGTAAGACCTTCGGTCCCGACCTCTAGTCGTCTCGCCATGGAGCTCGACACAGCTCAAGTCCCCCGCAACCTGCTTCTTCCGAGCTATATGGTTACGGTCTCGCTCTCTCCTCTCTTGGTGTGACCGCGTCGAAGGAAAGTTATTTCTCATCGTCTGGGTGCAATTTAGAGCATTTAAGAAGACGAGTCACTTCCGTACGACAGGTCGTATTTTTTCCTCTCATTACTGGTTCAAAACTTACTCTATCATATCGACATTTTCAGGAAAATAGCGTAAATCCTTGTTAACATTTATATGTGCAGTAAAACTCACTTAAGAGGATAACGCATGTAACGAAATCCTGCCTATAACGAGGTGAGTTCCCGGCCCCTTGGATTTTCCTGTGATCGCCAATGTTATTCAAATCATATAGGACTGAACGCTGTTTTTAACAATTATGACCTGCGGAGGTATTCACTCAAAATTCGTTGATTGCATTGCATATTTTGCCCCACATACTTATCCATAGCTGAAAACATGCTTATAAAAACACCATAAACAAAAATTGGGTGAAAAATGCCCATTGACTTTCTCCAAGTATTTTGAATGTTTAATCATTCGATCAATGCTCTATAAGGTTCTTAAGTGTTTAATTTATTAAATGTTGTACACTAAATTACGTGAAGGTTTATTAAAAACATTAAGCGAGAATGAAATAATTTAATGAATTCTGAATTGTTTGAGGGTTGAGAAAAACTCCCATCCCGTGGTTCCCTTGTGGAAGTCATATTTTATCACCGAGGTGACTTGTGTAGCTTTTTTATGCGAAGAATACGTATTTCCCTCTGCTTTGGATTACTTGAGTTGGGAGCCAGGAGAGGGATGGATATCACGTGGAGGAAAGTGATCATTATAAAAAATTATTCCTTAGCTTGTGCAATGTGGGTCACTGAAATTATACCTATTTCTTTCTTCGGAGACTATTATTCATGTGAGGTTAAGTATCCATATTTCTCTATGTACTATCTTTGCATACCGTCGAGTATCGCATCTTGAAGAAACTGCTTTTTCTTATGCGTATTCTTACGTCTTTATTTTTGGCTGATATAATGTTTTCTTTGCAAAATTATCTTAAAGTTGCAACATTTTTTCGAGGCTAAATACATATTCTGCAGCCTTTTCAGATACAATGATATGATCGCCTGGAACAGTTATTTTTTCGCTTCCATAAATTGATGTGAAACGTGACTCCGGTCAGTATGGTGGTTATTCTTACTTTACGAGTTAACACGTACGTTTTAAAACATGCGAAGTATCCTCCCTCCGATAGATCCATTTCGGCTGTCTCAACAAACATTGAATTTTATATTCTCCTTTTGTAATCATACCTGATATATTTTATTATAATGCCCTTACATCCTTTACCACTCATTGGTTGGTATGGTGGTACGATTCTTTGGCTACAAACTTTATCAGCATCTAACTAATATTGTTCATTGCTTGTATATTTTAGTGCTATGTGCAGTGTTCATACTTCTTCATAGTTCATATCTACTAGTGCGTAGGCATAGATACCCATAGAATCAAGCGTTAGCGGAGAATGCGGTGTTTATTGTTTTTTAGTACTAATGTTTTAATGACTTTTCTTGGTATTTATTGAGAGGAATGCACTTATTTCGATACCCTCCTCATTTTTTTAATTTTTATTAATCCCTTGTTATTTTTTATTTGTTTCCTAATGGTATAGGCGTCTAATTTTCATTTACTTCTTTTTAAACGCGCAGAGTCGCAATAGAGTGGAGTTGAGTGCTCCACGTCGGGGAACTTAAGAGATTTTTATTTTCCGTAGTTAGTCTCGCTTAGATGAAGTTTAAAGTACTCATTCAATTTTGAATTATCTCTATTAATGCTAATCTGGAAACCATGAAGTAGTAACTCTATTTTCTTTGTTTGATGCTTTTTTCAATCCAGCATCAATTTTAATGGATGGTTAGCAGTAGTATGAATTAAAATCAATAGTTTTTCAGTTGATCATGCAAGTTAAAGTTCAAGGGACGGGAATAAGTTCATGCGCTGGTATGAATTGGATTCGGTAAATCATTGGGTTTTTAAACTACGTGTTAAAATGTGAATTTAAATGTTCCGCTTAAATATAGTTTAGAATTCGCTCAATTTTTTGTGTTTTTTTTCGAATTTTCTTGATATAACTTCATTCTTCCAAGTCAGTGTTGGTAATGTGTTGACGCTGGAACTACTAGATTTTTTGATATTTTGTGAAACAGCGAAGCCTTTTTCTTAACCTTTGTGTATCATGAAGGAGTTTCACCATGTTACGCCAACCACTATCGCATTTACTAGATTTCCGCCTAACCCCGTGTGGGCCTGCAATTTATTTCCGTCTTTATGTGTTATTACAAATTGAAGGTTACAAATATGAAAATAAGCGAAAGGCATCAGTTACGTATTTACGTGTTTCAAATATTGGGATGTTCGACTATTCGGTCTATTTATTAAGGGACGCCAAAATTGATGGATCTAAGGCCGCGGTCGGCCTCGATTTTACGAGTCAAATCCATTTGCGGAAGGAATTCAATCGAAGGGATATGGGATGGTATTTTGATTCATGCTGCAGGAAAACGTTACTCTAGAAGTTCGGTTGCTGCACACTGCCTTTTTCTTCACCATACCTAATGTGTTGAGTTATAAGGCAAGGATGTGCAGAAATGTTGAAAAAAATGCAGCAGTGAAGGGGAATTTTAATTCAAAAGGCCGTATTGACAAATTTCTTATTGTTAGCCAAATCCATCATTCAAAATATCAATCTCGGTAATAGTTTTAATGGTTATTTTGTGTTCTCGATTTCAATTAATTACTAAAGGAGAAATTAATTGGAGTTGTTTAGGACACAAATTATTTAGTCCTGGGATCTTTTGTAATAACCATCAATGGAACTCAAATACAACCAGGAAAGGTTTTGAAGGTGTTTTGTATATGTGATTTATAGAAAGATAGTACGTCTTTACCTCGTTTATAAATGATGCATGGTACCATCACCTTAGTCTGGAATTACCAACCAAAAGTTTGTATATAAATTTAGCTATTTAACACCATGAATATTTGATTAAATGAGGCTTAAATCATCAAACGCGACTCTGAAGGGTCAAATTTTGTGAAAAAACTGCTTTTGAAATTTGCTTTTGGGATTTGTGAGATTTTTGTGCAAGCCGTAGAAAAGTCGAGTGGTATGAGGTTTAGTGAGTGCCTCTCTGACGATAACGGTTCTGAGGTGGCCCTTTCTACTAGAAAAAAGAAACAAGAAAAATTAACTCGTCCTTTTAAGTAAATGAACCACCCTAAGCGAGGGCAATTGTTATAGCTTAAGTAATTGAGAGCTAAAGATTTAATAACATGTCGGTTGAGCACAATCCCCTCGTGGTAATCGAGATGGAGCTGGTTTTTTACAGAGCTTCTAAGCTTAAACAGGAAATCCTATGTGGCTGGCAAATAGGATTTCAAGAGACGGGTCTTCAAGTGGATCATCCATCTCGTTTATCCCGTGAGAGGTTTCCCTACTATAAGTGCTCATTGAAGCCTTGTTCTTCGGGGCTGAACGGCCTTAATTCCTCATGAATGACTACAGTGTCGATCTTTTCGTATTGAAAGTCCTAGGTAATCGATTTTACGTCTAAATTTTCTGCCCCTCGGTGTTCGATGCAAATAATACATTTTGCTTAAGCGTTCATTCAATATATTCCGTGAGATTGTTGTGTAAGCCTTACAAAAGTCGAGTGGCCTTAGGTTCATTGAGTGTCTCTGACGGTATCGGTTGGAGGTGGCTGATACTAAGGGTAGTGTCATTTGCATTTGTGAGAGGTTTCATCGATTGAGTCATTTCAAGCAGTCACGTGCATCGTGAGACAGGTTGGCTGAAGTAAACATGTTTAAAGGACAACTAATTAAAGGGCTGGAGAGACGGGTCTCATTGAAAGTGTTTATCGTTACGAGTTCTCCGGGCACGTTTGAATCGATGCCATTACTCCTTTTAACCATTTGCACCCGCGATTTTTTAAAAATTTGATCGTTCGGGATGGCCGGACAACAAGGCAGCCAGTGCCTCATGTAAAGAGTGTGCCGTATAAACTCATCTTCACAGCACCTCACGTAATACAGTGAAACCTGCCTTTAGCGGAACCTGAGTTAAGCGGAAACCTGTCTCACCCGGAAAAGTTTGTTGGTCCTGGCGGTCACAATAGGGTTTTACGTGCATTGGTGCCCTCTGTTAAACGGAAACTGTCAAACGCGGAAACGGAATCGATTCCCGGGCACGTGTTTCTTGGTTAAGCGGAATTGCAAAAAAAATTCCATGGACAATTTTTACCGTAAGGAAATAAAATCCGAAAATGTTTTGTAAAGCCCTCTCCATAGAAAATTATCCTACGGAACCGGCTAAATGTGCCGTACGTTCACTATGGTCTACGTCATTATTGAATGACATCACGTCGCAGGAGGGACTCAGGACAATATTATGCATCAACCTTGACCAAAACACTTCCGCGTCTCCCTAAACCAAGTGCTAATCCTCCTCCAGTGCCTTATGTCCCTCGTCCCTAATGTAAAGTGCATTGAGTTTCGTTTCACGTACATTGTATCAAATGCTCCACAATACTCCACCCCCCTTCCCTCCCTCTTCCCTGCAGTAAAAAAAATGTACGGAATAGTTAAGGTGGGACTGAAAGTGTATGGTATGTATACTGCGAGAAAATGTGAAATTAGCTATTGACTTTTGAAAATATATATCTGTTTAGCCTATTTTGACTTGTGAACACCGGCGTCAATTGACTAATAGAGTGGAGAAAATTAATACTTTAACGATTCAACGCTACCTTTCCAAATAAATACGGAAATCGGTTGTCGGACGGAAAAAAGTAGATTACATTAGGTTTATAATTCGCTACACAATTCGCTTCGTATCTTAAGAATGTCTTTATTTAGTTCTCTTGGAATTCCATTAGCGTGTACTCTATCATAAAGATGTATTTCTTTTTATCTAAGGGTTCGCGTTCCTGATATTTCTTTGCCAGCAATAGAATAAAGGCTTGCTCCTTGTGTTATTTCTGACGGTGATACTACACGATGGAAATCAGTAATTTTAAGCCGTCCTGAGATTTACTTCGTATTTTTTATGTACCCTTCGCAATTCCAACGGTGGTTAACCACTGCGCTTATTATTTTAAAAGAATTGAAGTCAATTTCCACCGAAGTTTATGGAAAAGTCTTGTTCCTGAGAAGATCAGTAATACTGGCGACATCTATCCGATTTGAGGTCCGAGTTCGTGTGCGGAATAGAAGCAGTCGTTTCAAGTCAGGTATTTCACCTTTTTTCACTCTCATTTTTTTCACGATTTTAAGGTAAAATTTTTATGTTTACACAAGATTGCAATTGGACCTTATATATGAAATATAATAAGTACAGTTTCGTGGAATCACTGGATTTTTCAAAAAATGTTATTTCTATGCATTCTATTGAATTTCATATCATATTTATATATCATGTCATATTCATCGATGCTTGTGCATGCTTTTGTCGATGAAGTTAAATTTGATCGGTCTCGCTAGTGCCTCGATAACTCTTAATTAATGGAATCGGAAACTCTTCGAATTTGAAAATTTTCGGGTTAACCTAAAATTTAGTCTAAGTAAATAATTTTCGGCCGTTATTTTTTTAAAATATGGCTTTGCAGTGAGAGCATAATCTGAAATATGTAAGAGTATTCGTTGAATTTTTTTTATATCCGCGAAATTTGGAGTTATTTAATCATCCCAAATTTTATTAAAATTCTTTAAAATATTCATTCTTTTCAAATGATTAACTGAAATGACAAATTTTAGCCGTTTGGATTAATGAAAGTCTGATAGAAATGATAATATATAAGAAATGAAAATGTAAATGATTAAAGAAAGAAATGAAAATTTTAGGCATTTTCTGTTCCTGCACAGGAAAAGGACCATGCGAATATTTTTGGATCACTGATATCCAAAGTGCGGCGGAAAATTTGTCCTCCTGTCTCCACTATTCTGGGAACAATGCATTTTGTCTCTAAATCCCTCTGTAGGCCGTGTTTATTGTCTCATAGATTGGCTGTCTTTCTGGCATAAAGAGGAATAGAGGTTTGAAAAGTAGTAGCCTTTGTCGGAAATTTGGGCACAATATCGCCAGAACTAGAATGTGTTCACACATCTATCTAAATCTGCCTTTCTCTACTTCCTACAATTTTGCCTCCTCCCCTGTAGCAGGTACGGTCTTCACGTTGACAAGCTGTCTGTTCATTCCGCTTCGCTCCAATGGCTGTTCCTTCCTCAATATTCTTGTGTCGTTTGTTTGGTGGCGAAGGTGTTTTGTGGCAAATTTCCTTCTCCACCCTTTTCATCTCTTGCCCAGAAGATAATTATGCCTCTCCCATTTCATTTTACCTCTTCCTATTCGTCATGTTTTGCCCATTTGGCTTCGTTCTATATAAATAAATTGAATTTCTCCTTGCCCTAGGGTGGGCAAACAGAAACACTTAGTTGTACAGAAAAAAATGAAGGAAACATAATAGGAGGGAACTTGCGGGGAATAGTTACTTTGAATTTTCGATGGGACCCAGCCCATCTTTCTCAAGTGAGAAGAAGAACAAATGTTAGGGAAGAAGGAATGGTGCAAGGGAAAGGGTAAAGATAAAGGGAGGAAAAACGGGATTGGTGGTGCTTTAGTGGGCGCGGTGGATCCTTGTGGGGCAGATATATATGTTCATATACGTATTTTGATATTTTTATCATCACATATATCAGCCAATCGAAACACGGGTAGTAGAAGTTAATGAAATTAAATTTAGTCGACATTACGATACCTTTGTGTGTCATTTAATATCCTGTTCCACGCAATTTATTCGGAAAAAGTTGACCTCGTTCGCTCTTACTGACTTTTCGTCGCATCTCGATGAATTTCATTTCGTCTTTAAAACAGGGTTTTAGAAAAGAAATTGCAATGAATAGAAATTAAGACCAATGAAAAAAGTAAGCTTCACAGTTTCGGGGTTTTCATAGAAAAAATGCGTGAACTGGACAATATCTATCATTCTTCTTCAAACTTCAGGGATTCAGGGATCCAAGATAACTATGCTGAGTTGAAGCAAAAGATCAATTTAAGTAAAAGAAAAATACCCTTACCAAATAGAAACATGGTACCAAATTATATGTTCTAAACGTATACGAGCTAAAACTAAAAAACTAAACGAGCATCTTTTAAGCACCGTATCTTTTAAGGTGATTATTGTTTGTATTTTCATTTGGGGTTCGGGAAAATTTTGAAAAAAATGGCTCATCTCAATGATTCAGATGACTCACTGCCATGATATTAATGAATGATCTTTAACTTGAGGCAGAAACATTAATTATATGTAAAAACTAGACAATAGTTTTCAATAATTTTTTTTATTTTTCTGTGGCTTTGGGGGACTATCTATCCCCTCATCCCCCCATGTTTACGCCACTGCTTATAAATAAAAAACAATATTGAAAAGCGCACGGTATAAAGTGAAAATAATACTGCGCATTCCATAGTTTCACTCTAATTTTCACGTTAATTCAGAATCGACCAAACCCCACGCTAATTCGCGCAGTTAGCTATAAATATGGATGTTTGAATCGTTTTCATGCCTGCTGCGCTATGTTTTAGCAAGAAAACGTAATTAGAATTTGTTGTCCGAATGTTTACTTTTGGTGAGTTAAAACTAATTGAAAAATAAAAATGAATTATATCTTTCCCGGGTAAAAGTGTTCGTCATCTTGGTAGAATATTACCCCAAAGTTTGGGCATTATGTTTTGCGGCAGTAGGCGATGGATTCCTGTGGGAGGTGAATCCGAAGAGGCTCACCTAACTTACTTTCCTCGGTTGCCAAGGGAACGGCCGAGCTGTGCGCGGGCCGCGTGTAGCTCTATGAGTTTGGGTGTGGCGGGCACAGATAGCGTGGGAATCTTGGAAATGAGAACTGCTAACGTTGTGGACTTTTAATTTTCCTTTTCCGGCCTTTCTCGGTCCATATTCGTCGTATTCATCCTGTTCCTTCCTCAATAACATATATACCTCGCGTTGGATTTGGCGGTATTACCTTTTCACCTATGTATTGAAGATCAAAAAAGTTATGTTTTCATGCTCTGATTAGTGTTGCCGTATATTTAAAGGTGGTTTTATTAGTTCAAATACCTTAATCAATGACAGGAGTTGTCTCCAATTTATTGAAATTTAATTTAACCTTATGTGCAGTTTAAATTACGTTTTCGAGTGGCCCTTGTTGATGGCATATACTTCATTTTTTTACGTTAGAGAGTCAAAACTATTCATTGCATCGATTCCTTGTGTGATTGGTTACTCATGCCTGAGCATGAAAAGATTGTATCTTTCTCGTCTCAGTTGTTTGGGTACGAATGTGATAACGGTACGTAGGGTAGGGTGGTTAGAATTGTCATCTTGCCAACTTGCTGCCGTTGATAATACCACTCCTGAATTATTGATTAGAATGTGTGTAAAGATGACGGTTATACATTTTTTCCATATTATTTTGTGTTAATCACAGTGAAACTCCTGTTGCAATCATCTTAACGTCCTCTTGCTGATTTTATACTTTGATTGGGAAAGGGGGAAGTAGCGTTCCCATTGTTGGTATCTTGGTAACTTAGGAAAGATTTTCATCTAATTAGTTTTACTGCCAAAAATCTCTTGCATAATCATTGGAAACTTAAAATTGTGAAGTGTACATTTGAAGTTAATCCAGTTTACACCCATATTTCCGTGCATGGCAACTTTGCCACTCATCCCTATGATGGAAGTTTGTTGCTTTATGTAAATTTCACTTCTCAATGCCTTCATTACGTATAATTAATGTTTATGCACCGTAAATATAAGATGACATAGCATGCAAACTATGCTGATACTACGTTTTTCCTGGTATTTGGCTTTTAAAGTGTAGGGTGAGAAATTGGAATAGGCCTCTACTACCTATTGCACATCTTGGGCTAAAAAATCGATGTACTTAGAACGCATTTTATTTCCCGGGATAAATTATGTTTATATGTATTTTCCATAAGTCAGAACTATTAATGGGATTCGATATTAATTTTGGGTATGTTGAAATATTTTTGACATGATATACTTGAATTTGAGTTGTTCAAGAGATCCTTGGTAAATTATTGACTCGTAAATGGTCGCCATGCTAGTTTTAACATAGCACTCATGACTCCTCAGCTTCTCGGTATGTACTTCAAATATTTACTACTCTCTGTAAAAACAAGCAAGATACTTGAGGAACTGTATGGTCTAAACGAAACAGCCAATTTCATAGCGATCCAAAGCATAGAAGAGACCGTTGATTTCTATGCTTTGTAAGTCCACTGAGGATACTCACTTATTATATCGTATTGCAAGTGAGATCTTGCCTTAGATCGTCCTCTCATTTTCCCCATAGATCTCCTTTAGCGTCCTTTTTATTTATCCAATTTGGTGAAGAGCTTCATCGAATATTTCTCGAGTATGTTTGTAATGTGAAAAAGCATGCCCTACCTCGTAAAATTCCTTCATGTAAGAGATGTACTCCATCATTTGGAGTGAACCCCATGCTAATAGATACGCCCAAAGATGTTTTAGGCTCGGTGATTCTCATAAAAAATCATTTTTCGCTCGAATTGGGATGCAAAATACAGTTTTAATTTTCGTTTGCATGGATACAAGATAAAATGGAAATCATTTTCCCTTCATCTGTTGATTATACTATATTTTATGTGTTTATTCCCGTTAATAACTTCTCACCGCACGAAGAACGAATTTTTACTGTCCTTATGTTGGCCGTTTAAACATAGTTTTTTTTTGGTACTGATAAAGCAAGCTATTTCCGCGGGCGGCCTTTACCAAGTTTTCCTCCGTTGGACTGCTCGTCCGCATGACTTATCCATTTCGGTTGATGAATTTTTGCAGCTATCCTCTTTATTCGGATATGAATTTGACTTGAAAGTTGTATTTGCTGGTGTGTTATAAATACGCTTAATGAGAGATTAGGTCGAGCAAGCTCTGATTTCTCCATAATATGCATAGGCCGCACTCTTCATCTGTATGTAATTGGCCATTGATAATTTCGTCGAGTCAGCTGATCGTATCTCGATAAAAGACTCGGATGCATATTCTTAGATAGATCTTGTTAGCTTTTATCGTCTAGTTTCTCGTCACCCTTATCTCTTGGTCTTTCGTCTTTTTTCTGCCTCTCCCGGAAGATCTTTCAAAATGCTTGACATTTCCACAACCTGACCTCCAGAGGTCGTGCAAATTACCTTGTGGAAGAAATAGGAGTCGATATCGGAGTTCAGCGCCCTGTCGTGCCTATCCGTTTCCTTTGCCAACCGGATTCGGAGGGGACTTCACCTTTTTTGCTCGTCTATTTTCCTTTTCCGATACTATGAGTGGCTGCTTTTATAATGTAGCCTTCCATAAATGCAGTGATGATATTGCTCCGAAATTATTTTAGGGCAGCATATTTCATTAAGAAAGGCGTGACTTTTTCATCTGTTTCCATTTTATTTTTTTTAACCCCGAAAACTGCGCATTTAAGACCTTTACATCGGTGGAATCCAGGGAACAATAAGAAGGTATGCACACAGACAGCCATGACCTGGATGCTGGGGCAATCTACCTTGGCGGGACTCGACCTCACGACCTTCGGTTTGGCAGGTGAGGACTTCACCCGTGATTAGTTCCTTGGTAGTCATCGAGGGATAATATTTTGAGTGATTTCATCTCGACCAAAGAGCTGAGTGGCGTTCATTTCATATTATTTGTGCGGTGAAAAGCTGAACCCGTGGATAAGCCCAAGAAAAGTTATTTTCCACTTATCCTTATTGTTTTGTGGGGTCTCAGTCGTAATCTTGGCATTAATAATTCAAGCAAACTTTTATCACGTTTTATTTCGCGAGCGGTTTCCTCGATTCTGATATATGTGTGCGTTTGGATGTTAATAGTGTTTTGATATCATTCTGTCCCTGAAGATGGTGAGATGAATTTTGACTGATGGGTTTTCGGCATGAAGACATCGTCCCGGAAATATTATTTTTTTTATGGGTTGTGTGAACAAAGGTTTCATTCGCGGATTCCTTTCGCTCAGCCTTTTGACGAGGGTGTTCCTAATAAATAAGTCATCCCCCCTGAAAAATTTGGAAGTTCATATTTCTGGGAGAGCTTTCTCAAGATTTTCGTTTCTCTTTCCTTCCTGCGAACACAGCAGTACATAAATCAGTGGAGTGGGTCCACAGCCACCCCCTCGAGATTTACCCCCTAATCACAGCTGAGCCGACGCTCACCATTCCCCGCGGCTCCATTTCGGTCGCACCATGGACTACGTTTTATTCTCATCGCGTTCATTTTGACTTCCGTGGGTTTTGATCACACTTTTCGAACGCGTTTTTGTGCAATTAAATCCGGGGGTGGAAACTTTTTTCGCGGGAGGTTACTAGTTTATCCCCTCCCCACCAATCAAACAAATCCCCCTGAAATAATGGCCCGTATTCTTTCTCATAACCTCCTCTCTCCTCGCGGTTTGTCTTCAGTTCTTTTGTGCGTGACTCCCTCTCCACACTCCCGTAGCCCAAAGTGCTCGCGAAAGCTAACCCCCCCTCGCCCACCACCCCCAACTTTCCTCCACCACCACCACTACCATCCTGAGCAAACTTCGTCAATTATTTCTGCCTTCCTTTTAATGAAACACGACTCACTCACCCTCCCCTTCCACTCTTCACCCCCGCCCACCTGCGCTCCCAGTTCCCTTTCCTCCTGTCGCGGGCCGGCCTGCCTCAATCCCGGCCTCCTTTCCCTTTATCTCCTTCTTTTCAGCCTTTCGTGAGCCTGACATCTTTTCTTCGTCCTTTTCTCTATTTTCTTGTTCTTCTTCCGTTTCCTTCGTTCGTGGAATACTTAGTATTGTGCCCACCCCCGAGGGTAACTAGTTGCTCGAAAAAGTTTTCGTACGTAAATAGAACAATTTGAACGATGTACCAGCGATGCTTCTCGAGCCCTTCCCAAATAAATATAAATGTATTTAAGAAAAGGTCAAAGAAGGATTTTTTATCATTTTATTGTAGGGTATTGTTAACCAGGGCAAAGGTTTTCGTTGTACGTGCCATGTTTATCTATGTTACCACCGGGCCAATTGCCCACTTATAACATTATTCATACGACAATAATTATATCTGCGATAGGCATTGATCGTACGATCAAGCCATAGTTAGTTCTAGCCTCTACCAAAACCGTATACTCCTACCTTTGGACATCACAGTTATCGCTTTCATATATTATTTACAACTCCATTTGCTGACGTCGACAAACTGGAAGCTTGGATACATGCTGCTGTGGGTGCTGTGACAGAACACATACTACTTAACACCTAGAGGGAACTGGAATGCCGCTTCGACATTCTCCGAGCACACGTTGAAGTTTACTAACGTAAATGGTCTTAGAAAAAACTAGTGACCTTGACCTATGTTATAGCATTAAATTTAAATTATTATATCGAACGGTTATTTTGTTATAAATTTTTATAGTAAGGGAAAGACTTTATGCTCACCCTTTATGTCGTTATTATCGCTAAATTTTATTACATTTTCATTAAAATTCTTGAATAAAGAAAACTTTTCGAAGAGCCGCAGGTGTAATTTTAAGTAACAGATATGAGAGACATGAAGTACACATTCAAGGTATATCATAAAATAAGAGGTCAATAACAAAACACTTCCTATTGAGTATATATATATATATATATAAGTCGTCAGTCTTTGCGATTCGCCCTCATCGCACCCTCCACTCAACCTCCTGGCTTAACTTTCCCCCTTTATCTCATGTCCTCCCCCCTCTTTCGTCTTACATCTGCGACTTCATGAATTTTGCAGCTCTCCTCCCTCGGTTATCTTAAACTCTTTCTCCTCTCTCTCTCTGTCCATTCCATCTCCCCTTCTTCCCGTATCTCGAGGCCGCGTGCCTTTCCTCATTCCATCCACGCTTTTTCCCGCTCCCATTCCTCCTAGCGGGGAAATAAAGAAGGGCGCATGCACTTACAGCTGTTGCCCACTTCCCTAATCCGCCCTGTCCCACCCTCATCCCCACCATCTCCTCTTTCCTTTCCGTTTCTCCTCACAAATCTCACTCTCTCACTCACTCGCGCGTCTTCCCCGCCCTACACCGACCGAAAAAAATCGTTCTTGCTTTTATATCTCTCCTCGAGCCATCGCCTCTCCTTATATTTTCTTTTAACCTCCACTTATTCGCCACAGTGCTGGATTCTCGAGTGTTTCCGTGCAATTTCTCAGGGTCATGTGAGATCTTCTTCATTCTCAGTCGCACGAATATTATAAAAGAGCATCCTCAAGTCGGCCTATAAGGGCCGGTTTTATTATGTCTAGTTAGCGTTAACCGAAACATCATACGATCGTTATATTAACTTGAAGGTATTTTAAATAAATTAGTGAAAAGTAGTTCAGGATAACGGTTAGTTTAACAGGTGACTTCAAGTGGAAGGTATCGTTAACTCTGATTTTCACGCTCCGAAAAAACTTAACTAGACATATTAAAACCCGCCCTAAATGTGTTTTAACCTACGGTGCATTCAAATAAGTTTACCAAAGTCGCAACTCGTGTCGCTGAAGGACAAAGTGATCTGAGTGTCAGGGGGAAATAAGGTACCATTAGGGGTGTTAACCGAAATTTACATGCATGATAATGGATCATCAAATTCATAACTTGTTAATGGTAGTCCTCGCAATTACCAACATTATATTTAGTGCTATCCCAGAGAATAGACTGGGTGAAGAATTCTCGGGATCGCCACCAGGTCAGGAACTGCATTACTGCCGACGTTTCAATGTCCGACTCGGCCATCGTCCTCAGGGCTGTGTGTCGTGTGAGAATTTTCCTTATATACAGTCACTCTAGCGGTCAGGTGACAACAGCCAATCAGCAGTCACCTGACCATCATAGTGACTTATATAAGCAAGGAAAATTCTCACTCGACACTCACAGCCCTGAGGACGATTGCCGAGTCGGACATCGGAACTTCGGCAATAATGCAGCTCCCGACCCGGTGGCAATCACGAGAACTCTTTACACAAACTTTCTACTTCAAAATATGGGGAAAATAAGTGGATATCATTGTAATCATCATCGCGCCGCGGATTTTTTTGAAATGAGATGAAAATGCGACCTAAGTGGCAACAGATATCAGTCTTCTGTGTGACGGCATTGGGCCTCCTCTATGCCGTCCTCTTGATAAGATTCTTCCGAAGCAGAAGAATCTTTGCCAACGGCCACACCACGTTGAAAACACCGGTTCTCGTCCGATCACCGAAGTTAAGCAAAGTCGGGCCCGGATAGTACTTGGATGGGTGACCGCCTGGGAACACCGGGTGCTGTTGGTTCAACTTTTTTTCATTCGAAAATGAATTCCGCATTTACATTGTACTTTTTTCCATTCCAGTTTGGTATGGAAACGATGTAGTTATTTTTGGGTATTTAAATAATTTATTTTTATCTATGAAGTAATGTAAATACAATTTCATAGACGCATACGAATCATTTTACTATTAATTCCTGCAAAAATCAATCACACGAGTAGTTATACATGAGTTAAGTCGAACCCTAGGGAATCATATTCTTCCAAAATTGATACGAACGGATAATATTGGACGACTTCGGCTTAAAGAAAAAACCACCGGATAGAAAACCTCGCATTATATTCCCATCTCGCAATGTATTAAAGACACCGTGGGTACCACAGATGGACGTTATATCCTAAAGACGGATCGGTGTATCTGCGCTGTCCTTCACTCAACATCGAAGAAGGGATCGTGATTGTACCAATAAACCTACGCCACAGGGATTTTGAGGACGTGTCCTCAGAATGGGAAGGTAACAATTTAGCCACCGAAACTACCCAAGCTCGAGTAGACGACTGAGCAAGAGGACTGCATAGAGAATGGCCCCAATTCCATCCCATAATAGGCTGCTTTCTGTTGTCACTTCGGTCGCATTTTCATCGGTTTTCAAAAATAAATTATTTTAATACCCTAAAATACCTACATCGTTTCCATACCAAACTGGAATGGAAATAAGTTGAATGTAAATATGAAAATCATTTTCGAAAGAAAATAAAAAGTTTAACCAACAGCACCCGGTGTTCCCAGGCGGTCACCCATCCAAGTACTATCCGGGCCCGACTTTGCTTAACTTCGGTGAACGGACGAGAACCGGTGTTTTCAAAGTGGTATGGCCGTTGGCAAAGATACATCTGCTTCGGAAGAACCTTATCAAGAGGACGGCATAGAGGAGGCCCAATGCCGTCCCACAGAAGGCTGATATCTGTCGCCACTTAGGTCGCATTTTCATCTGTTTTCAAAAAAATCCGCGGCGCGATGATGATTACAATGATATCCACTTATTTTCCCCATATTTTGAAGTAGAAAGTTTGTGTAAAGAGTTCTCGGGATTGCCACCGGGTCGGGAACTGCATTACTGCCAAAGTTCCGATGTCCGACACGGCAATCGTCCTCAGGGCTGTGAGTGTCGAGTGAGAATTTTCCTTGCTTATATAAGTCACTATGATGGTGAGGTGACTGCTGATTGGCTGTTGTCACCTGACCACCAGAGTGACTGTATACAGTAGAATCCGGTTAATTGGGACATGTTGGGACTTGCGCACTATGCCCCAATTAAGCGGCTGCCCCAATTAGGCGAACTATCTTGTATATTGGCATAAACAAACGTTGAAATGATGGAAAGAAGACTAAAGAATGTTTATGATGCAAAATAAGTTTATTAAACTATTAATTTGATTAATAAATCTGCGATTTGAGTTAATTTATCATCATTTTTAAGAATTATAACAATTTAGTTAAAAATATTTTTCATGACCTCCGGCGACGCTGAATGAATGTCTTTTACTAAGTCCTATTGAAGAAAAGTCCTATCCTCTTGCAGATGTATAGCAACAAGAGCTTTCAAAATAGGGCAAGAATAGGAACATTTGTGAAAAATAAGAGTAAATCAATGAGGAAAATATAAAAAAATAGTATTCTGAAAACAAAAAATTTTACTTTCGTCGCGAGTATAGAGTCTATGTCGCCGAGTCATGGCCCAATAAAGCGGCATGCTGTCCCAATTGAGTCGAGAATACTCTGGGATATTCCTCTATTGGGTTCTGTTCTTCAAGATAGGCCCCAATTAAGCGGCTGCCCCAAGTAATCGGTGGACCCATTAAACGGAATCTACTGTATAAGGAAAATTCTCACACGACACTCACAGCCCGTCGGCAGGAATGCCGTTACTGCCCGGGTACGATCCCGAGAATTCTTCACTCACAATCAGTCTATTCTCCGGGATAGCACTAAATATAATGTTTGTAATTGCGAGGAATACCATTAACAAGTTATGATTTTGATATATCACATCATCATGCATATAAATTTCGGTTAACACCCCTAATTGTACGGCTTTTAGTGTGCTTTGGGAGACAAGGATGCGTAACGTTTCTTAAGATTGTTACGGAAGCTTTGTTATGAGTCGAGGCGAATACTTAACTGCGTCTTTCTGTTGATACAAAGAGAAAAAAGACTTTCTTTTGTTTGTATCTTACTACCCCTAGTATTGCTATCTTCTGTTCTAGTAACTCCATTTACAGTGACATGTCTATTTTGCCTTGTTCACTCCTAATAGTGATTTGTTTTCCAATCAGTTTTGTGCGACCGGAAAGAGATAACGTTCGCTGTTATTGTAGTCGCGAATTGCTTTATCCAGTCTCAGTAATTCGTTTATTCTTAACTGCGTTGGTGATTTAGTTTAAGGGGGAGAAGCGAAGGGTTGAATTAAACCGTTTACTGTTGTTTTATCGGTGCGGAAATTGGGAGTTCAAAGGAGGTCTTCGTTGGTGTGGGTACATTTACATAAATCAGTCTTCATTAGTCTGTGGTGACATTTGGGCTCAACGCACTCGTGTACTCAGCTTTGATATCCTTAAGTGATTAATTAATTAAGTTTATGCTGGAACCCTTGGGCTTTCTTCACGTTCCATTTATTCAAGCGAAGTGTGGAAATAATGGGAAACCGTAATTGAGGGATACACTAAGACATACTAAATAATTTTCTCGCCCCTGGATATACCTCTTGCTTAAATTACCGTGATAATGCCACGCGTCAACGCTGTCTCTCTGCTGCATTTGTCGGCTTAATTATTTTGTGTCAGGTGATATTTATGATTTTATTTTGTTCTGTAACGTATTCACAGTAATTAATCTCCCATTTTTACTTGATACTTAACATTTGGCTTGTTAATTTTTTTTAAACGTTGAATATTCTGTTAATGTGGCTTAGAACCTCGGTCGCTACACTACGAAACTTCGGCCCAGTTGTGCTCTCCTCTTTAACAATTTTGTAATTGATATATCATCAGATCGGTGTGGTATATTATATTCTGGTATGAGGTTCCAACGTAATTCATGATGACAATGACATTGAGGGTTCTGTCTTTTTTGTATTGATGATTTGACGCTGCTG
The DNA here is from genome assembly GCF_921293095.1 of Ischnura elegans. NCBI lineage: Eukaryota > Metazoa > Arthropoda > Insecta > Odonata > Coenagrionidae > Ischnura > Ischnura elegans. Next base: position 62,184,138 of record NC_060254.1, on the reverse strand, counting down.
TGTATTTTGTTATGAGTTAGCGATCATCATAGGGTTCGAGATAGGAATTTCTCTTTATTCTCATATTTAGTTTATATGCTGAGACGAAGATGCTTGACAACCATTGTAAGAAGTGGATGGAGGCTAACCATGCATCAAGCGATTACATTAGGATAATGAAGCATGAACAGTTAAGTTAGACGCAAGATAAACTGATCAATTACCAATTAATATTTCATTTCTATGCCTATTCAAAACTGAATGTAACCTGAAATAACTGTTGATACTGGTCGTAATGTGTAGTATAATATCACCTATTTTAATTGCGCGCTTTGGGTTGTGAATAGGGAGTATTATCGAAAATGATTGAATGCGTTATTGCTATTATATATTAAATTCTTCTTTTTAATAAAACGTGGTTTTTATGAAAATGTTATTTTTGTATTTTAATATTTTTTAGTCTTTATATAATCGCTTTTTAAATGTTATTTTATGTACGTTACTGAAATATTCATCCTATGTGTTTACGGTGAATACTTATCGTTGATTGTATCGCTTCGTGGGCGTCTTTTTAAAGGAATCTCGTTTTCCCGGCATGTTTTGTACGGATAATGAAGGATGAAAAATTTGGAGGAAGATAATTCCCTTTTAGATTGTAGAATGAAATTTGGAATGACCCGAATTGCATTCAGAGCGCGTGAGACATATTCATTTGATGCACTTATATCCTGAAATAGTTCTGCTTATATGAGTTTCCTTTATTAACACGTTTCGTGACGAGGTGATTCTTTTTTGTTAATGTAGGTGTCATTTATTCCATATAGTTTGTATATGCTTCAAACTGTAATACGTGCGAAATGCCCTTTGAAAAAAAGAAAACCGAGTGCGAGGGAATATTGCACGGTTATAACCTCGTGCTCTAAGTGTTCAAGGCAAACCTGCCTCGCAGGTACTACTACCCCTATTCATAAAACTTCATTGTGACGCGTCCCCGGGTGGAGATGGCTTCGCCGGGTGGAAGATGCCGCTGCCTCTGCCGGGGAAAAATAAATTTGAGCGCGTTTTCATATTCGCTCATTTGACACACACACGCTCGCTCCCGTCAACATCGTCGCTCTCTCTTAATCTCACATTTTCATCTCCCGTAAGCTCTCGCTCGCGGAGCTGAGCGTGTGTGCGAGTGAGTGTATATATTCGGGACCGGGGACAAAAATCTCCTCCGCCAAAACCGTCCACTTTTAGTTTTCGCTTTGATCCTCGCCTCGCCGCATATAGCCACTTTTTGACCTCTCCCTCCTGGAACCTAGCTGGGGAGGCTAGCGCGATGTCCAAGCCCGCTCCTTCCGAACCATCGCACCGTGCTCCGTCCACTGCCTCTTCGATCCTACCTCCCCCATCGACCATCCAAGCTTTCATCCTCTTATGCCATACCCTTCATCCCCGTAGGAAGTCATTACACCACTCCTTTTCCTCAGGAAGGTATTTCTCTGAAGGAGTGGCGTTTTAACTATTGGGTTAATCAGGGGATAGATCCCACTCCCCAAATCCTCAGACAAACAAAAAAAATATTTAAAGCTATTGTCTAGTTTTGACATATTGTAGCTGTATCTGCTTTAATTTAAATATTAAGCGGCAAAATGATGTAGAATGTATTTATAGTAATATCTTTTTTAAAAAATTTTCCCGGATCCCCCGTCGCCTGGGGGAAGGGGTCGCCTTCACAGGCTCCCTCATTCCCCCAAAGCATATTCCTAGTTACGCCACTGCTCTGAAACATTTCGGATTGGAGCTATACGAGAAAATCATTAATTTGCCTTCAAAAATAATTATGCAAGCATCATTTTTTCCACGTGTTTTATTTTTTCATAAGTATTTTTATCCCGTTCGTGTCGATTAGGTTGAAATTACTCTGTAGTGAATTGGTTATATTAAGAGTGATATTGCATCGTGAATTAGGGCTTGTTTAACGAACCTTGTTTTCTTCAAATGTGTTCAAATGCTTATGAACATGTCAATATACTTTTTTAAATAAAGTTGATTTTTATCATTAAAATTAAACATCCGTATGAAAGTGGATTGGCGGAGAAATTCTCCAAGCTTCGGAAGTGAGCGTTTGTGCCCCGGTTACTGCCAGCTGAGCGGATTCGTATTGTTTGGCTCCTAGATGAGTGGATTTGATTCGGTGGGCGATTGTTGAGCGTTTGTGCAGTGGAGGTATTTTAAAGGCGTATAGTGAGATAATATTTTTATCGTAGTATTACTCTCATCATCTTTACAAGGAAGATATCGCCTTGAAGAGCTTTCTCACTCATTGAAGCTCTTAAGCAAAGCTCTCGAGCTTATGCGCTCTCCAAACTCTTAGGTATTTTCCAAAATGAATTGATTTCGATAAAATGAGTATATTTAATCATAGGAAAACTATGACAGCCTGGGAAATGGTGTATCAGTTCGCACATGTGATGGAAAAGCGCAAATCAGCAAAACGGCTTTAATTAGATCTATCAGGTATGTTTCCGATCACCAATATGGGAGGAAAAATGGTCGGGAATCGTTGCTTTCTATGAGTATATTTTTGCTGTGGTCCGCTCCATGTCGCAGTAAACTCTTGGGCTTCAACTGCTGGATTTCCCAGATCTTCTTCGATCCTCAAACCGCCACCTTTTACCATCCAGGTTTTTTTCATCCTCTTAGGCCACATCCCGCTTTCCCCTCGGGGGCCTCGTGTGGCCATCCCCTCCGCCATTCTCTGCGACGAAAAATAAGAAATTGAAAAAAAATGGGCCCGAGACAAATCCTCTCCCCTCCTTTCTCCTGGTCACCTCGTTTACCCCTCCCCCTTCTGGGATGACCTCCTACCCCATCCCCCCGGCTCGGTCTCTCTCTCTCTCCGCGCTCATCATCCACTCTGTCGGGGCCAGCTCGCCTCTTTATATTCCCATTTTGTTGTCCATCCCCCCTTTCACCTCGGCTGTTTTTCCCCTCTCTCTCAGGGTATACCTTCTATATTTCGCCTCCGCTGCTTTCTTCTCCCTGCGCGAGGTGTAGCGAGGGCGTCCGGCTGCTGTCCTCTGTTTTCATCACTCTACTCCGATGCGAGCTCACGCGAAATTCTCGCGAGGTGAAGTGTGTCGAAGGCTATTTTATCCGCGGGATTTTTTAAAAGAAAATTATTATTTATTATTCGCACAGGCCCTGTATCCTTTCGCTGGTCTTTCGTGGTGTTCTTGTTTGTTCTTGTTTTATACCGTGTTTTCTGTCGTTGGCCCTTTCGACCTCGTCGGCGTCACCTCGCGGGGTGTTGGGTCATTTAAATTGCCGATTTTCCGTGCTTGGTAGCGTGAGGAAAATAAATCTTTTCCCTGCCGCCATCTTGTCATTTTAAATGTATTACTTTTGCAACGATTGCTCCGTGGTATGTGATCATCTCGTCTTTAATAATTTTATTGGTGTACATCGTTATTTTGACCTTATGATTGAATTATAGAGGAGAGGCTTAATAATTGTGCTGTATTGTGATGGGAAAGCAAAAAATAATGGTACTTACGTATGCTAAGGGTTAAATGAAAGGATTTTTTACACCCATCAGCTGGCTATGCGTAGTCGTTTCAAACTTTTTTAAGCTACCTACATTTAGTTAGGAATCTTGGAAATCTCAGTCCCAACTTTATAATTTTTATGTGTTAAAAACTGGTTTCAGCATCATTTTAGTGTACTGAGAAATATACTTTTTTTCCAGCAATCCTCCTCACGAAAAAAAAAACACTTTCAAGGCCGTTAGGGCGGTAAAAAGTAGTTGCACCTATCTATTTGGTTAATGTTTTTTAAATGCTTAAAAAATGTGATCATTACTGTGATGCATACGACTTATTTGGTTTCTAGTTTTTGTCTAAATATTTTAATAAGCTGCTCTTAACTTTGACTACGCTTAAAGGACTTGATAGTGGTTTGGAATGAAAGTTTATATCTTGATGTTTATCCGTGAGAGAAGTTTTTAGAAAACCAATTATAACCACAAGATTAAGAATAGACGTTTAAAGGTGAATAATAAGTACTCCAAAGTGATTTATTAATTAGGGGAATTAAAATAGCATAATTTACTTATAATCGTGTACGTATTACATAATTTTCATCTTTCGAGGATATATTTCGCATCATTGTTAAGTGAGAGTCGAATTTAAATCATCCCAGTTAACCTTTTGCATACTAATATAATGGTCTGAAATCATTTTAAAAGGTCAGTGCCATGAATTTCATACGACTGCAGGTCATTTGGTAATACGAGCGATTTGAATACCTCAGCCTTTGACGCAGGTATTGTAATTATTGTGTATGCGCAAATATTATTTTCGGTTCAAGCTTTCTTATTGTGAATTTAAGCATACCGGGACTAGCCACGGTGATAACTTTTACGGGAGTCACCCGCAATGCACAATTGTGCGAAAAATCCACAGAGAAAAAATCATTCGCCTTGACCGGGATTCGAACCCGGATCCCTCGATTTCCGGCCGAGTGCTTTAGCCAGTTAAGCTACCGAGGCGTCATTCTTCCCTGTGGAAATTTGTGGACTATACCGGACAAGGTGGTATGGACTGCTGAGCATATTATGCGACGAGCAGTCCAAATCGTGCGCACGGCGCCACAGCCGGAGAGTAAAGTCCGAACTTTGAACACATATAGGTGTTCTCTCTTTGACGAATTTAAGCATACCGGGACTAGCCACGGTGATAACTTTTACGGGAGTCACCCGCAATGCACAATTGTGCGAAAAATCCACAGAGAAAAAATCATTCGCCTTGACCGGGATTCGAACCCGGATCCCTCGATTTCTTATTGTGACCTGTGTGCGTATCTGCAAACTAATATTGGAAGAAATTGTGTGAAAATTGAACGCTTTTATATGATTTCAAAGTGTAAAAGCCGAAAAATGGTTTCGGCACTGAAGTTCATGCACGACAGTGTTGAATTTTCCCTATTCACAACGGAGTCTTCTCAGATGGATGACTACTACGTTCTCGCTCTCTTTTTGACGACGCGCTAGAGAGTTTCATCAACTCTGATGCCAGGAGGCCCCGTGCCGAAGAGAAATTTTCCGAGTAAAATGGCCAGGTTATCGACCACCCGGGCTTGACTGATGGCAGAGATGAGGTATTACTTGCCGTCTTAGGGCCATTGAAATGTGCTGGGTCTCCTGGAAGGTTGAAGGCGTCGAAAACTTTAAAACACTGGTCGTTTTGAAGGGGAGGCCGCCTTAAAGTGCGAAGGTACCATACAAATTGTGCGTTTATACGCTCTCTTAAATTCGCGTTTACGCTAGTGTTTGATTTTCAGTTAAAATTTGGGTTTTGCTAAAAAGCTTATAGTATTTTGGGTAAATTGATCGTAGTGGCTGACATCACTTGTTACCTTATCCGAAGAAAGGCTATTTTTCGGATAAAGATCCTCATTAGGACACGTATGTACGACAATTTTGCTCTAGCAATGAATTTTCATGTCAGTATGCATTTCATTTTCGTATTAGAATTGCAGTGCTGTTACTGGGTGTAAGTAAACTTATCCACACTAATAAATTTTTGTTTGATGGATGTGTATTTAAATTTATTTTCTTTGTGGCACTTGATTGTAACATAAAAAATGCTTCTTGTTTGGGTTAAATGATCCATTGAGGGAGCCTCTTTATCCACATGATTAATGACCACCTCAAATTTATTTACTACCTCATAATTGGAATAATTTAACGTGAAGCCTGTGAACATTATCCGATGTCACTAGTTTCATATAATGCGTGTGATTTGGCCACATCATAGCCTCAGGTACCAAGAATATTGCAACTTTTCGCTGCCAAGGTAAGGTAAATGATGTACTCGGCTTATTACCTTGCAGTAAAATACTAAGTTACCAAAGAGGTCCATATTTTATGTTTCCATGTGCGATAAACCTTAAAATAAGATTAAATTTGAGTATAAACACTGAAAAATACAATCTGAATCATTTAATTTGTGTACCGTCTTAAGGAATAATAATGTAATTTAGGACCGTCTTGTTACCTCCGTAGTACCTAGAATGAGGGTTACAGAATTTGTATACCTGCTTTGTCTTTGATGCCGACATGTTCTGCTTCAATGAGTGTTTAAGTTATAGCGTGCTATAAGTTTAATGACGATATTGGCTACATCTCCTTCAGCCTGACTTCACTCTTTCACCGCGCCCTTTCTTCTCTTTTTTAATCGTCGCTTAGCCATAATCCGACAAGTTTCCTGTCCCTCCGTGATTTCCTGTCGTTATTTCTGGAAGCGATATCCAGCGTCGTTCAGATACGTATCGGACTTTGACGGCGAGCGTGAATGCTTTGAGGGATACACCCTCGACTCCCGTTGTAATGACATGGAATGGCGTCAGGAATGAAGGGGGCGCTACCCTCACGTATACCCCACGCCTCCATTTTTCGTACGCGACGGAAAGTAATTGAACGGCGAGGCGTTCAGAAGGCGGGTTTCGCGTGTGTTCGGGGTTGTTTATAACGCCGTCTGCATGACTGCTGTCTCACGATAAGCTCCCACGCTGCCGCGATGGGTTCGGCTTTGCTCCCTATCTTTTTTACTCTTCCCGCCTCCGGCATACATCCGGGCGCCCATGTAAAAAAATATCAATATGCCATCCTTTTATGCCTCCGTTTTCTCCCCTATCCCCGTTGGATTTTCATCTTACACCCTCCCGTTATCGCAAGATCCCACTTAGTCCCTGTTCCAAAGCCTTCTTGAGGCGGGGCGGTCCTTTTCTTGCCCTATCCCTTGCGTTTTCCTTGGCGTTGTGGCTACTCGGTGCGAAGTTGTTTTGTCGTGATCTCTATATAACTCTTCATCTCATTGTTTATTATCGTTTACCTATATTGTTGCGTTTCCGAAAAGAGATTGGTCCACACCATTTTATAGATTGTTATTGGTGGTAAATGATCGCTATGAAAAGTGATACAACTTACACTTTAAATTTTTAAATCACTTACATGCAGGCCTCCACCCTTGTAGCAGCTCTTGGGTTTATGCGAATATAATATCGTGGTTCACCTACTAAATAAGTTGTTGAATTGAAGAGGTGATAGGAATTGTTATCAATACGTAACATATTCCAATGATAAGTCTGCCAGATGTGAATTTTAATCCAATAATCCCTAAATTCTAAATGATGTTGTCACTATCTATATTGGCAAGTGTTTTCTCTTTTGTTTTCTGTATTTCCTGGGTCACGTGGTGAATTTTCTGTTGATGATGAGATTGCATCCTTCGATTTGAAATGAATATGGCTGCGGATTTCACCCCGGATAAGCACCGAGTTTTCTCTCGAAGGTGAGCGTTTTCCGAGCAAGGAGCTACGCAAGGGAAGACGTTTGGGATAAACTTCTGCTGAGTGAATCCGGCCTAAACCAGCCAACTCCATCACCCTCCCTCCAAATCTTTCCATCCGACCATCACCCTACATTTTCTCCCTCGCCCCTTCTCAGATTGCTTTTTCCCATCATTTTGAACGTATCTCCGTAATCGCAGGATGTGTAAAATTTGTTATGAAGCATATCGCACGATAAAATTTATTTTTACGGGGGGTATTATTCATTCATTCTCATGTGTGATCAAATGGGTTACGATGCTAAAATTATTTTTGTCGGCATTTAAAATTACGGTGAAGTACGAGTTAAACGCATAGTTTATGTGAATTTATATATTTACATTATACTTGAATTATTGAACTAATATTTACCGTGCACTTCAAGTTACTGTGAGAAACATAAGGTAAACTTTAGGCATTTTTATGCTAGTGCAAGATCTCCTGTCGTAAATATCTGCTTGAGACTTTCGGAGGGCTAGATTGTTCTCTCCACGGTTTCCGGGTTAGCTGCGATGAAGTTTTTTTTTTATTTTTTTATTTTATTCCCAAACCACCGAATACAGCTTATATTGGCCATTTTATATCGGGGTTTTCAACTTTAACAATTAAACTTACACGAACAACCATGCCCTGGACAGGGGAAATCTACCCCGGCGGGACTCGAACCCGCAACCTCTTGTTTGGCAGGCGAGGACGTTACCCCGCCGCCACCGAGGCCGGCAGTTGTCGTTTCTCTTGCATGTAGACTTCCCCTAATGCACTGAAAAACTTTCAAAGGACTACGAAAACTAATTTTTACAGGGTGAGATAAGTGACCACGTCAATTACTAACTTATGTTTATTAACTATAAATTTATAACTATGAGCTTATGCTTGAACAAAGGAAGACTATAGTATCAATATGAAGTTAACAGCTCACATTTATAGACTAAAGATACTGCCTTTAAAAGTGCTTATGATTCATGAGTGTTTGTCCACACTTTTCTTTTTGCCTGAAGAAAGTTTGATTTTAATCATGTCCGCTTTTCTCGATGAAAAAATGACTGTCATATTTGATTGGTACTAATATTTTTTCACATCCTCTAGGCGTTCCTTTCATGTAATTTTGAGCGGATTGTTTAGTTCTCAATTTTCGTATATGTTTTGCTTTACGATGTGGTTGAGAATTATGATGCTATTAATGCAATAACTTCGAATGGCTTTTGTCCATCGCTTCAATCGATGTAACTGATCTTCAATGCAATCTATATTTTATGATAGCAGCCCTAATTTGTGATGGATCCACCTGTTCCCGTGCGTTAAGGGGCAGAGTTTCGGACTTTTCCGTACAGTATCCTTAATCGCTCGCTGTATCCGTCAGAATTGATAAGAAGGGTCTAGGACCCGATCCCCTTAGTAGATCAGCTGATGAGGGGTTACGGTGATATTGTGCAGTCTTTAGGGATCAGTACTAGAAGTCAAACACGAAGGAGCATACTTGATTCTTCTGCTTAGGTATATTTGGGGGATAACAATTTGCTGGTTATGCATTATTGGCTTTTGGGGAACTGACTCCTAACGTCAGTATTCAGTTAAATACCATCGAAACAGTTTGCAGGGTAACACTCGGATGAAGTTCTTTTTAGATCTACGAATGAGGGCATACCGCTGACATTATTTATTTTTCGTTCTCTAGCTCTTTACTTATGTGTTAGTACAAGTGTTGAATAAACTACTTGAGGGGATTCACATAAATTGCCGCGAGGAAAAATTCCCCTGGACCGGGAGTGGAACCACAGACCTTTGGCTTCCATCCACATTTGGAGCCAAAGGTCCGTGGTTCAATTCCCGGGCCAGGGGAATTTTTTCTCATGGGAATTTGTTTCAATTTCATCGCCATTCATGCGGCAGGATCGAAATATGTCATACTAGGAAGGAGCTGAACAATAGTTTATAAATTAGTATATTCTGTATTGTTACATACGTAGATATGGTAACCGTTCCAGTGGAATCACAAAGGAAGTCCCTTGAGTGTTATCACCAAGATCTCATTCAAATTTTGCTTGGTGGAAGGAAATACATAGCCTCGAAGTTAAGTATTTGTTTCAGCCGCCAACGCTCTAACTTTACGATATATTTGCGACGGAAAGTAACAGGAAAACGCCTACGCCTATAATGCACCCCGCATCACAACAGTACGCTGGTAGTTCTTTTCACTCTATCAACGGAGCGTAAGGTTAGCGCGCTTCGGGTTGCGTGACTTTAGGAGTTTATTGGTACTTTCCGTCGCAAATATCTGGAAAAGTAGTGGCGTAGCCAGGGGGGGGGTCCAGGATGCCCGGATTATAAAAATGCAATTATTTTTCCCTTATAAAAGAAAATAAAATATTGAAAAATTATGAATTTACATAATATTTCTTTAGCAAATGAAGTTTTTTCGATTATGAAAAGTATTGAGATTAATTTAAAACCCTCTACTTAGTACCCTGTTTTTCAAAAATTTTCCCCCTGGTTTTGGACTCCCCGCCCCCGAACGAAATTCCTGGCTACGCCACTGTCGTAAAGTATTGCGCGTTGGCGGCCGAAACAAAAGAATACCTCATGGGTATCCATTTCCTAACACCTAGAAAAATTTGAAAGAGGTCTGGTGGTGACACGTGAAGGACTTCCCTTGTTAGACACTCAACTACTTCTTTTTCCATTGCTGCAATGCAATCAGAGCGTGCCATTTGATTTGCGCGATGGGTGGTCGTCCTCAGAACGCTTTCGCACACGTTTCGGCTGCGTGGGGGGCGGGCTTATCGCGCCGAACGACCGGGACGTGAAGGCGCTATGGTTTTCGGAAAAGAGCCGACGACCGCAAGAAAGAGAGGATTGTGGCGGGAATTAATGTGTTTTGCTTGCCGCGCAAGGCGATGGCGTTTTTGCTTCGCTTTCCGGTGGAAGAATGGCGAGATCATAATTTTCTGGGGACTGCCCTTTTGTGAAACGATTCTCCCCCCGCAAAGTGCTCGGGGCCAGTGCTGTGTGTAAAACATTGGGAAAAAACAGCGTTGGGTTGTCGCATTTCTGTCTTAATTTTTGTGGTTGAAATAGGGAAGTAATTGTTATTTTTTTATTGCGGTGAATCATGAAATGGTGGTGTTTTGAACGAGTAAATGTAGTTTGTTTACTCAAGGAGATGATAGGAAGGATATATGGTAAAGCTTAGTTTTTGTATATTTTGCCGTAGATGTAATCGTACCATTGTTAACTATCCGGTCACTACTTCGATAATAGCTATGTTTCATATCCTTAATAGTGTTGTGTTTCTAAGCAGTTTTTCTTATGTATGTCTGGACTTATGAGGGTGAAATGAAGGAAATAATGTAATGATTTGATTTTATTTGGTCTGACGTAGATGTACTCGTACCAATACTTAGTTTTTTGTTACAAATTCCATAATAGCTATTAGTTCCATGCCATGAACGGTCAGTGGCGCCGACTCCATGGGGCCTGAGGGGGCCCGAGTAGGGTGTCCCAAAAAAACCGAAAGTTTGAAAGTTGAGGGGGCATTTCCATTTTCCTATGCGAATGCATGAAAAAACATCCCATAAAAATTTTCAACTCAATCGGACAATATTTGACCCTGCCGAAACGCATTCAAAGTTTGAATTTTTGAGTTTTTCAAATTTCATGCAATGTTGCCTACCCTGCAGGAGGCTCGAGTGTTAAAAAACAACCAATTTTAAGTTCAAACCATCTCCTCTAGCTCTTTAGTCGTTGACAGCAACACTTGAGTCAAAATGAGCTTCATAGCCACAACTCGGTGTGTTCACAAATCCCGCTCACCGTTGCGGCCGCCAGGCGCCAGTCGAGTGCATATTGCCCCGCAGTGTCGCGTTGAGATTTTAGTTATGCGCTTTCGGAACATCGCTCTGTTTATGTTAAAAGTATCCCGGCTTAGTCTATCAGTCACTCGTGGAGTTTAGTGTTGTGCACTAACTGAGAACGTGAGGTATTGTCGTGTGTTCCGAGGTCGAGGCTGTTCGGCGGTGGCCAGAATGAGCGTGAAGTTGAAGGGTACGCCGGTTATGCGAAGTGCGACAAGTGTTTGGTTGGTGGGTAATGAGTCCAAATATTTGCCCGGCAATGGTAAACTCCCAACGCTTCGTGAAGTTCTCAAAGTTTTCTTTTACAACTTAAACTGTTCTCCAGGATCGATGTCAGCGGCAGACGCAGCAAGGATTACAATCAAAGAAATACTTGTTGTGCGGGGAAAGTCTAATATTCCTACGCAGGAGGTCCGAGCAGCCATTAAGAAGCTCATGACAGCTTACGAGAACTACCGTGCCCTTGGGAAAGACAAAAATAAAACTAGTAAGAAGTCAGTGTCCGTGAGAAAGGAATTCAGCAAAGTGCTCGACCGTCTGTTTGACATCGGATGCAAAAATTACTGTGGAGGAGGATAAGTTGTTTTACATATCTATGAAAACTGATCGAAAAGGATATATGGCGGGTATTGATATAAAGTGGTGTAAGCGTTTAGAAAACCGTATGAGATTTCAAGAAGAGGTTTTTTTTAAGGAAAAAACGGCATGAGAAAGAAAAGGAAATATTGGATGAGAAAGTGGACCTCGTTCGACAGATGTCTGCGGAGAGCACAAGCTCGTCGGATTCGGAAGAAGGTAATTTTCTCCGGGTGCGGGAAGGGTGACCAATATGGCAAAAGAAAGGGAGAAATAACATTTTGTTACTTTGACAGAATTTGAAATGCGGACAAGGTCCGGAAAGCGCCGTAAAGTAAGTAGACAGTCTAGAACTAGAAACTAGACAGTCAGGTCATTGCCATGGTGTTCGATGCAATTAATCAAAATGCCGGCCGATGGAACGGAGCTTGCACACTTCTTCAGCAGCAACTTGGCAAATAACTCTTACTCCTTGCATGCCGACACCACATTTTTGAACTAGTGATTGGTGCCGTGTTCGATTCCTTGATGGGAACAAGCAATGATCCTGTACTGTTGTTTACTGACACCTTGCGCAAAAAATGGCCAAAATTAGACAAAGGTACTTGTCACTTTAAAAAATTTGTTAAATTTTTACTCGCATGCTTTTCCTGATTTTCGCAGACGCTTACCGTGCAGCGGGAACGACAAGAGGCTGTTTGAAGGATATTTCAAATGTAGATGAAATTATCAAATTTTGTATTCTTCAGCTGCAGGTTCGTAAATAGCAAATGTCAGGATGCTCATGGTGATTTAAAGTCCATCCTCAGGATTAGTATTTAAAATTATGCTCCATATTATTTCAGAACCACCATCCTCGAGACGACTACAAAGAACTTTTGGAGTTGTGTATAGTGTGGTTGGGTGGTGTGGTTCCCAAGGAAGAGAAGTATGTGGTTCGCCCCCAGTCCCAACTGACAAATCACGGTGGATGAATAAGGAGCTCTACGCTTTTAAAACGTGGATGTTTGGCAAGCAATTGCGTTTGTCGACACATGACAGTGACAATTTATTCAAATTGTGTTCCTTCATTGCAAGTGCATTTATGAAACATTGGTGCACCTGTCCAGTGGCAGTGAGCGCTCCGAGAATGGATCTTGAGCTACTTAAAGTCCTTGCTCGGAAGAAAGACCCTCACCACGCAGCAGCTTTGGCCAAGTTTTGTGGTATCTATGGTATCTTTCCGAAAACTTGATTTGTATGGCCCTCTTCGATGAAATGGTTTCTGACGACGAGAAAAGAGACATTGCGGAAGCAATCAGAGACAATGAGGGGTCTAATGATGACGCACCTCGGGCTACTCTTCCGCCTAATCGACCTATTATGGAGCTGACTCTCGCTGACTTCACTTCGAAAAATTCTGTGAAGTTTTTCAAAATTATTTGTATTTCACCGACGTTTTTGTTGCGAGATCCGTGCACATGGAAAAGTGACGTAGACTATCAGAAGGGCCTATCTATAGTTCAACATCTTAAGGTTGTTAATGATACTGCAGAGAGAGGAGTTCAATTAATAAAATTTTTTCTAGTCAAGAAAAAATTGACAAATGATGAGGCTCAGAGGCAACATCTGTTACTAGTTGTTAAGCGACATAGGGAAATGTATGGAAAAAATGGCAAAAAACTCTAGTTTTTCATATTGCTTGTTGTTCCCAGTGCTTTTGTATCCGCATTGTGACAGTATAATAATAAGAGAGCATTTTCTTTTAGAGGTTTCTAATTTTAAATCCCCCAAGACCCTTGGAGCTAGGCAACATTGCATGAAATTTGGAAAACTCAAAAATTCAAACTTTGAATGCGTTTCGGCAGGGTCAAATATTGTCCGATTGAGTTGAAAATTTTTATGGGATGTTTTTTCATGCATTCGCATAGGAAAATGGAAATGCCCCCTCAACTTTCAAACTTTCGGTTTTTTTGGGACACCCTAGGGCCCGAGCCCCCTCAAAGATTCGTTTGGGGGAGCGGAGCCCCCTCAATAATTCAAGAAAATAAGTAAGTTATATTATGCTTTGTGAAATCACAAAAATATATTGGTGATTTTTATTTCCCATGCTTGACGATAGTTACCTTTTAAAATAAATTCAACAATGTGTGTTGAAACAAATAATTATATGGTTAAGCAGGTTAACTGAATCAAGTGGTGTGAATCATGGTAGTGTTTCGGTGCTGGGACACACTTTCAATTTAACCTCTTCCTGGGGCAAGACCTCCGATATGGGCTCCCCCAATATTTTTTATAACTCGGCGCCCCTGTGAACGGTGTTGTGTTTCTAAACAATTCATCCTTCTTGCAAGTCTTTATTGACTTACTTGTGTCAATGTTATTACGTTAGGAGCTGTGGGGACCGGCTTAATACATTTTAATTTTGGGAAGTTACTCTCAAATTCAACTTTTTTCTTTCAAACCTAGTAAGGCTGTAGGGCGAACCAAAATTTAACCAGCACCACATTTTATGATGAGGGCTTCGTTTAATGGGCCCGGGTTTTAGCGACGAACATTGCCACGCAGACCGTAAATGTCGAGGGATTCTTCGACGAAGCGTCGGAATGAACACCACGACCAGAAACCTGTGGTCCATAACTCCGTTCCTTTCGACTTGGCTGGTAGAGGTTACCAAGTTGCTCTCCCCCGCACCTCTCTTCTCTCCTCTGCAAGGGAGGAAACTGAGGGCGCACGGGGGTCTTCAGGGGTTCGGAAGAAGACTTAAAAGCTCTTGCCAACCCTCTAGCGTTTCTCCCTCCTCTCGGAGTCTCTTCAAGCTTTCGCTTCCCGCTCTTAATTTCACTCTCGCGATTCCGCTCCCCTTCCTACTTACTCTCTCGCCCTCTTGACTCCGACTCCGAGACATCCTCCCTCGGTCATCCTTCAGCTTAAACCGTTCGCTTTCATGTCTTCCTCCTCTCGTCCTGGAGAAATGCCGAAATTGCATCAGTGGTACCCACCTCACGTGGCCTTAACCTTGCTTATTTTCAGTCTTCCCTCGTAAGTTCGTGGTGCAGCTAATGAGACAAAAACTAACATTATTTCCAGTAAAAATTGTGTATTAAACACCGTTCTGAATAGAATTATTTGGCTGATCATGGGCAAGAGTAAAGAAGAAATATTTTACTGAGCGGAGAAGTTTACAGGATTTACACCGCGTGTGTCCAACTGTGTAGACGACATTTTCGCCGGAACTGAAGCTGGCTTCTTCAGGTCACTGAAGTCCAGCAATGAATAAGTCAGCTGCAATGCCGGCGACTCTGTTGTCTACACAGGTGGACACACGCGGTGTAAATCCCGAAAACCTCCATGCTAAATCATTGCTATACCGCGAAAGCCCACAAAAACGTATTCTACCAATCACTAATCAGATCACACTTCAATTACTATCAGCTTGTCTCAACTAATGAGTGTCTAACGTTGATTTAAGTCGGGTAAGGTTTTTGCGAAGCAGAAAACTCTCTTGTTTAGACTTCACCTTTTTAATTACGCCAATTCATGTGGTTTTAAACGTTTCTCAATAACTTCTCACCATTTTAATTTACTACTGCCATGATTTTAATAAATATATATGATACCTTCAGGACGCAAAATGTTGAAATCATCGCGTTGTAAATACTTCAAAGTGTGGCAGACAGCGTAGTACCTTTTATATTGTGCAAGATCAAGATCACTTATATTTCCCGAAGTTAAAAAATCTTGAGACTTTTCTGTTGTTCGTAATTACTCATGATTCTTTGATTGAGGATCTTGTTTTGTTTTCTAACGTTGATGTACGAATCTAATATATGGGTTGAAAAAGGAGATCGTAAGCTTCAGAGTAATTTGTAACGCCAGCAATGTCGGAATCTATGTGGAATTAATCGTACACCTGTCCCTGTGCTGAAGCTATTAGTTCAACAAATTATTTAGATGATTGGCGTTTTAGTGTTTCCTGTAAAACATTTCTGTTACTCAAACTTATTTATAGTATTTTACGTTTATTTGTGAGCAATAATGAAGGTTGTTAAGACCATATATTAAATATTGTTGAGGCTTTTCCTGTAAATGAGAATCGAGTGAAGAAATGTTTTCTTCAGAAAAATCATCACCTGCAATTGGTATTTGCGAATCGAAAATTAGAATTTTAAAAATTTCAAGGCTTATATTTATTTTGTATTTTAAGGAATATTTTCCGGATACATGTCGTTAAAATCAAAGGTGGCCTGGAATTCCTCTCGTGTAGTAAAATCATTTCGTCTAGGGCTAGCTTTTTTACGATAAACGGGCCATTATATTACTCGGCTGTCTTTCTTTGTCCTTTTATACAAAATCTTTGCTGGAGAACAAAAAAATAAGCCAATTCCATCCTAAATGTTATTGTATTAGGGTAATCTTATCTTCTCTTATTTCATGCTTTGAATTTCTTGGGAATATTAAATTACCTTTTTAGTTCCCGAAGGCTGGTGTCATGCTGCTCTCTCCTGAGGTTACATCCTTCATTATTCAAAAATCTTGGATGAAAAGAGCTTTGAAGGAACGGTCCAACACTGGTAACGCGTATAAGTACGTAGATAGTGATGCCAGGGCGCGTAAAGTTTTATTTTGACACAGTTTATGTTTGAGTGGTACGTAGTTTTTCTCATTGTTGTGAATTCAGTTTTTGGAGGTACGTTAGATTATGGAAATCAGGCTGCTTGAGAGTAAACGTGATAGATTAGTTGAAACCACTTTTAAGAAACTGATGAAGTGCTCCTTCAGTCTGATATCCTCTGAGACCTTGCAATTATTTTAATTTCCATACTATTTTTTAATCATCTTTCTTACATCAAGAATCATGGATTTTTTAGGGTAAAATGTTTTCTCTATATTTTTCTCTCTCATTTTTGCGTTCGTTGAATGTCAGTTTAATGCAAGTTTTGATATTTTTTTCCTAATAATGAGTGCAAGTCTATTTTTTATTGAAATCTCTTTCAACAATCGCCAGTCATTAAGTGCAGGTTATTAATTCTTTAAAGATGAAAATAAAATTCCGCATGTTATAAGACCTCTTAGGATGAAATGATGGTATTGTTCTTCATTTCCTCTTAATCCTGCATTATGACCGTCAGTGTTTTCATGACTAATCTTCTCAAGGGGTACGGCTCAAGCGTACTCGAAGCCGCTTTTAATGAAAGGCTGCTCTTACCTTGCCGTCAAGCAGACATTTCTCTAATCCACCGCAATTTTATGCATTTTCATTAGATGGTGGCTGCGTGTGAATCCTTGATAATTTTTAATCTCTTCGAAGAGTGGTTTCGGCATTAAAAATAATTTATTCATCTGCCTTTAGTGTTGTAAATTTTTTGGGAAAGGCTCATTTTAACGGAAGAAATAAGCTACCGTTTGTTTTGACAGTTTTCGTGGGAAAATATTTTATTACACTTTATTCTAGGTACTAAGGTTAGTATGATTCATGGCTTAGGTATGTGCAGTCTGTCTACTTAAGTATAAGAGGAAAAACTTCATTCAGCAGCCATAGTGGTTGGGTATATCTAAAACGTCTTTAATATTTTACGGAATCGCCTTAGTATTTTTATTTTTTAGTTGTTTACACTCACAACTATAATAATTGCTTTTTTCGACGTTGGTTAAGATTAATTCTAAATTAAGATTACTAATTAGAATAATTTTTAATTTATCTGAAGGATTGGGCGTACTGTTAACTTGAACGGGAAACATTAAGAGGTGGAGAATAACTGAATGACTAATGACTCGGGCGAATATTATATGACGTCTGTGCTTAGATTTCACTGCGTAGCCGTATCAAAGTTATCCTAACGATATCGGAATGAACGTCAGTGATATGGTCGCGGGATACTTCTCTGGTATTTTGATAATCATCCCTCCAGTATGCAAGAACAATAATGCATTTAAATTTACGTCACGATCATTCACAATTGCGCACGTACTTTAGACGTCGGCACAATGTCGCACTGTAGTTGTAGCTCTCTGATAAGGTTATGGAAAGTGCACTATATCAGGGTAGAACAGATGTATGTTGGATACTGTTGTTAAGGCCTTTCAAGTATAAACTTTAACATTTCGTTTGGTTGAAAATGAGACATTCTATGATCTATACTGACCTTCATTTTTTGTCCTCGGTTAGTGAACGATCATTCGTGTATGCAAGTGTGATAGAGAGCTCGGTGGTTTTTCCTATAAGTCCCTTTCGTCTTTCCAATGAAGCAATTCCTCGAATTTTCTATCAAGCCTCGAAACCCTGCTTTAGTTGTAAGGGCTTGGTCCTACACTTTTAATCCCTCATGAATCTCAATTCTTTTCCCATTAAACCTCTCTCTTGTCTCCCTCGAACTTCTCCAGCACGAGTCCAATTTAGCCGATGGAGTCTTCGATCATTTTTTTTCGTGTGCCCACCTTTATTCCGTCCCTCTATTTCTTTTATCTTACCCTAAAAACCGCGCGACCTATCTCGATTCCTCAATTTCTCTTTTTTTAATCCTCTTTCTCTCCCTCGCCTTTCCATTCTCCTTCTTTATTTCTCCATCCTCCTACCCCTCCACCAGTGCAAAAAACTCGATTGCATTTCCCGAAAAAAATATGGAAGGATACTTATATTATCATAGTATACCCCCCCAGTTTATAGAAAAGCTTAGTGAAGAGTCTGATGTGGATTATAGCGCTGTGCGGTGCGGAAACATGGATACATTAGAAGGAGGTAGAGAGAAGATTGGAGGCGTTTGTGATGTGGGTGTGGGGAAGAATGGAGAAAACTCATTTCAATTCCGTTTTACCTTATGAATCACGAATCGTGAAATCTAAAGAAATTATTACATGAAGTTATTATAAATTACCTAGATCAATTGATCCAGTGAATTCTTCACACAGTGGCTCAGTATTGTGTATATTAGACCCGTAGAGGTGGAAAGATATCGGTGATATGTCAATCCAGATGAGAAATTCAAGTGTATATTAACAACTAGGTACATAATTACTTTAGAACTGATAGAAATGATTTAATACATTTTCATAGGGTCTTCGTTCGAAAAATTCGTGAACTGTAGTGATATTTGAATAAGAGCATAAGCCACCTTACCATTCGAATCTTCTTATTATATATCCTTTTATTGTTGTGGATTCTGGGAATATAGTGGCGGAAAAACTCTCGAAATATGACACTATTGCGCATGTAACTGATTATACATGAGAATCGATGTAAGAAAATTTGGATTAGGCGAGCTAGCTGATCAGAAATCATAACCGAATTTTTTAGAAAAAATGAAGTAAATACATTCTTGCCTTCAAGAATGATTCGCGTAAGCAACAGATAAGTATGGAAAAGGATAAATGCTAGGAAGGCAAGCGAAGAGATGGGGAACTTAAAAGTGATGCATTTTCATCTTCTCATATTTCCAATTATAATTCACAATTCAAGGAAAATAACTATACTTAATTTTATGTTTTTCCGTTGAAAGTCACGGAAATACTTCATACCTCCATCCGAGTTCTCCTATTCCCGAGAGTTGAATTCAAATTATAATTTCCATTTTATGGAAACAGTGGACGATTTTCCCGTAAAATAAATGATATCCATTTTTTATATAGTATATATTAACGATATCCATATTTTATGCTTCAAATTCAATTCCTTTCAATTATACCGTATTCCAATACTGAGTCTGAGTTCATTTTTGAAAAGCACGCTACTCTCCCTTTTATATACCAACCTTAATTCATAGAAATTACGCAGGGATCCTACCAACCTTTCTGCAATTTTTCAAACATCCTTAATTTTGAATGCTTACTACGTCATTACTGCCAAGATTTAAGTTCACTTGAAGATTGAGTAAATGGAGCCAAGTCTAAATTAGCTGCACTTTGCCTCTGCGTGCTTGGAGTTTTTCCATACGCTCATAATTAGGGCATGCCTCCGATGCGGGAGCGAAGCGAAACCTTTACGAACACTCAACTCGCCTTGCATTCAAGTCGCATTCAGAATTTTACAAACTTCTCCTACGTGTTTCTTCATCGTTTTCCTAATATATCCTCCAATGTTGTGCATTTATTTCTCACTCACACCGTCTCTCCCGTTACTTTTCTATCGATTTTTGTATTTAATTCGGTCCGAAAGCTTAATTAAACCAGTTTTTTTAATGAAATATTTTTCCTCACAATGAACTCCTATTTAAAGGTGCGTGTGGTCATGCATAACAAGTGTAAAATGCCTCATTTATATGGAACATATGTGTGAAAATTCCTCAGAGAAAAAATCATTCTCCTTGTATGGGATTCGAACCCGAATCGAATCCCTGTTGAAGCGAATGATTTCTTTTTCTCTGTGAAATTTGCGCACATTCGTGTATTGCGGCTGACTCCGTTAAAAGTTATCACCGTCACTAGTCCAGGTAAATTTAAATTATGTGGAACAACTTTCGTATAGTGTCGTGATGGCTTTTTTCCCCACTTCAATTATTTATTGTCCTCATTGGCTTTTGTGGAAGCATCTATCCCAATTATACTAGAAAAAAGCCTCTCTTCATCCGGTGGATATGGCTGTATGAGCGCGTGCAGTTAATGTAAAAATGAAACGTTTCCGTAACAGGTCCCCCTTTAGCATCCCACCATTTGGTCCCGAGTGATTTCCTAATGGATGGCTGATAGTGAAAGTTTCGCTTGCGCCTGTCCATTAACCTTCAGCTTCATCATTGCGGATGCACGATGTTCTCTTATCTTTTTCCTCCTCCACGCCGCTCGGAAACCATTGGTGATAGCTGTTGGGTCATGCAGAGGTGATTATAATTGATGACTCATGAGCTGATAAGCTGCGGAAGTTGGCTGATTATTTATGAATGAGGGAGACTGTACTGAGCTCGGGAGTTTTGCGATACAATTTTTTTAGTCCACGCCAGGGGAGGATTAAGGTCGTTGTTTTTAGGGGGGGGGGGCGGAAAGATGATCACTTTCGGTGGTGCTTTGGTGGTATGCCATATCTCTCCGATAATGAGTCTGATTGTGAATTCTGCCATGCGTAGACCAGTGGCTTTTAGATATTCATTGATATTTTTTAAACGTTATTTGTGCAAATGATGAGATGAAAGCATGCATTGGAAGGAAACCTTAAGGACACCATCCATTTAATTTTTCCAAAAATTCCCTCTTAATCGGTCACTAATCAGCACCGGCTTTATTCGATTATTTACATTTTCAGGCTGCGAAGGAATTAGAAAAATAGGAAAAATATTATCATTGACTCTCACAGAATGAAACGAATTTCGATTTAACTTGTTTTGGATTTAGTGATGACCCGGGTGTTGACAATTTCTGTGTTTATCAGATGCAACTTTAGAGGTCAAGCCCACTTCATAATGGCTAAAGCGGGGTGTGAGGGCTCACGGTAAAGAGGTAGGTGTGGGAAGCATTTCTTTCCCTTGGATGAAGAAAAATCAATAATTTTTAACTTCTAAAATATTAGTTGTGATAGATTTCCTTGGATGAGTAGTAGTAGTAGACGGCTAAAGAACTTGATCAGGCACATTATGAAAAACGATGGCCTTACGAAGGCCATCATCGAGGGGCACATGGAAGGGAAGGAGAGAGAAAGAAGGTCAAGTATGTGATATATCTAGAATAAGTGTTAATGGATCTTAATGAGATGCAATATGTTATTATGAAAATGTTGATAATTAGGGGACTTAAGTAGAGAGCTGTCTAAAACCAATCTCTAGATTGATAACCATTGGTAATGATGATGATGATCTGAAGTAAAAAATAATTGAAATTCAAGTATAAATTTGTAGTGAAATAGTGATTATTGATGCAATTTTGGTCAGCTTGCAATGAAGATTTTCTAGTTCGCTTCATTTACCTTCTTATCGGGCGAAGTGATTGAGACTCGAGACAATAAAAAAAACACTCTGCTGTTAACTGGTGATAAGTATCAGATATGCTGAACTTCTTGCGATTATAATATTAATATTTTTAATTGAAAAGTGACCATTATTACTAAGGTAATTAGTGTCTACTCTAAATTGTAAGTATGGATATCTTCTCTCCTCCTGTCTTTTGAGCAGAGAATGTGTGGCACTTGTCACTCAAAATAGTTCTCTAATCTCAGTATTGTGGACAAGTTAATTTTTTAACGAGGTACAATCTAATAATTGAAATTTCACGTTATTTAATAATAGTAATTTTAATTCCTCATAATACAATCATGCATGAAATAAAAATAAACAAATACTTGGAATTAGACACCTTTTAAGACTTTCGCCTCCCTTAGGGCGCCGAGTCACTTATTAACGAATGATACCAAATTTTAATTTAGCATGTGCTGCATACTTATATTCCTATTTTATATTCTTTCACCCAACTGCTGGAGTACAAAAACAAATGTATGATTGAAACACTGGATCTTTTTTGACAGTGGTGAATGTGAATTTCAATATTTCAATTAGTGATCACTTCGGTGTGGAAAAAATTGAATCACTCCTCAGGCACCTCTTCTACCAAATATATGACTAGGACTAAATGACCAAGAATCAGTTTCCATAGGTTAAATTATAGCCATGACCTTTTGAGATATCACCATTATTGCTCTATCATCATCAGCATCACTGGTCAGCAATCCTAACGCAGCTCTCCACTCAATTCTCCTATCATCTAATCTTTTCACACCTACGTACCTCTTCTCTTTACTTGTTCCATATATTTCGAGGTCTTCCTTTTCCGCTATTGCCATCTACTTGTCTCTCGATGATTCTCTTTAGTCGGCTATCGTGTCTCATAAATGGCCAAAAGATTGTTCCGTTTTTTATCAATGTTTTCAGTAGGCTTCTCTTCTCTCTTACACTTTTTAGGACTTCCTTTTTACTAACTCGGTCGATCTATTTAATCCTCGTCATTCTTCTGTGGCACCACATTTCGAAGACCTCTTTATCCTTGCTTCCTCCGTTGCAGTCGTTTTCCATGCCTCACAATCATACAGGAGCATACTCATTTCCATAAAAAATAGCATTTCCATAGATTTCATATTAAACCTATAATATTTATACCGAAACATGCTTAAAATATTCAAACCGAAAGTTAAGCTTTATTAGGAATAACAGACAATCATAGCTCTGTATCTTCTCTTATTCTCCTCCTCCTAGCTCTAATTACGGGCCGTTGCACTTGAGACCGGGACGGCTCATGTTATTTTTGTCCATTTCCGTCGCATCAGGATCTATCTCGGCTGGTTTGCCTCCGCTATGTATGAATGCGCGCCTTTTGTGCGGCCTCAGAAGGGTTCTTCTCCGTCGGTCGTCTCCTCATTCTGCATGTTTTCTCTCCTGCTTTCCCCCTACTTTCCCCCCCTCTTCGTTGCCGGCTTCTCTTCGCATGGGAGCCGTCGAGTGCCGTGGCGTGCTCGCGACACCTCTTCAAGAAACTGTGTCAGTCTCTTTTGGTCAAAGAATGCGTCGTGCGCCGGTTCGCACTTCTGCCACGGCGTGACCTATTGGCACGCGTATGCTCTCTTTAGTGGATCACTGCCCTGAGTACGTGTATGTGCTCTTCAGGATTTTTTCAGTCCTTGCTTAAGCAGAAAACATTTCCAAATCCCACAGCTCTTAACACAATAAAACTCTTCTATCTTTTTATTCATAATTGAACTATCAGCCCGTATCTAAACAGAACACATTTCGAAATCCCACAGCCCTTACCTCCCTAATATACCCCATAATATGGATATTGTAATTCATAATTGACCTCAATATCATTTTCATTATTGATTTCCATATTTATTTAGAAATTCGTTATCATAGGTTTAGGAACGCAATGTAGATATCTAGCCTCCGATTAAGGATCGCTAAATGACTGTTACCATTATAGCTTATGAATACTGCTCTTACTTATATGGCTGCTTTAGTCCATAATACACTTAAGTTTGCGGTCAAAGATTCAAAGTATTGTGAGTTTTAATGAAATGAAATTTAGAAATCGAAATCAACGAGTAAGTTAATGCGATACGTGGTATTGAACGGTTTATTGGCATCAACATTTAGTTTGTATTAGTAAATATTGTGTGGAATTTTTAATTATATTTTTAAAGAATCTTTAATTATGTTTTAGTTACTTCGCTCTTGATTGAATTCCTCGAAGTTGAGCTACCTACTATTTATTTGATCTTCTCATTTACTTCTTCTATTAAGGGAGGAATCTGAGGTAATAATTCGATTTTCAACTGTGCTTGTCGATTTCTCTCGAGCATATATACTATTTTAGGATTTTTTAGGTTAAATATGTGATTCACATTGTGCATTTCCGCGGGGAGTTAGAATTATTTAGTATAAAAGCTTTCGCGGAGTCTCGTACAGAAAGATTGATTTCTTAAAAACTTCAGCGGAGAGGCATCAACGCAAGCCACGTGGAAACGAGTATTTCTCAGCTTTCACCAATCACGGCGCACTTCATCACCGGCCAAACTTAGCATCGGCAATTTTCTGGACCTGAGGAACCGGAGCGTCTGCGAAATATTGTCGAAATATATGGATAGACACGGGAAAGTTTGACAGGATGAATTTTATTATTTCCTTTGTTGATTCCTCTCTTCCATCCATACGTCACTCTCTACAATTTCCGAAACTCGGCCGCAGTCTTTCTCCGTAACTCTCATCCTTTCTCGCTCTCTCTCGTTTCTCCTCCGAATCTCCTTCCCTTCATCTTCATCTCTCCCTTCCCTGACAGTTCTTCTTCGTTTCTCTCTTTCCCTTCCGATCGCGTCCTCTGCTCCAGGAGCTGGGCAGCCCCAGGGTCCTTCCCCGGACCTCCTCCCTCCTCCCCAAAACCCACCCCTTACTGGTGTACCCCGCTCCCTATCTCCGAGAATGTCGGCACAGAAATTGGACTGTCACCCGGAAATGGCCTCCTCCCCCCCCCCCTCACCTGTTCCTCTCGTTCGGTGTGGGGAAGTGGGCTTTAAAGCGAAGCGTTAGAAGTAAAGGGGGTGAAATTATGGTAAAGGGGAAGGAAGCGTTGGGGTGTTGTGTGGTGATTGGAGGTGATAAGGGTTTGAAAGGTGTTGGGCGATTGGGGGGGCTCTTGAGTGATTTGGGTGAATCGTTAGGGTGGCACGCGATTCGGGCCCTCAAGAAGATGGTGTCTTGAAGTTTCCGTGGGAAAATTAGTGGGTAGTTTGCTCTTCAGTGAACGTTGTACCTCTTGAAACTAGTGAAGTCTTCTCGGGTTTTCAACCGGGTGAGTTTGTTGTCACCGGGTCACCACTTTCCCGCATCATCACTGTAGCAATTCAGTAATTCAAATTTCCAATAATGTATATGAAATTATAAAAATTGAGTAGGAAAATAAGTCGGTGCCCATTTGATGAACGTATAAGTCTTGAAGCAAGTTTCACCTAAACTCTCACATTAGCAGTCTTTTATGACGAGAGTGCTATTAATTCTCTATGCAGAAGAATTTATTCTCGTGACGGTTTCCCTTGGTAGTATCTAATGATTAGCTTTATTCGTTTAATGTGACTACCTTATCAACCATCTGTACTTTTTCTTTAAAAGTTCTACGCTGTTAAATTCACTGTTTTGGTGAATATGAGGTGTATAAATAGCTACCTTGCTTGTGTCCTTACCACTGTCCCTCATTCACTGAGTAATTCAACCCGATGACTGATTTGCGTAGGTGAGGGTAGATCTCACCTTGGACTAAGCAACGGGCGTGTGAAGTACAACATTCAGATTAGGGAAACCAGTATCTTTGTCTGGGCCACATACACCATCAAGAATTTTGGTCTGGGGATTTCCAAAGGATTTGTTCGAATAGACACATTTATTTGAGTTAAAGTGATACCAAGTTAACGTGGAATACTGCTACCTTCCGTGCTTACACATCTTGGCTAAGTATATTAGATCCACCCATATACTTTTTTTCCCACGTCTATTGATTATTTTTCTGTTTGCTCATGTTTTTTCCTGAGTTTTGTGTTGTTATGATTTAGATTATCCATTTTTTTTCTCTAGGAAAATATGAGTAATTTACGTGTCTTATCTTCCTCGCTTTACTCTCCGCACAGCTACGCTCATTTTTCTTCTTTAGCTGCTCTTTTTCAAAATTTCACTTCATTCGTCTTCTTGATAGTATGCATATCGCCCTTCCCCAGCTTTGGGTCACAATTGATTTTATGTTTATTTTTTTAGTTCAGGAGATGGTTCTATGGCTTATAATCGATCTTCTTTAAGTTACCAGTGATGGAGTTCTCTTACATTTCGGTGACATGAGCTACTCTTGTGAAAATTTTATGTTGCATTGAAATTCGAATTGTAAATCTTGCATGTTGTTAGGAGACAATTTTTCATGTAGGTTCGAAGATTTTCGCGGCGTTGATCATAAAGGTAGCTAAAAATCACGACTCCCACTAACACGATAAAATACTTAGTCTTATCAGGGAAAGTCAACTTTTTCTTGAGAGATATCGTGGAACAGCATATTAAATGATACGTAAATATGCTGTGTTGTCAACTTAATTTTTATTTCGCAAACTCTACTACTTTCGTTTTTACCTGTTTTGAAGAGAATGCAGAGATCACAATTGTTCATGTATAGGATGATTGAGCTAGTTTCTTGTGGTCACGAGTTAGAGTGTAGGAGGTAGCGAAGGTGAGCGCGCGTCATCGCTATTTTAATTAGTGGTTGGCGACAGCGTCCTTGGATTGTTTAGTCACTCTCGGTGCAGCCCTCTTGTTCCTTTCTCTCCGACAACGGGGGCCAAATCGGGAATCGGATAAGAATATTTTTTTCTGTGACCCCCACAAGCCTCATTGTTGGTATCGATTCACCAGTAACCTAGTTTCTGTTATACCCTATGTAATTATTGTTATTATTTTCTTAAATTGATATTTGTTTTACGGGCTAATGCAACGTTGAATCGTTTCGGTAGAGGAAAGTTTTGGGCGAATTCCAGCTCCCGTCTTTGGGTTTGAATTGTTTTAATTTAATAAAAAAATTACGTATAAAATTAAATTAATTAAAATTGATTTTAAAAAATTGGCGAAGGTGGGAGCTGGAATGCGCCCGAAACTGTCGTCCACCAAAATGAGTCTAGGCAGCATTGACCCGAAAAACAATTATCAATTTAAACGCCGCGGAAGCCTCTATACCAGTTGTTTTAAATTTGCTAAATATTTCAGGATATTTTGTGCTTGATCTTCTCCCTGACAAATTTATTTTATTTTTCCATCAACACACAGTCTGAAATTTTTATCTTTTTTTGCACCACAAGTCTCTTCAATTTATCTCATTTTCGTAGTGTTTTTATTCACCTCATAATTAGTCAGGTTTCTTGTGGAGAAATGCTTAAATCGTCATGAATTTGTTTGTATCAAGTAACTCTGTTGTTATGGCAGCTCATTAAGTAACTCCCGATGATGGCGGGAGCAGTTCATGCATTCAAATTCAAGGAAACGTTTGTCATGCGTTCCCTCTCTTGTTTAAAATTCGCTTTCGCCCTCAGTCGCAGTGATTAATGAGAGAAAGCTCTATATTCCTGTTGACGGCAAACGTCAAGAGCTTTAAAAATACATTGAGTTTAAAAAAAAGCTCTGATGGAGCACATTGAACGAGAAACACAGAAAATGTCACATTTTCGCGTTCCCTTTTATTAAAAAAATGAGCGGCCGTAACTTGAGTGCGGAAAACCGTGTGTGAAGTGAGAGGCAATCTGTCAGAGGCCCTTTTGGGTGTGTGGAGGGGAAGGGGGTATGAGGCTCCTCGTAGCTTAAGGGGGGTAAGGGGGAGGCGAACTGTGCTCTTTTTCGCAATTCATGGCGACCGGTAATCACTGAACGAGTAGCCTAATCCCGTGAGGGCACTGTGCGCACGAAAAGTGCTTTGAGAACGTGAACACATGCATATTAGGTAGCTTACAATCACGACTCCCACTGACAATAAAATACGTACCGTCTTTAAAAAATCATTCGGGGGAAGTAAAATTTTTCTTGAGAGATATCGTGGAACAGCATATTATATGATACTTAAAGATGTTGTATTGTCTACTTAATTTTTATTTCACAAACTCTACTACACGTGTTTCGATTGGCTTGCAATCATTATCAGATTCTGGGATGCTAGTCAATCGAAAAAATTGAGGTAGAGTTTGTGAAATAAAAGTTAAGTGGACAATACGATATCTTTTGGTATTATTTATTATTGGGTGAGTTTGAGGGGGAGTGGAGAAAAGTATATCGGAGGGTGTTCTCTTGGAGAACTTGCGCATAAGATATTCGTTTTCCGAAAATTTCGTGGGGTTTGAACCCTGTGACCCCCTTCCCGACACACTACGGCCTTGACAGTCCTTGTGAAAGCCTATGACCTCTATATGTACTGAATAAATGAGCCGAAATGTGTGAGAAAGGTATTGTGTGGTGAAGTGAGCCATGTAGTGCCTTAGTGTAGTCCGTAATTACAAGCCGTAAAGGACATTTAGACTCATAGTAGAGATTGAAGCATGTAGTCGATACTTTCCCGACCTCCTTACGCCAGCCCCGACAAGGGACAACACCCCCTTTAAAACAAACTACGGCGATAAGCTCGGGGCATTAATATTCAAGGAAACCATATTTTATAATTTCAAATTGAGCATAGCAAATGCTTAAATTGGAGGCCGCCTATGCTATCGTTATGCTGACGTCAACTGGTTTTAAAGGAATACATTTTTGTGAGAGTGAAAATCGTTTTACTACGAAGCGCGGTATGCTTTCCTTGGGACTGTACTGAGTCGTCGCTGGAAAACGAAGTCCATCCGTGTTGAATTGGGAAACTGGTGTACAATATTCCCGAACGAGTGAAAATGTAGTCTAGGGTATTCATCTGAAACTACAGTGAAGGGTTCAGAGGACTGAGCCCTTTGTCTCGCGTCTCCTGAACCCGCTTTCGTGCAAATCCTTAGCAGAAAGTTCTTCTTTGGGAACTTTTTTTTTGTCTCTTTTAGCTGCAATCCGCTTATGCACGTGAAGGGTCCGTCAACTCGCCGTAAACGAATGCATCGTTGTGAGTGAACAGTGATCTTGTCTGGCTTCTTTGAACTTCCTGGCGTAAGCCCGATGTATTTTCAGCCCAACCTATACCCTTTATTTGATACCCTAGTCGCATTACTGATTATCAAAGTGTGTTCATCAAGTAAATGTTGAGAAATTCATGTGTCTAAAACGGCGAAAAAATTTGAAGCACTCCTTTGTGTCAGCTATAATATTCCGGTTATTATTATTTCTTCGATCTGTCATACAAATATGGGTTGTCGATGACATGTGGTCGAAATATTTCGGCCCTTAAATATTATGGGGGATAGACTGTAACGCTAAGCAGAGTTTCTTTTCAAAAGGTACTTAATTTTTTCATTGATTTGAAAGAAACAAGTCTTATCAATTAAATAGGAGTGTATGATAGCCCTCTCGCCATTTTTTTACTTTCACTGGGAACGTCGTTCGTGATATACCTCAGTCAAATTGCTTTATTTTTATACTATTAATTTCTAGATTCATCACTTGTGTAATCGCCATTTCCCGGAGTCTTTAATTGACGGAACTACTTCATTTGTATAATTAGATTTTAAAAGCATTTAATTGTATAGAAAATTATGTTATACGCACACGTTTGTTTGTGACTATAATAAATTAGGTTTCATAGTAATTAATTGTCTGTTCAGCAACCTTTACTTGTGAACCAGAAGTCTTGAATAATGTTTACTCTGTCTGTAAGCGTGGCGCTGAGCTTCCACTCCATTTTCATCTCCCGCGTCTGTTAGAGAGTTCTGGCTCACCAAGTAGTTGGGTATTTCATCGCTGGTGGCGCGCGCTCTCGGCGGTTCGCATGTAAACATGATTTCTTCCCGCTTTGCTTGCCATCTACAGGTGAACTGCCTAACCCGTAGCATGGGACCGGCATCGTGCTCGATAATTTCAGTGTGTGGCGCCGGGTTTACCCTTTCGTCCTTCTGGCCACCGGCTGGTGTAATTCTGTTCTTACAGAGTCAGCTTGCAATGTGCTAATTAGTAAATGCTTGCTTCATTCATATGTTGAATCACTTCGAATTTTCGTAAATTCTTTGGCGTGTTAATTTATTACCATATTTCATGGATTTCGTTACCAAGTACTATGTTATTAACTTGTACAATAAATTACTATGTAAATTAACTTGTAGTAGGAACATAAGCAGTTATAGTTTTTGCAGGGCTACTAATTTGATCAGAGATTTGAATGTGTCGGAAAACCATACGTACCAATGACTACTAATTATAAAATTTCAAGTAAGGCTAATTCTTCTTGTATAAATTGCTGAAAATTCTCCTGTCATTATAAAACACTTCGGAGTTCTTTCTGGAATGCGCGCATTGAATTCCTATCCTCCTTATCAAACAATTTTCTATATCCACTGACGCGATGAATTAGGTTTGTTCTCCATTATCTTCTCTACAAGCATCCTAAGGGCCAATGTTGCTTCCCTTAATGCTTTTCATGTTGTGTACTCATCTCAGGTAGTTTTATAGAGCTGATTTTAATGTATTTACCCCTGTATATATAATAGGGCCTGCAGGAGCATCGTTAATTCCAGGTGCGTCTTATGTAAGCCCTGAATTGCGGAGTCTTGAAATTGGGATCTTGAAATTGGAACTCCTTTATATAATCCTTTTCAACTTCATTACTCTTCATTTATTTGCTTTGCATGACTCATTCAGGTTTGTTATTTCATCATTTCAATCTGTCATCATTTTCAATCACATCCCCTTTCCTGATCTTATCGGCATTGCATCTTGCACTCCACTTCTTTAAGTGTTTCCTCACTATCCCACTTTTCCACGTGACAGGTTGTTCTAAACATCCTCGCAGACTTTCTCCATGCAAATTTCTCTTTCTTTCCTCGATTTGCTGATTAGCTCATTCCCTAAAGTATTTTGAATTGGACTTTCCTAGATTTTAAGTGTACGATTAAGGTAGTGTAATCTTTATTTATTTTCCGCTTCTAGGTGCTAAGAAATGTGTCTAATAAGTTTGTAGGCTTAGGGTTCGCCTACCGCCAGTTCTTCCGAAAGGCTTTCGGTGGTATTTCCGCGTACGAACTCCCTAGGAAAGTGCCTGTCTTCTTGTTTGGGTCGTTGTACCATCGAGCGGCTGTCGTACTCCATCTTTCACTGGTTAATTTGACTCAAAAAGCCTCTCCGCGCATCATCCTGCATGACTCTAATTGACCACTTTGCGACGCTAATCACTCTTCCGCTGCTCCGGTTACCTACTTCTTTCCGGCGCTCTCTTTGCCAATATCTGCTGTAATTACTGAATGGATGCACCCTCCAGTTTTATCCAAATGTAGGGACTTAGCAGTTACATATCGATCGCGTTTTGAACACCTTACTAGTTGTCTTTATTTACCTAGGTTTTTAAATAGAACACGTAACATATAATCTCCATTGAAATTAATGATTGCTCTGCCTTTACATTTGAAAGTTAATATATTACCATATTTCATAGATTTCGTTTCGAAGTACTAAGGAAAGGCCCTATTCTTTACTTCTTGCATGCATCAATCAGCTGTCTTGAAAACGATTCCTTGCCTTCTTAGGGTCAATTATTGCCAGTGTACCGTGGGTGTTGAAACATCAATTTTAACAGCTAAGCTTTTAGTGATTAAAAACCAGTCAAAATGGTTTTAGAACCCATGACCTTCTGGTTTAAAACCGAGGAATTAATTTGTGCTTGACACCGACGACAGCCTGTAACCTATAGTCGATGAATGTTTCTGGAAGACAAAAAGAGTTTTATTTAATATAGAGCATGAATTATGATAGTCACTACTACTACGTTGTTTGGAGTTGGAGATCTATAACTGAATGTTCAAAAATTGCTACTGAATTCGTTGAAGTACGATGCAGCTTATACTTTGCTAGGAAGCTGTATGTTTATCATGTCTCCCAGTTTCAAGATTGGTATGAACAGTTCCTCTTTCCTATAACCAGGTATCCTCTTTACATGTTGGTCCTGTCCTGGTACTATGGATTGTCCAAACTGGAAGGTAACTTATTTTAATGGACGGACATTTGAAATTGTAATTGTGTCGCTTATTGTCGTCATCAATAACTGATCTGGGATTCATTCAAACGTTGTAGTTGAGATTATTTCCCTTGAACAATGATAAGCAAACTAATGAGAGGGGGGAAATTGCAAAGGAACCAAAACTTTTGGGGCCCTCTATAATTTATGTAATGCATTAATGTAATAAAAGTAATGCATTTTCAAAATTATGGTGTTTCTATGGTGCCAATTCTACATCTTCGTAATACCTTGGAAGCCACCTCAAGTGTTTTTGGCAGAGGGTGAGCAATCTCCTGCATGCAGCATGCAAGAGGACCCCCACATGCGTACCACACGGCCATAAAAATCTTGCGCATAGTAATAAAATATACGTTCACAATCATTTTAAGGCAAAACTTGTATAAGTTAGTAATTTCTGTTGCAAATCCATGCTAAGTTAGATAATGGAAAAATTGAAAGCACGAGTCGTCCTAGCTAGTGACGCCATTATGTCCTATTAGTTCCTGAAATATTATGGTGTAGAATATTATTAATGAGAATGTAATTTATTTAAAAATTTTTATTTAAATATTCTAATATTTATTTTTGCTATAGCCTGCATTTTTCGTCAGATTGGGAAGAATGCCTCGCGGGTCGGGTAAACCTTTCAGGGAGCCGTAGTTTCACGTCACTGGCCAAGAGGAATTTTCGAAATGTATATATATTCAGGATCGTTACTAAATAATGTGTAATGTCTGGGACCGAGGACGCATTGACTACATTGTCGCAACTGTGCATTAACGGACTCGAATTCGACCCCTGGGGGGCTTGTTTTCCTTTCTTCCGCGTCCCATCTTCGCTGTTTCGCTCTTAAAATTGGATGCGTGTGCTCTAAAAGGAATGGACCTTAATGTATATGCTCTTACGCCTTTTGTCTTTTCGCTTCTCGAGTCGCACCGTGAAGCTTAATGGCGGGTGGCCGGACCTGCTTCGCAACCTTCACTCCTCCTCCATCACCACCTGCGATATCACCCTCCGAATTCACCCTCTCTCTCTCACTATATGTCTCTCTCTCCATGGCTATTCTTGTATTCTCTTTATCTTCTCCCCATCCCTTCGCCTGATAAGCCTGAACCGATCCCTCCTTCCCGGGGCGTTGCTATGGGAACGTGGAACCCACGCAACCGATCGCGTATTTTGCCCAAGCATGTTTTGTCGTCTTGCCACCTTCTCCGCCTCCTCGTTTTCCGCGGAAATCACAGCGCCCCTCTTTTGGTTCCATTTTTATCTCCGGAATGTGATATCTGCTTCTTTGTTTTCCTCCCTTCTCATAGCTCTCCCTACCTGTGTCCTGCTTCCCTGAAAAAGTCCTTTCAGCGAGTGGTCTCGGACTTCGTGAGCTTTGGCGTGGCTATCGGAGTCTCTCTCTAGTCCTGATGCTCTCCAGCCCATTAACTAGTTTCCTTCGTGGCCCGCATCGCTTCATTTACAGTGGAGCTACCAGGTGCGACTTCTGGTTCGGAAGGCAGTTCTGTGAATTTCTCGGCTTTATCCCGTTAAACATGTTGTAGTCCAGCGGGAGAGAAGCCTATTAGCCTTAGAGGCTGGCCAAAATTCCGAGAAATCGAGCGATTCGTTTTTGTCACCGTGAAAATTCAGGGAACTGGCTTTGAGCCACCTTGAAAGGTTCGGAATACCTATTTGCTGTTTCTCTAAATGTAAAATTTGGATGGAGCTTGGACAAAGCAGCAGGATTAATTATTAGAAATTTCTCCATACTAGTGGATTAAATAAGCGAAGCCGAGAAAAAAATCATGATTTCAGGACATGAATGACGTTGTGTATCATTTTCGATAGGACCATAGGTTGGTATAATTTTTAGGATAAAGTATTGTTGAATATGCTACCCCGTACAATTTTTAAACCCCGGTCAAGCGAAACACTTTGTTGTAATCCAATAATTTTCGTCTTTTTAATTAGAACTAATTGTTTGGTTGGAACTCTGCATCAATACCCTCGAGTATAGGCGGACAAAAGTTTTAGTTCGGATATCATTGCGTTCGTGTTGTTTTGTGAATTACGGAGCCTCTATCATGTCATTTCATATTTATTAATTTTGGTATTAAAATAAAGGGAATATTCTGCACAGTAATTGTTATATCTTGTTTTTAATCTCAATTATGAGAAGAACGTTTGCCTGTCAGGCCCTTGTGCCCCTCCAGAAAAAAATCCTGGATCCGTCCCTGCCTGCGAGTGAACTTACCGACCGTTGATTTTATATGAGTAGCTTCGTAGCAGATTTGAATCGAAGTGATCAGTTTGGAAACTATTCATTTTTCAGCCTTTTTAGCAAAACCGATTGGTTTGATAATGCAATCATTAGGGGCATGATTCATTGATAGCTAATTAATTACGTGTGTATCGCATTAATTCGCAGTTGAATTAATTTTTGACGACAATGCGCGCACTCAATGGAATCGTATCTGGTGAATTCATTATCCGCCACGATAATTCAACACTCTTAACTACTATTCTTTGAACGTTCCTTTTGCAATGTTTTTTATTAGACTTCTTCTATTTTAATTAGTTGAATGAGGTATTCATTTACCTGTCACACCTTCTAATGTGTAAACAAGTCCCACGAAACGGATCCGAGAGGCTTCGATTACGACATGTGGACAGTAACATTCAGTGACGCTTGTGAATTTTAGCCACCTCTTGCATTACGTGGTTGCAAGTGAGTTTGCAAGTTAACTTTAATACTATATTCAAATTAGTTAATGTATGAGCTACTATTATAATATATATTCAAAATGATATACTTTGAGATCCTTACATGATATTTAGTGTCTACGACTCGTCATCTTCCCTTTAACACGGCAAGTGATTTTTTTTTACTTCTCCGTCGTCGGATCTATTCGAATGTTTTTCCACTTTCTCAGAGGACATTTCGCTTCGGAAATTATTCCAATGACTCATGCAAGGGGACTGCATAGAGGAGGAGACCCTATTTCATTCCATATAAGGCTGATTCCTGTTGCCACTTCGGTCGCATTTTTATCGGGTTTTAAAAATGTCGTAGGCGCTGTGATGAGTACAATGCGATCCAATTTTTTCCCTATATTTTGCAGTATAATGTTTTTAATTGCTTGGAAGATCATTGAAATTTATATATTTCATAGATCATATCATCATTGTGTACAAATTTCTGTTAACATCCCTAATTATTCCTCATTTTCCCGTGAAACTCGGATCAATTTTTCCGTCAGCGACACGGGTGGCGACTTTTGTAAACCCATTTAAATTACAACACTTTTAGAGGGCGACTTGAGGATCCTCTTTTGTAACATTCGTGGACTCATGTTAAAGGCTCTGATCATTCCGATCTCGTCGCTCTGAGTGAGGGTCTGAGAGGACTACGGATCCAATCCGAGGTTTGAGCTTGCAAACATTTTCTGTGGTCTCCTTCAAGTGCCCACTAGCCGCTCATCATCTTATGTTTTGGCCTGCTCTTTCGGGGTCAAACAGATCAGTATTAATAATAATCTCACTTCTTAAAAGAATGTTTTCAAAAGCTCGTATGTTTTTGCCCACCACGACAATATTTCCCCTTCTCTCTTTTTTTCTGGCTCTCTTGTTGTGTACAGCTTTGGAGGTCGTTGGGAGCGAGTTTATATTTTTGAAACTCGTTCCAGCGTATCATGATCGGACTCATTCTTCCCAGAACGTCATCATTCATCCTTTTCCATCACTCCAGCTCTCCACCTATCTTTTTTCTCCGGACTTAGGAAGTTTTCGCTAATGTCTCACCTTTCTTAGGAAACCTCCTATCTTCCCATCTCGAGATATTTGTTCCATGTAAAGTCGTGTGAGAAGGAAGCCCATTGTTAAGCTTCGAGTTACGAGGAAAGTAGTTATGTACTTTTTCATCGTATTGCGAAGTCTTGGGCATCTTAGCATTTACACCCGGCCATTAATTTCGCATTCCTATAGCGTCTCATATTTAAATGCATGTTTCGTAATCACAGATCCTAGGGGCAGAGATTTTGTGTAGCAAGAGCAATGAAATAACTATTCATCCGGAAAACTATTCATCAAATTCTACTTATTGAGCATTTTTTTATGGCAGTGTGTCATATTCGTTGAGATTAGTTGATATCTACGACTGTGATCATTCAAAACGTGGTGCAATAGAAGAACTATAATGAATAATTGGAGCTATCGAGTATTTAGGAATTGTTAAGAAGAGTGGGGCAGAAGAGAGGTCTTGTGAAAACTAGAAAAAATAGTCAAGTGAGGATAGAACAACCTGTGTGGCCTCATAGTGATCTGATACAGACAATCGTCAATGGGGAAGAAACTGGGAAGGGAGGCCTTACAATAGTTATTTAGAACAAGTTATTAAGGCTGTTATGGAGAAGAAATACTTAAATATGGTATGTTATGCTTATATGTTGGGCGGAATTGAGAGGTGCATGAAACCAATCCCGGTGTGTTATCTTGAGTAATATGATCATATCGTAATTAGTATCAATGTTCATTCAGTGTCTTGGAAAATGGGTCTTGAAGAATTTTAAATGCAAATTTTTGCCAAGGTTTCGGTATATTTATGAATGAATTGGATGTTTATTGATTGCAAAAAAAGTACTGATGAAGGTGTATGAAACCGAAGGTGGCGAAACGTTAGCATTTGCATTTTTAATTCTACAAGACCTATTCTCCAAGCCATGGAATCAACATTAACGTTAGAGGTCACGAAAGAGAAAAAAATATCAATTAGTACCAATGTCACCAGCTATTCCGGGGACTCTTCACTCATTGACAGCGCCGAAGGCGCGTGCATTTAACACTGTACCGGTTAGTCAACCTCACCTCAACCAGTCAGAATTACAAAGAATAAACGGTGGCGTGCGCATATGTTCTGTTTTCGTCTGTGGTATGGTTTGTGTGAAAAAGAAACTTACAAACTAATTTGCCTTGAGATTTTACAATAGAAGCCAAAGTATAATATATATACATATTTTTATGTTCATTACATTTTTTTAAACTTTTATTTTATTATTATTTTTTATTATTGTTATTATATCTTTTATTATTATTTAAATATTTATCTTCTTTTTCTTCTTTTTTATTTTTCTATTTTTAGTATTATTTTTTTTACATACACAACATCACAACGGTGAAATTCAAGTTATAATAAATGCATTTGAAAGACCTATGATTGAAGGAGGTTTAGTTGTAGGATAGACTCATAGACGAGTAATTTGGTGAGGCAGTGTGTATGTAGTTGGGATACTTGGGTCGTAGTCCCATATGCCTGTAAGTAGTGTATTACCTGTGCCCTTCAGCCTGGACTTAAAGTTTATGCAGAGGTGAGAAATGGATTCGTTCTATGAAGAGAGCAGACATATAGGAAACTTACAGGCCACCCGGCGTTGCTCGGGAAGGATAGTTTACGGAAAAGTGGGAATTCCTAATCGCATAGCAGGTTTCTTAATATTTCTCTTTGAGCGTGTCAAGAGGTGTGCCTACCCAGCAGGATGTCCTACCATAGAAGTTGTATAACATGTCGAAACAAACGGTTTCTAGAAAACGGTGCAAAGGACGCAACCGAAAGTAGCACTGCGGGGTTTGCGAGCATGAGATGCAGCTATGCACTAACTTTGGTCGCAATCCGTGCAGCCGTATGGAAACGTATTGTGGGCAGACATTATTTATACATAAATACGAGGGTGAGTGAATAAATAAGTCTTAAACGTGCGCGTGCCTCGTACCGTTTAAAATTACGCACGCTTCTTTTACCAGCGGATCCATCCAGCGTACAGTCCTGACTTAGCCCCCAGTGATATACATATGTTTGGGCCTCCAAAAAACCATTTGGGTGACCGTCATTTTGGTACAGAAGATGCCGTAATCTATGAGGTTACACTTTGGCTGCTGCAACATCCAAAGTACTTCTTTGCTCGTGGCTTTCAAGGACTTGTAAAGAGATGGGGTAAGTGCCTGAATGTTCAGTGCATGTGGAAAATTGAAATAAATGTCAGAAAGTTACTTCGATTATTTTTGTCTCGATTCAGTTCTGCGACTTATTTATTGACTCGCTCTCGCATTATGTGAGAGGCGCGGTCTCATTTTCCAGTGTAATTCATGGGGGAAAATACGAGCTTATTATAGGAATTCATACGCTGTGCACATGGAAACTCGTCTGAACCGTTTTCTGCTATTCTCCCGCCAAACCCTATCTCCTTTTCAGCCCGGCCTCCTCCTCGCAGTCCATTTCATCCCCACTGATGATTCCCCTTCCCCTTCCCGTATCGCTCCTCTGTCTGCCTCCATTGTGTTCCGCACACATCCTATTTCCTCTCTACCGATTCTCAGTCGGGTCATTCAGAGCCCGCCTGCCCCTTCAGTTCCCTTTCACGCGTGTGTGGGACTCTGCCGTCATCGTCGGAGAGGGCGCACGTTGGCGTGAATGGCACTTTTCGGTGAACTGAAATCCGACGATATGTTTGTCAATCTAATTTGATGCCCCCAGGAAATCACTATTTATCAGGTGCATGCATTTCAGTGTTGGGGTCTTTAGTTTGCAATAGATTTTAAATAGATTTAAAAAAATCGAAATCCTCATCCTAGTCTTCGCATTCAGTTGCTAACTTATGCAATTGAACTATTTTGTGTGATTGTGAGTTAAAGCGTCTAGCGACGCTATAGATTAATATTGATGTATTTTTTTCGGGCAAATACCTCCTTTTTCGGGAAAATACCTCTTTTCAGCCCTTATCTCGATAATATTAAAAACGTTTTCGTGTAAGAATCAGCGTGTTTCGACGCAATTGTCTCTGTATTTCGACCGAAATGATAAACGTGAGAGTGAATATCCAACCCATTTTTTAAGTAAATAAATAGGCAGTCGAAAATATTTTCAATAATAACCTATGATTCAAGTATCCACCTAACTTCATTGATAATTCCGTGGTGAAATGTTGGTATTGGTTTCATCCTCATCATCGAAAACTGCCAGCGATGTGTGTGCGGGAACGGAAAATTTTAACTACCATAGAAAAGCAGACGTTCATAATTTGGATTAACCTTCTGATTAAGATGCTCCAATCTCTTACATAATTTACTGCACTCGAAAATAGTTTAATTCCGACACTAGATTCTCGATATACTCATGACAGAATTGAGATTCTCGGTGTTAATTCACCGAAACTGGCCGTTGGCCCCACAATGGGTCGTTGTGTGCGGGACACCGGTCATCGTCGGAGGCTGCTGTGGGTGGACTTTCTCGAGGATGGGTCAGGTGGGGTTTTGAATGGAATTGGTTTCGGGTGTGGAAGGGGAGGGACATATAGAGATTTCGTTCGTGTTGGGACGTCTTGAATGGCGTGTTCCGGGAGAGAATAGGGACTCCGAATGGGGAGAATAGCCGTTCCGACTCAAGGGGGCGCGAAAGCCTCTTCTCCCGAATGGGGTGGGCGTGTCCCCGGGAATAGCAGAGGTCTTTCACCGGCTCGCCGACGGCGCCCCGGTCCGCTCCGAGGTTTTGGTTTAATGTCCTCGCAGGAGATCGCTTTCCTATATGGTTGGGGCGATTTTTGTGCCTGAAGTGGTGGTTCCCAGTGTTCGTTAAGGGCCAAGCCGTCTGTTCAGAGTTTCCCCAGGTGGCCACATCTCATTCCTTAGACGCACTTTTGTTCGGTCGGTCATACGCTTGCGTCCGTATCGCTTGCTTCAACTCTAGTCGGTTGGAAAGGCTTTCCTTTCATCGCAGTAGTGAACCTCCGTGGCGTTATGTTGTACGCATCGCCTTGATTGTATGCACCATACGTATAGAGAGGTAGTAGTGATGGATCAATCGATTTAGATTAAAACGAATATCGAGTTTTAAATGCCAAATATCGATGAAATGGAGATCGAGCCATGATCTTCGGGTTTCGATCAAAACTCGATTTTTCAATTTCGATATTGACCATTTCGTTTGATCTCACCAGCGCCACTGAGAACGCCATCCGTCGTGAGTGATTAACTTTTCCCTAAGGCCGTTAAAATCGGAAAACACGCCCTCATCAAGAAATCATAGCAAACAATTGATCTTTCTAAAAGATAGCCGAATAGTTAAAAGCGGCGATCCTAAAATATTCACGTGAGTGCATTTGTGAATTTTTACTACTAATAATTCACGCACGTATTCTTGGTAGATGTTTTGTTTTTCCCACATCTCAAATGTGTATTTTGAGTGTTTTTCGATTGTGTAATAAACATCTATATCTATATAATACCCTGCGAGCCACCTTAAGGGTGTTTGGCGGGGGTTGATCACTGTTCAATCACCTGCATGCAATAGTATTCCCACATGTACACCACACAGAACAAAAAACGTTACGCTTACTAAAAAATTATGCATCCACATTCATTCTAAGAGAAAACTTGCCAACTACTAATTAAGGTTTTCTGCCAATAAGGCTAGAACACAAAAAACGCTATTAGAAATGATAAGAAAATTCAGAAACATGCATAAGGTATACATAAGTTAGTAAGTTACAATACGAGTCAACTAATCTATTTCAGAGTTCTAACGCTGGCGTTATAGTCTCTTAATAATCGTGTAAAAAATACGTTTTGAACCTGCCTGTTCTACAGTCTATCTCTCTAGTATTTTTGTATTATCTGATCTACCGTAGTATGTTGACGTTCGTAAGATATGGCTAACTTCGTCAGAAAATACACTGCTCTTGAATTACGACACTACCCCGAGGGACGACATGTTTTGGTACAAACTGTATTTCATTAAAGAACCGTAATTTTTTTCTATTAATCGATCATTTAGTTCAAATTTTATTTATGTTAAAAAGTCGAGCTTTTCATTTCTATTAATATTTGATAGCTCGAAAAATCGATGTTGGCTTGCATTTATCCATTTGTCGTTGCGCCGTCTGTTTC
Organism: Ischnura elegans; assembly: GCF_921293095.1. Taxonomy (NCBI): domain Eukaryota; kingdom Metazoa; phylum Arthropoda; class Insecta; order Odonata; family Coenagrionidae; genus Ischnura; species Ischnura elegans. The sequence goes on along the minus strand of NC_060254.1, from coordinate 62,143,366 downwards.
TCGTCCTGTTTTGGGTGTAGCAGGTCTACAGAGAAGTGGAATAATATTAATAATACCTTCCCTCATATTTCCATTACTTCTGGGGCAATGAGTTGTTAGTTGTAATACCTAATGATTCCTATACCTTCTCTATGTCGAAAGTTATACCACCATCATCTTTTGTCGTTCTAAAAGGCTCTAAAAGTGTACTCACTACTATCTATCTCATCATATAATGTAGCCATAGTAGCCGTATATATAGTGTAAAGTTGTGTTGATGCAATGCCGTCTCGCATAGGATTGTATTTAATGACAAATGAAGCCGTATAAAAAATGTGTGAAAAAAGTGTCAAATGGAATAGTTTATAAAATTAGAGGGATATCAATGTCTGAAGTCAATGTTCTGTGTATTGCCTTCAGCCAGGTTTGGCCCAGGTGCTGTTTAAACTGTGTGTCGGTGTATGACCTTATGCAAAAAGGGTTCGTGCTGTTTTTATACCGATGAAATAGAAAGAAGCGCTAAAAGGTGAATGGGAATTTGAAGTATATGCTTCAGTAGTGGACTTCGAAAAACGCTTTCATTTCAAAACGCTTGGTGTCGCCACATTGTTAGGGGATGGATTTAATTCTAAATACTAAGCAAATTTACACATGCAAGGCGGATTGTGGGAGGAAGTCGTAGGTCGGAAATGTCATGGGTTAATGCGGCGAAGCACGAGAGGCTGTAGTGAAGGAACCTTTAGGAACGAGAGTGCGTGTGTGCTAGAATCGCGTGGGCAGTGGGTGTGAGGGAGGTTAAATGGGATTGTAAAGCATTGACGAAATCGTGGAAACGGAACCAGTTTCTCCGATAATTGAGCTCCTTGACTTTAATTACCACAGGGTACAGGGTGAACGTCTGTATTCACGGGCATGAGGTAACCGTAAAATCTCTCTCACGGCAACTTTAAGTCGCTTAATGTGATCCTGGAAAATTAGTAGACTGTTCCACCAGTCACAGCTCTAACTGTGCAGAAATATTGATATCCGGGTGGCCAATTACCTCGAAAACCTAGGAATTCAGTGACAATAATGGGAAATAGTGTAAATTCTGCGGAGGAAAAGAGTTATTTTGCCTTGACCGGATTTCGAAACTGGGTCTCCGGCGGCAATAACCACCTTCTCCTGTAAAGAAAACAAAGTTGGTTGTACAAGTCGAGACTTGGTGCAAAATCGCAAGATCGTGGTTTTATTGATTGGAATTTGAAGGACTGTGCCTGAAGGTTGGTGCTCTGTGGATTTCTTTCAGCTTAACGTGTTTTTTTTTGCCGTTGACTCCTTAAAGGGACGCATTTGACCACTATGCGGTCCTTTTTTATAATTATTGTCAACGTGTCTGTAAAGTTGTGAATTGAAAAAGAATTTGGAAAAATAAAGCATATTGTCAAGGTTATTATTTTCATCCGCATAAGGGAAGTCCGGTAGAGATGCCCCACCTAAGGAAATGTCTTCATATCTATGACTGAGGTAGTAGTAAGAATGTAGGACTTCACGATATAATACAACATTTATTGATTATTAACAATATACCAGCAAATTTTGATTAAAAAATATTGACCCCAAAATATTTAAGCTTTTCCATAGATATGCATTTTGCCATCTCTCAAAACTGTCCGGGTGAGACGCCCCACCTCCTCGGGAGAGATGCCCCATGCAGCTCTAGCTGAATGCAATCAGAATTAAACCTGTTTTATAATAACACATTCAAATTAACGTAAACTTATGGTAGTAATATAACATTTAAACAGATTTTGAATCAACGTTTGTAAAAGTATTGTTCAAAATTGCATGATTCCAGTGAAAATATTCTTTAAATATTGCACTGAAACTCGTATGAACTAATGAACGACAACAAAAGAAATAATATTTTACAGGAGCTTTTTACCTAATTTACAATTGTTCAACCATTGCTCGTCTTTTTTTTCCTCGATCAGTTTGGTTCCACGCTTGTTTGCAGAGATTTCCGTAAATTGTGCATGATTCGTGCAGCCAATAATCGCAATCGAACATTTGATCAAGTTTACTGTTAATTTTGTGGTAAAATAGTTATCCTCACATTCAAAAAATCTGTCCTAGTCATCGTCAATGATCAGTTTTTCCTTATTCTTTTCCGAATTTACTATTTTGGAAACGTTTTATTTTTTACTCCTCGTACTTATCTTTCCTTATTTTACATATTCGCCGAACGTCAGTACTTTCGCTGTATGTTTCAATTTTCTCGAATTTATTTCGAAGGTGGGAATGGTGATATTTGATTCAACGATTTTTTAGGTGCCATTTTTTAATTCTGATGATCTTTTGACGACTTAAAAGTTGCTTAAAGGCCTCTCTGGATTTTTTTCTCTGGAGCCTAGTTCAATGCCTGGTGTTCCAGGCATTGAACTAGGGTCATGTACTCCGGACAGTCGCTAAGAGCTTTGGGTTTCTATCGCTATTATTCCATAACTTATGTTGAATAATGTTAAGGTATTGTTGATGGGTCCATAGGAAATATGTCAATCTCCCTGAAACCAGAACTTGGTGGGAGTCCATTCAGACTCTGTAAATTCCTTTTCCGGCCTTTGAAAATTAATGCCGGAGGAAGAACTTGGTCTTCAGCGTTGCAGCACGAAATCACAGTGCTGTTTTTTCCTCTCTCCGTAGATGTCAGAATCTGAACATCTTTAGCACCTTTTGTGGATAAAATCTTCCCTAGGACGTTATTTAGCCGACAACCACACTCGTTCATTTTGTAGACTTCGGCCGGCCTGGTAACGAAATCATTCTCCTGAAATAATTCTGAGAGTATTTTAGAAGAGTAAGTAACGCTTTCTCTATTTATACCTTCACCTCTACCAGCTGACAACCCTTAAGACTGCCTAGCACTAATTTTTCTTAAAAATGAATTAAGCCAGTCATAACCCGACACCTTCAGTTCTGCATTGAAGGACTCGTTTTTCAGCAAACTGATAGGCTATTGATATCCTAGTGTCTCAATCAGGAGCAAACCCAGATTTTTCCAGGCGTTGATTATGACTGACAAGTCGCTTTTCCTGCTGCATGCCAAATGGACCCAAAGAAATTTTTGCTTGCATTACCCTCTTCCTGCATCGGTGAAGAGTCCAAGAGGGGACTAGAAGTACCTCGCAGCCTCACTTATTCCGCTATCACCTGCTCTCAGTCTCATGAAAGGTTGTTTAAATTGCTCTTCGGCATGATCTAAAGTGAAATTTTTTTTATACAATCGATTGAATCACTCAAGTGAATAGTGAGCGATGATTGACATCACCTAAACGAACGACTTAGTCAGTCACTAATGGAGATGGGATGTATATATTACGCTGGTCAGGAGGAGGCAGTGCTGAGAAGAGAGATGTGCCTGCTGCAATAAGTGATTTCCTTTAGATGATGATGATGAATCTGTTGCGAATGGTTCTATCATTATTTATTTTGTAGCCTAGGTGGCCTTTCTGATTTTTTTATGCTTTAAGCAATAAGTCATGGGCTAAGATTGTAAGGGGTATAGCATAAAAAGCTCTAATAAACTGATTCGATAATATTGGAGATAGTCTCCATACCCATCTCCACAAATTAGACTGTATCAAAGCAATTAAAAAATTAGGAGGCACTTTTCATTTTAGCACTCTTCCATTGACGTACTTACTAATTACTTCTAACCAGTGGCGGATCCAGGATAAGGACAAGGGGAGCTAAGTGTGGTTGAAAATTCTAGCAGTAGTGGGGGTCGGAAAATTACCATTCTATCTAGTGTAAATTGGATACCCAAGGGGGGGGGGCATGCCCCCCCCACATATTTATTAAAGTCATCCCCCCCGCAGATTACCCCGATACATCAGCCACTGCTTCTATCGTATTGGTTATAATTGCTTGAAAACAATACAGGTAGGGCATCTATACCTTAAGGTAGCACTGGGGCATCTCTCCCGAGGAGAGGTGGGGCGTCTCTCCTTTCAGTACGGGAGAGTTGCCCTTACAGCCAGCGGGCCAACACATGGTCTAAGATGACTTGTAGCAGCATGTTTATCAAATGTCCAAAAGCAGTGACAAGTTTTCACCCCTTAATTCAAAGTATTCAAACATTTTAACTGATGCCGACCATAACCATTATGTTCTACCTTATAAGAGAGCGGAAAATTCGGAGTCTCACTTGAAATGATGTTCTAAAGTAGCGTAAAAAATAACGAATCACCGCGAAACTTTTGAGGCTTGATATTAGCTGTCAAACTAATTAACGGACACCACCAGCAGAGCAATCTGATGATTATTTTTAAAACTACCACAATCGGGGCATCTCTCCCGGTGGGGCATCTCACCCGGACTTACCTTACGCATAGAATTGGAATTAAATGTGCTTAATTTTTTACCTATTTTGATTCGGCTAATAAATATTTTGAACTTTATGTAAATCTTTGAAAAAAGTGGAGAGATTATGAAATATGCTGGTAGGATTGAAATTATTAATAGGTTCCATGATGACCAGTTTCAGTTTACTGACTGTACCTTAATATTGTTCAAACGCGTTTTAAACTAGTTTTTCTATTAAAATTAGGTGCAAGAGACTTATGCGATTATCTTTTACATGTTTCATATGATTTCATTAGAATTTTTTCTTTTAATTTCGTACGGAATGTACCTATTGCAAAAGCTTTGAAATTAGTTGTTCCAATCAAGTTGATAAAAGATATCACCTACAATAATATTTACATGATTTCGTGTAATTATCTACAGTCTGGAAATGTCCCAGAATAGTGGTTTCATAATTGAGTAGTGATATTCCCGGATTATCAATAGTTTGTAGGACTAGGTATATACGGCACTGGCCTCACTTCAGAGATATCCGAGTTTGTTGCAGCAAATGCGCATGTCAAGTCGAGCCAAGTCGCTTTATGTTGCGCTTTACTAACAGACGTTATTCTCGAGTTTTCTACTCTCATGATACGCCTATTTACATGAAATTAAGTAGTTGCGAACGAGAGTTAAGACTAAGTAGAAGCGCCAAAAAACACTCTGCTGCAAGATTATTCCAACGCTCGCGTTCATCAGATGCTTGTGTCGACTTCTTGAAGGGGTTTGACATTATAAAAAGGTTATGCAAGACGTCCATTTTTATAAATTTAGCTGGTTTTATTAGTTTTTACTGCCGCAATTCTGACTGTACCTGAAAGTGGTGCAAAGATGTTGAAACTAGTAGTACCAATCAAGTTGGTAATAGTTATCATCTACAAGAACATTTTTCCGCGGGAGTTTTCAACTGTCAAGGCTCGCCGACTGACGTCAAATTAAGTAGTTGCGAACGGGGGTTAAGACTACGCAGAAGCGCCGAAAAACACTCTACTGCAAGATTATCCCAACGCTCGCGTTCCATCAGATGCTTGTGTCGATTACTTGAAGGGGAATGGGGTAATGTGTTTTTTTATGGAACGGGGAGGTGGTTAAAGCAAATTGCATTTCGTGCTAACGCGCGGTTTCATCGTCGGCCTCATAGCCAAACAGGCCTTCAATTCGTCGACGACGACGTGTTACGGTCTGAACGCCCTTTTTAGGATCACATGCGGACGGACGTACTAGCAAGCGGGGTCGTGGAGGGCCTTAGGATCGACGTTAAACGCCAGGGGCATCTCTCGCTTTTTACGGCGTGGTGTATCGCTCTTTAGTTTGTGCCGTGAGAGCGGCACGGGCGGCTTTTTCGCGTCGATGTGCGGGCGTGGATTTAGGGGAGCGGCGAGTGTTAAGTGCTTTTGAAGCGCGCTGACGTGGATGGGTTGGAGGGAATTATGTGGGAGGGTAACGGTAGAGCCGGGCTTGAGGGCCTTCCGCTCGGGTTCATACAGGAGCCGGGCGAGAAGTCATGGCGTCAGGGTTGACGATGTTGCGATGCTTCCACTGAGATTGGTGATGATTCCGAGATATCGTTTAGATATTCGTATAACATCCGAAGATCCAATCATGATGGAGTGGAATTTGGAGGAAGAAAAAAAAATCTGCATTGAAGATGGTGTATTAACTCGGAAACCTAGGTCGGGAAAATTCCAAGTGGTACTGTCTTTCCTGGTATCGACGAAACATGGTTCTCAATAAATGATTTCTTGTTTAAAACTGGATTTGAAGTTTATAGAATTTTGCGTTGTTTACAACAAACCCATCAATTTTAGAGGTATAAATAATTTTTGTTTTCTGAAAACTGTTAATTCTATATCTGGCTTTCTTGTATTGAAATTGCAAGTTACAGCAACGAAAACTACGGGAATACCAAGCACTCGAATTTGGGAAATTGATTTGCGCGAAAAAAACGGGTACTTTTTTTATAAAAATTAAGTACAGGAAATGCCAGGGGAGTCTTAGATTTTTTTAAGTAAATCTAAGTAAATGCCCAATAGATTATTAGATATGTATCTCTTTCGTATGCTTTTTGTACCCTTAAAATTGATAGCTTCGTCTAGACCATGGAGCTCCTCATATTCTTTTTGCTTATTTTCAGACAAGTAGGTACCTAAGTCTCTTAAGTATTTTGGTCATCAATACATCCTACTTAACAATACAGAGTATTGTTGCTTTTATGTTAGTGTGCGAGTAATTCGTCTTTGCATCACTATTGGCTATTCCGCGGTTTCCTCTAAAAAAGCTAAAAATCTATTAATATATTTCCTGCTAAAATATTTTCCTTGTGTAAAAATTTGAATGATTATGTGATTAATTCCCTCCTCACTATTCCTTTGGTACCGTGCCCACTACCCATTCTCTATTAATCATAACTTTCGCTTGTTAATTTTATATGTTTTATTAATATGTTTTCTTCTTTTTATTTTCAGGTAAGTGCAATCCATGAGTCATCACTATTGATTGAGGATTTGGGAAAGTGGTATAATCTGTGAGTAAAAACAATAGTCCACCAATAATAACGAAGATTGTGTTGACAAGTGAGGATGTCAATTGTTATCTCTGAAATTTTTCTTTTGCGGAGAGGGATTATTTATACAACTTAATACTTTTCGTGGTAATACTAACGTAGTAGTTGCGCTATCGCGCGCACAGAGGAGCATGTGGCGTCAATGGGATTCCATTTCCCGCAAGTGAATTGCAGGCAAGGTTGATTTTATTTTGGTACTTCAGCAGCTATTTGGTACTACCTTAATATGAAAAATTTCGACCTAAAAATGGCGCACGAAGCCTAATACCTATCAGAACCGAGGGATCCAAATTAAATTGTAATCATTTGTCGAATAAAATGATTCTAAACAATTTTCACAGCCTGTAAACGGTCTTGAAATACGAGTAGTTTTATTTCCATTCGCACTCATCGCTGAGACTGCGAATAGTCTATTTCATTAGAGCCAGCAGCTAATATGGTAGTGGGAAGCACATTTTTGCATATATTTTCATTACTTTCAGAAGTTGTTCGTATGAGTGTAATAATATCATAGACATTTGACGCCTTTCGCCCAACGCGGGTGTGTTAAACAGCTCCCTATCTTACTCCGGCTCTCACCTTCGTATTTCTTCTCCCCTATTCTTTCTACCTCTTTTCCATCCGATTTGAGAAAAGTGCGTTCTAATCAGTGAACACCATGAACTAATTCAACCTCGAAATTGACGTATTTGACTAAACATGTAAAAGTGGTACAAAGATAGGATACTTTCGATTGCAGAAATAATTTATAGATGTATTCTCGTATTTTTTCATAGTAAATGTTTCATTGCTGCCATCGCATGAAATACATTTTATGAAATCGTCTTAAGACCGTTCGCGTTTTAGTGTACCAAATTGTGATAATGGAGTGCTATGGATCACCGTATTAGGGAAGTAAATGCTACTATTAATCCGTCGTGGTTCTTTTGGTCTTATCGTATCATAGCTCTGATCTGGAATGACGCAGGAATTTTATTTTATGGCGGTACCCTGTGACTTATGAGGAGTGCAGGTCAATGAGTTGCTGCGAACTACTCTTCATCATGGTACTAGTTTTCTTATCAACGTGTCACGGTGAACGTAGAACTATTAACTACTAGCTATTTAAGGTAATACGGCTGTTTCGGTACTTATTTATACTGCTATATGGGTACTAGATTTCTTCTTATGTAGGAGCACGAGTTTATCATTCTCATAAGGGCCAGGGTAATTGCTAGTCCTCTTTGGGTACCATGGAAGATGGGTATTACTCCATCAAGGGTATTACTCCATCGGTCACATGCCATGGAGGTATTACTGCGAACCTATTGGCGCTTTCGTAATGGAGAAGGATTATGGTGTCTTAGAAATGGGATACTTCTCTTTTCAAAACGATCTTACCTTTAATTATTACTACCACCTCTCCTTAACGGCTCTTTTTACCTTCTTTCCGGTGTCCAAAGCCAAGTTCCTGCCAGATATGTGAAGCTATAAAGCGTGTTGTTATTCTGCGTGCTCAATATCTATCCCAAAGGATTGGGGCTCTCAAAGTGGGTGCGTAGATTTTTTGACAATGGTTGGAGATCGGGTGGAATTAAAATAATAAATTTTTCCATGCGGGATTATTTTGGAGACAAAAGAACTCTATTATTATTAGTATTCTAACGATTAAGGTAGGTTTCCATGGAGTACTAAAGAAGTAATCTAGGAGCCTCCCTTTCCTTCCAGCACTGCCTTCCTCAATTCGCTGTAAGGCCTACTCCCAATCAATCCATCTAAAAATCCTATTCTTTCCCCCCCCCTCCCTCGTTTCCCTAACATTCTACCCTCTAACACCATATTCAACATCCACTCCCCGCTAAGCACTAACTCCATCCATACTTTTTGTCTCCTCCGTATCTCATCTAAAAGCTGCCTCTCCTCACCCACCATGTCCAGCACTTCGTCGTTCCTTTTCCTCTCCGTCCATTTCACCTTCTCCATACCCACATTTCGAATGCCTCCAATCTTCTCTCGTCTTCTTTCCTCAGTGTCCACGTTTCCGCACCGTACACTCCAGATCAAACTCTTCACTAACCTTTTCTTTATACTCTTACTTAAAGATCCTCTCAGAGGCTCCTTCCTGTTCATTAACGCCTCCTTTGCTAGTTCAATTCTCTTCCTGATGTCCTTGCTACTGTGTCCGTTTTCCTCTAATGTGCTGCCCAAATAGTTGAATTACTCTATCTACTCAAGTTTTTCATCTCCTACTTTAAAAACTCTAATTATCCTAAAAATTTCAGGGTCATAGCTTAAGTATTAAACAAGAAATATGTCAATATACTGTTCGAGCGGGAGTATATGCTTCCTCTGAATGAAATGCGGCAGAAGTACCGCGGCTTATATTTCCTGTCCTAAAAGCGTATTCTGTCTCGAAGCAATCAGCTGGGGTTCAGATTACCTTTACCTTTCGGATTACCTTACTTTCTGCCGCAGACGGGATATTAGCTTGGTACTCCGCCTGCTAATCCAGTAATTTAGCCGCAGGTGAGCTCTGAATCTTGCGATGTAACATTTATGATACAATTTTATACTGCAATCCAAGCATCGTACTTCCACGTTCAGCTTGACTATCAGGGCGTGGGGGTGTTGAATGCCTCCTTACTCCTCTTGCCCCTTGCAGCTTTGTGTCGGGACTCCGATTTGGAAGGATTTGGGAGCGATATACTGCGGTATGTGCGGGTGCAGAGGTTTTGATGCGGTTGATGTCCTGGGGTGAGGTTGTGCTGTAGCACGGTCTTTCAGTCGGATAGCGTAAGTGAGGGCTTAGGGCTATAGGTAGGGTGCAAGCGGCAGTTGGCAACGAGGGAGTAATAACAGCGGATTTATCGATGAGTGGAGGGATCTGAAAAAGGTTTTTATAGGTATAGGTTTTTTTTCGGTTACTTAGAAGGAGGTGGAGGGGACATATAGTTTTGCCTTCCCATCTATCATTGCTCCCAGTAGATATTACCTTGAAATATTCGTTAGTGTGTTAATTTATTTTATACCGATATAGTTATTTCCTTCCTTTTGCACCGCATGGCATCCGGTGGAGCCAATTAGGAAATATATTATAAAACCATGCGTAGTGAGAATTTTATTGTATTTCAAGAAATATTTTCATAATTTCGTAAAAATTCTGATTGGAGAATGATATCTTTGGCTTTGGCCGTGGTACTACTTTACCTCCCACTATTTTCTAGTTCATTCTTGAATAGAGTAGTAGCTAGTGGAATATTCTGCCTCGCTTAAAGTATATGTCTATGTTTTTCTTTATTACCAGCGAATACCCTAATTAAACGTAAGAAGTAATCGGTTCTTTTGAGTAAATTTAAGTTCATTGATGCCAAAATTTACACATGGTGGGCGAGAAGAGGCAACTTTTAGATGATATGCGGAGGAGACAGAAGGTATCGATGGAGCGAGTACTTAGCGGGGAGGGGATGTTGAAAACTGTGTTAGAGGGTCGAATGTTAATAAACGAGAGAGGGGGGGGAGAATAGGATTTTTAGATAGATTGATTGGGAGTAGGCCTTACAGCGAATTGAAGAAGGAAGTGCTGGAAGGAAAGGGAGGCTCCCAGATGATTTCTTTAGTACTCCATGGAAACCTGCCTTATTCGGTAGAACACTGTGATAATAAAAACACTATGCGAGGGGATTTTTAAATCTTGAAAGTGTTTTTAGTTTTGCCTCTAGATTCTTGTTCATTATGTTTCATGTTTTGGGTAATATCAGCGCGCCAGAAAATAATCCTCGCGGTTGTTTAGAAACTAGGTGGAGGGGAATAGACCATCAAACATTCTGTTCATTATCTTTTGCCTAGAAATTACTCACTCTAGCTTAAATTACCTGCAATTATTTTGAAAAGTAAGATTAACTTTCTACAATTTCCAAGGATAAGCTGTACTATGTTACAAAGTTCAATATTGCCATGCTGGAATTGTATTTTATTATGCTTTTGGTAATTCGCCAAGTGGATGGTTAAGAAATTCGCATTAATTGCGATAAGATAACAGCCACTTTAATCTTAAATCGATCAAGGGGCCTGTGGACCATGATCCTTCCTAATACCAGCACCATAAACTTCAGCGAAAAGGCTATCATCATTAACGATCTCGGATGGTATACTCTCTGGAAAGGCCGAGGTTTGATTCTCAGTTCTCTTGAAAATAAACTAGAAGTGCGTAGGGAACATTTTAGGTCATCGTTGGCATAACTATTTAACATTTTATAAGGTTTCAGACTACTAAAGTTGCGTTAAAATTATTGAAATGGGAAAATTATTATGGCTTCCATGTTTAATTTCTGTCATTCTTCTGTCAACTTTACTAAATGCGGTTATTCGACACTGGACCTGTGAGATAAAGGCTCTACTCGAAAAGTAGGCATTACCTACTGAGTGGGAGCCAACAATAGTGTCATTCACTCATTGCGAACGTTCGTTGATGAGTGAAGATCCTGAACTGTACCGAGTGGGCTTATCTCCGCAGTCCCTACTAGGCCCTAAGTTAGCTTCAAATAAAGACTCAGTACCTTAGGCGAGAGTGTTACACAAAAGCTGTGTAAACGTGGCCTATACAAGAGAGGCACTTGGAGAGTGAACATGGTTGGTACATGAGCCATTCAGCCAGGTGTGGAGACCTTTGTCCCTAGCCGAGCGGGGAAGGAAGACCTCGTATAATAGGCGGTAATGTGGAGCCGGATCCACTTGGAGCTGCCGTATTCATAGTTGATGCTCCAGGGTCATCTAGTCCCTATCTGGACGTAAATAGATTTTATGGCTGCATTTCAGCCGCTAGTTTTGTTCCCTGCATTTGGCAGAAGGTGCTCGGTCGTTAATGTCTCAGTAGTGTAACACATCAGGTGACACGTTCATATCAATGCTTAATGTATTTAATTTCATTATTTACTTATTTTATATTGCACCCAAGATGATAACACACTTTTAGGGATGAGTATTACTCATTTAAATTATTTTTATTTAAATTTAAATTACATGCGCAGTAATAATTTTGATTAAAAAATGTGAACATTATTTTTTGAGGACCATCTTATAATTTTGATTATATTGACACTGTATCCTTTCGGTAATTTTATTTTGGTGAGCTCTATTTAAAATTTTTATAGTTTGCATTGTGTGAAGTATGTATTCTACTTAATGGGGCATTCTCACAACCCCTTGTATTTCACGTGAATACCATTCATTTCATTTAAAGTAATATATTAATAAGGTGTTGGGGATTATGGAACACGTATCAGATGTTGACCACGGTAAAGGCTTCAATTTCAGTTGGAATTAGACCATGGCATTTATTTTCCGTGCAATCAGCCTATTTTAGACTTGAGTACCTACCCTAAAGTAGCAATTTTGGCGGTAATTATGGCGAATTATCGAAAATTAGAGAAATAAATAAATTTCCTACTCGGAAACTAAGTGACTCATAAGGAGGGAAGTAAGGTGTATTGTATATGTAAAAAACCCTTAGGTGTATGGACCACATATTGCTGACTCGTAATTATTGTATTACAAAGGTATTTTTATGGTAGATAGATGGATTGAAGTGATTAAAAAATGAATTTTCATTTGGTAGGTGACAGAAATGAAAGGATCCGCCAAAAATTTCCGAGCTGTTTGTGAAGATTATGATAATCTCGTATGTTCATGTGCTTCTATTGTGTACGTGGTGAAATACAATAGTTTAAATTGAACATTTTGGTTACAAAATTTTGTGTTGTATTTAATATTAGAATCAGCATATGTTTTAGAAGAAGATTTTTTTAAAGATTGCTTTTTAGAAGTTTGCTTGTCAATACGGGGTAGGGTCACCACCTCTACTCTTGTCATGTCAATTTTGAATTTGATTCGAAACTTACAAGCCAATGAAGCGTACTTATATTTCGATGTACCAATGATGAAAATAGCTATCTATGTTCATTAACCCTTCCTATTTATTCATATTCGTCGTAAGTTTTTACATTATCCAGGTACGTATTATTTTCGGTTCCGGGGATGTTGTCTTCGTGTTCCTGAATTAGTTGTCTCTTTATGTGAGATGCTTGCGGTGATAAACCTGTGTAACAATCCCACTCTCTCTAAGCCGCACGAGTGCGGTAGAGTGAAGCTTTCGCAGCAATATAGTATTTCTTTTTTTTCTGCTCGTTGGGATTCGAAACTGAGAGGCTCTCCTGTGAAATTGTTTGGCCGCGGTTGTGCGAGGGCATTGGCTTGAACTTCTCTCGCTTTCCGAGTGCGCATAGAGACGTTCGTTTGAGCAAGATGGTGAAGGGAAGTTATATGCTTTGCTGGCTTTTGTGGTTCCATTCCTTCCTCAGGAGCGGTTCAAAGGTGTGCTGCTCTCCTGCCCATTTAGCTTAATTTCCTCAGTCCAACGTATAGATATATTCACGAATGTACATGCTTTAGGGGTCCACAGAGGGGAAAGGAAATAGTGAGGTGCTTTGCGTTTTGGGGAGTGTGGCTTATTAAGTGGAGCACTGTGAGACCATCCCGAGGATCGCCTGCGTGTGTAGTATATTTTCTCTATTCCATTCCTAGTATCCTGCTCCTTTTTCGAGTCCTTCCTTCGTCATTCACGCGCCATTTTAACTAGGTTATCTATGGCCTCGTCTGGATTCCCTTTTCTTTCGCCTCTGGTCTAGAATCGATCCTTTCGTGTTTTCATCGCCATACAATGACCCCCATTTTGGCCCTGGTTTATTTTTGTGGACTCCGTAACGACGGAGAACGTTTCGTTTTTCTTCCATTCCCTATTCTGGTCTCAAGGCAGACGGCAGAATTTATCTCTCTCGGTTACCTGTGGAAGGGGGTTGTGTAGGCGTTGTCCCGCTGTTGGGAGATTTATATTTATAGGTATATATTTTCGAATGTTTCTTTTTATGGTTCAATTGTGTTTGATTTTACCGCTATGGCATCGATCCTGCGGGTGAAGATATGTAATCAACCAGAGTTAATCGTTTGCAAATTCATTATACTTCCATAAATACCAGTGGCAATCTTGTAGTAAGTTTCACTTGAAATAGGTTTTTGTGTGTGTGATTAAAATGCATGGGTAGGAATCGCTTTAGGATATGTTTTCAATAGTTCAAATTTATTGCGATAATTTTTCAACCAGCTTTTCTACAGTAATAAGATGCTGTAGATCCTATGTAGGTTACACAATTTCTGCTGTTCAGTAAGTAATATTATAAGTTGTGCGAATAATTTTGTATATCTTTCGTATCTGATTGGCTAACTTTTCTCGTGCCCGTTGCTAGTGAAATGGCCGTTCATTCTCTCTATTTTTCACCTGCCCCTAGTTCGGTTGGAATTGTCTTGATATTTATTTCCCCCACCGCTCAAATCGCATTTTATCGGCGACGTTGCCTTAAGTTGAACCTTCGTTAAGGAGATGGATGGAATGATAAATGAGAACGAATGGAAAGCCTCTTTCTATAATATCAATTTGGAAACATTTCTTGCGTATCCATGTACGCATGTGGTCGCAGGTTTGTATCCCGTATCAAATCTATGAATCAGCCCTTCATGGTCTACGCACCCTCATCATCCCCTTTCTTATCTACTTCGCATATGCTCCATGTGCAATGGATAGGTGGCCCTGACCTCTAATCCTTCCGCTCTCCTTGCATATGCTGCGCCCTCATGCGTCACCGCGAACTGCCCGAAGTGTATAGCCTTGCGGCTCCCCGCTTGTTGATCCTCAGATTTTTTTTTCACTTCCTCCTCGAGGGTCCCTCTCTCGCTAGCTTGACTCCTCCAGCCCGAAAAGCCTCCAGCATCCGTTTCCCGCGCCTCGACTTCCTTTCTCCGCCAGAAAAAATAAATGAAATTCAGCAATCCCGCCATCTCCCGGCTAAACCGGCAAACACCGCGGCCCTCTGACGTCACTCCTGCCTTTACTCTCAGGGTGGGTTTTGGCGCGGCAATGCGGCGCAGAGGCGCGGTCCCGTGGATGCTTTGCTGCTCCCACGGCGCTCCGAGATTTTACCCCAGTTCTTCTTTTTTTATTTCTTCTTTCTCCCTCGCTCTTCCCTGGGATGAAATGTTGCGAGCCCTCAGGCTTAGGAAGCGTCGTTGTTCTTGGGAAATAATAAACTGTTTTGTTTTCACCTCTCCACTCTACGTTTATTTCTAGCCGAGCACGGTGGAAAACAAATAGATAATTTCTTTCGTAGGAGCTTGTTTCGTTCTGTGGATGTTTTAGAAAATTTTATATTTAATGCGAGTGAAATTGTGTCATGACTATTATAGAGTGCTATTTCCGGTGGATTTCTTCCGAAGTCATCATATGAATGTGGTGAATTCAGATGTATCTTATTTTCATTCTTGACTTTGAAGTGCCTTTGAAGCTGAAGAATTTTTAGATTTTGAACTCTTGCTCATTTCATATTTATATGATTTTCTGTTTGAGGTTTTCGCAGCGCTGGATTGCAATTCCCTCCATGGTTTCCAATTTATCTCCGTGAATTCTCGGAAACTATTAGGAAAACTGATATCTATACCATATTTGAAGCTACCCATTATAGCGTTTCATACTTTGAGATGTGGAAACAATTTTTCTCAACTTCTTTATTGTTTTTTTTTGTGGCACTCTTTTATGAAATATGAAATAGAATTCGTGCCGTTTCTGTGAAGGGATACCTACCTACGATTATAGCTCATCATGGGAGAATTAACTCTTTAGGTTCCAAGCAATTGATTGATATAAACATCCAGACTGCTTTAGAATATTTCAATTTTTTAAATCTCATCAGGCCATGGTTTCATTTAAATTGCAGTTTCACGAATTGATTTGGCACAGCAATTTGTTTGGGAGGAAAAAATCTCCTTTATAGTCATCTCTTTGGCTGTTGTGGGCTTGCCTGCCACGTATGTCGCGCAGTCGACAATGTTTTAATCTTTTTTTCTTTTGCCCATCCATTTCCGAATTGAGTTTATTTTTTCTCGCATGTATCCGCTCCAATTCCATTCTGTCTTTTTCTTTACTAAGTAGTTTTAATTCGCATTTGCTGTAAAGGTCATTTTTATACATTTTTCCCTTACAGAAAAATGACCGCTAATGCGAAAAATGACATGCTACAATTCGCGTTTCGTTGTGGTATTTATACCAGTATGCTGATAGAAAATATTTTCCCGCAATCAATAGCCGTCATTTCTTAGTTTTTTTTTAATTTTAAAGATTTATATGCGTATTTTAGTAATGCGCGATCAGGCGTGTAAACGCGTTTCAGAAGGAAACGAAGTTAAACCTTACTGCGCACATTAAACTTTCTTGATATCAGATCAGTTGATCCAACGAAACACGGCCTTTGAAAGTGAAGGGACCGCAGAATTAGAAGGGAGAGGAAAACCTCGGGTGGAGATACGGGAAAGAGCGTTTTCGAATTGGCCGTTAGCGTCGGTTACCGGGCCTTTTCGTCTCGGCCACCGAGGGCGATCTTGGCGCCCACCTACGTACGTTAATGCTCCTCATCCACTTGGTAAACAAGTTCGGCCCCTGAGCAAATCCCTTCCTCCTCCCTCCGTTTTTGATCCTATGGGGCAGGAGGAGTCCTCCGTGCCATTTGGGAGATAGAAGGATAAGCCGGACCCCGGTGGTGATTGGGTGTGGTTAAGACGATGTGTGGGGGCAGGGGTAGCGCTGGGGCGAGGTTGGGTTGTGGCGCGTGAACTGATGGAATGATGTGTGGGTCGGAACGAACGGGTGAAAGGGAACCCAAATCACGTGATCTCGCCCTTGACATCACGTGACCTTTCATTTCCTGGGAAGAATATAGTATTTTGACGTTTCTGATATTTACACCGAGGATGAAGGTCACTTCGAAAAGTCAACACAGTTACACAAGTTACGAATAGAATCGGGTTCGAATCATGACTTAGCCAAATTTTATTGTTCATGGTGAATTTCATTCTTTGTGTATATAACGTGTCAAACTCACGCTTCATAGCCTGCATAGTTACATTTTAACTGCCCTACGTTGTGTTTATCTAACTTAGTGTTTATTTCGATGGAGAATTTTATTAAGAACCCTTCGAAGAAGGAGTGGTATCAGGATTTGAATGAACATTTTTAAGGAGTTACTTTACTTATGCCATGGAAAAGTCGGAAATATTGAGTAGTTCGGGGATTCATAGTTGTCCTCAAGTTTAAACTACTCCGCAGCGGCTGCCTATGTTAATTATCATTTGAAAAGGCAATATAGTGGACTATGGGAGGATGGTTTCTATGTAAGGCGAGTTCTGGTGTGTGAAGGGGTGGAAATAATGTATAGCTGGGCAGCGAAAAAGGTTATCAAGTGAGATAAGATTATTTCGATACATTTGCTTGAAAATCATTGTTACCTATGTTTTACTGTTGTTCATTTCGATAGAAAATTTTATTTTTATTGAATTTAATATCGCCGAAGGACAGGTGGAAGGCAAGAATGGAAAAGGAAGACCTCGAACAAAATATATGGAACAAGTAAAGAGAGATGTGAAAGAGAAGAAATACGTAGGAGTGAAAAGATTAGCTGATAGGAGAACTGAGTGGAGAGCTGCGTCAAACCAATCCTAGGATTGTTGACCAGTGATGATGATGATGAATATTCACGGAAATAATCTGAATTTGTATAAAATCTATTTTTTATGCTTTCATCATTAATTTTCCAATTTGTTGTTAAAACAGAATTATTGGCGACTAGAGTGTAACGACAGGCAAATGAAAACCACTAATCTGAAAACGAATTTTTTGTCCAAGCGTAAAAGGTATCAACTACCTCAATGGATTTATGGGGTTACGTGTATTTTCTTAGAAATCGTATGTAGTCGTATTATTAGGACTCAACATATTTACCCAATTTTCACGGAAAAAAATCGTTCTGTACGCAAAAAATTATGGTGCATTGGGTATAGAAAATGTTTTTACTTGCATAAACAAGGATATTAATTTTTATTCATATCTCTTAAACTGCATTTAATTATTTCTGCACTGAATAGTAGAGGCCTTCAAGTTGTAGAAATCCATCTTACTGATTTGTGAATGAAAAACTTTGCTGTTTCTACAATTTGGAACTTTATTTTCCTGACTAGTTTCGATACACTGTATCATATTCATATTCATAGGACTAGGCTAGTCCTATGAATATGATACAGTGTATCGAAACTAGTCAGGAAAATAAAGTTCCAAATTGTAGAAACAGCAAAGTTTGTCATTCACAAATCAGTTAAATATTTCTATTGGCGTGTATTTAATTTATGACTTTTCAAAACGTTGTCATCATTTGCATAACATGTTTTATTATTTATCCTAGATTATTCCTCACAAAATGAGGAGCAGGTTGAGTTTTACTGTAGGAAGATGTGGAATGATGTGTGAGCTCAGTATTACGAACTGTAGAAAGGGAATGATGTAAGTACGACGACAAGGGGAAGGGTAATTCCCCAGAACTTCGTCGGATGCTCTTCCAATTCCTCGTTCACTTCCCTCTTTGGAGTTCGTGGGGGAGAACGTTTTAACCTTGCTTCGTGCGGGGAGTTTACCTTGATCGGTTGCTAATCCTTTGGCGTTTATTGGACGAACACATCCGGATATTTTATTCAGAAGCTTTCATCTCATTTTCCCAAAAAGCAAGGTTTTCGTGGAATCGTTTTTTAGGATCGATTTTCTTGGATTTTGGTTGTCCTTAATACCCTCACCAAACGCTCGTTGCTAGTTTATTTAGCCAGTTTTCGGAAACCGTGGTAACGCTTGGTGCAATATTATGTTATGGATTATGTGGCGTGGGACGCAAGTTCGCTTCCCCTATTTGATTTGATGATGGCCAGTCGCTTTTTTTATAAATATATTTTCAGAACGAAATATTTTCGATAGTTTGAATTAAATGACGGTGATTAATGTGTATACCCTGTTAGATTAGTTGAATTAATTGAGTGGTGCTACTAATCTGAAACAATTAAAATTAATTTGTTTTTATCGATAGATAGTGATACGAGTTTATCCTAGGTGGAATATTTTTAATGATTTTCCCTTTTGGTTCGAGACTGTCCTGGTTTTTTGCGAGCATTGAAAAAAGTTTTTTTTTTTTTTTTTAACTCTTCTCAAAGTTTAATGAGGTCCACGCGTCCTTTCTCGTGTAGACTTTATTGATTATTTTGGCCACATATCTGATTGGTTGTGTGAAACATTATCCTGCCAACAAAAATGAGGAATATGCTATTTTTGCCGCCGTATTGTAGTGTTGGAATATATGGAATAAACCCGTCTGAGATGAGTCCCTGAATGCACGTGCTTCGTAAAATGTTTTCGCGTTAAATATGCCGCAAGGACTAAGTGTCCTCTCTCTAGATTTTCTCTCTCGTTACAGTGCCACTTCAGCTGTGTAACTAACGTTCTGGTTTGACGGTTGCTCTCTTCTGTTAGTATGGCTCGCAAGTGCGGTATAATTTCATTTTTGGGGAAAATGACGTAATGGGAAACATTTTTACTTTGCGTTAAACGTGAGGATGGAGGTATATGGGGCAATATGAGCGTTTCGTTTTTTTTTGTCTTCCTAAACGTATTGCGATGGCACACTGTGCTTCAGTGGCGTCCGCGTTCGGCATCGTCATTATTCATCGGAGCAAAAAGGGGGAGAGGTAATGGCTCGCGGTTGTATACATCACGCCCAATGAGCCGTGGGGTGTTTGGGAGGCTCTCTGGAGTTAACGCTTGAGTTATCCCCCGGAGTGCCGTGCGGAAGTATGGGGGCTTGGATGATTTTGGATCCTCTATGAACTTCCTGCCTCCCTCCGTGCTTTATGCATGCTGCTCTTCCTTCCCCATTCTTTCAATTCTCACGCTCTTCCTCCCTCTGTATAGCTCTGGCAGAAGAACATGGCGCAGCCAGGAGGAGAGTAGGAAGCGGTGGAAGAAGTGAATGGAAAGGACGGAAGAGAAGATAGAGAGGGAGAGAGCGAGAGGAAGTAGCAGGGGAACCAAACTACTGTAGAATAAAGTTGAAATTCCGTAATGAATGTTGTGAGCGAAATACAAATGGACCCAAGGACACAACGAAATGCACAAGACAGTGGCGCGGAGCACACGCACACACGCAAGGCTAGTAAGCAGGCGAGGAAATCATCTATTGCCAAGACCAACCCTTAAAACTAGTGAAGGATTTCAGGCCTTGTGCCGTTTCGGTGCGATAACACAGAGCTAGAGGGTGGGTAGTGGTGTTTTACTCGTGCGGGAGTGATGGTGACGTATTATTTTTTTTTCCCCCAGGCGAATGATAGTGGTGAAATCTTCTCGAGTTTTCCACCGGTTGAGTTGCTTGCAAGGCGACGTTTTGATAGCTACCTCTGCCATCGTCTTCAGGGCATGAGGAGGAAGCTAGTAGGCCCCTTCAGAATGGAGTGGATTGAAGAAAACTCCGAAAAACTCCAGGAACGAATTCTAATGCGGAGGGATAAGTGGTGTGATTCAAAGCGTGGGTAGGAGAGGATGATAGAGGGAGAGAGACAGGCTAGGATGTGCTTCTCTTAACATCGTTACGCGCTCTGAGGACGATGGCAGAGGTCTGGCGCGCGGCTAGGAATTAAGGCTGGGTGGGGTTTTAGGAGCAACTAATACTGGGGTGTATGGAATATGGGTGGTGCGGGTATCCTCCCCCTGAACATTTTTAAGGTAAATGGTTCAAAATGGTGAGTTTTACGGCTTTCTGAGGGATATTTTATTAATCCAAACACTATTCTATAAGTAATATATTATTTATATAATTAAGTAAAATGAGTTAAATGATTTTAAAAATTTGCGACTTCTGGGGGGTGTGGGTTATCCACCAAACCCCCCTCCTCGCTGCGCCACTGGCAGAGGTAGCTATCGTAACGTCGGTCTACAAGGAACAAACCCGGTGGAAAACCCAAAATATTTCAACTAAGCGTTTGCCGTTAACTCTCCACACAAAACAAGCTTTTCTCATTCACAAGCATTTTGAGAGATCCGTGGCCCAAAACCCGGGAAAGTCCCACTGCGCAGCGACACAAGCTTTTGCGAGAGCTATACCAAGAACGTTCCTCCACTCTCTTCTCCCCTCTCCGTTTCCGAATCTCTCTCTCACCCTGCGCTCGGAATCACACCACTTATCCCTTCCGCATTAGAATACGTTCCTGCTCTTTCAGGGTTTTCTTCCATCCACTCCATTTTGAAGGGGCTGACTCGCTTCCTCTCAAATATTTAGCCCCATTCCCTTAATCTCGCTTCCCTCTTTCGAAAGATACTTGAGCGTGCCCTTCACCTTTCTGAGTTAATAATTCCGTTTTATCGAATGGCTCATCTTTTTCTTGCTTGGCGTCACACATTTTTCGAGTGTCCATTGCGCGCACGTGCTCTTAAATTGAAGCAAACGCGTTTGATGGAAGTGATGCATTTTCCTGAAGTATTTAGCGGTCGTCTTTCATGCTAGCTCTACGAGACGTACTTGAGGAGGCATTGAAGGGGTTTTTCATGCTTCCGCGTGTTCTTAAACTAAAGTAAAGGTATTTGATTGAGTTGATGTATATTCTTGAAGTAAATATCGGCCGTCTTTTATGCTTGCTCTCCGAGACGAACTTGGAATTGACTTGATTTTTTTCCGGGATGGAAGTGAAAATTCTATTCTTGGTTTTTCATTGGAATCCAGTGAATATTCATATCCCTAATTTGATTATCTTCAATAGTTTTCATGGTTGAAGAAGTTTGTGTGGGTTTACCTCGCTGGATTGTGTACTTTGAATGCGAGTGAAATAAGATGGAGGCGCAATTGGCTATTTATTTATATTGTTGATGGGGATCGGATCAGTGTGGAAGCTAGACCGTTGGCTTCTCATAAAATAGGCCCAAATTCTTATCCCAGCGGTCGTGGAGATCTGTCTTTATATATGCTTGAGTGCGGCATGGAGGGAACGACAAGTACTGAACTTCGCCCGTCGCGTCGGCTTGTACGTTTAGCCGTGGTCCCCTTTCGTCAAGAGCAGGCTAATGCCACGCCAAGTTTGTCTCCAACCTTCCTTTCCATATGCCGTTATTACTGTGAGTGGCCGGTCGTCTCTTTCAAACACTTTCCTACTTCCATGCAGTTAATTTCTTTAAACGTTGTGTTCTCTTTAAATACTGCTCAACGAGTAATTAAATTGATAAATTGCCCATAGGTCAGGCCCCGAATGAGTATATTGATGAAGTGACAAGTAACGTTGTAACGTTGTAAGCCGTTTTTCTTTTTGGATACTTTTATGAGATCAATATAAAAGCATGGTGTTTCGTAATATAGAGCCGACATCCCTCATATGAGTTTCAAATCAGAACTACCTCCGAAATTTCTAGTCAGTGATGCGTAGGTGGGAGATCTCATATCGTATTTCCTCGGTAGGGAATGAAGTTCGTTGTATTGAAACGTCTAAGTTACTCACGTATGAACGGAGCTAAGGGAGTGATGTCCTCCTCATATCTGTTGTAAGGCATAGAGATAGCGTGATGAGTATCTCTTAATATTCAGCATTGATTTGATGGAAGGAGTACCTCAATTTCCATGTGTCTTGTAACAATTTTGCAGACTTCGCGGAATTAATCGATTTAATAATATTAATAATCGATCCTTCTCCACCCTTGAAACTGAAAATATTGTTTGTACCTTGCTCCCACATCAAAGTTGTTTACTTAAAACGTATTTGATGTATAATAATGCAGATAAGGGCGGTGAAAATGTTTACTCGATTTTACTCTTACGAAAATGCCAGTGCGTTATTGGTATCGCCTTCTACTGTTCATAACAGAGCGTGGAAAATTAATTACAGCAGCCACCTTCCGACACGCAGGGGGTTCATGGAAATCGTGGTGTACTAAGATATTGAGATTTCCGTGATGTCAAATCGAACTTAGATTTCTTCCACTTCGCAGTGTGTGAATTCACTTAACGCTGAATGATTTAGACAGTTTTAAATGAGTTGTTCTCCAGGAAATTTAACTTCTGTGATCACAAGGATATTCCGCTGATATTAGCGCGTTGGTATTTAGGCCATAGGGAAGCGTCCGCTTAGGATAGCGATGGGAAAAAACTGAGGTTTTTATTCAGCGGTGATGTGAATTTTCTCTTCGTCATTCCAGTAGGTAATTTATTTTAAAAGCTTATGATTTTAATCTCATTCGACAAATAATATTCCTTCTGGCTCTTGATTGTGCCTTTTTTAAAATATACTGCGGCCCCGTGAATATTATCTGGTATTTAATCTCGGTGTACCCATAAAATGGATTGCTCAGAATTGATATAGAAAAAATGACAATAAATTGTATTGATTTGACATAATGAGATCACTAAAAATATCTGAAGTCGATGAACCTGATTGACGTACTCAAGTGCAGTTTCACTTCACATCTCAAATTCCTTAACTGTATTTTCCCTGCACTGAAGTAATTTTGCGTGATTTACTAATTTTAATGCTAGTGAATGGCAATGGTTTCGTCCCTCAGTGCTTAGTGATACGTATTTTTTATATTATGCTACCTCTCTGTATGCAAGCTCCTATCGGATTGTCGTAAGAGAATAATATGGAACCTTACTAGTATTTTTTCTTAATGTTTCGGATATTTAGGATGTTTTGTAAGTTAGGATTGAAATGCAGTCGAAAATTAATATTAAAGTTATTAATAACAACAAACTGGTAGTATCGGAGTTTTAATATTTCGTTAGTGATCTTAGAATATTTTTCTGATATTTTTAGTTGAAATATGTTGTGTTCAATGAAAATTCCCATGCTTAAATTTAAACTGCGGATATCCTCTTTCTCCTTGCGATAGCTAATTTTGACGGCAGCGGTATAGATGGAGCTGTAATTATCGCGTCAGTTTCATCTCAATGGTGTATTTCATTTCTCCTCGCACCTGATTGAGATACTTTTTAGTTCCATTTTCACTTCATATCTCAAATCCATTAATTTCCTTCTGCATGTACTCTTGTAATTTTTACGTGATTTACTTATTGTATCATAAGTGAATGAAATTGGTTTCGTTTCCAAGTGCTTTAAGATACGTATTTGTTATATGATATTACCACTGTGCACTCAAGCCTCTATCGAATTGTCGTGAAATGGTATGGAACCTTACCAGTATTTTTTTCTTAATTTTCTGTATTTTTCTCTACGGATATTTAGGATGTCCTCTAATTGAGGCTTGAAATGCATTCGTAGGTGACTCTCATAGTTATTAATAACAACCAGCTGTTAATATTGGATACTCCTTTTACTCTTTATTGGGCGATGTTAGAATATTTGCGCTGGTCCTTGAAGTGGAAAAAAGTCGTACCATGTTCAATGAAAATTCCCATTCTTAATTTAGAGTGGCGTGTATCCTTTTTCCCCGCGTAATAGCTAATTTCGACAGCAGAGATGGGGCTGTAATTATCGCGTCAGTTCCATCTCCATGGTGTATTTTATTTCTCCTCGCTTATATCTTTTAAAGTATTGCACTGGGTGATGAGAAACCTCAGAGGAAGCACCAGGGCCACGAAAGAAATGGCCTATACAACTCTAGTACGACCCACTTTAGAGTACGCATCTCTTGTTTGGGACCCTCATTTCAAAGGAGAGGTCAAGAAATTGGAGAGGGTGCAGAGAAAAGCTGCTAGGTATGTGTTGGGAAAGCATAAAAAAACGGAAAGTGTTTCAGAAATGCTCGGAGTTCTAAGGTGGGAGAGTTTACAAGACAGGAGGAAAAGAAGCAGGCTATGTGGCATGTTTAAAATTATAAGTGGGGAAAAAGCATGGAAAGAATTTGGGAAGGACATATCAAAACCCAGCTTTGTTGGTAAAAACGATCACCAGTTCAAGATAAAGTGCCGTTCACAAAGGACAAATGCGAAGCAGTTCTCCTTCTTAAATAGGACCATAAGGGACTGGAACGACCTACCAGCAGAACTATTTGAGTCCTTCCCGAAAAATTTACATAGTTTTAAAAAGCGGCTGAAAAAGTAGGGACCAAGGGCTTTGTATAATGTTTTTTATTGTTCTTTCAAATGTTTTCTATTGTTTTTTTCAATTTTTCTATTGTTTTTTTCAATGTTTTCTATTGTTTTTTTTCATCATATGTACATGTTACCACCAGGCTAAATGCCTACTTGTAACAATTTTAATAATAATAATAATAATAATAATAATAATAATAATATCCGTCCCACGACAGCGCCTTCGCTTACTCTACTCTCTATCCCTCTGAAGCCGTGAATTTAACCCTCTGCTACCCACACTCTGCCCTGCGAGAGTCAACCTACTTCCCCAACAGCTCCCGCAATAAACACCGTCGAGACTAGGGGGACTGTCACTGCTACCTGCACACTTTTATACCCCTCCCTCACCTCTTCATCTCATATATCCTCAGCACTTCATCTCTCTGGCGTCTCTGGTGCTCACGTATAAGGTTTTGGCACCCTTCATCTCTCAACTCTATACTCGCCCTCTTCGAGTTCTTTTTTCCTTTTTTTGTACTAGCTCATATTTCCTTCAATACACCTCTTTTCATTCAGTCTATGCCAAGCGCTTTTAATTCTATTTGGGGATAGTATGGTGTAAGTTGTCGATTTAAGAGCAGGGTTAATAATACATAAAGTGTGGATTGGGTAACATTGCGCAATGAAAATTTTTTCATGCCTTCATGTCATTTAATTAAACTTTTATCATGTCTAATTCATTTAATTAAACTTTTTTCGACAATCAACTCATCAAAATTCTTTTTAGATCTTTTATTTGGACATTAATATACTCGTTTGGCCACGATATGCGTCTCTTCTATCAATTCAATGCCGTAAATTGATAGAACCAAGCGTTGATCCCATACGTATCGATGGGGTTGTAATTATACAGCTGTCCACGTCAATTAAAAATCGGCCGCTGGATTGGATGGTAGTTGCCGCGTTTTATTTCTGTTTCTGACAAGGAAACAAATGGTTTAGAGTCAGCTTAAAAAAGTTATTTGTAGATGGATGAAGAGTTGACTGCTTTGAATTCTCTGCTGATTAAGGCGAACAAGCATTTCGGTAACGAAACGTAGCTAGTGAATATTCCGTCAAAATCCGTAGAATTTTGGTATCTTTTCAATTTGATTTAGTCCCATTACGTCTGACCGAATAGTAATATTTAGCGGTTTTCATCATTGGTCAACAATGTTAAGATTGGTTTGACGCAGCTCTGCACTCAATTCTCCAATCAGCTAATATTTTCACACCTTCGTATTTATTCTCTTTCATATTTATTCCTTTTTTACCTGTTCTATATATTTTGCTCGAGGTCTTACTTTTCCGTTCATGCCATCTACTTGTCCCTCAACGATTGTCTGCATCAGGCCACCATGTCTCAAGACATGCTCTTAAGGTTGTTTCGTCTTCTTGTCAAAGTTTTCACCAGGATTCCCTTCTCTCCTACTTTTATTAGGAATTCCACATTTTTTACTTAGTCGATCCATTTGATCCTCATTTTTCTGTGGCACCGCATTACGAAGGGCTCTACCCTTGATTTTTCCGCTGCTGTTATTGTCCACGCCTCACTTTCTTAGGGAAGCATACTCCAATTTTGATTTGTTATTTTGATCTGTGAAAATGTTATCTTACTTGTATATTTAAATTTCCTGCTGTAAGTAGATCTTTCTTTTGGTGGAATGATCTCTTAGCCTGGGCTATTCTGCTGATAATTTCTGTCTTGCTTCTCCCGTCGCTAGTTATCCTGCTTCCCAAATAACAGAATTCACCCACCTCTGCCAGTTTCTGCTTCCATAATTTCTTTCTTGCTTTAGGCGGTATCCTCCGAAATCTAGTTTTTAAGGGCAATTAGCTAGCTTGTAGATAAGTTTAAAGTACAAAGGATTAATAGTGGCACGCATTGAATGCTTAGCCGTCACCATTTCCTGCTCTTCCATCATTTCTGGTTCCGTAAACGCCATTGTCTCACGGGACATGCCTGCGAGGTCCCATCCTTTCTCCTCGCTTGCATGCTAACGAGGCCGTGGATTCGGGTGCGAAACGCGTCTAATTTCATGATTTAAGTCTCCGGCCCGCAGAGCTCAAGGTGGGACGTGACATCTCCGTTGGTCGGATATCATATCTGGTGGAGTTGTGCCTCAGGCCGACGCGTGCACTTCCAAGTCTCGCATTGCATGACAGATCCATTTGTACTGCATATCTCGCTATCTAGTTGTGAAATTGTGTAATAGGCCCTGAGTAGTTTATGTTAGGCTTGATTTGGAGTAATTTTACTGTGTGCATCGCCCTAAGAACGAGTGTGAGAAATGACGGTTGAGGCCGGTTGAGGAGAGGTAACCTCTAGAAGAGTTACGTTGGAGACAGAAAGCATAATAAAAGATACAGTGTTGTATGTACTATTGAAGTTTAATTAACCGACCCAGGTTTCAACATTACACTAGGTCATTTTCAAATGTGTTTCAAAGAGTAAACTTCCGTGGAACATGCAACAGTGTAGCTTTTGTTATGTTTCCTGTAACCAAGTTCCTACAAGTATCGCCATCCAGCCTTAAGTGGATTGGAGACAGAAGGTTTACTAGGCGAATACTGAGCGAAAGTGGTACAAGCCAAGGTGATTTCCAAAAAACTCCTTGTTAAAATGGTGGAATACTTCTAATAGTGAAAAATTTGGAGCAGGAAAAATTAATTTTTTTTATGGAGATTGCATACATTTTTTACTTTAATATGAAGAGGGCAGGTGAAAACGGACGAGCTTGGTCACAATAATACCACCACCATAGGATGGGTTATTGAGTAGAAACGAACAGATTTTTGGCATTGATAAAAAACGTAGCAAATGGACGAATAGGGGATGGTGGGAATGAAAATAATAGCTTTAAAATTGGGTTGGGTTTTTTGGGAATACATATTAAGACGAAAGACAGAGAAAATTGGAAGAGAAACGACTTTTAGGACTTGAGCTAGCAAATCATCCCGAATAATTGTGGTGTCGCTGAACTTGTCATTCGTCAGTGCTTCTTAATTTCTTTCGCTTAAATTCGCATCACATCTGGTTGTTACCGTTGACGTGCTTCTTATCAAATTTATCTTTAGGTACTTCGTTCAGTATTTTTCATTTCCCTGCTACTTAGTTCGTGGTTGGTATTGAAAATGATTCTATTCCAAATTTGGTCTGGTATTTTAGTCAGCGTCTTCAGGCCCAAACAAACCAATCGCAGTGCAGGAATAAATGCCGCTTAGTAATGTGAATGGAAATCCAACTTACATTATTTTATAATTTAACTGTCATTGCTGGCACAGTATAGCTACCTAGGTACGTGTTTCAATTTTTTTCGCCTTTTGTAAATTTTAAACTTCTTCAATTTCTCATTCATTTTATTACTGTGTCATAAACATTGTAATCATGTGTCATACCTAATTTTTACTAAGATTTCTTATTCAATCATGAAGAATCTAAGTTTAGTTGTTCATGAAATATATGTCGACAATGTTCTCTCTTCTGACTTATATGAATCCTTCGCAGAGCATAAGAATATATTTATCAATAATTTAATATCACTTTCTACACATCATGATTTTTAATTGCACTTATTATTCAGGAGTGCGTCACACTGGTGGTCAGTTGGAATTAAATGTGGAATAAACCACTTCGCATTACTTTTCCAGTATTTCGCGGTGTTCTGTTTTCTTAAAAAATATTATTCACGAAAATGGCCCATGAAACATTCAGCCAACACTTCCTACATTATTTTTGATATTTGAGCAGCTGGAATTGTTACTTTAAATTGATGGCATTTTATGCCACTATCTTGTTCAGTATGAAAAATTCCTGGGCTGCAAGTGATGTTGTCCAATATTTCGCTGGTGTTATTTAAAAATAAACATCAGTTATAAAAATGAATCTTGTCATGTCCGCCCACGCTACGCCGCGTGGAATGTGCTCAACACTGAAGCGGTTGACGTCGTATGTGTGAAGATATGACGTTTTTGCCTCGATCATACGCCGTGAAGTTTAGGTTCAGTCAAGTGATATTACCTTTCCCTTGTTTCTGTGTTTCCTTTTTGGAAGAAGCTCAACTTGATATGAACCGTGACACCAATCAACCTCTTCCTCATGAAATTTGCTTAGAAATGATGACAAGGTCCCACACTAAGTAACTCGTAATGTGATGTGACGTGATAAGATGTAAAATATGGTAGGAATTTCGTACATTTTTAGTTTGGACCGGGTTTTGGATTGGTCAGTATCGGATTCATCCCTTGTTTCGGCAAATACATTGAATCTACCCTTCCACGATATTCTTTCTTATTTCCCTTTTTATTGATCATAGTTAACAAATGCTTGGTTTTCCTTTTCTGTCTTCAGCGTTATATTCAGTCCTCGCATTCATTATTTGAAATAGAGTATTTTATATTGTTCTTCAGCTTCCGAAAATACTCTAATTCCATGACGCTCCTTATTGCAATAGTCTTAGCATCAAGTAATATTTTCTCATGTTTGTTTTGTCTAGTGTTTTTTTGATTCTTTTTTCGATTCGATTACTTCTCCACTCAATCTGTTATTAGTTAACCCAATCAATTACCTTGATTTTCGGTAAATTGTCCAAAATTGCTGTGATTTCGTGTAAATTCTGTAAAATGTCGTCATTTTATTGATTCATATTTAATTTTGTTATCTTTTCCCTGGCCTATCTTTTAATTTCTAATAGGGGTATCGTGGCGGCCGATTTGGCAGAGCTTAGGGATATTGATAAATATAATTAATTAAAGTAATAAGTTTTTTACGCTTTCCTTGGCCGCGATTCTTAGCCTTCCCCATAAGCCCATGGTAAAATAAGAACAGCAAATGGCAATTTCTACACTTAAATATATAAATCCACCACGGAACATGATTTCGACACTATTTGTCATTTTCTAGGGTAAAAATGACATTTCACCTTGAAAATTTCATGTCATTTTTTGACCTCGCTGTCTGTCTGTATGTAATCTATAGTGGAACAATATTTAAGTTGAAAATTACCATTTATTGTTTATATTTTATCTCGAATATATCGCATTTCCACCACGTCAAGCCCTAAAATCAGGTCATACGTTCATGAAGAGATTATGTTGTCGTTTTCTTTCGATACCTCTGGGTTTTCCTCGCTCACAACTCCTCCCATCTCTACCGTTTTCTGTATCTCCCGTGTTTGCCCCAGCATGCCACTCGTCTTGCCTTCCCCTTCTTGCCTTCCGAATCTTTCCCCCTCCCCGACTCTCCTCCCCGCACGGGCACCTATTTTGCGGCAGTTGATTTGCATGCTGTTCCACTTTGGGGGAGTCTATTTGCTGTCGCATCCCCGCGAACTCCGCCATACGTTCTTACTCCCCCCCTCGACGTAGGCAGGTATTCAGAGCGCCCCTGCCTCTCCCCTGGCCTATTTCGGCGTTGTATTCTATACACACACGCCACCCCTCTGCCAGAATCTCTCCTTCGCTTCCTTCCTGTCGTTCATCCTCATGTAGCCTGTCTCGTATTGATGCTTCCGGCCTCCTGCAACCTTAATCTCTGACCTCTTTGACTGCTCGAACGATTTTTTATGAATCTTTTTTATTTAGATGTAGACTGGAAAAAGTCTTGGGAATGACGTTAGGTCACGAATTTGGTTATAATGAATCCTTATATCTTTATTAAATGAAAAATAGTTTTATGGAATTGTGAATTTTTTTTTAAACTACCAAAGCTCTTATCCTGGTATTGTTTTTTGCAAGCATTTACACGTGTGAGAGGTTAAACTATACTATTCTACTTCTATTAATTGTTTCTTTGCCATGTTTTGAAGAATCTATTTAAATGTGAAACTGTTGTAACATTTCTGCAGCGAAATTTGCGACTTATTTTTGTTAAATGATTATTCTCTTTTGACTAATCATAATTAAATATGTGATCGTGATACAATACTTGCGATTATATCAATGACTATTACCATCATGGTGATATAATGATAAATAGACTATTATGACATTAGGTTATGTAGAAGGCTGTATGAAAATGTTATTTTTCGAATGATGTTAATTATTAGGCAAAGGTAATTTTATAAATAACCTTGCAAGATTTATTGAGTTCTATTTAATGTAGTGTCTCTAGCTTAGGGAGAAATGACCTTCTAAAGGTGGTAATAATTCACGTTTCTGATGAAACTGGTTTATACATCTAAAGAGTTAATTTTGGGATAAAATTCAGCATTGTCGCCAAATTCCATTCCACTGGATAAATCCTGTCATGGCATTTAATTAACTTTATATTGCTATTCACCGAAAATGAAACCTCGAGAATTTCCTGAGGAGTCGCGTTCTACATTAGTTACGCTATCAATTTATTTTTGTAGGTGTTAATTTTCAATATTTACCGGTAAAGTGAAAATGTGCGGAAATTTATCCTGGGAAGATATGTTTTAATCATGGGCAGCTTGACTTATTTGTGAATAGGCTACGTCTCTGCCGTCTTTGTCTTACGTTAAGCGGTATGTTTCTTAAAGTTAGTTCTTGTTTCACTCGGTTATAAATGTTATGAATGTTCTATTTACTTATTCTATATAAATTTAAGCCTGGATTTGCGGTGTTCGGTTAGAAGACATGGTGTCTGTATCACCGGGAAGTGAAATGACTGTGTATCACGGGTAAGTGATTTTTTCATTTATAATTTGTGAACTCTCTACATTTTATTCTTCTAGAATTCAATTCAGTAACAGAAATAAAAATTTTATCTGCAGTTACAAATTATAAAACAGTACGAAAAAATAATAAAACAAATTTCCAAAGAGCTTCAATAGATAAATTAAATTCTTCTTGAAAAAATTTTCTCTTGCGTACTGCAACAATAACTTCCACTGTCTTGTAAATGTATTGTTTGAGGGCTAGTTATGTATTGAGTGGAAGTTATTGTTGCAGTATGCAAGATAATGTTCACTTTAAGTAGAATTTAATATATCTATTGAAGGTCTTTGGAAATTTATATTATTATTTTTTCGTAACTGTTTTATAATTTGTAACGGCAGATAAATTTTTTTTCTCTAAAGTCTGTGGAACCCTATGGGTCTTAGACAAAAGACGCATATTATTATTAATAAAAGCAATATCTTGACACCCATTTCACTTCCACTTAAAGCGTCATTGTTTCAGCATCATGCTTTTTAATTACGTGCGCATGCTTGAGCGATGGGCGGTTCTCGAAACGAAAATGTGACGTTGTTGTATATTTCATTTTCGCTTCGTAGAGAGGGAATACGTGACGCGAGAGAGTCTCTGGAGCTCAAAGTAATTCAAGATTGAAAGCGTTGTCGCTCCTTATTCCTCCTCCTCGAAGCGAGCCCTGTTTGGAAGGAGGGAGAAGATATATCACGAGATCCCGTTGAACGGTCGATGGAGCTGCCAAGCCATGGCATTTCCCAAATCCAATTGCACATCCATTCCGTCTAAAATGTTGAAGACGTCTCTTAACGAAAAAAAATCGCTCCGGAATCGTAGGGGTGTCTTTTATTTCCTCTCTCTCACTCTTCAGAGATTCCATCGTTGGCTGGCAATTTTCGCGATTTTTTCTTCAATGGTTTCTTGCGCTGTAGTGGGGGTAACGTCTTGTCAAGCACTTCAACCTTCAAAGTAGGTACCACACTGTTCGTGGGATGGCATTTACCCGAGTCGTCGACACCCGACTTGTTTTCGTTGAATTGAGGAATGTTTGTGTGACTCCGTTCAGCATCTCCGTTTTACTTGTCCATCAAAGTCTTATCTCGTGATTCAGGTGCTGCTTAGTCATGTGATACAGATTTAAATTGAAAACATTGTGATGCATGATTAGGATTAATACAATCGTCATAATAATGTGGAGTTATTTTGAAGAAATCAATATTTATTTATTGTTCAGGCGCACTCATGCAGTACGAGAAAAAGAGTTTTAAATGTGCATGCAAGCATGCCACTAGACAAACTTGTTCTTGTGTTCGATTTAACCTGAATCACCCATCGAACCACCCGTTCGGACCCCTAATGTTAGGGAGTGGAAGATGTGGACAGGGGTGAACGGAAAATATTTTTGAGAAGTAGTAACTACTTCTGAAGATGGCCTTGAAATAACTTATGTTGGTCCATAGGGAAAAGAGGAGTGGCGAGAATGTTTTGGAAATTTGAGCAAATGCTTTGAGTAACCACTTTAGATTTTGATTTAAGATACATCGGAGTTTCTGTCCAGTTGGAATATTTTCTATACTTTATTTTTCGCCTAGGTTGTGGTTGTAATGAAGAATCCAAATTCATATTTAAATTCGATTTCTTTTTTCGAAATCTTTTTTCTATTAAAAACCGCCAAGTAATTTTTCATCCTCAGTACTTGATGAGATATCCTGTGGAGAAGATAAAGCTTGGCCCGTTCACCATCAAGAATGATGGCACGTGGTCTCCATATTAAAGTAAATTTAATCTCTATGAAGCCAAAGTTAGTATTTCAATATTATATGGCATGGATGTATTTGAGAATGTGCTGATCTTGAAATTTTGCAATTCCCTATGCTTTCCAATATCTTCTCCATTGCTGTTCTTGCATTGCTTTGGAATTTTATTAGTCTGTACACAGTGGCGTAGCTAGGTGGGGGTTCAGGGGGTCGGGAAAATAAAAAATCCCCCAAAATATAAAAACACAATTATTTTCCTTCATAAAAGAAAACAAAATATAAAAAATCATGAATTTACATAATATTTCTTCAATAATAATTATTATTTTTTTTTCTTATTTTCTATCAATAAATATGTTCAAAGTTTAGAGCCCTGAAGATGATTTAAGAAAATAAATCGAAACGTTGGCTGCTAACTTTTGTATAAATGACCTATACTCCAGGAAATACCATATTAAATATTTCTTCAACACATGAAGTTTCTTCTATTATTAAAAGTGTTAAAATTAGTTTAAAACCCATTACTTGGTACCCTGTTTTTCAAAAATCCCCTCCGAACGAAATACCTGGCTACGCCGCTGTCTGTACAGCCTAATTAATGTACTATCCCTGTAATTGACAGTTAAATGGATATTTCATGGACTTAGGCTTCTTTGAAATAAGACTAGGGTGATTGATATGTGCCCAGATGGCACATCCTATCCTCTTGCTCGTTGCAGGAATAATGGAAAGGTACCCTGGCTAATAACAAGATTACACAGATAATCCTGTCCCCTTGGCATTCTCCGGAATGATAATGAGAAGTGTAATCAATGAAGGCCCGAGAGCACGATGGCTGAGATCTTGTTTAAGGAAACGAAGGGGCCGGAAGAGAGACTAGGCATCCACTCCACTAATGATTCGATTGTCTCTCGGAGAACGAAGATAGGTCTTGAGGTGCATCCTTCCTTATACAGCGACGAGAGGAATATTTTCATAGCCGTAGGGTAAATACGTAGCAGAGGAATGTTTCCTTCGCCCTTGATGTGCTAAAAGCATTGATACTTCGCTAACGTCAATGAAGCCGTGATTTCCGAAATAGCATTAGTTAGAAAAGTGAAAGGTTTTACAGTCCACTTTCTCTGTATATTTTCATTGCTTATAAAAAATCAAAACTCGTTACCTCTTTGTTAATATCCATCTGTGGAGAATAGTCGATGCCACAGGTCTAGGTCCCCATAAAAGAAACTGTTAATTCGAAAATAATGCGATTTGGACTTGTGGCGTTTTCGAAATAATATCTTCAAAATTTATAGCCTTAGGGTACTACCTATTTAATCTCAGAATAATAGTGAGAAGATGAATTTGAAAGGGTGAAAGCAAAGGATGACACGGAGAGAGAATGCTTCTTTTAATCTTTTCTCGTTTAAATTATTTCGCGATTAATTGAATGATGACCATTAGTGAAAATGTTTCGCTTAATGAAAGCTTGAAAAACGCCACGAATGCTTAAGAACTATGTGTAGACTAGGAGCAGGAAATAACGAAGCTTTTAAAATCGTATATTTTATTTTTTCCAGTTAATTACGTTAAAAGTATTAACAATTGTCGGCGATTTTTTTCGTTTTGATGTTCTCTGGCTTTATCTGACAAATTCCCCATTCCATGGTGTGGAAGTCTTCAAAGTATTCCGTTTCATCTTTGTCCTTTAACCCTTTTGGTCTGGCTTCACGTTTGTGCTTTGTTTCAGCAAGTTCCCTGAATCTGCCGTCCCCTGATATTTGTTCCTTTCATCCTTCTGCTTAATTATTGTAATTAAGCGCGTGGATTTCCTTATAGATAAATTTCACTTCGCTTGTGCGTTATGTTCAATCCTCTCATTTCATATATGTCGTTTTCCTTGATTTAGAATTTTTTTATTGTTCTTCAGCCTTTTGTCTAAAAAACAAATTTGATTATAACCAATTATCTATACAAAAACCCCTCATTTAATTAATAAATATTTTATTTTGCTTTGTTTGGTTGGTTGATTTTTTCCCTTTTAAGATTTGCCTTCCCTGTAATGATTCACTGAATTTACTCACTCTGTTTTCCTTTTTCCCTCAATTTAGAGCGTTTATTACAACCCTCGCATACATTTTGGATCTAGTTATTGTGGGACACTGTTTGCTTTAAATATCTTGACATTTTATCACTCACTTGACCCATGGGAATCTGATGTCCAGTGTAAATATTGCTTATAAAATAGAGCGGTTTTCAGGTTTGATTTGGTAGAATTATAACGTATTATTTTGATAAAAATTAGAGGAAATTCTCCACGGGAAATATAGTAAAAGACACACTGTTATATGTTCCACAGAAGTTTTAGTGTTCAACATTTGAAAATGACATTGTGTTATGTCGAAACCTGGGTCGGTTATTAAAACCTTTATGGAACATACAACAGCGTATCACCTGTTTCCTGTCACCAAGTTCCACCGAGTATCGCCATCCAGCCTTAAGTTGATCAATTATTTCTCCACGAATAGCTTTTTTCTGACGAACGATTTCAATACATTACATCTTTATAATTTTGTATTAAGGTCGCAAAATGTATTGAAACCCGTCGTTAGGTAAAATAATTTTTGGAAGACTGGCAGTAATATCTCTTTCATATCACTTGTAAGTTTTATTCAGGTAATTGTTAGGATGAACGCAGACTAGCCTGTATGTAATACTCAGAAAATATTAATGCAAATATACAAAAGGAAAATTTCATCGAGAGAATTATCTGGTTACTTAAATAAGGAGGGATTAAGAAGTCAATTTAAGGCATTTCTCATGTTGAAGGCGTCTAATATTATCTTGTTGATTTGATGAGGGTACTTTTTCAGCTAGCAATCGGCTGATGAAAAGATAACGCTTATATTTAAGCTGCTTGCAAAACAAATTGCGAGGAAGTTGATCCTTTTGATTATTATAATATTGCTGAATAGAATGATGAAAATTATTGTCCTGTCCGCAGGTTTATTAATACTGAAACGCGTTTCAGCGATTAGCGTGTTTATCATCTGATCAAATAAATATATCAAGTGAGCGATTATCACTTGTTGATATTTGTGCTCCGTCTAAGCGTCGAAATGCGCACCAATTATTAATTAACCAGTGGACATTGCAATATGTTTTTCATTTTATTTTACGGTTAAGTTTTACTAGAGACAATTGTCTAGCGAAAAATCAGCAACAGCAATATATATATATATTATCCTCTTACATATGTCTTGCTCTTATTTGCTCCAGCCATATTTTCTCTTGGACGTCTTTTCACGTGGGCATAGTCAATTGCTTTGTAATAATATTATTAATAATAATATAATATAATGTAATGTAATATAATATCATATAATATATTTTATCTAATGTAATACAATATATTATAATAATTAAATGGGAAAAATAATATAAATAATAAAATAATCAGTTACAGCCATTCATGTTTTTCTTTCCTTTATTGTCATAGCTATCATATTCCATGCCTTCTTCTCACGTGGGAGAATAGGGGCTGGTTGGTATTACTGTTAGTATGTGGGCGCGAAGAGTGGTTCTTGCTCTTGCTTCCTCCAGCCTTATTTTCCCTTGGACGTCATCCCCCCCCCCCCCAGCTCCGCTGCCCTCTCGACGAGAATGCCTTTATGGCCGGAATTAATGTTCTCGGAAATCCACTCATCTTCCACGCTTGTGCGATCCCTCTTCCATACCCTCCTCTTCTTTTTTTCAGCGGGACAAGTTCGGAAAATTGAAATCGTCATGGGAGCAATAATCCCGTTTTTGTCTCCGTTTTTTATTCCCTCTTCCCTTGTCTTCAATTGTTTTATCTAGTTTTTACCCTGCCACCTCCCCTCCTTCTCCTATCGCCCCCTCCCCCTCTCCCCTCATCCCCCTTCCCCTTCGTCCTCTTCAAAATATCCCATTAATAATGGAGGTTCTCGTAACTCTCCTGTTTAGGTAATGAAGACGAGTGATATCATAATTTTGTCGTAGCGGGTCTTTTATATGTTTCGTAGGGTCCTTTCCGTGAGATATTGTGGCGATCAGCTAGCCTAGTCCCATCAGAAACGTTCTATTAATCTGTATAGAAATTGATGTGAAGATCATAGTTCTTCTATTAGAAAATTCAGTGGCTCTAACCTCTTTGGTGAATTCAGGGGGACTTGATGGAATATTATTATTATATTACCCTTCTTACCCATTCGTATACATTTTGATACGTATGTAGTTCCATGTTGTGGATGTATTTTTGTAGTCTATTTTTTCCTCGATAATATCGCTGGCCAGGTCTCTTCACAGATTTACAATTTAAAAGGCTTGTTAATTGAATGGCTCAACCTGTTTTCCAATAAATCGATGACAATATTTTATGTTATTCATGTTCTTTAGTTAACGTTTATTGCAATGAGAATGTAAGATTTTTATCCCTTTTTATATTTTATATGTTTTTATCAAATTTTCGGTAGGGAAATTGGCATCACAAGGTTTTTATTCCTTATTGTCAACAATTGGCACATTGGTACATTGTCAACAAATATTTGGTAGTAAATTTCTAAAATAAAACTAGTTTTATTTGCGAAAGATGCGTTAAGGCGAAGGAGGCATTTTATGAATCAAATGGTGAAGGACTTGTATGGATAATAAAAGAGTTAATTTTTTTACTTAAGTGTTTCTTACTTTTGATTAGTAGATAGATACTATTAAGTTCCAGTATCATAGCATAAGATCGTGGTTTAGTATACTGGTTAATTGGACAGGTATTTATCCATAATATTGGATCAGTCCCTCGCATGACATTCGTAAGAAGAGTAAGTTGTGCCGTCGGTCATAAATCTATCCTTTCAGCTTCCTTGCCGTTACGTCTCTCCCCTTAAGTGATCCAAATCTTTACTCTCCCATTATTACCCTTCGTTTCTCGCGCCCCGAGGAATTATTCTCGTCTCCCGCGGGGGAGATGTTTTTTTTTCTCAGAGCGGAGGTTTGAGTGTGGAAGAAGGGTTTATGGAGGCGTGATAGCGAGCTTGAAAGTGGAGTTTTGTAATCTGAAGTTCGGATCTACGAGTTTCCCCCTCCCCCCTGTCGAGTCGTCTCGTACAACGGCTGTGAGAAGTGGCGGCTACGGGTCCGCGGAATAGCTCTGCCTCCTCGTTCGTGATCCGGTGTCGTTTTTCCCCCGTCTGGATGGTTGTATTTTTCGCCACCCTTTCAGCTCACGTTCTCTCGCCGTCTTTATCGTCCCCGTGTCCTTATCGCGGGACATTTCTCCTTGCTTCCTGGCCCTTGGAAGACCCCTTTTACTCCTCGGAAAGGAGTGAGTTTTCACTTGAGGATGATGATGTTCGCTTGCCAGTTGAAAGTGTTACCGAGTGCGGTTGGTAGTTAAGTTCGCTTTGTTCCGTGTCCACTTTGACGGATGAACATATTTTTTGTTCTTGGGTGTAAAATCCTATTCAACATAAAATATTTGAAAATACAAACTATCTCTGAGTTGTATTGTATTAATTTGTAGATGTTTCATGATTCGAGCGCCATCCAAAATCTTGAAAAAAATCGTAGTAAAAATCACGAATATTGAAGATCGTTTAAGATGCAGAAAAATTTTATGCAGCAAAAAGTTTTATTCGTGAAAATCAAGTTCCCGTAATTGTAAATAAAACTTTGAATATAAGAATGCATTATTTACAATTCGATCAGCAGTAGATGAATATGAAGTTGCCTTACTCAGTTTATGAATGCATGTAAAAAGTATATTAAAGTCACAAATGATAAACGTTTACGGAATCAAGTAGAGCGTGTCGGTTTGCTAACATTTCATGGGTAACAAGATGCTATATCTAATTACAGGCAAAATAATTTCACCGATTAAATAATTCCTGGAGCGTAGGTCATATATATAATGCAAAAAGTTGGTAGCCAACGTTTCGGTTAATTTTAAAACCTTAATCAGGGCTTAGTTTTGCATATATTAACAAATAACGAATATGTGCAAAATTAAGGCCTGATTAAGGTTTTAAAATAAACCAAAACGTTGGCTAACAACTTTTTGCATTATATATGACCTATACTCCAGGAATTATTTAATCATTAATTAAATGGGGTCAAGATAAGAAAAAAAAAAGAAAATCTAATAATATCACCATAAAAACCAGCCGCTCTTCTGGGGATCTAATATCGGTTAGGGTGAGACTAAGTCAAGTGGTATCAGCATGTGTCTTCTCGGCTTTAAACACCGGACTTGAACACTAATACAGGAAATATGCCTATTTATTCACAATAAATGTCACACATTTGCAATCTTAGTCCAAATTGACATTGACTATCATTTTTGTGATGGAATTGTAAAAACTTCATTGTCACAGTTTTTTTTATTATTCCATCATGAATGTACCACATTTTCATAAAATTCCTCCAAGGTTAATTTTAATATTTTTGTGTTTCGCTCATGATTTGCCGCAATGGTTGGAAGTGCCTAGAATCCTTCCATGTAATTCCTATTTTTTAGCTGTGTGCCGAAAAACTTTGCGCCGGGTCGGTTTCTGTTGGAATGGTTATCTCCGTGAGGCCGTATGAATTATCCAGAAACGATTTGTCGTTTATTTTTGAGAACCGTTTTCAGGCGAAAAATTCGATAAATCGTTGTAAGATGGTGTCTAAACTGGCGATGGAAGATGAAATCGTCTAGAATTCGCTGTAAACAGTTTCTTATGACTCTCCCACCGACGCTATTCGTTTTACGGGTCCCCCTGAGTTCCACCTCCCCAAGTACTTTAAAACTTCGCCTTGATGAATTTGAACTGCAGTTTTGCAACACTTCTTATTGTTTCTGTGGGCGTGAAGTCCTTGCAAAGTTAGGTCGTTCGAAGTTTTATATCCCAGCATCGGGTGAAAATAAATTGAGAGAGTTGCTCTATAGTCATTTTTTCTTTTCTTATTTCTTCTCCTGTCACCCACTAGTATTTTTGAAGCTCTTGAAATTGGATTGTGCTGCGGATATCCAACGTAAAATATTTGTCCAGGGTAGAGTAATTTGATATAAAATTTCTGTCAGATAGGTTTACAAAAATATGGTTTCTTCAAGTCAACTCTACGGCACGGTGATCTGATATTAAGTTTTACTGGCACGCCTGCCATATATTTCGCCGTGAGGAATGGATTGTGCGAAAAGTCTAGATGCCAATAATTTTTTTGCATGAATAAAGTAAGGGTTTTCGAGTGAATTGGTTGTTTGAAAGGGATTATCGTGTATTGAGCTGCTTTTTATTCGGTGTCAATATAAATCAGGAGTGACAATATTTATCCAAGGAAATCACAATTTATACCTTTCATGTCTTTAAAAATTCCATAGATTCCGGCTTTGGGAGTATTTTGTTGTGATTAATACATCGCTGAAAAAATTTGGTTGAGCCTAGGATTTGACGTACTTCTAGTTAGTAAACTGCATATTATCTTGGTATTATGCTTTGTTATTAGTGTTTATTACTTCTCAGGTGTGTGATTGGTAATATTTGAATAACATATTTTTTCCGGTAGCCGACATTAAGCCTGAAGGTTAAGATTTTGCACAGCTTCTTTTGGGCATAATTAATTACGAAATACTATCCATGTATTTATCGGAGAAGGTATTGGACTTTTATTAAAAAATACGAAACGGAGTACGTGTTAAATGGAGTGCAATATTTTCTCTGTTAAATTCATCCATAGTATTAAAACATTCTGTATATAGCCCTAATGTTTAAAGAAAAAGAGAAATGTTGGTCGAATGAGAAATAATTAATTTAAGAAGACACTGACCACTACTCCGACAAATAAGGAACTGATTGTCAAGATAAGAAAAATCTTGCTCATTTTAATGTTCGCAAGTGCTAGATGTCCACTTTCGACGCTAATTCTCGACCAAATGGCGTGTCTCGTTGAGAAATGCAAAGCGTGTGGGTCTTGATCGGTTGTCTCGCCGGGTCGGGTCGTTGTCTCGTTTTATACGCTGCTTATTGGGTGTTAGCCCCAGCTGTTCCCGACGTCGGGCTCAAAATTGCCCACGTGACTAGGTGTCGCCTCGGCGAATCCCAAATTGGTGAAGATAAAAGACTTGTGCAGGGATTGGTGTGGACGCAGCGTCTCCTTTATCACCCACACCGCCTTCCTCCTCATCGCGGCCCCTCTCCTCCTGTTCTTAGTGTCGTCTGTTTCTGATGTTACACGCCTTCCACCCACGCGGTGATGGGTCTTGGGGTAAGAATCTCTGCGTATAATAAAATAGGCAAATTTTTTTAGAACCTAATACTTTTAATGTGTAAATTTTATTCTTCACTCCTTTCTTCACAATCATTAGGCAAAGTTCTTGAAGGTTTGATCATAGCTCATATTAATTTGAATGATACGTTAGGCAAACAAAAAATAATTAGCGAATCAATTTATTAGATGGTACACTTTAATCCTTACCAATTATTTTGATTGGTCACGATAAACTTTTATTTTAACATGT
Organism: Ischnura elegans; assembly: GCF_921293095.1. Taxonomy (NCBI): domain Eukaryota; kingdom Metazoa; phylum Arthropoda; class Insecta; order Odonata; family Coenagrionidae; genus Ischnura; species Ischnura elegans. The sequence continues at coordinate 62,101,549 of NC_060254.1, read as the reverse complement.
ACGTATGAACCTCGACTTTTCCAGGTATTATTCTCCTCCAGCCTTAATCATGCACTTGAAATAATTCATCCAATTAAAATTATGACAATAATATAGTAATAAAAATAAAATTAGATAATTAGAAAAAGGTAAAAATTCTAAAAACACCCTGACAAAAATAACAATGCAATAACGTAAATAGTGAGTCTGTGAATGGTGAATATTTAAATATATTGCGCAATGTTGGTCAGGCAATTTTTGACCTTATATATATACGACTTGTGTAATCAATGCCCGAGAGTCGGTGGCCTTTAAATCCGATTAATTTACTATTTGTAAAACTATTTATTTTTAAGGAGAATTTAATACAGCTGTGATTGCGGAATCCTTTCAGGAGATTAGATTCATCCCCGATTCTGATTCCTTATGAAACACAGGCTTTAATAACAAGAGACCCTTCATTAGGAAGTAATCTGGGATTAATTGAAAAATTATAGTATATTTCTAAGAAGGCTTAAAGTACTCGTAGATAAAAAATAATACACTGTATCAAAATTTCAATTGATAGCATGAAATATGATTACGTCGTTGGTACTGTTTAGCCTAGTTCGCAACAGATGAACTTGGTTTGGCGTAGTTATTGAGTGAAAAAAAGGGCGTCCGTTGGCTAATAAATACTTCAACTGGCGTACTTGACTCGAAAATTCTTAAATTTCTCTTGTAATAAACCAAGTAAAAAGCTACATAGTTGTTCACGCCGAGATGCATATACTTGATCGTATTTCTGTTCTCTTAAATATATTTCGCTCGATTTGAGCCATGAGTGAAAAAATGTCATGGTTTCACCTTGAAAATTATTTGCCGAAACCTGCCGAAACCTCTTGACGGAGTGTGATGAGTATCAGCTTACGCGAGACAGGACAGGCGTCAGGGGCAGCCTAGAATGTATTCTGGGCGATGACCCTGGCCGCCTATGCCGCGTCATAGAATTCATTAAGAAAACTGGTCTTGTGAATTCGATTTGATTGGCTTGACGTTTACATCAATATTGTCAACAGTGCCGCACTAAACTGAAATTATATTATATGCTTATGTCGCAAATTGATTGCGCGTGGTGCTAATGATCTTAGCTGTCGACGCACCCGTAACCCCAAACCTACTACTACTACTACCTGGGTAGATAGAACACAAGAAGTGTGGAATTAGACGAATACTGTAATTATGTTAAATATGAAAGAACAAATGGTGATTTCCACACTTATAATTCTAAAGCTCAAAAACCGACCGAGGTTTACACACATTGTGTAATGTTCAAGGAAAAAACCGGGGTCGGTTTTTGAGTTTTGGAATTAAAATGTGTGGATATTACTATTTGTGATCTTTCATCATGGATTTATCGAACTTCCACCAAATCAAGCCAGAAACGATTTTATTTATGTTATACATGTTTTTTTATTGATATGTTTCATAATTAATCCAGATACTACTAGTTAAGTTGTTTTACGAGGCGTAAGTATCTCCTAGTAATATGTCGAACACGGTAGGGTTGGCTACCCTATGGCCCTCAACGAGCCGAGCCGCCTCCCATTTCTTCCGCTTTCGATCGGCCGTGATTAATCGGCCTTCTCTGGCGATGATGGCGCCCCGCAACGGACTCCGTCCGACTCACCGGCACGTTTTGTATGTCGCGCAGGATGGCGTGTGTGTTGCTCGGACGTGGGATTAGTCTCATGCTAGGGTTATTGGAGGGTGAGGGAGACGTAAAAGACGTCGGGGAAGGGATAGTGTGATGGCAAATCCATCCGGGCCTTCCTTCCTCTCTGCGTTCGTCCGCTCTATTTCCCCGTATCTTTAGATACACCGGCGTTCATCTATCTCGTCCCTCCATCTCCAAACCACCCTCGTCTTTAAACATACGTGTGGTGGAAACTGATCAGGCTCTTTTCTTTCCAGATACCGCGGAGGGTGGATGATACCTCTGCCTTTACGTTAGTGCGGTATATAATATTGGTGCATTTACCTAAAATTTTGAACCGTCTTTTTTCTTAGTTTGTTGATAATTAAATAAAAAAACACAAGGAATTTTTTACGAAGTATTTGTAGAAATATTTGAATTTAAAGCAATGAAAAGCAATTCAGGATAAGGGGTAGTTAAACAGTTGATCTCAAGTGGAGGACGTAGTTAACTATGATCATTTGGCTCCGAAAAAACTTAACTAGAAATTATAAAACTGCCCCAATATGAATATCTTCATCATCATCATCATTAGGCAACAATCCTAAGATTGGTTTGACGCAGCTCTCCATTTCTCTCTCCTATCCGCTGATCTTTTCATAGCTACATATTTATTCTCTTTTACATCCTTTATAACTTGTCCTATATAACTCATTCGGTGCCGTCCCTTGCCCTTTTTCCCTTCCACTTGTCCTTCAACGATTGTCTTCATGAGACCATCATGCCTCAAAATGTGGCCAACTAAGTTGTCTCTTCTTCTGCATAAGGTTTTTAGGAGGTTTCTCTTTTCTCCCACTCTTCTTAGCACTTTCTCGTTACTCACACGGTCAATCCAGAATATCTTATTCGTGAAAAAAATTAAACTGTGAATTTATATCGACTTGCGAAAAATATTAATCTTCTCGGTGAATGGCTTTATGTCTACACAATCGACATGGCAACTTCCTAATCGCATCGTTGATTTTATCCAGGAGAAATCAAGAAACGTATTTAATATCTTTTTCAGAAAGATAAAAGACCCATATCATCGTAATTACCCGAACGTAGTTTACAAATTTAGTTTTTGAATTTGAAATATTTTGAAATAGTCTTTGTATTTATTGAAAGGTATAACGCTTTAATGTATATCAGTAAAGCTACTTCGGAAATGTATATGAAACAGAAGAAACGGTGTCCTAAGGAAACGGAAGCTTTTTGTGGAATTGTATAGTGCCTATATGAATCAATGAATCATTTTGATGCCATATTTAACGTCATTTTGCCAATTTTCCTTCTGTAACTTTTCGGAGGGTTAGCGTCTGGCGGTTACAAAGGTTCCAGAAATGAGCGTCAGTATTGAATTCGTTGTTCTTAATTCCTTTTATGTTTTTTAGCAGTTCTTTTTATACCAATTTACACATCTCCGATCGAGGGGCGTGTCGTAGCTACCCAATCTCCCCTTTGATTCCTTTTCGAACCGGGTCCGAATTCTCTACAGGAAAGGATTCTTTCTCCTGCTTTCTCTCTCTCTTCTCCCTCAATCGTAGTTTTCCGACAGGGGGAAAGATATGCTGGTTGATTGGGCTGGAATTCTCCCCCGTACATTTTCCCTCATCTGTTCCTTTTATTCTCAAAGTTGGGGTGGAGTGCTGAGATGAGCGTGGAGAAGGTTTTTTGGGTTGTGGAAGTTTGGGATGAGGTCGAAGGGATGGGAACCCCCGATGTTCTGGTCCGGGTTGTGGAGGGGTACAAGGAAGGGAGGGCATGGCAGGGGAAAGGGTACGCTTAATTTTATGGGTGATGAGGGAAATTTAATTTTGACGATAGCCCATGTTCTCTCCGCCCCCTGTAGCCTCACTGTCCCGTTTCATGCGCTTATAATTCTCATCGAGTTCCTATCAAACACCCACATTTGGAAAAAAATATCGTTTTGTGAAGTCGGTGGGTGGTGTATTAGCTTTTCCTTATAATTTATCTGTTCGAACAGTTCTCTTTTCATTCAGTCCTACTCATATCCTAGGCTGATCCTAGTTCTAGGTTGACCTAGGCTGATTCTAGTTCTAGGCTGTCTTGGGCTGATTCTAGTTCTAGGCTGTCCTAGCCTGATTCAAGGTATAAATATCAATTAAATCCGTATAAGAATAATTAAGTGCCGTATGTGCTGTAGCCTCTCTGTCCCGTTGCATACGCTAATAATTCTCAACAGTCGCGTTTGGAAAAAAAACCTATTTGAGGAGTTATTGGGTGGTATAATCTGCTTTTCCCTTCAAACTTATCTGTATGGATGGTGCTCTTTTCGTCAATTCCTCATTTCCTTGACTGATTCTAGGTCTAGGTTGTCCTAGGCTGATTCTACTGTCCGTAACAAAAGTATATACTCTAGTTTGAATGCTTATAAAAACCATACATCTCTTGCTATTTTCATGACATTAGTAGCTTTACTTTTCTTGTTATATTTCGCGTTGAATAATATGCTTGAAAGTTTTACCCTACTGGTTTAATGTATATATGAGTGCATAAACCAAAAAAAGTACCGATTATTTAGCCTTTCAAAGTAAACTCAACTGTAAACATAGGCATACGTTATGAGCGCATTATTAACTTTACCAAGTATATATATGTTATTGTGTAGCAGGTCTATAGATCTTGAAAGTAACACCGTTAAATAATAATAATACAAAAGTGCCTCGAGAGTGGGATTGGTGAGTTTGTCAATTAGCTCAGATAATTGTCGTGACCTGTGCTCGTGATGTATCTGGAATGACTCCTTTCTTGTATATTACTGTACTTACGGAAAGTACCGTTGAAATTTAAGATGAATTAACTCCAACACGTACGTTGGCGTATTAAAAAATTGAGCCGATGACTTAGCGTATGAACGCCGATTTTATTGTTAACAGTTCAAGAAGATTTATTTAAGGAAATTATCAACTAGTTCACCACCAATTTTAAGTGAAAGAGGTGTTAAAAATTACTTTGACGATATAAATTCCTTTTTTCCCCCGTTGAATAATGTAAATAATACGTGATGGTTGGGAGGAGCCTCAGCATAACTCGTATCCCATTGTTCTCTTTTGTACAAGATAATTGGTCCTTTGTATTTCGTGATTAATTTTCTACTTTATAACGGAACCATCGGAACTCGTTATTTATCACTGAAAGATGATGCATGAATATCGTTTTGAATCTGTACATGAATATTGTTTTTAAATTCTCCTTGTTATAATTTTTGTATCTACTATTAAACAAACATCGTGGCATTTTTCAGCTTTGTTTGTAACCAAAGCTTTAAAAGCGGTAGAGGAAAATTAAAATTGTATAATCCCCCTGAGGATCACAGGATTAAATTAAAAAGAAAATTACCAATTCATTGACGATGACACGCGTTGTGGCGCGGACTTTTCATACAATTTTCATTCATGAATCGTGTATGTTAATCCCATTCGGCCCCCGCATTATTTTCGTGTTCATCTCCGCAACCCCTGCGCGCGTTCCTTACGTTTTCCTCCTCATGACCCATTCTTATGGAGCTAATCTCTCCTCCTTTCGCCGTCAGAGGAGGTCTTCAAGAGAGAGAGAGCAGCCCCTTTGAGAAGTTTTCTCTCCTCCTGCTGAAATGAGTCTTTCCGCTCCACTGAATTTTTTATGCAGAGAAGTTCTTCAAGAACTTGTGTTTTCTTCTCTTTTTTTTCCTTCTTCCTCGGGATCGTCGCAGCAGCAAGGGGCAAGCAGGGGTTCCCTCTCAGCGGGGCAGTTTATTACGAGCGGGCAATGATGCCCCAACTGGGTCGCTCGCTGGAGACACGCCGGCCGAGTAAAAGGCGGCTCACGTTGTGCACGAGAGCATGAATTCAGCACACAGTGTTTGGACCGGACATAATTCAAAGATAATGGATTGAGATGGCGCGTGTCTCAAGATAGAACTACAGGTCAAGGGTGGTAATATAATCAAATATAATATCTCCTCTAGTCATTCAAAACAGCTCATTTTTTTAATTTGAAACAACCTGGGATGGCCACGAATGAGATGTCGGGAGTAGGGGATGTATGACGTTAAACCGAAGAATTATGATAGTATCGAAAGATTCGCCGATTGAAGAATTGAGAAGAGAGCTGGGTGAACCCACTCCACAGATGGTAACTTGAGATGATGACGTGAAAGAAACTAGCATAAAAAACAGTACTCCCTTCAGTCAGTCAAAGCCATTTCTAGCAAGTGATTACACACGAGAACCATGCCTGCCAATCGCAAGTGACTCATGAAAAATTGGCATGGAATATTGGCATATTGGTCGTTTTGCTCGAGGCATACCAGTGTATAAGTACTCGGAATTTAATGCTGAGGCGCATTGAAAAATGCATAGCTCACAATCAGTGTGACAGTCGGTGAGAGCTAGTGCAGACATGCGTGCATGTGACTTGGGGATGTAGCCCTTGTTCTAAATCCTGTTGAAATATCCAATGATTAGGTAATGAAATATCTAATGATGCAAAGTAGTTTAAATACTCCTGACGAGATCAAGAATAGCCGCCTTTATGCATAGTTAGTACCGAAATAACCTTGCTTTTTCATTAATTTGTTATTTTATTGCAACAGTTTTAGATTGTTATATCACAATAAACCGGCGTACTCATTTTCCATTTTCCGCTGATTGTGTTGATGCAAAACATTTATATTCTTCGACCAATGGAGAGTAAAGCTGTCAGTAGAAGTCTTGCGACAGGTTGCAGCTTTTTGGGAGCTGGAAAAGGGTCTTAGACTCGACGTTCGGGTATCCGCATTCCATTCTCGATGAATAGAGGAATAAATGCAGCGAGGATTGGGTTGGTAAGAAGGGAGTTTCCTAGGTGACTGGGGGAGGAGAAAAAAGTAATATCAAGAGTGAAAAAAGGGGCACTTAATGCTCATGCGAGTGAGAAGTATAAGGTGGGGAGGAATGGTGTGTGGGGACTGCAAGAAGAAGTATTTATAAAACATGTGTGAGCCCCCCTCTTTACTTTCACCCCTCTGAACTCGCAAGAGGTTCTCGTGGGCGGATAGTAGGAAGGGATGGGGTGAATGCGAAAGGGTCTCCACTAGGGTGTTTTAAATTCCATCGTCCCGTGCCCAACCGAAAGAAATCCTCCCCCCTCCTTGCAGTCCTCCGTATGAGTTCTTGTGCGTAAGCTTTATTTCTCGCAAACGCGATTCTCGTAATACGGGGATATCACGGAGAGTTTCAGTTTTTCCCGGATTGGGATTTGTAGGAAGATTTCTCGGGTTTTCCCAACGTGTGGGAATTTCGTTGGATACCGACGTTTATATCATTTAACCAGAGATGGCAATAAAAACTAAACTAAAGTCAAGACCAGCAAAATTTCAATAGTTTCGTTCCCGGGAGCGAAATGTAGAAACGAAACGAAATGGATTTAAACCCGGGGAGCTAAACGTAGGGTCGAAACGAAATCGGAGTGAAAACTGCTTCGGGTCGAAACTAAATTAAAACTCTGGAATGAAACGAAACGCAGGTAATATTTCGCACCGGAGGGACCACGTGCTTCACCTTCGAACAGTATAGTATAGTTCGATGCACACACCGAGTACGGTTAATGGTTGAATGAAGTAGAGGTTCGGCCTACCGCCATTAGATGCGAGGGGGACTCTTATTTTTACCACTAACAGGAGAACGATGAACTCAAACTGGCCATTTGATTTTTAAGCTCAATGGTTTAACCTCTCCACACGCATGTCACACGTTATGGGTGGAAACTATTCCCTCTCATTCCCCTCCACTCAACTTCTGGGATCGAAACTTAGCCATAAGCAACGGAGTTTCGATTAATTTAGTTTTATTCCCGGGAGTAAAGTTTCGTCCCGGGTCGAAACTAAACTCCTTAATGATTTTAATTTCGAAACGAAATATTTTCATTTCGTTTCACTTGCCATCCCTGCATTAAACCCATGCACTACGGTTAATGTTTTCGAATTCTGATCGCATTTGTGGATATTAAACTTATAACGATTGGATAAAATCTGGAAACCACCCTACAGTACGCCATTTTGTGGTTGGGGTTATTAGTCTTTTCGTTCTGATTGAAATTTTCATTTCATGCTCTAATAAATAAATCCTTTTCGTTGACATCTCAAGATTGTCTTGCGGCTATTTTTAACTTCTAAAGTTAAGCATAGAAACTCTTGCAGCGTGTTTACTTTTCACAAAATATACCTGAAAACTACCGGCGACTTTCTCATAGAAAGAGTATGTACAATATTACTAAAATAAGGCCTTTACCCCTATCGGTAACTTAATAGTTTTAAGGGGCAGAGGAAAATCAAAATATTGTCTACGCCATAAGGATCCATAACTCGGGTTTGTTTGGTGGCTAGAGTGTTGGCTTCCCACCTGGCGGGCTCGGGTTCAAATCCCGGCGGTGGCAGAGAATTTTCAGAGACTGCCCGATCCCTGCTTGTATGTCGTGTGGAGAACATTTCAAGGACAACACTCTGTCTGTCGAATGGGACGTTAAGCCGTGGTCACCTTGGCGCCTTTCGTTAGGAGTAGGCTAATGCCGACGCCGGGTTTCTCTCCACCCTTCCTTACTTACTCCTTCCCTCCCGGCGCAAATGACCATAGCTGTCGGACGCCTCCAAATACCATACCAAACCAGGTTACCATAGTGCTTTTGAAATTTTAGTGTTTCTCTTAATATTTACGGTTTTAAGATATCCTTTTAACTTTTTAATTTAATGCGTTCTTAAAATTATTTCATGGATGGGGTTTGGGGTTTTTTTGCTCTCTGTATTTAAGTAATGTAAGAAAAATTTATGTAGCCGATGATTGATCATGGAAATATCAATATTAATCGTGTTATGGAATGTGAAAGTTAAAGCAAAAGAATATGGATATAAATATGTATGGTATAAAGATGGGAAGGTACTGGTTAAAAAAGATGAAAATTCAACGATTCTTAAAATCTCAACAATAGAGGAAATTGAAAAACATCTCTAATATAAATACCTAGATTATAAATAATACTGATTTATCCTTCTCAGAGGCTGTCAGAATAACAAATGAAAAAATATTTTTAAATCTTTAACTTATCTGGTTATTTTGTTTTGAAGGGTAATTACAAATTCAAAAGCTGTAATGGATTATTCCTATATCAAGAGTCCTTGTATTGAATTTGAAGCGCATGAAAATGTATTGGATGTCCCATGTAAGAAAACTACTGATGAGGAATTCACCATAGTTCATTTGAACATAAGGTCGATTAAAAAAAATTGGGATTCTTTCCTTGTTTTACTTGAAAAGCTATGTATAAAAAAAGAAGTTGCTGGGGTCATTTTAACAGAAGTGAACATCACAACTGATGAAACTTTCGTATACAAAATAAATGGTTTTAATGTCTACTCCTCACTAAGGGAAGGTAGAAGAGGTGGAGGTATTCTACTGTACATAAAACAAGATTTTAAGTTCACTGATGAAAACTTTAAGATGATAAATTCGGAATCAATTATAGGAACCCTAAATATAAAAGGTAAAACTATAAAAATAATGGCTATATATAGGCCTCCTGATCAAAATGTTTTGCATTTCCTACAGGAGCTAGAAAACATTGTCAATATGTCCAAAAACAAGAAGTCCATCATCATAGGTGACATAAACATAAACCTTAAAAATAAGCACTGTGCAAATACTGTAAAATATAAAGAACTTCTTTTGTCACATGGGTACCTGTCATTAATTAATGCATATACAAGGGAAGAGATCAAAGACGGTCATCTGGTTCAATCATGTATAGATCATATACATTTTAATGGACATTCTAACTTAGTTAACAGTTTTATGATAAGACATCGACTTTCAGATCACTACTTAATCGGTGTGTCCTTCATAGACCAAAAGAAAAAAACAAGTCTGGGTCAGTCAGCTGATTGTAAAAATTATAGACATAGGGAAATAGAATATATTGACAATAGAAGGGTGGACCTACAAATAAATGATTATAAATGGAGCACTGTAGTGGAGGAGAACAACCCAAATATTATGTTTGCAAAACTTAGTCTGATATTCAATGACATTTATGAAAAATCAAAGGTAACCTTCAAGCCTATAGGGCGAAGGAAAGAAAATAAATGGATGAATGAAACTATCTACAAATTAATATTAGAAAGAGATAAGGCCTTTAAAAAATGGAAAAATAGCCCCAGAAATAATTTTCTCAAAGAAAATTATAAAACCATAAGAAATAAAACTGTGAAACATATTAGGAAAGCAAAAATTGATCACTTGAATACAAAGGTATCAAATATACAAGATAATAGGACACTTTGGAATGAAATTAATAGAATGACAGGTAGGAATATTAGCAGATGTAATGATGATACAATATTTAGCCACTTAGCTAATGATTTTAATGAGCAAGAAATATGTAATAAGTTTTTGAAACAATTTTTAATAAGAAGTGAAGAGACTAAATGTACTTGTGGACAGAAATTTTATGATGACATTCATTTCCATAACTTATGTAGTATTTATTTACCGGAACCCACAGAAGATATCATTAAAAAATTATAAAAGAGCTTAAAAATAAGGGACCTGGTCAAGATAGAATCAGAATCAGAGATATCAAGGCAAACCCTATACTTCTTCCTATTATAACTACTCTTGTAAAAAGAAGCATTACCCAAGGTATAGTGCCTGATGGGCTAAAAATTGCATTGGTTAGACCTATTTATAAAGGTGGATCCTACAAAAATTTTGCGAATTACAGACCTATCTCCCTGCTACCAACTATCAATAAGATTATGGAGAAATACGTGGCACAGTATCTAACAAATTTCTTGAAAAAACATAAAATAATCTCAGACTACCAATATGGATTTGTGGAAGGTAGAGGAGCTAAAGATGCACTTGAAAATTTTGCCGACATAATAAATACCAACCTTGATAAGAATAATAAAGTAGTAGTCACATATGTGGATTATAAAAAAGCTTTTGACTCTGTCAATTTGCCCACATTGCTGCATATACTGCAGGATATTGGAATTAGAGGGTATATCCTGAAATGGTTTAGAAGCTATCTCCTGCAGAGGAGTATCAGGGTGAAATTTAAAAACTGTATTGGAAACCAAGGAAATGTAGAATATGGTGTACCTCAAGGTTCTATTTTAGGACCAATCCTTTTTACTGTGTATATTAATAGTATATTTAAATGTATTTTAAATTGTAATATTTTACTTTATGCTGATGATGTTGTATTGATATCTGCTCATAGAGATTTAAATACTGCCATTGCCTACTTGCAAAATGATGTAAATAACTTAACAAAATGGTCACATGACCATGACCTCTCCATCAACATGAAGAAGTCCAAAGTTATGTCCATAGCCAATAATGCAGCTAACGTTCAACAGATTCACATAACAATACATGATTATAAATGCCTGCATACTGAAATAACCAAGTCTGTGTGTAAATGCAACAAATTAGAACAAGTAACACAATATACGTATCTCGGTATCATAATAGATCAGACATTCAAATTTAGGGAACACTGTGAGAAGATATGTAGTAAATTACGAAAGGTTAGTTATCAAATGTATCATATTAGAGATTTTTTGCATATTAAAGTTAAAAAGATGTTGTATTTCGCAACTGCTGAATCAATATTAAGATATGGCGTTACTATTTGGGGTAAAACCTGTAGGGTACATAAATTAAAACTATACACAAAACCGGATCATCAAAGCGATTGCATACCACAAAAAAAATGATAATAATTTGTCAGCTAACTCAGACTCTCACGATACAAATAATTTCTATAAAACACTAAGAATACTACCACTCGAAAAACTTCTAACCTATATTTTAGTAATAGATAATTATTTTTCCAATAAATACAAAACACTGAAAGACAATTTTCATAAAATGGAAAAGAGGAATCTATACCAATATAAAATCCCCAAATGCTTCAATCAATACGGTGAAAACAAAATGGTGGTTAGTGTTCCTAAATTGTTTAACAAATTACCTAAAGAAATGCATGGTTTAACCACATATTCGGATGTCAAAAGTAAACTTTTAAATTATCTACTTGAGGACTTTAATTTTTAATTTTAAGACATAAGTTTTTTATCGTTTCTTTCATTGTTTTTCGATGTTTTTAACTTCTTGTAAATGAATTATGGAGAACCTGCTGATGAGCCTGTTTTGGCTCAGAAGGTCTCCTAATTGTAAAAATATTTTTTTATTCTTAAAATATTGTAATATCAGGGTTTTTCTCTTTTATCTTTTCTTGCCCAATAAGTCAGAATATGTGTTGGTTATATAGTGAAAAGCGTGTTAAGAATTTGTAAAGGGAATGTTTTTAATGTATTATATATTTTTTAATATTTGAGATATGTATTTTTGATGTATTGTAATGTGTTTATAAACAAATTTAAAAAATATGAAAAAGTAACACCTTACCGTTGAAATATTTATTTGTTCATTCTAATCGTATTTGGATTACACGATATACATAGAAATTGAACACGTCCGATAACACAATTTGGGTCATGTTTTCATTTCACAATTTGCGTTCTCTCCATTTACGATGACTGAGAGTAATTTAATGAGCGGAGATACATAAATGCTCTTCGCTTTGTGCCTTTGAAAGGTATCTTATACCTAGGCCCATTTGCTGCATTAATCAGTTTCGTGCTTGCATTGTTTTTGGGATCGTGTTGTTACCGTGGCTAGCGGCGCTCCGACATGGATTAATTACTCGAGATAGGGTCTAGCTGTAACGTTTGCCTTTTACGATAAGGATTTCATTATCGAACAGAAATGCTGGATTCACTGCATATCGAGTCATCAGCCGCATCGTGCATGCATAGTTGGTCAGCGTACGGCGAGTGTTGGAAACCCATTGCTCTCAGGACACGTTACATTTATAGCTCCTATCTATGAATGTTTTGTTTGACATTCTTCAAAATAGAGCGTTAATTTGAGACAGAGTTACCTTAATTAATTAAAAACTTATCCTTTTGAAATTTGCGCCTTAGTTTATTTTTAGGAAATATTTTTAGGTCTTACCCGTTTCTTTTTCTGTAGAAATCAATGCCATCGAAATGTAGTGCTGCAGAAGAATGATGAGATTCAAATGGATCGACCGACTTAGTAATGAGGAAGTCCGAAGAAGAGTAGGATATAAGAGAAGCCTCATGAAAACCTTAACAAGAAGACAGAACAAACTGATAGGCCATATCTTGGGACATGATGGCCTGATGAAGACAATCTTCGAAAGACAAGTAGATGGCAAGAACGGAAAAGGAAGAGCTTGAATAAAATATATATATAACAGATAAAGGAGGATGTGAAAGAGAAGAAATACGTAGGTGTGAAAATATAAACAGATAATAGAATTTACTGAAGAGCTGCCTCAAACCAATCTTAAGATAGTTGACCAGTGATGATGATGAGGAATTCCAAAATTGAGTTAGAATTTGAGAAAAAATTGAGTTTCCAAAATTATGGTGTCGGAGCTATCAAAATCTAAAAGATGTAACAATGGATTTACTTGAAGGCCACCGAAAGTTTTTTTTACTGGCTACAATGTTAGAATCAAATAGGACAGTGAGCTCTGCTGTTTATCATTATGAGGTAATACTGTATAAAACCATGGGTGTAGCTTCGGCACAGTGGCACAAAGGCTTTTTTTCAAAATTTCATTGTAATTTTTTTCAAATTAAGGGCAAAATCTCCTATGAAGTTTTAATACCCTGAATTTTATTTGAAATTTCATACGTAATTCATTATTTCGAGTATGTTTTCAAACTCGCGTGTTTGTTTCCTTGTCACCCATGACAAGGCACGACTGCTCTTTACTTCCGCCGTCCAGGGTGGTGAGTTATCATCCGCCGCGACGCGGATTCCTCTCGGCAAATGGCGGGGGTGTGAGTGGCACGGATACATGGAGTGAGAAAGCCCTCTCTTCCCTTATCCGGTGTCCTCAAGCTCACTCCATCGAGTTCCTTCTCTATGGCTCACTCCCCCTCACGGTAACTTCTTCGTTTTCACTCAGCGTCCCTGGTGGAGGCTTAACGCATCCTTTCCTCTTCCTCGTCCCCTTTCTTATCCACCCTCACCCTTGCTCTTGAGCCCCGTTAAGACGTAACTTAACTTCTACATCTACATTATACCCCGCAAGCCGCCTAAAAGGCGTGTGGCAGGGGATGTTAGGACACCAGCCGTTTACAGTTAAAAAAAATGAAGTGCTCTAACGAAGTTAGGACTAGCGTTTATTAAAGTCCTTTATGGTTCGGGGGAAAAACGAATTCCCATATCTATCCGTTCGGCAAAACATCTCTCTTAATTTATCGCTTCTATCGGACCTGGACGTTTCTATCGGACCTGGAACTTGTTATGTGCAAGAGCAGTCAACAAGTTCCCTAAAAGATCGTTAGCCTACCCGGCGAATACTATTGATAAAATCTTCTCAGGTTTCTCTCCCTAAGCCCCGTTAAGTCGTAACTTAACTTTTATATACAGGAGCAGTCAAAATGTTAACTAAAAGATCGTTAGCTCGATCGTCACCATGGCCGGCGTCGATAGCAACGGTTTGAAGTCCTCATCTGCCAAACAAGAGGTCCTGGATTCGAGTCCCGCTTGGGTAGACTACTCCTGTCCAGGGTATGGAATTTTGTGCTCATGTAATTGTTAACATGTTGAAAAACTCCTATGTAATAGGCCATTAGTGTTGATTTCGGTGGTATGATTATAATTATATCATTAAATGTTTTCATTCAGAGAAATATGCCTTCTTTGCTACTGATTAATTTAAAGAAAAATTTAGTTTTTTCTACTAATTATATTCCTCAGACGAGTTGCGCCATTTTAAGTTGTGGTGGACCAACAGACGCACTTCAGGAGTTTTCACTCTCACAGTTACGTCAAGTAAACTAAAGATACTTACTATTTATTTAGTAAGCACGACTTCTTTCTCCTGTGCCAGTGTAGACTTGAGACGTCAACACCTTGTTCGGTTAACCTAGTCTGAGATTCGCCTTTGAAGGCAATGGCTTAGTGCTGTAACTGGTAGCATACCCGACCGGCAATTGGGAAATACGGGTTCGAATTCCGGCTACGCCAAATGATTTTTTCAAGGCAAAATTCATCCTTGGTATAAATTAATTTGCATCCGTACACGTGTGCTTACGAAATTACTTTTTCCAAGTTCTTATGATCAATGCTTAACATTGTCGCATAGTGGGGCGAGTCTTCAGCCATCCACCCTCGTGGACCTCACTGGCGTATAAATATTTTTTTCTTCCACGCTCCCCTTTCTCCTTTCCTTTCGCCGCGACTCTCGTGGCCACAAATCATCCCTCAAGTCTCAACGTTCCCTTTCTCCCGTCCTCTTTCTCATTCCATGTCCCCTTACACCTTTTTCCCCCACTCGACTCTCCTTGTCATTTTTTATGCCTCAAACCCGTCCTCTTGCGTTTATCTTCCTCGCGCACCGGATCTTGCGAAGTTTTCCTCCGTCGCACGAGGGAAAAAAGGAGGAGGCGAAATAAAATTAAACTGCGATGCCGCGGTAGTTTACCTAAGGAGTGTGACTCTTTCTTTTCTCTCTCGCTGTCATCGTGAGTGAGTGTGTAAATCGCAGTAAACGGGGACGTTTGGTCTATTCTCTCACCCATTTTTTATCGTTGCAGTTTTCTTTTGTCGCGGATTCTCCAGTGTCTTTTTGTCTGTGGTGGCGGTCCGTGGCTTCTTCACCCCTGTGAACGTGCCCTTCACTCGAGTCCTGTCTTTCTGCCACTATCTAGTTTTAAATTGCTTCCTCATCTCTCTCTCTCTCTCTCTCTCTCTCTCTACATCCAAGGGGGCATTCGTTTCCTTCTTTCAGTGCCTCGACTTAGTAACTTCTTCGGACGCTATCTTTGTGGAATTGCTCTTCATTACTCTTCCTTTTTCTCTGGCTGCTTCATTTTCCATCCTTTATAGTGCTGGACCTTCATGATTCCATTTTATTCCGAATAAAGGTGGCCCATTAGTCCCCCCCCCCAACCGGTCGTACACTGTCGTTTTTCGTGACATATTACTTACGCTAACATATAAAACATTTCGGTTAATAAAGAGTGGAGAGAGAGAGAGATCCTTAACAATATTCACCCCTATCTCAATCATAAAATTTTGCCTTCTAGGAAGTTCTGGGGAATGAAACTCCTATTTATGGTACCGGCGTTTATGAGGATCAACCATAATGAGGATCAACCACCATTAACAAACAAGAAAAATGATGTTGGGTGATAAAAATGTATTGCAATACTCTAGTGATTAACACTACAACAATACTTTCATGATCATTTAAATATTTTCGATTAGACCCTGCGAAATATATTTGATGGGGAGAATCTTGACGTGGCTAATTTGCCTTTTACTCCTTACCTACATTCTCCGAATACGAAAGAAGCTTAATTTGAGAATTTTCGTAAATTCAAAAATTCTATAATCATAGAACGGTAATGCAATTTTAAAACATATAGGCCATGAATTTTCACGTTTGTGTTAGTGTTGACGAGGTTCTACGTTTACAAAAAGAATAATTAAATTCTTTTAAAATTACTAGATTTTATCCTTAGCTTTTAGCCATTAGCTTTATGTCATTATATCTATGCTAAGTATGCGCAATCAGCGATTCACTGATTTGAATATTCGTATTTCTGCGTTTGATTTTATTACATTTGTGTTTAATTATTTCAAATGTAGCATTGATACTAATGTAAATTAATTTGCATTTCAGAGGAGTAAGTGCCCAAGTTTGTGTTAAGGAAATGTTATTATTCGCTGGGAATCTGGTTTGTAAATTTGAATTCACTTATTAAAGTTACATACGTTCATTACTTGGCGGTGACCAGGGCTGGGCAGTATTTCAAATACAAGTATTTTAAAATACGTATTTGAAATACATTTGTATTTTGTGCTTGGTATTTCAAATACACGGCCTGAATGTATCTTGTATTTTGTATTTCAAATACAAATTTTTGGTATTTTACTTTTCTAAAATACAAAATACATTTGTAAAATACTTTTGAAGTAGCTTTGTAACACTATGCATTAAAACATTTACTGAAGTGGCATTGAGACTTAGCTCATCCCTAATAATTTGCAAAAGTTGTTTAATGCCTGGTATGGGTACGTTTTAGTGGCTGATGCTGAACTATACGTAAAATTTTGCTTGCATTTTGACGACTTGGAGCGTAATAATAGCAATGTGTTAATGATGGTATGTTTCACCAGCAATTTTCATTAAAAACATTTTATTTCATCAGGCTCTAGGGTAAGCTATTCGTGGCCTAGGGGCTACGCAATGTCTAATCCAGATTCAAAATGAAGAATTTTCTCAAAATTAATGAAATTATTTAGGACATTGCGGAAACTTCTACCTTGCAAGAAAAAAATCAATCCAAGGAAAGTATATGATTTTCAACCAAGGTTAATCAAAAACTTGACATCACCACCTGATGCTGTTGAATTTTGAGACTTTTTTGTGTTGAAGAATAAATGCTCTTCAGATGTAAAAATCCTGTCTAGAAAGTTATTTAAGATTAAAATCTTGGAATGTGGTACCTCTAGCTCACAACGACTATGTACAGGGTGTTTCAAAAAGGACTTTACAACTTTGAAAATTCATATAAATTTTATTAAACAAGGTACAGAGCTGGTTTTGGTGTTATTTTAAAGGAAAAAAACAAGTTTTTTTTTACCTTAAACTAAAGATGTTCTATGTGGCTTCCATTGGTTATTCTGCAGACATCCCATCGGTAGTCGATTTCTTCCCAGACTCTCACTAGCATTTCAGGTGTAACTTGCTCAGCAGCAGCGTAAATTCTTGCTCTAAGTTCAGCTAGAGTGGCTGGCAAAGGAGGTACATACACCATATCTTTTATGAAACCCCAGAAGAAAAAATCGAGTGGTGTCAGGTCTGGGGAACGGGGGGGGCCATGCAATTGGCGCATCAGGGCCAATCCATTGACCTGGGAAACGGTCATTTAGAAAATCCCGGACGTCAGTCAGATAGTGTGGTGGTGCGCCATCTCGCATAAAGAAAACATTTCGTTCCCGGTCATCCTCATCAATCTGTGGTATTAAAAATTGTTGCAACATTTCAGTTGTAAAGTCCTTTTTGAAACATCCTGTATTACGTCTTCAATTTGTCTCCAATCAAAATATAAATTTCGGAACTCAATAAATGAAATTTCTCGGAGTGGAAATTGGAAGTTGTCAGCTATTTCAATGACAAGAACAAATCGCTGTCGAGTTTACAAAATTATCCGAATATTAAGAAAATGTTCATCAGATTTAATGCAAGCCTATGCTCATCTTCACCAGTGGAAAGACTATTCTCACTTGCTGGGTTTATCCATTCCCCTGTGAGGGGATCTCTATCAGACAAACTTTTTGAAAAACTTGTATTCCTCAAGGGGAATAATTCATTCATAGAGAGCAACATTTGATAATTTTTATATTGAAAAATCTCAAATGTATATGTGTATGTTATAATTTTTATGTTTATTTATGTGTTAGAAGTTTTTAAAAGATGTCTTAGTTTCCTTACAAGTGTATTTTGTATTTTAAAAAGTATTTAAAATACTATTTTGTATTTTGTATTTCAAATACTGAAGTCCAAGGTATTTGGTATTTTGCATTTCAAATACATTTTGTGCAGTATTTTGTATTTTGTATTTCAAATACTCCTCGGCCTGTATTTTGCCCAGCCCTGGCGGTGACACAATACTCAATTTATTTCTTTGTTCGAGTAATTTTTATTCTGAGACAAATTTTTTCTAGATTTTCATGTGTCAGGTAAATTTGAAGCCTTTATTCTTAGATAATGGAAATGTCGTTGAACGTTTTTTAATCATTATTTCGCATTCCGAATGCTTAGGTATAGTGTAAACCGTGTAAAATTTCCCTTCGCAAAATATATTTCGTTTGGTTTAGTTGCGATTAAAAAAAATAATCATCAAAGTATTGTTTCTGTTTATATAACAAGAGCATTTCATTCAATTTTTATCACTCCTCGTCGTGATACTGGGGTATTCATGTGCGTGAAATTCGAAAATATATCGAATACTGCTTTTGCTTCCGGAGTTTGGATTTTTTTATTTTCGGTTTTAATTTTCGAGAAGTGAAAAAATATTGTGGACATAATTTAAAACGTAGAACCTTTTAGATAGTGATTTCTCACTCAGTTTCGTGTCATGCCTCCATCATCCTTTTTAATTTATTAATGATACCCTTTTAAGCTTAAATGTTTCTCATGTAAAGTCGTCGTCCTTTTTGATTTCTCGCGCCGTAGACTAACGCAATTTGCCACCCTCCGGATGTTTTCGCTCGGAGCTCGTAGGGCCGAGTCTGTGTTCGTTAATAGTCTCCATTAAAATCTCACAGTGAATTAACTCGACGTCGCGTTGATGCCAAAAATCCGAAAAGCGAGAAACTTCGGTAAATATTTCATGTGGCCGCAGCGAGTGCTAATGCCATATCTTGGTTATATTTACTCTCTGCGTTGATTTTCCTCTCTATACTTCCAAGCTGTTCATGGCCAGTACTTCCGCGCTAAACGCGAAAACGTTGTTCGCTCTCCCTCACCGCAAACTAAATCTGCCCTTTCGATTATCTTGTTAAAAGCCTTTTACCTCTCATTTCCATCTTGCTTTATTTCCTGTTCATCTCATCACTAGTACCCTTTATGAGGATTATTAAAGTCATCACTATGTCATCATCGTTACTACTAACATTAAAAATTTCTTGGTAAGATTTTGAAATCATAAATCGCTTAAAAAATAATTTAAGGCGCTAGAAGATAATGTGAAGGGTTAATCCTTTAGTCAAAGTATGCTATTGTTATTATGCCTTTTCACGCAGAGTCGTGCTGCTTCAAATTTATCGGTATTTAAAGGCTCGCTGCATTAATATTATTCCTGGTGAAAAAATATTTTAAAATATACGACCAGTATTCAATAGATTCCTTCATCGAAATTTGAACTAAGAGTACAGAATTTGTCTGAAAAAAGCGTTTTCGTTTTTCCTGTTTTTCAAACATTTGTAAGGCGATTACCATGAAAAAATTGTTAGCGGGGCCACGATAGGAGTACTTCAAGATCATTATAACTGCGTGTAATAGGTGTTTGGATACTATTCATGCCTAGAACATTAAGTTCGTAATGATCGCCTTAGATGATACCAATATATGGTGTGTAATTTAACTGCGTGGCCGTACGAATTTGTATCCCTAAAAGTCGGATATCGGACTGAATGCGTATTATTCCGGGCGATTTAAAATTGAAATATTTTGCATAGATGCAATTTATATTAATTTTTTAATATGCATTGATCAATTATCACCATCTTGCTGCTAGTGAGTGTTGGATTAAAAAAAAAATTTAGGCCTTATAGAACGATAGCGCAGCTGGCATTTGAATTCGTTACAAGGGGAGTAATATGCCTTGAGATCTAGTTTAACTCATGAACTGGAATTTCGAGCCGAACGTAAGAGGAGGTTAATAAAATGGGGCAGTAAGCTAGAAAAGTAGAGAGAACTGGGAGAGTTTTCGTTTGTAGCGATGAAAAGCGAAAAGAGTAAATTTTCTTCTACAGACATCTTGACGCTTGGATCCGTACATTTTTCATCACCCCACATCCACAGACCCAGAGGTATAAGGAATGAGATTCCGTAGGTTTAATGTGAACGTGGGAAAGGTCTTTCAAAAGATGAATGTATTAGGGGGGTAGACTTCTACCAGTTCATCCGGAGGCTGCTTCACCAAACCTTGAATCTGAAAGCTGCGTGGGAAACGAATTCTATCAGAGCTTAATGTTTTTAGAATAGCAACGCTTTAAATTCATGTGGGTAACTTTTTAAGATTAATATTAAATCAAAGTTTTGACCTTAGATAGAGGCTAGATAAAGGGGAAAGAAAGTTAACTATGGTTCGATTGGAGAGGAAATGGAATATTGAAAAAAAATATCGTTGAAGATGAAAATAATAAGGGAGGAGTTCAATCATTGGGTGATGCTGCACCATTATATCCACGTTTTTTTGTTGCTGAAGTATACTTGGATTTTAATATTATAGTGGGATATATTCGAGAAAGCACGGGAAGATTATAATAGTTCATTGTGGTGCTCGTAAATTTACTCTGAAACATCTGTATCGAGGAATGAATCTGCGCACTCGACATCTCTCATTGAGTATTCCGCATGGTTAAAAAGAACACCGTACACTGGAGGGCTCTCCGTCGAAAGGCAAATGAGTGAGCAGTTGTTTTGCGTTGGCCTTCCCGTGACAATTTGCATAACTTCTGCGCCACACGACCGCATGAAAATCGCAAGGCCAAGCGACGAGTTGTAAATGACCGGGGACGAAAATTTTTAAGAGTAGCGAACAAGGGATCGGATCATGGGTGTAGATTGCGAGAGAGGGAGTTGGAAGTTGCGCGGGCTTGTACTTTGAGGGAAGATGCAAATATGCTGTTAAGAAGAGGAATAAGAGTTGAGGGTCGGAGAGGGTAGCTAAGGGGCTAAGGGTGAAGCCATGTTGAGTGCTCCGTTGTGCATTAGCATATGCGAGCATAGGGATTCACGTGAGGGGAAGGCTGGGAGGACTTTACATCAGAAAATAATACATATCCATATTCCCAGTGTCGGGAGAGAATGTGCCGGTACCAGTATAAAAAATAGCGCGCATAAGTGAGCAGAAATCGGCTTGTTTTCGAGTCATATTTGAATAAGGAACTATATTCGTTTCAAAACATGAAGTATTTTTTTCCCAGTGAATTAATTGGCCTAAAAAGTCTCTTCGTGCGACCCCCACCGAATATGACAATACATATTTTAGATAATATACAACGACTCAAAACAGTGGAAATCCCTGGAAGATGTTGAGCGATAATCGTTTCGGTACTTCATCAAAATTACTATTTTCACTTAATTAGTTTTATTGGAGTCTTGATGCCGTATCAATTGCGATTTTCCCTATTCCTTTGATTCTTTTCTTTTGTGTTCAATACGCGCGAAAACGTAAGTGTATTATTGATTTTGTTCGCTTTTTTCCAGCCTAGTTATATGGTTATCTTCGATTTCTGTTCGCGTGTTAATCTTCTTATTTTTCAATGCTATATTTAATTTTTAAGAATTATTTTGTGCTCATCAGAAGTTGCAATATTATTGCTCAGTGTGTTCGGTGTGTTATTTTTGGCGCTCATCAGATCTGTACGTAATCGGTATCGTGGTTCGTCCTCTGATTTATCTTGTAATTTTATATTAGCTTTTACTATCCCTCTTTATTTGAATGTGAAATTTGTACTTCGAAATTGTTCAGTATCTGCAATGGGTTTAGGCTCTGTATTTTTCTCGGTTGTCATTACTTTGCCAAATTTGTCTTTAAAAAAATTACATTTTAGTACAATGCCTATTTCTACCATGTCCTGAATAATTTATCGCTGTGATACTAGAACCATTTTATGGTCTCAATGTGTTTAAAGTATTCTGTATCTTATAATATATGATTTTGTGTTATGCTGTTGAATGAATATGCCTAATAGAAATTTTATTTTTCTTCTAGGTAAGTTTTGGAAACAAGTTTTCTGGCTGATCCCTTTGATTATGCATCTGTTCGTGAGTATTCATATTTTAAGCTGTGACACACATCTCTTTGGCTGTAGCGAATTTGAGTATGCGAAGAGACGATCACTAATTTTAAGTCCCTGACGATATTTGGCTATTAATTTTCAATCGTGCCTTTAACATTAAAATTATGATCATTTATGTTTAATATTAAGTATTAAACTGATTCCTTAACTACATTCCTAACTTTTTTAATCTACTGGGGAAATATCTTTCTGGTCTATAAATGCCCGTACACGCGTTGAAATGCAGTATTCGGGAATTTGAAGTATAATTTAGAGATTACTATTCGACTTGAGTGGTAACCATGTTGAGGGAATGTCATCATATTGTTACACAACAAGCGAAGACTTGATTTCCTTTACAATTCAGGAAGAATTCGGCTGTATTAAATTTCAGAATTTCCTTAAACTCGGGTTTTTTCTTTTTGTGTCGGATATTGTGGGACCTTTCTGGCTTTCGATTTCAAATCATGTGTGGGGAAAAGGTTTTTATTATCTCCAGCTCAACTCCTTGTTATCTCCTTTTCCATTTTGCCTTTTCTTGGTTGGGGATGCGTGGTGGCTGAAGAATCAATTGGTGGGAGTTGTTCAATAGGTTCTTATATTCCTTGAACGATGAATATTGATATCTACAGTGTAAGGAATTAGTTCTGCAGAAGCACTCGCTGCATTCCATGTCACCACCCTAGTACTTAGTTACTCCTATATTTCATATCGCTGATCATTCCATTTCATCTGCGATTAATCTGTCAAATGACAGCATGGCCGGACATGGGATACATTGATTTTCAGCAGGAAGTAATATTTCTTTTCATCGCACCAGTTATCCATTTCTCTCCACGTCATCTTGCGATTTTACGAAATTCACCCATTTCTCGTGCAAGAGGAATATCTTCCATCGTTTTTCGCTCGCAAATGGGTGCAACAACTTCAGGTGACATCAGTAAGCGATTAACATTTGAAAACGATGGTTGCCATACCAACAAACACTCGGTAGCTAAGGATAACTATCTTGTTTCACACTACGATTTTTTATTCTTCCCCACAGCAAACTGCGACGAAGAAACAAGATCGATGAAATAAATTCACCACGATGACACCCACACAATACATTGTGAAAGTTTCGTCAACTTGACAACAATCAGGAACGTTACGAAACCGTCTGGTTCATGCTCGGTATATTTTTTTTACGACGAACTCATGCACCAAGTGTTGCGCGATTGGTATTGAATGAAGCGGCCACGATAGGAGTACTTCAGGAGCGTTCTTACTGTACCTAATAGGTTTTTGGATACTATTCATACCTAGAACCATAAGTTCACAATGATCTCCTGGGAAAATACCTACGTATACTAATAATTTAACTTCCTGGCCTCATGTATTGGGATCCCTGAAAGTTGGGTATCGCATTGAATCCTTTTTATTCCGAACGATTTTAAATTGAAATAATTTGCTTGGATGTAATGTAAGGATTGATATTGCTGTTAAGTGAGTGCTGGATATTTTAATAATTTGAATGTCATTTAAGTGAGTTGGTATTGAATGCCATCCATTACTTTAGACATTACCTTGTGTACAGAGACGCCAGTACACATCGGCGATTGCATGCAATTCATCAAAATATTCTTTATAGCCATTGCATATGAATTTGATGCTGTAACATTTTCTTCACGGTACGCGTTACGTGGAAAGAAAACGGGTGTTTGTCGAATGGCATGTTGCACTTAATGGCTATAATATTCCTACGAAGCAGAGGATACGTTGCCAACGGCCACTCCACGTTGAAAACACCGGTCCTCGTCCGATCACCGAAGTTAAGCAATGTCGGGCCCGGATAGTACTTGGATGGGTGACCACCTGGGAACATCGGGTGCTGTTGGTTTAATTTTTTTTATTTTCCATCTTCGTTCGAAAATGAAATACCAGTTTGGTAGCGAAACGATGTATGAAAAGGTATTTAAATAATTTTGTATGAAGAAAAACCGAATGTCATCTTTTAAGAAAAATTTGAGACTGCAATCTGTTAATGTCTCTGGAATGTAGGCAAATGTTTTGCTGTTCAAGTCATTTGTAATGCGAATGAATCTCTTCGACCTTCCATTCCATGGTTTTCCACTGGGATTCGCTGCAACAACTTAATGGGCGATTAAGAGCTGAAAACAATGTTAAAAAACCAAGAAAGACTCGCTTGCTATGTACGTTGCGTTACATTCGTGTAGAACGAACCATCTTTTATTCATCCTATCAGCACACTGCGACGAAGAAACTAAATCAATGGAAAAACCTTCTCTGTATTAGCACTCGACAAGACAAACATTGTCAAAATTTCGCCCCTAAAAGGCATCTTGACTACAATCGACGATGCTACGAAACTTTCTAATACGAAAAGACTACCAATCCAGTTAGTCTATAATTTTAAATCTAGGCTCGGGCTAATAAGTAAAACAACGTTAACAGATGTATGGAGTTGGGATCCATAATTTCCAACAACATATAAAGTGCCTCTTCAAGCAACTCTTCCATAAGTCTTTCCTCAATCTAGTTTTACTCGATACTTACCTTCTGTTTTCGTTTTTTATTCCTTCGTGATTTATTTTGCATGTAGATCAATCTATTTTGTATTCGATGATGCGGGTGCTGATATACCTGATATTATTGTAGCTTTTGAGGTGTAAAACCGATCCTGTTGTAGCAGCCGTCATTTCGCGTTTAAACTGTAGCTTTAGTTAATATATTAAGGCCTTTTATCAAAATTAATGGTGTTTTTTTTTACATTTACCGATTATGTAGCCTTAAAATTTAATTTCGTGCCAGTTAAACTCATTTTATCGAGTTGCGTTGAAGAATCATGTCTCCTTACCACGACCTTGACTCTTGAAGGATCTTATTGATAACTTCAATCGGAAAGGGTCGAAGATATCGAGAGGCATTGGCGAAAGAGGTTTGGTCCAGTGGCTGTAAATTCTCGTCGTCTCTCTTCCCTTCGTAGCGAGGGCTTCGATTCCCCAGAGAGGGGTCGTCCGGGGAGGGGTCAGCCGGAGATGGGGCGGAAGGTCTAGGGTCACTCTCACGAGTCTAAAAGATAGATGGATGCGCATGCATTGGAATTTTTTTTATAACGCGAGGGTATCTTCGGGCGAAAACCGATGAAGTAATCCTATCTCTCTTTCGTCTTCTATGACCTCCGTTTTCCTTCTCTCATCGCTATACTTTTGTTCTCCAGGTTTACTTATACTCTCAATTCCTATTCAAGGAGAGCTTTCAAGAACGGGTTACTATGGTGCGAATCGAATACCACTAATCCCCATCCACCGTACTTGTACCTTAATCAGGTCCTTCATATTAAATGGTAACGAATTATGGAATACCTTATATCGTGAAATACGAAGTTCCGTAAGTAGCCGAATATTTAGGCGGATACTCTTTAACTACCTGTTTATCAAACACAGTTCACGCTCTGATCTGGCCTTAGCATAATAATAAATGTAATTTAATGTTCGGTATATTTACACAAAACTATGTATCTGTGTTAGTTTATATATTTATATGAAATGAATGTAATTTAATTCACTTAGCAAAAGGCATATCGTTAAAAAAATTGTTTCTGTAATAGTTTATAAATTGTCTTGTTGATTAGCTTGTATCACTTTATCTTTTCTGGCTACGATTGCATTAATTTAAAAGAAATGGTCCGCTAAATAATGGTATATTTGCACGATACGGACAATTATTCAATTGTAAATTTATAGAATGCTCATATGAGGCTGAGTAGCCTCCAAGTAAGTGATGAATTTTTGTTCATTATTCTATGTTGGAATTTCGAAATATAATGTTTTCTCTCTTTCTCTCTCGGGCAACTGGAGCGTTAAGAATCAGACGGTTTGCGCATGGATCCCTTTGTTCGTCGTCAGCTTCCTTCTGTGATTTCCGGGAGGGAGCTGTTTGTGTTTTCAACTCTAATTCATGGTGTCAAAAGGATTTATAACATTGCGGCCAATCTTCTATTTCCCGAATATATGGTGTTCCGAGGAATGCATTTCCAGGGGTCTGGTTTATCGAGCGTCAGGTCGACTAACTTACCTGTGTTTACTCTCGGTGTTGACAGTTCGATCTAGTTCGTGAATTGCAATAAGTTGGTTTCTTATTCACTGAAGTCGCAAAAATACATAACAATGTATTTACGTATGACTTCACTTAACTCATCAGCGACTAAGATCAAGAGCATGACTTCCTTGCATTGAGAATTCAAATTAATTTCCTTGTAAAAAGTTCACGCATGTAAAAATGTACTTTAGGAATTCTTTGTTTTGAACGCAGTGGAAAGAAAGTTTTTTTTTCCTGGATCGTGAGCTTAATTTTTAGTGTTAACTCCATAACGCCGTTTCTTCAAACTGCATATGCCCTAAATTTAAACGCTCGATAATCGCAATACTACGTTGAATTAAATACCCTTTATGGCTCTATAAAATATTACTGGACGTTGGGTAATGGGTCAGTCTAATTTATGGAGAAATGTGAATAATATTTTGAAAATTTGTAGTTTTCAGCAGAATTCCTGTAATTTTAATGTTTATGTTGAAATTAAATTCCATGATGATGTAACCAGCTCTATTCGCGGATATTTTTTTGCATTAATTGTGTAGCTATTGCTCCGTCTGCATATGTTGAGAAAGATTCACTAAAGTTTCGCCAGATATCCTGCTGCCATCCTCTTTCTCTTGAGGATATCTGGCGAAATTGTTGTGAATCTTTGTCAATAACGCATACGGACGAAACCTGAAATTTTTGACTTCATCCATTCAACGCCGCGGAAACCTACGAACGGAAATTAAATAATTCATTATTTCGTCATTAACAAGCATAATCCTGGATAATTTTCAATTTAGCGGCAAAAAAAACCTTTTAACCGTATTGAAATGAAATTTATCATTCTTCATGATTCGTGGATCGGGACCTCTTTAGGCTTGATGCATATATGTACTTCGAATGACTCCTATCACTTTAATGCACGTTTTTATTTACGTTATCATTGTGTCATTTTCTGAAGTTCATTTGTTGTTTGTTTTGGTTGCTTTTCGATTCTTTAGTGTTTTGCGTTGAGTTTGCGTCTTGATGGCAGGGAGAAAAACAAAGGATTGTGATGCCAGAAGCCTATTGAGATGTAAAAGAATAAAGAAAAACCATAGTGTCAAGTGATATCGAAGTGCTTAAAATCGTTTTCATATATGAGGCTATCGAGATGCAATTCATCGCTCATCATTCTTCCTAATTTGTGGATCGGTGCCATTGAGGACTTAATACATTTGTACGGCTTCCTCTGACCTTCGATACAAAAACAGTTCTCCGTCAACTCTCCGAAGTTGCCCTGGCGTGAAGCATAGCGTCACACCGTCTTGCGGCCTCCCCTTCCCCTGAAAATCAAAGAAAATCGGCTCTTCGTCTTTCTCACGGCCCAGCGCCATGAGAACGGGGTTGACATTGAGATTTCGGGCGGTGTGGTTGACGCCCACCTCTTGAATCCCGACGGAGCCGGTTTTTGGGGAATAAGCCGTTCAGGTGTCGTTCCCTTCGGGCGGACGGGAAGGGGTCTCAGAAACTGGATCGGAATGTCGGTGAAGGGAGGGTTCGGAGGAGGCGTAGGTCTGGAGGGGAATGCAGCGTGCGTGGCTCAGATAAGAGTAGCTTCACGTGGGCAAATGGACAAAAATAATGGGGTCGGTCATTGGGACCCAAAAAACGTAATTCATTGAAAGGATTCGCTATGTGGATGGGGAAGATAAGTTTCGAGGAAAGAAAATATATTCCTCGTTCAGCCATTCTCTCATTATTTTAAAATTGAAAAAAAAAAGCGAAAGTTGCTGCCCATATTTTATGAATTGGTGACGCCATTAGGCATCTACTTACATACTGTTTCATGGATAAACTTTGTAAAGTTCACCATTTTTATATTGCAATTCAAGTAAGCATACAGATTACAAACACATTTTTCCAAGGTTATTATTCACGAATAAAATCGACGACGTCGAAAAACGACGACACGCACTGTTACTTCACAAATCTAATTAATTGAAATTGCAAATATAATTTTCCAGGAAGAGTACTCACGAAGAAAATTGGTGGCGACGGCAGGTACCTTACTTCACAAATTAAAATACACACATTGCGAACATCATTAATAAGCACTTACGGCGAAACAACAGGATGTACGACTCGTGCAACTGAACGCCACTATTTTCGTCACAGTACTCCCTTTTTTATTTGTTTCGCATCGTTAACCAGAAATGTTGTCCATTATCACGTTACTCTAATTGTTTCTTCATGTAGTTAAAGAGAATTGTTAGACCTTTCACTGAGGAAAGGAATCGTCTGCAAGTCTGTAAACAGCAATGAATCTCGCAAGGCGAGTTATCGGGACCGAAATATGGCTACGGAAAGATACTATATTTTACTGTTTTTAAGAAAAATCTTTTTTTAGCGTATAGTCAATTTCCCATTATCTATCTTCTGCGCATATGACCAATAATAACCCAACCTCTTCCCCTTGAGTGGAGAATGTGGATGGACTGATTCAATTAATAATGAAATGTAAAAATCTTTATAATTCCACTTAAATTTCACACCAAATGATGATGTGCCACGTCGAAACCTTGGTAATACAGTATTAAATCTATGTGGAATTATAAAGTTTTTTACATTTCACAGGAGGACGAGAGAAGATTGGAGGCATTCGAGATGTGGGAATGGAGATGGTGAAATGGACAGAGAGGAGGAGAAACGACGAAGTGCAGGACATGGTGGGTGAGGAGAGGCAACTTTTAAATGTGATATGGAGGATACAGAAGGTTTTGAGGGAGCGAGTACTTAGCGGGGAGGGGATGTTGAAAACGGTGTTAGAGGCCAGAATGTTAGGTAAACGAGGGAGGGGAAGGAAGAGAATACGATTTTAGATAGATTGAAAGGGAGTAGGCCTTACAATGTGTTGAAGAAGGCAGTGTTGGAAGGAAAGGGAGGCTACCAGATTACTTCTTTAGTACTCCATGGACACCATTCTTAATCGATTGAATACTTTGATAATAATATGTTATGTCTATTCCATTAAGTCACACTTAAGACGCCGAATTACTATTAATAATATTTATGAGTCTTTTTTTAATGACAGTTTCATTATGATGATAAAAATAGTTCATATATATGCTCATTATCTTTGGCATGACGTTATATCGCAGAAAGGGGAGTTTGTTCCTTTTTTACTGGCTGGCTCATTTTTTGGTGGAAACTCCGTGGTCAATGTTCTAAATAATTATACTCCTTATCTTCGGTATGGAATATATCGCCGAAAGGGGAGTTTCTTCCTTTTACTGACAGGCACGTTTGCGGTTTGCGTGGGAACTCTTTAGTTGATGTTCCTACGCTTAATGTGAATTGGTCATCAGGGTGTACGACAGAGTGTGGATAGATTTCGTTGGGATTAACCGTGGAAAGGTGGATGTCAGAGAGAGAGAGCTTTGCGGACGCTGTGCGCAAGTCTTCCTCCTGAACTGCTCCGTCAGTGCTCTCCGAGGATTCATGCATATGGAAATTCATTTTTCCCTCTTCCATCCGAAAAGGACCGACAGTCTTCCTCTCCCTAACATTTGGGCACAATTTATGCCTCAAGGGACAACCGAAGGTTCTCTTCGGATTGCTTCTCTCTCTCTCTCTCTCTATGTCGTTCGCGTGGTGCTGCCTTACGTTGGGGGCGGAGACGCGGAGCCCTTGCTCCAGCCCCCGTCCCTTTTCTGCCCCCCTGTCTCGCCTTTCCCACCCCCAAGGTCTTCCTTGCGCCTCTGACGAAAAATCTCCCGCAAGGCCATCCCTCATACCGCGGATATATTACGCGGGCATCGCATTTTACTTGTTTCATTTTTTCTCGCCTTCCGTCCGCTTCCACTCCGGGTGTCATATGCATTTCCTCCCCTTCCCCTAACCCTATGTTCTTCGTTCGTTCTCTGCCAGTGGTGTAGCGCTTACTCTTTCCGTTCCATTCTAGTCCCCACGTGTGAAACTCTCCCTTCCTCCTCTGGCTGTGCTCTCGATTTCGGTACGTTGTTTTGTTACTCTCTTTTTTCCTGTTCACGAAGCCAGCCCATATTGCGGATTGCACCGTCTAAAGGAAGACCAAGCAAAATTATCATGCTGGCCACCTTGGAAATGGATTGTAGCTCCATGGGTCGTATCTAAAATTATGTTAATTATTGCATAAATGAATGCACATATAATGCGGTATATCATACTTTTGTTTTTACATCTTTGATCATTTCAAAATAAATATATTTTATTCAAATGTGTTGAACCTGAAGCATACAAAGTCTTATGTCAATGATGACGATTCTGCTCATTTAGTAACGTAATTGAAGCAAAATTCAACCAAGTGTGTAGAGTTTATTACTTTTCTGTATATTCTAGGAGAATGCTAATGACTGTGATGATTATTGTTTTCTTCGATGTCGTTTAAATGGTGGACGATGAATTCGCATTTTCGGCAGCGTTCAGTCATGAGTAGATTCTATATTAATATCGTTTGATTCCTGGAGGTCAAAGTACAACTTATATTTAGCCCGCAAAAGTATTTCTTCCTTTATCAGACGAGAGAAAGTTGCGGTTACTATGCCTGTAGGCCATGAGGAGGAATCAGTGGGAGCCGGAAAAATATGCTTTTGACCTGCGTGGCCACCCCTGGAATAGTGCATAGCCGACTTCCTCATTCCGTCGCTCGACCCACAACTCGCCCCTGGAATCCTCAGTAAAATCACTGTCTTGAATCAAAATTAAGAATAAGAACATCTTCAAGGCGTTCAGGTTTTAGTATCCGGTAGATGTAAGCTGAAAGGTGAGCTTGTATCAGGAGGACTTTGTATGCTCATTCTACGTTCCCGAGCTCACCTTTTTTTTTTGTTCGATCTATAGTGCGTTAATTGTCGCTCTCTGGTTTGTCACTGGTACTTAAATTGTCTATCATTTTAAAATTGGAATTTAAAATTGAAAATTTAGCGAAAATTACCGGTATTTCTGCAATACATATTGTATTACTACTGCACGTTCGTAGATCATTATTTAGGTGACTAAACCTTAATGTAGGATTATTTTTACTCTTGATTTTCGAGTTTAAGGTTGATTTTGTCCATTGAAAACCAGCTCACCAATTGCTGGTGACTCGCAACTTATCAGGAAAACAATATATGAATTTGTATAGCCGTATTTAATCCAAATATACTCTTATTTTGCCTATGCTCCAGTGTTTGTAAATCTACGCCTCTCTGGTAGTTTATATAATAGAATATATCTTTATTATCTATAATCCTATTAATCTTGGAGCAAAGTACAATATGCAATGATTGGCTCACCAAAAAGCTACAATATGCAAAGCCCCAAAAAGGAAAATAAATAGAAATAGCTGTTGATACATAACAAAAGTAAATATAGCAGCAAGGAAATAAATATGTTTGTATTAAAAAAATAATTACAGGATAACAAATAAACAAGGATGTGGATTTGACAACATTCTTAATATTTAGGCTGTGATTTACTTTGCGCAGTAAGTTTAGTTTTGCTCTGCATTGAGTAGGACCATGTATCTATAATTTCATTTTTGAATGCATGATTGGGGCCCCTCTGTTGCAGTGGCTCTGTCACAGTGGTTCATAGAACGTGGGTGTGATTAAGTTTACTTCTGTGTATTCTGTAGCAGAGTGCCTTGCTGTGTGTGAGGAGTACTCATGTACTGCTTGCGTCGCCGAACAAGTCAGTTTAATGTCAACGATGAGAGAGCGAGATACATTGTTTCTTGCTCATTTCATGGGCTTTCCATTTGCATGGGGTTATTTGGTGTAATTTATATGGTGTTGACGGAACTATTTTTTTTCAGCAATTCATATTTCATATTTAATTTTTAATGTTATGTTTAGCATAGTCGTCGCTCACCCCTTACGCTCGAGCCAAGTAATGCGTTTTGACGATAACAAATCTTGCGCACCTACTACATGCAACCGTCTTATTTTGTCATTTGCGCTTGTGTCATGTTAATGCCTGTGATATATTATACTCCGCTGTCCTCGCCCCTTTGCCGGAAATGCTTTACAGCTGCTGTTGATGAGCCTCCTGGGAATACATTGTGAGTAGTGGATGCTTTTTTTCTGCTTTATGGCGGAAGGGTTCTTCTGTTGACGAGGGAGCGTGTTGCCCTCGCTTGGATGTGCATAACAGTCTTCGGTCGTGGCTGCTTAGACCCAAAGGATATGTGACAACAATAAAATGCTTTCGTCTATCACACTTCTGTTGCCGACGACGGTGATATAAAGGTAAATTTTCGTTAAGACTGTTTCTATGCGATGCAAAGACTGTCTTATGCATGTATACTTCAACCTTTGTGATCTTGAGGCGAATCTGATTCTGACTTTATGAATTCAGCTATTGGGTGAAAATGTTATTTTTTCCTCGATGAAGAATCGTGAGTTTTCCCAGCGAATGACTTATATTATTCGTCTCGGTTTTCCAACCGGTTTAGGATCGACTTGTTGTAGGACTTATTATTATTTTATTGGTAATCATTGTAAATTGGTACAGAGACGTAGTTATTTAAACTTGCGCGTTTAGCGTGGCAATAGCTTCGGGCTAGTGAAGTAATCCAGTATGCAATATACAAATTATGTAATTAGCTTTTTAATTATCTTAATATAATAAAGGTGTGATAGAGGTTAAAAATTGACAAGCAGATTGAGATAGATAAAGAATAATGGGGTCCTGTTAAACATTATCAGCGTTCAGGTCACCTGACGTCTCAAATTAGGTAAAGGCCCTGGGATGTACATTTTTCTTAACTCTATCTTTCAGTTTGCACATGTAGTGTGTAATATTTGAAGCCTATAATTGCCCAATGTCCATCGAACTTAACGATGACGATGTGATTTTATGGTCCTCGTTACTGCACATTCGTAGTGGGTCTCTTCCCTCAACCGATATGAGCCCTGCTCTTCAGCAATGATGATATGCTGTTATCGCGGCGCCCTTATAGGCTTGATGGTCACGCTTTGGTTTCCGCTATCTGGCATCCCTTACAAATGTGAGGCCTCAATCACTCACCGAACAGCTCCCCGAGCAATGATCCGATTCAAAGGACCTCTATATGGCAAACATAACACCATGATCGTCTCATCTGTAGGCCCCTACCTATCGACTGCCTCGTCGCTTCGATCTCCATAGGTGCCGTAATAATAGCTTGACAAAGTGCTTTACTAAAAACGGATTTATGCTTTACCTGTCATTTTTGTCTTTTTCTTTGAGAAGTCTACCTTTTTCCTAATATTGTTTTGCCGACTTTATTGTTTTAGTTTGAATTTACCTTGAATAAAATTATAATTTTGTGCATTGTGTTTGTATAAGTTCATATCTTATTACCTTGCTTCTTAGTGACTTGAATTTATCTAGGGCGAAATTTGAGTATTTTTATATTTCCCTGTCTTCCTAATGTGAGAGTATGGCATGAAAGCCAAACTTTGTTGGAAAGAGTGGTCGCCAATTTAAGATAAATTGCGGGTGACAAAGGGCTAACGTGAAGAAGTTTTCCAACCTAAATAGAACAATATGTTGACTGGAACGATCTTGCAGCAATGCTTTTCGAACCCAGGCTAAAAATATAAAAATATTTTAGAGTAGGTTGAAGGAGGTTGAATTAATCATTTAATTGTAGGGTGTTGTTAACCAGGGCAAATATCTATAATGCCCGTACCATGTTTATCTATGTTACCACCCGGCCAATTCCATACTTGTAACATTATTGATATAATAATAATAATAATAACAACATGAAAATCGCACACAAAGGAGCCCCCAGCCTAAATGTATGTATTTCATACGCCTAAGGCTGAGTGTAGGATGATCTGGATCATCACCTTTGTACCTTCGGGTTGAATTACTGTGTGTGTTAAGCCTTTTGTTCCTTCGCTATATGGAGTTTTAATCCTATTTCAGTGCTATTTAATTCAATGGCTTCTATTGGTGGTGTTAGACGTCACCAAATACTTCGCCTATGTTGTAAAAAATTCAACCCGTTTGGGTTGATGCCTTTACTTGCGGTTGTGAGCGGATTTTATGACTGCGGCTTCATTCAAATTTGAACGGGAGACTCAGTGTCCCGTAGCCCAGCGCTCGATTAAGTCATGACGTCGCTCTATATTTATCATTTATGTAGTTTAAACCCCACTTTCGACCACTGTCTACCTGACTGGTTCACACAAATATTTTTTGTAGTGAGCGTAACAAGTACTAGGAAAAGTCATATAATCGATCCCCTCTAAAATCGTCTGAAACCCTAGGAAACATTGTCGAAAACATATAATTTCTTTCAATTTCAGTGTGCCCAATTGCCTCTACTTCATGGGGTCAGATTGTTGATGGTAAATGGGAATTTGAACATCGTAGATAAGCTTGTTAATGGCACCAAAGTTATCGTGGCAGCCATTAGTCTAAATTTTGGCACAGTTAGAAAGTCTGGAAGCCAAGAACTGTTTGACATTCCTGGGGTTAAAATATTTAAGTTTTTAGTAGGTTAAATATTACTGACAAAAACAATCCATAAGGAACAAACGGCAGAAAAAAATGGTAAGAATTGGCAATGCCCCTAAGGCAACGAAAGCGAGTTTATCGTTAAGTCTCTAAAGACATTCTGAATACTTTCTTGGCATTGTTAAAATCGACAAGGTGAAAACCTTCTTTGAGGGAACTTCCTTCTAGGGAGACCCAGTATAAAAACAGGAACCCTCAAGAACTTCTTTCATAACCTCAATCTTTCCCATTCTGCGTTCACCTCCACGCGGGGCCTTCGCGAATCAACTCACGTGCCCGAATACATCAAGTGCGCGTCGGGACAAAGGAGCTATCGTTCAAAGCGTATCGTGGCTCACTCTTGAGTTGACTAATAGGCTGGGGGGAGCGGGGACCGTCGAGATGGATAGCGAGGGTGGCGGTCCATCCGCGGTCGCATTGGACTGTTGCGAGAGGCATGATGGGAAGGCTTTGAGCTGGGGAGGCTGCGTAGGCATGCGTCGTTGGGATGTGGGAGGGATCCCTCGAGTAGGGCCCCGTTCGACCAAGAAAAATGATAGCCGTTGTGGAGATGGAAGTGTCCCCATCCTTTTCCTAGAGCCTACCTCAGTCCCTCCCTCAAGTATCTTCCTTCCTCTTCATTATTCTTCGTTTCTCTTTCCATCTCCATAAAGTCCTCTCTCTCTCTCTCCCAACTTTTCTTTTACTTCCAAACTTATGCTCACGCATCTCATCTCACTTCTTTACTTAGGTCGTTCCTTATAGTTCCTCCGAAACCTGTTCATCAAAATCAAAATAAAAAATTTCAATGTTTCAATTTTTTTCATGATTTTACAAAATTTTCATGGAAATAAGCATCCCCTATTTCTTCTGTAGATGACAAGATAGGGCACTATAAATCTAGGTACCTATCCTCTATATACATATATAAAATAGGATATCTGTTTGTCTGTCCGCTATGCGTTTCCATACGGGTGCATGGATTGCGGCCAAAGTTAGTGTATAGGTTCATCTCATGCTCCCAAACCCATTAGTTCTACTTTTGGTTGCCTCCGACTCGTCTTTTGCATAATTTTCTCTTTACCGAACCCTGCAAGTGCGCTCAGCACCACCAAGTACCCATCCTCTGCTTACTCTCCTACCTTCCGATAACATCCCCATTCACTCAGCCCTTTTTGTATATCTTTGTGCGCCCTGCGTGCGAAGTGAGGGTCGATTTGGCGACTTCTAGTTTCTATACTTCCTTTTCCCGCAACTTCACTGTTCACAGGTAAATTTCCCGCGATTAACCTTGCTGTCCTATTAACCGTGCATTCCGACAAATCCTATTTCTTCTTCCGTTCTTTCATATTTTCCCATTGAGAGATTAATATGACCATGAATTCTAAGTTTCCCCTTCTCTGGGTACTATCCTTCCAGAGCAACGCCGGGTGGCCTACTAGTATATTTATACATATAAAGCACCCTACCTTTCCCCTGTGTCACATCTATCTCCCGTCCACTTTAATTTTTTCCATTCCTTCCGCATAACGTTTTTCCTTTTTTTTTCCTCCTCCTCTCCCAATGGAAACTTTCCCCATCGCTCAAGCCTTCTCTCCACCCTCTATATGTTCTTTTTCCTTCTTCTTTTTCATCTTTCTGGTCGGAATATAAAATGAGCCATGATGATCCCAATTTCGCCTCATTTCAATTTTCTTCCCCCGCAGAATCGTTCCTCTTTTTTCTCGACGTATTCTCGCCAAGTTTTCTCCAATGATTCTCGCTCGTCCCTCCCGCTGAGATATGATCACTTTATCGGGTGATGTCCTGAGCACGCGCGTCAGGCCAAAATCGCACCTACCTTCCGGTTGGTGTGTCTTTTTCATTTAAAGCCTGAATCACACGATCATTTTTTCGTCCCTCCCTAGTGCTCGCTTTAGAGATCGTTTTCTGGACCGGAAAAATAATCGCTAGATACGTCACTATTTTGAATCACGCTGTCATTATTTCCATCATTACTTTGGTGACTTTTCGGCGTTCTCACAGCTAGTCGTTCATGTTTACCTATGTCGTTTTCACGATTGTCGAACGTTGTGCTACAATCGCTCTATACGGTCATGCGTTCTGATTGGCTGATTTGCGGTTTCAGTGACGATTTCAGCGACCGAAAAAGCAACGTGCCGAGTGATGAAAAAAAGTGATGGGAATCCTCATCACTGGAGCTATCGGGGAAAACAATCAAAGAATCATCGGCGACGATCATTTCAGAGTGATGACTACCGTGGTCGCTGGAGTGAGCACTCGAAAATGAAAAAAATGATCGTGTGATTGATGCTTATAGGTCAGCTCTCAGCCTGCCTTTCTCTACCCTACGTAGAAAAATTGTTATACGTAGTGATATTAGTTGTTGAATAGTTTGGTTGTTTTCTGTCTTAAGATACTAGTGTTTATTATTTCTGGTGTCATTTTTTCTCTGATGGTTATGACTCCGCCTGAGCATAAATATTGCCTTCGACGTGGGAGTGGAAGGAAGAGAGTAGTATTGTTTGATAGAATGAAAGGGAGTAGGCCTTATTATTATTTAAATAGAGAAGCATAGGATGGGAGGGGAGAAAGCCAAAGTACTTCTTAAATAATTTAGGAAAAGTAACAAACTTTACTTTCTATAGCTTAACCTTTATTCGTCGACTCTTTTAGATACACTGTATCATTTTTAAGCCAAAAATTATCAAGCATCTATTTCCTTACTTATAATGGAGTTCTACGAGGTTAAACCCTCATAAATTCAGGGCATCAACTCTTAAATACTCCTTGCAAACCAGCCTGAATTGATAGAATACTTTGATAATAATAATAAATAATTTTCTAGTACACTTCGCTGTAGCTCTTAGGTACCTTCCTTGTCATTGGTGATGGAGCAGCGCCGCGGCGGCAACATTTGTACTTCAAGAAGCCTGAAGATCGTATCTCTACGACGTAAATCCGTGCTCCCGACAACCTTACTTTTAGCCTTTTTTGGTTACCTAGTAATTTTTAATGTCATCCATTCATACTTTGTTTGGAACCCCATTTTATTTCATATCTATATATATAAAAGAAAGTCGAAAATCGTGTTAGTTAGAACACTTATAACTCGAGAACGGCTGCACCGATTTCAATGAGATTTGGTTCTTTGGATTCGTCTCAGGCGGGGTTAACATATAGGCTATGAAAAAAAGGATAATTTCACAAAAAAAATTCATCTCTTTCCTATGGACATGCTTTTAGGAGTTATAGTAACACAACAATTGATAAGTCGGTCAAAACTACAAATTAAATAATTTGTTTTGCTTTTACCACTTTAATAACTGAATTTAGTAACAATATAACATTTTAATTACTAAATATATTCCAAATATTAATTAAATTGAAATTACATTTAAAAAATTTAATTCGAGCTAATTGTAAGCCCAGCCGTGGCCAAGTTCGAGTTGACACTTCACTACCGTGTTTGTAAACAAATCTCCAAGCAATTGTTGACAAACGGTAATGTCCGTGTTCCTGTCGAGGAATCGAGTAGTTTTAACTCATTTCCTTGGAATGATTGCAAATTAGTTTCAGTGAGCTCATCAACAAAGAGTTCCAGAATATGATTGATCACCAAAAGAATCAAAGATGGTTGATTTAGCGAGCAAGAACGAAGATGCGGATGACTAAAACGAGGTAAATTCAAATAGTTCGTACTCTGCATGAATTCGAATCTTTTAAATGTGTAACAAACGAAGACGAAATCACCAACTATCTATCTGAATATTTTAAGTCCTTGGACACACCTAGCTTACCAAGGCACGATTTACAGAAAAATGTAGTTTCTGTGTTCATGATCTTTCGAAGCCTAAACCAACCAAAGCTATCCAACGGAACGTGTTTGGTGATTAAAATAATTGGTAATGAATGTGATTCACGCAACTTCACTCAAAGGAAAATTCAAAGGTGAGGAATTCCTTATTCCGTAGATTCCATTATCTCAACTCATATGCCCTTTTGAGATTAAACGTATTCAATTTCCAATTCGTGTTGCATTCGTGATAACGATTAAAAAATCGCATGGTCAGTCTTTCAGTTTTTGTGTTGTTTGTGCTCATGTGCTAATGAAAACCCATGATTTTCTCATGGTCAATCTAGCGTGCTATGTTCACGAGTCGATAAACCATCCTCTGTATTTCTTCCTTCGCTTCAAGTGCGTAGCTAGGATAGGGGGTTTTGGGCGCAGCTAATACCACGGGTCTGTAGGGTATAGAAAACTCGCTAAGGTAAGCGGGAAGTGTGGGGGCACTTCCCCCAGACATTTTTTAAGATAAATGGTTCAAAATAGTGGGTTTTGCGTCTGTGTGAATAGTTAAATATGTTTTGTTTGTTAGTCATCCGTCCCCCTAATATTAATAACAAAATCTTTCATGAAAAAATTCTCTAAGCTCTTGGGGGGGGGGGGGGGTTTATCCCCCAAAACCTCCCCTCGCTGCGTCACTGCTTTGCTTCGCTATATTTATTTAGCTTCATCCGCTTCATCTTTCGCCTGATAACGAAACAAAAACTGTAGTTTATCAGAAGGTGCTTGACGCAAGAAATTAAACCCGAATGTGTAGAGCTCACCGTGGTGCGTTTACGCATGCAGTACGTTTACGCAGTGCATTTTTTTCAAACAGATATACTAAAACTGGCGCGCCTTAAGTCATTTAATGCGAATGCTGCCTCATAGGGGCTCTTCTTGCACGATTTTGAGCATCAGTCAAGCGTCGGTCTGGGGTCGTGTCAACCTCCCCCCTGAATGGGCCAAGTGTATGCAACAGACTTGGGCCTAAAAATATTTTTTTACAGCTAATAACGCAAATAGCCAACAACTGAATGCGTATAATTTTTATTTCATGAACTGCTTTATTAAACCACAATGCCCAAAATTTCTTAAGCTAAAACGTAAGAAAATTTGTTGAAAAATATCCGCCTAGACGTGCTCCGATCCACCCTATATAGATTCAATAAAGAAAATGTCCTTCTGACAAGCAATTTTGGTACTCATTTACGTAGTTTTATTGAATTTGTATCCTTATTTCATTATAATAAATTAAACATGATTAAAAACGATACAGCCGCTCTTGATTTATAAATGGTGTAAGTAAACTTTAAGTTCATTGATTGTTAGGCGATACGAAGTTCGCCGGGTCAGCTAGTTTAATCATAAATAAGGTTTTTATCTACAGTCAGCGTTATAATTAACCAGTTAATAAATTATTATTCCTCAATATTTTCTAAGACAATGTTTTTTTTCGAAAAACTAACTGCGGAAAGTATGCCAAAAAAATCTAAGAAGCAATTTTCTAAGTAATCCGACAAAAATCTGATTTTTGGCCAACTTTTTGCGATCCGGACTACTATGCGCTATGCTTTCTCATTCTATCGAACGGCGAACACGTGCACCGTCTCGCATATACTCTCCGTGGGCGTATGGAGGGTCGTCCTCTACTCCGTTTTCCTCCTTTCCCTCCTCCCTCTGCGTCTCATACACTTTCCTCTTCCCGTTTCGATTCCTGCCGTTTTGCATGCGCGCACCGGCCAGAGGGAAAGGAGTAGGAAGGTGCGACATCAGCGGAGGCTGTCGGGCGGGAATTATTTCGTTCTGGTCGCGACGTTGTGTGAGATTTTATCTGAGGGATGGCGCCGGGACGTCGTTGCGAGGGTGAAGGTTTCGGCTTTGCTTACCATTCGGATGCGCCAGGAGTTGTGTTTCCTTTTGTCTACTTTACGATGCGTAATTCTTACGTGAAATCGTGTCGTATCACAGTAAAAGGCATCAAAAGTGATCCTGTAGGAAAATGGTATGTTTGAAAAATTGGAAATTCAAAAATAAAATTCACGCAATGTAGAGGAGAGAGTTATTCACAGCAACGTAAAGGTGTAAGGGTAATCGTCTTTTCAGATGTTGTTTTTCTCAAGTTCTAAACCAAACGTAATAACTTTGTGTGGGAATTGCAAGCTTAGTTAGAATATTCCGTTCACTTTTGCAAACTAGGTGTATTTTATGCATAGGTCACTCCTAATGCCTTTTATCAATGAGAATAACAACGCGTTCTTTTATTTTGATTTCCTGCGTGAAATTCCAAAAGAACTAGATTGGCATCACTATACTTTTAGCAGAAAAGCATCAACTATTTACAGGCCACCTTATGTCACTACACATAATGGAATCATTTAGGGTATTAGAAATAATTCCATGAAAAAAATTAAAATGGTAATACCAGTTAGTTATTTAATGATGATCACAATGGCAATGATGCTAAAACTTTTCTCTTGGACTTGGCAGGCGAGCGGCACGGTTTTGCTGCGCGCCGCATACCGGGTTACACGTGCACTTTCAACATATTCTTATATGAGTATTTTATGGGTTACAGCAAATTAATTTCATCTATCGATGCATTCTAATGTGCCTTACAAATTTTATTTGGTCATTTTTTCAATCCACTTGATGGAAAATTTTGAATATTGATTACAAATTTACACGTTTTAAGTATGGTTACGATAAAATAATGTGTGGTAGGCAATACATAATGGCTGCTGATTATTCAAGATCCATGCTAATACGTTAGGTTTTTAGGGACATACGTAATTTCGATCTAGATGCAACGGACTAGGAAATTAGGACTAATATTCCTACACTATAAATTCTCATTGAAGTAATCGTTTTTCTTTAGGATTAGAATAATTAAGACTTAAACTTAACCATTCGAAGGAATGCATTTTTGACCGCGAACGTTGCTTCTCAGACCACCGTGCGACGTTAAATAAAATTCCTACGGTAAGCGAATGCATATTCTTCCAGCGGAAGATATCTGCGGAAAGGCGTGGGTGAGGGTGCGGCAGTCGAGGCGCGGTGGTTTTCGGAAGTTGTGTGTGGCAAGAGTAATGGGCGAACGCGAAGGGCTTGTTTGTCCTCGGGCCACGGAGACCGAGCGTTCGAATTTCTCGCAAGTTTATGACGTGATATTTTGGAGTTAGCGTCAATCTGCGGGGATAGAGGAGGCTGCGCAGCGCCGCCTTGTTCATTTTGCCAAAAGCTGGTAGGTTGCCTTCATTTTTTATGCACATATTCCCTTTTTACACGGCCCATCGTTGGTTTTGGTGGTCGCATTATTTCATCGGGTGAGCTTGCCAAAGGCGGAAACTGAGATTTAAAACCGTGGGATGACGTAACTTTTCTTTTTTATACGCGATCAAAACGTGGTCTGAGACTGAATTATAAAGAATACATGCGGCGGACGCTCATTGCGATGTATCGGGGCTTTTTTGTCGCGATGCCCTGCATTCATATAAATTTTATGTGCTCATAAAGCTTTCATACCCTCGCAAGGCTCGCATTACTTGCCATAGTTTTGTTGAAAAAGAACATTATTTAGGCGTGCGGGCTTTATGATGGTGATTCGATTTATTTTCCGTGCCTAGCGGATTATCTGACGACACTAGCTTTAAACCAAGATCAAATATTGCCATACCTATTTGACATTTTATTGTTGTATTTCTTGGTATCATGGTTTT
The DNA here is from genome assembly GCF_921293095.1 of Ischnura elegans. Taxonomy (NCBI): domain Eukaryota; kingdom Metazoa; phylum Arthropoda; class Insecta; order Odonata; family Coenagrionidae; genus Ischnura; species Ischnura elegans. Next base: position 62,059,066 of record NC_060254.1, on the reverse strand, counting down.
GTTTTGGATGCACCACAGCGTATGGCAATCTTGAGTCATTTCTTCCAATGAGTAATTGTGTATTGGTTCGAAATTTTGATTGGATATCTTTTTCTTTGCCTATTTTAGGGGTTATTAGTGCGTGAGTTCTCTTTGCACCTTTTAAAAGCAATTTTCAGGTGTTTCTAACGTCGTCAAAGCTTTGAAACACTATGTGTCTAGGATTTTGGGAAGGTTTAAGCGATTGGATTTGCCCATTTTTCTTTGTATTTCGAACCGTTCCCAAAGGCTTTCTTATGGGGATATTGGTGCTGTAGTATAGGACAAATAATGCGATCTCAACTGCACTTTGACTACTCGCGTTGTAGTCTTCAATCGGTAGAAATTGCTCGCCGATCTTTCCTTCCATACTCCCATGGGTCATTCTCCACTTTGAGGTCGATCCCCAAGACAGCGGAATGGAACTGTTGGATCTGTGGTGATAGGAATACGTTATTCTTGCTGGAGTTGGTCGTGCGAAAAATATGTGGTTGAGAAGTAGTGCGTCAAATCAGCGTTTCAGTCTTCATCTTCCGACTAAATCCAGATGAATTTGCCCTGCCAGGTGGTAAAATTCACTCATCAGGAGCTTATTGGCAGAGTAAATAGGGAATTGAGGCTCTTGAAGTGGGGCGAAGGTTCAGTTCTCAATCTAGATAAAACGCCTCAGGAAACAGCATATCTCTCAATTCGCCGAGGAGTTGGCTGGTGTCGGTGACGAGTCGGGAGCCGAGGTAAGCCAATCTTGGGATTGAGTGGATAAGCATATATTTTGGTGAAACATTAGAATAAGTGGTAGCTTGGGTGAATATTTACGTTAGTTGCCGCTACACTATTTTCTTCATGCTCAAGGAAATAAGTATCGTTAAGTTTTATGTCTCGCCTTTTCGGCAGGTCTGTCTCCGTGAAGATTCATTTTTATTTCGCCCAGTGGAATGGATTTCGCGATGACGAAACTGAAAGGAGCTTATTAACTTGTGCGGTGTCATAAATGTTTTAAAAAATATTATTTTTGGTCGATATTATGTCTCGAAACTTTCGAAAGTCGTATAGCAATTAAATTATTGGTTAAACCTTTCTACTTTAGGTTACATTACTCATAAAAAATGCTCGGCTAGGGCAATTATTCTCGTTTTATGATTATCCACCCGTTTGATAATTGTTTTACTACTATTGGAAGATAATGTTGCATTCCTAGAAAAGAGATCACGCTGAATGTCTTACTATTGGCCTTAAATTGATTTCTATAAAAGTCACTCTCGGGTTTTCTTCCGCGTCAGTTGGCTCGTGGAGCACTGTGTACTGGCTGGATATCCTACGGAACTGTTTACTTTTAGCGAACCAAAGCAGAGAAAACGTAGTGGTCAAACTATCACCGCAAAAAACTAGGCTAGATACTTGTTTTATACTAGATGAGAAATTGAATTACCCTCGTAATGTCTAGTCAAACTTGCGAGTAGTTTACGTTGAACTGGTGGCGAAAATGTGGTCGAAATGTGATGGGAATATCATATTGTAGACTCTTAATAAATCGGTGTTATGGCTTGCGAAAGTGGTATGCTATGGTATTAATTGTAGCTTGCGATAGATTATAAATTAAAAAAATTCCGGAAAGATGTATGACCCAGTTTTTCTATTTTTTCAATGAAATTAGTTTCTTTTGGTATGGCTATCGTGAAGTATAAGATGCATGTAGGAAAATTACATTTTTTACTGTTATTACACGTGATGAAGTATTCTCTCTTACCTACTTCGTAATAAACCCTGTTCCATATTTTTTAGACGAGTTCTAAGGGCTTAGAGGGGTGCAAATTCATTGGCGTGTAGGAGAAAAGAGAGGCATTTGGAAACATCAGTTGATGTGGCCGTAAAGTGGGATCACTCGTGAGCTCAAGAGTTCCAGGAAGGTTGGAACGTTTTCGTATAGACTCGATCGCATTCGTTGAAAATGTAGGCCTCCCCACTTAGAGACACGTGGAGACTTTGGAGCCGGGACTCGGCAGTGAATGTCAAACTAGCTCCTTGAAAGCGTGGTGCATAATGTGTCAAAGGAGATGTCTTGGTGAAGGAGGGGATGCTGCACTTTAGATCGTCAGAGTAATTAAATTACGTCGCGTGAGGTGGAAAATAAAATCAGGCCTGAGATGAAAGGGAATAGGTGAGACTGAAGGCCAAGCAGTGAATCAGTCTGTAGCATTTTTCTCGTGGATGCAATTTTACGGGCTTTCGCATCGTGTTTTCAGCAATTCATGTAGGTGAATGGTTTAGGTGATTATAAGTGAATTATTAGTGTAGAATAGATTTTTCAAAAAAGGCATATGATTCTTAATAGTTTTTCGTAGCGGATGTTCATCAAGAAAGCAGTCCATATGCTATCATCCAGCAACTATTATGTACATCCATTTATACATTTTGCATGGATTTAACTCCTACAGGCTGACAAATACTACGCGTAATGTATGTTTTATGGGTGAAATTATGCTAAAAGCGAATATGATGCGCATAAATATATTTTATTAGACCGAGTAGAAAATAATGATGCTGGCTTGAATAAATTTAATTATTTAAGGAAAATTATTCTTTTCTTTGGGCACTCATTTCGTTGCGAAGTATTACGTAGCCGTCATTTCCTCCATGGAATGCATTACTGTGCGTATTAGGACATGTAAAAATACAATTGAAAGGCCATTTTGCCGCAAACATTACATATGCCGTATTAAATTCTTCTTTTTGTACCTTAATTGATTCATGTATCATTTTCTCATCGTTTTGTAAGAATGTATAATTTTTATAAGATTTCATGGAAATGTTTTAATTGGAATCATGAAATTATTTTTAATTTCGAAAATTTGATATTTCTCCGTATGGTGAGAATTAAGTTCATAGGTCATGATTTGGACGCATGCATCTCCATTTCATGGTTATCCATGGAGACGCAGTCTTCTATAAGTACTTCTAGGTTCTTCTACTCAGTCTTCTATAGGTTCTTCTACTGCAGGTATTGATATTTTCTTCAACCATTCCGCATAATTCTTCTTTGGCCCACAGTTTCTCCCTTATGTAATGTATTTAGTTGATTCTTCAGAATTTTAGGGTCATTCTTTCACCATAATCATTTCCATTAGCCTACAATTTTTTTCAGCAACGAGCTAGTGTAATTACTTGACCCTCCAACGCTGTAATTTTTTCCTTTTTAATGTAGAGCACCCTCGCTCTGACCAGAAAGAGCTCGCTCCTAATCCATTCATGGGTATTTCATTTGTTTAATTTGGCTCCCTACCTTCCGGACCTGAAAAACTATCTGAGATGTATCGTGGCCTTGTTTTCTCCTCGCCATTACTTCTTCGCTCGCCTCTTGTCTCGAGTTAGCCCATAATATTCTCGTAAATCTGTGTCACGGCCGACGTTTAATTATCTTCGTAAGCTTCGTGGAGCAATTACGGTTCATGTAATTTTTAACGTTGTTTTTCGCTAACTGCGAACCTTATGTAGGCAAACGCGTACGCTATACAGAAAATATGTATGCTTTCAAACTTGAGTCGCTTTTATTTTTAAGCGACCTCCAACGGTGCAACGGATGGTGCAGCACCTTATTTAACTTGAGTATAAATTATTCTTATCTAATTATTGCATTACTTAGGATCTTCATAGCCCCTTCGGACGGAGCCCCGAGGGGTACGTGAAGCATAAGGTTTACGAAGTCTTATGCCAATGGTGGCGATTCTGCTCTTTTTGTGATGTTATGAAAGCAAAATTCAGCCAGGTAAGTAGAGTAGAAATCTTTTCTGTACACTCCTGGAAAATACCAACAAATGACTGTAATGACCTCTGCTTACTTCGAGGTCGTATTAATTGTGATCAATAAATGCGAATTTTCGGCAGCGTTCAGGAGACTCTATATTAATATTGTTTGATTCTTGGAGCTTGAAACTTTCGTGGATAAAATTCAATAATCCGAATATAAATGCTTTGAAATGGAAGTACGAAAATAAATTAAAATAAATTTGTCTCTTTAATTGTTACATCAAATATATTCAATCATGGTTGTCAGTATTTTTCCCCGGCAGGTTTTCCGTAAGAGTAATACGTCAGCTGCAAGTGAAGTGTAGATGGTCAATATGGTTTGAAAATCCTTGGCTATATTTTTGTATTAGGTTGGCTTACGTTGCCAAACAGTTATTTTGTGTGTGTCTTATTTTGTAAAATATGCAGGCTGAAGTATTTCGCTCGCGCGGGCTATGAAGATCACAAGTTATGCAATAATTAAATCAGTATTTTTTATACTGAAGTAAAGATTAGGTACTCCACCAACCGTTTTGGGATCCGTTTCAAAATAAAAGCGATTCAAGTTTGAAAGCTTTATAATACTTTGTAACACATACAGGATTTGTTCAACCATCTTTCACATCGGTTGCAACCCTACGGAAAATGTGTAACATTTCCCGCCTTAGTTGCGGTCTTGCGCTTATTAAGCAAATGAAATCAACTGTTCGACCGTAAGTCTTTCTCGCGGATCATCACCGCAGGAGTTCCAATCCAATATCGAGGCTGCCCCCATGCATTCCAAATTCCGGGGTCCACGCATTCTGGCCAAGAGTCCTCAGCGGTCATCACTGCCGTGTCCGTTCTGCTGCGTGGAGGAAGCCTTTCACCCGGTGCGCTTACATTCATCATAATCTCTCGGTATCCTGCGCTCGGCTTTAATTGGCACGCCATTCAGGACACGCAGGTGCGACCCCTGGAGGCCACCAGTAATTGGGAGCGACCCTCGATGCGAGTGCGTCATCGCTAATTCGGACGGAGCCTTTCCTTCTCTTCCATCCTCGGACATCATTTCGTCCGGTGAGAATGGGGACACATATTCGTATCGCCTTACAGTCTGTGGGATCCATCCTCATGAATTTATCTGTATGTTTTCTCGCGTCTGATCTTTACCCTCTTAACCCGTGAACTTAATAAAATACAAAGAAAATCTGCGCGATTTGCCAAACACTGCTACGGGCGAACAAAAAGCGTACACGGATGTTAAACGCATAAGGCCGGGAACCGCTTTTGAATCAAAGGCTGCGCATTAGGCATATCTTTAAGAGCAACGCGGAGAACATCTTAAAATAACCCCACTATATTTCAGGTCCGACGAAAACGATAAATTTTGCTGAAGGAATAGGTATGGGAAATATGTTTTTCCCCCGAACAAGAAAGAACTTTAATATATGCTCGGCGTAATTTCGTCTGAGTATGTATTTCATTTTCATTTGTAAATAGCGGGTGTCCTAACCCCCTTTCCAACGCCTATTGAAACAGCTAGTGGGGTAGTGTGATAGTGTAGATACTCGTATATCTAATGGGAGTTATTTTAGCCTTGGGCTTATTCATTTGCGTCTTCAAATTCGAATGTAATCTTCGTAAACGTTCCATTCATTTTGGGGGTAGCTTTGGAAATTAAGCTTGCAACCATGGGAGCGCATATTCTAAAGAATTTGAATCTATTCGTCACGGTGTTTGGCTCCAAATAGATCTGACCGAGAGTCCTCGGCGGTCATCGATGCTGTGTCCCTTCCGCTGCAAGGAGGAAACCTTTAGGTAAAAATATTTGAGCCCCTCCCGAAAAAGTTATGAATTTAAAAAAATCGGTTAAAGAAGTAGGTTTCAAAGTTATGTACTTTCATGTTTCTGTAATGTACTTCTACATTCCATGTCCGGGTATACTGCAGCGTGCTAAATATTAAACTCATCGTCTCCTGACGACGTTCACAGCAGGAGGAACGAAACGTTGAGTATAATATTCAGCACATACGCGGAAATGAAATGTAGTAGTGCATCTAGTCGCTGCGAAAGCCTAACTAATATTGTTCCTGTAATATTGTCAATTTTTTTTACTCGTTTGTCTATTTACCTCCAGGCCAATGACCTACTTGCAACAATTTAATTACCTATATAAAAATACATTGGAAATTTTGTCATCCTTCTCACCGTGACCCATTCCCCTATTTTCTGGTGTCATTTCTCACGTCCCCCGTAATCCTTTTTCCCGCTCATTCCTTCCCTCAGCAATAGACCCCTCTCAGCTGAGAACCACCTTCATAAGGGAAGAAACGCTACCGATTTAAAAAGTGGAGAAGATGAGCCAGGGTGAATAAGGGATTGGTCTTTCAGAGAGAATGTGGAGGAGGAAAAAAGCCAGCTGGAGCTGTGTAACTATCTTACACCTCTTTTCCTATTCGTCTGGCTGGTTAACCAGCCTTTCATCTGCTCCGATTGTGTTTGGTTCCGCTTTTGTCGCGAAAGGTCGAGCTTTTTGCCGTGTCCCGTCACCCGTGGTGCTCCAACTCGCGGGAAACAAGGAAGGGAAGGGGTGAAGCGAGGAGATCTCTTTAAAGTTGGAAGGAGCAATAAGTGGGTTTGTCGTGGCGTGAAAGAGGTGGGGCTGACTGGAGATTTTTGTTCCTTATCTTTGTGCCACTTGATAAATGGCATCGCTCGAATGTTTGCCTTTAAGCTCTTCCTCTTACTCGATTAAGTCCGGAACGCGGAAGCCCTCTGGGATTAGAGAGGATTTTGGGGAGAGTCCAGAGTTTACTCGTTGGGGATTATGTGCTCTCGAGGAAATGGACGATTACTTGTGAACTGTCCGTGTCCAGATATGTGCATTACGGTGTTGCGGTGTGAGATTCATTGAAGTTCTCCCAAGGAAGTTTGCTGACGTTATATGCGGGCGGAAAAGAATGCGATGAACAAACTTGTGGTCATGTTAGTCGTTAGCTTTCTTTTGGGGATCAGATGAAAATGCGCTTTGATCATCCATCTCGCCAAATTACTTATAGATTAATTAAGTACTTCGATACGGCGTTTTTTTAGGAAATTAAAAATGAGTCTATTAATGGGAAAAGTTTCTCGACTGAAGTGAGCGCTTCTATTGAGACTAGATTATTGGTGTCACTCCGTGGCTAAGTTTGTATGTGTTGCCAACGAAATTCTTGATATTGAATAGAATATAAATGTATTGTCTTAAACGTCTTCGTCCCCTAAGAACATACAACATAGTACGTGTATATTTCAGCTCGAAAACACATCGATGCTCAAAATAGCATCGTTTTGAAATTTAACGACTATCCATAAATGAGGTTTCACAAACTTATTAAATTAAGGCCCCTCTTGAATGGATACAAAATTCTAAAAATAAATGCTGAACAGCATTTTTTATGTCGGTTGTAATACTATTTCACAATCTAGCTCTGGCAACACAGAAAATTTTATGTGCTGTGAGAGTCAAAGAATCATCGTCGACCATGATTTTTTTATTTTTGTTACTTTAGGTTTATCTCTCATTCATTTCTAGTACTGCAGTCTTAATATAGGTTACAGTTTTGGTTGGTTCTAGCCTCTATTTGGCGCTTATTAAAATGATGAAAATTAATTTCACCCGCTACATTGCTGTGCTCGAATTTTAGTTGTAGCTGACTAATTTTTCCCGCTAAAATTTCATAATTTCATCTGAATCATAACATTTCATAATCAAGTGACATTAGCCCTGAATGCTTAAGGCTACATTTTTTCATTATAGGCAGTGTTTTTCGATTGAAAATTGTTAATTTCTTTCGTAAGATTATACGAAATCATATATGAAAATGAAACACTTTGTGAGAATTCTGAATTAAATAGTAGCATTTTATTATATATTTACCAAATAAACATTCTCTCTATCAATCTATATGTATATATCACGGTGTAAGTGAATAAAAATGATTATTCTACTGTAAAATATTTAACCTACCATGTATTACTTGTTTTTTACAAGAATTTATTAGTTGTAATTATGGATGCTTTTTTTAAGATTTGAAAATATTCTAATAATGTGAAAATATTTTATCGAATTTCATGATTTTTTGTTCCTATTTGATCTGAGAATATTCATTCAGTAATGTACCTCCATATTTAGATGCCTACCGAATAAATGATGTTTTAGCTAGATCTTTTATTTCCCACCGGTCGTGTAGCTCAGGTGAATTTATAGGTAGTTTCCTTCCACCGTTCCATCAGACTTCGGACAGGCCTTTGTCCTCCAGGTGCGATAGCCGTCAGACGTTTCGGCTTATTCCCTTCCGATCGATGCGTTGACCCTTATCATCTTTGCCCTCCCTGGACAGTCTTTGCATTGTGTCGAGCCCGCGCCGTCCTGGCTTGGCGATTGCCTCGTATAAACAGTTGAGTTAATTAACCGGCTGCGTTTCATCTCCGACGTGGTCACATCGAGAATGCGGGCAAGTCCTTCCTTCCTGGTTGACACTGCTTACTTGATACTGCGGATGCGTCGCGTTGACTCTCCATCTCTGAATGTACCGCCTCAGACCGTCCGTCTGTCTATGACTCGCAATTATTCTGGCGTCTCAGAGAGTTTGTTCTGCATTCACTCAAACTTAATGTCTACGTTTTCAGCCCAGTTGAAAGATTCACTTCGCTTGCTCTTCGTGGATATTTTCTTGATCCAAATATGTGTATTTTTTAACGGAATTCTTTCTTTCGAATGACGAATTTTATATTGGTTGTTGCTGAAAAACTTGCGAAATAATAAAGATAAATGTTATCGTAATATTTAAGTTATGAGAGATCACACAGCACAGCAATTGCATATTTATGTCGAGGTATGAATGAGGAAAACGATGAAAAGATTGGCTAAAGTCCTCTGTCCCCTTTCCCAAAATTTTTCATGCATAAAAATCTAGAAATAAAAATATTAGGGCCATATTAGTGAGCATATATCAGTAAAAGGTTCTTTTTCATACTTTTCATCATTATTTTTATAATTCACGATTAATTAACTTGCCAGTAAGTATTAATATTGCTTCCATAACGTTTTGCCGATCATATTCACCTTTCTCTCTTGGCATATTATTTTCCTGAAAGTTTTTGTATGGGATAATTTGGCTGATGATCTAATTTTGTTTTTTTTTAAGCTGTAACATATACACTATTTTATTATTTGTTTCTGAGTGGATGCCTCTTATTTCCCAGAGTACCAGACTGCTTATAAAGATTCGTTCGTGTCTCGTATTGGAATAAATATGTAAAATAGGGAATCAATCCAATTATACGTGGCCTTTAAGTGCCCTTTCTACATAATAATCAGATTATTATCTATGTATTAATATTTTTTCATGAGAGAATCCAGGTTTATCTTCCGTTTCCCCCTAGTTGAGAGTTTAAAAACTTCTCTATTTTAATACTTTCTCAAAAACTGATAGAGCAAGTTATTTTTTCTTTGACAAAGTCACCATAACTGCATGCCATATCCATACAAACGTTTGCTGCGAGCTGACAAAACAAATTTCCTTCTTGAAAAGGCTGAAAACTGGGCATGTTGCTATTATTTTCTCTTAATATATTAATTTTATGTGCTCTTCTAGTATATTAAATTATCATCAGGATAGTTGCCAGTAGTGACCATCGAAACCAGTAAAAATAATCTTTGTAATTTTTATGGATATGTTTTCAGCTTTTTGTAAGTTTTCCATATTTCCTTTTTGAAATGCTGGCTCACCCTCGAATATTAAATTCCTTAAAAAGTTATCTCCAAGAATGCAAATATTTATTTATAGGTGTGTATTTGCGAATCTTCGTGTCGTGGTCCATAATTCGATATTTCTTTCTCTCATTAGTTTGTATTTCCCAAACCGTTTGTAAGACGCGTAGCCAGCAGAGGTAAAAGAAATCCTCTGAATATTCTAATGCCATTGAATGTGGATTATGCGAATGAAATATCTACACGTTTCTCATTTAAGGCAATGTATTTACAACGTGATCGTTAAATCTGGTTATGATTGATTTTTCCATCACTTGCATAAGATGTTTCTAGAGAAATTGCCATTGTGATACTCGGCCCTAAAAATCGATCACTGCAACATTTACCGTAAATTATAATAATTATAATATCCTAGGTTAAATCCATACTTCATTTAAAATCGACCTGGGTGTTGACACGATGAATAACGATTCGTGGATTAAAAAAAGATATGTTCGTTGTGACTGTGGTATACATACAGAAAGTCAATCCTGAAATAATCGGTGACATTTCCCGAATTTGTAATTTAGATTCCATACTTTATAGTAAACGTTATCACTATCGTCTTCCTCTTTCACAACCTTTGAATTTATGTGTCGGAGGTGATGTTTTTTTGTAAATAGTGGGCGAATTGGTCCTGTGGCTCGCTACCAGGTATTGTCAAACGTCTAGATCAGTCGCCTACGGAAATCGATGTGTCCAGTAGCCATTGCGCACCATTTTGGCTGGCGCGGCACTGAACTTCATCCCCCGTGATAGGATTGGAGACTATGGTGGAGGGATTGTTTGGGCAATGTCGGGAGGAGATGGGGTCCTCGCGCGGTTTTTTTTTGGCTGAAGGGCGTCGGGGGAGAATGGAGGCACCTCATGTGGAATGCGGTCCCGATGGATGGTTGGGATTTCCCATTCGATTTCCTGTTCGCGAGCCGCAGCGTCCTCGTTGAGGGAGGCCCAAGAGCGAACACACTCTCTACGCCATCACCCCACTCCCATCCCATCTCCCCATGCATCCATTTACCTGCTCGCAAACTCCATTCCATCACTCCAGAGCCCTGTGAATTCAAAAAATCCCCATGCGCCTCGACTCCCCTCCCCAATTTGAGGTATTTCTCTTCCTTTGGCTCCTAGCCGATTGTCCCTGTTCCGTCTATATCCTCTCCGGAGATAGACAGATTTTTTCTTTTGCCAGGAACGAGTTCAAGTATGCGTTTGCTTTTGTTCCTTTATCAGGTGTCAAGTCGTCAATCCATCATTGCGTACGATATTTCAGATTCAGTTAAAATCACTTCCGGAGCACAGCATGAAACTAATGAGTTTGTACGCCTTTTTTCATTGAGTGTTTGGGGAAAGATGGACGAAGTAGCGTTTACCCTTCGACAGTGGCTTAGCAAGGACGACCTCCGTCAGCTGTGACATAAAGAGAATTGAGACGCTGAAACCTTGTTTGGTAAACCCATTATGAAATTCTCATTGGAAAAAGATGGCTTGTTGGCATACCTGATCAGAAATCGTGAGTTCTAGTCTCGGCAAAGCCTATTGATTTTTGTGGAACATTTTATCCATGATGTAAATATTTTCTGAGTATATGAATTAGATTTAAATACTTCGTGAATAATTATTCTAGAATTTAAGAAAAATGCTTAATTCCTCAAAGTTTAATGCATTTTATCTGTAAACATTAGCTCGTTTCCCTCTGCCGCGTTCTTATCCGGCGGAAAGACAGAGTGGTTCGCCAGATTCTTTTGTTTTTGCTTCCATAAGCTCATTCTGAAATTCACCTAGGAATAAGATAGCTTTTTGGCATACGTGATGAGAAATCGTGAGTTCGTCCTTAGCATACTTTACCAAAAATCGTGAGTTTGGGTGCCGGCTAAGGCAAGCAATTTTTCATGGAAAATATATCTTCTGAGTGTTTGAATTAGCCTTGTGCTTCGTAAGAAAAAATCAGTCTAGAATTTACGAAAAGTACTTCATTCCTAAAAGAATTAATTAATTGTGTATAGTAACTTACGCTCGTTGCCCTAAGCTGCATTCATATCCGTTCATGAAGAGAGTTGTTAGCCAAATTTTTTCCTTTCCTTCCACAAGCATGTTTGTCCTTTGGAACGAATTCTCTCGGAAAGAGCCATCTCTGGTCCCCGCCGTCACCACTGCTTCTCCGTCCACCCCTTTCACTACCGTCATCCCCCCCACACACTCCGAATATGGGCCCCAGTTGCAGGCGTTCTTAATTGCTTTAGCAGTCCGTTACGGTCGGGTCCGGAACTTCGATATTCGATACCTCAGAAGCCGTCGTGTTTTTCTTTCGTTCGGGGGGGGGGGGGGGGGGGGTTATTTTTCGAGCATTTCACTCTTACTCATCCTTCTCTGCCGTTCGTGATTGGGTGGGATGATTGCCAATTCGGAGTCGATTCAGGGCGCTGTCTCTTCCTTTCTCTCTTCTCCTCTCAATTCCATCTCGTACCTTCACTCTCTTTCTGGTATTTTTTTGTATGATTGATTGCGTGCGTTTTTGAACGCTTCGCGGAAAAAATCCATATTTGATTAATAACTTCGCCACCTCATCTTCTTGAAAATAATTTTTCTTTGTATTTGTTTTTGTTTCCATTTTGTTCATTCGCGGTTTATTTTTGGCGGTTGAGCTCATGGAGTTTGTGTGAATACCTTTACCGTTCCCAGTGACTTTGGAAATCTATACTGGGCGCGGAAAGCATTACAACTTCCATTAGCAGGATGGTTTATCAGAAGTAATTTCATTACTTTGTGAGTGAAAAAGGAATATTTTACTTAGACGTGATTGATATGTGTTCTGATGCCTTTTTGTAATCCATTTACCATATCGTTGTTCCATATAAACCCGTTTTTGAACTTGTCCATTTGGTGGACCTTCCTTTCGAAAACCGAATTTCCGTCTTTTTCAGAGAAGGCGTAATTTTACCACTTACTTACCTTTTCTTTCTTGACATCACTGGGGTGATTACTTTTTAGGAATTATAATCACTCAGGATATTTGGATAAGTGATCTACCGCCATCATACGGGAAAATTTGTATCCAAAGAAAATTAGTATGTAATGTTCTTTATATGTATACTAAGTAATGCTGTAATTGTCAATCTGCTATAAATCTTCATTTTCGACCTCTGATATCCTCATTACAAGGTGAAATTATTTTAAATTTTCAGGATAGCTCCTCAGGATAGTTATACTGTTCTCTTAGTGCGCGACCATCGGTTTGATTACTTTGTTTTTTATTAGTCCTTCAATTTCAATTGCAATCGCCGATAATGATGTTATTATTTGCCTACATGTGCCAAAATGTTTTTGGCATTTGGAGATCAGAATAGGCAACGTATGCCTCTAATCATATGTGACTCATATGCATGTGAAATTTTAGAAGCTGGTGGCTGTTATAGAAAACTTGACTTAAGTCTTACGATCCACAGTGGGCTGAAATCGAAAAAAGCTGGCCATAAATAATTTGTTGATTTTTGATTTAGGAAACAACGATTATATTTTCTAAGTGTAGAATAATCAATGAACACATCGCTGAAATAGTTTTAATTTTAAGTCATTCTTTTTAGAGCAGGAGAAGTTTGTGAAGTTGATAGAAATTATCTCAAAATTTTTTCTCTGTTTTTTGAGAAAATCAACTGAAGTAATTTGCTGCATTTGCGTTTTGCTTTTATGTGCCTAAATTAAAACGATGCCAAATAAACATTTTGATAATCAATTGTAGTGAAAAATTTTATTCTATTTATAGTTTTAAATACTTTTTATTAAACAATTAAAATGTGAACCTTTTCACTTATTTTTTAATACAATGTAGAGGAAAACTTTACTCTGTTTTTCACTTTTGTTCACAAAAACGCAACATTATAAAAAAGCCTCGACTTTAATTTCGTAAGAAAAGTCCTGCCCCAATTTGCCCTTCTCCGATTTTTTTTTGAGTAAATCAAAATGATGTCGAGAGGTTCTTGCCACCGAGGCCGGCGAGGTAATGATGCAAATAAAGTTTTTGACGATTCGCGGAGCTTTTCTTTGTATTTTATTAAGTTCACGGATTAATCTTTGTTCGCCAGATCCTATGTACTCGCCGTGGTACTCAAGGTGCAGCTCGGGGAAGGCTGGTATTTTTCCCTCCATTTTCTTGCGTAAACCGTCGCAAATCTTAGGTCCCGCCTCACTTTCACCATCCTCCTCCCTCGCCTCCCGCTTTAAGTGCCTCTCGAGAGAGAGGTGCGTTTTTTTCCTTCCCTTCACTTCCTCTGCTTGCCCTTTCGTCCACTTCTTCACTCCGTGTGCTGAAGTCTTCCACGTGTCTGGTGCGGCGCATGTTTCAGCCGAGTCCATTCCTCAACCGGCGCACAGTGGGGCGAAAACCGTTTTGGTCTGCCAAAACCCTAAAATTCATAATGTCCGGATTTTATTTAAATATTTTTTCTTAGGTATTATAATGTCAGGAGCAATGGAATCTGAAGAAATATTTCCGTTTAAATCATTAATGTAGAGACAGCAACCCTACAAACATGAGTGATGCAGAAATGCATCGCCAGCACGCGCAGATTTTGGTTTCATTCGTCAAGTTCTTCACGGCCACTGCTAAGTACCAGCAAAAAGTGTTTCCCTCCACGAGATAACCAATACTTGATGATCACTACCTTTAAATATCAGGCCCTAGTACTTCTAGAAAAAGTCATTTTTTGGGCCTTCATAACATGTGCTACAAGTTTCAGAATAACACAAAATGTCACTTGAGCTACAAAAAATGTCTAACGATGTCGGATCGATATATTACTTTGAATCAAATGTTTGTTATGTGCTCGAAGTGCCAGAAAAAAATTGGGTGCTGGTTCGCGCAGGTTTTTGAGATAATTGCTTTAGAGTGCAACTATGTATTACTTTGGTAAGCGCTCCGCGGCGCGCGCCGCGGTATAGGAAGCAACAAAACCTCTCACATATCGCCACCGAGAAGATTTTGTCCATTACTTTTTCGATGGTGATTGAGATAGGGCCAGTGGTAGTAGGGTTCTCCGGTGTTCTAAAACGTGCTCGTGGTTATGTTAACGATATCGAGGCATGAGTTATATAAGCTGTTGATGACGGAAAAACGTCTTCCATGGAAAGAACGTTACCAGCGTGTATATCTTCAATTGGATGAAGTATTTGGTTTTCCCAAAAACAATGTGATAGAGGAGAAAATGAAAAGGACGGTGCGGCGGCTTTGTGGGGAAGTGCGAAAGAAATGGATGGAATCTCACCGCATTGAAAAGGACTTTCTTCGCTACCATGTAGATTAGCTGGATGCGAAAATTGTGATCAATATTCCTGGGACTACAAAAACGACCACAAAAACTTCAGGTATTTATAATATTTTCAACGTAATAATTTTGTATTTACATTCTAATTAAAATATTTTGATCGACATATTACTTGTACTGTTGCACACTATAATGTATTTGTATATTCAATCAAATTGCTGATTACATTTTTGCAGGCAGCGGTCGGCCAAGAAGAGGCTTTGAGGAGAGTAGCTACCGCAGTAAGATGAGAATGGTGGAGGAAATGACGGCAACTACGAGTACACCGGCCCAAACGTTTGCGACCGAAAAGGCTCTCCGTGCTCAAGGCAGGGATGCAGAGGCTGGACTGGTGAAAGAGGCTCTCCACTCTACTCCCACTCGAGCATCAAAAATAGCAAATGCTTGGAAAAAGTCTCAGTCGAAAGAGAGTAAGTTCATCCATCCATACTCCCCTGAAGAAGCCCTTTCTCTCATGATTGAAGCCGATTTGTCTCACAAATCATATCAAACCTTACGATCGCAGGCGATAGAAAGGGGATCAGATTTATATCCCTCTTATAAGAAGGTCCTTTTAGCCAAACATAAGTGTTATCCGTGCAACACTGCGTTCACAATCACTGAACGTAAGGCTGAAGTTAACGTACAGGCCTTACTTGACATTACTGTTTCCAGAATCGCCATGCTGCAAGCGGACGTTATGGAGCCCCTTTCTCCCATCGTTCTCCAAATTTTACATTTGATCTGCGAGTGGGGGCTTGATGGTAGCAGCTCCCAATCTATGTAAAAACAGGTCTCTAAAGACAACTTCATCGACAGTCATCTTATAATGACGTGTGTCGTCCCTCTTCAGTTGTACTACAAAGAAGACAATAGTGCAAAGGTAGTGGTGTGGCAGAATGTTCGCCCTTCATCTACAAGGTATTGCAGGATTTATAAGCTAGAGTTTAAAAAAGAAAATAAGGAAACAGTACTTTATGAACAGCAAAACGTTCAGACACAAATTGATAAACTAGAACCTTCGAATGTTGTCATACCGAGTTGTGGTCCTATTCAAGTACGCCATGCAATGATAATGTCAATGATTGATGGTAAGGTATGCAACGCCATTACACACACTTCGTCTCAACGGTGCTGCCTTTGTGGCGCACTCCCCCGGGAAATGAACAGCATCGACAAAGTTCTGGAAAGGGGAGTTAATACAGAATCGTTTCGATATGGACTTTCAACTCTCCATGCCTATATTCGATTCTTTGAATGGCTTTTACACGTAAGGTACCGGTTAGAGACTCTAGAATGAAAAAAAACTACAGATACTAAAGATCTAATACAGAGAAGGAAAATTGAAATTCAAAAAAAGTTCAAGTCTGAGATGGGTCTTCTAGTAGACATCGTCAAGCAAGGTAGCGGCAATAGTAACGACGGAAATACTGCGCGTCGTTTCTTCCTGAACGCTTCAAATTCAGCCGCAGTAACTGAATTAGATGAGGAACTAATGAGCCGGTGTGACACAATCCTACGAACTCTCTCCTGTGGTTACGCTGTTTATTTGCAAGCATTCCAAGAGTATGCAATTCATACAGCTAGGCACTATTTCCGTCTCTACCCATGGTATCCAATGCTCGCATCAGTTCACCGAATATTAATTCATGGTTCGGATGTAATAGCAGTTGCACTTCTTCCCATAGAAGTGAAGAGGCTATGGAGGCGCGCAATAAAGATTTCAGGAGATTCCGGGAAAAAAGATTCAGAAAAACCTCCAGAGAAGATACTAATAGAGATCTTTTCAAAATTTTAATGGTATCGTCAGATCCACTTATCTCATCCTTGCGGCCATTACCTCCGAGAAAGAATGGAAGTCTAAAACCGGATGTCTGCGCTCTTTTTCAGATTGTTAGTAGATCTACAACGGACAGTGAAAGCGAAGACAGCGATTAATAAAAATTCAAAGTGAATCAAATTTTTTTCTGATACATGTTTAGGAATTTGTTTAGCGTTTAACTTGTTAATATTAGAATTTATTTTGAAAAAGGGTATTATCTGTATTAAGAAGTGATTGATTTGATATTTTACTTGAAATTTATGTGGTGTAAGCTACATTGGAAGTTGAATTTTTATATCTTAAACTATTAATTGTCTTGTAAAACAATATTTATAAAATTTATAAACATATAAATGTGATTATATATGTCCACGTGTTTTTCTCAAGGTTATTATATGATATTATTTCCGTTCTCAGTAAAAAAAACAATTAAAAGTTCAATGCAAATTTTTTAATTTGTTTATAATTTTTCCGCTTTTCCTTTCCTTAAAATTTTATTGCATATTCCTAATAACCAGCCCATAATATGCAATCATATGAATTTTTATGCAAATCAGACAAGTCCTTGATATTTTGCCGACTTTCTCCGAATTTGGCCCCACTGTGCGGCGGCCCACTTTCTCCCTCGTGTCTTTTCTTCCGAATGGCACCACCCACGCCCCTCACGTCTTCACTTCTTAACCGTCTTACTGCCAGCCAGGGCCGGATTTAGGATGTGGGTCCGTTTTTGTGGGAGGCCCACCTTTTCAAGATGTGCAATGCGTAACGTAATAACAGTAAGTGGAAGTAACAAAATTTTCAGCAATCAGCATTTATTATCGTCAATGTTGGCGACTACATGTTAACCAAAAAAACAACCTAGCTACACTTCGAAACCCCTCATACACAGTGGCGTAACTAGGAATATGCTTTGAGGGGGGTGGTGGAGCTTGGGTGAGGACCTCTCCCCAGGCAACGAGGGTTCCGGGGGTTAGTCATCGGTCGGTATTCAGTGACTCGTCTCGCTGCTATGGCATTAATAAATGATCTTTAACTTTATGCAGATGCGGTTATTATGTGTCAAAACTAGACAATAGTTTAAAATATTTTTTCATTTCTCTGTGCCTTTGGGGAGGATATATACTATCATCCCCCCATAGTTACGACACTGCTCATACATGATGTTTTTTTCTGTTTTTTTTTTCTGATTTACCTCTACATTGGGGGAATGCTCATGTTTGGTGGGTAGCCTGGGATCCGGGCCCGTTGGGCCCCCCCTTTGATCCGGCCCTGCTGCCAACTCTTCCCCTTTTTATACTCCTTCCGCATACGCTACTTTGCTTTTACCTCTTACTCCTCAATCCGCTGTTTCGAATGGATGTTCCTCCTCAGGATGCTTCTCAGGGTGGGGGAACAGATCCTGAGACTTACTTAGGGGTTCGTGTAAAGGTGCCTGTCGCACCTTTCTCTTTTCCTATCTTCGCTTCAAGATTTCCCGTTGCTGTATCCTCCCGACAACACGAGGCTATCTTTTTCCCTTTCGACGCCATTAGCATATCACCTTTCGATTCTTCGAAGGAACACGGTCGTATTTCGCTCATTCCTTATTCTCTTTCCCTCGCGGTGTTCCTCTCCGTGTTTCACCCTCTTCAATATGCTGAGCCGTTGAGAGTACTGTCAGCATTCATCATGTTGTGTTTCGTTATCCCATCGCGTTTACTTCTCTCGTGGTAGCTTTGTGTCTTTGGTGAACGTAACATCCTAAAATATTTGTAATGCATTTTTTAAATTAGTAGTGGTGGACATTTTTTGGAAGGTTATTCATGTTTTTACATCTACTGGTGAAATTAGTGTCAGTTTTCCTCTATTTCAGTCATGTTAGTGGTAAAAAAAGGAAATACTATTTCATTCACCAGTAGATGATGGAAAAGTTTCACCATATCTACCTTGGTGTCGTAATTTCAATGATAGTGCAGTTTTTTCACACTTCAATAGTGAGGCATTGTTTTATTCAAATGCATTGTTGCAAGAGAGCCTAGCATTTAATATTTACTTTTAATCGAGAACTATTGAAGGCTGTAATTGAAAGGGTGTAAGTACAATTTCACTTTTTTAAGTTAGTATCTTCGTCTGTATGTCATCCAGAACTTAACTCTCGATTCAGTCCCAAGTGGGGACTGCGGGAACTTGCTGGTGGTAAATCAGAACGTAAATGTTTTTAACTGTCGATGAAATTAGCTCATTCGTCCTCTTTAAAATACTGGCTTAACAATAAAATGGTACATTTACCCTTATGAATTGAAGTCTTCGATTAAGGAAAGCAAATGGTCAAGTAGAAAGTTTGTCGCATTCTGCCATTCAAGTGTAATCTGCCTTCTTGGAATAGCACGGATATTCCTCTTGTACTTTGCGTCATTTCCATCGTATCTAATGTAATTATCCTTAGGGTTCTCTGTGCGCGGAAAATCAGTTTTTCCGTAACCATCTCGTGGTTTGATACGTAAAAACCTCAACGTTTCATAATTTTTTTTGCGAATGTGTCGTTCTCTTTGTTTTTTTAATAGTGAAGTTTTTTGTTTTTATTAATTCTTTATTATTTGTAGCAATTTTTATTGCCTTTTCGTAAACTATTTCAAAAAATTACTTCTACGTACTCACTTTACAAATTCGTCTGTTGTTCATTGGAAACATTTTTTTCTTTTGTGAACGACGCTGATACACAATACGATGCCTTATCTCTAGTAAAGAAGAGGTAGTGGAAAATTACCCATTCAGGCTCAAATTTAGTGATGTTTGTTTTTATTATGTTAGCTGAGGAAGGAATTGGTGGATTAATGGACTTAGGCCCCCCAAGGGAAGAATATTTGTGTTTTTCTTGAAATGTGTTGACTTTGTAATGCGGGTAAACAATGTTAGGATGAGGCTTTATTGTGTTTCATTTAATATATCAGATAATGTAGGGTGAAAAGATGTTTTATGAAGAATGTTTTCCAATGTTTGTTGGCAGTGAAATGAAGAGTTCATTTTGTTTATGTCGAGAATCTTATAAAGGAT
Organism: Ischnura elegans; assembly: GCF_921293095.1. Classification (NCBI taxonomy): domain Eukaryota; kingdom Metazoa; phylum Arthropoda; class Insecta; order Odonata; family Coenagrionidae; genus Ischnura; species Ischnura elegans. The sequence continues at coordinate 62,039,337 of NC_060254.1, read as the reverse complement.
GGAAATTTTGGTGAATTGCTGGTTCGGATTGATTTAGGAGAAATTACGTAGTATTGCAAGAGCGGGAGAGGTAGCTCAAAGAATATGGGATGAAGAGGACTGGTACTTAATATCAATGAAGTAAAAAGTATTTAAATGCAGAAAATGACTAATACATAATAGATTAGATGTCGTAGTGGCATTTAGAAAACTACGTCGATTTGAAATCCGATCGACTAGTAGGCAGCATTATATTTTTTATCAAGGAAATTTTCTACAAATTGTAAGTCTTGAAGGTGGAATAAGAAATAAGGGAGTAGCCGAAATGCATTATCTAGGAAATAATGTCTCTCCATTATCTCCTGGATTGAATATTGGCTTATTGAAAATTCTTCACCATCTGTAGTTAGCTATTTTTATTATTTTGTGTAATAGGGAGTGAGATTGCCAAAGGTTGTTACTACCGTATCTTATAGAAAATCTCCTTAGCCTTTAAAAAAGTCGAAAAATAATGCTCCTATTAACCTTTTAGATATGGTTTAGTGATGTTTCAACATGCAATGCAACATAATAATTGTGGTGAATAATGGTGTGAGATATTTTTTTCAGGATTTTGTTATCGGAACGTCTTCTAATCTCATTTACCTTGAATAATAAGGAGTTTCACGTATCAGAACTATGCTATCTTCCTTTAACCCTCCATAGCATCTGACGCCACCGTTGTCAGTGCTGTAACAAAAATTCTGATAATCAGCCGGTAAATATCTTCTTTCCTAGAGGAATTTTGAAATATTATTCAAGCCTGTGATGATTGAGATGATATTTCGTTTTTCTCTCATTGCTCGTTCTTTGCCCGTAAGTCCACAAAGCTCGGGAATTGCATTCATATACCCACTGAGTATTATGCCTCTCAAGGGCCTTTTGCCACGGGACTGATTTCGCCGCTTTGCGGAAGCGAGCGTATGATTCTTTTGGAGAGGAGGAGGCTGGGATGAGGTAGAGTATTAGCTTGGGAAACTCGGGTGGGGGCGGGGATGGTCCCAATCGATCAAAATCTTTAATGGCATTTTCTTTTAGTTTCCTCCTTTTTATCCCCTCGTCTTCTCTCACCCATCTGTTTCCCCTCTCTCTGCTTCCCAGCCCTCTTCTCCTCATGCTTTAGCACTCTTTTCCCTTTCTCTTCCGATTCCTTTCGTCGGGATCCCTTTTGAGACTCCCTTATACCTCCCTCGCCCTTGCCCCTGTCGCCGTCCTTTCTTCGCCGTCTTTACAGCCGTTGATGGACCAGAAGGGACCTCCTTCCCTTCCTCTCTCCCGCTATTCGTGCAACCCGGTAGTCTCTCGTCCCTGAGTGTTGTCAACTGCTCCTTCTTGAGGAGACTAAATTACTCCCCTCCAGCCCCGCCTCCGCCGAGGAAACCTTTAAAAAAAATCTGTGGAAGCTGCGTGGCTCGATGAGCAATCTACCCCAGTCCATTATACCATTCTTCTGCTCTGAAGTGCTTTAAAGGAGCGCGTCTTAATGCCGACCTCTCCCACAGGCTGCGTCTCTTACTTATATGTACGCATAAATTGCCTCCGCCAGGCATTCCTTTGCCTGGCTGCGTTGATATCCTCAGTGCGGATTACGGCGTGTCTGGCCAGCGTCACGGAACTCTTAGCAGTGTCTTCCAGGCATCTAGTCTCCTCTTTTCCGGTTTTGTAACTTTCTTTCAGGAAATCGCCTATGCCGTCGAAACAAATCGGTTGAAAATTTTTGAAATAATTATTAGGCCATCTTCACAGAGGATGCTTATTTTAGGTGTACCCATATTTTCATACTGCCATTCGCCCGCGTTAAATTTTCTGGCCATACAGTTTTATTTATTGCAAGTGTAGTTCCATATCGGGTGATATGTGACACGGTAGATGTTATTTATTATTACAAACCTTCTGCTTTTCCGATTTTTTTATCCCCCATGATAAGGCCATGCTTTCAATTTAGGGTCTCCGTTCGCGTTTTTAACCTAGCTATGACTCCCAGTAATCGAAATCAGACTATCGGTTTTTTGAAAGATACCAGTGACGTAGCCAGGGGGGTCCGGATACCCCCTCCCCGAAATATAAAGAACAGAATTATTTTCCTTCATAAAAGAAAGCAAAATATTGAAAAATCATGAATTTACTAAATATTTATTTAGCAAATTAAGTTTTTTCGATTATGAAAAGTGTTAAAATTAGTTAAAAACCCATTACTTAGTAACCTGTTTTACAAAAATTTTCCCACCTGGATTCCCCGGAACGAAATACCTGGCTATGCCACTGAAAGATACCTGAAAGATAAAGATATTGTTAGTAATCAAAATTGTTGAATATTTTGGAGCCCTTTATTGCACGTCCTCCGCGCAGGGTGTTTTCTTTTAGGGGTATCACTTGCCGCGTGGGTATCATTTATCTATTGAGTTATTCACGCGAATTGGGTTTTCTGGCTCTACAGTTTTATTTAAGGCGATTATTTATGGAGCCAGTACTCAAGGTATGAGTCTGCCGACGTTGTTTGCTGGTGATTCCATGTTGTGCAAGTCCTAAAGTACTGAGGAAAATTGTAGTACAATTAGCCCTTAAGACCATTGCATGTTAGCGGTTGCCCTTCCGGTAAATTTTTAGAAAATGAGAATTCTGTCGAATCAAAAATTCTGCATTTGTTGATATGAATTGGTTCTTTTAAAGGTTGCGGCAATTTAGCGTTCATACCATTTTTGCTTACATAATTTTTTACCTATTTTAAAAGGTTTCCTGTTAAATATTTTCCGGTTTTCGCTGATAATATCTTGTAAATTGAGCTAGAAATTGATACAATTCCTTTCTCAATTTATTTTTTAAAATTTTATTACAGAATAGGAGATGGGGGTTCAGTTGCAAATAGAGATATTATAAAATTTGGATGCTAAATATTTCATCATGGTTCATCATCGATATTTCGGTTGAAGTACGGCCTGCAACTTTGTGCGCAATTTCTTCTCTCTATAATTAGTGATGTTTATTACCATGTAAACTAATTTGTGTTTGCTGTTGCTGCTTGTCAAAGAAAATCACGAAAATGTGTGAATCGGTAAAAGACTTTTCCGCATATATTTGTCGGTAAACTTCTGCGAAAGAAAAACATAAACCGGCAACGGAACGAACATATCTCTTTTTGATAGGAAATCAAGTATGAATCAAATATTGTGTGTGGAAATTTTAAACTGCGCGAAAATTCAAAGGAACTATATAGTTATTAAGATTTCCTACTATCCTTTGAATTTCTAGTGACTCAGATAGTACATTACGAGGATTTAGATGAGTCCCACATCATTAATGTATTTGTTTTTGCTACTATGATTTAGCTTGTGAAAAGATTATTAGCGGAACTATTTTTTTTCCGATTTTTTATCATTGAAAATCGGAAAAGTATTTCTTTTTTGCATGATCAAGGACAGTTTGGGGTGTCATCCACTTTAATCATTTTTCTCAGGCTCATATTTCCTTTTCCTCGCTGTACGTTTTTCCAATAAATTGGGTTCACGCAAGTCCATGTCCCTCGCCCAGAGCTCTCTGAAAAATAAGGTATTTATTTGAACTCAAAAGGAGAGATCTTTAATTAGGAAGTCTCGCTTGCTTTGAGTTGAGATATTGGGTGATCGAGACAGAATATAAGATTTATTGGCCTCTTTTGAGGGTAAAGGTCAACGCTGGGACTTCATGGAAAATATATTTATTTATTCTGAAGAATTTTCGTTTAAATGAAGCCTCTACAGGACTTCGAGTTTATAAAGGTAATAATTTTAAATAAAGTTATCTCTTTTAAAAATGATATTGGCCAATGGTATTTTTATTTTTTGCATCATAATTTCCTAAAAATATGACAGGATATTATTTTGGAAATAATAGAAAATTAAATGAATGTCAGTAATCTGTTTTCTGTGTACTATGTTTTAAGTATTCTGTTGTGAACCCGACGTAGTTAGCGAACACATAGTTCGCTAGCGTAGCTGAGTGTTTGCAAACAATTGAGGCTCATGAAGTAGAAGGCTGGAAATGAATGACTCATTAAGTATCTTATCTAAACAGATAATTCTATTATCTAAATGTTGTGTTTTAAGAATGTTTAAATTACAATAAATATTACCCGGAAATGAATTCTGCGTGTGTTCCAATTAGTTGTGTGCTATATTAAAATAGAATTTTTCATCTTTTGCCCAGGTGAAGGGCTCATGATAAAATTGAAGAAATATTCCTTCACTTCCACTTCAATGAGGTCGTGAAGATCGTTCGATAGCCAACATCTATCTTACTCGGACCATTGTAAGCATTAGGTCACACATTTTTCGTTCCATTTTTTTCGCGGTTTCTAGTTCGAAGATGGCTTATTAAGCATGTTAAACGTACTTTCTATGTTGTTGAGGTACCTTCCAGTTTACTCGATGAATGTTGAGCATCACTCGGGGAGTAATCCGTCCCTTGATGCCCGGTCCATGATATGAGTTATAGATTGGAGTATATTTATTTTTCCTTGTTATTTCATGTAGAAATCGGGGAAGAAGGAAATAGGGAAACAAAAGCATGCCTCTGGGCGTACCTTAAGTGCCTTTTACTGGGCGTACCTTAAACACAAGCTAATTTTCTTCCAACCAGATGGAAAGTATGACTTTTAGTTGTATCTCGTTTCGTTCACTCCACACAATCGGAATATTATATGTGTTAATTTATATGTGTATAGTGTATAAATTCTAGGTGAGTGGGGTACGTGTAGGAAGACAGTAGAATAGATTCGTTGTAATGAAAGCGGATTGGCCTTACGTGAATCGATAAGGGAAGTCAAGTGTGGCAAGGAAGACCGTCTGGGGAATTCGGAAAATGCTCCCTGTAAACCTACCTTAACCGATGGAACGCTTTAATAAATTAATTTTCATTTTATCTGAGATACCTTGCGCGGTGCCCCGTGTCTTCCTTGGTAGAATTCCATCACCGTGGGATATTGAAGTTAATAGTGCGGCAGAGGCCCAATATCTGCGTCGCAGCGTGGACTCCGTCTCTCATGCGAGTCTTTCACTTTCCCCTTCCGCCGTAGTGCTCATATGTTTACGCAAATGTCCACCCGTCTCTACTCCTTCCGCACCATTTCAACTTCCACTGCGGCGCGGCGGGTGCATTAATTTTTTTCAGCCCCCCATCCCAAGGGCCGCGCCGCCGTTATGCACATATCCGCCCGGTGCCCCGCTCCCGTCCCGAGCGCCGCGCGGTGGCTAAGTGAGGAAATTGCATCGCATTGCCGTGGCTACGTCTCCATTTTCTTCCCGTTCCCATTCTTTCCCGTCCAATGTGCTCTTTTTTCTTTCTCTCTCTCTTCGCATGCACGTTCCATTACATCCAGTACGCCACCCTCGTCTATCTTTCTCGAATGCTCCTACCAAGAGGACTGCATAGAGGAGGCCCAATTCCATCCCATAACAGGCTCCTTTCTGTTGTCAATTCGGTCGTATTTTTTATCGGTTTTCAAAAATTTCTGAAAAAATTATTTTAATTTTCTTCCATACATCGTTCGATACCAAACTGGTATTGCATTTTCAAAAAAAGTTGGAGAATAAAAAGTTGAGCCAACAACACCCGGTGTTCCCAGGCGGTCACCCATCCAAGTACTATCAGGGCCCGACCACGGCCGTCTTTAAACAGGCCGGAGGGATGATATTTGGCAACAACGCGGAGGAGGCCTGTTTATTATTTGTTTATCATTCTACAGCAGTGGACTCGTGGTGAATAAGATACTCGACATGACTCGTTTGAAGTTAATTTTCTTCCTCTAAACCCTATTTTTGCAGGAGATGACGTTAGAAGGTTCATTTTTTAACCTATCGTATTAGCTGTAGTCGAAGGTAAGTTATTTATTTGTAAGTTGAAGCGTTGGAAGATGATGAGCTCATACTCAATCAGTTCGACCTCCTGGAAATTATGAGCAAACCAATATTAATCACTGCCGAGGAATATTCGGGTCTCAATTACGTTTGTGGGTATGCTGTCAGGAAGGCATTGCAGCACTTAACCATTGATATATGTGCATGTTCATGTATTTCAAATGAGGGTAGTGAAGATGCCTATTTCATAGACTTTACACGGCACACGGAATTGCGCAATCTAACGTACGTGCGAAGGCGCAATCAAAATTGCGTCGTGTAAAGCGGTGAATTGCTAGAACAGATGCGAGAATGCGTGGACGCGAGACGGCAAAATAGCCCATGTTCTAATTTCGTTAGAACAGGGGCTATTTTGCCGTCTCTACTTACTACTTCCTCGGCACCACAGCCCGGTATGGGCTTTGGCCTCCGTCAAGACGCCTGTCCATTCTCTCCTGTTCTGCACTTTCTCCCACCATCTGACAATCCTCATAGCCTTTATGTCTTCTTCCACATCCTGCATCCATCTTTTCCTCGGTCTTCCTCTTTTTCTCTATCCATCCATATTTCCATGTAGAATCTTCTTAGGCATCCTTTCTTCACTCATTCTTTTTACATGACCTAGCCAAGCTAGCCGTTGGGTCTTCACAAATCTCACTATGTCTTCGCATCGGATAATATTTTCTATTTCCTTGTTTGTTCTTATCCTCCAAGTTACCCCATCTGTCACGGGACCATATATCTTTCGCAAAATCTTCCGTTCAAATATCCGCAGAGCTTGCTCGTTTCCAGCGGAGATGCTCCACGTTTCTGCTCCATATGTCACGACCGGTCTGATAAGTGTCTTATAGATCTTGAATTTCATCTCCTTAGATAGAATAGTTGACTTCAGGAGCTTAATATTAGCAAAGTAAGCCCTATTTCCAGCCATTATCCTCTTGTTGATCTCTTCTGTCATTGAGTTCTTACAGTTTAAATTAGTACCGAGGTAGCTGAAATATTTTACATTTTCAAAGTTGTACTGCCCAAATGTGACGTTTTGAGTCCATCTTCTGTCTTCCGTGGTCGACATTTTCATGTATTTCGTTTTTCTCTCATTGATTCTGAGCCCTATATTCTTACTCTTCTGTTCTAAGATTTTGAATATTTCTTTCAGAGAATCCATATTCCGTGCCATTAGAACTATGTCGTCGGCATAGGCATATGCCTGAGTAGATTTATGCACAATTGTCCCCTCTAACCCCAGTTCTTTCATGGCTTCATGTAGACCCAGATTAAATAGTACTGCTGATAGAGAATCTCCTTGTCTTACTCCAGTGGTTATCTTAAAGGCTTCACTAGTCTTGCCCCCGATATAGGCCTTAGCTTGAGATCCTTCCATAGTCATATTTACCAACTTAATTAGTTTTTTGGTATTCCAAATCCCTCCAATGCCTTCAACATTTTTCTTCTACTGACACTATCAAAAGCTTGCTGGAAATCAATGAAAAATATATGTAGGTCAATGTTGTACTCATAACATTTCTCCATGCATGCATGTCTCATTACAAAGATTTGGTCGGTTGTTCCTCTTCCCGGCCTGAAGCCACATTGGTATTCACCAAGGATTACTTCAGCATACGTGTTAAGTCTCCTCGGCAGTATACAAGAAAGTATCTTATAAGTGACATTTAGTAATGTGATTCCCCTATAGTTGCTGCATTGCAATTTATCTCCCTTCTTGAATATAGGCCAAATTAAACCAATCTTCCATTTCTCAGGCATCTCTTCTTTCTCCCATATTTCACATATCAGTCTACGTAGGTTCTTTGTTAATTTTTTTCCTCCATACTTGATTAACTCCGGTAAAATTTGATCTTCCCCGGGAGCTCTCCGTATCGACGACTCCTCCACCTCCTCAATTGATGGCCTACTAATACTGGTGTCCACCCTCATGTCCAACATTTCTCCATCCTCCTCATCTATCTCATTCACATTCAGCAATTCCTTAAAGTACTCGGCCCATCTTCCCATTGCTTCTTCCTCTGTTCCAACCAACCTCCCATTCTTATCCTTATATGCGTTTGTTCTTGGTTGAAATTTATTTGTCATCCGTTTGATTGCCTGGCATAACTTTCTACTTTCATTCTGTGCGTTCAGTTCCTCAATCTTTTCCACATACCCTTTTAAGTGCTGTTTTTTTTCTTTTTTCGTAGTATTTTATTTGCTTGTCTTCTGCTTTCTTTATATCTTTGACATTTTGTCTTGTCTCTTTCTGGATGGTGTTTCTCCGATCCATATTCTTCCTTTCTATAGCTTTTCTGCACTCATTATCAAACGATTCTTCATTCCTTGTTCTCTTTCTTTCTCCTATGGTCTCCTTTGCAGCCTCTTCCATAGCCTTCTTTTATATTATGCCATTTTCTCTCTATCGAGTCATTTACACTCAGGTTCTCTGCTACTTCTTCTAGTTTCTTACCCAGGATTTCCTGATATTGGGCTACAATTTTGCCGTCTCGCATCTGTTCTAGCAATTCACCGCTTTACACGACGCAATTTTGATTGCGCCTTCGCACGTACGTCAGATTGCGCAATTCCGTGTACCGTGTAAAACGGACTTATTTCTCCTTGTATGTCTGTAATAAGTGTTGGTCTTCATGCATTGGTCATTATGATGACTCTAGCAGAACCCAAGAATGAGGCTACATTTCTTAAAATTATCCTCCTTGACGATAATTTAAGAGGAATTTATGAAGACAGCTGTTTTCAGTGCAATGTACCGAACAGTTATTTTTTTTGCAAGATTTATTAAAACTCTGACAAATGTATTTCTAAATAATTATACTAAAGTGAGGAATAACAGATTGGATGCCGCTAGACACACTTCCAATAAGAGAAAATACTGTACAATTATGTGACTGCTTTCAATTCGGTGACTATATATTTCAATAAAATCATCTGTTTTATACATGACTAATTTGTATCATTCCTGTCTGCTCCTGCTTCACAATCAGCAATGGATGCACGATTATCCCGTGGTAAGTAAAACAGCAGTTTTTTTAGTGGATTTCCTTGCCGCAAAGCGATTTATTTTGCCGATATTCTACGCCGAAACAATAGACTTGATCGCAGGTGAGAGCAATCCCGCAGGCCTCCTAGATGACGGGCGCGCGACGTTGCCACATCGGTCACTCCGGCCTGTTTAAAGACGGCCGTGGCCCGACGTTGCTTAACTTCGGTGATCGGACGAGAACCGGTGTTTACAACGTGGTGTGGTCGTTGGCAAGAGGAAGAGTGTTTCGGAAGAATTTTAAAGAATCTTGTCGCGGGACACCGTAGAGGGGGCCCAATTCCACCCCATAGAAGGTTGATATCTGTTGCTGCTTCGGTCGCATTTCAATCGGGTTTCAAAAATATCCGCGGCGCGGTGATGAGTGCAACGCGATCCACTTTTTTCCAATCTCTTGCAGCATCATGTTAATAATTGCAAGGTAGAGCATTCAAAAGTAATAAATTTGATAGATCACAGCATCATCATCTATATAAATTTCGGTTAAGACCCAAAAATATACCTAATTTCCCCGTGAAACTCTCTTTGTCCGTCAGCGACGTGAGTTGCGACTTTTGTAAACCCGTTTAAAATCGCAGCGAGTGACACATTTTGAGGCAGTCTTGAGGATGCTCTTTTGTAATATTCGTGCGAATGAGAATGAAGAAAATTCCCATGACCCCGAGAAATTGCACGGAAAAATTCGAGAATCCGGCATCCTGTGGCGAAAAAGTGGAGGAATATTAATTACAGGTAAAAGTAACAGGAATCTGATGAAAATTTGATCAAATATTCTTTGGATGACGTGCTTTTTATGATCCAAAGAAAGATTCCCGCGTGCTGTTTTGGAGATATTTGACGTTAAAGTTTGGATAATTTATCATGGACACTGAACTTTTCCGTGCTGAACAAGGGCGTACCCAGGATCAAAATTAGGGGGGGGGGGCAATCCATGGTTTTTCAAGTAGGTAAGATTTAAGCATGTAAGGCGTGTCGGTCGATAATGACAAACAGAATCTTACTTAACAGATTTATTATGCACGCACGTACAATAACGGTGAGCGAGCGAGCGACTGAGAGTCTGGTGTGGAATGCTCGCCGCTTATATATCATCAGGCGAAGGTTACTGAGGCTTCTAGAACTTTCCACAATATTCAAGGGAAGCGGCTGCTTGTCGACTGGGCCTCCGATCAGTCGCTGCCTTTGACTTCGCGCGAATATCGTTGCTACAGGCCGCCGGACGGTCGCCTCACATGGAAAAGGTGAATGAAATCGACATTTTAAGGAAACTGTAACTACTCTTTATAAGTTTTTAAAAGTTGTTTGCTTTAAAAAGTATTATACTTCTTAAACGCATTTGCGATTTTTGCTTCTGGGGGGGGGGGGGGTGGGGAGGGGGAGCAGCTGCCCCCTCCTGCCCCTCGCTGGGTACGCCCATGGTGTTGTACACTATTTATAGTTCCGGGATATTAAGCGTTACGCAGATGGTAAGCGAATTAGGTTGGGACCAGCTAGAGTCTCGGAGGCTGCGCGCTAGGCTAAGATTGCTTGAGCATTTGAGAATAGATAAATTTAAGAGCGACGCGGAGAACATCATATGATAGTCCTGTTATATTTTTAGGTCCTATAGAAGCTATAAATTAAGAGAGGTAAATTTGCCGAACGTATAGATATGGGAAGGCGTTCTTCCCCCCAACCGCGAAGGACTTTAATAAATGCTAGTCGTAATTTTTTGGAGCATTTGCTTTTTATATTAAACGGCCGGTGTCCTAACACCACTTGCCACACGCCTTTTTAGGCGGCTTGAAGAGTAGCAGGTCGGTGCATGTTTTCTCCCTCTTCGCTGCACGTTCCATTACTTCCTACAATGGCGGATCCAGGATTTTTTTCTTGGGGAGGGGATTCAAGAGTTTGACAGGCAAACGATCTTCTCATACTTAAAATTAAAAACAAAAACCAACAATTTTTGTACGAAATATTCTCTTTATTTTAGTTTGAATTTTTATTAATATCATATTAGAACATTGAGGCTCCGTTATACGCAAAACAAAAACAACTTAATAATAACCGTATTAAAAATATTGTCAGTTTTTTTAAGTGTCTAGGGGTGGAGGGGGCAGGTGTCGCCTAAATCCTCCCATTACTACCTATGCGACCACTAGTCTCTCTCTCTCTTACGCTTCAATACTTTCCCTCGCCGTTTTCTCATGAGCCGTCCTATGCTTCTCGTCCCAACTCTCGTCTGCATTTTCCTCCGCTCCGGCGGTCCGCTGAAGCCTATTTTCTTCCGCGTCCTCCTTCCTCCTCTTTCCGCAGGGGGCGCCAATTTCACGGAGTATTAAGCCAGGAGAAGGGCGTGCGACGGAATGGACTTTTAGGCGGGTGTTGGTATGTTCGTCGTCTGCAGGCGGAGGACTCCTCTGCCGTCTCCCTCGTCGAGGTTATCGAATGTCGATGTCGCACGGTTAGTATCCGGCAGTCATGGGCGATGGAGTGTGCAGAGAGCTGAGAATTAGAATGTGATGTAACATAACGTCGTGCTGATGTCTGCAAGATTCGGGGCTGCTAATGCATTTTAGATGGTTCGAGGATTTCTCCCTGTTTTCTTCTCTCAAAGAAGTCAGATTAGCTTCTTATTTGTTCACTTTATTATTCCTTATACTTCATAATTTTTACTATAGAAAACTCGATGGATTCAGAATTTGTTTTCGGGTTGATTATATTGATCGTAAATCAATTACTTAAGAAGGTGGATCTGAAGAAGGTTATATTTGTGCGATGAGATTCCTAATCAAATGTTACGACCGAATATTAATACTTTACATCAATCACATCACCTATAAAACGTCTCAAAAGTCTGTCCTGTTTAGTGTTTATTAGTGTCGTATTCATGGTGGCAATATCCATCTTTCAAAATTTATATTTCATGTGAAATAAATGTCGTATTTTTTATATTTTTTACAATACAGCTCTTTACCACTCCTTTTGCTGTTCAGGTATCAGTGTTTCCTCATTATAAACCATTAGCATATCGTGTGATTTTTGTTTTGAACTGTAACTTATACACTTGATCTTCATCACACACTGTAGCTCTTTAAATGGCGGTGATTTAACAGCAGGTCTCCAAAAACTTTTAATAGCGTTCGCTTGTCCAATTACACTAGAGTAGAAGTTATTTTTGAAACTTTTTTCCCCTTTCCTTGTGTTCGTAAAAGCCTGCATTATTGAGAATGCATCCTTGGGGTATGCTGCTTTATTATGTATTCATGATGGAACCCTTGGGTTAGGAATAATGTAAAGCTGATGGGTCTGAAGTTACTGGTGTCCTTTCGTTTGTTTGAGCGTTGTTCAGCCTGTATTTGCTATTCAAACCCTCCATTAATATATGAAATGTGAAATTTTTATCTCATATTTTTTCTCGGAGGCAAAAAGTTTTCATATTTTTGATGCAGATAAATGTTAGCAAGAATATACTCCGTATGGCCAAATAAGAACTCGTGAAGACTTTAATCTTTCTTGTTAAGATGTTAATTGACAGCATATAATAAATGCAGTTGTAGAATTGAAAATCCTAATGAATACCCATGAAGGACGCGTCAATCCCGCTCTACCGATACTTATACGTAACGTATAGTGCAGTTATCTTGAAATGTTCCCTGGTAATTAGAATAGACCTTTGCTAATATTTAACTTTATCTTATTGACGAAAAATTTCTTTTTTCTTTTCTTAATTCGTTTTTTTTCTTTATTTATTTCCTCATTTTTCTCTTTCGCGGTTGTATGATTTGAGATTAATTTTGGCTAACGTTTACATATTTTGATTATTTCTCGATACTAGAGTGAGTTGTAATCAAGTAATAATTATGACGCCAGACAGATAAAATACGACCTGCTTGATATTTTGGTAGCACTGCTGTTTCTAAAATATCAAGCCGGGGAGTCATAGTATATTTTGAAAATATTTCTCGTGATGAATTGTGTTTTAGAGCTCTGGTCTCATGCGAATATGTGTAGTTTAGCTGTATTCCGAGGTTAGCGTGTTAAACATTAAAGCAAATGGATATTGACCCATCTCGAATAAAATGAAGATGTACATCTAGCCAGTGGCTACGTGGTAACGTGGTACCTAATGAAAATTAGTATTGGAGAAAGAGGAGTGTTAATTATTTATAACATCATAAACTGTGTTCAGGAAGAGAATTGGATGAGCAAAGGAGGCGTTCATGAACGAGAAGGAGCATCTGAGAGGTTCGCTATGTAAGAATTTAAAGAAAAGGTTAGTGAAGAGTCTGATCTGGAGTGTAGCGCTTTCCGGTACAGAAACGTGGGCACTTTGGAAGGAGGATGAGATAAGACTGGAGTCATTTGAGATGTGGGTGTGGCGAAGAATGGAGAAGGTAAAATGTACGGAGAGGAGGAGGAATGATGAAGTGCTGGACATGGTGGCGGAGGCAAGGCAGCTTTTAGATGAGATACGGAAGAGACAGAAAGTATGGATGGAGGGAGTACTTAGTGGAGAGGGAATGCTGAAAGCAGTGTTAGAGGGTAGAATGTTAGGTAAACGAGGGAGAGGAAGGAAAAGAATAGGAGTTTTAGATAGAATGAAAGGGAGTAGGCCTTATAGTGAATTGAAGAGGGAAGTGGTTGATGGGGAGGGAGGATCCCAACCTTCTTCTCAAGTACTCCATGGAAACCTACCATAATCGGTGGAATACTTGAATAAATAATGTAACATGTGTATGTTCAAGAGTGCCTTCTTTCCTTGCGGTGAGCTCGCGGTTGCGCCCTTAACTGGAGAGCGTGCGTATGTGGCCTTGGTAATGCTATCGTCTTGGCTAGTCTTCCGCGTGGCAATTTGCGTGCCCCCAAAGTGTTGAGGGCGAAGGGAACACTCGTTCAAGTCCGCTCGCAAGCGAGAAACGTGTTTTCGCTTTTGTGTATTCTCGAGAATGGGGCTCATCGCTTTCATTTGTGCATTTTTAGTGCGGTGACAAAAGGGGAATAGTCGCCTCGGTTGACGAACGAGAGGTTGTGTCGTAACCTTCCTCGCGAGGCGAAGAATGGAGAGAAAGGTGTCTCTTTTTTGACGCTGTATCTTTCTCTCTCTCTCTCCCTCCCTGACTCCTCTTATCATCTGCTCGCCGACTCGTCCGCATCGCGAACATCTCTTCTCTGCTGCCCTTGACCGAAGTCCGTTGGTGAAGTCAGCGAGTCCATTTGCCGTGGGACAAATGCCACCTCTCTCCCCGGTCGTTTTCGTTATTTTATTATTATTTTTGCCATTAAATGTGTCGAGGAAGAAAGCATCCCTAGCTTTTCTCTCCACCACTCTCTTTCTCCTTTCCCCATATCCTCTCTCGCTCTCTTGTTTGGAGATATTTTTGCGTTTTTTTTAATTTTTTCTCCCGCATGAACGCTGTTCATTATTTTTCGTTCGTTCTCGCCTTTTCTCTGCCTCCTCGCTTGTCTCTCGTGCTCATCTTCTACCTCAGCATACTGGGCACGCTGGAAAAATATATGTACACCAGGATTGTAGCCATAGATTGTTTAGGGACGTAGTTTCATAACGTTCCCCGAAACAAGTTTCGTTATAATTCCTTAACGTTCGTGATACTCGCCTAGAGAATTAAAATAGTCCCTGACTTTTTATTTGTGCGCTTAAATTCTGTTGATGGATGCCGATGTTGTGTGGCTCAGTTTCATTGTATGCACGTGTTCCTTTGGAATATGTACCACTAGTTTTTTTTTGTCCTAGGTGAAGTTGAAGAAGTACCTATTTCCATCGCTAACATTTGAATGCAATTTCTTTCTTGATATACTTATCTAAAACCTAAACCTTGATTTCGTATTTTTGAGATGTTGATAATAGTTTATCCTTTTGAATTCTGTATTATTTACAAGTTTTGTCTTTTTCTATATCTCCTTATACGATTGATGAAGAACTTCCAGTAAACTTTTTCTATGAACGCTAATGCAAACTCTGTTGAAATTGCCTTAATCACACCGATATAGTAACATTACTGATTGCAAAATATACCACATGGGATCCATTATATTTTATGGAAATAAATTTTCGACGAATGCTTGTAATTTCATCGTACTCAATCGAAAATTATATTCATCCTATGCTTTTGTAAATGAAATAGTTGTATACCGAGATAAATGCCGGTAAATATGGTAAAAAATTCAGGAGGTTTAATGTCTGATCTCGGAAGGAAAAAGAATCACCGGGGTGCAGTTATGGATAACTTTTGGATAGTGGGAGCCTTAGAATAATCGGATGAAATTAATGGAACTTAGATTATAAATAAAAGTATGCTCCCGAACTAGAAGATCTCGAATTCAAATCTGGAAAAAGACTTCCAACAACCTGAGTGCACATCCTCACGGTGAGGTGTACTGATCGCGAGAGCTTTTTGATCAACTATCAGTTGGTCCAAGGCGGGGAACTAATCCCATATATTCCATGGAATTGTACTTGGCAATATCTTCAAACTCGAAGCATCCCCTAGATTCAATCACTGACTCATTGGAATCTTATTAGATACTTCAAATCCTTTTTACACGCGAGATTGTGTCACATGGTTATCATAATTTCCACAGAAGGTGATATTTTTTGTGTAGATTCATGGATATTCTAAGTCATAGAATGATTGTCCCTTAATTTTATTTTGTAGATCAAATGCCTCCCAACCCACAAAATTTTTATTATTTGGGGAACTCGACTCAGGGAATCTCAGAAGTAGATCGTATTACGTGTTTTACGCTCCTTTTAATTTTATTTTTGGGCAATCAAACGTGTACGATATGTCGTGAAAGTAACGAATTAGGAGTTGGATTTTATCACCTTCTGAATTTTTTGAGCACGCACATTATTGTTTAGCGGAAACTAATGGTATTGATTTTATACGAGTGCTCGAAAACCCTTTTACCAAAGTGAGTATTTTTCATTGTCCCTCGGGTAATAAATGCAAGCACCGAATTAAGTTCCCTCATGTCTTTCGTTTTCTTTGCTTGTCCTTAGTGTGTGCTTATATCTCAGGTTCTAATCTTTTTCTCGACGCTGATGAAGACATAAAAATTTGATGGAGCTGTAAGCAGTAATTTTCCCACTTTAAGCACGTACCCCGTTTCCTTTTCCAGTTTATTTCTCCTCCTGTTCATCTCCTTCACCTTTTATTTCTTCTCCGGCTACCGAATCCTCGGAAGGAATCCTAATTAGGAAGAACTATTCCCCGAAAAATTTCCGCAGATGCGTTTGGGGAGATTGGTTGGGAATAAAATGTTCACCTCCGCACCCTCCCATAACATTTTTCCCCCTCCTTTCCGGGACTACGGCGTTGGGTTGAATTTTGGGGGTTGGAATGGCACTTTCCAGGAAAAGCCTACAGTGGAGATGGTCTTCTCGTTCTGGGGGTTGAAGGAGGCTCGAATTTCAGGCGTTGAGTGTATAGGGGAGAGGTCCGAGTTCTATATAGGGCGTTAAAAATAATAACTGGGGCGATGGTGGGAGTTCCTCAAGGCGTGAGCGAGGGGTCCTTGTCAAAGTGCCCGCCTACTTCGGACCTGCTACCACTCCTTCCCTAGACTCAGCTCCGCGAGAAGGCAACGAGATTGAAGAAATGAAATTTCAGCGGTGGTCTTATTCGCAGGAGGAGTTGAGGGGAGGTGGATGCCCGGAGCTAAGGAAGCGAGGGAAATGTCTCCTTTTTATTACTTCTTTCAATTTCGTTTGACCCTGTGCCGTGAAATTCAATTCTTTCGTTTTCTGCTCGTCCCTGCTTTTTTTATCTCCTTTTGCCTCTGTCATCTGTAGCCGTCTTTTTTTATAAATCATTTATTCTTACTTCCCTCCATGTTCCCCATCCCTGTTACGCGTGTTGCTTTGATGCAAGTGGTAGAACACCTGGTTCGAATTCGGGTGATGCGGGTTCGAACCCCGGTTAAGGCAATAAAAAAAAATATCTCTGTGGACTCTGAGGCTGCGCGCTAATCCTTAGTTACTTGAGCAATTTAGAATAGATATATTTCGAAACGACTCGGAAAACACCATATAATTACCCCACTATATTTCCTGGAACGATAGATTGAGAGAAATATTGTGAACGAAATGAAAGGGCCCGGAATTTTTTTTTCCCATGAGCAATAAAGGACTTTGATAAATGCCAGGTGGAAATTCATTGAAGCATTCCCTTTTCATTTGTTTTCGGCTAGTATCCTAACACCCTCTGTCACACGCCTATTTAGGCCTCTTTCGGGGTAGTTTGCAGATGTATTCTACTCCGGTTGTTTCTATCAATCATATGATTTCTTCCTCCTATTTATCTATTTGTGTTCTAATTCCTTTTTCGTAACCTCTCTTCCTTCACAGTGAGTAGAAACTCCTTTTTCCATTTCGTCATTGCTTCGTCCAATTCTGTCTTATTCACCAAATCTGTCCGAACTGCATTTGGGACCCTCTCTTTTTTCAGTTTCTCGTTTCCCCAATTTTTTTCTTTTCCTGCTTTGATTGCTTCCACGTATTCATTTAAATGGTTGTTCTTTGGTTTTATTTTCGTTTACATTCTCCTTGTGATTTCATGTGTGTATGCGATGTGTCATTTCATGATCGTGGGAGTAAATGATATTTCTCCATTTAAATGTCAGCTTTTTTTGGAATCTTTTATTTTGGTTGTTATTTCGTTGAGTATCGTGATATTTCACGAGCGTATAAACATCAGACTGATGGAATAAATACAATATTTAATGAAAATTTAGCAGGTATATGTCCTTGTTAGTGGATAGCAGAAGCCTTTGACCTCTGAGCTGATTTTTCACTTAATTTGGTTCTCGTGCTGCTGCCCCCGGAGAGCTGTCGTGAGAATCGGATGATAAATTGCGACCTTTTCGAAATTCATTCATTCATCTCGTTTTAGGTGCTCTACGAGATGAGTTCATTTTTCTCCGGGGATTCCTTCGTTAGAAGAATTTTCTCGGTTGAAAGAAATTATTTGCTCTGTATTTCTTATATTCGAAGCCAGTACTATTAAATTATTCGTGGGCTGTTTTTTCCGGGTAACTACTACTTACTTAGCAAGAACTGGTCTATTTTAGCCTTATTTACTTTTGTGTAAAACCTCATTGTCTCTTCGTGACCGCTTTCACTACATTTATTATTTGCCTCCTTAAGAAGCAAATTTGGCAAATATATTCCCCCAATTCGTCATTGTTTTTACAGATAAAATTTCATTTATGTAATATCTTTCTGTGATATCTTTACATCCTTAGATGTGGGAGTGGTCATATTATATCGCCCTATCCCTGTTAGGAATCCCATCATAGATATAGAAAAGCGCTAGCTCAGTTTATTTGAATCTGAAATCCAAACATTTAGCATATTTTAACTCACGAGGTTGGATGGATTCAAACGACATTAGAATAAAATTCGTCCATATATTTTTCAGTAGCATATTTTTTTAGGGCTTTTTTTTAACCCATCATTGCATGCGCAGGTGTATAAATTCGTAACTGAAAACATAGTTCCCTTTGGAAGCGTGGGCGTATTTTTTCATGTGGCTCATTATTTGTTATTCAATGCCTTGCTAGGCGACTTAATCAAGGCTTTAATTTTATCTCTGAATACTCTGGTTAGTCGTCCTTTTTTATAGCTATTTGCCGCGATTTTTTCTCTTTGCTTCTCTTCCCTCTTCTTTTGTTCTCTGGAACTATATTCCTGTAAATTAGCGATACTACGACCTGTATCATGATATTTAAGCGGCTGTTTCAAAATGTTTCTCTGCGAATTTTGCGAGAAAATGTTTTGGCCTTTTTAATGTATTCCGTTTGACCTCTCTCTCTCAGGTTTTCCGGATTTTCTCCGTCCCAGAATTATCAATATATTTTCCAAACTGGTATTGTTTTCCTCGCTTTCTTTTCGGCATATCCATTACATTTTTTTTTTTCAATTTCCTAAAATTCTCCGAGGAATCCAATTTTCTCGCCCGGCGTATTCTTATAGATCGCGAAGGTGAGCGACTGTGTAGTGGCTTTACCAGGCGTGGAATATGGAAGCCATGCGCTCGTAATCTTATTCTTATAAATTTTTGAAATGTATTTTTCCTTTTTCTCCTCCAAGGTTGGGAACCCTTGCACCAGTTCCAAAGTATCCTCCAGCTCCTCGCTTTACCTTTTCTCTTCCCCGGCTGCGACCAACTCGCCCCGAGCCCATTCCTTTTGCCAGCCTCAACCTTTCGCCTTCTAATACTCCGCTCCTCCCAAGACAACTCGGTCGTTACGTTCCCAACTTCCCATTGGTGGAATTAAGGCACCTTCGCTCCCTTGTACCCCTCGGACATCTGTGTGCCTTCCCTCTCTTGAGAACTGACTTCGGCGAAAGGCCTCAAGCGGTCTCCATGGTTAAGTATTTTACAGAGATTTTGTCAGCCAGCAGTATTTCTCCGCCTACAAAGCATAACTGTTATTGGCCTTTGCTATTTTTATTGTAGTTTTTTGCACCGTAATTGTGTTCATGCCTTTAGTTCTTTGAATGATAGAGGCAAATAATATATTTATATTATGTTATGAATTACTGCAGATTGATATCGTTATTGAACGCAAGTATATCCTGCATAAAGCAATTCACACAGTGCTTCAAGCTGAAGGTAATGGGGACTGACCGGAAGGCTGTGGGTGAAACCGACTTCTAATTAGACTACCCTTTCTTTAAATGGAGTCATGTCTCATGCTGGTACTTTTTCTTTTTGAGCTATTTGATTGTGTAATCTATACCGTAATTATATTTATAGAATAATATGTTAACTGTCGCAGGTTGATAATTTGCGTCACTTGTGGCTAATAATTCACTTAATTCTTCAAACGGTTGCTTGGTTTGGATAAGAGACGATAAAGCTCGCTCCAAACTGAGCAGAGGGCGTTGTGAATCTCACATATTCATGGGGACCTAAAGGACTAGCTGTTTCCCCTGGTTAACTTCACCATGCTAGGGTTTTAGTGGCAGTTATCCATAGCCTCCGCACAGGATACGAACTTGGGACCTTTCAATCGGTAGTTAAGGACTGTGCCCTCTAAACCACCAGACTTCCAGTTTTAATGATAACGAGAAATTTTATTTTATTCTCAAACCACCGAATACAGCTCATATTGGCCATTTTAAATCGGGGTATTCAACAAATTTGACAAGTAAACGTACACGAACAACCACGCCCTGGACCTGGGAAACCTACCCAGGCGGGACTCGAACCCGCGACCTCTTGTTTGACAGGCGAGGACGTTACCCCGCCGCCGGCGAGGGTAATCTACGATGTAGTACTCTTTCTACTCGGTACTAATGAAAAAAAATATCGCCAATATTTTTTCTTTTGTGAGATAAAGCTGACCTACTACCCATCTCTTAGCTTTTCTCCTTCCCACCTCTCGGCATCCTGAATTTTTATACCCTTACTCCCTCCTCTTTTCTCTCTACTTTCCTCATTTCCTCTTGCCCCGTAGAGATGCCAAACCCGACCCTTGCCCTCAAAATACTCCTCCCCCCTTTCTACCCGCCCAAGGCGCCTCTTCAGTTCCCCTTCCTCCCCGTCGAGTTTTCTTGCGAAGAGGCGAAATTAAACGTATCCCCTCAACTCTCTTTGGTTTCCACCCAACCTCACCTGCGCATTACCTTTTTTCCGATGTAACGATTCTCTGATCCAGGCCTCTTGCTTTTTGTGCCGCATTTAACCGCTGCTTTTCGAGAATGACGTAATGCACAAGTATTTTAATTTTTTCCTCGGCTACATTGTTCGCCCTGCGAAACCGTGACCCATTTTTCGCTTCAGTTCGTTGCTTGAGTTGCATAGGTGGTGTTTGCGTATTGTAGTGCCGTCGTTTCGCTTTGCTGGGATACAATAAGCATGCATTAAGTTCTACATTTTTTTCCATCTTTTCCGTAGAAAGTGTGTGTATGCGTGATTGTAAGTGTGAGATATTTTCTAGTGGATTCGAAAAATTTCTTGCTCGCTCACTTGATTGAAAGGTATCAGTGCTTATCTGTCCAAATGATCGCTACTGAGAAAGAATCTTTATTTTTAAAAAGAAAGGAAAATTACTAAACAGTGACTCGGGACCTGTCCCTAATTCCTGCCTTTTTACCCACTTGAAGTAGTTGTATCAACATTTCACTGTTTCATTTAAAAAACGTATGATGAAGTGATCCAAAAACCGTAACATATTGCACTTGTTCGTGTTACACCGCGGCGGGTTGTGCTGCATTAGTGTGCGATGAATGGAGTAAATACCGCAGGGACCAAACACAGCCTCTCAACCATCCGCAAAACTTGACACTAACTGACACACATGTACACAGAGGCTTAAAATGCGCGGAGAATAAGCTCAAGAAGCGCGTGTCAAGATGTGTATTAAGACAAGTGAGGTGCGAATAGCGCTATTTTGGCTTCCAGGATTCGAACTTCCTTCAGTCGGTAGCTAAGGACTTTCCCCTCCAAATCGCCACGTTACCAATTTTAAAGGCCGTTTTACACGGTACACGGAATTGCGCAAATCTGACGTACGTGCGAAGGCGAAATCAGAATTGCGTCGAGTAAACCGGTGAATTGCTAGAACACATGCGAGAATGCGTGGATGAGAGATGGCAAAATAGCCCCTGTTCTAATTTCGTTCATGCATTCGCGAAATTCCACGCCATTTTAGAAATTAATGCAGCTCTAACCTGCGCAATTCCGTGCCCCGTGTAAAACGGCCTTAACAAGAACGAGACTGGCATGCAACATAAATATGAGATGAAGTACTATTGCGACTCGGTGCCGTATGAAAGAAGTATTGCAGTAAACATTGTCAGTATTTTTTTGTGTGAGATAAAGCCGACTTAAAGAGGCCCTTTTCAACACGGAATACGTCAAGCGATACCGTCACGCGATACCGTCACTTCAACACAAGGCTTAAGGCTTTATATTCAGTAATCGCTACTCCTTTGTGCATATGTAGGTATATGGATTGTATTTTGTTATTTCTCTCTCCTGTCGTGATTTTATCTAGAGTGATTCACTGAGAATGGTCTGATCCTTTTTTTTTTTTTTTTTTTTTTTTTGACATTTCACAAACAATGTATATTGTATATTCTTGGTACTGTAAACGTTTGTCTAATATTTTATGATATGCTTGCATTGACGTTATCGAGGGGTTAGGTGGAAGAGGGGACTTTCCAGTCTCAACCTCACCCGAATAAAGGCATTTTATTATTATTATCCCTTATAAAACCATAGGCTCGATGTTTACGGCGGTAGTGGCAACGTGCATAATGCATTGATCAGCCATAAGAGCTCGGTCTCCCTGTCTTGAATTTATCACTCCTTTGGAAAAGATTATTTCGCCCATTAATGTAATTAAACAGAAAATTTGCTGGTGTCTCTCTTCTTGTGTCACTTTTAAAGGGTTTTTACGCCTATGTCATTCCTTTTTTTGCATCGCTCACTTGGGTATTGACGCTGAATATTGGAGTGTGTTTATGTGCAAATATTAATTCGGTCAGTGGTTTACTTCTTTCTCACTCTTCTGTTAAAGAACCTTTCGTCCTTAATCTTATGGATAATAAGTCTTTAAAGCTTTATTCTGCTCCTTCTGCTTTTAATTCCTCCTCCAGCGGCTGGTCCCTCATCTTTAAACATTGCTTGCAGAGTTTTGCTTTCCCATCACTTCTCAACTTTTCATATCATCCAGTTATTTTCTTCCCATGTTGTTTCTCGCTCCCTTCCTCTCAAGTGGGATTGCTCTCTTCGCTTGTTTTCAGACCTTTCCTCTTCATCATCACGTCAATCAACCCTTTTCCGCGCGCCTTCTTCCGCAGTTTTTCTCCCTTCCATTTTCTTTGTCCCTACTTTCCCAGAATGCCCGTAATTAAGCATAGGTTTTTCCCCCAATTATCCGCTCCGAGCTCTCTTGTTCCTTCTTGTTTCTCTGTTTGCTTGCTAAATCCCTTTTATCCTTTTCTCTCTCTCTCCAGAATCGATTTCGTTTTCGCTCGACATTAGCTCAATTTGCCGTCAGCGTCTTTTCTTCCTGGTTTGTTAATACAATTTTAGTTCTCGCGGGAGATGAGTGCAAAAACGTTCGTTTTTAAATATCTTTTCTTGAGATGGAGAATGGGCAAGATGGTTTCTTAATTAAGTCCTCCGTTAACGCAATATCGGCTGTAATTCGTTTGAAAGGGAATTCTGATGTCCGGAACTTGAATGCATAATGTGATTAAAAGAAACTCTATCATAGGAAGCAAGTGATGACATTGAAATAAAATTAATATCCAAAGATTGATTAAAAATGCATAGTGTGATTGATTCTCGTAGTCCGCTTCAACGTCATGAATCACGTTTATTAGGGCTTGTGATCGAAGAAGTTAGTTTTGAAAGTATCTATTGTTGAATGTCGAATTGATTTTGGACATGATAAATGTTGAAAATACAAATAGAATCCTGTATATCGTATCATAATTATTCTATTTTTGCTACTTAAACTCATGACTGATTTTTTCAGTGATCATAAAACAAATGAATCGGACTGAAAAAACTGGTAAGATTAGCGCTTTTCATAATAAGGTTTAAAATGTATATATGAATAGTAGGCAACGACCGCCATGGATTAGATTCCAAAGAGCAGTTAGAAATTTTAAATTTTTTTAAAGAACCAGGACAAATCTCTAATAAACGAATACATTTACCCATCCATTTCACCAATTCTGGCGTCCGTTTCAAATTTGATCTCTTCTTCCGTTTCGTAACTAATGTTACCATAATAGGAAACATAACTAATTTGCGCCTGATAATGATGATTATTCATCGAAACCCGGGTCGCATTGTTTAAAAAAGAAGTGGTTTAATTAACGGATATTCATCCAAAAAAAGAAACCTTAAATTGAGTATCATGTAGTTTATGCTTAGCGTGTTATGGGTGTTTATATTACGTCACGTCAAATCCTTCGATTTTTGCTGAGGGTGTTATATTACTACATCCGTCTTTTGAAAATCGTAGTTTGCCATTTACTGTAACAAAGTGGTAAACCTCTAAATAAACAAAAGTTAAAAAACTAAATCCATTCTTTAAAATGATACCTAACACGGTCGTATCAAGGTTGGTTGTTAAGGAAAAACACATAAGTATTGAAAATGGCCTGCACAGGGGGTACAGATCTACAATATTAAGGTCGGCACTGTAAGTGTTTAATATGATGAGTATTAAAAGATGATAGAGATGGCACTTTTCCACAGCTTTATTTAAAGTACGACGCGTTTCAACCGTCAGGTCATTATCAAGTACAAATACATTATCAAAGTATCAAATACAAAGCGTTGTACTTGATAATGACCTAACGGTTGAAACGCGTCGTGCTTTAAATAAACCTGTGGAAAAGTGCCACCTCTATTTTCTTTTAATACTCATAGAATGTCATTCCACTATATTTCACCAGCATCTGTCAATTTATTTGTTAAATATGAGTTTGAGTTTGTGAATTTTGCTTTGGATACTCCTACAGTATTGGCTTTACCGAAACTGATAGGCATAGTCCTAATTCGTGTATCCATTTGTGAATTTGTGTTGTTGCGGCTTCTCGAGCGATGCGGAGACGAGGGTTAACCGGAGCTGTTAGGTGACGAAAGGGTTCGCAGACGAAGAGTCCTCTCCGTCGAGTTCTCACGATGCCATTCGGGTCGGAGGGGAAGAAGCTGGTGGAATCCTTGGGAAGCGAAGCAGCTGAGCCATCGTGGGGATGACTCTTGGAATGTTCACGCCCCTGGAAAGTTGGGAATTATTTATGTGTTAAAGTTGAAAAGGGGTTTTTACGAGAAAACAAAAGCGTCGCTTTGTTCGCGCGCCATTTTGCGGGGGAAGGCGTTGGATCGTAGCCGGCGAGTGGGGAGTGGTAAGCACGTAGGGCGAGACGTGGCGAAGCCGGCTATGTGCGGGATGTTTAGGCGAAACTTGGGCTCAAGACAGCGTCGTCGAGGGGATAAGGACCTTTCCCTCCCCGCGGGAGATTTACTGCGCTTCTTTCGCGGAGTAGGGGTTGGCAGTCGTGTTGTTTTGTTCGCGTGGTGAACTTGCTCCGGGCGCGACGCGTTTTATTAGGTTCTCAATGTTGGATCCACAGCGTCCTTGTTCCTTTTTTTGTAAACCCTCGGTATTGTTGCCCCGGGCCTGGCATACAACCTCTTTTCTGGTCATCGTTTTGCTTAAAGATGAAGGTTGAATGGGTCTCTTCCCCTGTTCAGGGAGAGGAAGGAGCGTACTCCTTCTTGTATTAAATTTACTTCATCGTCAGGGCCCCTCGAGAGCTTGCCTCGTTGAGTATGATGCATTGAACTTATTGCGTGATATTGGTGTAAGGAAAATCCCTCCAGGCCTCGTCAATATTTCCTTTGTATGCGTTGTTTCTTCAAAAGGTCAATGTTGTAAGCCTAGTTTTTACCATTCAATATCAGCTTTTGATTCGTTGCTCCAGGCTTTTTGTTCCGGTTAAGTTATGAGTTTTTAAGTTCATACGAAATTGCTCGTCCTCTTGTGATACTGGGATTTTATTATTTCTTTTGATCTCTATTTTCGTTACAATCGGAAATAATAATTATCAATTGACTTCGGCATACTTCAAGTAGCGACACACAGTAAAGGCATAAGTTTCAAAATTAAAGTTTAATGTAATAATTAGGTGATTGCTGTCTCGTTCCGTGGAAATGGATTCGGAAATGGTATTTGTATTTTAACTTATTTTCTAGTGGCGTTTTCTGATGCGATTGATTAAAAGTCTTTCCATGCCAATGTCAAAGACGTGGAAAGACCGCTAGTAAAATAACGGAGATGGAAGTGGAACATACTTCTGAAATTTCGTGGAGCGGAAAACGTTGATGGCGGAAATATTCATAAATATGTACAGTGAAATTTCGGCAGTGAATAAAAATTCATCACCATGATATTTCGTTTCTCAACCTAATTATTATCCTGCCTTTCCAAAGAATTATAATTGACGAGACTTTGTCATTTCTCAGTGGCTCAGCTTTTTCGTATCATAATGACGAATCTTCCTCCACTCCCCGTCTACTGTTGTGACTCAACAGGGGCGTTGTCGTCACCATCGCTTCTGGGCTCGTTGGCATGTGCTCTTGCGCATTATTCACTGTTTCTACCTTCCTCCATCTCACTTGACAACGGCCCTCCTCACTTTTTTGCGCGTCGATATTTTTTTCGCCTTTTTTTCTAAATTTTCCCAAGAGTGGGCGTTGCGAATTGCGTCCGTACTTTTTTTTCCTCCAGGCATGAGCAGGTAGTCTCCAAAGCGTTCGTTGTCTTTCGAGTGTGCTCTCTCGCAGGTTTTACGGTAGTATATGAGGTTTTTAGAGATGTGAGAAAACGAGGTGGCTCATGGAACATGAGTAAGATCGGTGAGTCGCGTGAATTCACCGCCGGCGTCGCTCGACGCAGAAGGCCTTGAATAACAGATTGCGGAACATTTTTTTTTTTTACGCCATGAAAAACGTTGAATCTCTGCCGTGCTTCAAAAAAATGATAGTGGCTTCTAGGAGAATCAAGGTGAAGAGGGCTTAAAACGCGATGAACGTCATTATTACGGGCCTTGTTTGCTCGTTTTTGTCGAAGCTAGCGTCATACACTCAAGCGGGAATGCTTTCTGATGGAATTGTTACCGAAAATAGCCTCTTTTTTTTTAGAAATCCGCATTAAAACTGCGCTGTGAGACGGATTGTATGCGGCTTTGGTCTTCTTGCCGCATTTTTATATTTCAAGAACAAGTTCGTAAAGGAAGTCCAGTAATTTGTTTCTAACTGCACTTCAATTAAATTTTTTTTCAAACACGACTTAAAATTTTCTTATTCCTCCTTTCTGTGAGAATTTTCGCGCAAGATTCTTTGAATTTTGCGTTTACATCATCGAAAGAATTCAGGTTTTTGGGATATTTGTAAGTATTTAATACGGACAGATTTTGAGACAATATTTTTTAGGAAACTGGTCCCAATCAATGAGACACTCAGAGAAAGGGGACTTATCGTAATGAAAGAAATTCTGCTCAGCCCCCGAAAGATCATAAATCAGCACATTTTTCTAGTTGGTGAATATCTACATCTATATCGACATATAAATAATACTCTGCAAGCCACCTAAAGGGCTTGTGGCTGGGGGTTTTAGAACACCAGACATTTACGCTTGAAAAGGAAATGGGAAATTACGATTAACATTCATCAGAGCCCTTTATGGTTCGAGGGAAAAACGAATTCCCATACATATCCGTTCGGCTAACTATCTCTCTTAATTTATCGCTTCTGTCGGACCTGGAAATATATTGGGGCTCTAATAACATGTTCTCCGTGTCGCTCTGAAAGATATCAATTCTCAATTGTTCAAGCAATCTAAGCCTA
Organism: Ischnura elegans; assembly: GCF_921293095.1. Lineage (NCBI taxonomy): Eukaryota > Metazoa > Arthropoda > Insecta > Odonata > Coenagrionidae > Ischnura > Ischnura elegans. The sequence continues at coordinate 62,012,014 of NC_060254.1, read as the reverse complement.
GCGCGCAGCCTCCGAGTCCCCAGGGCCTCCAGCCTAATTCGCTTAACATGTTAGTAACGCTGTCTGTACGCCCGTAGTAGTTTTAGACGAACCGCGTAGCCTTCCTTTGTATTTTGTTCAGTTCGCGGATTAAGTCTTTCTGCACCGGATCGTTTTTACTTTCCCATCCGAAAATCTTCCCACAATACGCTTGACGAATCTTATTCTCTTCAGGGCTATTCTCTAACTAACTAACTCTCTAGGCTAACTCTCCACAAATGTACCGAAATGCATTTGCTCAGATTAAGTTCGAGTCCTCACTCTTGGCTGCTCAGATGAACGTTGTTTGAATCCGATGATAGAATTTCATAGAGTGATCACTAATTGTACCGTAGATGTCAGCGTCTTCAGCAAATAAACGTATTTTACTGCTAATTCGGGAGCAGAGGTCATTAATGTATATAATGAACAAAAGGGGGCCGATTACGCTTCCTTGTGGAACACCTGATGTCATTTTTACTACATCAGAGCTAATTCCGTCAAGAACTACTTTTTGTTTACGATCACTCAGGAAGTGGCGTATCCAGTTTACCAGTTTCTTTTAATCCGCATAACTGTAATTCGTATAAAAGTTTGTTGTGAGGCACCGTGTCAAAAGCTTTCTTAAAATCTAGAAATAATGCGTCAACTTATATTTTCGATTCACCAGATTTGAGAACATCTTGAAGATAGAGCGCGAGCTGTGTTTCGCATGATCTACCTTTTCGGAGTTACGACTGTCCAAGAAAGTCACGATATGTAACATTCAATCCAAAAATTATGACTTCAGTTGCATACGTTTTTTATGTTTTGTTATATGTCTCTTTTATCCGACTTAGTTATGGTGAGTGTGCACGATTTCTTCGCAGTGGATGTGCCTATTACTTTTTTCTAAACAGCATTTATTTACATATAAAGAAAGATTTTGAAAGTGATGAAAAAACGTAATTCTGAAAAAGAAAACTTATCGGTACTTATAAGTATAAGTAATATCGGAAAAGTTTCTTTTGCCCATAAATGAATTTGGAAATTAGTTCAGGAATGGCTTCATCTCACCTCGGTGACTTTCTGACCGAGAAATATTGGAGTTAACATTACTCATCTCGATTATTCACTCGCAGTCTTTGCTTCGGTTGGAACATTCCGTGTATTAAAAAAGGAAAGCGAACACCAGATGCCGTTGCTCCGATGAGGTATCCCGTGACGAATGGCATTAATTCGTTATTCTCAATCGCACGAGTAGGGAGAATAAGAGCCTATTTGTATTTTTTTTCGTTTGTCCTTTATTTTCCCGTCGCCATGTGAACGCGGCGAATGTCACGGGCGAGTGGCGTTGCTCGGATGTCTCGTCGATAAGGGAGTAATGGTGAAACAGCCTGCATCCTTGTGTGCGAATTGGAACGTCAATTTTTCTCTCTCGTTTTGTAAAAAGTGGTCGCGGATTCCGTGTTCCCGAGCGCTGTAACAGCGTGTTTCGGGTGATGTCAAGCATAAGCCCTGAGCAGTGAAATTTTTTTTGGAGTCCTTGAAGTCGGACTATCAGACGATCATTGATAGTCTCGGTAAAGAAATCATGTGATATTACGATTGCAATTAATTTTATAGTTTTCTTTACTGCAAAATGAGGTGATATTTAAAGGGAGTGCGATAAAAAGATGAAAATATATTACTGCTGGTCGAATTTCTAGTGCTAGTCCGTCTTCGCCATAGGGCGAGAAAACTTTTCAGGTTCTGGTTCACGTTCAGCAAGAATATAGGTCCTATTCGTGTTTTTGGATCGACAAAATGTGTGGAAAATTCGATGGCTATTATGGTTATAAAAAAAATAGAATTTTAGGTAGCCGAAGAAAATAGTAAATTACTAATTAATTTTTTGACTGCGTAAAAGTTATATATCTATACAGTAAGAAAAACCACATTAAGTTTTATGCATAGCAATCAGTGTTTAAGGAAACGAATGATGTTTCGATTATTAAGCAGTTTAAAACTTGGATTTTAGTTAGTCGGAGCAATTATGCGCCAAGTACCATTTTTTAATGTAACTTCATAGAAGGTAGATGTAAATACATTACATGCAACTATGTGAGGTTTTCTGCATAGCTATCAGTATGTAAGGAAACTAGATTATTTTGTATTATTGTTGAGATTAAAACTATAATTTTAAGTATTCGATGCAAATAATTACAATTTTTTTGCTTCATTAAAGTTTGATAAATATACAAAACGTGAAATATGTGAGCTTTTTGTGCATAGCAATCAATATTTAGAAAAAGTGATTTTTTTTCGAACTTGAATGTTACATATGACAGCCAGGCGCCCCTGAGACAATTCCGTTTTCTATGATCCTGTGGGTCCACTTCGTCCGCTTACCGCCTAATACGCCCCTGCCAGCAGGGTGTTGCGCGACTTTGCAAGGGGAGCGGAAGCTGGTAAAGTGTATGCATCGGCGGGCGCTGGTCCCTCGCGCCCCGCCACACACGTCTCTCGTCCCCCGTACGTCGTTTGTCGTGTCCCGTGGTCCACTGCCAACAACGCCGTCCGCCTCCCTCCGCCCTGCCCCGCGGCTGCGGGCAGAAACCTGCGGTTCCTCACGTGCCTCAACCCCGTTTCACCTGTGCCAATTCTAGAGTTAGCGAAACATCCCGCGCCTTGTCCTCCCCATGTTACATGCCTCTCTCCTCCCTTCCCGTTCTGTTCCGCATCGTCCAAAATGGACCTCCGGTCCTTAAGCTGGAATCACCTGATACTTGAACCTAGCACATTCCCGATGATTCTAGCGAGGACAGGATTTCCAGGACCAAAACTAGGATCTTCGCATGTTTTAGGAACTATAATGCGATGTCTTTAGTTCTTCAAGGGTTGCTCTGATGCTACTGTGGTAGCTTTAATTTTGTGAGAAGGATTTGAGGCGTTTGCGGACTCATTTGGTTGCATTTTAGTTGTTAGAAATAATTGAAGGCCGTACAGGAAGCAGGTACTTGGACTGGTCCTGCTGGGAATGACGTTAAAAACCAATAGCTTTCTATGAATGATGAGAACTAGCTTACCAGCTAGGATGGATGTTTTAGGATAGTCACCATTCTAATTCTGAGTCGTACAACAATGGAAATCCTATTATCGTAAGAATACTGTTGTCAGACTAATCAAGGTAAAGTTGTTCAGGCTGTAAGTACTGTTTTCATAATCGTCCCTTCGTACTTAAATCCTTTGGTGTTGGTACTTCCGCATGAAAGTGAAGTCTCTTGGGATAAAAAAAGTGGAAAAAGTGGATGCGCGGAGAAATAACTATTTAAACATCACTAAAACCGCATCACTTTCGAAAAATGCATATATGTTTTATGAAAAGTGGGAAAAATTATTGCACATTAAAGCCTTAAAAGTAAATTCAGAGTTTGGTAGGAATTCTTATTCTTAGCTTCTGCCTGCAACGAATTCAAATGCTTGCTAATGTTTGCTAAATATTTTTGATATCACTATTTTTAAATTTTTGGAAAATATCTGTGTCGTCAAATATTTGCTATATTGTTGCTTTTGATGGTATAAGTCGAACATCGGTCAATGAGAGGTAATGGGTGGAGGTAAAGTACTTGGGTTCGGCTGCGCAACGTTGTAATAATAATCTCTCTTTTTTATCCTTATTCTGAGATTTAAATGATTTTTTCCCTCGTTCCTTTTCCGCTACCAATCCGATTCTCATAATAATGACGGACATATGCATCAGCTGATATTTGATAAGGAATTACACTGTGGCGCTCCGCGGTTCTTTGTCTATCAACGGTCTCGGCTCACCAGCAGTAATCATCGTTCGTCTGCCTTCCTTTTTCTCGCTATGCATGTGTGGGATTCGGTCAGCAAAAACGCAGTGGAAATCCCCGGTCAAACGGCATCCAGTATGTGGGCTCCAATGTGTTCGGTGAGGCGGGAATACCTGAATATGGATGAATATGATTCGTGTTAATTAGTAATCGATTGGGAACAGGATCCAATAGCCTGATTGCGGATCAGAGAACAGTTGTGAAATCAAGTGGACAACGGTGAATTGACCGTACATTCGTCGCTTGGGAGTGCAACTCGTTAATTTATTTTTAGGGAGCGATTGAATGAGTCTGAAATTGGGAGTCGATGTGGTAAGGATTACCGAATCGAAAAAGATGTTTGCACTTTTCCCTTACTTGCCTTTTGTTTCACCTTTCGATATTTGCCTCTACTGGTGTGTTTTTAATGAATATTCTCTTTGGAAGATTTATTTAAACTAAAACTGATACCCCTGAATTTCTGATATATTATAATTATGCGCCAATGATTATTGATTTGCTAATAATAATGTGCGAAATCAATTCTAGCGTCACATAGGTCGAATGCCTTGGAAAAAACACAGATTATTAATATTTGATGAGAATTTGACAGCTTGCTTTCTGACAAGATTGCTTTCGCCGATGATTATGAAATATGTATTAACTGCATTATGAAAAATTAAAATTGCTTTAGTTTTGGTAATTTTCAATAATAATGCATATTATATTAGTTTATGATCAATTTTAATCAGATATTCTGTATTTCATTTCTGCGTTGTCGGTTAAGACTTATCGGTCGCCAATAGGTGGAACTGGCTCCATTTTTACACGCTTTGTGTTAACTTGCTTCGTCTGTTTCAGCGATGGAATATTGAAATTTATTTTTAACCCACTTCTCACTTTCCAATCGACTTAAAATTTTACACAGTTGCTTGCTTCTGATGGCGATACAATGATCAATTATCAGACACTTGAAATTTGGTTCCATAGTGCTCTAATTAGTTCCGAGTTCTATATTTCGAGTTGTGAGAAGCTTATTTTAATCTTCTGGTTGCAATCTATACTTTTATTTTGGTAAAAGCGTGTGTTTAAAAATATTTTTCGTTTTAAAGCGTGTTTTTTTGTTTAATATTTTTCCCTTGGCAACGTGTGGCTTTACGTGTTATTTTATGTGCTTCTTTGTCGTCCCAAACCTTTTCGTGTATCGTCATTTCTCTCCTCCCTGCTTTCCTCGTTGTGCCATTCGGAACCATATACCCTCCACCTAAAACATCTTCTCTAACCTTATACTCCCACAAATATCCGCTTTACCCGAGAGTCCCGCCCCTGCCCGTCGCATCTACAAGTCCTGACGCCTCTTCCAAGTCTTCCCTTCCACAGTTCCCGGGCCCTGCCGACACTTGTCGACGTATTTAAACACCCGATCACGACCACACGCTTCATTCGCCTCCGTCCCTCGCCAACTTCCCTCGAATCTCCTCCCCAGCATCCCATCTATTCCTCCTTTCATCCGCCTTGCAACCTAATTTTCGCCACAGCCTCTCCGCACTCCATCCTTCATCTACGAACACCACGCAAAACCTCGCTTCCTCCTCCGTCTCCTCCTATTCTCCTCTGTAATTCCACCTTCGTGGGTTGCCCACTTATTAAGCTTTATCCCTGGTTCGAATTGGAATGCCCCGCCCAATCTCCGACTCCCAGATTGGACTGTGCGAATGTTTCGTCTTGGATGAACTTGGTGGCCAATTTTCTTTTAAGTTCTCCTTCAGTATTCCGCGACGTGCTCCTCTCTCGCGTAGAAGCAAAGATTTACCCCCGGCCAGGTCCATGAAAACTTTGGCTCCATATAATCCTTTCTCGCAGCGTTCTGCCTTTGAAGAGGTTGGGCTGGAATATTGACTATGGTTTCTAAGTAAGTTTGTCCTTAGGCTGCGCAGCTGGATTGGAGATAAAATGCTATATGTATGCGGCTGCTTCTGCGCGTTGTCACCATAGTAGATTAAGTTTTGGGGTTGTATCAAAACCTATTAAGAGAACATAACACATCCTATTGTCTTATCTTTCACACCAAGTTATTTTATTATGTACTATTGGGTAAGTAAACTTGTTTCTTTGCGTTCTTGTAAACTTAGTTTACTTTGGACATTCTAGGCTATCTTTCTAGTCTATTTACCCATTCGTAACAGAAACCTGGGGTATGCTATGAAGTTCATTGAGAAAATAATCTTCCTGCGCATGTAAGTGATGATTCCTGCGTATGTAAGTGATGATTCTTGCGCAAGTATGCGGTACTGATGAAATGCTTAGAGTTCTTACATGTTTTTTATACTATTTTCGCATTTATGCTCGTTGCTAGGAGAAATGATCAATTCAGCGGATTATCATCTTAGAATTGACATTTGATGGAGCCTTAGATGTTTAATGCGATGAAGAATTTCGTACGTCCTTGTTGTACTCGTCATATTAAAGCACGGGAAAATATTGCTACGGTTCCAACTTCAGTGAAGTTTAATTCAAACCCCATGAAGATTTTCTGTAAATTCGTCGTATATATGTATTATTATAAAATAAAAATAGCTTTTTTACGTAATTATTTAAATCCCCGCTCCCGCGGGGGATTATCTCCCCCACCTCCTGTTTTGCTCGCTACCTTCGACTCCCACCCCTGCATTTCTAATGACATGCGTTCTTGCCTTCTCCCCACCCTGCTAGTTCTTTCCCATTCGCCGTCCCGTTTCCCTGATTTTCCCCTAGTTTCGTTCTTCTGATGTTTTTTCTAGGTTTCTCCTCCTATCCCCTTTGATTTCGTATCTCTTTAAGTACGAACGAAGTACTTGTTGCACTCTTTGAATGAACGAAAATTCTTGTCAAATCTCCTTAGTTTTCTGTTTTCTACTCTTTCCCCACTTTACTTCTATTTCCCACCCCTTCCTCATTGTCAAATCCTTGTCACCTGTATGTGCATGCAGTAAGTAGATGTTCTTCTATTTTATGATGCCTTGTGCTATATGTTGGCTGTGCGTGCCGAAACGCTTTGTAGGCATTATAATAATTATGGAGGAGTACAATTAAGAACCGTAGAAGCCAAGGGGTACTAATTTAATTTTATAATTTCGGAGAAAAGTCCGCAGCGGAGAAAGCAAGGATAGAGGCCTATGAAATGTGGTGCTACAGAAGAATGATGAAAATCAAATGGATCGAGCGAGTTAGTAACGAGGAAGTCCTAAGAAGGGTAGGAGAGAAGAGAAGCCTCATGAAAACCTTAATAAGAAGACGGAACAACCTTATAGGCCACATCTTGAGACATGATGGCCTGATGAAGACAATCGTCGAAGGACAAGTGAAAGGCAAGAATGGAAAAAGAAGACCCCGAACAAAATATATGGAACAAGTAAAGAGAGATGTGAAAGAGAAGAAATACGTAGGTGTGAAAAGATTAGCTGATAGGAGAACTGAGTGGAGAGCTGCGTCAAACCAATCCTAGGATTGTTGACCAGTGATGATGATGATGATGATGATGATGATGACGGAGAAAAGTGCGAATAATGGTTGCTACAAAATATTATTGAGGCAAAGGGATGCAAGTGAATCACTAATGAGTATATGCACATAGATTTTCTCTGCCACTACCTTATTGTATACTCCTACAATCATTATCTGCACTTATCTCCAAAATTATAAAAAAAAATATTTTATTTTTCATTTCAAAGGCCACAAACAGCAATGTTGCCAATTTATAGTGGCCCAATAGCAAGAAAATATATAACAACAATACGAATTGCATATGATGCAAGGGTAATCAGATGCATAAAATATGCCGAGAATCAAATCCTTGAAATTAAATAGTACAAGTACATAAAACTATAGGGAATCGGAGCAGTGGTAGGAAATTGGAAATGTTGCTATTGATGTTCAGAGAGGTAAGATAGAGCCAAGTTAGAAAAGACGTTCGGGGATAGGGAAAAGGGATATTGCGCTTGAAAAAAGAGTGATGCATCCCCAGTATTTGCTGTTAGCGATGGCTGCTGGGGTGCTCCTTCAGGCAATCTCTTTAATCGCAGCCGATGTTTTTGGATACGACTCGTACCCGGAAACATCTGCAGCCAACGAGGAGGCTACGCGGTGAAGCACACGAGCAGCCTTCTCTACCGAAGTGCGCATTATCTTCTAGGCTTCTAGGTTCCTCATTTGTAATTTTTATTATAAGATCCAGTATTCGAAGTCGGTTAGTAGCTCGGTGAAATTAGGGGGTACCCTTTCACAAATTCCCAATTAGCTGAAAATTTACAGGAACAGTAAGGATACCACTATAATGAAATCCTGAAAGTCCCCATCGATCCCGTGTGCGCAAAAAAAAATATTATTCAAGATCAAAGGTCACAAAAATGGGTTTTTTGCATTTTTTGGCCGAACGATTTACCGAAAAAAGTATGGTGACAATTTTGTAGATAATTTCCTGATCTATAATTTTGGTAATTGCAATTTTTATCGTACAACTAACCGTTTGACCAAAAAATGCATAAAACCCATTTTTACGACCTTAGACCTTGAATAATTTTTTTTTACACGTGGGATCGATGGGGATTTTTCAGGATTTCATAAGAGTGGTATTCCTAGCGTTCCTGCAAATTTTCAGCTTGTTGGGAATTAATGCAAGAATCAGCGTCTATTTTGACCGGGCTATAGAGAAGTTTATATTGAATTAGAATCAGTAATTCATTCAATCATGGTGCCAGAACGCCGCACAGTGGGGCCAAATCCAAAAAAGGTGGCCATAATTAGAAAAATAAAAGTTCGGGGTTATGATTTATTTTTACATGGTTGGGAAGACACTTATTTGAGCTGCTGAGAAATAAGTTTGAGAAGCAGGTAAGTGTTCACCTCTTCGTAAAAATCACTTTCAAAGTGACAGGTGCGCTGCTGGGATACATAGCCTCCCTCTCGCTTCGAAATACCCTCATCTTCAAGACTCCTCCTCAGCTACCCAATTGGCTAAATTTAAAATTTAAAAAATAGAATCAACGCAGCAATGTGCATAGATAACAAATGTTGCTTTACCATAACATTGAAACAAAATTAAAATTATTATTAACATAAATATTAACAAATAAATTGCACAACTTTTATTCAAAAATAAAAATACGAACATCATTAAGTTATATAGCAGTGCTCTGCAGTGCTCTTATATAGTTATATTATTGTAGCCACAACTCTTGGCTATCAAAACAAAAAAAAATTAACCGCCCCAACCCGCCCCTTCGCGAATTAATGAAGAAATACGTAAGTAACCTCCAACCGTATGGACGCCGAAGCGCGCAGCTCGTTGACACGTTGCATGCAGGAGAGAGCACTTACTTTATAATCAGCGTAACAAAATGAGTTCTTTTGCAATAAATTGACGCAACAAAGACTCAAGACAAAGTATGTACAAAGTTGATGCTATAATATCAGGTCCAGTAAAGAATGATATCCCTAATGTAGTTTAACCACGTTGCATGCATGGATTCGAAATTTCGAATGCTGCTTGCAAGTGGCTTTCAGAATGTAAGTTAAAACCTGGCAGATCTGCAATACAAACGCTAAAAAATGGGTGGAGGAGCCAAAGAAGAAGAAGGACTTAAAAAGGAGCTTAGTTTAAACCGGCCAAAGTAGGTGTATGGTAGTAGTAATGACGACGACACAGCTCGAGAACTCTGAAATTTCCGCCAATATAACAGGCCTCAATTTGGAGCTTCTTTAGAGATTTAATACTGTTTTACAAGCTGTCTTCTGGCTATAGAATAAATATAGATATCTGCGAAGTGTATTCTATCTAAACAGCCCGGCTATTGTTGAATTATATCACTGGTTTTGCATGCCAACAAATTTTACCCTAAATACTGTTGCACGAAAGGAATGCCATTCAAATTCATTGTCACCAATCGGAAAAATGCCAGAGGAAGCGCAGGAAGCGTACAACAAATTGTTGAGGAAATTCAGGAAAGATTTTACCCGAAAGTGCTCGAGGAAAAAACTGTAGTGGACTTGGTCGTGAGATTGATGTTACATTCCGACTCGATTATTGTAAGTCAGATTGTGATGCGGTCCAAGTCATCGACAGTTCCGGAGCCATGAATATTTTGTATGAATCCTATCTGATAGAATCAGGGTCTTCATCGGAATCGGTAGACGATTCTTTGGATGGAACGAAGTCTGATTGAAATTTTTGTTTACGTTTATAAGCCTGTGTGCGCAGCTCTTTTCATATTCAACGTAGAAACCCTACTATATAATAATGTGTGATGTAAATGTGTTTGTTAACTTTTTATATATTCTTAAAAAGACATTTAAGTTAAGAGTTTTCATTTTATATTTAAAATAATAAGTGGGTTTATTCAATAATGTTGTTTTGTGCTTAGATAATTATTCATGGGACGAATTAGAGATAGATTATATTTAGTGTTTGCATTTTTTTGAGTGGTCGCGGGCCTGTTCATATTCTACGCAGATTGACTGTTATACAATAATGTTTTATAATTTCTTTGCTACCTTATTATTTTCCAGGATATATATTTAAGCCATAAGTATGTATACATGCTTATAACGTGCACATTAAGATACATGTAACAATATCGGAAATTAATTCGTTTAGAATGTTTGAAAATTAAAAATAGCCATAAAATGATGATATTTATTTAAAATAATTAATAAAATTATCAATCGATTGCCTCAAAGCTTTGAAATGTATTTCATATAATTTTCAAAATCAGTTTCATATTCGTAATATAGTATAATAAAAAATATTCCCCCTTTTTACTGGACATGAGGAACAATTACTGTCTTATTTTAGCAAAAATTCCAATTTTTTGGCCAAATATAAATTTTCTTTATATTTCAACATCATATTCGGAATTAGCGACCTCAAAAACGGTTATATTCCAAATTTCAAACAAATTACATGATATTTAATAATTATGACCACCTTTTAAGCATTTGGCCCCACTGTGCGCCGTTCCGGCTCTGGTTAATAAAAGACATAACTGTCAAATAACACGTTCATCAATTTTTTTACCTCAAATTTTCTAATACATACATTTGTAACAAAAAATATTGTAATAATACGAAAATAATAGCTTTTCATTAGAATCACACAGAGTATTATTTTACTTTTAAAAAAAAGTTAAGGAAAGTACGTTCCGGCTCTGCTAATTTTGCCATGACTCATTAGAGTGCGCTGCCGATTCCATGGATTGTGGATAGGCTCCAAAAAAAGAGGATTTAAAAAGAACGAAGGGACAGTTTTCCGCTCCTGACACCGGCTTTAATCCTCTCAGAGGGCGCGAATCGTCTTTCCCTTTCCGGGCGCCACAATATCTCCCCGCCGACGGATTCGCAGCCTCCCAGTGGTATCGTTGAAAACGCCCTCATGCATCAATTTTTCCGCGTCATAAAATGTTTTGGAGAGGGGGGGGGGGGACAAAAAAATAAAGCGAAAGGAAAAAAAGTGTATGGTTCTGGTCGTCTGGCCCCTCGCGCCGTTCGCGTCGGGGGTTTTAATTCATGCATTCCGGCCGGTGTCTCGGTTGGGTTTCCACGGGCATTTGATTGCCCGACCACCCGGCTCGGAATTAATGCCGTTGATTTAAATTTTGCTCGGGATCGTGGTGGAAAGAACGGCTGAGCAGAGGGTTGTGGGTTCGTGCGATGACTAGGTGTCATGAATGAAGTGCCGCGAGGTGGTGCAGTGGTGGGTAATTGAGAGGGGTTGCATGACACCTGATGTCGCCGAGTGATGCCTTTTGATTGGCAGTGGAAGGAAGGTGGAGATGTCAACGAAAGTCAATTGATAGCGTCAATTCGGGGGATCTCCTGTGTATAACGTGATACTCTGCTCACAGTGCTAACGGATACTTCATAAGGGGATTTGTGAAATAGGCAAAGTATCACATCTACCTACTTCCCCTAACGCCGTCTCACTAGGCTTGTGTCTGAAGATGAGGGTGCAGTCATTTATCCCTGTGTGTGCCAAGTAAAATGAAGATGTACGTTGCTGGGGTGATTTTTATTAGAGCATAATGTTATTAATGGATTTTTTGCTGGGGGAATAACCAATTTATATAATATCTGTAGGATAAAAACTTATTTTCATAATCTCGTCGTATCTTTCTAATCAGTCCTGGAAATTTAATGCGATTTTATGGAAGTGTTTCTAATCTCTGAGTTTATGCACTGACCCTGAACGCTTCTAAGCGTTCTAAAAGTTATTATTTCTCTGGCTCTTAATGTAGTTGTTGGTTGCCAAGGGGTGTAAGTTGACCATGGTTCTTAAAAGATCTCGTGAAGTCTATACTTAAGAACAATATTAAAGAAACTGTTTTACGACGTACTACGACGCAGTTACTTTGTACGTGCGATTCTCTCGATAGCGATATTGCGACGTCGAACACGTCGTGTCTTTATTAAGTGCTACCTGCAAAGGATCTTTCGTTCAAATTTTTTCTTTGGTTTCTTAATAGTTTCTTTCTCCCTCTTTTATATATTGTCTAATTTCGGTTGTATTCGAACGTTTTTGCTAGCAAATTCGAAATTTTTGGATGATAGTATTTGCTTTTGTGAAGCCATTTTATATTGACCAATTTGGCCGGCGAAGTGTGCGTCCATCACGTTGGCTCCAATCCTTGAGCTCGGTCGCCTTAACCTCACGCCATTCGATCCCGTGCCAGTTTTACGTGAAGGCGGTGTCGTGTGCGTGCTCGTGTACGCAGGGCGGATTCGAAAGCCCCCCTCCCGCTCCCTCCGTTGCCTCCCAGTAGCAATCGGAGCGTGGAATCGTCGCCCGCCTGCCGTGTTCTGTTCCACGTCGAGAGACACTCCCGGGTGGGTGGTGGAAGGGAGTCAGTCAGTCGGCAGTGACGCGAACAATATCGCTGCCAGGAATACCAGTGCGCAGTTTAGCGAAATTTTCGTTCACGTTCCGGTGCATTGTGCACGCGGGTAAAGCCATTTCGATGGGTTAGGGTGGGGGTTCACGTTTTTGTGAACGAATGCCTGTCTCTCTCCGTCGAAATTTTCACGGTTTGTCCCCTGATTTACTTTCCTCTCTCGTTGACGCGTTTTCTGTTCGTCATCTCGAAGGATGGTATTGAATCGAGCACCCTCGGCCTTCTCTTCTTTCAGAATTGTGATGTTAAGTGGCATAGCACTTCCACACCGTGCGGTGGGGAATGAAATATATTAATAGTGCGAAAAATCCACAGAGAAAAAATCATTCGCCTGACCAGGATCCCCTTTGTAAGAAATATACTAACCCTTTTTTACATAGTGTATATAAATTTCACGCAGTGCGTTGAGGAATTAAATATATATAAACCATTTTTTACTAAGTGTTGCTTCTGAGCAACATGAAGAAACGTCATTTTAAAATTTGTGCGCTGTGAATTCTCTAATGTATGAAGGATACATGTGATCTAGTGGGCATTTTATGTTGCAAAATGTAATAGTCAAATATAATGCTGCTATGATATTGTGATTGACCTGAAAATGCATGCATTTTCTAAATGAAAAATCCTCAAGTTTGCTTTCCCCAGAAATAACGGTGAGTTACAATGGATTAATGGTGTTAACTTCGTTTCTTCATACAATATTCTGAATTACCTCAAAAAACTGACGTTCATTATCCACGGATATTTTGGTTACTCTTACTTACTGCGTATATCATTGTACAACCTTGTTAATATTACTTATAAATTACAATACGACGTTAGCTGCGTTGTGTAGATGTATATACGATATCTTTACCCTAATGAGAAATCTATTTTATGAGTTTCATTCCCTTAAGTTAACCTTGCAGTTTCGCAAAATACAAATATTTCCATGTATAATGATAAACAAAGGTATTGCACTGCCCATTAATTTTATTTAATCGCTCACGACACGTGTTTTTTACAATCCTCATCAGGTTCTGGTACTCTTGTCAGTCTATTGGAACACCTTTTCTGGGATGTTAATTAAAATTGTTTAGCAGTGCGATATCTTTGTTTATCATTCGATATGTTGTTCCATCATATCTCTCCGGAAAAAGTTGATTTAAAATATTTCTGTGATCCTCATGTCCTGGCTTCTCTTCTTAGTATATTTCACATTTTCGGAGAGACGGAAAATCCAGGAAACCGTGTCGCATTTTTTCTTGTCATTCATTTTACTCACGGCGGCAGAGAATGAAATTTCAATGGCACCTTATTTACGAGACGTGAGAGAAAGGGTTTGGCTTACATTTTTACATCCCCGTGTTTCTATCGCAGATTCTCTCATTTTTTTGCTATTCCGTTCGTTTCGCATCCTTTCCAGTCCCAGTCCTTGTAAAATTCATTCTTGCACGTCAAGGGAAGCTTGCCGATAACATAGCGTCGGGGACAGGTGAGAAATCTGGTAGCCTGCGGAACGAGATGGCATTTCCCTGACAAAAGAGAGAGCTATATTTGATGTGGAAGTTCTAAATCGAAATATATCAGATTTAATTTGACGGGTTCCTCTTCAGCGTGGTGGCGCCCATCCATTGCAAAGAGTGCGATTTGTGAATAGAAACTTCTCTGACGTGCACGCGTATTTTCAAGGTTGATTTTTATTTGCATGAAACGACTTTTTTAAGTGGTCTGCGGGAAATCAGTGCTAGGGTAGGAGATATATTTTAAATGTTGAATATTTATTATTTAAATGTTCGAGACTTAAGCCATGTTTTAGGTTTCGAGAATCCGGTAGCCAAGTCCGTCATCATTTCAAAATTTCGGTTCGTCAACTGTTGACTGTGCTGGAATCACGATAGGAATGAATTAATGCTGCTAGTCGAGAAAACATTAGCTCGCACGTGATGGATTAAGTTTTCATTGAGTGAAAATATGTCGTATCATTACCTGAAAACAGAACAAATATTTTGCAGCTAAATTACTTTTTAAAATATCCCTTATCTTCCTAAATCCAGGCAAATCCTGCATAATTACGCCTTTAAAATTCTGGCATCTAATAAAACTAATCACCCAAAGAAGTAATTTATCAATTTTGTTTCATAATAATCTGTAAAAATCTGGGTTAATACTTACTCTGGGTCTCGTTAATGTTTTATTGGTTAAGAAGTTTGTTTGTTCTATCAGACGAATGATACTGCCGTAATGGAGAGTTGTCCGCCATTGTGTTGCAATTTTGTCAAAGTTGCAATTTCAATGTACCTACCATTTTTCCTGGCGGCCACATAAAATTCCTTGCCGCATTGAATTCCTTGCTATTAAAGTTGCATTTCTATACAGGCCTAGATGGTGATGCTTAGATGGAGATCTGGAGATAATGTGTTTGATTAACACTGAATTATATTTGTGACTCTTTGACAAAAATCTCATAGACCATAAAAACTAGGAAAAATAATAAACATGGGTTCGTAAGAATACTTTTTAGTGATATTGGCTGATGAATTATGGAATTGAAGTCAAATCAATTAGGCCGCACGTAAATGGCGCTAAGTTACCTTGAAATTACTTGAAATAGTGTTTTAACATGAAAAAGTAAGGTTTCGACTTTGTCTCTAAGCCCTATTATGCTGATTCACGTTAATGGGATATCTTCTTTGATGGCAATTTTTTTTAAAACTTATACGAAAAATATAGGCTAAGTAAGTAATAGTAAACTTGAACTTGTTTTGAATGTTGCCGTCGCGAATGTATTTTATTAGCAATCACTGCTTGTGACTCCTTTGCCTGAGGTGTGTGCATTGAAGTTGATGTATTCCCCATGATGGGGTTGATCCGTAAACTGAAAAGGGCGTCGGAACACGGGAGGGGGTCGTTGGAATAAGGAAGGAAGTGGGAAAAGCGCGGTTGGGAGCTGTCGGGTGTTCTTGCTGAGGGCAGGGGGGTTGGATCGTGCGTTTTTGTGAAGAATCTGGGGGTGGGGGTCTTGAAGCCGGGGAGAGGTGGGGTGGCGAAAATTTGACGAGATGAAAACGGGAATCGAGTGAGCGGGGGAGAGGGTGGGGGAGGGGTAATTTTGTTTCTTACGAGGCGCGTAAACATTAGGCGAAAATTTCCATTTCGGAAGAATCGCCTCGCGCGACTCTTTTTTTTCACCCCGCACCCTTCCTCCGTTTTCCCATGCTCCCATTCATTTCGCCCCTTCTCCGCCGTCGTATTTTTCTTGGCCAGCGCCTTTTCTGTTCTCGATATATATTACTCACGAATATTACAATAGAGCAGCGGTTCCCAACCATTGGTACGCCGACAATTATTGGTAATGGCGGACGCCAGGAATTATGTGTCTCTTAACTAGGAAATATGTGTACATATTGCATGTGGTGTTTAATCCAAAGTGTCTATTTATGCAATTAATTATAACTCAAACTGTCACATACCCTTGAAGAAATTATGTAATAAAATGTGCACGTTACATTTTTGGTTCTACAATATTAGTAACTTACATATAGAGGGATATGGGAGGAAAAAAGGTTGGAAACCGCTGCATTAGAGGATCCTCAAGTCAGTCCCATTATGTGTTGTCGCTCACTGCGCATTTCAATGGGTTTTCAAAATTCGCCACTTGCGTCGCTGACAAAGTGATCCGAGTTTCACGGGGAAATAAGGTATAATTATGGGTGTCAACCGAAATTTACATTCATGATGATGTTATTTATCACATTCATGGCACCTCAATGCTATCCTCGCAAAATCAAAATTAAAATGCAAAATTTTGGAATAAAGTTGATCGCAATGCTCTCATCACAGTGCCGCGGACATTTTTGAAACGCCGATTAAAATGCGATCGAAGTGGCAACAGAATTCAGCCTTCTGTGGGATGGAATTGGGCCTCCTCTATGCAGTCCCCTTGATCTCACCCATCCATTCGTTGGGAGCTACTCTGCGTTGGTCTCCGTTGGACTGGGTCCTCTTTCTACCCCTCCCCGAGCGTTCCACCCTAGCCTCCCTTCAACCGCGCGACTCGCTCTCTCCGGGGTTTCTCTCCTTTTTTGATTTTGCCCTCCAATCCTCCGTCTCTTTCATTTCCTCAACCGCTCTCCCTACCGGCTATTGATGGATGAACTAGGTTTTCTCTGTCATTGACGTCTTATTTACCCTTAAATATACGGGTTTATTTTTTCCCTATTAATGGCGCAAAGCCGAGCAATCGGCTTTCAAAAATTCTTTGCCTTCAGCAGTTAAACTTTATCTGGTCAATCATAGTATTTCAAAGATCGTTATTTTTACTTACTTTTGTCTCTGATATCTTGAAAAAGATGAACTTTGTGAGGTTATTTGGGGACCACACGGCTTTAAAGAGAGTGTTGTCGCTCACCGCGCATTTCAATGGATTTTCAAAATTCGCCACTTGCGTCGCGGACGGAACACTTGTAAATCCTAATGAAGTATGTGTCATTTTTAATATCAAATAATATAGTACGTGGAAATTAGTCTTGATTTGGATATTTTAAATGATTTTTTTAAGTCAACAATTTATTTTTTATTTTTATGTACGAGTTTATTAATTAATTAACCATTAAATTACGTTATAAAACCGTCGATAATTACGTTCCATCGACCTTGATGCAAGCAAGAAAATCGTCGTGGCGTACTTTTCCTGGATATTTCTGTTAGTTGTGTTTTATGGTGGATCCCTCCAAATATTTTCCTTGACAATTTATTCTTATTTTTCAATAGTAGCCGTGGATAATGTAATTCTTGCCATATTTGATGCTACATTTCAATATGCCTTATACATATGTTACCGCTGGGGAGTGGTTGACGTTTTTAGATAGACCTGTATTGCCCATCTCCCAATACCCTACCGCATTCTGTCTACTGGAGTATTTTGTGCGTTATCGTTCACGCAATTCTCTAATGTTTTGGATTGAAATATACATTTTTGGAGCTTCCAACCTCCCAATTCCCGACCGATTTCGATCTTCTTTCTGTTTTTGTCCGTCCTTTACCATTTCATTTTTATCCCCCAGCCCTCGCAGTGTTGTATTCTCCTTGCCCTCCCATCTGTACCCCTTCGTCATTTCCCTTAATTTCTCCATCCACCTCTTTCGCCCATTGCTTTCCTTTGCCTAGGGTGTTTCGCTGCGTCCCCGCCGCACCTCATCGGGCGCTGCTGGCGCTGCTGCCAGGGAGAGATCAATTTCCGTCGACACGCCTAACTCAATTACGCTGTCGCGGAGACCCGCAATCCGCGTTCCGGCCCCTCGCCGGCCATCCGACCGGTTTGAGTAGAATTTTCTGTGCCCTCGCAGGAAAGGATGCGCCACGGAATATTTCTGCTTGAGCGGTAGAAAATCTGTTTAGGGCCGCTGAGTGGTGCGGTTTGAAGTTTTTGGGAGACGTGAAATCACGCGGAGAGTCAGTTTATGCCGAATAATTGGGCTAATGGCGTCGCTTTTACGTCGATTTAATCTCGTCAAATCTTTCCTTATCGTAATGGGTTATTTATGTCCTTGTAGTGCGATTTAAAAGAATGTAAAGACAACATTAATTTGTACACATTTGTCTTAAAAATATTGATGCATGTTTATCTTAAGCAAATTTTTGATACTCATTTTTCCGTCTATGCTTTTGTGTCATGAGAGCGTGTGATTCATGAAATATTAGCTAATTTGGTCCGTTTTAGAAATAAAATATATTTCCCTTTTTGATTGAAGATTTCGCTTACAATCCTTCATTACTTTTAAAGGTGTTTTCATCTTCCCCATCATGCCGTTTCACTCTAAAGCAGTTTTAGCTGGAGTTATTTCCTTTTGATACTTAATTATGATCGAAGTTCTCTGATCTTATGGCTACTGAGATCTCTTAACAGTACCGTCAGTAAAGCGGATCTCCTCATTTCTTAATTCTTGGGGTTTAAATCATTCTTGCTTCATTCAAACTCTCGATTCCTTTTTGCAGGAAAAGAAAAATATTTTTGCAAAATAATGAGTGATAGAGAGCCTTTTCTCCTCGTCATGGAAACTCTCAAGGAACAGATTTTTTAATAGTAATTGTTTTGTCTTATTTTTATTTGTTAAATTTTGTTTTTTCTTTAAATGTTGTAACTATGCGTCTATTAATTACATTAAGGTATTCACAAGAAGTTTATGTTCGTGTCTGCTAGATCTAATGCAATAATTCAAACGTACGGACGATGTGTGTTAGACTTAAGCCGATCACATTTCACGTGTTATTTCGTCCACTTATTCCAATATTGCTCTCTCTCACTATCTTTCTATTTGTTTCGTTTTATTCTTTAAGTCTACTTTAATCTTTTATAATAATCCCGTAGAAAATGTAAACGCTCACGTGTGCATAACATCGTTGCAGATTATGATTTTCATCGCATGATTCCTCGTCGATTAAAATGCAATCATACTATTCCATTTCATTGTTTATTCAAGGGTGCTATGTGTACAAATCCTTCGGCTGTGTTTTGAAAATCTACCATTTCCATTTCTTAAGAAACATCTCAGTATGTCAAATATATCTACGCATATTTTATTCAAGACACTCTACCCATGACTTGTGCATTGTTTGTCAAGAATGCATATAATCCCTTTCTTTCTACGTATCATCATTTCCACATCTTTTTTGTCCATCTGCCATAAAATTCTGGCGTACTTTTCCCAGCGTAATCTTTGTTAAACTTCTCACACCGTCCCATTCTCTTAAGTCCCCATTTCCGAGACATTTACCCTATTCTCTATGCTTCGACAATAGCGTATTCTTAAGGTTCATCCTAACAATGCGTTTTTCCAGGTCCAGCAGCATCACAACTTTTATTGTCTTACATTTATGCGCACCGATCTTCTTTAATATGTGTCATGTCTCACGATCATCCTCGTCTTTTAGTAAAATGGAAAGCAAGGTATTGTAAGATCATCCATTTCCCATGCATAAAAATGAGTTTTATGGTGAAAGCATGTTTTAGCTGTGTAGTTTTCCGTTGAATTCTCGCTGTATTTTTCAATGTATACATCGATATCCAAGTCAATTCGCATAATTGCAGCGCTCTTTAATTTAGGTCATAGGTTTTCAATAGTCTGGTGAAACCCGTTCTCTCTTTCGCTGTTGATGTGTACATCGGATGCCGCTAATGTTCCATTCTGTAAACCCTTTATTCCGAGAATTCAGCGATTTCCAGTTTAGATACATTTCAATTATCCCTCCAACGTCGGTATTGTCTGTCTTTCCTGGTACCAATTTAAACGTCACTTCACTAATGTATTGGTATTACTATTTCTTTGATATTTTTGCCGCTGTAGTAATATACTTTGCAATATCAGATCGTAATATACATAAGTAATCATATTTATTTTTCCTTTCGTTTCTTTGGTAGTGAAGTGGTATATACCTACTTTAAAAATTATAACAAAATTATAGGTGAATAAATGCCTCGTTAAAATCACCTCAGCATTTATTTATAAAATAGCTCGTAGTTATTATTTGATGGATTATTCATATGGCGTGAAAAGTAGCAATTTTTTGGTTAGTAGTTTACATTTTTACAAATTATTATTTGTAACAATAGTCGCATGAAATGAAATTTAGTTAATGAAAATATATTTAATGCTCTTTCCTAATGTAACTCTCCTTATTTTTCAGGTAAGTCAAGTTTATTTCCTCACATTTATCCGGCCCAACGCCTAAGGTTGTAAGTACTGGTTTTTCTTTGCCGCTGGTGTTTAATTTTGACGAGTTTGATGCCCATGAATTGCGTGCATTTATTTGCGTTTACATGCTACTTTCGGCATTGTTGAATCGTATACAAATGCCGTTGAATATAACACTTGTACACATTTTAACCATGTGTTTATTCTGCATAAACCATTCATGGCGATTCATTGACACTAACCTTTTCTGGAAGTTCGTTACGGATGAATTTGTTACTAAATTTTGTTTTAGTCATGAAAGAACTTTGTTTAAAAACTCTATGCATGTTTTTGAAGAAGAGTTTTCACGCTTTGTTTGGGGTAATTGAATTGAGTAAGTGAAAATTTAAGGAATTAAAATACCAGATGGAGTGACGGATAAGGTGAAGTTTTATGGCGGAAAGGATATATAATTTAACAGTGATCAATTTTCATTTATATTTTGATGAAAAATGTATTATAGCATAAGGTGTTTGGCGGAGAAAATTTGCTTAGTTTCGCCCGTTCACATATGAAACCAAAATATTTTTTACTATATTTTCATGCATTTATCAAAGGTCACACCTCAGTCTTGCGAAAAATATCGGCCGTGGTAACATTTTATAGTTAATTAATATTTTCATCGTGATTAAGATATGTAACTAAATATTTCAACCCATGTGGTAAGAAATATTTCCATGCAGTTGCTTCCTCTGTCGTCAGAGTACTGTGAAATCCTATAAAGCCGTTCTTATAGGTATTGGTTTGATTTTGTTTGTTTTTATAATACGAGGTGTGAACTAAAACTAAATTATATCTGTAGATAGCTACTTTCGTCATTGACGATTGAGATATTATTAATAAGAATATTTAAAAATCTCGGCCAATTAAATTGGTCCGTGTAATTTGACTATGACAAATATTTTTCCTCTATGTTAAAACAACTTTGATGTACCAAAATATTCGTAAAATACCTCATACCTCGTAGTAGTTCGTTGTGGAAATTGAAGTTAAATCAAACCATTTCGTATTACTTAATTCTTTTAGTTTATCCGCTAGAAGAGTCTACTGTGTCCTTAAAACTTGTGGAACATTTCAGGAATGAGTAATTTGGAACTGGGACCAAAGTTACTTAAGTTAAAGATGAACTCCAAAAGCATCATGTAATGTGGATAAAAATGAACTGAAAAACCAGTTTATAAACTTTTGTTTATTGCTAAAAAACCTTTCCTTTAAAGCTGTAAGCATATTTTGAGTTAAATTTGGTCCGACTTCCAGAAGTAAAAGACGAATACCAAAACACCATCGTATAATTGGGATAAAAACGAACTTGATGCATCGCATTTGCGAGGAATGTTACTTTAGAGAGTTGGAATCCTCGGTGAAATGTATGTGGTTATGGCACACTTACGAGGTTTCTAGCATGAGTGTGTGACTTCGGAATGCCCGATATCAACCTCCTTTACCCTACTTCGGTTCTCCCTCCTCATAAGCACATTTTCCTTGTAACCCTTTGAGAGCTCGCCATACAAAAGTGCGCGGGGCTATCTCGACGCCCCTCAGCTATCATGTTTCATGTCTTTCCACCCTTACATATCAGACGACCATCAAGCGAAGGGATGAAAGGTGATGGCCTAATGACCGCAGATGGCTGCAAGTTCGAAGTTGGCGATAACGACCTCTTAGTATTCAGGCTACGGTCTGCACATGTGTTTGGGTTCGATCAGTTTTCTCGCTTGCCTGAGTCTTCCTTGCGTATTATATATCCTTCAATAAAATTCCTACCATTGGAAAGTTATCAGTGTATAATTAAAGCTCTTACCTTGTCAAAAATTGAGTAATTTTATTCCCTTTTCTCCCTCGTTCTTACAGAGGGATTTCTACCTCGGAATTAGTTGAGTTTTTTTGTGCTAAAATTTCTAACATTAACCCAGTTTAATTATGAATTAATGATTTAATTAACCGATGATCTCCATGAGAAATTTAAATGGGGATAATATGTTTAGGTAAATTTGGCAGTATAATGACTCTAGCGGGATGATTTTTGTATTTCTTCCTGAAAGTTAACCCCGCAACAGGAATCTACTGTTAAATAAAAGTTCCCCATTTTAGTATATTTTAGGTAAAAAACAGCTTCGTAGTATGCGATGAAAAATCCATTTGTTTGCTCACATCTTCAACTGTGCAATGTTTAACACCTATTACGAAATTTTTCTATACTTTGGTAGCATATATTTTAAAGAGAGATGAAAGTGTGAATTATAACTATCAGGAAGTTCATCCATCTATACATGTATATTGTCTTTATATGAAATTTAGCAATCTTCTTTTTAGGTAGAATCGTACTTTCTTAAGATATCTGGAGAACGAGACTTTAAAGATATATTTAAAAGTCGCTCTAATACTTCATGAGCTTGTCATCGTTGTATATGGTAATCGTAGCTTGCAATTTATCCGCGAACCAAGGAATTTTATTCCCAGCGTGAATACACCTAAACTTTGATGTCGTCATGGACTGATTAGTTGGATAAAGCGCGGTACGAAATGCTTTAATTCTTCGGTAATACATAGGAGACGGGAATTAAATTTGGGGATGGGTAGCGATTTCCGTGGCAGCTTGTTTTCCTTCGTAGATATTACCTGTGGCTGGCAAGGAGTTTGTGAGAAGTTCTTCTCTCTTCTACCCTTTTGCGTCAGGGATGAAATTTGGACTCGATTTGTGGATGGGAATTCTGTACATCTGTACGTGTACATTTGTGTGGTTATTGGGACTGCAGATGTTAAGAGGGAACACATCGAAGCTTTTGCGACGATTGTGGTTTTGCCGGCTTATTTGAGTTTCCTTGGGATCCTCCTAGCACATGAGTTTGTGTACTATCAGAAGTGTATCTGTATTGGTGGAGCTGTATATTTCCTCGAGGAAGTTTTAGCGTCAACTCATCTCCTTGACAAATCGACGTTGGTATCCGTCGAGCCATTGCGGTCTCATTTGGAAGTCTGTATCATCGGATACCTTTGACAAGTTCCGTATCTTCAAATATCTTGTCTCTCTCTACAGTATGCATACATTTCTCGGGATAAATGAAGAAAAAGTTATTTTTCAGTTATTTCCTTTTCTCTCCTAAATCTGTATTGTTTCCTAAATCCCACGCATTTCATTTAGTTTAGTTATAATTGGTCCTAGTCCAAGGCACTTCTATGGATTTTTCCGTAGTGAAATATGCTCAGAGTATTAAAATTTTTGCTTCCTTTTCAGATCATACCATTGTGATTCCTTTAAATCCTTCATATAGTTTTTCATTATATCTTGTTCCAGGTGATGGGTCTGTGATCCTAAACACGTCGCACGCATTAAATTATTTTGGTAAAGTGCACCTATCTTTTATTTCACTATGTTAAAGTTCCGCTTTATCACGCCTGAATCGGTTGAACTTACATTATTATTCAGTTAAATGTGGTCATAGTACCTATTTTAATGAAACTTAAAAATCTTTTTTTCGTAAAGCAGAAGTTCAACTATCACAAGGATCTAGCAGGAAACTTAATTATAAATGTTTTAGTATCATTAGTTTTCGGAATGTACGCGCTCTTCCTGTTGAATCTTTCTGTGTTAATATTAGTCCCTGAATAGTTTTATACCAAGATTAGAACCGGTTAGAATAAATTTATACCATTATTAGAACCGGTAGAACCAGAATAAGGTTCTACGAAATTTGGCATCTATTTTTATATTGACCGCTTAAACATAATAACGCCTGAAATGTTGTATGTTATTTGTAAAGGATGTATTACAAGTTCTTCCGTTTGTCTGCCTCTGTGAGTTTTTGATTATGTAATTGTGAGGTTTTATCCATTTTACACCCAAACCTAGGATTTCTTGATTTTTGCCAAGATAGTTTGTACGATATTTTCATGATGTATTCCAATTTTGCTCGCATTACATTTTTGTCTCTGAGATCAGAACAATGTGATGACGGGCCTTTTTATCGGAACGCGGATACCCTCGCCTGCTGGCTGGCAAACCCGAACAACCTACACTTTATGAGTGCAGCCTATGCGGAAGGATAATTATATATAGCCATTCTTTTTTTTTCCTTTTTAAGCTCTGGCCGTGATTTCTAATTAGTCTTTGAGTCGTCGTTGACTGGATGGATTTTTGCTTAAAAAAAGTTCCATTAATTGGGTGGCTTAATTATGTCCAAAAACTAAATTTAGTCGGTCTAACAAGCATCGCAGACGGTGAGGGGTAAGTTAAATAAATTTTGAGTGTTCTCCATTTTTACTGTTTCTTCGGTTCTACTCGTAGTTTTATATCCTCTCATTTTTTTCCATTTCCTCTTTTCCATTTTGCTTTTGCGTCTCTCTTGCTATTATTAAATAATTGGATATTTTATGCGGCGCTTTATTGATTTTTTGCGTTTTAAATAACTACTTCATCCGTGTTCTATATTTGAAATTAATAAAATTACTTCTGGAATCAATAAAATACCTTTGATTTTTTTTGTATGACCTACCATTTCTGTGATACGTATGTAAAATGTATTGATATTATGATGTTTGGTATTCCATTTACCGTTGTCGCATTTATAATTATGTTTCCAAATCATCGCTAAGAGCACAAGTGTTATTTGTAACTTTTTTCTTTAGCCCAGTGATGGTCAATATGTAGCAATACACTTGCCGAATAATCGATTTGTTGCATAACTCCAATGTTCGCGTTTCCTGGTCAAGGCGAATGATTTTTTCCCTGTTGATTTTTCGCACAATTTGTGCATTGCGGGTGACTCCCGTAAAAAGTTATCACCGTGGCTAATCCCGGTATACTTAAATCGCTCTGCGTTTCATTCATAGCCCATGGCGTCCACTAGTTATGTGTTTTGATTGTCAAATCATCCTTTAGAATGCAGCTTCCAAGGGTAAAAGAAACTAATAGAATCCTTATAAACTTCACCTTTGGACAAAAAAGAACGCCTTATCAGCCCGCGTTGTTGGAAGATCTCCATCCAAATTGGACTCTCTCAGAGAAAATCAATTCTTAGTACATCGCATTAAAAAATCGTTTTTCAAAGTGGACCCTTTTTTCTAGCGATATTAAAAGCCCGAGGGGTATTTGGGTCCCAGGAATTGAGGGTGTGCGTGGCATCAGCCGGGGAAGAATGAATAAGGGAAGCGGAGTTCAGAGCGAAATAGGCTGAGGCTCCTTAATGTAGGAGGAGGGAGTTTTCGTTTACTCCCTCCACCACTTCATTGGCATTCCGATCCGGGGTTTCGTTTCCTCCCCCCACCTTTTAGGGAAACCCCGTTTGGTTTTCGTCCTACCTCCAATCCTTTCCCCGCCTCTTGCATCGTCCTTCCTAATCATCTTACGTATATGTGCGTGTTTTTTTTAACCCTCCTCCCCTTCATCAGCCCTTCCGCCTCAGGCACGCGCACATCAGCGGGGTTGCGAATCTCGTCCCGGGATTTTCTGTCCCGCCATTTTCTTTAATTGTGAGGATACCTTTATTCAGTCCCATTCAAAATGAGTGAATCGGGAAAGACGGCGTTTTTCTTCGATATAAGTTAATTTTTATTTCTCTTTTACGTGGGAATTGATATTTTGCTTTTTTTTTGTGAAACGTAGTGTATTGAAGTATTAGAGATAGACAGTATTACGCCTTTCATATTATGATATCGTGAGCGTTATTTGTCGAACATTCTCTTGACTATATATTCTTTTGTGCATCCGTAGTTATTTTTTCCTTCGGTTTTCAATTCGTTCATTTTTTTTCCTCGCTTCTCGGTACACGTCCCATATTGGCGGTGTGCTTAAACTTTTTTTCCCTGTTTGTTATTTGCGTAAAAAAGTGGGTATGCGAGTTATTTCATAGTTTTCATTCCGTCTTGTTCTGTTTCAGTTCCATTATTGCTCTTTTTTATTTATTTCTAAGAAGAAGCTAAGAGAATACCTTTCAATGCTAGCCGAGTATTGATTTTTTGACGAAAACCCTTTCATTATAGGTACGGTGAGAAACCTATGTGAATCGAGCCGTGTAGACCATATTGAAGATATTCTAATTTTCCGATTAACGGATATTATTAGTTGTTGCCTTTGCCAGTTTTACCCTTTGTTTGCTTTTATTCTTTACGTATTCGTTTATTCTTCTGTATTCAATCCTCGAGAAGTTTCGAAGTCCTATACCGCTATGGGTATAAATGATGTGTGTGAAGTCCTCTGAAATGTATAATTTTACTAGGAAATTAATATGATGGATAAATTATTGCACCCTTTTCCCGTAATCAGCAATGGAAGAGATTTATTTCTGTTACAAATCATCATTATGTTGGAAACCATTGTGAGGATACTTTGATGTATTATATAGAATAACCGAATGAATTCAGTGTTTTATGTTTTTCGCTTTTTATACTGCTTGTGGAGGTCTCCTGAGGTCGGTGTAAGCGATATTTTAATGTATTTCCGATATATTGGTGATGCATCAACTAATTTCTTCAGTTTGACCAATAGCCATGTACCTTCACTGGGTGGTAACGAGGTCAGAATCTAATGTTGTTCACTTTGTACGAGTGTCCTTGGTAGTGCAGACAGTAGGCGTCCATATTGACTTTCCGCTTCGCCCCCGTCTTCTTCCATCAGTGCTTCGGCGGGTTTCACAAGTAAGCTCATAAGTGGATTACCTAAGTTGTTGCTAGCTTCAGCAACATATTTGTGACAATTTGACTGCAAAAAGGAATGCGGGTTTTCTTCAAGAGCCTTATATGCTCAGAATTTTAGGATGTAGCCATATCACTACCGTGGGCGGAAATGGGTTATCACGGATTATGGTCATTTGATTCTATAATTTATTTATATTGCTTAGAAATGATACAATTCTTTATATCACCAGTGAGTTGTTGAAACAAGGGGATTAATGTAATTTCACACAACCACTCGGTCAAAATGTATCATTCAGTTCTTAATTTCAGCATGCAAATTTCCCCGTGATTATCTTTTGCTCACCGACCTCTGCTTTATATGATTATGCCGGTTGCTCTTATTTATTTATTTTATTTCTCAGGAACTTGGGTTAGTAGGTATTCAGGCTCGCATGTTAAACTCATTTAGAAGTTTTTTTTCTCGAAAATATTGAAGCGGTTAGTAAACCTTTATACTTTTCGTCCTGTATTTTGTCATCAATCTTTGTGAGGAAATGGCGTTTTGAAGTCATTATCCATATCACAGAACGTTCTTTCACGTTAACATTATTGGTGAATTCAGATGGGTGTATTGTTAAATATAATATAATCATTATTTAAACAAGTTTAGCTAAACTAAGACTGAGGGATAGCGTAATTAGAAAATAGGGGCCCAGAAAATTTATAGTAGCATTTTATGTAGTTAATACAAAAAAGCAGATTTGGATAGTTTCAGCTAAACATTTATTTTTAATTTAATTGAGCGTTTTACATTTTACCTTGACTTTTAGTTTTTCCTGGTAATGTTAGTTTAAATTAATTTGTGACCCTTAGTCTCTCTTTCCATGCATTTTTGTGAATTCATTTTGTAATCATCCCTTATACATGAATAAAATTTAAAACCTCAGGTGTTTTAAATTTCGTTTAATACGTGAATATTTACAAAATCGTCAATAATGACCATCAGCAAATATTACTTTTACTTCATGGACCAAACGACAAATACGATTATTTTTATACCGCTGTGTCCTGTGGTTGATAATTTTTATTCCTGAATGAATTAATGATAAAACTTCTCGTAGCCCGTTAACCCTTACCATTCACTGTTTAACTTAACGATTACGTAGTATATCAAAGTTTTTTCGTCTCAATATTCTAGTCGACAATAACGAAATTTTCCTTTTCATATTTCTGAGAGATAGTTGTAAATAATGAGTCGACGTATTTATAATCACACTACCACGATAACACTTTCAACTGGGAAATAATTTGAATTTTATTTTTCGTATTCCATTAATATATTTGTATGTCATATTTCGCTGGTGTGTGGATTCTGCTGTTGATGGCACTGATTAAATATTCGATAATCTGCGAAATGAGCCTGTCACAAAAACGCGCATGTATTGGAAGGTGCAATCGATCTTATTTCGGGTGGAAGCTTAAAACGTGTTACCTTTCTGCACATCTGAGTGAAACGTCAAAATTGAATGGATTGGTCTTTTATTTTTCGGAATGAAAATCAGTTTCACTTGTGTAATCTTTGTCGCGGAACTTAGATGTTACCACTATGTGACTACCCCTGTTTTATTGTAAAGAGGTTATCATTTTTTTTTTGCTAAGCGAAATATTTCGTAAAAATGAATTGGTTTCATGGCGTACTGGTATATTCACTGATTTCTTTTACCATTAATACCTAATTGTTGTAGTTGAAAAGCGCATTAATAGCATATACATATCAACGATTGATCGTATGAATTGGTGATGGCAACCTTAATATGCGATCCTTAGATTCGTGAACTTATGAAAGGGTCTTAACTGTATATTGTAATTTCACAGCTTAGGGAGTTTGGTGATAAAAATGGATGTTGTCATCCTACAATTACAATCCTTGTGTTCATAAGAAGCCTTTGAAAAGATGTAATAGAAATTTCACCGAAAGAGATATTGCCTGTGTAAGTTAATATTGAGTTTCAACGGGATAATCAGCTTAAATAGTAGTGTGTGTTGTTATGGTAAATACCAATTGAATTATTCATGAGGGTATGATTATTAAAAGAGAGTCGCTGAAATTTCATTTGCTGTTTGAAACAGCAAATCACCGTAAATAACATGATTCTTCAAAAGGTGATCCATTTTAAGGGTATTTAGGAAAGTGTTCACATCTAATGTAGTAGGCCTTGGTCTATTAGTGTTGCAGGAGGAAGAAACAGGAGTATTTTAAATCATCAGTCGGATCGATAGCCCATACATAGTAACTTATGGTGTAGAGAAATAGTTCAGATTGTTCATCAGCACCCTTGGTAAAGAGCACCTTCTCGAACAAATTTTCACTTTCCATTTTTAATGACTGAAAGGTTTTCCGTAACTCTCTTATACTTTTGAATGTGTGGAGGATGAATGACGCGAAAGAGTTTGTGTGTTGTTTAAAACTTTTATGCCCATGGAAAAGAAGGCGACGAAAATTCTGTTGTATCGAGGAAAAAATTCGAATGAATACATTTTTGAATTCCTATAAATATCCTCGATTTCCATGGCCAAACAGGAAATCCGGGGGTGTAGCATTGTTCCCGCAAGTGAAAGGTTCAGACACGTGAATGATCCGTTTTCACCGATTTTGCCTTTTAAAAATTATTATGTAAAATGAATATTCAGCAGTGTTGAGTATCTCTACAGGAAAATAATTTGAAATACTGTTTTGAACCAACCCTATGGTCCAAACTGTTGTAGTAAATTTCCGCTATTATATCTAACTATCATACTATATAACTTTTACAGGGCATTGTTAAGAGCTGTCTCTAGATAATAACAGGTCTTAAGAGACAGCTGTTGACAATAACGTATAACCGTTGAAATCCGTTTTTGAAATTGAATCGGTGAGCGAATAAAAAAGTTTGGGAAATTACTACATCTGTTTGTATCTTATTATTATCGATGAATTTCCACAAAGTGAACTCGTCAACAATATATCTAATCCTCTTGACGATTGCGATAAGATGCAAACAGCTGTAGTAATTTTCCAAACTATTTTATTTTATCAACCGATTTCAACGTTTGCACGTCATTATCAAGAGCTGTCTCTTAAGACCTATTATTATCTATTCGCAGCTCTTAATTATGACGTCTAAACGTTGAAGTCGCTTGAGCAAATAAAAAGGTTTGGGAAATTACTACTGCTGTTTGTGTCTTAATACAATTATTATTATAGTATTCTACCGATTTTAAGGTAGGTTTCCATGGAGTACTAAAGAAGTAATCTGCTAGCCTCCCTCTCCATCCAGCACTGCCTTCTTTAACTCTCCTACTACCTTTCAATCTTTTAAAAATTCTATTCTGTTCCATCCTCTTCTTCGTTTACCTAACATTCTACCCTCTGACACCGTTTTCAACATCCTTCCCTACTATGTACTCGCTCCATCCTAACCTTCTGTCTCCTCCGTATCTCATCTAAAAGTTGCCTCTCCTCACCCACCATGTCCATTACTTCTTCGTTTGATCTCCTCTCTGTCCATTTCATCTTCTCCATTCTTCTCCATACCCACATCTCGAATCCCTCCAACCTTCTCTTGTCCTCCTTCTGAAGTGTCCACGTTTCCGCACCATAGAGAGCTACATTCCAGATCAAACTCTCCACTAACTTTTTCTTTTAAGTCTTACATAACGATCCCCTCAGAAGCTCCTTCCTGTTCATGAACGCCTCCTTTTCTAATGCAATTCGCTTTCTGATGTCCTTGCTACTGTATCCGTTCATAAGGCAATGAATTTCCACTAAGTGAACTCGTCAATGATCGATCTAATCCTCTGGTCCATGGCCTAAGACTGCGATCTCAGACCAGGATATGTTTATCTGATTAATGCGGAGGCTTTCGTTTTCCAATCTCTTTTTCTCCCACGCCGGCATATTAGCGATGCGTATTACCGCGTAAACGACGGAATTCGCCCCGGCATGTGCCGCGTTCATCGTTCCTGCAACGCAGGCTTATCCCGGCGATTGCGTTCCCTCCTCGCATCCCTCGAGGAGGCATTAAAGGGGTGATTAGTGCGTGCGTTGCTTTAATTTCGGAGTCGCTTTTGCGTGGCCTGGCACTCTGGAGAAAGTGGCTTTGCCTCTGCAAGTGCTCGGAAATGAGGCGCCGCCGTGAACAGGCGGTGGGGCGAGGGATTTCAATGAGTCCTGAAGGCGAACAGTTTGGCGAGACATAATAGTTGTTAGTGTGAAGGTCCATTTTGAATGTGTTTACTGTGGTACGGCTTGTTTAATGTCCTAACGCATTTTATGAATATCTAGGGCTTAAATATTTGTGTGGAGGCGTGTATGTTAAAGGTTGATGTTCTGAATATTAGGTTAATTTTTCGAAATCGCGACCGAACGTATGGCTTAATTTTAGTTTCCAACCAGGTCCAAGTTTATAAAAGATTTTCATCGTAATAATTTCGCCGTATCAATTATTATTGATCTGCTCTGTTTATCTTTTTTTACGATTTTTATGTATCCGAGCTAGTTTAAGGGACTTAAGCATTTTTACTAGTAGCGAGAATTTCTATTTTTGAAGATTTGGCATTTAGGGATATTTTAAAGGGATAAGTTCTAAATATTCTAACATGAACAATCACAACGGAGCATTTGGCGTAATTTAGATTTTTGTCGCATTGTTAAGTTACGTTGATAAAAGTAGTTCCCTAGTTCCCTTGGTTCTAATGTCGCCTTATTGATGATTATTTCGAACTTTTGTCTATTTTCTCTCCCTCTTTATGCTGTTTATGTCAATATGCGTTTATTCTATTTATCGTCAGTTCCCATCTTGTATTTTTCTTTGCTTCCCCGACAAATCGTTCTCCGTTTTACGGTGCTGGTGTTTTGCGAAATGCTGCATCGATCGAAAATTCTGTGTATTCTAAGAAAACGTATTGAGAGTTGTGGAGAATTTGGAACAAAGAAACCAGTGAAATCAGAGATTGGGTGTTCCATTTTCCTTTGAACCTTTTTAGCCGTTAAATTAAACATATCGTTGATTGTTATTGCTGATTTGTGATCGTAAGAATTAGCTGATATTTCAGTTTAAATAAATACAACAGCTCTTAAATTACGCCTTCATCCTTTATTCTCATATATTTTAAATTGAGCTATTTGGTGATGAATCAATAAGTTTAATCCATTATTCATGCTACCGTAGGTGCCGCGAAGTGTGATAAACTTTTCATATGAGTGCTATTTATTTTTTGTGTTTTTATTATGTGATTGTGATGTTTGTGAGGTCCTTTTTAAGGCATTAGTTTTTACGTTAAGGATTACATGGAAATATTTGCCCTGAGAAGAGCGCATAAAACTTCACTAGGAGAGCTAAAAATAAAATTTATTTCGATTTCATCCATAATCACTTATAATCATATAACACTCCATAATCACTTATATACATATGTATGATATAGTAGTAGTTAAACAGCTCCCTCTCGGTAATAGTCCGTTCCACTGTACATATACTCCTCCCCTTCTTAATCATTCTTCATTATTAACGTAAAAGTGACACGGTGCTGACTGGGATCATCTTAATGCTTTGACTATATGTATCCTCCTCTACATTTTCTTACAATTTTGTTGGAATGCGTTAATAATGTTCTAATTAACCTCAATTCTCATTTGACTTGTTTTTCCTTGTCTTCGTGTATTAGCTTCGGGGTCGAGTACGGAAATTGCTCTCCTGTGTCACAATTTTAGCTGGTATGTACGTTTTACCCGTTAGCAGCGGAATAGCTGTTCTCTAGTGCTCAATAAACAACTAGTAATTAGGGCTTATCTTTGACCAGTAGAAAAGCTGTTCCCCTGTAATACCTGTTCTCTAGTGCTCTTGTGTGGTACTGTAGTTCCTAAGAGAGTAAGTCCAAGTCCTGCTAGCCTATTCAGTTCCCAGGGGATGGGTACTGTCTTCAAAGTTCAATAAACAGCTGGTAATTAGGCCTTACCTATCAGAAGAAGAAAAGCTGTTCCCCTATTTTTAGTGCTGCTCTCGAGTAGTCACGATGCAAGAGTGTACAAGCCTATCCCAACAAGTAGAGGTAAATATTCTTTAATCCGCCAATGCGGTCGTATGTTTTTTCCTTCTCTCAGGGCGCAGCATTGTAGTGGTTCTCAACGGTGCGGTTCCCCTGGAGTCCCATAAGGTGGGTAGGGAGGGGGCTTAGAAGGGGTGGAGGGGTCAGGGGATTATTGTGGAATGCTTTCAAGCGTGGTGGACCGTTCGAAGAGCAAGGGATGCCATCAAAGCGGGACCATGCAATTGTTCTCCCTGATTCAAGTGCGCTCTATCCCTTTTCTCGCTTCTTTTTTTTTCCTCTACTCGCGGCCTGTCTCCTGCGACGGTTTCTAATTTCTCACGCCCGCCCGGGACGCCTTTCTCCCCATTTGCGTCATGTTCTTGTCTTTCTCTCTCTTTCTCTGAATCACTCCCTCCAGGCCTCTCACTCATTCGGCCGTCCTTTCAGCCCTCTGGAGTCACGGGTTCGTAACATTCTGCTCCCCCTTCTCCCTTCCCGAAGGCCCTGCGCACTCCAGAGCGACGTTACCTCGTCCTCCGCCCCGGTTCATTTTCTTTAAAAACCTCAGGAAACCTCGGTGGAATCCCGCTGACTTTTTCCTCATCATTTTTGTTCTCGGAGCAGCTTCTTTAAGACTCCAGCATTACTTTCTCTTGCTCGGTTGATGGTAATTGAAGCGTGGCGTGTTCTTCAATGTGGAAAAGACGCCCACGCGACAGAATTAGTTGGATTGAAAGTGTTCATTTCTACTTTTTTCACTGGTGCTATCTTCTTTTATTCAGGTTTTTCTTGTATTCAGTCATTCCCTTGGTTAGCTGAAGCACTTGGGAGTGAAAGTTTTGTATAACTTATTAAATGGATTAGATGATTGCTTAATTGGTCTTCTGAATCTGTTGGAAGGTAAAATGATCATACTTAATTTGTGTAAGTAGCTGAATTAATTGCCCGAAATATGCTTCTCCAAGGTATTTTGAATTGCTCGCCTTAGTTTGATGGGTCCTTTTCGTTATCCAGTTAAGCTAGGGGAATGATTGTATTCCAAAGACTGATGCGTACTTATTTTTAACCTGTATTTTCCTCGTCTTTATTTTTTTAATTTTTCTGTTGAGAAAATTAGCATATTCTTATCAAATGTGTGTAGAACTTTATATCGGTGGGCCTCATTTCAGGCATCAATGATGTTTGTCTCGAATAGTTTTTTTTCATTTACGCATTATATGTTTATTTTTCGTTTTAGTATTATATTGAACTTCTTCAAAGCCATTTCCATTGTTTGTGGTTGATGCTGTAAACTCTTTCTAAGATGAATTTAAGTGTTTATACCTGGCTCTCAACTACTAGGATATACTCACTGATTAATGCTCTTATTTAAGGTGGTAAATAAATCTCGTAATTAAGCCGAAATGTTGATCCCACACTCCTTGCACCGGCACTGTTTCTTCTTCTTTAAAGCGATGATACCATATAACTTTCTCGAAAATCTTTGATCATGATTTTGTCTGACTCTATCCATGTTTTAAGAGTAGCAAGTGCTTTGACTACCGCCGTAAATATTATTTGTTTTCTCATTTATCTCGTAGGTACTTTAATTAAAAACCCCTCATACGTGTTTTGTCTGGCCGAGTCTTTATCCTACCAGATTCAGTTGCCTAATTTTATCGCATTGTTGTTTCGACTCTGCATTCTAATACAGTAAAATAAAAACAATTCATTATTAATTGAGGAGATACAGTTTTTTTAATTTCCGATATTCCGGCGGTGGTTAGTTAAGCAGCCCCTTCATGCATTTTGGATTAAAAAGGCCATTGATTGTTATGAATACCATTATTGATGTAAAAAATATTTAATTATTTCAAATTCGTTGGAGACGCCCATCAAATTTTTTTTATTAGCGGATGTAAATTCGTTGTTCTTATACATACTTAATAATGTATTTATCTTCCTGAAATTATTCCCGAATGTATCTCTGTGAAGAGTTTTTATCTGATATGAAAAATAACCATTCTTGCTTGTAATATTCATTTTTAAAGGCTATATACGATTACTTAAAGTTAATTGATCTTTTGAATAAACTAAATGCACATGCATAGTTGTTCTTGCAGTGATTCTCGTGGAATACCAAAACTGTCAAGCTAAACAAATTTTTGAATAACCCTCTGAACACTGCGGACTGATTTTTTTTAGGTACATCGTAAATTTTACGTATGTTATATTTTGTGTATGGTTTCCTTTAGGACTGTTGATTTTCATTGCTGATTATGCTTACTATATCATTTAATGTATCAGTATCCATATGATATTGTCTTCCCTATGCCTGGTAATTTAAACGTGACACCAGGCAGATACGTTTTCGAAATTGATAATCACGTGACAATCTGTTAATATTTAATTAATAAAATTTGTATGAAAAGCAAGTAATTATTTTCTGAAAAACTATAGAATCGTTTCCAGGTCATCCCAAAACGGGAAATTTCAAATTAAGATTTTTAGAATGTGAAAAATAAATTATATGATCTCATTTGCGCTGTAATGATTTGTTGTTGAGGGCTGCAATTAGTTGCTTTAATGTAATACATACTTCACATATTCTTCATGAATTCAACGAGCTTAATGAGTTAGTTTTTGTGTTATCAGTGAAAGATTGATTAGTGGAGAGTATTTTGGGCGTAACAATTTCTAGTATGCGTCATTATGTGAAATATTCAAACAACTGTTTTATGCATATTTTCATGTATATTTTCGCATTGCTGGATGGCATTAGCATTAATTAGGCCAGCGATATCATTTTAAAATGAAAGACTAATTTGATTTTATGGATTGAAAATTTACTTATCAAATACTGTTTTTTATTTCAGAAGGCAATAGGGTACCAATTTACCTGAGTTTACAATTGGGGTATATTTAGAGTGTATCGCCACTGTCATGTGTCTCGAAAAATTTCTGCGATTGCGTCAACTCTTCGACTTCTATGGTGTTATTCGGATTTCTGTTTTGTGTTGGGTTCCCCATGTATTCTGTTAATTTTTGTATTTAATTGTTATTTTATTTTTCAACACTTGAGCATTTAAAACAACATATCTGCCTGGCCATTTATTCGGTAGTAATTGTTATTAGTATTCATTGTCACGGCTCTTTATGGTTGAAATTTATTTGTAGCACTAATGCGACTCTTTTAATGAGTTTCATATGTTTGAATGATTCGAAGTGACCCATGTGGTAAAATATTGACGGCGATTTATATTATATAGATTCATTTATATTAATATAGATTCATTTCAACGATAAGGAAAATTTGTCCAGCAGATTCTGTTTGACGTCCCCTCCCGAATATTTACCTCGTTTTATTTCATCATGAATGTATTTTCCACTGGAAACTCATCCATCATATTCCGTGCGGTTTCATCCTGCCAGCGTCCTTGTTGCCTCCTCTTCAATTTGAGGGCCTTCTTTCTCGAATCGCTCTGCATCGGCTTTGATGATGTTTTTTTCCTCTTCATTCCTTGGAGTTACCGCACCGATGTCATAGCAAAGCGTGAGGTAGACCCTATCTGCTAAATGACACAAACGAGGTTTTAATGTGCGGGCGATCTGTCTCCACTCTTAGCGGTTTGTCATCCCTCTCCTCCTCTAAAACTTCATTTTACCCTTCATTTACTTGCCCGTCCTTCACAGCGCATTCTTACATCTGCAGACATTATTTCTCTCGTTAACCTACTTCGATTCACTCTGCCTGCTTGGGCGTTTCATCATCGCCTATGACAAAATGTTTTTCTTGCTTTTCGGAATGTCACCGTCTAAGACATTTTTCAAACCCTAATGTATTCCGTGAATGCTTTTTTGTCACTCCCCCTTTCTGCTATGTTTTTGTTAAATTAATTATCCGGGTTTTGATTCCGTATGATTAAATTAAGGTTTCAGCTTTTTTATTGGAAATGCCTTTACTTTTAAAGGCAAGATTACCTTGGAATTATGTAATGCTCAACAGTGTATTCGAAAAACTATTAATTAGCCTTAAAACAATTGAAGCCGCATGAGTGAAAATAACCTCCAATGATTTTTAACATAGTAGCAATGACGTTATTTTTGAGTGTTCTTTTTATACCATTATTGTGATAAGATTAGGGGGAACATCCTGAAAAATATATCTCTCATTAATGCCGAAAAGTAACTTTACTCTATTTATGCATTTTCTTCAATTGAAATATACGTATTTCTTACCCCCGTAATGACGTTGCTGTGGTTTTTTCTTTTATGAACAGGTCATGTTTTCTCACATTCCTTATCAATTTTTTGAGTGTGTATGACACTCTTCTCGTCTCGGTTCTATTAGTATTTCCCCATTGGATGGGAATGCTGCACCCTTCTGTTATACCCTCTGTATATCTTCTTTCACTCTCTGGATCTTACTGTGCTTTTGTCCCTTCACTCTTACGTCATCAGTTTTTTCCATTCCCAGAGCCAGAGCCAACCAAAATATGAAAGA
The DNA here is from genome assembly GCF_921293095.1 of Ischnura elegans. Taxonomy (NCBI): domain Eukaryota; kingdom Metazoa; phylum Arthropoda; class Insecta; order Odonata; family Coenagrionidae; genus Ischnura; species Ischnura elegans. Next base: position 61,974,405 of record NC_060254.1, on the reverse strand, counting down.
ACAATGCTAGGGTGTGTTTTGTTCCAAAGCTTTCTCTGGAGTATACAGAGAAAGTATCGACCGAATCATTCAAAGATATGAGGAAATCGAGAAGGTAGAAGGGATTTTTTTAATATCTCCTAGGCTATATTGAATTTTTCAAGGAGGAGCGTGCATATAACAGAAATTGTAGACTTTCTCTATTGAAATGAAGCTCAATTGATTTCGTTAAAATACGCCACTCTCAGGTATTACGTATTCCTTAAACTCGGTGCTTGTGTTTTATGGGCAGGAAATAAGTTTCATGCAGAGCTTTTAGGCATATGAATATTCTATGGCATACTACTGCCATTATGAATTTTGGGAAGATTGGAAGATTCAGTCGTCTCAATTTTTGTTTCCGTTAAACGCTCCGATGAATGTGTACTCATGGAATTGATGTCGATTTTCTTGTTCTTTTTTTGCCTTTCGATAGATTTACGTTTCTTTTTATATTAGATAAATTATTGAATAAGGCAATTATGTACTCTCCTATGTTTTCTCCTATGGTCTCTATTTTTATCTACTTACCTATAAACCCTCTACTTCATTATCATTTGGTTTTTTGTACCTCCCAAAGTTTTGAAAAGACTCCGATCGCTGTATCTCTGATTCGTTTACACAATACACGCAATACATACACACACATATACTAATAATAAAAACCCTTTCATTTATGCCATTTTTTAAGAAAAACTAAATATACGTTTTTTTTACAATGCATCATGATATATCAATTTAGCCCTGAATATGATTAGTTACAATTCGTAATAATTTGTGAAATTTGTTAAATTATTGCGGAGAAGTTCAACTACCTTTCGTTTCAATTTAGTGAGTGAAATGAACGTGGCAGAGAAGGGAGTTTTGGTGAAAGGTGTCGACTACTGCGTACTGGGCCTGTGAGGTAAGAGTCAGAGGCTGGCCTTTATGGGAATGCGAGGCAAGTGAGTGCGTCTGGAAGGAGTGGGGGTGTGTGCGGAGGTCCCCTCCCCTTCCTCTTCACCCCTCCACCTGTCCCCACATCCGCCCCGCCCCCTTGCGATCCCATCCCCCTGTTTCCCTCTGCCACCTCCGCATATTCGCCGTTCCACCTCCAGTTGAAAGCTCGCCGTGGTCGTGAGCGGTCGTCCCACGCCTTAACTCCGCCTAACATCGCTCGTCTACCGTGATCGTATTGTCAACTGTCTTTCTCGCGGCGAGTCCGATTCTACATCGCCGACTACCCCTTCTCCCTAATTAGTCGTAATTTGTTGCGATTGTGTTTCGGAAGTGACGCGTCTATCGTCGAGTTTTTTTTGTCACAGTGCGTTTCAGTTTGTTCCTCATATTTTTTCGCCGTAAATATCTTAAATGGTGCAAGAAAACACAATGTTATATTTATATCAGTTCACATGGCGTCGTGATTATGTGCTCCACGTAATGTCTATGGCGTGTTATTGACGTTCCGATATGATTTTATTATTCACTAATCGCAAAGGACTGTGAATCAGTTGCATCCCCTTGTTTTTTTTTATTTTACTCGATTTTATATTTCCTTTCCCATTCTTATAATCATGTAGTAAAATTGATGTTTTTGTATTTTCTTCCTTAAAATTAAAATTTGAATTTATTCCATTTACTTACATTCCTTTTTTGCTAGTTGGACGGATTTTTTTTCACTGCACATTTGATGCTAAACCTTTTTACGTGTTCCTCGTGTTTTCTATTTTTCCATTATCATTTTTTCAAGTTTTCCCCGTAAAGTTTCCTTCCGAGAATCCCGTCACTGGGGAATTTTTATTCCACACTCGTCCTTTCCGTCTTGCACCGATGATCGGCTCTCGGGGAGCACCTTGAGAAGTCCCCGCCCCTCAATTGGCATTCAGGAAAAGTATCTCGCGACCTAGAGAAATATTCTGTGCCGGAATACGCCCCTTCCTCACTTCCCTCCCCTCTCCCGAACCCCTTACGATTACCGCCGGGAACCTGAGCTTCCTCTTCCGTCCCATCTCGCCTCTTGATTTCTGTGCATGTGTGAACGTGTGTCAGTGTTCGTGATACCTTCGGCGGGCGCTGACGCACGCCCAAACCGCCGAGGAAGAAATCTTTCTCCTTTTACGTCCACCGAGATTTTTTCGGGGAGCAAGCATCCGTCGGATTTCCGTTCCCGATACGATTTCATCCCTTTTCTATCGAGTGTGCGGAAGTAGAAGAGGAATATAAGAGAGAAAAAAAACAGAGGAATCATCTCGGGCGCAAGAGAACAAGAGAGGGATTTATTTCCGTGAGTCTGCAAATAAGAGTCGGGGAAGGACGAGGAGGTGTTCAGTTCTATCCGCAGCCTTGTGGAAGAGGGACTGGGAAGGGATAGTCGTCGAATCTGCATCCTTCCCTGTCTTGGAGTCGAAGATCTTCTCTCTCTGTCCTCGGCTTTTCTCTCTCGTATTGTGCAGCGGGTGAGCTGATTTGAGGAGAAATTTCCGGCCCGGAGAAGAGGGACCGTCCCCGCGCGCTGCCGGCCGGCGTCGGCTCATCGACTCAGTAACCCGTTAATGCGCTTAATTCGCGGCGCTCGGGACGATGGGTGCGGCGAAGATCTATGCGACGTGCGTCCAGAGTCCCATCCGAAGGCTGAAGCTCTTGTGGCAAGTCCTAAAGTGAGTTTCCTGTCTAAATGGGTAAATTGAGTTTCAATCTCGTTGGCTTTCTCGCTTTATCCCTTTGGGAGATCTTTCTGTACCTTCACTCCCAGCTGAGAGTTGGCGAAGCGGATCGGTAATAGGAGATTGTAATACGGTATCAGGGGTGCGAATTGAGAAAATTGTGCTATTGATCATTTTGAACTTACGCGTGCCTTGGGGTAATTAGTGTTTTTGTTTCGATTGGATGATTTTTTTTACCCAATAGTGGACGTGTATTGTCAAGAAGAAAAAGTTCACACTATTTGCGCTCTGTGTTTGAACGATGTAAAGGACTTAGGGTTGTGATTCTTTTTGCCTTTCCCAATGAGCTATTTCTAACAGAATTACCACTTGGGAACTCTCTTTCACAGTACGATCCCATTTGTGTTTATACTGAATGGTTATTTTTCGTGGGACAGTTAATCGCGAAATCGTTTTTTCAAATTTTTATGAGTTGTGCATAAAAGCAACGACCCGTTTTATTTATATTTTTAGTTTTGTGAATCGGGAATGACTTCGTTATGGTGTGAGTATACAGTCCACACAGAATATAAAAGACATTTCATCGCTTCGCAGTTACATGACCTTTATTCCTTAAGAAATATTCATGCTACTGTTTTCATATATTTTATTCATATCTAAGCCATTGATAGTATAATTATCCCGTGATATTTTAATAAAACATTTCCTAAGATAAAAATTACATTTGCTTTTATGAATTGTTTATTGTGGCGTTTAATATCCTTCTGTTATCCTTTAAGTAATATCTAGTTATATTTAATTCACAAAAGTTCCACTACTTACATTTAGATACATTAGTTAACCAATCCCCTATGTTATAACGATGTTTAGTGGTTACACACGTTTCAAGTGTCCTAAACGTCTGCCTGAGTTATTTCGAGAAATTTCGGATTGGTTACGTACTAGCGTCTATGCTACCCTCGTTTCTTGTATCCGAGAGATCTAGAGTTATTTCCTAGTTCCTACGGCGCATATTAAATTCTTCGTGTCTCGAGGGATTCTTTTTCCCTTTTCCAGTGCCTCCCTCACCCTCCATTCTTCGCTACAACGTGAGGGATTACGGACAGAAGGCCGTCGTCTTTTATTTTATCCTCCATTTCTGCAGAAGCAGCCCCAAGGAAACTCGCAGTCCCACGGGGAACAAAAAGGGGAGCGGTTAGATAAGGTAGAAACATAGCGGGGTAAACCACGCGCGGATGAGGAAAGTTGGGCGAAATGATGATGCCCGCTATCAAAGAGCTTTTCAGGATTCGTATTTCGGAAGATTTCGTGGTGAATGTGGTCAAAAATCATCTCCACGCGATGGACATCCTCAATCGCGGAATATTCAGGCTGCGTGGGTGGGGGAAAATGTTTTGGTAACATTTTCCTCGTGGTGCGTGGGATGAAAAAGAGTTAACGTGTTGTGTATTTCGAGTCTGTCGCATAAGTTCTCTCAATGGTTTTCGGGTTTACTGCGTCGCCGTTATTTTCAAAATTGACGTTTCGTGGCCTATGGTGGCTACATCTTCAGATCAGGCCTGAGTGGCGAAATATCGAATCTCATTATTTTACGTGCGATTTCAGCTGTCCCGGCAAACCATTTTCACCATTACCAGCTAGTTAAAGATACAATAATGGCCCTCTACATGTACCATCCTCAGGGTGGCCTACCAGTGGCGCGACCAATCAGCTTCGAGGACCCCGATTATGGCCTGCTTTTGCGTATGAGTCTCGGTATGTGGTACTTAGTCTATACTCTTCATCTCTATTGAAATTGTCTGCTACTTGAGAGAACTACTATTCAGCGCTACGAAAGCTTCAAGCAGAAAATGTCGGATAAGTGTTTCATTTAATAAATAAAGTGCAGTAAAAAGCAGTGGGTGAAAATATTGTGAGCTTAGTTTTTGCTTGAAGTTTGAACACCTATATTGGCGTAAAAAGATTAATCAGATTGGGCGAAGCATAGAATGATGGCAGGATTGATTACGTTTTGGAGAAAATTGAAGGAAATGAAATAGAAAACATGATGATACTTTTCGATAGATTCGTATTTTGATGTAAAATGAATTCTTACTCCACAATTTTTTATGCTAAAACAATATATTCAAGCTTAGAAGTGGATAATACAGGCTGTTACATGTATAGTATTCTGGTAGTAATCTCTGTAATTTGATTCGAGGATCAGTTTACCGTAGAAATTAATTAATATTATTAAATTCCTTGAAGAAACGAGAAGAACGTGGTAATGGAAACGAGATAGAATGAACGCTAGTGTCTGCGATGGGAGGATGTGATTGTTTTGAAGATGGGCGATGTAGAAAATAATATTAATGAAATATTATTTTCAAAATCGGACTTCTAGTGTCTTCCTGTTTTCGTATCACTTCAAATCTTTTCGTAATCATGAATGATATGCCTTATTGTACGTACAATACGAATTTTACGTTGCTGTCGTCGAGTATATTCGTGACAAAAGTTTGAAGTTAATGGGCCTTCCATAAACTTTTTTCACTGCGCCATACTCCTGCGGATCTGCATCTACTTACTTCCTCGAGAACGCCTATAGAAAAGTTTTTTTTTGCTGTTTTTGTCGAGAGAATCATCGCTCGTGGCTTTCTCTTAAAAAATTTATCGCGTCGTCCGCAACGAGCTTCTGTTCCTCCGACTTATTCGGCCATCTCGAATTTGTTCCCCGAATGTCTCCGCTGGACTCGGTATTGCGAACAAAGCGTTTTCAAGCGGGAGTGGAGGAAAAAGAGTTGCCAATTTATGAATTCGTGCATCCCACGAGTTTAGCGGATAACCGCGCAAATTGCTCCAAGCATGGAAGACTTAAATGCGGTGGATAACTGCGTCCGCGTTTAATCCCTTGAGAGTGCATGTGCGTTGTAGCAATAAACGTGGTGCTTTGAATTAAATTTTTTGTCGCAATGAGGGACAATAATGGTATTGCTGCTGTTTATTTTGTAATCTTGTCTCTATTAGATATTGTGCGTGCATTTGTTTCGCCCATTATGACGGATTTCTACTTCTAGGAGGGAATGGATTGCGAGTATGAGGATGCAGCAGTTCATATGACTCTCAGTTCTATTATTTCCTTTTTTATTATAGCTCTAGTGCCCTTTACCTTTCTGACGTTTTTCGTTTTAATTTGAATTTTAATTACATTTTATCTATGTTAATTATCATTTTGGACTTGGTTTGTAAAAGATTTTTTTTTAATTATGCACGAAGTTTATCCTGCTTTTGAGTTTCAAGAATATGATTATCATACTTCATGTTCATACTCCAAAATCTAAATAATTGAGCATTCGAATCCAAAAGGTTCTAATCTATTTAGTATTACAGAATGTACTTTTTAAATTTGTTGTATCGTATTATTTATTAATTATAAAACGATTTGGTGTAGTAATTACAGGATGTGTTTATGTATCCGTTACTGTAATGAGCTGATTAAGCATCGGCTCGAGGAATGGACTAACTTGAGTGAGAAAAATCCTGTAATTGTCTTTGAATCGAATGAAACCTCTTGATATGATACTTGGATAAAATAAGGGAAATAATTGTGGGTTCGTGTTGTTCGCCGCAATGTCAAAGTACAGGGCCAATAATGAAATGTCAATATCCTGTCCCCTCGCAGGTTTACCGCGGATTTCTCCTCGTGTGGAATTGGGCTTGCGTTAGCGTGTTTAGTCTCTACAATTCGTGGTTTTCTACCACAGGCGCTGCACGATGGTAGGCCCAGCCCGCCTGTTCTGTCGCATTCAGGTGCTCTTGTTCCGTGACTTGCGGTCTTATCGCACGGGCGAGTTTGGGGTGGCTCCCTGGAGAAGTGCTTTCATCGGTGGCTTTGACACTCTCGGATCCCCATTACTCTCAGATCTATTCAAGCATTTCTCTCTTGTCCTGCTGGCCTGATGCCTACGTCACAAATGCAGAGACGATGATTTGCCTCAGGTATGCTAGCCACGCCGTTTTCGAATTCGTGCGACGAAATGGACTGACAATATCTTGATTTTGGTAACGGTAACCCATCATTATGCTGACCTTCATTTTTTGTGATGCCTATTGCTTACTGTCAGAACTTTTACTATATATGAAGTTTTAAAGTCTCTTTCTAAGGCCTTATAGTAAATAAAATATTATGACGTTCAAATTTGATTTCAGGAGTGTTATCTGTTGCGTTTATAAACTCAGCTTATTGTAATAAGCTCAGCATAAGGAAAAATAGTGAGATATAGGTTTTTAAAAATATGCATGTCATTACTATTCGTTTTTAATGACAATGATTGGCTCTTTTATTCTCATGCTTGACCATAAATTCCTTGGCTAGAAATTATGTCGTCATTTCGATGATCTTAGATGAAATGATGAAGATATTATCGAATCCTTTATTTTTTCATTCGAAGTCGAAAATATTGCCTTATTTTCGTTCGTTATTGTTCGGACTTAACTAGACGCATACCTTCCTCTCAAAAGGTCTTTTTTAATGGCGAATGACTTGCTTGAATTATACGCAGTTATCGTGAAAACTTCAGCGCAAGCAGGATAGACCGTGTTCAAAATTTGCTTGTAACACATGCATCATAAAAATTCACCTGAGAAATTATTTAAAATTTGTAATTTTACAATTGGAGTTACGAGCATGAGTTTAAAATATTTTTTAGCCTCTAAAGGTAAACGTCAACTAAAATTTTGAGTTCTTTGCTCTTGAAAAAGTTGATTTCTATTGTGAAAGAAAATCAAACGTTAACGAGTACATGACCCAATTTGAAAACTTGGCAATATACTTTATCTATAATGTCTTAGTAATAAGAATTCCTGCTACCTTCCCAGAGATGGACCGAAGTGACTTCATTAGCAGTTCACATCGTTACGGAAATGAGCGAAGTTTTGTCGAACTTATCGCTTTAAATCTCCTAGAGAGTTTAGAATCTTAATTAGAAGACTCAGAATTTCTTTATAACCAGGTGACTTTAAATTTTAATTTATGGCGCAAGCCCAATTCTTATATCAATCAATATTTTTTTCGGATTAAATTGATGCTGTTAGTCCCGAAACCCCGATTTCATCTAATAATCATGTTTCGCAGGTTTGCATCATGAATCATTCATGATAACTCTCTGCTCACGTGATGCGCATTCTTTTTTTAAAATTTCTCCGAAATATTTTCATCTTATGCTACCTTTCTCCGAATTAATTTGCATTTACAAAAGCGGAGTTTAATTGGATGAATTATTAATTGGAACCAAAACTCATATTTTGGAACCAATACTGCGCGCCACGAACATGGCAATTTTTACATAAAGATTTTGCGTGTTGGGGCGTTCTTTTATTGTTAATGTAACCATTTTTTTATTGCCAGGTAGTGTGATGAAAGATATTAATTTGGCGTGTCCTTCGCTTTGTGATTTTTTTTTAATTCTACTCTCTGAGGTCGGAGGTACTGTGGTTTCATTGAACTATTTCCAATTGGTAATATCTGCGCATTACATTGTAATTGATACTTTGAATCTCGTGCCGTTGCTTTTGTTTTATATTTGAAATTTGTGTCCGTTACTTCAGCTTATGGCATCACGTGACTGCTGACTGCATCTCGTGATTAAGAAAAATTCTTAATTTTAATTTCGTGATGTTTTGGTTTTACGAATTCAAACTAAGAATTAACGTTTTTATTGTATTTTATAGAATATTCGTGTGCAAAACGTGTGAGTAATTATTCCTTTTTTTCCTGATGTGATATTTCTTCAAAATTCTTGGCCCATCTAATCGTATTACGGTGCAATACGTCTTCTAAGGAATCTATACGAAATGTATATTAGGCAAATTGTCGTATCTTTATATGAGACGATTCTCTCATCCCCTTTACTCTTTTGTCCAACTACCTTTATCTTTATCTAGACTTTAATTACTTTAGTTTTTAATTTCCACCTATAATTTTATGCGCATCGTGTCGTCATCATAATGACCATTGTCAATGGTCAATAATCCTAAGATTGACTCAGCTCTTCATTCAATGCTCTTATCAGTTAATCTTTTCACACCTACGTATTTCTTCTATTTCATATCCTTCTACACCTGCTCCATATATTTTATTCAAGGTCTTCCTTTTCCATTTATACCATTCACTTTTTCTCGCATATAATATGAAAAAGTTAATTTATTATGATCTTTTTCATTTGTATGCGTTACTTCCTTTAGGATTTGTAATCGTTCTATCTGCGCTATCGTGTGAACTTGGTATACATATTTTTAGCATAATTTGTGCTGCTAGCTTCTCTGGTGTGATGTGAAATGTAGCCTTTCAATGGTAATTTATGCCCTAAAATTTTTCACCTCCCTTGGTATATGTTTTCCTCATGATGCCATGCGTGGGAAAAGAACGCCGGTGGTCATCCCTTGATTCGCTGATTCCATATAATTTCTCCCCGGTACAAAGTTTTATCGTATGTGCTTGCATTCCATTTCCTGTGCTGGACCTATATGCCATACCCTCTTCTCACCGTTATCGGTAAACGATTAGCACGTTCGGCGGTTTTAGAAGTGCGACCTTTTGGGGCTAGCGGTCGGCATCAGTAAGTCCCAAAAAGGCGAGATGGTCGATGAGGGCTCGTTGGGCCTCAAAACGGCCCAGTGGAGGAGTAGCATGGCGAGTAAGGCGTAAATATACATTTAGGTTTATCTACTTACCAGCCTGCTTGTGCAATCTTCCTCATGAAAGCACCAACGATCACCACGCTTTAGATATGGGCAGTAACACCTGCTTTGAGAGAAATTAATGTGCAATAAGCTATTTTTATGACCTTGTCCTAAGGAACTCAAAATACTTAGGTGCCTTGATTGTACCACGGTTTTGATATGGGCAGTAAGTCCAGTTTTTAAAGATATTAATGTGCATTAAGCTATTTTATGACCTTGTTCTAAGAAAGTGAAAATACTTTCTGTGGTAGTTTTTTGTATCAGAACCGTTCAAAAAAAATCATAATGGACCAAAGGAGGAGCATTAAGTTTGTTTTTGAAAATGGAATTCGGTTCCTCCCGGCAGAGGTATGTCGAGGAGGTACCTATTAGTTCACTTTTCATGTTCCTAGCTTTCTGTGCACAAAGAAGCATAATTATTTGAAGCGTTCAGTATACACTCTCTGTGTTTCGAGAAACCCAGGGCTTCTCTTGTTTCTTTATAAAAGGATTTCCTAATCCGAAAGAGTACATTTAGGAGCCTCTAAATGGCAGCACCAAAGACAAGTTAGCTAAAGAAAAAGGAAAAATAGTTCGGGCCCGAGAAAAACGCACATAATATTTTCCACGGAATCAAATGCGTCAGCCTGAGTTCTAGCAGATCCCTGGCAGAACATTTACACCCCGAGGTGTACTCGGGTTTGGGCTTCATTGTGTTAATTTAAGAATACCGCGACTAGTCACGGTGATATCTTTACGGGGTCACCCGCAATGCACGAATTGTTCGAAAAATCCACTGAGAAAAAAATCATTCACCTTGACCAGGATTTGAACCCGGATCCCACCATTTTCCGGTCGAGTTCTTTAGTGAGCTGCAGAGGCGTTATTAATCCCTGAGGAATTTTGAGGGGAGATTAACTGGGTAAAGCACTTTACCGGAAATCGGGGGATCCGGGTTCCAATCCTGGTCAAGGCGAATGATTTTTTTCTCTGGATTTTTCGCACTATTCATTCTGTTAACCACCACCTTATCTCCACGTTAATATGTCAATGGGATGTTCTATGGTCCCGATGTAGTTGAGAATATTGTCCCGCAAATGTTTGGTGAACACGGGATTATCAGGTGGACGTCACGAAGATTTCTCCTTCTCGTGGTATGGAGACCATTCGGTCGCCACGTTCCTGCTTCAGGTCTCTGGTGTGTCATTGGCAGCTCGCGGGCGTGGGGATGTATTTCGTGAGGGGTGGGGCAAGTGCTCTTTTGGGACGCTCTCCAAACTTGCCCATCCTCTATCGTTTCATCTCGCGGCCCTTTTCGAAGTCCCCTTTCATTGGTTCTCACATGATTTTTTTGTCTGTTTTTTTTCTGAGTCCCTTTATGTTCTCGAAAAAAAATACACAATCGTGCGCGGAATGAATATCGGGTAGGCACGAGGTGACGGTTTATGGATCGCGGATTTGACGGCGATTTTTCTGCATCATGAGCAGATTTATATTTTTGCCCCACAATATATATATTTGTGCGTCATTTTTATGCGTAGCTGTTCTTTTATTGCCAAAGCCTGCGGCGTGATCGTGTTTACGGAGGGCCGCTCGATGTCCTCAAACAGATTGATCTTTGTCATAAATTTTGCGTGTTTGTTGGAGCATTCGTTTTAGAGTGTTTTGCTAAATTCATTGTAGTTGATAATCACTTGAAAGATCTTGTTGAAATACAGTCTGGCTTAGTGCATGCTTTGTTGAATAAAAATAGGCCGTAATTGAATACTTATCCATCGTAGATTAGTCTTGAATTATTCCGGATAAAAAGGGCAGGTTTCCGGAGATTAGTCGGTATTAAGTTACTTTGTTGCTTCGATAGAGGCATCGGATTACCTTAACATTCATATTTTTAATTTTATCGCTACGCCCGACCTTATTCACTCCTGTTTATTTTCCAGCATCTTTTCCGTGATCTGGAGCAATGTTGGTTCCTTTTTTGTTAGTTTAGCTTACCATTCAATAGTTTGTATAAGGTTAGCATTATCAATAGCGAATAACAATTTGAAAATTGGTTTGGTTGTTTACACTTCTGAATTTAAGATTTCGCTGTTATGCTCAGTAGAAGGCTTCGCCCTTCACTTGATTTCATGACATACGTCATTAGTTGTTGTCCTAAATTATAATTAGTTTTCCAGTTATTGAGTCGTAAAATAATATATATTTTTATTGATGATTGTGTGAGGCACTGCGTAGACTTCTTGATGTACTTATAGATCGGTTCTGTTGTATTCCATATGCAGTTGCTCAGCAGTGCGATCGTCATTGTGGACAATTGCCAAGTGATCGATAATTTTTTCGCCAGATTCTTGGAATATCTCCATTTTATTCAGAATGCATGAGTACGTGGATTGACGATCGAATATTCCTGGCGTCGGCGATTTTAGATTCAGAATTATTCAACGAATAATTATTCCACCGCTCTCTTCAAGCTTAAAATCCGGAAATCCATCCTCCTGGTTTTCCTACCTCCGAAGCGCCGATTTCTCATTACCCATTCCGGACGCTGCAATCCTCACTCGCGATATTAACCCCCGCACGTTTTTACTCGCCCCTTCTTCGCTGCGGCGTCAGCGATCTTAGCGAAGATAGAGAAACTGCGTGACCACTCCCATGGCGAAAGCGCCTGCTCTAATTTGTGATGCCGGAACTATTTCCGAATGAGGACTTCCTTCACGCGGAGAGTGGGAATGCTTTTTTCTTCTTCTCCTTATATTCCTTCGGAATGCATTTTTGTTGGCGCAATTGTTGTTGTGTGTGCAATCGTCTACTAGGCCGATCGCACTGTTGAGCGACTGCATATGAAATACAGCGGAATCGATCGACAAGGATATCAGTAACTCAATGCATTGCTGTTTATAATCATCAATAAAAATAAATGCATTATTGCTGCTTAATAACTAGCAAATTTATTTTAATTGAAGTCAGCAAGTAATGATTAATGTCAGGAAATAAAGTTAAGACCTAGGATTTTCCGCTAAGTATAATAGCAATATCTTAAATTCAGATCAATTAACAATGCAATGCAAGTTGTTTGGCCACAGCGTGTTGCCTTCAGATCTCTGGAGCGTCAGAGCTACGGCATGTGGTGCTCAATGCTCTCTTCCATCCGGTGTAACCAGGGTATTCAGTGATCTGGAAAACCGGGAGAATAGGGAATTATGAATTTGAAGTTTTAGTCCCTGGAATTATGCATGATTTATTCTTGAATTTTTGCTCAAAACTGGCATTTGAAAATCTTTAATTTCAAATTCATTTAACATAAAATTGTGTGATTTCAACAGCCATTTTCTGTTCTATTCTAAGTAAATGTTTGATTCAAAATGTTTCGATTAGCTTTATTACTGCACGCTATAAAAACATACATTTTTCTGCAGAACTATTTAAATTACGACGGATGTTTAGTGGCTCCAAATGAAATATTCATAAATTATGTGTAAATTTTCTATTATTTAGTGTATCACATTAAATTAGGAACGTAAAATAATGCATAAATTTAACATTATTTAGAAGTATTGAAGTAACTTTGGGTATTTTAAAATTCATATATGTATCGCAGTAATGATTTAAGATTAACCTGGAATTTTGTTATATTTCCCTGGAAAGACTGGAATTATGCATGAATTTTGCTGCTTTGATTTTCTGCTGTAGGTACATCCTGTGAAATCGCCCGCTCTAATTTTTGATGCCGGAATCATTTTCTAATGGAGACTTTCTTTACGCGGAATGTGGGAATGTTTTGTTTTCTTCTCCTCCTTAAATTCTCGCCGAATGCATTTTTTAGCAGTTGTTTGGCCACGGTGCGTTGCTTTCGAATCTCTGTGGCGTCAGAGCTTCGACGTCTGGCGTTCAAATGTTCTCTTCCTTCCGGTGTAATTAAATCTTTCGTCTCGGCACGTGGTGTTCTTAAGGGAAGCTGATAAGGGTGGCCTGTGTGTATCTCACATGGCTTAGGTACTGAATATTCTGGATGAGGGAATTTTTTTCCTCGATTCCGGGAAAACCTTTTCCGCTCGCCTCCTTTCCCGTAAGCCAGCAACTGCTCCGTTCTCCATTAATACGATAAAAATCCATTATTTATTTGGAAACTTCCGAAAGTAGTTCCCGTGAACTCCTTCCTCCGGCGTTGCCAAGGAGTCCCTGAATTGAAAACGGAAGGCTCAGTGTAAACATTGCAGCACAGCTTTTGGCCGTGGTTTTCCAACGTTTGATCTTATACGTGCGATTATTCATCGTATCCCCTTAGTGAATAAAATTTAGTTAATTTGGGTTATCTCGTTATACTATTGAGTTTTGCTGTATTTTGCAGAGGACGAGTAGTCTTAAAATTAGCCCATTAGACGCTGCTTAGTATCATTAAATATGACCTTCGATATGATTGAGGGCGAATTTTCTACCAGTCGAAGTTTTAGTTATTTCTTCTTTTGACGACTTGTCATAGATCAGATAGACAAATCATTTGCATGCCTCTGGAATAAATGTTAGAAATGGGGATAACTGAATAATATTGCTCGATAATTCGACGGGTCTTCTTCCGATTAAATATCTGTGACACTATGTAAGTGCTGAATGAACAGAAGAATTGAGCAACTGCTACTGGAAGTAGGAAGGTGGACGAGAATAATACGTCGCCCAAGGAAGCATTTGAAAGAAAGGAATATTTATTGCCAGCCCATAACCTATCCCCTTCCGTATTTTCTAGTCTATCTTTATTGAATTCGTGATAGTCGACAGAGAGGAGAATCATTTGGTATCACCTGGCGGAGTGCTATGCTAAGTCTTTGCCAAGTTTACGTATCTAGTCGTATTGGAGATTTTACTCATGTCATTCGGCGTTAAAAAGTTTCAGTTTTTGGGAAAAAGAGTTACGGAAAGGCGTATCGGGACTAACAAGGGGAGACCACGTACCTTGCTCCCCCTTTTTCAATGCCTTATTTTTTATGGCACTCAGAATGGTGAACACATCTCCGAACTTTGTATATGTAATAGATGTGTAATCTCAAAATAGCGCCATCACTGTTACAACGTCAGTTGGTCTAGTGGATAGCGCGTCCGGCCCCCTAGGTGAGATTCGTGAGAGTAGTCGGACGCGTTATCCACTAGACCAACTGATGTTGTTGTTGAGTTGGCGCTATTTTGGGATTACATAGCGCTTACCAAAATACCGCTCGGAAATTAATTAATTACAGCCAAATTAAGGCCCATTCAATGGAACCACTATCAGTTCAGAGATGTGATCGCCATTCCGAATGCCATAAAAAATACGGCATTGAAAAAGGCGGAGCAAGGTACGTGGTCTCCCCTTGTAAGTTAAAAATCTCTAGAAAGAAACAGCCTTTTTAGTGGAAGCGGGTTAGAAGAAGGGCTCCATGGGGGCAACTACTATTACCACTACTGCTCCACGCGGCTGCAGTCGCCGAAAGATTCCAGGTGCGGGGTCAAGGGATGAAATTTTTATTTTCGGCGAGTGTGGGGCCTTGGCGTGTGGGAGGCGGGAAGTTGGTTTCCAGTCTGTGTGTGGCATGGACGTGGAGAGTATTTATGCCCCACGGCTTGTCGAGTTCGCGTTCGATTGGGGCCAAAACGATCTCGGCGGATCGAAGTCGAATGGGACGCGGCCAAAAGGCATTAGCGGATGTGAGAAGTAGGGATGTGCATGACATCGGGGGCAGGTCGATCCCTTTCCCCACTTCCACTCACTGCAGAGAGGGCTGCCGGAGGAGATGGGATGGAGGATCCAGGAAAAGAGCTGGTGGGTTGGAAGTAGAATATATTCTCGCCTTGAATCGTAAGGCAATGGGTCATGCTGAGTAACGTGCACTTTCATGTATGAAGTGGAAAATTTTGTTTAATTCCACCTATTTATTAAAGGTATGACTAGTTTGGACGCAGCAGCGTCGTTAGATACTCCCGAGATTCGCCGCTGCGTCGAAACAAGTGATACCTTTAACTAAACTGGTGGAATAAAACAATTTTTTTCATTTCATTATTAAAATGAACTCCCGCAAAGGTGAGACTCAGAAGAAAGAGATAACATACACTTTTCAGGACTTCATGCAATATTTTACGTGCCAGACCGGTTTTGGCACCTTTGCGTCATTATCTCGGGTACGCTGACTTTTAAAATTGGAGGTATCTTTTATATATAACCCGTTGAAGTGGGAGTGTGGTCCTGCAGCAGTGGTTGGGTAGGACATGGATGGTACAGATAAAATATATCTTAAAATAAATTATTTAGCAATGGATTTTTTTTTAACTAGGCAGAATTTTATTTTCAGTATATTATTGCTTTATATTAAGGTATATCCTGAATATATTCAAGTCAAAAATACTGAGTTCCATTTCACCCTGTAAATATGTGATGACCATGGTTCCTTTACTCATTACCATCTTCATCCTCGGGTGATGGCAAAAATTATTGAAGCTATTTATTATTTAGCGTTATGCACTAGAAATGTGTAAAGAAAAACTGTTTATTTATTTCATGAATTTCCTTTTGGCGATACCTAAAAGTTAGCCTTAAATTTAAGTAGATGCTCTTGTAAGTCCTATTAACAACGACGGAGCTACTGCGTGGCAACCATCAAATGTAGAAGCAACGAAGTAAAAGCAATCTAAAGAAATAGTTCGAATGTGTAAAAAAATACAGGTAATCAGTGAGGTAATCTTCATTTATTAATACAAAAAAAGAGGTTGGAGCCTTGGAATTTCTTGCGGGAATGCGTTTTTGATCCTTATTTACTCATCGTTGAATGCCTACATTCCTTTCATTCAATCAATAGCTCGTCCGAGCTTTCGGACTAATTAGTTTTCCAATTGAACTCGGGAAATGCGGATTAAATTGATCTCTTATCTACTTCGCTGATCTAAGGGTGGTAATTGCATGTGAGTGAAGTCTTAAGCATCCAGTTTCTTCGCCAATTTTTTTAGTCACCTTGGGTTGTAGTAATGCGGGAAAGAGAAGAATTCACGTTTGGAATGAAATTCAGGATATAGCCCGGTTAAAATAGGCATTGACTCTTGCATACATTCTCAACAAGCTAAACATTTTCATGAATGTCAGGGATACCACTCTAATGCACTCCGCTAACTTTCGAATGGCTTTTTCTCAGAAATATTAAATCTTAGAGGAAAAATCTAGGGACAATTTTTGTAGATAATTACCTGATCTACAAATTTTTTTCTGTGCTATTTTATCGTGAAACCAACATTCTGGCCAAAAAATAAAAAAATAATCGTTTTTGCGAACTTTGACATGGACTAAAACTTTTTGCACACACGAGATCGATGGGGATATTTCAGGTTATTATTAGAGTGGTATCACTAACGTTCCTGTAAATGTTTAGCTTGTTGGTAATTAATGTAAATACGAGCTTACTGCGCACGCTCCCAGCGGGCTTCCCCTGCTCTTTTCAATGCAGGTCCACAGAGGGATAGGCGCGTTTCTAATTTTAAAATGTATAAAAAAAGGCAGGGTCTTATGTACAAATATGATTGGAATATTCATGTACAAATTGAGGTCAGAGGACCTCTTTAAACACAACATTGGAAGTAATTACACTATCCTCTGTTGAACGCACATGATGATTCATACTTACGTATCAACAGGAGACTTGAATGTGGAATCAGCCGCATTTTGATAAAAGTTATTTAAAGAATGCGAGATATTGTTGCAAATGAACAAATGTATCAGTTTGTGCGCCGTCAACGTCAGGAATATTTACCGTTTTTTTTAATTATTTAAAAACCAATTTTAGGAAACAATAGCAATATTTAGGAAGTAAGATATGCCGTCGCATGTTCTCTGATAAATTCTGTGCATTTTGGTACCTCATTTGTAGAGTTTGGTTACGTATAAGTAGAGAAAAAGGTTTCTATACAGTAGAAATAATATAGAAGATACCCCTATTTTTTGGGCTAATTTGACCGGGCCAATGGGTCTATTAACAGGTCGCAGAAATACTCGCAATTATTATATCTTCTTGGGGCGAAGTATATCTTTCGTTCCAGTATAAAATATTGCAGTGAAGTTGCCTTGACCTAGGAGGGATGAAGAATGATAAACATCACCAAAAATGTGCTCGATTTCTTTTCACACTGAGTTTACTTCATTTTTGCAGAGTGATTTATTATAATATTTTGCTAAAATAATGAATCAATGTTTAATTCGAAAAATATTTGGTTTAAATACTTACTTAAAAGTAGATCATACTGCCTAATAGTAGATACAGATTGGCTGTTAAGGGAGGCAGTTTATAAGGGCAAGGAGTAATCGAAGATGATGTTTCCCCTGTTTCAAGTAAAAGCTTTTACTCCTCCTATAAATTGTCCCCCGTAATAACTTTCCCGTTGAACTTAGGATGTCGTTTGCAGCCTTAAAATTTCTCGGCGCAAGACGTTACCCAATCGCGTAAGGATTCCTTTGCTCGAAATGGGAAATATTAGTGATTCAGTGCGGACGAAGTCCTCTTCCACGACTCTAAGTTACTCAGTGAGTATTTACTGCGCTGTAATGCATGTTATCAAATCATGAGCAAAATGTCACTGTAACCTTTTCTTTCAACCTATTTTTCATGCATTGTATTGCAATGATACGATTTTTGTACTGCATCCATCCATTATTCACTTTTCCAAGGTAGTTTCTTCGTTTCGCTGATGGTCTTTCGACATGCTTTTTCTTAGGTTTCTTCGTTTGCCTGCCTTTTACATTTATTGAATATTGTGATTGACTTTTTACCCACTTCTCATTGTCTGATCGGCTTCATATATTGCACACTTGCTTGCTTCTGTTCACAATACGATGTTCAATAATCAAGCAATTGACATTTTTTCCATTGTGCTCTATTTCTTTGTGCTCTTCGTTATCTGCCCGAAAAACTTATCTCTAGGTTTTCCTTGGGTGAATTTTCCTTTTTTTTCCGTCACTGTATTTCTGACGCTTGTAGAGTCTCTTAGGATGTGACGTATCCAGTGGGTACTTTTGGCGTATGATATTCCTCAGCCCTTTGTCGTCTCCTAATTTTGGTACACTTTATTTCTTCCCCTATTCGTCCATTTGATCTTCAGCATCCGCCACCTGCGCTAGGTCTCGAAGGCTGCTATTCTTTAACTCGCTTTTGCTCGATTGACTCGATTTTATAATTGCACTTATCCTCCATATTCTATTATTCACTGCCTTTGATGCACCAGCTCACGGATAAGATAGCAAATTAAAAAGGATAGTTACAGAAAAAGAACATAAAGAAAAATAAAACCTTATCGCCATCACAAAGAATGAAAATGAAATCATTTTTACGTATTTATCTTTTTAAAGGAAGGTTTGTTTACCTTTTATGTCTAATCTTTTCGTTTGAATACGCTATGATGTGATCAAATTTGTTTTCAATTGGAAAGAAGCTATTAAAAGAATGACTTAAAAATTACTAAGTAAATATCTTACCTTATCTTTATCATCCTTTCGTTTTAATTGTTTTATCTCCTTTTCCAATGTAGATTCTCTAGTATGCATAAACAAATATGTTGCTATGATTGTTTGTTTGTATGATTACTGCGTAAGTGGGCTTTATGGTATATAGAAGATATAGATGATCACATTTTACAGCAGCGTTACTTTTTTTATCTCGATTATTAATTCATTAAGACATACATTAGTATTAATTTCGTATTTAGTTTATCTTTGACAGAAATTTTACAGTAAGGGCTACATTTTATGGAATTCACCTTATGTTTTTCCTTCCATAATGTATAATATGTCATGGATCGATGGAATTAATGTAATCCAATTGTTACTTGTCGAGAAATCTGCGTGATTTCCAATTACTCCTCGCTCGCGTTTCATGGTCATTCAATTTGGATACGCATTCATGTATCCCGAATGAATACATATCCGTCAATATGTAAATTCGATTTTGGGGGCTTTTTGTATGGCGAAGTTAGTAGATGGGCCTATGTAGCTGACCGTCGCGTATACAATATTTTAAGAGGAAAGAGGATTTTTTTCTTAAATATTTGGGCAAAGATTATAACATAATCGTGTTAATGAGATTTTATCATATTTTTCTATATCAGTCACATCTGGCACACGCATACTGAGAGCGTTATGGGAGTTTCCGTTTTCCCTTCAATTTGTAATGAAGACCGCATTCATTAGGCGAGCGAATTTTTTAGGTGTATGAGGGTGTTTATCCACCTTCCGTAAAACACGTAAAAAAAACTCTCCGCATTTATTTTATGCTGTGCCCAGACTCCATTTGGCATATTAAAACTCTTCCAAACGCGGATGTTACCACTCGTCCACTTCTACCAATTTCTCTGATGATACCTTTTCTTCGCGTCGTATTACATGACCGCTTTTGCAAATCCTTTTCCATTTCATTTTGATGACCTTTCTCTTCTTCTTGCTGTCCAGTTTACACCCGGTCGATGTGTGACTTTGATCATGATACCCATTTAGATGAGAATCTGATTGCTTTTACTTGTGTGAACAAGACCGTGCATTGATCACGCCTATCATATTTTTAATCGTTATTCCGGTTAATGGAAACAGTTGAACCGAGTAAAAGTTAAAAAATTGATGAACAAGAATGGATGATGGAATAGTTTCAACTTCAGTGAGGGATATCTAAATCAGTGTCGGAGGAGAATGTTTAAATGTGATTTAGCACTACGATTTCCCCGTCGTCGATCCTGTATTACTCTCGGCCTCAAGGGCCGGCATTAATGTCTATTCATGTGCGATGGCCATCCGCGCGTTTATATTTATATATATATTCTCGCATCCTTTTGAATCCGGTGATCGCCGGAGGGCGTGCGGATTGAAGAGCCCCGTTTGGGCGCGGTGCGATCCTCTCGTGTCATCTGTTTCATGCCGCGCCATACATACACCTCGCGGAGCGTGCAAGTCCGGCGTGTGCTCCCCATGATTTGATTCATTGCGTTGGAAAATGGAGTGTGCGCCGAGTTTTGAAGGGAAAGGGAGGTGGGGCCAAGGGGTCGCCAGGGGTGGTTGTGTCCGTTTATCCGGCCGCTTTCAATCCTGGGTGAGTGTCCTCCTAGCCGTGTTGGCCGACACGCCCCTGTTTTTCGTATTCACCGGCGCCCCCGGTCCCCAGGGTTCTCTTCACCCCCCAGTGGTAATCCCCTGTGCTTTCTCTCAGTCCTTTAGTTTCTCTTCTCGCCTTTCGCACTGACGGCGAAAAGGGGTAATGGAATATCCTCGGATTAGAAGTCATGACTTTTATGGGGATGGGTTGTGGAGGTAGGGGGTGTGGTAGAGACAATGATGGCGAAAACGTACCCCGCATGGTAAGCGTTAATTCTGTGTTACGTGGGCAAATTTCTCCATATTAGAATTATTTCCGTAAATATCTCTTGTGCCTTATTCCGTTGAATTGCATGATGATTTTAATTTTTCTTCTACTTCGGCACATTCAAATGTGTATGCCGATTAGTGTGGGATTACAAGAGAGAGCGTTTCCGTGGAAAAGGTCCAATTTCTTGGACTCAGCTTAATCGAAAGCTTATCGACACTGTTTTCAGAAAGTGTTTTGAATTTTGCTATAGATATTTTTATTTTATTTTTGTATGCTCAAAGGCAAAACTCATCTTAAAATGAAAATAAAAATCAGTCGCATGTTATACCTTATCAAAATGGGCTTGTCTCAATTACCTATTTTCTAATATTCGGTATTTTAAGAAATTATTTTGACCCATTGATGTGGGAAGGACTTTTAAGTCGTTTGTAAATAAATTTGATTTTTCCTCGGAGGAAAGTTTAAACACTTATTTTTAATTGTTAGGTACACCATGAGAATGTCTCACATGTTAATTTGTAATGTATTCCCATGTGGGGGTGAATACTCATGTAATATATAGAATTAATTGATAGTTTCGCAGATGTATTACGAATTCTCTACTTTTATTTCTAAAAAAGAATTCTCGAGTTTATCGTTGTGTAGATACTTAAGTGTGTGTTACTAGAAGCAAAGAATTTTCTGCGGCGATTAGAAAAATAAAGCATGTAGTCTTACATTTCCGTTCGAAATAATTCTCTCTTAATTTCCTTGTTTGGATTTCTTGCCCTAAATCGCATTGACTCAAGGTATTTCTTTTATTTTTTCGTCTACTTTGGCATATTCAGCGGTATTGGCTGATTACTTTAGGAAGACTATGGAGGAGCGTTTTCGTGGAAAATATCCTAAACACCTGTTTTATTAGTGTACAAGTGCATCAAAGTACGTTAAAAATTGGTCGTAACTGTACTAGTACTAGTACTTGAATAGTTATAGGAGGCAAGACTTGGCTATTAATGTTTGGAAATGGACCCACACGCTAGGCTGGTTATTCATTCTCATGGTCGTAGGGGAAGTTCGTGAAATCATAATGGTGAATCGCTGAAGTGCATGACCTAAATATTTGGCTCCAAAATCTTTCTTGATTTCAAAAAATAGTTTTATTTGGAGTGTATGGAGTATGAATTTTATGTTGAAATGTAAAGGAATTTGTCACTATTGTCGGCGGAAAAGTGGGAATTGATGTAGTAATATAAATTCAATACTTAATGTATAATGTGACATCTTATTCAATGCAAATTTAGTGTGATGAATACTGAGACCCTTGGTTGCGGCGCTGGAAAAAAAAATTGGACCCACGCGACGCATTGCGTTGGAGTTCTTTTCTCGTGTTTTAGTGGGATCGAAATAATGATCCATGTGGACTACTCCTTCATCTATTTGACGAAAAAAATGCCCATCTAAAATTAACTCAATGTCTATCCAACCCTGTTTTAGGGGATGATGATTATTTCCTGTCGACAAGTTCGGTTTTCATTGATATTTTAATCATGGAAATCACCGTATCACGCTAAAACTTTTTTTTTCATTGTAACGTCAGCGTAACATTTTATCTAAACTAAAGGCTGAATCACTCGATCATTTTATTTCGTCGCGAAAAGTGATCACTCGAGCGATCGCTTTTCGCGGCCTGGAAAAGTGATCGCTCGAGTGATCATTTTTCTGAATCGCGCGGTCCCTCCCGCCATCGCCTTTCGCATCACTTTCGATAGCACAGCCCGTTCTCATAGGACCCGCATCACGAAAATATATAGTGTGTTTGTTTATCTATGTCGTTCTCACAATTTTCAAACATTAGGCTGCAATCGCTCCATACGGGCATGCGTTCTGAATGGCTGGTATGGGGTTTTAGTGACGATTTCAGCGACGGAAAAAGCGACCAGACGAGTCATGAAAAAAGTGATGGGAATCCTCATCATTAGAGTGATCGCGAAAAACAATTGCCGGCGACGATCATTTGCGAGTGACCACTCTTGTGATCGCTGTAGTGATCACTCGGAAATGACAGATAAAATGATCGTTTGATTCAGACTCAATACAAGGTGTCTGTACTCTGGGTACATCTATCCTCCCTGATATTCATTTATTTGCACCCTGGGTACAAGTTTCTTGGCATCCCTCATGTTTGAAATTTTACTCGTGGGAGTTCGAGTAGGCTCGTGCATGATGCCAGTGTGTCTTTAGTCCTCACCAAGCCGTTTCAACCCATCCTTCCGCTGTACTTCCTCCCGCGCTGGGCAGTTGAGGTCTTAAGAGGCTGGCTGTCCCCGATGGATTATAAGTTACGGCCCCGTGCCATGCCAGAAGCGATTTCCAGGGCTAACGGCCGGAAGAGGGAGTGGAGGGGGTGCTACCGGAAGGGATGATCCGCGATATTGGTGGTGATTCTGGCATTTTTGCCCTCCTCTTTCGCTTCCGTTTAACGGGAGCGAGCACGATTTCGGTATTTTTTTGCTGTAAATTCTGTCTCCTCTTCGACCGGGGGTTGGAGGGGAAAAAAACTTGATAGCTGGTATCGGGGTCGTGTGCTAAGCGGAGGCTTAGAGTTATTTTATGCCTCGTGGCTTACCGGACGGATTTTGTTTGCGCTTTTTACCCTTGTAGGGAGCATTCTTTTATCTTCCCGCGGTCATGTTTTACGGAGGCCTTTTTGTGTTTCTTTCTCCGTGAATCGTTATTTTTTTCTATTTTTGCATTGCTCACTTTAGTGTTGAAAACATTCACTGCATCGCTTATTTCATCTTTAAACTACGCTTAAAGTAACACTATCCTACATTGCTTTCTCCGTTTAATTCTGCTCCACATACTGTCTTCATTCAGTGGGCTGAAAAATATCGTAAAGAATACATAGGTTCCATTCTGGTGATTTTTTTCCAACCCATTTTGTGAGATTGATCTATGTTTTCCCGGAAACTTAAACGTAGAGTTTTTTTTAAATCCTAACGCATCCGTTTTCAGGAAGATTGATTCCATTTTCACGCTCTCGGATGTTGGTATCCGTGTCGATGTGCTCTAATTTAGTTCATTCGCAGTTCGTCAGTTTCGCGTCTATTTTCCGAAATTTTATTATGTTCCCAGTAAGGTGATCAACGTCGCTACGGCGACTCTCGTTTAATGCAATAAATGAACGCATCGAGTGTTATGTAATCCTTTATCCTCACCAAAACCTATCGCAGAAACATTCAATGCCTCTTTTCGTTGTCAACCGTCCTCTTTTTTTCCAACCTCCGGCCTCGTGCATGTGTCCTTTATTTATGAGTTCAGTTTCGCTGCAGTGGTTCAGGAATGAGCGATGCTCGTTTGCTTCGGGCTGTTTTTTCCTCGGGCATTAACGTACCCACGCAATGGTTCAATCTGATCCATCGCTTATATAATTCTGTCCCTCCTTTCATTTTCCGTATAAATGGATTCTGAACCAGGATAAAGCGATTATTTTCCATTGTTCTCGATTCAATGCCTTGGCAGTTGGTACGGATTGCTAAATCCCTTTATTTCACGTACGAGGTTGTTAAAAATCACTCCAAACACTATTAATTTTATTTTTATGCTCTCAAATGATGTAAATGTATGTACAATGCAATATAGCAAAGCTCTTGGACTATAGCACATATGTAGAGGATTAATTCAGTATTCAGGAATCCTAGCCAATGCTGCTTCTTCATTAAAAGTTTCATAATTTGATATATTATACCAATTTCTTATGTGTTTTCGATGGGTTTTTGCCTTATTTCAATTTGTGGTAACATTTTGGATAGAGATGAGTGAACTTTAATTGGTCCTTAATCATGTTTTGATGACTTTAATTTTTTTTTAATAGTTAGGTTTTATTGATCTGTATTGGATTTTAAAGATTTAAGTTATGATGATGTATTATTTGACCATGGTATCCATATGCCGATTAGGCAAGAAGCTTTATTTATCTTTAAACAAGATTGTTAATACACCAAAGGATGAAGTTCGCCATGAAAAAATATTTGACTTAGCCGGGATTCGAACCCGGATATCCCGATATGTTTAATAATGTTTTGATACTCCCATAATTTACTCTCAGTATGCGTGTATGATCCAAGTTATATTAGAGATCATTGCAACACGTTAGCTTGTCTTAATACGTATAATTCATGAATAATGATCATAATATAATGTAACATTAAAGACTATATTGGGAAAGTACCAAATATTTTTCGTTTCCACGTTACGTGGGATCATATGCTGTAATCCGTTTTCATGTATTGCAAGCATATAACAATAGCATGTATTTAAAAGGGTCCGTGCTAAATGAACCCATTTATTAACTTACGAATTTAATCTCAGTTTAGGCAAAACTAATAAAAATGAGTATCAGGTAGCAAAGTCCTCATATTAACACCTTCAACGGCCTATACCTACACTCGTATAATATTTTGTCTTTTTTACGATGTAACTGGAGTGAAAAAATGTAGCATTTATACCTTCATTTCTCTATTTAGTCACTCATTGTTTTAAATTATTCATATTACATTTTTAATTATAATTGATAAAAGTCCTTATCTCTTATCCGAGGTAATAATTCTGAGATTTGAGTAATTAGTGTATCCCGCGTATAAATTATTTCCCTAATCTTATTTTCCTAAGCTTTACCTACATTTTTTCGTCAAAAATTTGGTCTTCAGTACAATTTAAGTGAAAAAATGTAGCATTCATTTCACCTTCATTGCTCTATTTCGTTACTATTTGTTTAATAAGTTTCTTTTTCCGCATTTATTTATTGAATAAAGCCCTAATCTTTTATCCGAGGTAATAATTCTTAGATTTTAGTCATTGGTGTAACCCGTGTATATAATTTTTTCCCTAATCCTATTAGCCCAACCGATATAGCACCCTGTGGATATCCGCTTAATGCGCCTATTTATATTTTTGGTGGAGTGGTAGACTCTCGGGGGCAAATTAATTGCCTTTCTTTGGAGTAATGCTTGCGGGACCATGTCCTTAATCCTTCGCCTCAATCCGTCTTCAAAATTTTATTTTCTCAAGGCACTCTTCAGCATGCCCTATTACACGGGACCCTTCCCTCCTCTCAATGGTGTGTGTATTTTTATCAACTCGCCGCTTTTACATAGCTCTCTCTCGGCCCTCTCTCGCAGCATCTGTGCGCCGCTGTTTAATGCGGACAGCCGTTTGTCTTCTGTCCTGCCGCTGAGCTCTCTTAACCGTACCTCCCCTTCTCTCCATAACCCTCCATCTTCCTCCCTCCGCCCTCTTTATCTTGATCCCTCGCATATCCCCTTTTCCTCCCTTCACCAACTCTCCCACTCTTCTTTACATCCCTTTGGCCAAGGTCTACTTATTCGGAACCTTCCCCTTCCTGCGGTTTTTATCGTTCTGCCTCTCAACCGAAATTGAAAGCCGTTATCCGATTCGATCAGCTCGCTTTTGTCGGTCTAGATAATCAGCAGTTATTTATTCCCGAGAAAGGGAAGGTGTGTACACCTGTTTGTACGGTTTGAATGGGCTTAATCACCGTGTCGGGGCTCGTGCTGTGAATTAGTTTTGCATCCTACTAGCAGGCAGTTGCTCGGGAAGGCTAGTTACCTGGGAAGTTATAAACTTGGAACATGGAACTCGTGGTTACATTGCAAGGTTTGTATGTTTTCTCTATGAGCGTGTTAAGGGGTGAGTCTACCCGGCAGGATGTCCAACCACTGAAGTTGCATGACTTCGTTAGTATGAGATGCACGTATGTAATAATGTTGGTGCAAAATCCGTGTAGCCGTAAGAAAACGCATTGTGGACAGAAAAAGAGACATTCTTGAAAAATATATTTCATTTTATCATGTTCGTTACTTATTGATATGTCAACGTTTACATGTTCGAAGTCTTTTGTTAACCGTTCACGATTATTTGTTATAGTAACAATGAAGACAGAGCATGTGAGGGGCACATCAAAAATGATTGAAGAAATGCATGTAACAATATTTCTCTTTCCTTTGCTATCGTATGGAGTACATTTTTTCTATAGATTCTATTAGATGGTAATTTCTCCGGGAGTCATTATGAGCCTAAAGTTTGAAGTTGCAATAGCCTTCTCTCCAGTCCGTGGTGCTAACGGTTCTCATTGAATCTTTAAAGAAATGTTTTCTCCATCCCTCTTGCGATTAATGGTCTTATCCTGTCATTCTAACTCAAGTGCTACATTTTACTTCATGTTTAGAACTTCTCACCACTAGTACGACCCGTAAATATCTCCCCTCCTTTTCCCATTCATCCTTGGCTCTTCAACATTCTTTTGCCTACCTTTTCTCTCTGACCCCGCGACCTTCCAACATTTCAAAGAGGGAGGAAACCCATTTAGTAATGTGTTTTTCGTATTCCGACTCGAAGCTCGGATGCACGGGGTACTTCGCCTTTAATTGCCGTTTATTCCTCGTGGGAGCCTAGCCTAAGGACACCCCAAGTGATCAATCTTCCTCCCAATTTTTTCCCCTCTCGCCTCTTCTTACGTTGTTGTCATTTCGAATTCTCATTCTGTCCACTGATCCACCCCACGTTCAACCACTACTCACGGTAATTGATTGAAATGGATCGCGCGCTTCTTCTTTGGGGAGTTAGGAAGAAGCAAGGGCTTCAGTTCGAATTCCGTATCGTATACGTTTCGCGTATCATTTCCATGACATTCATTAGACAGCAACCATAATTTTTTCACCTGTTCAAACACTGTCCCCCTTCCCCTTTAAGCTAACTTCCGAGCTCATCCATCTTCTTTTGGCATTCCCATGCTGGATGTTTTTTCCTTATGAAGGTTCCTAGGGATTATATCACCTCGCAAAGATGAATGGTGTGCTTCAATTCATTATAATTTCCTACTGTTCTTCCCACTTGTACCTTATTCTTATGTCTCTATAATTGGTCATAATTTCGTAATGCCTTCTCTTTGTAATCTCTCTCTCCGTTCGCCTTCTTACTGCTCTTTCCATCTGATATCCCAGTTTCCCTCCCCTGTCCCTCTGGGTATTTGGTCTCCTCCGACGCCAAACTTTCCACCCCAAAAACGCCGTCTTGTTTTATTTATTAGCCCTGCTCTCTTCCACCCTTGGTGGTTGTGTATTCTTCCCTCCTTTCCTTCCTTGCGCATACCTTGTAGTCCGTCTCCTCCCATCACATCCACGCCGGGGATCCTTTCCGAATGTTCCTCCCTCCCTGCTTCACCTTTTCTTAGGCTAATGTCTTGGTTTCCTAACATTCTTTCCCTTCGGCCCTTTTCAACATCTCGCGAAAAAACACCGCTCCGGTTTCCGCAGTAATCCCCCCCGAGGCGGCTCTCCTTTCCATTCCAATCTTTGTTTCCTCATTCCTCAACATCTCTTCTCCCTTTTATTCTGTCATTCCCCTCTCCTCCATCTCCTCACGTTCTCTTTTCCTCTTTCTCTCTCTCTCTCTTCATCTCATGTTTGTCGAGCAGCGTTTCCTTCTAGTTACGTTTTTTGCTGTCGCTTTATTTCAGCAGCTCCCACGTCTTTAGGCTGACTGTTTTTGTCAAGTTTTTTTTAAAAACTTACGATTCACACTCGTTTTTTCATGTGAGCATCCAGTTCTCTCTCTCCAGCTTGTTTAAGTTGGATATATTCTCTTGATTTATTCGTGTACGTACTGCTGCATTTTTTCACTTCTCGGGGTGTTTTCGTATGTGTGACATTTTTTATATTTCTCATGGCGGTAAGTTTTTACACTGAAAGAATGTAACCCTCGGGACGGGCCTCTAGTCGAAATAGGCTGAATTTGCAAACCCGACGAGAGACACCCGTTACAAGAATAATTTAGATTTTCTGCGAGACCTTTGACGTAACTCGTCGATTTTCAAGTTTCATGCCATACTTGTAACTCCTACGGTAATAGAGCTCAGCATTTAATTAGTGTTTTTATGGTAACGCAACAGCCGTTGTTGTGAAGAGATAGTGAGTGAAAATACTACTGTGTAAGGGAATTTCCAGTGAAGTTCCACTATTACAGTATAATGCGTGACAGCTTCAATTTCCCTTCAAACACATCATTATTGTTCAAATGTGTGGGCTATCCTATCCTGGTACTTTGAGAATATTTATTCTCATGAGATTAATTTAATGAAAATGTGTGGTTTATGTCATTTGGCTTACGTGTACAAATTAGTTTTTGACGACCTACTGAATAACGCTTGTTTATTTGCTTTCAAATTGAAGTTTCTATTAAAAGCTATTTATTTTACGTATGCATTATAATTCATTGAAGCGAATATAGAGGGCGCAGGAGGTAAAGTCTGGTGCCCTACTTATTTTTTAAAGTTGAAAGGAGGGAATGAAGTAAAATATTTTAATTTTTCATTCACTGATAAAGATACCCATAAACAGAAACACCGTATGTTATTACTGCTTAAATTCCGTAGGTTTGCGTTTTCTTTTGAACCCACCATAAACTCTTCTCTATTTCTTTATTTTAGATAGTAAGGAGGCAGAACTCTTTCTATACTTAATATTTTTCTTCGTTGTTAATGGAGCAGTCTCCGATATTTCAAAGGTGTAGTTTTTGTCGCATTCCATCCGTGAACTCAATCACCTCTAACACTGTGCCTGAATTAGCTAAAGCAGCTACGTCACACGAAGTTCTGATTTCCTTTTGCCTTAAGTACTTTGCTCTATTCAAGATTTTTTACTTCAATTAGTCCGGGACTCCAGTATCAAAAAGACATGTATTATCAAACATTTCATCTTTTCTTTATGAGACGGAGCACTCGCTGCATCAATCCGTGCAATGGCAAACTTCTATCGATCAAGTATGCAATTTCCCTAAACGGGTCGAGTGTGCTTTATAGTTTCCCATCGTGTTGTTTTTTCATCGTGGCGTAATTAACTCGTGTTCCGCGAATTCCTTGGCAACTTCGAGGCTAGCTATATTCCTCAAGGATCAGTAGGTGCGCTTATCTTTTTTCATATTCCGTCTTTTAATAAAGAAGTCGTTTCCCGCGCAATGTGCTGTGCGTTCCGGCTCTCCTCTTTCGTCTTGCCCTAACCCTAGATCACTAAACCTGGCTCAGAGTAACGTGGTCACTAAATCTTCGTCATTTTGACGGTGCAATTTTTTTAAATCTTCCAATGAAATTATTTTTGTGCTTAAACCAATTACTTAAAATTTTTATTATTGTTTATGTAGATTTTAAATTTAACTCGTTTGTCTTTCATTGAAAATATTTGTTAATTATTCTTTTTTCCAAGATTCATGACAAATACTTTGGTGTAAGGTGCTGAGGGAAAATATTTAAAATACCATAAAACACGTGATTTTTTATTAGAAAATGCATTTACCCAGATTATGGAATTTTAATTTGGCGCATCGTATTAATTAGAAGGTTTAGTGATCTACGGTTAACGAAGCCTCTTTTCCAGTTTCTTCCCCAACATGTCGCTATGTTTTCCTTTTCCTATATCCTTTATCTTCACCTCCTCTTCTTTCGCCTTTGTTTTTCTCATCCTGCTACACCTTATCTTTGGTACAGTTCTGAAAAACCCCTACGAGCAATGAGTGAGCTATACTAATCGTTATCACGGAGAAGATTGTGACCCGCTAGAGACGAGGAGACGACACGCTTGGCGTAGACTTCAGTTGCAATAACGAACAGACGCCATTCATTGCGGCAGAGAGGATATCAATTTGGACCCGCTTAAATTTTGGAGACGTTGAAGGTGGTAAATATATGAGCGATTGAATAGCTAAACTGGTAGGTATAGGAATTAATTTTTTATAGGGGAAAGAAGCACTTAAATGATACAATGGCAACAATCCAAGCGTAGCAGTCATGAATCTGAAGCTGTTTTCATAACGACTTAACTTGTCATAACTTAAATGTTAACCTCAGGCCGACTAGCAAAATATTTCTTCAATCACGCCTCGGACGAAGTATCAATCGTGGAATCGATTTTGGAGTATTTACTATTTTTATGCAACTGTCGATAGGCATTAGGCTTCCTCATCTAGAATTTTAGATTTAAAGTCAAAATAAATTTTATCTTCTTAACCAAAGACTATGCCTAGCCGCTCTAAGTTATGAGCCACCACAGTATATGGGGTAAATTATTGTGGCAGTTCATACTACCATAGTATTGTGGGCATTCAGCTCCATAGTCACGTCCAGTTACGTTGAGTAGTTGGGATCGAGGGTTGAGGTTAAAACAGTAAGTAGGTACTCATTTTCAGGTTGACATATGGTCGCGGCTAGTGTCGTAAATAATTCCACCTCACTCCATCTCACGTAGTTTCCAGCGTACTCTGTTGTTGAAGGTATTATTCATTTCCATTTCCATATCCTCTTTACCATACTACCGCAGCACTTTCACTCCTATACTCGCCTTACTTTCCTCCCGTGGCTTTTTAAAATGCTCCCCGACCCTTTTCTACCGTGCCTTCAACCCTTGTTATACCTTCCCAGTCCTCGCCCTCATAGACGCAGAGATCGTTTTGGGATTCTGCCGCGATGTCATGCGTGTGGAGCCGTAGATTAGAGGTACTGCCGGTGTCGGAGAGAACCGGTGTTGGCCCCTGGATGAACTTTTAGGGTCGCACGTCCTGTAATTTGGTGCTCCGCACACCCCTAAGGTGAGATATCTGCCTTGTTCCCGGGGCAGGTGGGCGCGGTACTTTCTGGGGTTGAAGGGAACCGTTTTCGGGCGGTTTTCCCCCGGGGAGATGTATTGGAGCGCGGGCAAGGCCTTTCTGGGCATGTTAAAGGAGGGAACCTTGATCCCTCGAGGAGGGGCGGTCGTCTCAGTTCTTTGCCGGACACCGTTTGATTTCCTCCTTCAATTAAACGTGGGGCCTTGCTCGACATGCCAGGAGAGAATGGCCGAGGGGGATGCTTTGAGGCAGAAGTGTTCTGAGTAGGTCACAGAGCCCCCTTTATTAAACACCATCGGGATGAAAGTATTTTATTTCGTCAGAAGGAACCTACATGAAAGTTGCCGAATATTCATGAATTCATGGAATTAGTCAGTTTTTGTTGGCTTAACTGTTTTTTGAATTATATAGCTTCTATTTTGGATCATTAAGCTGATTTAGCTTTAAACGTGTTTATTTTAAACATTATTAAATAAGGATTATTTTTATTTCATGCTGGCAATGGATTAACTCCAATTTTCTTTTAAGGTCCATCTAATTTTCATTTCTAATCCTTCTAAAATTGTACCTCATAAGTTTTTCATGTAAATTATTTAAAATATTTTGACTTATTAGCTAAACATTCCAACAATCGTTATTCATCCTGCTAAATATTAGGCTCTTAATGAAAGTAAATGCTAGTGTTAACCCTAATCAAAAATAATTTAATTTTGCGGGTAGTTGAGATATAAAAATAACAATTCATCCCGTATCTAAACCCTTTTTCTTGTTCCCAATTATTTTCCATGTTAGAAATCTGAATGCTGGCCTCAGCTATTTGCTCTGCATGGGTAAATTTAGGATGCACTGGTGAAATCAGTTGTAAGCTTCCATCCATCATTTTATTTTTAAACCTGTTTTCATCATAAAAAATAATTATATATGTGATTACGTTTTTAATTGTTATTCCTCATTGAAGTGTTCAGCTTCATAGCTATTGTGTCAAAGTAATGAATGTCCAAAGGCACACAAACTTATGGGTATCCGTTGTCGAAGAAGTAAGATTTTCTCGTCGTTTTCCTTTTTTAAGCATACTTAAATGAAAGAATACCATGACTCAAGCAAGGAAAATAATGGGCGAGTGTTATGGAATCTAAGCCGTATCTCATTAGTGGTTCACGTGCATTACCACATAAGTTGCTCCCCCGCTTCCTCTTCCGCATGGTCGAGAATCGATGTGGTTTCGGGTGTAATTAGGGCGGCGGATGCAAGGATTAAGTATTTTGCGTCCGTAAATCAGAAAGAAAAAGGTTTTAGCAAAATGTCTCGCGATTTGTGCGGGCGTAAATCTTTGGCTTCCGACCAAAAGAGGAGGGAGTTTGGAGGGTTTTAGATGGAAGGATTAAGAGTTGGAGGAGATAGAAAGAATTCCAAGAATCATATTTTGGCCAGTTAAGAATTCAAGTCTAAGGTCTGCATGTCTGCAGATTGATACATTTTTGTCTGTATTAATTTTTTACAGTGTGAGTCCATTACCGCATGGAGCTGTAAATACCATGTTTTTCCCTTATGTTCGTATCCCAAATCGGGATGGATACGTTAAACTTTTCTCCACGCCTTTTCTGAGGATGGTGATCAACGTTGACACGAAGGAAGTTGAGAGCAGTGTCATAACAAAGGTGGGTCAAGTGCTTTGCACGGCATTTGTGAAGGTGTCCTTTATTCGTCCAAAAATATTACAGCAAAGGAATGAAAAAATATAATATTTAGATAGTTGTCAAATTAGTTTTCCAACAAATATATTTCTGAAAGAAATTCTTGGTGTGATAGAGTTGTGCAAAATATTTATTGACCTTTTGCTTCTTAGCTAAGATAATCGAAGACGTAGCGAGCTGCGGGAGTCAGGTAATTCAAACCCCCGATTTAATTAAGACATAACGGTCATAATTGTACCACCACCGGATTGTACCCTCTTTCCTAAAAGCCCCTCCATATTTTTTTAATCTGCCTGCGGCCTTGAATATAATATTGAGTCTTTTATCTTACAAAATAAGGTCCAATAGTAATACCTGCTCCTCGTACTGTTTTAGGTCGTCAGTTTAACACTTCACTTTTCTTCAGCGTCGTCGATTTACAAAAATGAAAAAAGGGGGCCATTGTGGCGTCAGCAAAGTGGTGTGGGTATGATTATACTGGGTATTTCTCATATATGACACAGGGATGTATAATAGGGAGTGGGTGGTATCAAAGTAGGTGTGCAATTTTGGCAATATTTGCCCTGGGAGCGATTGGGACGGGTTGACTGCTCAGGGTGAGAATGGAACGAAAGCATCATTCTCGTAAAATTTTTATTTAGGTGTGGTCCCACGCTTAGATTACGATCCATATTCATACTCGTCCTCGCCTTGCCATGCTCGCCAGCTTTTAGTTCACATTTCTAGGGCGTATATATATGTTGATAGTATCTCTCGTCACTCGTTGACCTTATTCAGTTCGTACCTCCTTTTGTTTTAGAAATTGTCCCATTTGTTTCCGCGTTCATTCTTGCCATGTGTTTTATGTGTCTCGCAGAAGCCGTGGCTATCCTTGAGGTTTTTTTTTTTAACCCATCCCGGCATTTATCGCCGGGGTCTCGTGATGGTCGTGCAAGTTTGTGTCTTTATTTTTATTTCGCTCCGATCCCTTCATGTAACAGCTTTTCGCCCGCATAAACTTTGAGATCGTGGAGATTTTGATTTACGCTTCCTCTCACCCCACCCAATCGTCCAGTGATTCCCAACTGAGGAGCTTAATCTCACGAAGATACTGCTCCCTGAGCTTTGACGGCAGCGGTTTTGGTGAACTTCCAAAAACTTGACCTCTCGCTTCTTCATTGTCGGACTTATTTACCTAGTTTAATATTACCTTTGGTCATGGAAACCGTACTTTATTATGTCAGTTATGCCTCTTTCGAACTCTTTTGTGAAGGTGAGCCCGAGTAATTACCATTTTTATATTTATTTTACCTTTGAAGTTGCGCGTTGAGAAATGTTAAAAATGTTAGATAGACGACTAGAAATTTTAATTTTGCTTAATCGTTGAAATCGTTTAAACTTCAGCTTGCAGGAGAACATCATCATTATCTCTATCTGTGCTTTATCTTTCACTGCTGCATTCGTCTCTTCACGAACAAACGGTGAGCATGAACGTAGTATTAACCAGTTGTACTCAGATTCTCGGCATTCCTGCTGTAATTAATGTTGAGTACTCAGTCAACGTCATTGATTTATTTCGCATTTAGGTATTTTTGCATTAAATTAATGGCATAAGAAGGTATTTGGATTTGTTTCTGGCATAAAAATACGGATTCCTAAGCTCAAAAAATAACTGTATACAGCAGGATCTGTTATTTTCTTTGCATTGAGCTCCATCATATTTCCTCTTTAGATTTCCATTTTGTTGCGTGATGGAGAACGAAAAACTTATTTCCATTGAACAAGCGATGATGGCTGGATGTTGCCTTTCACATTTGTCTTAGTCTTTGTTAAATTGGCGCGTGTGCTTTTTTCATGGAAATCAGCCCCTGTGAAAGAGAAGTGGAGAAAAGTCGTTTATTGAACTTGGCTCAAGTTAGCTTTAAAGTTTGCCATTCATCCGTATATTCTGGTTATTAATATCGTTCGAAACTTTTTTCAGGTCTCTCGAAGAAAGGAGAATATCCTCGGATTATGGAGGGGGGAAAATCGAGAATTTTGTTCCTTTCTTCTTTTTCACAACGCTAAGTTGACCCCCCACCCCCAATGTTTGCTGAGTTTCAAGATCCCTTGCCGAATTTTTCTTCTGTTCTTCCTCATTTCATTCATCTTGGGCAATATATTTCGAGAGTTGAGCTAGTGAGGACATTTGATTTTTTTCTGGTCTAGCTCTGAAGAAGGGGAGATAAGTGAAAAATTGGCGACTTGGAATGCTTTTTCTCTGCTTAATTAGCAGTTTCAATGAAATAAAAGATGATTTTTTTCAGGCGCAATGAGCAAATTAATTGTTCTGTCAAAGTCGTTATTGAAACTTTATGTGATAATGATATTTCGTCTGTTGCAAAGAGGTGTGAAACTGCGGTGCAAGTGAAGAAAGAATATGTCGGGAGGTATTTTTGCTGTGTAAAAAGGGGAAAGAAGAAGCAAATCGGTTACTGCGAAAGATACTCGTCGTCAGAAAGTTTGGAAGAATGAAGTGGCGGTTATTATCAGGGCCTGGAAACCTTTTCAAACATTGATTGAAAAACGGATAAAAGTATGGACGGAAAGAGCTGTGACTCTATGCACTGGTATTAGGGAAGAAAAAAGAACTACAGCTTGCCCAATCAAGGATTGAGTAACGTTTGGTGGTGGTGATAACTGGGTCTTTTCATCAAATAAATTTCCTCTTAGACCCGTTCAGCTGATGCAGTTGAAATCCAGCAGCGATGTAGTTGCATTATGCTCCTGTAGTACTGGATTTTGTGGTAATGAGTCTTTTCCCCTATGGCCTCTTTTCCGCAAGTTTTCCAAATTCTTGCAACCTAGCCACAGAACAGGGATTTACATTCGTCTGAAGAGTGCTACCTTATTATTAATGTTTTGGTTGAGTCATCAAGACTATCTTTTTTAATAGCTCTTTCTTTGTAAGCCTCAGTATTTGTTTGGATGAGGTAGGGATTCGTATGAAGAGGCAAATATGCTTTGGTTCCCTGTGGTCCCAGGATTAGATTTGCGTAGCACATATAAACATCCTTCCCTCTTGAGCCGCCTTCTTTATGCGACTTTGTTGACTTAGGCGAGTTGGGACTCATTTGCTTTAATGAATCGCTGAGGGTTTAATACGCATGGGACCGTGGTACCGAAGCAGTATTAATGCATAGGTTGCTGTTCATTTATATTGGTGCCTTCACTGTCGAGGCATAATATGCGTAATTTATTCATGTATACGGAAAATTTAATAAGTCTTATTATATCACCATTGAGAATGAGATAATAATTTATTGAAATAACGGATGAGTCGCGGTGTTGAGACTAAAATGGACTTTTGTAAATTAGTAATTTTATATGATCACCAGAAAGGGTGGAGAAAAATTTGTATAAAATATCCGATGATAATAGCGATCAAAGGAAAGTAGTATAATCTTTCGAGTTGGGAAGGTTTTCCTTTACTGATTATGGGATTTTCGAACGCCCAAAATATGTATTCTACCCTCACTCGTCCTTCGTGCATTCATGTTGAACCAAACCTATTATGTCAGTGTCATATACACGTTTTTTATTTAGTGGTTCAAGTTGTGAAATTGATGAAGGTAAGATGGATATTAATATTTTTAGCTTTAAACTATCGTAGCTGAAGAAAATTAGGCAGTGGTGAGCATTACAGAGGAGCATTAAACATTTGAATAGATTTATAGCTTATTTTCGGAATTGATCGTATTTTATATAAATGCTCGTATAAGAAACCCATTTTTTTGACGGATGACTGAGAGTTTTAGGCACTTCCTATGTCATAACCTTCCTATGCCAGCCGACTATGTCATAACCATTTATTTCCTTATATCTTTTTTCAATTAATAAGTCTTGGTACAGGCCTATGGAGTTTCGTGGACTACCCTCGCAAATATGTCGTTGATTCATCGACAAAATTACTCTCATTTAACTGATTCATCCGGACTGCTTCTTGTTTTATTAATGTATGAATTTTGAACACCTCAAACAAAGGTAATAATCATAGTCACTTCAATATGCGTGTCTTCTTCAGC
The DNA here is from genome assembly GCF_921293095.1 of Ischnura elegans. NCBI lineage: Eukaryota > Metazoa > Arthropoda > Insecta > Odonata > Coenagrionidae > Ischnura > Ischnura elegans. The sequence goes on along the minus strand of NC_060254.1, from coordinate 61,937,302 downwards.
TTTTAATATCATTTTGAATTATTGAAATTGGTCGTTCCTCAAATTTCTATTGTGTCAGGAATCCGTTTGCTATTTAATTTGATTAAAATGTGAATTTAATTCTCCTTATGCGTTAGTAATTGGCGTGCATGTTTAAGATTTGAGTGTACCTTCTTGAGTAACAGAAGTATGTCCCCTCATATTTATTATTTATCCAGGTCGCTCTTTGTTTTTATGAACTTTAAAATTAATCGCGAATGTGTTTTATTCATGGAATTGAGGGTAGAGATCACCTATTCACGTAGTTGCGTGCACTTTTCAGCTTTTTAGTGTGTCACCTGCCGCTGATGGGAGAATTTAACTTTCCACAACTTTTAATGCTGGTAGAGGGAGCATGTGGTTTCGGCGAGGGAGTGAGGTGGTGTGTAATGGGAGAAAGGATTGGGGTGAAGGCGAGCGGTGTGGTAGATAGGACGTTATTTTCACCCCCTCCCCCCCAACCATTTCCTACCTCCCGCGTATGGTCGGCGGTTTTGAAGGAGCACAAAGGGCTCCTTGTAATCTCGCCTCCCTCTCTCAATGCCCACCTTTTCCCCTTTATCGCTCTCCCGCTGTCCTGTTTGCCCAATCTTCCCCGCCTATCAACCCCTTCCGCTTTGGCGCCCCTCGATGGACTCCGTCCATCTCGTTCTCGCCGAGTAGGTATCTGCATGGGTGGAGTTCTAGGGGAGCTTGCCCCCAACTTAAACGGTAATTCACCGAAAAAATTATGAAACCTGTTCATTGAAGTACAAGGAAAACATCAGAAGTTTTTTTATATATTTTAGTCTTAGATAGTACTTAAAATGTTTTTGAGAGGTTAATTTAAAAAAAATTAGCCGGAAAAATATGAAATTGTACATTTAAGTGCAATGAATACAAAAACGTCAAAAGTTTATTAAATTTTAGTCTCAGATTATACTTAAAATGCTGTTTTCAAACGCTAATTTAAACATATTTTTCTGGGGAGGGCCCGTGGGACCCCCCTGTTTCACTGCCCCTAAACCCGCGGTAGCATTGCTGCCCCCTCTCTCCCTAGTATAAAACTATGAACTCTGCTCATGTGTGTGGGGTTAGAAAAGAAGCAGCTGGGCTGGGAACTGTTGGGCTTAATTAGGTATGAATTTTAAACACTTTTCACCAAAGTATCCTTTTTAAGCTACAAGGTTAATCTAATTATACCTATAATAATCTACAAAACCCACTTCCAACTGCTGACTGATTCATACAAATGTATGGGGTGAAAGAGACGAGATACGGCAAAAAGTCATAGAATCACCCTATCTAAAATCGTCGGTAAACCTATAAAAAATCGTAGAATCACTACAGTTTTTTTATCTATTACAGTGTTCCCCACTGTCTCTACGGCTCTAATTTTTGGGGGTATTTTGGGGTAAAAAAAATCGATGGTAATGGGCAGGTTGAATCTATTTTGTCAATATCACGAAAGTTAATGTGTCGGCCATAATTAACACTCCGCAACGGTCAAAAAGCTCGGAAACTTGGAACTTTTTTTATTCCTAGGATTCACTTTAAGTAGGTTAGATATCACAAAAAAAGGATCAAACGACGGGCAAAAATTATCGCATAGCTACAGTGGAAATGAATAGTTTTGAGTATTTGTATTTCGAAGGACGTATGTAAAGGATATGATGCCTCTATTTATGCCGGGCGTGAATGTAAGTATAACGTATGAACCCGTGTTCTGGGAGGATGAGAGTAGGGACGGTTGATACACACCCTTTAGTTGACCGCATCCCTTAACGGAGGTTCGGGAGATATAGGGAGCGGGTGCGGTCCGGAGTGTATAAAGGTGGGGAATGAGCGAAGGAGGGGGATGATTGTTGTTCTGGTTTGGGTGGGCTGGGCCCCTGGTTCGTGTTTGGCGAGGACTTGGGAGAGGTTGAGGTGGATCGCGCGAATTTGCGTGTTCGCACGGGGGAAAATGGGCGTGTCTGGGCAATTCGATGCTTTTTTTGTTTTGTTTTCCCCTATCCTCCTTACTCCCCAGCGTATGAGCGTGTGGGGAAAACAAGAGTTGGTTGTGAGATGGATTAATTTGCGGTGCTCGTGGCGGAAAAGGATGGAATGGGCAGATCGCTCACTCCCTCTTCACGCATGTTTGGTCTCGTTCGCGACGAGGAATTCCCCGCCCTCCCAACCTCTCTTTTGTTTTCAAGAACGTTTTTTTTTCACCTCATTAATTTATGCTCAAAAGTACGGAACTGACGTGAGATAAAAGCGGCTAGTAGTTATTTATTATATTTTTTTGACGATTTGATTGATGGAATTTCTTAGACCGTGAGTCGCAATCTGGGGGCCACACGTTCGCATAGCGAGCACGTATTTGTTAGTTTCAAACGTACGATATTAAGTGAGCTTGTTGTGTTAGTCTACTTTTAAAATAAAGAAATCAATTATTTATCAATGAATTTCTGTAAAATGGAAATGAAAAATATTTGAAAATCACATAACCTAACCAATGACTAGTTTAGGCGTGCAAGATTTTTAAAAATTGTTTGCATAGTTTTATATCCAATAAATTAGTAATATTCCCATAACTTACATACGTTATGGATTTTTCGTCTCTAAACACGCCACTAGGTTAATGACATCACCGGGTTAATGGCATATTGCTTGACATATAAAGGTTCCGGCTTTAGATTCCGGCCGAAACATATATAAAGGTTCCGGTTTCCCTTTAATTCTCAATCAAGTTACATTTTAACCGAGTTCTTTCGAGTGTTTCTATTTCAAATTATGGATATCTTTACCCATGTTTTTTATCGTAATTTCTCCTATAATTTCCTGACCTACAATATCCGTAGGCTGTGAACGGATGAACGAAATATAAGCAGTGATGTGGCAGCCTCAGCGTCAATTCATTTTAATTATACCATATTTGTATTTATTTCTGATGCATAATACATAGAATTCATGCCAAATGGGTGTAAAATGGTGGAGCGTAGTGCTTCCATTGGGCAGAGCGTTGGGTTACTGAACTAAAGACCAAAGGTTCAAATTCCCTATGAAATCTTTGGATACCGAAAGCAAAAGTCCTCGAAGTTAAATATTTATTAGATTACTACCACGGTGTCGATGTTCCTCGTCAGGGCCTGAGGATGACGTGGAGCGTCGAGACCATGATAGTTATCTAATAAATATTTTATGTGGAAAAACATTTTAATTTTCATTCAAAAATCCTGTCTCAGGAAGAGGAATTGGCCTCCCCCTAGCTTGCATGTGTGAAATGCACAGGGCAGTGACTAGGTCAATGGTGATCTCTACTATCACCAATCAATGAGGACCTTCCTGTGGAATCGCTTAGCGATGCACGGAATGTTCTTTTTCGAGTGAGCTGTTCACGTTAGAGGTCGTCACACCGTCGTAACAGCGTCTTCCGCTAGGAGTTGGGATGTGGTTGAAAATCCTCGTTGGCTTTCTCGAGATTGAATTGTGAAGCGGGTGAACGAGTGCGCTTCCGTGAGGTAATCCTTTTCTTTCTTTGATATTCGAACGGCGTGGAGAAGGAAGGAGCCTTTGTGAGTAGCTACGTCGGAGTCGCCTTAAGACTTCTTCCGTGCAAACTCTTCACCGAGGTTAGAAATGCCAGAGACTCGCTGAAAGGAGGAGAGGGTGGATTTGGCCAGTGTGCGTCGAGTCAACCGGAGAGTGAGTTCATAAGGAAGTTTTTATTTTATGAAAGGCCTAAGAGAGGCTTAAACAGCAAAGGATCGTCTGAACTTTTCGTTCGAAACTTTTTACGGTTCGAGTTTGCAGGAATAGGAGAATAAAAAGGGGAAGGCATTTCTTGGAAGGAGGGAAGAATTACACTTAAAACTGAACAAGTCGGATCTCATGCTGGGAAGGTCGTATGTATGAAGCTTCTCTATGATGAGCATTACATTTTACTTGCCCCCTTGCCTTAGGTGATGAGCTGTAACCAGGTCAACTCTGTCTTATGACGTTACCCTTTTTCCGGATTTTGTGAATGTTGACTGCCTATGTCTGATGAGTGCTATGGAATAGCGTATTTAAGCGGTAATTGCTGGTCTTAGGTAGTTCTGGATCAAAGCATGAACTATTTTGAGAGCTTATTGCGTTATTTGATAAGTTCGTTTAAAACCGGCAAGATAAGTATCTATTATTCTGGAACGACTTGTTTTATTTCATTTCTTTTGTGACATTATTTGTAGTTCTATGTCCAGACTCAGGCTTGTTCTTCACTAGTTAACTATAATATGTCTAATGCTGCTTTATTGTTTTCCTTTAATTTACGTTAATGACGCGGAGGTTAGATCCTGCGAAAATTAAGTAATGTTAGTATTCGGCATAGTAAACGTCTACTTTACTGGGACTAACTCGGATATAGGAGCAGTCTTCTATCGATGTCTGTCTTTCTTTAGGAACCAAATTTTCTGAAATTCATGTACAATATATTGGCGATGATGAAGTAGCCCGAACCCATAGAATAGGATTACTGTTAGACAGTGACGAGCGTGTTTTTGCCAGTGTAGAAATTAATTTGTAAAATATTTGTGACTTGAAATAAATGTAACTCCTGTAATGTTACATCAAGTGTACCATTACTTCTTACATAATAACCTGATAAATTTTAGTTGATGGCCCGAGTATCATTGCTTCTTCTGACCAGAGTCCACCATGCTGTCATAGTGAAATGTATTTTATTTCCATTCTGCACGGTAAGTGTTGTTTTATTTGGCACTGAAGCAAGTATTTATGATATTTCATACATTTATTCTTGGCAGTGAGCGTTGGAAAGCTCACGCAATTTCAAGTTTTATCTTACATGCACGCGCCATCGGGAGCAGATGTTGATTTACTTTGACGCTGTGAGTTAAGGTGCCGCGAGTTGCACCATTCGTAAAATTAAGCGATGCACCGATATAACGCTAGGGGAAGCGTTGATCAGAGATAAATGCGTTAGTCTGGCGAAATTTTATCTGCTCTAGTTGAAAATATGGAAGTGGTTTCTCAATATTTTAAACTTATCTCTATTAGACGATTAAAATGAGGCCGTTATGCAGCGCCGTGCTCGGAGGCGGAACTAAGCACCCGCTAGGTGGCTCACGGACGAGCCGCCGGCGATAAAGGCCCTGTCTGTTATCGGTTGAGCGGCGTGGCTTTTAGGGTGCCGTGCATTAGGTGCGGTGAAGGGTCGTCAGCGCCCCTATGCCAGCGTCCGTCCGTCAGGGTAATGATGTTGTCGCTTTTATGCGTGCCTGACGTTAATCTTCTGCAAGTGCCTACCTCCCGTTTCATGGTTTTCACGCTAATGCTTCTCCCGCTTTCCGTCCATTTGATGCAGTAGTTGTCGTGTTCCAATCGTCATGTGTGGCTTCTGAAGGCTTCTGATGAAATACAATGTTTTCAGGCAAAAAGGAAAAGTGAACGATGAATGCTTGTTTGCCCGAAATTGACGCAAAGTTCTCTCAAGCGTATTCTTAATTTCTCGTTTTTGCTTAAATTAATTTCAATGCGGTATCGGAGTTGCTCTTTTTATTCATGGGTTTATTTGGTGATCAAGATGTCAAATTTGAGAATTTGATGGCCTTCTGATTATGGCTTAAATCCAATGTGTTCAATGTCATTTCATGTGGCCTTAGTGATGAGTACGTATTCTCTAATTATTTTGCATGATTCCTAATTGTCGTCTTGTATTGCTTAGATACGCTACTGCGTTCAGTTTTTGACCATGTGCTATGAAATTTCATGCATATCCCATCGGTTATACCTGTACCACGTGCGTTTAATTAACTTTAAGTTTAGTGGAATGCCATTTGCTCCTTGCTATTGCAGTATACACCCGAGGTGGGTACTAATGCAGATCCAAGTGCACTGCCCGTTTCACTGTGCGTTATACGGCCTCCCTGGTCGCAAATGAATTTTGTATTAGTGGAACTTAATTTACCCGCTTTATCTGTGAGTTCCATCTACATGAAATTAATATTCTCGCAAGTGTTTCTGGAAAGGCAAATAGAACTTAATGCATGTGTTAAACTTACGCCTCTTTCATTATATTTCCAAGATATGTTTACTCTCTATCACACATTTTAAATTTTATTTAATCAGCCTATTGTATACTGCCTGTTTAGAAGTAGATCTATAGGCAATCATTTTTAACATTCTATAATAGACATAATTCAATAAAAGACATATTTTCGGTTTTTCCTGCACTCTTAGGCAACCTGAGATACGTTTATGTCTTTCCGGTGTAGTCGTTTGACGGGGCAATTTTCGTGATCTCGTATATGACCACTGCCAAATGCAATGGAACTCGTTGAACGAGCTTAAACCTCGTTGTAGCCCTTATCATAAAGGACGTGGAACTGTTATTGTTACAAATGAGTTATTGCAAGCAAAATGTTGGAGTGTGTGAGAGAACGGCTCTATCGGTCCTTGTGGAATATATGGCGACGGATTTTCTTACTGAATATTAGTCCTACGTGGTCTAAAAGATACATAGGTAAAATACTCCAATGTGTTCTTTTTTCCTATCGACTGGCTCCATGCTACTGTATGTTTCAAAGTATTGGTAACATTATCAGGTCTACTGACGTCATGAAATCGTCATTACGACTGGATGGTTCTCTTTTTTCATCTAGCTTTGGATTTGTAATCTATCTTTCATTTTCTTATTAAGATGGTCCTCTCAAAATGTCCCGCCTCTTCTTGGGAATACTGATATTATCGTCAATACTTTCTATTAGCACATCTATCAACACATTAGGAAAAGTGTTTCAGGTTTCCACATTGAAAATGATTTATTTGAGTCAACCCGGGTATCAACTAAACAGTTTTATCTTCTGGCTTACCGGCCTCGGTGGCGGCGGGGTAAAGTCTTGTTAAATTTGTTGAAAACCCCGATATATAAGGCCAATATGTCCTGTTTTCGGTGGTGTGGTAACAAGTAGACAGCTTTAGTGAATTTAAAAGTTACTTGAACCGGATCGGTTCGAATAAAATAATGCGGATTGAAAACCAGTAAACATTTCATTTAGAGTTTCGTCTTTGTTTATTTCACGAATATGGTCGTGAGTTGATTATTTAAGTTCCCTTCTGCACCGTTCAGTGGTTGCCTTTTATCATCATATCCCGTTGAATCTTCAGACCTCAATGTCCTTCCCCCCATCCGCCACCGCCGGGAATGGGTGACGTAGAGGGTAGGTTCCGTGAGTTTCCTTGACCGGCGGCCAAGTCCCCTCCTCACCTCTCCTGTCGCTCCCCTAACCGTTCCAAAAGCTTTCGTTCCCTCATATCGCGGAGAGGGGCAATTCCTCTTCCGCCCCGCTCTCCACGGCCATTGATTATCTCCACCGTCCCATCCTAATAACCCGCACTTCCTCGCCCGATCAGCCGCACTATTCAATCGACCCCTGCCTTCCCTCGCCCCCACCCCATCCTTGCCTCGGAGACTGTGGGCGCGCACGAATGCGGAGACCCCTGAAGCTGTGCTGCCCGCACGCATCGGAGGATTGGGTGGCGTTGACCTGGAGCCGGTAGCGTGTCTGTGGAAATCTCGTTACTTAGGTGGTGAGAGTGTCATGCTTAGGCTTTAGTAAGATACCTCGTAAGATTGCGTTTATCTTAGGAAAAAAGACCCAATGCGGGAATAAATTATGTCTCCGTCTATCGACTCGTGGCATTTGTTGCGTACATTGACCTCTTCATTATCATTTATGGTTTTATCATGGTAAATATTGGATTTACTCAGATTGGCCCTCTTTTGGAGATTGAAGTCCACTTAACTCCAATTTATGGTGTAACGAATATGTAAACGTTTTATTTGTCCGTGTAGTCTGCCAAAGTGTGTTTGTAAAGGCCTGGTTACACGATACATTAACACGTACGGGCTAATGTTTAAATGTATGAATGCGAGAACGAACGCCAAAATGAACCGTGTAGCCACCCAACTTGTGCGAATGCATGCGCAGAACATAGAACCTGTTCTAATTTGGTTAATGCATTTGTACATGTTCCGTTTCGGTCTACCAAAATCATACGCGTAAGCGTACATTAACTTTTATGTGTTAATGTACGGTACAGGGCCTTAACATCCGGCTTAAGTTTTAAGAAATTGACTTCCTTCTTCGGCATTATCGCGGTGGGAATTAGCATTTAGTGTTCTTTCGTATTGGCACTGTATGTATCGTTACAATTCATAGTGAATCTATTATTCATGATTTATAATATTTGCATGTGATATAAACATGCCAATGATGTTCATATTTATCCTTAAATTGGATCTTTAAGTGTTTATAAGCTTCATATTACATTAAAGCTGAGTTCGTGAAGCCTGGTATTCAGACGTTTTAAATGAATGCAACTAAATGTTACGGTTTGTCTAATGTTGGTAGCTTCATTAGAAGTTATCATGTGAACCCGACTTCATGTTAGCATGGACTTATTATCGATCATTGTAAAATTCGAATAGGGATTGAAACTCAAGATTATAATTTCCTTTTCAGTATCAGTTTGCCTTTTATTTCCTTTGTATCAACTACGTCGAATTTTTTGCTTGAGAAGTGCAGGTCCTTAAGAATGCAGAATGCATCTAAAAAATAATTATTTTTCTATCGGTGTAATGCATTGTAATATTCATGGAGGGGAGTGATTTCCTTTTCCTATTCCGAAAGTTCCTTTCAACTTCAGTCTATTGAGTGAAATATGATATGTCGCCATGCACAGGTTTTTTGAGCTATATGACTCGATGGAATACCAATCCTCTTACCTTTGAGCCAGCGTACGGCATCGGAATCCATCGTCGCATGTCAGTGTCATTGGATATTGTTTTTATCTCACGGCATCAGCTTTACGTATCATCGTATTTTTGATCGATCGTTTTCGTGATACCGGGACTTCTCCATCCTAGCGAACTTGATTGCTTGGAAATATGAACGCTGAAGCTGCTGTAATATTTTTTTCCGATGAAAACTATCGCTTTAAGTTTGTCCTAGTTCCACTGTGGCATTTCTCTTGGGGTGGAATGCATTTTTCTTCGATTCTATGCCTTACTTATAAGTGTTCTTGTTATTTACCATTGAGGTATTAATGCTGTTTAATGGATTTACGGAGAAAATATGAGCGTAGTATAAGTTGAATGGAATGAGGAATACATGGAAAACCTACTCTGCTGCGCTGAATTATACTCTGCTTTAAAGATGATGCATTTCATATTACAAATATTTTCACTGATACAAGTTTTCATAAATATTAACAGAACATCTGACGGAGTTGCTGCAATCTCATATCATGTGTGTAATTTGTGGAAAATTGACTCATAGACTCCGTCGTTGTTATTAATTATGTTTGGATTTCAGTGACACTCGCGAGAATGAATTCCCACTCCTGTGTAAATGTTGTGTATTATGACGAAATTGTATGGGTGGAATACCGCAGGTACTGAGGCCACAAAGTATTGAAATATAGTCATTGAAGGAGATTCATTGGAATGGAAATCATTTTATCAGTATTATCGCATTATCAACAAGTTGGGTTAAATACATAACCTACATTTTGAATACCGCTTTGGCAAACGAGGAAAGGATTCTGACAATCAGAACAGAATCGGGATTTTATTATCTCTAATTTACAGGGGGAATGAATTTATGTAGTGATTCGTGCCATTTAATCCGCTTTTACATGTTTTCACTCAATACTACGATGAACCAGGAATACTCTGAAATTATATCTTATGAAAGTGGTCAAATAATTCACTCAAAAAATAGTTCATCACGATATATTTTAACTAATGTGCTTTTTTTTGCAAAAGCGCACCACTCATTAGGCGCTCTTACATCAATATTCAGCTACCTCGAATCAAAAATAAATCTCATAATTCTGGGACTTATTTTTTTTTCTAATTTGTTTAAATTTAAAGTTTCCTCATCTTGTTTCCAATCGAAATGTTATCACTTACTTGGTGGTTGATCTTGAGTTTTGCTCAGTGGGTGGAATGAACTTCTGGTGGAAGCTGTGACGAAAAGCCGTTATTTTCAGTGCTGGCATTGTCGGTTATACCGAGGTGGAGTTCCCATTGGATTAAAAATTAAAAAGTGTGTAATCAGTACTTCTGAATGGGGGTATTTTTAACCCATCACTATTACTCTCGTGGTTGGACCGCACCTTTACCGGTCTCCGCACTCGGGGGCCGCTCCCTCAGCTCCGCGCAGTAAATCCACGCCCATCCCCGCCGAGCCCCTTTCACCTGTCCGAAAAACACGAGGGCGATCACGACCCCCTCTGCAGATTGCCTTCAACCCTTCTCTTTCCTTCCACCCTTTTTTTATCTTCATCGTTCCCATTTAATCCCCTTTTCATTTTCGCCGCCGCTATGGTCCATGTCCCTTTCTTCCATCCACAGTCTCCGCCGTCGAGTCTCTCCTTCGTTCTCTTCCAATACTGGGCTCCTTTCCGGCATTAGCGTGATTCATGGACCCCGTGCCCTCTATCCGCTAATCTCCCTGTCTTCTTTTCCCCTTTCATACTCCCTGCTCTCACCGTCTCCTGCAGCTCTTCCCCTTCCTTCCTTCCTTGCAGTCTCCCTGACCATCTTGGAGCAAGTGCTTTCATATATTTTCCTCACAAAAGAAAGATGCTCTTTTCTCCGTCTTTCGCCGTGGCCCCTCGGGTGAATCTCGTCTGGGGGTAAGGATGGGTTTTTTTTATCCTCTCCCTATGTTGGACGGCAGGGTATTCGAAAGTTATGAGTTGTAAAATTCGCTCGCCGAAGGCAGGACGTTACGTCTTTCTCAGCCTTTCCTTGAAATTGGGTTTCATTTTATTTTTACCGAAAGGAAGTCCTAGATAAGACGGTCAGTCGTGTGGTCTTGCCATTATTGTTGAAGTACTCCAACTTCTAATTTATATTTTATAGAAATTTTCTGTTTTCCGATGTGAATTCTTTCGGTATTCAAAGACCTTTAAGCTCCTAAACTCAGACTGTTTCATCGCATGAAAGATTTCCTAACATCCATGCGAGAGAAGTTTTTAGAGTGTGCAATAATGGCCTCTCCTAGTTGTTTGTTTTCCAGATGTTCATTCTGACCTTTTATCTTGAACTAAGTTCATTTCTCATTCTACTTCTCAAACGTAAACCAAGTGTTTGTGAAAAAATTGAATAAAATTAGTATTTCACTAAATAATTTTGTCCGATGGTTTACTCGTCTTAGAATATTGATATAAATCGAAATCTTTGTGTGGAAGGCATGAAAAGAGAGAACCTTTACTTCGTTGACCAAAGATTAGCAATTAGTATCTATATGTTACCGTGAGATTTATGCTCAGAGACAATTAAATTGACTCTCCGTGATTGTGAATGAAACTTGTCACATTCACGTTCTCGTATTTGTCGTTATTTTGAGTTGGTTCTATTACTCCTTTTAATTCTTTATTAATTTATCCCATCGTTGTGTGGTGCATACGTTGTGAAATCACTTTGGTGTGGTGAAACAATATTTAGCAAGATAGGTGATGAATATATTTATGAAGAGCTCTTTTAAATTTATTAGAGCATTTTAGGCTATATGATGTCACATATACCCATAGTTAATGAAGTGACGATACCATAAAATTTTCCAATTACTCAATCGATATTTCTCGAGGAAAAAGTAAATATTTTATCGGCTTCAGCTGATGAGATAATTAATTGAGTTAATCAATGAATACGAGACGTGTTGTATAATCAATGCCGTCAAAATTGCTTTTATAAGCTTTTGTTATACATCTGGTAATTAGTGAAAACACGGCGGAAGTGAATTTAAATTAGACCTAACAGACCTCTAAAAATAAACTGAAAGTGAGGCATTGAAATTTAGTGAGAGGCTTGTTTCGACTGCCTTAATTTGATCTTCAATCATCCGTACACTTTTTAATTCAAGTTGGCGACTCGACTCGTATTATTTTTATCCGGTTGGAGGATATGGAAGTGTATACTCTTGGAAGCTTACATAAATGCTTCCGAATAAAGCTTTCAGGTTGAGTATAATATTTATCTTTCCCCCCGTGGTAATCCGTCTTATCGTGAGAGTGTTTTTGATATCTTTTCATTCATCGCGTTCCCGGCTCACGATTGCACTCGTCGAGGAAATCGTGCTTTCCCACAAGAGTCGTCTAACCACTGCGCTGGGTCGGTGTAAAGTACGCATTTCTGTATTCCCGCTCTTCGTGAATGCCGCGTCAGTGATTAAAAGGAAGCGGTCGTGGGTAGGAGAAGAGAGACCTGGATGGCCGCTAATTCCGCCTCTTCGCTAAGCCTCACATTCACTCGATCGTCCTCGGGAAAGTTGAACGGGCCGCGCGCTCCTGTTTATGCTTTTGTTTCCTCCGCTCCCCATTGTGCTTTGGAAACTCTCTTGCATGATCCCCGTTTGTCTACTCTGTAGCCTCATTCAAGACGGCTTAAATTTGCGTAACTGGGCGTATTACCTTAAAATTTGCACGTTTTTTTTTTACCTTGAATGATAATGATGAAGTTTTTGGTTAGATTTATTGAGTTGAGAATTTTAGATAAATGTTTATTAGTTGCAACGGATTACTACAGTTTAACTGGACTTGGCATAAATATAGCAAGTCTCCCTCAATTCTGACACGTTTTAGGTAACATTTCAATTAATAATCGGAGTCGTATAAATCATCGAATGTCTTGTGAATTCGATGCCAAGTCTGATGCCTGGTCTATGCTGTGATCGAATTATTACGTGTAGTAAAGCTGAAGAAAAAATTAATCTGCTGCATTCAATGAAACAAGTCAAGAAATATTTAAGGGGGATATTTTAAAAATATCTATATAAATACCTTCGTCTCTTAGGCGCTCTTTGTCTTCGTCTCTTAATTTATTTTTGTTAATATATCTTGGTATTTTCCATGCTTTAAAATCAGATGTAAGAGAGTGAAATGGACTTTTCTGGATAATATTTTGCCTCGATTACTTACGCTGTTGTAATTTGTTGCGAACTAATGGATGCCATTTCCAAATTCCCAACTCGATAACTCCTGACAAATTACGTGGAGGTAAGTTTCTCGTCATATTTTAGAGTTTTCACCGAGCAGCGAAAGAAATTTCATTTTAATGAAGTTCCAAAAGCTGCTTCTATAGTTGTACGGACGAACCATTAGTTTTTGCTGGTGAAAGTAAAAATAATTTAGTATCTAGAAAGTATAAAAATCATTTCAGGCTTGACGTGGTCGAAATACGATGTTAAATATATTTTCCTCTCTTTAATACACAACTTCAGTACCGACCATGGTTTCGATACTTTTAGGTCACTCTCTAAAAACGTCTTAACTATGGTCGAGTGAGGATTTGCGTATTGAAGTGTGGAAATTACTATTGGTACTTTATTTTTTTAATGGATATCTTAAAAGCACTTATTTACTTTAAAATTATGAAAAAAAAACCCTAGCGCATAGCGGAAAGTATTTGTTTTGCGTCGTTCAGACCCGATGGAATAATCTTACCTACACACCTTGCGTCATTGCAGTAACAGCCCTGCTTCTCTTCCTTTTTTTTCCTTTTATTTTTTGCCTCCTTCCCTATCCCTCTCGCCACGCACGGGCGTGGGGGAACATCTTGTTGAGGACCAATCCCACTCTGCATAATTAAGGGGGATTTTATCTTTCCATCTCCATTTATTTCGCGCGCCCATCTCGTCTTCTCCGAAGTCTCCGTCTCTCTCCCCAAGCCCCTGAAAATTCTACTCTTCCCTCCATACCCTTCTGTTTATACCTGGCCTTCTCGCGCATGCAACCCTGGCCCGTTGCAGTGAATATTAACGTCCCCTTCCCGTCCCCCAGACCGAATCATTTCATCCCGTGCTCGATTTTTTTTCGTCTCCACCACCTCATTTCCCGCTAAATGGACTTCCCCTCTATTTATCCCTGGATGCCTCTCTCATTTATTTCCCCAGAATTTTTCCCCTCCCTCCTCTTCGGCTCCTGGTTTTCTCGCCCGCGCAATTTCACCGTAATTTGTTTGTTCTTCTCGAAAATTCCGTAAATTTCCTGGTGCAGATCCCGGTATATCCGTTCAATTAATTTATTTCCCGTTCCAATATTGGCCTACGTCTCGTTTCCTTACGCGTTTATATAATCAGTATGTATTAGATACGCTAAACGACTGGAAAAAACCATTTAAAGATGTGTTGTAGTCGGATTGTTTTTAGTAGTGCAAGTTTGTGAGGCACCGGCATGCTAAAAATGTGTTGCCTCATTAGCTCCAAGCGTGTTTCTAACTGTATTTTGTGCTGAAAAAATCTCTGGAAAATTTGGAACAAAATTTCCTGCATTTGTCCTGTAACACTCATTTTTAATGAACAACGAAAGAAATGACGCAGGGTCATTGCATTGTTACCGATGCACGACGTAGGACAATGACCAACAATCAATATTTGATGACACTGGAAAATGAGGTAAAAGCGGTATCATGATTTTAATGGTTTATGAGAAAGATCCCGAGTAGGATAAAAGTATGTAAAAATTCAGCATTTTCAGAAATTCATGCTAATCCTAGAAAGCGTTCATGGATATTGTAAAAAGGAATAGGTTGGAAGCCGGGACAATCAGTACAATTTCCTCATTGTCTAACTTTTTACTATGTCACCGTTGTATGAAATAGAGCCCTGAACAAATAATAAATATTTGATGACGCTGGAAAATGAGGTAAAAGTGCTAACAAGATTTATTGAATGGTGAGAACGATCGCAAGGAGAATGAAAATATCTTTTAAAAAATCAAAATTTTCATAAATTCATGGTAATCCAAGAATAAATTCATGGACACAGTAAAAGGAAATATGTAGGAAGCCAGGAAAATGAATGCCGTTTCCCAATTACCTCTCTTTTGGCGTGCGTTTGATTTCGTTAGCTTGCAATAATAATTCCATGAAAGCTTTTTGCTTAGGTACTGCATTAAACAAGCGAGTTACGTACACCAAGGGTGAAATTCGGCTTGAAAATAAAACCATTGATGCAAAATATTGCTAAACTTTTATCAATAACTTATATCAATGTGGTAGTGTCTTTCTTGAACTTATTTATTTTCATAGATTTTAAAGGTCATAACTGTTTTTATCTCGTTGTTGCTATGCACACCGATATTTTACCTTGTTTACCAAATTAAATTTACTGGCCTACTGTATCTCCAATCTCAAGCTCTTCGTAGATTTACCTCTCTCTTTGCTAGCATCGCTTTCCTCGTTTTAGTCAATCTTCATTTTTTTCTATGATTTGTCCGCTACCGGCATCCATTTCCTGGAAAAGTTTCTATCGTATCACAGATACGTATTTTTTGTGAATTATGTCACCTGGTGCACTAAATTTTTGAGTCTCTATCCTTTTTCATTGGTTGATATTTACATTTTTATTCTCTTGTTTCCACCCTGATCTTTGTATTGCTCTCGGGACTGGAAATACTCGTTTTCAATAAAATACTGCATCGGCGGTACTGGTATCCTCTGAAATGTATATAATACACGGGACCTTTGTTAGCCTAGGAAGGAGTATTTTTGCCCATTGAGTTTGCATTTCGATATGTATCAAAGCGGTGCGCTCTCTTCGTTACCGTTTTGGTACCCGAGGGAATATTCATTCCCAGATACACCGTACCTGCGTATATAAATATATTTTTTCGCCGCCGCACCAACAATCCTTCTCTCGCGTCGTCTATTCGTGCCTTTTTCACCACGCGACTGCTTTTTGTATGCACGTTCATATGTGGGCATAGTCATTCGTCGGCGCAGCGGAGCCCCGTATTACCTCACCACGATATCATTAAAGGAAGTCCCTTCATCATTTCAAGCATAACACCTATTTCCTTTGTTAACTTAAGTCCTCGGTAATATCCGAGAGACACATTTCGTGTTTTTCAACCTTATTAATATCACCCCTCTTTTCTTCCCTCTCTCGCAATGTGATCCGGGGAGCTTGCGCGCTGCGCCATATTTTCCCTTTAATTTCAGCATCAAATCCTTTCCATATCACTCCTTCCTCCCGTGCCCGGTTATCTATCTATATATTTGTAAGGGGAAGTCTGTTTGTCTGTCCGCTATTCATTTCCTTGCGGCTGCACGGATTGCAACCAAAGTTAACACATAAGTGCATCTCATGCTCTCAAAGCCCGTAGTGCTACTTCTGGTTGTGTCCGACGCGTACCTTGCGTCGTTTTCTCATTACTGTTTGTTACGTCACGTCATACAACGTCTGTGGTTGGGCATCCTGCCAAATAGGCACCCCTAGTGACACGCTCGAAGGTAAAATATACCTTATGATTCTACACTTACGTATTAATCCTTGTGATTGCATGGAATTCTACTTCCTTACTTTTCCTAAAACTCCTGCCATGTGACCATGAAATCCAAGTTCCAAGCTTCTTACTTCTCTGGGTACTATCCCTCCCGAGCAGCGCCGGGTGGCGTGCTAGTATGTATATAAACGTGTACCCGCCTACTTTTGGTGCGTGTGTGTTTTGTGTGTGCGTGGTTACCTCGCTGTGTGAATTCCTATCCCTCCCTTCCTAGCTGCTCCCCGCAAGCCTTCCGAGCTCTTAACCGCTATTCTCTTCCAACTTCCCCTTCTACCGCTTCTGTCCCTCGTCCTTGCCTCCCTCCACCGCAGACTGCATCACCCGAGACCCTCTTCGCAGTAGATTGTCTTCCCCACTCCACCTCCCCCTCCTTTCCCTCCGCCCAAGACCCCTTCCTCCACCCGCAGCTTCCCCGGACGGAGACCGTCGTAAAAGTCTCTCATGCTCGTCGTTATGCGACAGCAGGGATTTGAGTTTGACGGTTGGGATGAGGTATGGGGGCGGGGTTTTTGCTTGGAGTACGGCTCTGGCTTGATGAGGGATGGTTCCGATGTTTTGGCGGGCATTGGGAGAGGAAAGGGGAAAAACCGGAGTAGTTAGGAGTCCCCCGGACCGCTGCGTGCGGACGTGATTTTCGCCTTTAAAGATTTAATCAGCCCCCGCCTGGTGAGCTGTGATTTATTTTTAACCCCCATAATTAATTCATTCATCTTTCCTCCCGTCTCCTCTTGCGGACCGAGAGAGGGATTATTTTTCTCGAACTGGATTTTACACTTCCACTTGGCCATTTCGATGAAATCTTTTGTTTCGTTTTATTAAGGAAGGTTCCTTGGCATGGTGGTGATTAATGGGACTTCTATAGTGATTTTTTTGTAGAGCTTGATCGAATAGAGTGTAATGTAGTTTTCATTCGAACATTTTCTTCTTCACTTGTTGTAGTAGTAAGAATGTGAGAATAGTCTGAAGAAGGGAGTTTGTTCTTTTAAAAGGAATTAATAAAAAGTATTACATAAATATCGTAGTTTGTTGTAAAACGTCGCTGTCGAAAATATAGAAATGAAACTCAACAAACCTTTTCATCAAAGTATTGTGGAAATTTCGTTTGTCCATCATCAAATTTAACGTGAATTCATTTGAAAATTTCCGTGTCAACATGAACCGCCCCGAACGTTTTCCTCGGTTGTTTTCATTAGATAGGGCGTTTCATCTGACACAGTTATCTTCAGTTGCGATGTAAATGATATGCGGTATTCATATGATGTCTGTGAGGATGACTCGTGTTAAACGACAAGTATCATAACCCTGTGAAAGAATGCAACGGAAAAATTAATGCGTCCATCTGAATATTTAATGTAAGGAGTTACAGTTGCATGATGGATGCTTTTATTTGTGCTGTCTGTGAATGACAGCTTCAAGAACTCATTACATTTTAGTGACATTTTTCAAACGTTTCTCCGTGTGATATCTTAGTGTTTACCAACGACGGGATTTAAGCTTTGATTTGATTTGTGACGAATTATTAATTATCATTTACTAGTCGATTGTACATACCTTTAAAATTCACTTTTTCTCTTCTTGCATATTTTTTCGCTATTTTCATCAGGGATTTTATTAAAGTGTTTTATAGGTAAAATAGCATTGTGTTTATTAGGTTATTTTGTAGCCTCATGCATAAAGTTGCTTGATCTTTCCAATCTCCGTGATGAACTCGAAAGTTCTCAGGGTTTTGTGAAGGTCAAGTCAAGAAATTTCTAATTTAAATCTTGTTTTAACTAGATAAGTTTAGTAGCTGCGAGGAAGTCTATGATCCTACCCTAGGTCATCAATCCCCCATTACCTCCCTTTTCATTCCCCTTTATTGCACTTCCTACGGTTTAGTCGGCGAACAACTTTAAAATTGCTCTGTCGGTATATATGACCGTTTGGAAGTGATTCAGAGATTCCTTCCGTTTATGGGAAGCAGTAAGTCCCCGTTCCATCTTACGCCGGCCCCGCGATTCTTGCGGCCCCCCCGTACCCACGGCAGCCGCCTCTAGGCGACACAATTGAGTCCCTGAGCAGTGAAGTACCCTAGGGAAGTGGATAGAGCCGAGTGGCTTCTTGATAGCCTATCAGGCAGCACCCTGAAGTGTCTACCCTGCCAATTGCGACTTGTCGCGATTAACTCAGCCACTTGTCCTTCCGTCGTAAATTAATTCGTAACTAACTCACTTCACGCGCTGAAACTTTGCATGAATTGTGCAATTTTCGGTACACAAGCCATACAGATTTTATTCATTAATTAATTTGATTTTTCGTGAACTTTCTGTAACCTTCATCTTGATTTTGTTGTATATGTTTGCCTTAATCAGGATAGGAGAGTCAGTAGTTTGAGGACAGTGGAATGTAGTAGTCAGACATGCCTGTGATGTTTCTTTCGTTTACCAGGACAACGGGAGTTCATCAACCACCGTCAAAGAATACCTTCGTGAACTTTTTAGGGTAATTATCCGTATTGACTGGGATGTGTCCATCTCATTCCGCTCGTCCTTTTAATTTAAATCCATTATCTTTCATCCTGGAACGCCTTCAGTTAATTATTCAATTATGACCTAAATCAATATAGATTTAATTATCTCTTAACGAAAATCTTCTGATTTTTCCCTGTCTCTAGATAGCTGAGTAGAAAGCTTATGACACGATATTAAAGGAGGAAATTCGAATAAAAGAGCCTGCATTATACTGGGCTTTGTATTGCTCATTAGTTTTATCTGCATTTAAAATCAATATTGTATATTCCTGATTCCAATACGATTTTAGAAAACATGAGTTTTTTGGTATTAACGCATTTGCTAGGGATTAGTTTTAAGCGTTAAGAAGACACATCTCCCGTATTTTTTTCCTTTTTATTTTCGTCTCACTAGTTCATAACCTTAGCTTTCATCTTCCAAATTTTCTGGGTTTTTATTCTCAGTTCGACTTTAATCCCTTTCTCAAAAATATAAATTAATTTATCTCCAAGGAAATGCGGAATTTTATTTTTAGTTTTCATTGAAGGTTGAGGAAAATATTGACGGAATATTTGATCATTAGCCTCAGAAAATTTCAAAATGGTAATGTTATTGTAAATAATAAATATCTCACGAGGAAAATAGGTTGTGTAAGAGTGATTGTCCTCTTGTTCAAAACTCCGATTTGGCGTTAAATATACAGTTTCCATTGTTTTGTGTATGTCTAAATGTCACTTATTTATGCAAAAATTTTTTTCGCTTTCTTGTACATCTGTCTTTGCCTCTCCTCATATGCTTCAGTGGGGTGGATCGGATGTGCAGGTTGCGAACGCTTAGTTTGGCGTTTCGGGTGGTTTTTTTGGCTGTTAAATTGAAGAACATTTTTTTAAGCATCGCATCATCTCTAAACCGCAACAATGCTCTGAGCTGATCTGACGAGGGGTGCGGTGCGAGCTGGAGGCAAGTTTTGCCCTAGTTAATCCAAGTCTTGTCGTCCTGCTGAGGTGTTCGGAAATCGATTGTGGCGTAAACGGCGGAGAAAGACAGGAAATCAGCTGAGTCATGGTTTCCAGATTAATGGAACCTGACATTGTCGAGGTAATCATATCTTGTTTCAATTTATTTTGCTCTGTCCTCATTGGCTTGAAATTTAACTCATGTTTCCCGGCGGCGGTATCTCCTCTTAAGCGCTGTACTTTATTCTCTTTGAGATAAAAACTTCGGAAAATTACTCTAGAAAAAGTTCATAACATCTTTCAACAATATTTACTACCGCATTTTCGTAAATTACTTTTCAAATGCAGTTTGTGGTAGCTTTTCGACGATGCTTATAATGATTATTCTAGTACTTGTGTCGATGCGTTTATGATTGATCGCTAACATCATATTTTAGCGAAGGAATCATTGACATTGTTATAAATAATAGGTGCCTGCCTTTACTCGTTTCATTCTTTAGCTATTTTAATAGCCATCTTTTGGAAATTCAGTATAATTTCTTTATCAGACTGCAAGATATACGTTTCGTGATCGTGATTTATAACCTTTGAACTTTGTAATAAAATTATTTTACGCGACGGAAGTATGTTGTCGATTAGTTTTTAATCTTTCGACAACTGTAGATTATTCCCTCTCGCATGTTATTACCAAATTTTTCCATTTGCGAGTTCGATTTTCATTCTTCAAGGTTCCCCATATCCCGGCGAATGCCTAACATGGAAAATTTTCTTTTTCCTCCGTGGAAAATAAATGGAAGATTCCTTGATTAAATTCCTTGCAAGTTTTTTTTTCTGCTTTTGCCTCCGGCGCGCCTTATGCCCAGATGCCGATTCGGACATCTGTCTTAGGGCTTCGCGGCCCGTTTCAATCATTCCAGCGTCGAGGAATTCCATCGCCTTCTCCTCGCATTCCCTTCTTCGCCATCATCTCGGGCTTTCTCTCATCTCTCCTATGCGTGTGCTGTTGAGCGAATAATTTGGAAAAGGCCAGCGAGGGAAAATCTCTTTTCATTTCTTACACACTTCCCTTTTTAGCGGCTTCGTCTTTTGTCCTACCCGTTTGATACGCTTCACAAGGACCCTTGGTGTCATTGCACTTCCCTTGCCCTTTTTGTCTCTACGGTCGGACGAAAAATCCTTGCTTTACGTCTTTTTCATATTGGCACCGCCATCTGTGCTCAAAATAAATTGCTTCAATTAATATGTCAGGTGACATGGAGTTAGAGTTCGTGGGGCTGTTTACTATTTAAAAAAAAACTCTCGTCGAAGCCTACCATAATGTAAGAAGATTACTTATGCACGCCTACAATCCGCTGGAAAAGTTCGTAATTTGATTTAATGCTACTTATCGGATTGATGATAGAATTCATGTAGCCTCCGGCTGCAACTATTTTATGTTCGATTATTTTATGATCGAAATGTGATCAATTGTTCGCTTTATAAGGCGGGATTTTACTCTCTAATTGAGTGTACCCTATCGTGAAAATTTTTATTAAGCAATGGCTTCAAGTCAGCATAGGCTTGCATTTCCTGCATCTAATGTGATTCCTTTTTTAGAAAACAATTCTCATAAAACTCTTTAGTGCAATCATGTGCATTATAAGTATTACTTAATATTTTCTGGTAAATTGTAAAAATTACTACGACTCATTCTTTTTAGCTATAGCTGGAGGAATATATGCAAGTTTTGGTTGAAAATGAGAGCGTTTAGGATTTATTTATCCAAAAGTGATGAAAATGGTTGTATAGTAGGAATAGTTTCATTTTTTCTCGTTTACTTCTTCTGAAATCGGTTAGCTTCTGATCTAAATGTCGCCGATTAAGTGCAGCAAAAGCTATTAAGCATTCCGTGACAGTTCCCTCTTTAAAATAAGAATTTATAGCGCAAGTTGGTCTAGGGAGAGTAATAGGCCCCTTCCTTCTATTATCTACTCTAACTACCTTTCATATGTTGAATACGAACATTTACGCTCAGTCTGTGATGGGATCTACCGCATTTCGCCAAGCCACCGCGTCGGGTAGAGTCGGATTGTGTATAAACCGTATAGTGTCGGAGGAATTCATAAATTTTTAAATGCAGATACTGTAACTTCTTTTTATATCCTTCCAAATAAAAGTGGTAAAGGTGACGGTGAGTTTGTCACACCGCCAAACAGGAGTAATATTTCACTCCTTCTACTCTCCTTTAATAGCCATGTTGAAAATAGATCATGTCGATGATCCATTAAAACTAATCTCCTCATTTCTCATTCCCATTCCATTTTCATTCCTCATCCCCATGCTCTTTCGCTTGTACTGGATCAGCTTCAATTTGTCAAATGCCCTCTTGTGGGTTATATGTAAATTTACTAATGGATGTACTATCTCCTACTCATGTCCCACCCAGAAGCACTTAGGATTGCGTGCGTGGCATTCCATTCTCGCTTGTCTTTTTCCACCTCACTGTGGAGACCTTCCTCCCTTCCTTGTCTCTCCTCTACGGGAGCTATTTAATCTTCACTCATACTCCATTTTTCTTCCGGAGTTTATTTTTTTATTCGGCCTTCCGGCGCAATCCACTCCAGTCTGCGTCCTACTTCTTCCATCTCCTCTTCCCTGCAGAAATCCTAAGACCCCTCCACCTCGTGCATATACTCTCGTATTCCGCATCCAGCCCTGCTCATCCCTCCGAGAACCTTTTGCATCGTTATTGTCTGCGGCCCACCCGCTTTCTCCCGCCCGTAAAGCGGAGACCGTGGGGCTCCCAGATGTTTCGGTCGTTAATGGAGGTCCTCGTAATTTCTGCTCCTTTTTTCGCTTATGTATCCGCGCTGTCGTTTATTAACTCCTTGCTTGTTTTTTTTCATCTCTAATTGTCTTCCTTAAGCTCTTTATTTCCTGCCTCGGAATATTAATGTCTCCTTGCAACCGTGTTGTTTTTCTTCAGGGATGACGGTTGAAGTGATTTTTAAATTATTTTCATCCGAATTCGTTTAATAAATTTTCTATCTCCTCATATTGCACCTTTTGCCATGTTTTGTATTTTTACTCAACGTTCGAGTATTCTGGTCCAAGTTATTTCCTGCACATTTAATAATAATTTTAAGAGTAGAAATGACTCGTTTGAGCATCGTACGATTTCTTAACACGAAGCGTCTCGTGTGACTTGTTCGTGGTTGTATTATTGACAGAAATTATTTATTTTTTTATTTATTCACCAAAGCATGTTGCGTAGATTTTGTTTTATGTTTTCTTTTTTTTCGGAATGTATATGCGTATAATGATCGCTCTATCATCTATAATTCTCTTTTTTGTAAAAAAAAAAACTTTGGTAATAGCATTCTGGAAATTATCAAAATTGCTTTTTTGTGTTTAAATTTACTACCAAGCTATTGGCTACAATTTAAATATTTCATAGTTCTCACGTATGTGTAATTTTCTTGTCGAGGTATATCTAGCACTTAAAGGCCCCTATGTGTTTTTGTAGACATCAAGATTTTCAATCTTTAAAGTTGATTATAGCTATGTACTCTTTCAGTTTCATTTAATTGACAAGCAGGGAATTCTTCATAAACTCCATTTGACCGCTGGCCCTTGTGCTAGTATAAGCCTACATCTATCATATCATCAGGAGTTTCATAGTGTAGTCTTGCCGTTTTACGTATCACAAATGTAAGCATTAGAGATGAAGATCTATCTTCCTATTATCTGCCTGCGGGTTCCTTTGAAGGGATGATTTTCCTTTGCCGTGGATAAACTCTCTTGAATGATCGAGATGGAAGAATTGAACCAGGTTTCATTACCATTTTCTCTTGTTGGACAATCTCAATACCCTTTAACAGATCCGTTTATTTTCTTCGAGGGAAACCATCATGCATTATCCAAGAGGAAATATCATTACCAATATTCTCTCTCGCTTCTCCCTTTAGAACCTGGGTCTTTTTCCCAGATCAGAACCGCTCTTCTTAAAGCTGCCCAAATGAAGAAGGGAAGGATTATGGGTTGATATTGGACGGGGGAGGATATCGATAGCAGGGCAAGGGCGGAGAAAGGGATGAATTTTATTTTTGGTCGATTTTGGCCGGAGGCAGGTCGTATATATAAGATATCGTTTTCTTGGGCTTCGCTCATCACCTTCTTCTATCGTAGACACAGCCACACGCACCTTCTCTCTGCGATTGACGGAAAGAATAAGGGGATAATTTCGGATGAGGGTGTTGTGCACTTTTCTCCTTTCGTTTCACATTTCTCGTTTCCCCAGCGAAGCACCAGCGTCATCTTCGCCTACCCCTTTCTCATCCTTCGTGAGCGAAGATGGGATAAGTTCTGTAGCGTGGCGGCAGGCACTTTGAGAGAGTAAATTGAAGGTGATGGCCTTTTCGAGTTCGGGTGGATTGATGGAGAAATATTTTTCAGGCCCGCTCTCGTCTCTCGAGTTGTTTTGCTGTTTCGGCATTGCGATTCAATCAGCATTTATCAACGTGTTCAAAATCAAATCAACTTCGTGTTGGTTGAACTGTTTGAGTCAAATCGAAATATTTTCTCGTCTCAGTCATCTTGTCGAATTGTAACTTGGACCGTCAAAAGAAATCTTATCACAAATTCATTTGGTTGGTCTATTTTTACGGAATTATGATTGCTTTTTTGTAGCATTCGTGCAGATGCATGGATTAAATATTTCATGCGTATTTGTCTTTCTGTTTTATCGAGGTTCATGCCCAGCCTTCAAGCTTGAGTATTATGCTCACCACTTTCTTTAATCCTCTATCAAAAGCTCAATAGAAATCGTGACCTATTGAAGTCACGTCTGAGAGCAATGCCTCCAATATAGTCACAAGCTCATAAATATATGTGTTCATAGTATCCTGTTATATAAAGATGAGACATCTCTCATGTGAAGCCAAGAATATTCCCAAACCAATTTTACGAGGTCCTCGAATAACCGAATTGAAAGGAGAAAAAATAGGAAATCGGATATATGTGTAGGAAATATATCTAGGAAATCGGATCAATGCATCAGGCGGATGAGTTTCCGTTGTTACGTCTTATTCCCAGCAAGGCCGAAAGAAAATGAGATTGGTAATCTCTTGTCAGACGTCTTGGATTTAAGTCGTATCTGTTCCTTCAATATCCTCCTCCCCTTCCATGAATCAAACTGGCGTATTTCCATTGAACTTCTCTCCCTGTTATTTTCATTTTTCTCCATATATGCCTGAATAGGATCTCTTTCTCTCCATTTTCAATATTAAAAAGCGGATGAAAGCTGCTCTAGTTATCAGTGATACATTTCTATGCCAGCTGTTGGTTTCATATAAGGTATATCATTAGTAGGATTGTTTCTTTTTTCCTGGTATTTGTGGATGGTGAACAAAGAACGAGTACTAACCGTCAAATACTTTGTGGTGACCGAGAATTGGTTGAATACTCGCTTAGTGGTTAAGCTCCAATTCATGAGCTATTATAATAAGTGTTACCGTTCTTTTAGAAATAAAAGCCAGTTAAAATCACAAAAAATAGTGAAAAAGATGGACGGATCTTCATTGAGAGCGGCTAATAGGTCTTACTAAATTCGTATAAAATCGTTTGAAGCTTGATTTTGTGGAAGTTTGCTATATCCATGATAAAAACACAAATGGTAATATCCACACTATTTAATTTAACACTCAACGACCGACCATGGTTTCAATACTTTGTGTCATTTTCAAGGAATCCTTGAAAATGACACAAATTGTTGGCGTTGAGTGTTAAATTAAATAGTTTGGAAATTACCATTTTTATTTTTATCTGGGACTCACTAAATTCGTCGCTATTCTACATTGTGTACTACTATCGCTTTGTAGTTATTGTTGCTGAAACATCATGGACTTAAATTTATGAATCAGAATAATCCTTGAATCAAGTCTGTTTGTAAATTGCTGCGACGTTCTAGATTGTTGTGCTAAATCCCATTTACCCAGCATATCTTGTGTATGCCGTCAGCAGGATAGTTATCCTGGCGAGGTATTTTTTATTCAGTATATGTATGAATTATATAAAGAGGAAAAAATAATTGCGTGTTATATTTATTTGGTTAATTTTCTCCTTGTAGTACATCGTTTTCAATTATATGGTATCGTATCCACGTGAAAGAGTAAATAAGCTCGCAAAAGTCTGAATGCCATTGTCACCTTACTTGTGGAATGTTTTTTTTTATAATACGCCTGTATCATTTGGGTGATGTCATAGTATAATATTACGTTAACTTCTTGGGAGCAATTGCCTCATCATTGAATATTATGTTGTTCCCGTTAAGGAACCGTTTTAAGGTATCAATTATAGTCTTGCTTTGAATATACTCTCGCTATTTCATGTCCATACAGGGTGTAGAAAAATTGTGCCACGAAATTCCAACCCTGTATGGCTATAGGAACCAAAATCACTAATGATGTTCAGGTCGAAAACTCATAATTTTTAACGATTGAAACTTTGAGCCAAGCGCTCCGATAATCGTCGACTTTGCCTTATTTCTGGACGCTCAGGACTAATCATAACTTCGAATGCTTACAAGAGCTTGTTAGCCAGCCGAAGATCGCGATATATCCAAGGCATCCAGCAAACTCACGGCCAATCGGAAAGCTTGGATCAAAGTTTCTGTAGTAAACAAATGATGCATTTGCGACTGTAAAATCATATGTAATTTTTGTTCCTACTGGCGTCAGCCATCCAGGGTTAAAACTGATTTATGTGCATAAAAGGTCATTTGATGTATCAGTTGTGGTTCTTGTGAAATAATTAAGCTATGAACAATTTTTATATCCATGTTTTGAGACGTCCAGCATCTGCCATTACTGTTTCTCCATTTCCCTGCAAATAGTGCCAGTGTTGAGTGATAAAATCCCAAGTGGCGGTAATCATCCCGCATCCCATTAACTCTTTTTTTCTTTAGGAATAAAAAAATGAGTGTGTCTCCTCCACGAGTACCACGAATACCGACTCAATTATACCCCATCTTGTC
Organism: Ischnura elegans; assembly: GCF_921293095.1. Classification (NCBI taxonomy): domain Eukaryota; kingdom Metazoa; phylum Arthropoda; class Insecta; order Odonata; family Coenagrionidae; genus Ischnura; species Ischnura elegans. The sequence goes on along the minus strand of NC_060254.1, from coordinate 61,910,507 downwards.
GCGCGATTTTCTTTTCGGAAGGCCGCTTAAATTTCATTAAATTAGGGAACCGAGGCCACACGTTTTGCCGCTCGCTTTAACGAGGTAGACCCCTTGAAACCTTTCCCGGGTCTCATCTTGAGCGCCACCATCCCTTAATGTCTTGATCTCGACCTTTTTCGTCTTGAGTTCTTAACGGGCGACTTTTCCCCGCACCGCCTCAACCCTTTCCCGCCATCGTCTCCTCTTAGCGTCCCCGTCAACCCTCGTTCCTTCTTTCTCCCGTTACGCATGGATCGGATTTTCGTTCCCACCACTTTATATATATATTTTTTTTTCTCTCTGCAGGCACTTTCTTGTCTCCTCCACCAGCACTAAATCTCGTGCCATGTTCTGAGAAGGAAAAAAAAAACTTTTCCTCCGTTTTCGGGTAGGGCAGGTGTAAGAGTAACTTTTTATATTTTTTTCGTTCCTTGAAAAATAAAAGGATTAAGGTGCCTTAATACCATTGGAAAGGGTGTGGTGGGTGATGGCATCTATCAACTGCCCCCTCCCTCTGTCTCCTCCTTCCGCACACTATCACTTCACCGTGATCCTTAGAGAGTGCATGTTTTCTTATCGCTGGGGTCAGTTCCGCTACTTTACGTGGCATGTACATCCTTTTCTGCGTAGAAGGGTTCTTCTCTCACGAACTTCAACTTTTAAGGAGTTACATCCCCCTCGGTTTTCTCCAGGCATGTCAGGTACCCATGCACTTTTCCGTCTTTTTCCCTCGTTCTTCTTCTCCTGCTTTCTCCTTCACTCCTTAATGCCTTCTTAATCTAAAGAATTATTTGTCGCCGTAGGGATTAAATAGAAGCTCCTCCTTTATGCGGCTTCACTCGAAATTTATCCTGGGCTTACCATCTTTTGAATACTTCCCTGCGTGAGGGACGAGTAATGTTTGGTCAGGTAGTTTAAGACGTAGCTTGCGTATGCTTTGATTTTCCTATCAGTCTCATGCCTTTTCTTGTGCCCTATACTTGTCTTGTCTAAAATTGGATTCAGGGCGCGGTGAACTGTAGAACATGATTCTGGTAAAGTAATATAGTTATTCTGTGGTAAAGCGCATTATTTGTATCAAATAGAAAGGTTTTATGCATTAATTCAGGAATGAGCGGTCATTCCTTAAACATTGTTTCAGTGATTGTTTTTCCTTTTTCAATCTCCCTCCTATTTTATCCCGAGTATGGTCTTTTCTGGCTTAATCTTCCACTTCACTGCACTACCGTTAATGGAATGCTCAATAGACTAATGGAATATTAGCTGGCTCTTATGGCTAAAAAATTGATATTAAAATTATTTAAGTTTGAAGTGTAAAATTTCATTTCATTTGTCCATAAAGATAATGCTTTTTTTCAATCTAATTCTATGGATCCTCCAGCTACACTATCCTGATTGTATTTGTCTTGAGGAATTTCGGAATAAAGCAAGAGAATACACGTCATTGGAACCAGGTGTTCGCAATCGGTACATATTCAGCAGATAAAAATTTCCATTTTTAGGAACCTATAGAAAAGTTTCTACCTGTAATCGGATTTTATCCCGCCCATATTTTTTTTTGACGGCGCTCCTCCGGTGTGCCCTAAGAGCAAAAGAAGAGAGACCTCCCTCCTCTAGCAAATCCAAAAAACCGCATGTCGGAGCTCGAATTTAAATAACTGAATTCGCCGATAGGTCTTTGTGCGTATGTGTGTGTGTGTGTGCATGAGAATTTTTCGCTTAGTCGTCTTCTCTTCATGCGTATCTTTTTCCCTCCGTCGTATATCATTCGATTGTCAACGCGAGGACTGTGCTGCGCGTCGTTTCTCATTTCTATCCTCTCATGTCATGATGGCAGTTTTTTTCCAAACCTCTCCTTCCTGGCGTATAATACAGGAGAATTTCCCAACGATCGTAATGACTAGCGGGGCCGTGTGAGTTCCCAGAACTCCCAGCGCATCCCTGGAGGATGGTGGAGGAGCAAAACGAAGTCCTTTGCGAGTACATGGGGTACTGCGGTTGAAATGGAATGTGAATTAGTGCTGTGATTTCATCAACTGAATCATTGAGTTTCAGTTGATTTGATTTTGTAGCAATCTCTATTTAATTTGTGTCATTTTCCATAAATATTACTGCATCAGTATAAATTAAGCTTGCTTATATATCCAATGAAATATTTTATTTGGCGCCCATCTCCTGTGTATTCTCTATTTCGTTTTTTACTATGATTCTATTTTATGGATTCATCGGTTTAAAGGTCGACAGTAGTAATAAATTGAACCTATTTAATGGGCGTTGGTGATTGATTAATCGCAAATAGGTTTGCATCATGTTCTCCTTTATGCGTGTATAACAATGATGTTTAAATTTGATGTGATGGAAAACACTTGACAAGAGTGAATTCCAACTACTCCAACACAATCCAATCCATCTCATCTCACGAGTACTTTTAAGCCGTATTACTCTGTTGATTCCAAAATTTCAAACTGTTAAGTTACCTTGTAGAACACGTTAAGCTTGAGAATGTTTATCTTCTCTCATTTTTATGTGGGGAGGATATCTTCTGGTGGAAATGCCAGGGACCAGTTTAGAAGTTACCTGATCCTGGGTAAACAGGATACTTATTCTTCTAAACGAAGCTCTTAGTAGTTTAAGTGGGCTATTTTTAAAAACTGCTTTACGTCGTTTTGCACTCCATATTGCATGAAATTTAAGATTGTGTTTAGATTAATCAAGGTCGCAGTAAATGTTATGTTCGAGGTTTTTTCGGCCTCGTATACGTATTCGACAGTATACATCTTCGATTAATATAGCATACTTTTTCTCAACTCCTGTGATGGTTCGCGACGCCACGGTCGAAATTAGGTCAAAAAAATAAATATTTATTTCATTTTAATATTTAATTTCCCCATTTGCGAATATTCTCACCTCTTGATAGCTCTGGTTTGGGGTAGCATTTGCTTTGATGGAAGAACATGTCATTAATTTGATGGCATGCCGTATTTACTTAACAGTATACTGAATTAATGAGGACTTTTTTAGGGTACGTATGGAAATAGTGGTGCATTTCAGAATTCTCATTTCCCTTGCAGCCGAGCAGATCCTTAATGACGGTTTAAAGTTTAAATTTTGGAGTTTGAATTTTATTTTGGAGATTTCAATCCAATTTTTGCAGACCATTAATCTTTACAGTATATTTTTGTTTTATGTCACATCAAGGTTGAAGTAGTTTTCAGTAATTTTTTAAGGATCACTGACAGATATTGACTTTTTTGAGGACATCACACTACCATTCCAGGTTCTCTTGATGGTTTCCGGGTAAGCATCGTCAAGTTTTTTTCGAGAGCAAATATCTTGTAAATAACTTGACGCAGATAACCTGAAAGCATGGAGAGAACTACAATCCAGCGTTGCGAAAGCCTCATTCAGATCGTATAAAATCTTTTCAGGCTCGATTTTGTTGAAATGACACAATGTGTTGAAGCCATGGTCGGTTGTTGAGTATTGAATTAAAAGTGTGGAAATTACCATCGGTGTCATTTTATCATGGAATCATTCAGATATCTGAACACCATTTCAGGTTTTATTGGCGTTTCTTAGCGGAATAAAAAATATTTTTGTTCAAATTCACACCAGTTATATTTCTAGGTAACATTCTCAAAAATAGATTTCCGTGCTAAAAATATAGCATTAAACTTCATTTAGTTCGTATAATCCATTTGGCATACTCGATTAGGATTTTCTCCCTAGGCGCAGCGTCGCTACCTTGATTCGCTTTGCCCTTTCCCGCCGCAGGTCCTTGCCCCCCGAGCCACCCTTAATGGGAGTGTAGAGTCTGCGGTGACGCCAGTATGCAAAGTGATGCTGCGGAAACTCCGTGTGTGATCGCAAGTGCTCAAGGAGCTCGCTTTGCGGTTGTCTCCAGGGTTTCGGATCGAGGCCGCCGATGAAGCAAGCCGAGTTCCTCCTGCAGTTGGCAACTCGTTGGCCGCTTCCCTTCCGTATGGGGACGCATTACCCCCTGCGTGTAGGCGTGCTCTCGCGATTTTCTCGCAGAGAACTTAACCTTTTGTCGCTCCGCTGGGAGTCGATGGATTTCATGGCAATGCTGTGATTGATCCCTTGCGAGCGACTGTGTAAACAAACGTGTGCGTTGGCTGGGTAACTTTGTGTTTGTTGTTGAAACATCGCGTCACGTCTGGTTCGAAGTTTTTGCAATTTTTTGACGCGTGTTTGCGGATGAGTGCAAAATTCCAAGCCAGACTAATCTAATTTATTAATCTCAGTGTCTTGCAGGAAAGGTTGAATCGTATGAAGGGTATCTGGGTTCCGTCGAGTACTTTCCGTGATTGCTGTGTGTAACAATTTTTTTTCAAGCTGAATTTAATCGGGGTATAAATTATACCCTCACGCACCGAAAGGAGAAAAATAAATTTCTTGATACTGAAAAAGGCTATTTCATTTTGAAATGAATTAGAAAAATTAATTTTAGCTCTCACTGGATCATTATATTTCCTTTGTAACGGTTGTAAACTATAAAATGGTGTCACGGTGTCTTTGAGGTATTGTCAATAACTCCTTTCGAGTATCATTTAAGTCTATGGGCTTGTATATTCTTGTATCCTTGCATTGAGCCTTTTTTATCGGTCTTTGCGCCTATAGGGAATTTAGTACCTACAATCATTCACTTAAAATTTTGAGCCGACCATTATTGTAAGCTCTTCGATTTATGAGTATCTTTGATCCATCCATTTAAGTCATAATATATTTGGCTTTATACTCAATGCTGAAAATATTTTGTAATGTTCTTCTTCTCACCTAGTGCTCCATGGTAATGTTATTTGCGTATACAGAGCTTTATCTTTAGTGCGTTAGCGTATACAGGAAATCTTTAATTCATAGTTTCTGGGTAACTGCCTATAGCTCCTCTGTTGAAGATAATTACTTTTTCAAGCTTACCAGAGAGGAATAAGTGGTTTATATAAACACCCACTGAATGACCCATAGATCCTCATCGTCTCTGTTTATGGGTTTATAGCGGATGCCTTAGGGATAGTTATCCTTTAAGTTATCAATTTCTTCTGTCAACACTCTCGCAGCGAATGAAGGGTAAGTTAATGCATCCATTATTTTAAGAGGCCTATACTTTCTTACTTATGGTATTCCTCAATTTACCTTAAAACAAGCTACGAGAAAAACAAATTATTTGGGTCCTTATAGTTTCATTTGGTATGCATCTAACATTACCCATCTATTATGCATCTGGCATTCTGATATTACCCTCTGCCCATGTTTCACCATCTATCATTCGTTTTATTCCATTGCCCCCGTTTACTTCGTGGCATATTTCAAAGGCGGTCGCGGAGGAATCCGTCTTTAAATATTTGGAGGAAAGCAACATGCCCTGCGAGCCCTTGAGGAGCGAGTCCCTCTCTTCCGCGTAAGAGGCTAAAGGTTACCCTCCAAATTGCACGCTGTTTTGAAACTGGTCGGATGAAAAGGATGAGGTTGCTCAAGGGATCCGCCCTTTGCCTCGCTGAAGAATTCTCAAGCCCGCCTCTCTCCCTTCCCTCGACTTCAAGACATGGCCGGAGGAATTAATCAAAGAAAACCTCGCGATTCCTTTTCTGTCTCTCTCTCTCTCTCTCCGTCTGTCTCTCACTCGCCGCACCCACACGCGCCCTCAACTGACTCATCCATCTCAGAGCCAAACGTCCGTCGCGATCATTTTTCGTCTGTTCCTTTCATCCGCAGTCCTAGCCGTCTTGGGAGTTACTTTTTCTTATCCTTCCGGACCTCTCCAAACCTCTCTTTTCCATTCCCTCCGTTTGAATGACACTATTTTTATCTTCTACTCCTTGTAACGAAATTCCGAAATAGCCACTTCAGTTTTACGTCATCCACTGAAAATTTAAAAAAAATGTTTTCCACACTATGGTTTCTAACAATTGAATTTTACAATCAGAATTTTACATTGGCACTATTCCGATATTGGTCTCGGTATAAAAGATAGGCGACTGCAACTACATCATAAGCGTAGTTTATGTAGAATTACTTATGTAAGCTTCTTGTTGTCGAATTAATCGTGTACTAGCTTGTACAAGAACTTACATTAATGAGTATTGGCCTTGTCATTCGCAGAAAATTGTGAGGAAAGCGTGTTATCCATTCTCTTTCTGACGAGGCAGTGAATATGAATTCACTCTTAAAAGCGTAGTTTTAAAGGCGGTATGTGGAATGTAATTAATTATTATCTCTCCAAACCCCTTAGATCCCTCGATGATGTACTTATAAAGATAGCTGGTTCGTCGGAGTATTTATATTCTCCTTTATTTAATTCACTTGGCCGCGAAAGGGAATGTAAATCCAGACAACCCCCACTGCGTTGTTATCTGCTGCTTCGTGGTGCGAAGCGTGAGTGTTGCAGTAATTCACTTCTCCGTCTATCGTTGCGTGGAGAGCGTGTACTGCAGCTCATATCCTTACCTTACCTTACCTACCTTACCTATGTGGCCACTCAAACCTCAGGAGGTTTTTGGCCTCACCAACAACATGTCGCCATCTATCTCTATCCGTCATCCATTCTGCATCTGCTCTCATCTTCCCTAAGTCCCTTTTCACTTGGTCCTGCCATCTTAGTCGGGGTCGCCCAAGCGGACGTTTTCCTCGGGGTTGATTTTCAGATACCATTCTTAGCATGGACTCATCTTTTCTCCTCTTTACATGACCGGCCCATCTTAATCTCCTGCTTTTTATTTGCGCTATTATATCCGGATCTGTATATAATTCTCTGAGCTCTTTGTTGGTTCTGATCCTCCATACTTCATCTTCATTAATAAGACCATATATTGTTCTGAGGATCTTATTTTCAAAAACTATCAATTTCCTCTCCTGGTTTTTTGTTAAAGTCCAGGTTTCGGATCCGTAGAGTATTACTGGTTGTATTATTGTCTTGTACAGTTTTGATTTAGTTTTTCTTGACAGAAGTTTACATTTTAGCAATGATTTAAGAGCCCAATAACAGTTGTTCCCGAGAAGTAACCTTGCATTTATCTCTACCTCCTCTTTATTTTCCTGTTCTATGGTTACTCCTAAGTATTTAAAATTTGTTGTCCTTTCACAGGTATAATTTGAAAGGATAACAAATAAAGGGCAACTCATATCCACATCTAATTATTGGGTATGGGAGAGAGGATCGTTCTCGTAATGTGTCGTTTTACGTGCCCTCCCGGAATTGCATCAAATGGTGCTGAATCTCTGAAGGAGGATTTACTGCCCTAATCAAACGCACGAGCGCCACCCAACCCCGCATACACGCCGTAAATCTTTCGGATGACCCGAACGACACGTAAATGAATCGCCGGCTAATCGCTTAATCCGATACAGTCGTCCCTCTCATTGTCTCTACATGTCATTTCTGTGTATTGGAGCGGTGTCACGTCCGTAACCATCTTCAGTGCTGCTTTTGTTTAGGGCGTTTTCCATCATCAGCCACGTATCTGTACTTAGCCACGTAATTATCTGTACTTAACCACTCAGTGGTGCTATCTTGAATGATATGCGGCACGATGTGGCGGAAGTTCTTAATATTAGAAATCAATGATTTATAATATGTAATAAAATGTATTAAGGCTAGGCTAGAATTAGTATCGTGAAGAACAGCAGAGGAAAAGTGTCTAAAAAAATCATTGAATAGGAGTTTGATACAACATTGTACCTTAGCTCTCCGAAGATATTATGTCCATATAATTTTTATTCAAAATTTGTTCAAAGTGGTAATCAAGTAATTGGTTGACTTACAGTAGTAAAAACCGAGCTTGTGTGCCGTTGATACTCAACCTTATTCATCTAGTAATATAAACATGTACCTCTAAAATTGGTTGTGTACAAAACATTAAGCTAAAAAAAACCGTTGCTCTTAAAATAACGGGTTTGTTGCTTTTACGTCTTTTTAGAAAGTCTCAAAGCATTTAGGCTTATGCATCGGTTCTAGAGTTGTAGTCTTGGATTTACGTGTGGTACATCTAATGAAGCTGTCTTTCTGATTGATTTACTCGGCGGTTATAGAGGCATTCATTAGTGATGCTAGAGCTGCAATTTTCCACCCTAATTAAAACGGTAAATTATCCACCTCCCGCCTTGAGATGTCCCCGAAGACGCTAAATGCTACAGTCAGATGCATCGCAGTCTTTCGCGCAGTCCTACCCGGATGAGGGAAATGAATTGCGGGGGATTCGTTCATTATCTGTACTTAAACACTCAGTAGGCGCGTGGGCAACATGGATGGCCCGCAGTGTTTCATTCGTGTGTCGTTTTTCTTATGATGGCATAATAAACTAGATGTTATAAAAAAAAAGACCGGACTGATTTTATTCTGCACAAACCGTTCAACGGATCTAAATGAAACAAAGTGCGCCATCTTGCAACATGTCTGACTACTAAAACGAGAGGCGTTGCGTTTGTTTTGGTCGAGTAGTTACTTAGCAGCAGCGGTACGTGGCTTGACCTGTTCGACGCCGCGGGCAACGGCAGCAATGAAGGAGCTAGAGGAACAGCGTGTGTGCGTGAATATTTGTTTCAAACTTAGTAAAAGTGCTACGGAGACGTTTGTAATGATTCAGTAAGCCTTTGTTAACGAAGCTTTGAGTCGAAGGCAGTATTTTGAGTGGTACAGTCATTTTAAGTCGGACAGAACCTCATATAAATATTCGCGAACCATATTGGCCTTCCACATCGACAGACCCCAGCCATGTCAAATTTGTGAAGCATTAGCATTTTTCTGTCAGCGTCTCTTATGGTATGGTATTTAGAGGAGACGACCGACAGCTGAGGTCATTTGCGCCATGAGGGAAGGGTATGGAAGGAGGGGTAAAGAAAAATCCGGCGTAGGCATTATCCTACTCTAAACGAAATGCGTCAAGGGGACCACGGCTTAACGTCCCATCAGACGGACGGGGTTTTGCGCTTGATATGTCCTCCACACAAAATTCAATGTTTCATTATTAATTTTAAAGGTGTTCCATAGTGACAAAAAGTTTACCCAGCAATAAACAAAGTCCAAATTATTGTTTGTATTTTTTACAAAATTTTGAAAATTAAGGAAATTAAAAATTGAATTCGGACCACCATTGTGGCCCGCGCGCCCAACCGCGTAACAAAATTTAACGCACCCACTGAAGTTTTAAGCTCATTTATTTCTCATAATTGTTCCTAACTAGGTAAAAGTTATTGATCCGTCAACACGAACATCTAAATGTGCAGTAAAATTATCAATTAAAATAGCCGTAGGTATGCGGGGTATTTTGTCAGTATTGGATTAACGGGATGGAATTTTCACTAAAATAGCTTTTAATGGAACCCTGGTGTGAATTCTATTACTCCATCGTCAGGGTGAAACCCAGGTTAAATTGAGAGTTATTTTGTGGAAAATTGCTCCTCATCATATCAGTGAGAACAAATCCACTGCATTTTGCTACAATCCTTTGAATTATAGTCAGTATTTTTCATACCTATCAGAGTTTACTAAGCATTTTTTTAGTTAACCGACTACTTTGCAATTAATTTGTCAATTAAATGTCCTTAATTTTTTTAGTTTTGGGTATTTTTCGGTAAATGTTGCATTGTCAGTTAAATATCATGTGCGTGTTCCATGTAATAGGAATGAGCAAAGAAATTTCTCCGGCAGCTGGTTTTATTCTCTCTAGTTGCTCCGCATGTTCGCTCTCGGCCGGGCAGTAGGTGTCTGACTCGAGAGAGAACGATGTAGAAGAATGTACAAAAAAAACGCAGTGCCTCAGTGGTGCTGATCACGAAATGCATGTAGCGCCAACAAATCACAACTACATAGTACAATCAATGCGGGCAATTCAAATTCTCAAACATGTGCGCTTCTACTGTTATAATTATGTACTATATCCTTGGCAGATTTTTCTATTCCCGATCTCTGGATGTATTAATTGTTTTCAGTCGTGGAAGTTTCTTTTGTTAATTTGGTAGTGAATAGTAAGGCACTTCTCTTTAACGTGGGTATTTTTGATAATTCTAATGTGTGGATTTTACATAGTTTTGTGTGGTAAGAAAAACTCTTATTTACCTTTTGAAAGGCTGAGAGGTAGGTTCGGTTGGCTGACCTTCATCTCCTGCATCTGACATGTCTACAAAATTAAGCCGAGGAATTACACCGGCTCTCCCTACCGTGCAGGGTAGCCAAGGGCTTAGCTCAATCATGATCGATTTCATTTGCTGTGTCAACATCAGTTTGCTCACAATCCTTACGCCGAGGGTAACAATAATCGAGTTATTTCTACGCCTTATGATTAATTTGTTTCGCTGTTCCGGTTATGTCCGTAATATCTCCTCGATATGAGGATTTAGCATTGTATACGGATATTTGGGTAACCTGTAGGTTCAAATTTTAAATTGAGCCGCTGCCTCGATTTTTCTCTAGACTTAGCCATATTGGTAAGATTTTAAAAAATCCTACGCCACGACGTTTGATCTCCTGCTATTTAAATCTTGCTACATCCATTCTTGTCTAGGTCTTTTCATCTTATCTTTCAACAATGCTATTATTAATAACGTGAAATATCTCGCGAAGTATTCGGAACCGAAATTTGTAATTATACCCCGTAAATATTTGAAGCAGTAATTTTTTTCGAGGTAGAATTAAGGCTAATGTATCAAAATCTCAGATCGCATTGATTTTAATCATGATCCCACCCATAATCCGTTATTAATGTTCGCTTTGTGCAATTTCATGCTTGAGTGGCAAATGTGAGAGATACATTCTGGGTAATAATCACAAAAATGTATTTTATTAGTAGAATAGCGCGAAATAAGTGGTATTTGTGCTATCAATTTTCATTAAATTATCTCTTTAACTAATTACAGGGATGTAATATAGTATCTGTTGTACATAAAGCCAGAAAATAATTTAAAATTAACTCTTTTTCTCTCTGATTTTTCGTTCGTTATCAGGAATTAGAAAGCATTTCTTTTCAGTAGGTCTGAAATTCCTACGTGCCAGGCTTCGATAAGTGTTTTGTTTTCATTTCAGCATTTTCTCAATTTATTATGATAAATGTAAACTGTAAACTGGCCCAAAATACCTTTTGGCTGTCAGAATGCTTAAAGCAGTTTCTGGTTTATGCATGACTATGTCAAGGGAGAAACTGACTTTTCGGCCGGCGTAAATGTTCGTCTCCTACGGCATCCGCCTCGGTAAACGTCGGTAGCGCTATCGAAACGCGAGATTAGCTGGAGCGTTTGCTCCAAATCCCGTATGGTCAGCTACGAGTACTATATAAACCCCCTACTGTCTACTTATATCCATTTGCCTCGCATCAAGCGCTGAATTTACGAGCTGCCTCGCCTCCTGCTCGTGAGGCAGCCAGCTGGGTCGAGTCATGCCTGGCATCTTCTGCCGGGAGATAAAGGAGGCTTCGAGGGCCACCCAGCCTCCCTCAGGATCTCCCCCCGCCCCTTCGTCCGCACCCCTTGAGGAGAGGAGTGCTGCGGCCGGCTGTTATCGGAAGTGGCGCGGCCTCCACACCCGAACCCCTTTGACGCGGCCATATGGGGTACGGAATCGTACAAGATCCCCCCACGCCTCTATCTCCTCTATTTTTATGTCTCAGAATATTTTGAAATCCCCGCTCTTCTTCAATTTTGTTAGCTTCGAGTTTATAAACATGACCTGGAATCATTTCGTGGTGGCTGATCATTTATATAATTAACACCTACAATCGATTTCAATGGATATTCGAGTTTGATTTTTGTCTTACAAGGGAAGTCCCTCAAGTCTCACCACCAGATGTCGTTCAAATTTTTTTAGCTGATTAGAAATGTTTTCCCACGTGGTGTAGTGTTTGTTTTAGCCGCCAACGGGCAATACTTTTCGAGATATTTGCGACGGAAAGTACCAGGAAACGCCAAAATTTATGCATTTCTCGAAATACATACTAGTCCTACCAACTGAGTATAAGAGCATATTTTTGTGTTATAGGTTGCATACATTTAGGAGTTTACTGGTATTTCCTGCCGCTAAAATCACGATAAGTTTTGAGCGTTGGCGGCTGAAATAACAACTGCACTTAATGGATATCCATTTCCTATCACCAAGCAAAATTTGAACTATATCTGGTGGTGGCACTTGAATGCCCTTGTTAGAATATTTTTAATTCCCCGTATTTTTTCAATTTTGATAGTTTTAACTTTATTCAAGTGACCTGGAAACATATCGTGCTACATGATCATGTACATAATTAGCACCTGCGAATGATTTCCATTAATATATGAGTTTGATATTTTTAGTCTTAGCATTTTTTACCCGGTCTTCTTCAATTTTGTTTGTTTCCAGTCTTTGAACCTGACCGGGGAACATATCCATCTACCAGATCATGTCAATAATTACCATGTACAATTGATTTCAACGGATATTTGAGATAGATCGTTGCCCTTTAATTCCTGAACCCCAGGTATGTTTGGTACGCGATGCTACTGACTTGCGTTGCAGCAACGAGTCCACACGAGAGTGTTTTAGGTCAGAACGTTTGGTTGAAAATCCTACCACTAATTATGCTTCAGTTAACGTTCAAAGCAAAATGCTTAATAGTTCTTTTTTTTTGTTACGTTTCAAAGGTTATCCTTTATTGATATTTATGTTTTATGTGAATTTCTTTCAACGATTGCATGTACCCCTGAGTGAAGCGATATTTTGACTTCTTTATTCGGCCTTTGAAACACAGTAATACAGTGCGATTACAGTTAAGTAATATTTCATCCGACCTGCTTATTCTGTTATCACACGATTACAGCTTCATGGTTTTTTTTTACCATAGGTTGGAGGAAAACCTATGGAGTTTCACTTTGAGGTGTATTCTGTTTGAAAGTTCAAAGGTGACAGGCAAATTTTCCGGAACTATTTGCCATATGCCCAGAAAGATAAAGGTCTCCAATTGAATTTGGTAGAATTAGGAAGCCCATTCGATTCATTTTTATCGGACTGACATTGGAGTTATTTTATGTATCTATGAAAAGGATTTTACTTCTATACAAATCCTATTATTTCACTGGGTTCACAACATATGTCTCCCTAATTATTGCCCCAAGCTGGAAATCCAGAACTCACTGACGCGAACTACGAGTCAATTCTGATCTAGAGTTTCTGGAATAATGCTTCAACTACGTTCAAACAACATCCCTAGCTGCGTGTAATTATTTTAAAACTCATTTTTTGCTTGGCTTGATTTCAATAGTCACTCTCTTAGAATATAGTATTTACGCCTTCAAAACGCAATGTGCGGTGAAGTATGTGTGGGTAGCAACAATAAAATTCGAAATTAACAATCTTTTCAAAGTAATAGCCTCGAAGTCTAGTGTTCCTTAAATCTTCTCTCTCCAGTTCTCATCGGAATGCTTTATTGTGTGAGTAGTATTCGTGTTCTTAGAATCAATATTTACTGCAGCAGCTATGATTTAATCCACGGATACTTCATTTTAGAATGTGCCTAAGTTAATTGAATTTCTAGAGGGAAAAAGAAAATTGGAGCGTTAATGCTCTCTTGCATTGAGAAATAAATATGACAACCTGTCTCCGGAAAATTCCCATGAAAATGGTGAAAAAAATTCTTCTTATCGCCGGGAATGGAGTTGAAAACAAACCCGTACGACCTATTGAAATGTCTGTTTTCGGTGAAGCCATAATGCAGCTTGAAGCTATGGATTACAGGATTAATCTTTCCTCCTTGTAATTCGATGTCTGGCTTTTGCGTCGCTGATCAGGCATCGGGTGATAAGCAGAATGGGACCGTTTTCGCTCCGATGGATCATTTCTTCCGGATGCGATGGATGTGGAGAGCGATGGAATTGCATCCACGGTTGACCGATCATCGGCGTCGGCTAATCCATCCATTTCGCCTCAAGACCTTCGCGCACCAGCGGGCTGTGCGATACAATCCTACACTCCCTGATCCGTGAGCTGACGAGCAGCCCCAGCCAAAACCCTTCTCCCAGTCTGCTCCATTCATTTATTACCACGTTCCTTTACTCCCTTGTCATCCCGCCCATACGGATTCCTTGAGCGAAACTAATCGGGGCAAAAGGTCGCTTGGTCCTCCCCAACCCCGTCGCCTGGTCGCGTCGTATTTCGGTTGGGCTGAGCGTTACCGCTGTGTGCGTTGGTAGGCATGTGTTAGTTAGGGCGGCCGCCGCCGCGCCGTCGAGTTTGCTTTGGGAAATGATATTGGGAAGCCGTGCGCTGTCATATTCGTGGTGGTGAGCTGGGTGATTTACGTGGTGTGGTTTCCCGCCATGTCATCTGCTCCTATTGTAGGCTGGTGAGTCTTGAGGTCGTCTCCTTTTCACGAGGCCCTTCGGGAAGGGTGAAATTTGACTCAGTTTTTGGCTGCTTTTGTTTTTTATGCTAGTGGTTCCCATAGTTTGGCAATGACTTTCTTTAATTTTTCGAGTAAGTGGAAATAATATGTCTCCGTATTTAGAGTAGAAATATGGCCAGACTTTTGTGGTCTTAAGCTGGTCTTTTTCAGCTTTTTGTAATGCCCTCTTCTCTTTAGTGAATACAAGTGAAGGTTTAGACTATACAGCTTCCGTTGTCCAAAAAAATGAAGTTCTCCCATTCGATGACTCTCAGTACATATTTTACGGGCAACATTGGAAAAATGATTTCTTAAAATGTGTTATGCTTTTCATCATCACGCAGAACGAAGTGACTGATGTCATCGTTTTATTTTGTGCTTTTTATTTTTTCATGGCAACTTCTGGTTAAATGTGCCTTTTGTGGACCGCTGTCTGGGGTGGGTATTTATTTACTCATAGATTTTAGTATTTGATTGTTAATTTAAGCCTATCAGATGTGCCTGGAAAAATGCTTTCTCTTGTATCACCCACAAAAAAAACGATGTTACTCGGTATGATTACGGCATTTCATGTAACTCAGCTCGCAAAAATCACGATGGTACTATAGATGTGTCTCTTGTTGAAGTCTATATGCTGCTTTTTAATATTTCTTTATCTGGCGCAGTGGTAAGGTATCACGCTAACACCTAAGAGACGGTGTTCGCAAAATATTTCACTAGTTTTACTTCAGTAACCCGTATTTCAAAGTAGAAGCTGTAGTGCATGCGGTAACAAAATCGTCATAAAAATATCGTTGAAAGCGTGAGTCGGACTTTTTAAGATGTACACTCCAGTTTATTCTGTAAAAATTGTATTTTACTTGCCTTCCATTTTTCATAGTTTCTTGTGTGGCGTATAAGTGTATGTAATGTGTTAATATAAAATGACACGTCATGTAAACTTTTAGCATAAAACTCCAAATCCCAATGATTTGAGGGATAAGAGTTTTTGTAGGATTTTCGGCTGGTTGCGCTCCGAACTAAGAGGAAATTTTTCATCATAATCGTAATCCCAGATTTTATGAGACTTACGAAGTGTAATTTTAAAATTGCACCGTTTCATCCGTCGGATTTTGCTTTGATGACGTGAGACTTAAGCTCCTTTCGTTTAAGTGCTAAAGAGGCTGCAGGCGATAAATTCGAATCGCGGTTCCTCGTCAACTTATCACTATTTTCATTAATTTACCACCTGTACCAATCTCTTGCGATCGTCTATCATTCATCATTGCATGGAGTTTACCTGTCGTTCCCCAACTTCAGTTACTTGCAATCATTACATCATTGAGTACCACTTTTTTATTAAATGCAATCTGTATGTAGCACTTGTGGAGATTCTCCTGTTGGCAGTGACAATGTTTCTTTATAATTCTTTACTATCTCCAATCATTAAATTTATTTTCTAAAACTAATCATTTAACTTATAACTAACGAATAACTCACATACCTCCATCATTTTATTCTATGTTCCCCTCGGTCTCCGTAAGTTTCCTTCCCCAAATGATGCCTTTGTCCTCCTCTGCTTCTGCGCATATGATTGGCTATATCCATCTACCTTGTTCTATTTTTCTAGATTTTTCCTTCTTAAAAAATTGGTTAGACGCTTTCATCAAGACAATTTATTTCCTTAGTAAAGAATATAATTTTTTTCTTGAGTGCTTCATGACTGTGTCAGTTGGGTGGTCCTTATTTTTCAATTTTTCGAATTTATTTATGGACCCCCCTCATTTAATGCCAATTGATAAAAAAAACATACCCTGATATGGATTGCTCACACACTGCGTGTCACACATATACCTATGTGTTTTAGTTATTTTTATGTGTTATTGTAATTCGATCGAGCAAATTTTTTGGACGAACCACTTTCTAAATACATCTTCAAAACTACAGAAGCCATCCCTTCCAATATTTAGAGTAAGTATGTATTTTTCTATTTTTTCCTCGTTAGATCCACTTCTACAAAAAGTCCGAATAAAATCTTTATTAGCCCCAGATATATTAAAATAAAAACTGCACAAAAATATTATAAATCTTGGCCTCGGTACTGTAGACAGTTCTGCTCTGTGCTACCACATTTTCTCTTGTACCACGCACACCTATTTTCCCTTTTCATGGGCGTCATTGACGTGGTGCGCGTCACCCAAATATTCCCATTTCAATAGCAATCATAGGAAGGACACACATAACGGCGATACAACCAACAAGCTCCGGCCGAGCAGTTACTTTCTATCCTGCTTATTTCCCTATCCGTTGCGGTGCACAAAGGTGACGTAGTGCTTATTTAAGCACGTGATTGTCCGCAAACAAGTTGCTGAGACCCAGTAAATAAGGTACTCGTAGAATTAAGACATACGACTTTTTTTAAATTTCAAAAAATATTTTTGAACTCGAGAATGATGCTTTAGCGTTGAAATTTCTCGTACCAGAAAAAAATCTGTGACATACAACCTTAGTAAATATTCAAAAAAATTTCTTTATACTCGAGAATGACGCCTTATCATCGAAACGCGTCGTGCCAAATAAGAAAAATCTGTGAAAAATACTTAATTTAATTAGGTATTTTTATGAATCTTAAACGTGTAAAAGCCGAATCGATCGTTTTCAAATTACTCGTAATTAGGTCATATTTTACATGAGAAGTTGCTCTACGTACGACTTTATTGGCGCTTGTGCGATTCTTCATCTTTCCACCCCACATTCACGGTAAGCAGATCATAAAGGATTGTTGTGGGCGATGGACGTCCTCTTTCTCACTGTCATGTCGCGGTGTTCATCCATCTTGCTCATGTCCTCACGAGGAGAAGACGACGCGACACGGCGTCTCACCAGCCGATAACTCGACCATTTGGCATTCCCGAGGAGCGATACGCTCTCTGATATACATGCGCATATCGCGTCCCCCACTCCTTTCTGCCCCGGTTCCCACACGTGAGAATCAAGACGGGCGTTCCCACCTTCTCCGCCTCTCTTCTTGCCTCGTTGGATCCACATCTTCGCATCTACCTCTCTTCAAAGTCGCGGGATCTCCTTCCTTGTCGTTGCTCGTATATCCTTCCTGTTTCGGTTGCATCCAAGAGGCAATAACATGTCCCCTCTCTCTCTCTCGGAAAAAAACTTGGAATATAGGGAGGAACGAGTTTTTTGTTTTCGCTTATTTTTTTATTTCGAGATCGGAGCGGAAATGTGGGTGGCGTGATGAGGTGGAAGGGATACGAAAAAGCGTAAAGTATGCGGGAGAAAAAACCAAAGTAAAGCGGAGCGGAGACAACTTTGATACGTTGAAAGAAGGAAGGAAGAATTTAGGGTGAGAAGTGTTGTGGTGTAAAAGTTTCTCCGCGTATTTGTGATGGGATGGTAGTGGGGGGAGTGGAGGAGAAGGGCTTTTGCGAGATAAGTGGAAGGGGGGTGTCTAAATGGATGGTTCCCGGATGAAAGCGGTGCTCAGGATCATCCGCCGACTCAAGCTTCGAGGATTTGAGAGCGTGAAATGAAAAATGTTTCATTTGCGATACTCATTGGAGGAGCAAGTGTCCAACCATCTATTTACGTCAGCGGGATTACATTCCCCGGAATACTTACTCTTTTTTTTTTCTTTTCTTCCGTGACGTTCGAGATTACGAGGGCTTAGGCCTCCCAAGTCGGGTGTCGTTTCGATGGAATTGGTAGTTGTTTTTTTATCTCTCGTAGCGTAGTAAAATTTTATGATGAATTTACGAGGCCATTATTTTAATAGGGATAATCATGAGTTGAAGCATCTCAAAAGCTTTATAATATTTTATGATTACGAGTGATACCTTGCTAAAATTGTGATACGTAACCTGTTAAAGTTATTTTTCAATGCATGAGAAACTAAAAATCTAAATCATGTCATCATATTACTCCGATAATAATTGCCGCACTTGGTAGCATTCAGTATTTTTATGATTAACAAAATTCACCTAGTCATACCTTGTGAGGCTTGTTTTGGGGCACATTAGTCATGAATTCTCTCCGTCCGTTTTCAGTATGTTCTTTTGCTCGTTGATTGTCCTAATCAGGAATTTTTTACGGTATAAATTATTATACTTTTGTTTCTTTTGAAATTTTATTTTCATTTAATCTTGGAAAGAACTATCAAGCTCTTTAACATGAATTCTGCTGGCCCATCCGTTGGTTTTCACCAATGAGTTTCAAGTCAAAATATTTTATGCGCTAGGAATAATCCGAAAAACTCTTATTCCTCGTGTAATTCGTTTTCTTATGCTAACTAACGTTCAGTGCTAATGTCCCTAATATTTGACGACCGTTGAAGTTGTTTGCCATCCAATTTCCGATAGATTGCTACTTCGCTCACCATGTATCTGTACCGAAAGTGATATCGCAAACTCCCCCCGTATCACTTTCCTTCCCTGGCGGGTGAAAACGCGTTCTTCCCTCGCTCCTCTCCGTCGCCTCTAATTCATCATTATTGCGTTTTCGTCGATCGATATGTCGAACGGTCCAGAGCACAATAGCTGTCGGATTCCCTCGCTGCCGACAGAGCTACTTTTCGCGCTTTTTAGCATTTCGGTTGCGGGGTCGGTCGCTTACTCTGCGCAACTCCCCCGTATTTATTTTCCCTTCGTTTATATTTTTCCCCCATTCTCGCTTTTTAATAAACAGGGCTCCTGGTTGCCGCCCTCACTTTCACCCTCCCCAGTGAGCTTTGTAATCACAAAAAGTTTTGAGATTTTTTTTCATCTTTTCGCGCTACTACGGTTGTTGTCGGTTCTTCCCATCTTTAAAGAGTTCGTTTTTTTGGGACTTATTGAAAAATGCCATTGTTATTACCTCTTTTTTCCGAAAAGCGATTCCTTCTGTTGGACCCAACTAATATTCAATATGCCTTCTGGATGAGACTACTTACTGATTGCTCGAATCTCCGTGTGCTTTAGTTATGCGTTTGATATTGCTTTCATGTGTTTATTTCTTTTTGCGTTGCGGTGGTTATTGTGTGTGAACACCTTATGGGTTTTTCAGCAGAATTTTAAATAGTTTGATCTTTTTGGCTCACAGCTTTTGGGCGTAAATTCATGTTTGCTTTACTGAGATCTGTTTTTTCATCACGGCCTTATCAATTTGGAATAGTGTCATTCATCTCATATTTCAATTCGCGTATTTAATTTAATTCTGTTAACGTAATTGAAATTCAGTAAATACAAGAAAGTTCTTGAGTTTTCGGAAGTAAAATGTGTATTAAGCACTTAAGGACTGGTATGCGGTAAATTGGTCCACTCTTCTGTTGGCAGCATCCCTTTGCTTTTGAAGGATGTCGTCTACTAAATAAATATTTCTTCGTTGATTTTTTGCAAATAGTTGGGATCAGGTATTTGTTTAGGATGGCGTATTCTCACGCTGAGGCTTCTTTCCCGAGTTCTATTCGTTTTCTTCATCCCCCCTCACCCGTCTCCTTAGCCAGATGCCTTCTTTTCCTTTCCTCTCCCGTCTGTGCTACCATCATCAACTTGACCTCACGTCAAGGGCGTAGAGATGGAAAGAGAGAAATATAGAGAGCAAAAAATTGAGAACCACCCCCTCACTATTCTTTTCTCTTCCCTTTTTGCATCCGAAATGTGTTTAGAATTTCAAATCTTTAGAAAAATACGTGATCACATAAATATTAATGAGAGTGAAGAATGTAGGTGAAGCATGCGTTTTATTATTTAGCGTACGACCGTTTGAGCCTTCATTATTTATTCCACCTCTAATGTATACAACATTAATGGATTAAGCTGGCCTGCAAAATATTTTGGCCGTGAGTTAAGGCTGTCCACTCTAAGCTAACAGAAGAAAATGGGATGGAAAATAAGGAGGAAAATGAAGAATTTGTGGAAGTTTGCATATAAAACTATTTTTTTAGCGAGGCTAGAGTGGAAAACCTCTATCCACGGCTAAAATATTATGCATACCATCTAGTCACAGCAAAAGATTAGGGAATGGCACACCTCGGGAAATGATTTGAGACATTGGTCCTTTTTTCGAGCCACCCAAATACGCAGGTCTCAAACTATAAGAGTCAAAGACGTGAGAAAGGAAACGGTGAAGGAAGGGTACAGGAGTTACCACTCTCCCCTCTTCCCACCCCCTCTCTCCTACCACATCTCTCTTCCCCTCCTTTTCCTTAAAAGTCACTCGGGCGACTTTTTTCCGCCATGCCCGGTGGAAGCATTACTCCGGTCCTCCTTCCCCGTCCTCACTAACCCCGTCACCCTATCGTATCACACTCACTTTCAGCGTCGCCGTTGCAACAGCCAGCCTGCATATCGGCCGTGATGGATTGATTTCTCGACAGATATATATCCACTCCGCGCGGGCATAAGGACCCAGCGGGGGACGCTTTATCTCGTTATTTCATTTTTTGTCTCTGTTGCTGCTTGGTTGAGAGGTTTCGGGATTTGTAATGGCTCCAGGGCAGTAGGAGATAGTATCGGTGGGTTGTCTGCGCTAGACTGTGTTCAACTTGAGGCTGGAAGGCGATACTTGGTGGAACTTGGTGACAGGAAACATAATGAAGATACACTTTTGTATGTTCCACAGGAGTTTTAATAACCGACCCAGGTTTCGACAGCACACTATGTCCCCACTATGACGATAGTGTGTACCTTGATAATGACAAAGTGTACTGTCGAAACCTGGGTCGGTTATTAAAACTCCTGTGGAACATACAAAAGTGTATCTTCATTATGTTTCCTAGACTGTGTTGCATGGTAGTCTCGGTCCACTCTATTTATGTGGTTGGTGAAAAGGTAATACGCAAAGCCTTACGATAGAGCATGGTACCCATGTTAAATCTCAACTGATGGGATCACCCTCCTTGCTTCATCCTTCTCGTTGATATCATCAGCAGCTTGAAGTTGGGAAGGTATAATACGAAAAGAAATTCGTGTCAATAATCGATTCCCAACTCAGGGAATTCTTGTTGTTAATTATCTAAAAATCTAAGGCAACAGTTTGTTGATTGATCTTTTACAAGAATGAATTTTATCTGTATTTCGCTGTTAAAATTTGTTAGTAAGTTTTTGGCTCACGGATATCGTATTCTGGCTACTCAAGGACGAAAATAACTACATATTTTGATCCAATATTAGGGAAGCATCTATTTCCTTGGAAATCCTAATAAATCTGGTAATTAGCTTTTTGTGCACTCTCTCAAGCCTCGAAAAGTGTTCAAGGATAATATCAATCTATATAAAGCAATAGTGATGACGAGTGTTTCTTCGGCTTATATATTAGTATATAAAGAATGGGAAGTTAGTGATTTGATTAAGTTAGTGATCATAGAAAATGACGGGCTAACTTCACTCTTCAAAATGAGGATTGAAGAAATGACTGTTTATGAAGTGATGAAACAAAGCCAACACGAATTGTAAAATTGACGCTTTCAGAATTAAACCCAATTAGTAGTTAGCAGGGTATGCATTGAAAACTCGTATAAAACAAGTTGGTTAATTTTATGACCTCTTTATCTTCAATGCGATCCCAAAGGCTATAGTATGGCTATCTTTTTTTATAGTGCCAGGGCTATTTAATTCTTATTTGTTGAAATCATATTGAAGATTCACACTATTTATGCATGACTTTGTTTGTAGTAAGACTGGTCAATTACTTAATAATACTCGATAGAATGTAAAATATTGAAGGCATAAATGCAGTTAATAATCGCTTTTCTAGTAGTTAAATCGTAGCTTTTGTCATAAGCGTTTGGATACGTTGATGGAGAACACCGTGTTGATGTGAAAATGTCAAATTATACTCATTCTTATAAAAGTCGATAAGATAGTAGATGATGAACGGGAATTGACTTCTCTCTAAATTAATTATTTTTTCCGAAATAATTTACTAACTTATATGACCTATTTTCAGGTATTTATTTTTTGGTCTAATCTTAATTTCAGTTCTTTCGAACTGAATGTTGTATCTGTTAGAAGCTCGATATATCCCGCTTATTGACGGCATAGTTAATATTTTAATGCACTAATGCGTGCTCTTTACACCCTCACTGAGTACTGATTTCATTTTCCGTGCCCTTGTGAAAGGTCCCGGACCTTGAGGAACCCTTTATTTATCCATTTGGACGATTTGCTCCGTTGGATATTTCCTCCCCCGACCCCTCCCTCAGCCGACTGGCACCTCATCTCGAGTTTTTCCGTGTTTCATAGCGCTCGTAAAAAATCTATTTCGGTGCGCCGTAAAACGCGCCTCCCTCCAGGTTCACGTGCAGGACGGAGGTGGAGGGCGCTCCGCACCATTTTTACCCCATATGGACCTCCGACTTTCTCTCTCTTCTTCGAACACACCCCTTCCTTTTCTCGCAGGGCATCGCTTTGGATTTATCGCGTGTTTTCGTATGTATTTTTGAAGAGGGTCGAATTGCATGAAAGAGAGGATGGTAGAGGGTTCGCTGGGAGAGAGGGAGGAGAATGACTTGATCTCGTAGGAGACCAAATGGTTCCTCCTTCTCTGTCTCTCTGCTACCTAACATTCTCAACTAATATCATGGTGCGTGATTCATTATTTCCAATTCACTCCGAGATTTTCTTAAGCTCTTCTTCCGGTCATTTTTCATGCTAATTGAGTGCAATTTCCTGATACAGCTTCATTGATTGGGTATATATCAGTTTTAATCATCGCTTGAAAACTTATTTTTCTGCATAATTTAAACATTATTGTTACAGTGTAGTCATCATTCGTACATGGTCATTATACTACTTCATATATTATTTACATTGCAAAAATTAGTTTCGAAATCTTGGATTTTATTCATGTCGACAGAGGTGAGGAGCGATAATTTTTTCCAATGATGAATAGTTCTGTAAACTATTAGTTTTGGTTTAATTGGAGAAATATGTGATGTCATTAAGTTGAGTCTTTTCCTATGCGTATGAGATTTTCCGAACGTAAAGGTTTTTGTTGCTACTACGCGTGTGTAAGTTGCTGAATTCCTGCTGTTGTTTTCAGAACCGTATCATGTGCATACGTAGCGTGACAGCCCACTTTCTGTTCTTCATTGTAACGCTTCATATTTTCTGAAGTCAATTTCAAATGAAATGGTAATAGATCATTATAGAATCCATCTATCAATTTTGCGTCTCGCTATGATTTTCGCTCTTAAATTATTCGAAGTTTCCTCGGCCATATTTGCGTTGAGGTAGTTTTTTTCTAAGGCCAATAAAAAGTTTGAAATGGTGACTCTTGTCCCTTTAATTCGCTAAAATATTTTATATTTAATTTAAACCTTTCTTAGCGCACCATCTTTATGAAATATTTTCGTTGGCAAATTTTTAACAGCCATTAGTCTACCTAGTGCGTTTTTGGATTTCAATGTGATAACTCGTTTTATTTTTCCTTATGCCTTGGGAACAATGTTCTTCCTCATCAGGTTATGGAAAGCGATTTCATCTGGAATTCCTTGTGGTGCAGATATTGAGGAATTCGTCTCAAGGAGTCACAACAGCTTTCAAGTTTCCCATTTTCTTTTCGCATTGCGCCTTTGATTTCGAACGACTTACTCGCTCTTGTCCGCTCCTTACTTCTTTCCGGATTTGCTCGCCCTTGTCCCATATCGTTAACTGCCCCGTGTTTTGTGACACTCTCGGACTTTCAACGACATATTTTTTTTGTCGTCGACGTCGGTTTTCTTGCTCGCGGGGTGACGATGCGGGTCGTGGTGGCTCGGAGGCCCTTGTGATCTCGCCCCCAGCGCTACTTCACCTCGGCTGACCTCCTTTCTCCGTCATCGGAAACAAAAGAAAAACTCTGCCCGAGCCTTTCTGCGCGTGTGTGTGTGTTTATGCTCACGTCCTCCGGCCATACCCCGGTAGGTGGAGCACTCACTTCCCTTTCACTCCGGGAAAGGTTCAGCCGTGTCTCGTACACCAACACCTCTCCTACGACTCTTGCATGTATCGAAAAGTTTTGTATCTCTATGATGAAAGGAGTGAACTCTTCCTCTAAGGGTTGTCATTCTTATCAGAATCCTGGAAGGTCATTGAACTCCACTGTGAAAATTCATGGAATGTAGGATAAAATGACAAAAAGTCAAATTTTGTGAAAACTTTCGTGATTATGTTATCATCACCTCTTACGCATAGCTATATACTCGATGTAATGGCATCTCATTCGAATAATTTCATTCAGACGGTAAATATTCCGTTAAAAATGCGTTTTATCAATTAGTTTGGAAAAGTCATGAATGTCAGCGAGTTTCCCCTTACAGGTCACACTTCTGGAACTCCTGTAAAGTCAGGGAAAGTCATTGAATTTCTTTGATTCTGGAAAATTATTGGTTGCGAGTGAAAGTGACAAAATGCCTAGAAAGCTCATATTTCCTGTAAAAATTGATTGGGTAGTCTTCCTCATCCTTTTAGGCATATGTTTGAGTACATCTTATTATCAGAATTTAATTCTGGTGTTCCACCACTCTATAACTTATTTTGTATTGTGAATATGCATAATTGTTTGTAAGATTATAATTTTACTTCACTAGCTCACATTTTATTTCTCGTGTGGATGAATATTCCGTAAAAAAGCAATGTAGAATTAGTCTGGGAATTTCAGTTCGATATTTTGTGGCCACCCTGGTATGGGTCGCTGTATATCCACTTCGCTACCTCTCCCTTTCAACTCACGGCCCTTGTTGTCCTTCCAACCCCTCTAGTATCTGCTTTTTTTCTTCTCGCTCTCAATCTCCCTCTCTCGCTAAACTCCCTCTCTCGCTAAACTCCCTCTCTCGCTAAACTCCTCACTCTGCACAGCCATTTTTCCTTTCAAGATAAACCCTTTTTTTCCTCATTCTTTAACGTTTCGCGTCGTTCCCGCAGACGGTAACGATCCCGGGCTGCCGTCGTTCCGCCGAGCAAGTGCGGAAGAATGGAGCCGTAGATTCGTCCGACAACCGCCTTTGGAACGGAGCGCACCAGGACTGAATGGGAAAGAAGAAAGAGATTCGGGAAGAAGAAGAAGCGGGAGTTGGAGAAGAGAATGGAATGGAAGAGTTGGAAAACGGGGAAGTATCGAAGCGGGTGAACCTCTCCTCATTCCTCCAAAGGACGCGTTCCAGGTCTCTCTGCCGAGGGCGTCTTAGGAGGAGCTATTGTGCGAGCTAGAGGGACGAGTAGGAGACGCCTTGATGCCCCTTGAGGAGCGTGCATGGGGAAAAAAACGTTGAAAAAAAATTGTTCCCTGTCGAGTTTTCGCGAGAGAAGCGTCCGTAACATTTTGTACCGCATTCCCCTCGCGAGTGCTATCGACGCGATCTTTTGTGTCCTTCCCGCTTCTGACACGGGCGCAAGATAAGGTCACAGGCGTACGATGCCGAATTTCCCGGTCTTCTGCACCTTTCCCTACATCTGAGCGATACCCTACAGAATTGGGGAGTGGCGCAGACTCAACCCATTTACTTGTGGGAGAATACAAAACAAAAAATACATGAGCGTGGTGAGTGACATGGCTGCCTGAGTTAGAAGTAGCATTTATTAAAGTCCTTCTTTTTTTGAGGAAAAATAACCTAAATTCAGTGAAATAATTTCTCTTATTTTATGGTTTCCGTCCGACCTGGAAATGGGAGAGGATGTTAGGACCCCCTTAAGTGTGATGGACTCTTGGAGACGACTTGAATGAAAATATTCTCTGAGGAATTCGGGAAATCCTTGAACCCCGCCCGTTCAGAAGTCGAATAGGCAGAGGACAGTGTTGGATAGGCTACCTGAGTTCGAAGGAGCATTTATGAAAGTTCTTCAATAATCGTGGGAAAAAAGAATTTTTATACTTATCCATTCGGCGTAATAATCTTTCTTATTTCATCGTTTCGTCGGACCTGGAAATGGGGGAGTATGTTAGGACGCCCTCAAGTAATGACGGACTCTGAGAGACAACTCGGATGAAATTCTTCGAGAAAGTTGGAGGATCCCAGAGCCCCGCCCGTCCAGAAGACAAAGAGGCTGAGGACAATGTCAGATGTGCTCGTGCATACCGAATTCCCCGCTCCTTCTCCTTCAGTGTCGCGCCTCGCGGCCGTCTTTTATTTTCCGCGCGGAGCAAGACGGCGCGGGAGACTTTAAGCGGAGGAGGAAGTCTCCAGAACCCCCCGTGCAGCGTGCGTGTGTCTCTTTCCTCTAGTCGGCTCGGTGGAAAAAGCGTCCGGGGAAAAGGGGAGGGAGATATTCGAGTGGTTTACCCGAGCCGTTTCTTCCTCCTCTCGACATTTCGCCTGCACGGCGAGTGGTAAAGAGGCGACGCGAGCCTCCTCTTCCCGCCTACTCCTTTTTTTGGTTTCACTTCCCTCCTTCCCTTACAAGAAACTCTTCCCTTCTCCCAACCCTGTCTGCTGTTTGTATGATGACGGTATTTGGAGGAAGCTACGGAAAACTTGAGCCATTTACATCATGAGCAAAGGGTAGGGAGGGTGGAAAGAAACCCTGTATTTCAACGAATAACTGCTCTCAACAAAGGCACCCAAAGATCACGCCTTAACGTCCCACTAAGCGGACTGTGTGTTGTACTCGTAAGGCTTCACTTAGAGCACGGGAAGTTAGCGGTCGGAAAGGTGGAGAGAAACCCTGCGTCTGAAAAAGTTGCTGCTCTTGACAAGGGGAGCAAAATACCGCTGCTTAGCTTCCCATGCAGCGGGCTGTGTGCTGTACTCTTAAGTCTTTACACAAAGCATGGTAAGGTAACGAGCGGTATGGTGGGTGGAGAGAAACCCTGTGTCTGAACGGATAAATACAAAACTACAGGGGCCAAAGATCATCGCTTAGCATCCCGTACAGCGGACCTGTACTTGTAGATCTTGCACATGGGGAAGTAGCGGTTGGGAAACGTCTGAGAAATCATCACCGGGATGTAAGCCCGTGCCCACTGTCAACAATGCAGTCACCAAACCAACCCAATCCCCTTCTGTTCTATTCCTTGGCGTAGACGTCTGGCGCGACTCTTAGCGTGTACGGGGGCGTACGAACTTCGCTCTCCGAGCTCCCCCGTGCTTCTAATACTACGACTCTTACTACAGTCCCATACTCCCACAGTCGCGCTCCCTTTAACTCTCCCTCCACGCGACTTTTACCCCTCCCCCTAACTCGCCTCCCCTACCGCGCCGTCCCTCTGCGTTTCCCTCCCCTCCACCCCCGAATATATCCTCCCCCTCCCCCTTTTCCATCGCCCGCTCTCGTCCCTCGCACGCCTTTCGCCCGGCGCAGTTTTTTCCGAAGCCCCGAATGGCCCGGAGGAGCAGGAGGAGCGGTGATCCAGCGATGCTGCCGCGCCGCCCCGGAGTCGACCGCTCCTCGTGCCGGAGTCGACGCTGCCGGCGTCCCGGACTCTCATCCACGAAGCCAAGCCTCTGGCGGCGTGCAATAAACTTTTCTCCCCCACGGAGGAAGTGATTGCTGAGTCGAACTTCTCCGCGGGAACGACAACGAAGAGAAAGGGGGTTGCGTACCTTTCGGCGGCCTGATAAAGAGAGGGTTTTTTTTATCGCCGCGTGACTGTGTAGGGTGATAGGCCTGAGAATGTTCTGTCGGTGACAAGATTTCCTGTTCCAGAACAAGTAACTGATTGTGTGAAGATAACTGAGGTGGAATTTCAGAAATAGTGGTTACATGCTGCGAAGACTCTTCTGTTCATTCTGTTGACTACGAGGTTTTTGGGTATCTCCCAAAATGTATGATACCGTTACAGGAAGGCAGTTTTACTAGCAGCAGTAAAATTCTCCTTTGGTCCTGGGTTACTATCTAATCGTTTAAAACATTACTTTCTTCCTGGCGTCTTCCGAGTTGTCAAGTGCCGGTGAATTACGGTGGTTTACCGAGAATGATGTCTTTGAGGCTATGGGTTTCCCGCTACACGTTTTATCCTATGAATAGGAGACAGTTTCTGTGAAAATTCCACCGGAAACTACGGTAGTGAAGTTTATTTTTTACTTGGACCACCCCTCGTTCCTGGTTCGGTTCGTGTGGCCAGGCATTAGTGGCTTACTCCAAGAGTGTTTTGAAAGAGATGATATTATGCCTGTGGTTTAAGTCTTCGTGAAAACTCCCAGCTGAATCCCCTCCCGCAGAATATATTCGCCGACTTTTTGGCAACGTTTCAGCCGGCTTGGCCGCCAACTGGCCTTGGAGCGGGTGTTTATAGCGGAGACGGTCGCGCGAAGCATCATCCACTCGGCGTCGGACGACCCTTGGGCCGCCGCCGGCGTTGTTTCGGCGGGGCAGGACAGGGTCGCTGGGACGGCCGGGTCCAGGTGATGGCGTCGGAAGACCAGGAGGCCGACGATGAGGAAGAGGAGGATCTCGGATAGTCTTTGACCATCCCGTCTCTCTTCCTCTCGCGGGTTTTTCCTCTCGGCCTTTAACCGGCTCCCTACGTTTCCGTACCACATCAATGACTGGTGCTATCGGTCAAGGCGATAGACGAGAGAAATATATATATGTATTAATATAGAAAAAATATATATAAGAATATATAATGTACATATCTATGAGAAGTGAAATCAGGGTAAGCGGGAGCGAACGCTGTTATTAACGTTGAATTGGAAAGAAAATAAAAGTTCCTGCCCCAAAATTGCGTAGGTGTTGCGTGATATTTTATCCTCTTTACCCTTCCGTTTGGTGCAAGTGCAAAGGGGATTGTGCATCGAGTGCTCTACTGGCCGTGTATAGGTGTACTCACGGAAACTCCTTGCCTTCTTGGGAATATAACTCGCGCGTGTGAGCACAATCGTGACTGCCGTGACGCTGGTGTGTGAATCCGGCGGTGTTTGTGCACCGCGTGCAGTTGTTGTTGTTGGTGGTGGTTCTCCTTGGTTTTGGTATCACGTGGTGGGTGCTCGCCGGTGGCGGGCCGCACGTTTCTTTTTCCGGGGGAGAGGGTGTCCCTTCTCCCCCGCTATCTCCTTTCCCTCTCGCACGTGCGATGTCGGGAGAGTTGAGCGCCGAGCAGCTGCAGCAGCTGTACCTGTGCAGCCTCCTACTCGGGCGGAAACGGTGAGTCCTCTCACTATGTGTGTGTCTATCTTTCCTCCCGCGGTTTTTCCGACAAGTGCTCCTCCACTGTGTTCGCTCTTCAAATCAAAAAAGGATTATTAAACGTTCTCTACCGATGCTTAATGCTTACTGCACCGTATCAAAATGTATGTTTATGCCAAGTTATCTCGATTCCCTGCCTCAAAATTAAAAAAAATAGTACTCCAATTTACTTTTTAATTCAGGTCAATCGCAATTTTCCCCGGAACTACAAACGACTTTCATAAATGCTTACTTGACTATTTGTTTTTTTATATATAAACGGCTGGTGTCCTAACACCCCCTGCCACACGTCTTTTTAGGTGGCTTACAGGATAGTATGCAGATGGATTTATTCCCAAAAACATTGTCTTTAAAATATATATCCTGAACAGTCAGAGCCTTCGATAGCAGAGAAAAAATTTCTTGTTAAAAATTTTCGAATTTTACTCTTAGACGACAACAGTCTGTGTTTATGATTAACAACAAGCAAAGTAAGAGAAGAGGTTAATAGACGTCAAAAAGTTACTCTTCATTTTTTTAGATTTTTTCCATTAACCTTGTTAACATTTAGCTTATTTAACTTTCGGTATTGATAAAAATATTTCGTGAAGAGGATTTAAAGTACATCGTTGTATTAAGACCAGGGAAATGATAGATAGTACCACCTCACTATAAAATTCTTCAACCCAACATATTTTGAAGGAGGAAATTTTGCAAATTTTGTTCTTGATTTATACCGCTTCGCATGCTTCGATGGAAACCGGAAGTATTCGGAAGTAGAACAATTATCTGGTTCGCGAAACTTTCTGGTTCTGCACAGTATAAGAACCATGTTGATTCCAACTGCTGGTGGCTTTTCGAGAGATACGCTGGTTTGTGAGTAGGTTGAATATAGTGATCCACGTTGTTTATCCAATACCTCCTCCTCTTCATTCCGTATTTTTCTCTCAGCTGCTTCTTCTGTTTTTATATCCAAACTCTCTCCTCTCTTTCTTCCCTGTTGCTACGAGATCGCTTTTGGCGTTGTGTGCGTAGATGTGTGACGACGTGATGGGAACTCAAAAACAGGATGGAGAAATGGAGAAACCAGGATATCCAGCCGCCTCGATAAACTCATTTTTTTGTGTGCGGATGGTGCCTCTTTTTCTCCCTCAAAACCGATATTTTTTTCATTTTTAGACAATATGCAAGCCATCGTTGCCGCGTAAATATACGGTGAAACATCTGGGATCTACGGCTCGGTTTCATTTCACGATCGACTGTAAATGGGATCCTCATTGAAGGCCTTGAGTGCTCAACCTGTACAGATGTCCTTGGGAAATGAATTTTCCGGGTTCGCTTGTGGTTTTTTCGTTAGTAGAATTGATTCTGGTTCACATGTACCTCGGAACCTAGGGAAGTATTGAAGTTTTGTATATTCTAATTTACTTTCCGAGTTACACCACACCATTCCGATCTATCGTCCTCGTTATATTTTTAAATATTTGATGGATGTATTTTAAATTCTTGAATCCACTAAATTTTTTTATGCTCGATTTAGTTTTTTTTACCGTATCACGGAATTAGCGTTGATATTTTTTATGTCTCTGTTTTTTTTAAGTAGTCTTATTTATGAAACTTCATTTTGCGAAGAATTAGTCCTAATGCAATTCAAATTATTACCTGAACCTGTCGGTATTATTCTAACACATTAGTTTAAGGGCTTCCGGAATTTTTATCTTCGTGAAATCACTGTCGCTGTACACATTTTCCTGATCAGTTGTGATAAGGAATGTGACCTGTGCTGTCTGTTTCGTAATTTCTTCCATCTCCCTGAGTAACAGGATTATATTTTATTTATCTCAGTTACCACGGAAACAACACAATGAGGCCATTACATAACGAGTTTCAAAAATTAATATAGAACATCATACACATCCTATCCAGGTGGGACTCGAACCCGCGGCCGTCGGCATGATATGCGAGGACTTTCCTCGCATATCATACCGAATACTGAGGCCGATTTATTTTCTGTCTTCTCCACTCCTTTTCGTACCTCACCTACCCATCCTTCTTTTAACCCATTCTAACCCAGAGCTACTTCTGGGGAAAATCAGATTCCAAGATTTCTCTTTTGAAAAAATATTTCGTCAATAAAAATTATAATACTAAATAATACGTAGTTTAGATATTTCCTAAATATAGTTCAAAATTTATATATTTTTGATGTTGCTTAGAAGCAACATTGGGTTATAATGGGTTAATCTGAGGTCTCTCTTATCTTCCTTCTTTCAGTAAGCGAACTGGGTGAATCACTTTAGCATTCCCGTGTTTCCTTGAGGTCTCAATGCTTTTCACGTCCGCGGGCTGTAGAATAAATGAAGATAGAAATTAATCATTCGCATATACATAGCTTTAAAGCTGTCTTTAGTCTGCCAACGCGAGTCCAGTAGGCCCTAAGAAAATTGGCAGTTGTTTATGGAGATGATTAAAAATGTTGATAGAGCTACCCACTTCAGGTTTTAAATTTATTTCCCTTGAAGCCTAATATGTCTCTTTTGTAAGCTTACCCGTATATTTATTTTTTTCAATTATTTTAGAGTTAAAAGCTACTTGCGATCCGTATTATAGTGGCATAATTTTTTTCAATGCTCAGAGAATTAGACTCAAAGAGTGCGTTGCTTTTCGTGTACCAGATGAATGGGCCTCAGACTAAGTGCTTTGAGAGCTGACATCGGTTTTGTCTTATCGGAATTCTCCTTTTGGTGCCCAGTTTTGTTGTTATGTGGATTTCTTTTTGCATAGCTTTAATTTCGTCCTTTGAACTACCTCCTCAAATGAAACTTTTTGATCCTATGCAACCTGCCAGCTGTCCTTTCCCAGTATATCAACATTTCTTTACTATACGGACTTCTCTTCCATTTTTATGTGTAGTTTTCCATTTTTTTACCCTAATAGATGAATTCGCTTCATAAATATCTTTCGTTAATCACTAAAAGAGTTTTTATGAGGTCCTCTCTCCGTAATTACTATTTTTCGAATAAAGTGGACATGACCATCCTAAAGTTTAATCTTCTTTTATATCGGTGAAATCATTACATCAGAATGATTGTTTTACTCAAAGTGCATTAATTTCATTCCCTCAAAGGATAACAGTGATCATATTCCATAAGTGATCTCTTTGAGAAAAAAAATCAGGCCATCTCCCTTGTCGTCGCTGATGGTCGATTCAATTCGATTAATGGTATTATCTCATTTACATTGCCGTCAACTTTTCACATAAAGTGGACATCGTTTATCCTCTTTTAGGAATGCTGCGATCATTTTTCCAAATCAATACTTTCCTTCTCACTCCTCGCTACGCTATCAAAATGCATCGTTTCCTTTTCGCGAGAGTTGAATTTTATCCCTTAATCACCCGATCGGACTCGTTCCGCCGCTATTGTATCTCGTTTAGGCACGCTGCAATTGGGGTGGAAAAATCATTGGAGGGCCCCCCCGCCGTCATTAGCGCAAGGTTAATGCTGAAGAGGGGTCGACCTATTTCCCCGTAATGAGCACCAACAATCGATGGCGTCGTCGGTTTGTGAAAGACGTCCGCGAAAAATAATCTCCTTGCGTACCGCGCTTGATCTCATGTTTTTTTTACGATTCGATGCTTCCCTCTCGTAATGAGGTGACATGCGTTCCGTATTGAGTTTTTGCTCATTCTTTGTTGTGAAACAAAAATCACTCTGATTGCTAGGTCATAGACCTATGAGATTAATTTATGTGGCCTGTTGGCCTTCCAAAACCACTTTTTTGATGCGTTGTAGTGGTTTTAAGAGTTTAAAAAAAATATTTTTTGTCAATAATCACTGGTCTGTTTTGTTAGCATTCTTAAACGCACTTTTTTATATACTACGGTGGGTTTAAGACCATATTTCTGCTTTTTTCAATACCTGCAATATATAACTTATTTATTTCTAAATGCTAACTTTCCTTGCAATTGTGGAAAATTAATGGCCTGAATATATGTCCCAAGCGTACATTGCTGTGTGAAAAGCCATTGATAGGTGCACAAAAACGGATCTTCTCCATATTTTCTTCATATTTTCTCAGAGAGTCAGAGAACATTTGAAAATCAAATGGGTAACGTGTATCTCCCAGGCTGTACTATAACTCATGTGCCCGACGTATCGTAACCCGTGGGACATTGTTAATTAATCGTTAGGGCTCATATTTTGAGAAAAATCGCTTGTTAAAATGTTCCCGGAATCAGCATTAATTTTATAGCGTCTCCCTGATCCTCTGCAAACTCTCCTCAGTGTTCTCTAAATTAGATCTCATGGGAAATATACAGCCAAAAAAGTCCTAAGGTTATAGGCCTCAAAGAATTATTGACATTATTTACGTATAAATGCATTCATTCTGATATACTGTGGTCATATTTTTGATTAATGCATGAAATAAAAGAGGGAAATTTCCCCAAACCGTAGATTTCATAGTATCACCAGTAGTAACGCTTAGGTAATAGCATAATTTCATGTTACTCCAGGGAAATCCATTCGTAGTAAATTTTTTCATATCGAATTGCATTTTAAGTACATACAAAAGATCATAGTAGTTTAAATCTTTGTGGTCTTTTGGCTGATCACAACGTTTCTCGACCGAAAGTGAGCAGCATCCTTCGGGAAACGTTTGGGCCACCGGAACATTGACGCGGCGACATTGCCCAATTTTTTTTAACTATGACGAGCTCCAGCAGAAGTTTTTACGAAGAGTAGTACATATCGTATTTCTCAATATTTTGCTTTACGCTGGCGAAAGAAAGTTAGATTGAACTCAATGTATACCTGGGAGCGTTTGAATGCGTTGTATTTCGTTTATTTGTCATTTCCCCTGTTTTACGTCGAAATAAAGAGATTGTATGGTTTAGAGCTCACGGATAGATCGCATTTCCAAACATATCGTCCTGACCCTATGCCCTCCTCACAGTCTCGAAACTCTTCTCAGCCTTTTTATGTTTAACTAACCCCTCCTCAATTTTCCCCCCTTTCTCTCTCTTTTTAGCGTCCACTTCCGGCGTACGTCTTTAAGTCCCGCTTTGTTTCCCCTCTCAACTACTTCCCGAAGCGTGTGCGCTATTTCTGGGATCTCGGGAGAGCCGCTAAACAGATGGAGACCGCGATCCCCATCGCGTGCTTAAGCGATTAAAAAACTCGCTCCCCCCTCGCGTGGCTCTTGTCGAGTGCACGTGGGTTCCACGGCCCGATCGAGTTGGTTAGGCATGTCATTTAAACGTGGGCTCGCCGTCAGCCCTCAATACATGTTGTCTGAAAAAGATCCAACACAAAATTTATTTCTATTTTACATAAACGATTTTAATTTTTCCTAGTGAATACTTCGGACGAATATTTCTCGGGTTCTCAGCCAGGTTAATGCTTTTTCATAAGCCGATGTTTCGGAAGACGACTTGTCTCCCGAAACGTCGGCTCATATAATAGCATTAACCTAGCTGAGAATCCGAGAAATATTCGTCAGGACTATTTTACATAGATTTAATTTGTGTATAATTTTATTTCGAAATTTCTCGGCTCAAAGATTCTTTTAAGGAGAAAATTTTCATCGCGCTATAGAAGTCGGCAATTTATCATGTTAGTGTCAATAATATTCTTTGTCTCTCTTTGGACTGCGAGGAACTGTATCTGTGCCGCATTAGCTAGAAATTTCAATAGTTATAATGTACCTGATGTATTAAAAAACGATATAACAATATTAAATATCATTGAAGTAGTTTTAAAAGCCTGTCGCGGTTGAGAAAATTACATACAGTTATGAATTCACTTCTCGCTTTAGATATAACATCTATGTTAGCATTTTCGTGGAAAAAATTAACTGTCATATTTTATTATTTTGTGAGCTTAACTATCAAATGATCATGAAAAGATTATTGGCGTAATATTTTTTTAATGAAATAGCCCATTGCTTCAGGGATTAAAAAACCCTCTCTTTCGACGTTTCTCTCCCCTTTGCGTGCCTCTTGTCGAGCGCACGTGGGTTCCACGGCCCGATCGAGTTGGTTAGGCATGTCATTTAAGCTTGGGCACGCCGTTTGCCTTCTCGGGGAGGCGTCCGAATGTCTGCATCGGGAACGAGGGTAGGGAGGCTTTGGGAATGAAATGTGGTGAAACGGCCGCGTTCAGGCAAGCGAGAAATTTCTGGGAGGGCTATGGATTTCTTGTGGACGATGGGGACATCGCATTTAGTGTGGTTCGGAATTGTCAGTTATATGCATTTATTTGCATTAAAGCGAAAAAAAAACTAGCAGACCTTTTGCGTTGGATTAGTTTACAAAGGGTTAAAGAATTAAGTGCTACGAGAATTAAGAACAACTTAAAAATACGCATTTAATACAATCAGATATCACGTAACGTATATGACCGCTTCGTCCGCTCTTTTTGTAATGCAGGGAGGGAAGGAAAAAGTTGAGACGGATTTAAAGAGGAAGTTTTCTGATGGCGGTTGTAAATGGCGAAATTGATGTTGTTATATAAACAGAAGGAGCTTTGATGGAATTGTAGGTAGGAGACGATAGGCAAGAGATCTCCGAGTCTCAGGCGGTGAGGTAGATGGAAAATAGTATGCTTAACTATTTCCTCCGAGACTTATCAACTTTGATGCAGTCATTATTTTAATCCATGCCTATATTTAATGTTTATCATATAACATTTTTGTTATCATATTTTGCAATCATAAGGGATCTGGTGCAGAAGGACTTAATCCTTGAACTTCATGAAATACAAAGAAAATCAGTGCGATCAATCAAAAACTGCTACGGGCGTGCAGGCAGCGCTACTTAGATGTTGGTGGAGGCTTCCGCGGAATGGTGCAGTAAGCACAGCTTTGCTTCCGGGATTTCCTCCGCGTAGATTTATCTGCGTGACGACAGTTTAGTTGGCGTTGCAGCAGGCGTCTTCAGGTCTCACATTTTGCATCGCTTTGAAATTTTTGCCATCTGTCTATCTGAAACCGTGTCATTAGAATTTAAAGAGGGAAATAAGGGTTTATATGTAGTACGGTACATATTAGATCATGTTCTTTAGTGTAACTTTTAGTCAAAAACAATAACATTTTTTTCTCATTTCAGAATTTCTTAATAATGTAGGAAGAGTAACTGCGAATTTATCCTCCTTAATTATATTATTTTTTCATGCCATAATTATGGAATACTTTCACTTGGTACCTTATTATTTTTAAACAATACTTTGATAATTTTCCAATATTATTTTATGTTATTCCAAATCATTTTTAAGTACGGAAATTCACTTAAAGGTCTGCCGTTGTTACAAAGTGTCACATTTCTCAAAAAATACAAGTCAATCCTGTGTGTGAGGTTCTGTGAGTTGCCGACTTTTCTTAGCTCCTTTAAAAAATAATTCTTATTTTGTTAAGGAGGTGTGGGACGTTGTTGACTTTCTTGAGCTCTATATTCGCTGCTGAGAGGCTTCGTATCTTGTTTGCTCATCCAAAGAGAAACTGGGACAGTTGAATGTATAAAGCGTGTACCTGCGCAAAGTAAACACGATATCCCTGCGTTCAGTGATGAATGCAGGGATGGCTGGATAGAAATAGGGAAAACAGTAAACAATGAATATCAAAAAACGCTGAATAGCTAGCGATATTTTGCGACATTCTTCTTGGTCTATTTTATGAGATAAAATCTTTTCATTTTGATGGAATGGTTTGAAGAGATAACTTCACTCAGCAAATTACCGTATGATAGTGAGTAGACTATAAATAAATCATCCCTGGAAATATTTGCTGCGATTTCTTTTTTTGTATGAGTTCTCTGCTGGCTGGATAGAAATAGGGAAAACAGTAAACAATGAATATCAAAAAACTCTGAATAGCTAGCGATATTTTGCGACATTCTTCTTGGTCTATTTTATGAGATAAAATCTTTCAATTTTGATGGAATGGTTTGAAGAGATAACTTCACTCAGCAAATTACCGTATGATAGTGAGTAGACTATAAATAAATCATCCCTGGAAATATTTGCTGTGATTTCTTTTTTTGTATGAGTTCTCTAAAAATACCATCTATTGACATGGCTCCGTTTACTGTTTCTTTTTTATTCTTATGAATTGTCTTACTCTCGATATTTCATGAGGTATTACAAATTAACTTGATTCTATGGAAAATCTCTGTCGAATAGAGAATCAGCGGTTTTTTTCTGAAATATAATATCGTTTTTCTGCTCTTTAAAGGAGATGAGGTGGTTACTAATTATTTGTTATGCTCAACGCATATTTTTCCTACTACAGTTAGATATGCGATGTTATCTTTGATGGTCATTATTTGTCTTAGATGTTAAGATCAATGAAAAGCAATTTCATGGAGATTGTGCTTTCGACAACTACCCCAGATTTTAGTAAGTAATGATGAATGATAATATTCGATAATTGCATTTTGATTATTGAATCAGGCTTGAATGTCATGTTGATTGGTAGCAGTTTTTCGTACGTCATAGCGCGTAATTTTTCACAGGAATCATTTTTACTTTTTCTATAAAACATTCTAACGGATTCCATTATTTTACATTTTCTATAAAAATCTCCCCTCGCCATTCTTCACGAAGAACTGTGGAAATATTTTGACCGCTGTAAAGGAAATAAGCCTTCTACCCTCCGTGCCAAATTTGAAGTCCTTAAACAGTTTGAAATCTATTTATGTTGAGGCTTATATCTCTTATTTGTCTTTTTCATGGACCCTAATGGCTATCCAAACGATTGGTGTGGGTATTACTTTAATGGATAAAGGATGAAGCTTTGAGTGCCTTTGATTGAGTGGTAGTTCAGTTGAATATTTTTATAATCTGATCCGATGATATTGTACAGTTTCGATCAGAGATTAAAAAGAGCACTTCAATAAGTGGTTTGATTATGCAAATCCAGCATCCCAGAGTGATATGAATTTAAATCCGTTGGAATCGCTTCATCATTGGTCGCTGGCCATTGACCAGTGCGATATAAATGTGTTGGCAACCAACCAAAACTTTCCCACGGAGATTGTCATAATTCGGAGTATGACTAATTCATTACTTGCGTGTCAATATGGAAATGAACCTTACGTTCCCATGCAGCTGAATCTGTTTTACCTTTTTCATGTATGTTTCGACTTATTTAATAGTATTAAAATAAGAATGGTAGCCGTT
The DNA here is from genome assembly GCF_921293095.1 of Ischnura elegans. NCBI lineage: Eukaryota > Metazoa > Arthropoda > Insecta > Odonata > Coenagrionidae > Ischnura > Ischnura elegans. The sequence continues at coordinate 61,871,903 of NC_060254.1, read as the reverse complement.
ATATATTTTAGCAATTTATGCTATTCATATTCTCTGCTTCATGGTTCGAGATCAGGATACATGGATTCTGAGTGTAATTTACTCCTATCGTGACTAAATACGTATCTGGCCTCAATTTTATGGAATTTTTCTTTGCTAATCCCTCTTTTTATTTGTAGAACATCATACCGTCAGGGCTTTTTAAGATTAGGATACATTAATGCTGAGCGTAGATCCCTCCTATCGTGAGTAAATACGCCTCCCTTCTCAATTTCACGTATTTTTTGTGCTAATGACTCCTTTTCTATGTAGAACATCCCGACTTAAGCTGCATTAGCCGCTCTATTCACAATTGCCTCTCAAAATCCTCCTCGGGAACGCGCGTAGAACGTCATTTCACATCGCGTTCACTTAAATAAAATGCACTCCCGATTGCGCCCTTGACGATCATTCGTCATTAGCCCTTCAGACGCACTCCGGAAGCGCTTCTAAGTCCTCCCGAAGAAGAGCTCTTATTCCCTACGCCATCGCGTCGACTTCACATTTCCGTCGGACAGGCTTCCGCCTCTGCCAACTCCAGGCTATCCCCGGCGTCTCCCGCCTGCTTTCCTCCTCCGCTGTCGTCCTCTTTCTCTCTCTCTCTCGATTGGAATGCTAATCCGCATTAATAGCTCCGCTTGATGCGGGGGCGAATGACTCCGACGGGGAACGCTGGAAGAGAGGTTGAAGGTACCCCGGGGAACAGGAGGTGGAAGGAAGGGAATTAGCCTTAGAGATTTTGGGGCAGATCTCCGTTGGGAGGTGGGGAGAAAGGCGGGGGAAATTGCGTGTTAAGTAGGGGAGCGTATGTGTGGGGAATCAAAGGGAAAGGGGAAAATCCGGGGTGAAATCTGTGAGTGATGTCGTCGGATGATGTGGTGTGGATGAGTGGTTTGTTGGTAGCGGTGCCAAAGCGCGTGCCAGACGTTATCGGTGGAGATAGAATGTTGGTACGGTGGGTAATCAATGGAATTGTGGTGTTTTTTTTGGGTTGTAAAAATTGCGACGCCTCCTGTAGAGCGTTTGAGTTGCAATGAAGCCAATTAGGCAGTTGTCATTGTGATCTGGAGTGTAAAAGTCCTGGGATGCGTGTCAAGATTTTCCCACTTTATTCCCTGTTCAGTAGATTAACGTTAATTTGTCCTAATGGAGTAAGTAGCTGGTATATGGATTTACCGTGTCTCCTTGAATTATTAATGTGCTAAGGTTCACGATAATTAAAAAATATTAGCTGTAAATTTTACCATTAATTGATAAGAAATAATTCGATGAAATATGGAACCGAATTTCTGAAAGTTGTTTTCGAAAGCTTCTCTTATATATAGATGCTCCAACGTAACAAAAATGCAGCTATTTGCTTTCAGGCTCACGTCAAATAGCTGCCATTAGAATGACCATTTGCAATGTGTGGGATTAAAGAGAAGACTTGCTCTTTGCATTTCAAGTTAAGTGTTGATATTTAAAAACTGTTGCTTGTCCTGAGATGTCTTTAGGGATTTACTTTATCACTGTTAATTGTTTCATCATCACTACCCAAATGTATTCCAAGGCATTCGTTTCAGGAACAGAATTTATGCTATGGAAACTATTTATTGTCCTAAATGCTCGGGAACATTGTTCAGACTATAGTGCCTGTTATTTGTAATATTGTCATTTGATTTATTTATTAGATACAATATATAATAATTACGATAAATCGATTCCTCCTCTCATTTTTTCGTTCTTTTAAAGCATTTATTAACTCTATTCAAACTTCCCATTCTGATGCTCCTTATTTTAAATTAATGCATTCATTACGAGACTTTTACCATGCGTCTGGGATTTGCGAAATTTGGCATCATTTTTCTGAGTTATCTAGATCTTAGCGTCACAAGTTCTCCCGAAATCCATAAGTTTTCGTGTGATTTATGCGTAAAATTTTGGCTGAGTGTGCTTTCGCCGCGTTTGAGGGAGAGAGGTATTTTCTTCTTTTATTACAAGAAAAGTTTTCTGATGCCTGAGCGTGGTGTTCCAGCAAGTGCGTCGATTATTCTTTCTCATCCATCCAATTCCCAGATTCTCTGCTCTCCGAGAATCCCGGTCATTATTCCTCCCAAACACCTATCCCATCTTCTTTCAACGAATTTTTTCCAGCTCCGTGGTTCCTTGTCCGATTTTCATTTTGCCAGTTTAGTATTGCCTTTTCGAAGCTGGCGTCAATTTTAATCTCGGATCTTTTTTTTTCTGTTTATCACTTACTTTCAGCGCTTGTTTCTTTTATCTCCAACTGATTTGTATCTTCCCTCCTCCTTCAATTTTCGGGATTTCGCTCGTTGGATAAAATAATCTGTCATGCCAGCGTGTCTGGTGTTTAGTTAGTTTCGCCCCCGAACCGCTATGCGATAACAGTATTAAGCCATCCATCATATCGACCTATTTCGGCGAAATTATGTGCTCGTTGGATGGGGTAGCGGGACTAGCTGGTGGTAATACTCGCGGTTGGGCAATTTTATCTGATTGGTGTCTTATTAAATTTTTTAAATCTATATTCCGCTTCAGCTGCGATGGGTGTTTATTAGGCTTTGTGCCGTCCTAGCTATGCGTCATTCGCGAATTTTTTTTGCTTCGAGCCACAATCGCGGAAGTTGGTTATTCGTCGCATTCATTAGCTCTCACACCAAACCTACGGCCTCCCCATGCGTGTCTGTAATCCTCCGCAGAAAAACGCCATTGCTGCCGCATGCCCTCTATAATCCATAGTATTTTTAGAAATACCAATCCCGAAATTGAATATTTCAGATCAAAGCAACTATCTGTTGGTTGCAAATGGGATTGCAACAGATGAAATTTCGTTTCAATATCTGAGTCCGTTGAAATACATTAATCTCTCGAAGATAATATCGGGTACATCACGCTTGGATTAATAAGTGCTGGGTGAACAGAGGTGGGAAAAATCCCTCATTCTTGGCATTTGTGTATCCCATTTCCAATTTAGTTGTAGTTTTATCACTATTAGATTTCATTGATATATTTGACGAGGAAAAAAAATAGTAGCCATTATTATTATTATAAATTTTAGATAGTGGTTTAACCAGATAAAATGCAATATTTGGTTTTTCCAATATTTAATCTAGTTGAAAAATACAAGGGTATTGAACTCCCACCTTCCCTTGTATATATCTCGCCTTAGAACATCTACTCCCGAAAATATTGACTGTTTCCCTCTAAATTATTTTTCTACGGCTAATTTATGAACTTCATTGTTGAATTTTTTTAACGAAATTCTTGGAAAACTCCCAGACTATATGAAAATTACTTGGGAAAGAAAATTATTTACGGGGAAAGTTCAAACTTTGCATATTTTAATGGGTATGCGTGGTGGAGTTACCGTGTCTAATTACTGTGCTTTACTCTGTCATCCCTTGTTTATGGGGTACACAACCACGTGACTGTGCTCAGCTTCCATCTCCCCCTATTGCTTCTCCTCAGATCGTGCCGACTTCATTTCCTCTCATATATATCAATAGCAGCATTCTCCCGCGTTATATATCTCTTACCCTCTAACCGTGGAATATTTCCACTCTATGCGGCAATATTTCAAGCGTAAAATGTAGTATAATGTCTCCATGCTGCTTCTACTAATTCGTAGTTACTTCTCGTTTTAGTGGAGCTTCAACGCGCTATTGAGCTGTCGCAGGAAGTAGATACTGAGAATCCTGCGTTCCAATTCTCTCTGGGTGTAGTGATGCCAGGCTAGCATCTTGGTTTCAGCTGCAGTCGTAATTCATGCGTTCACCTCTCAGGAAGCAGCCAGTTAGCTCCAGTTAATTAGGACGGCAACCGAAGCTGGAATTACGACCGTGCTCATGGTAACAATGCAGTGAATTAGGATATACGACGTGGAGTGGCGCTTGCCTCATTTCTTTTTACCCTGTATAGGGAAAACGTGAGACTGGCTATAAGCCCATAGTTTTTCTCTAACTCTACGTGATTCTTCTCATATTTCGTACGTGAAAAGCGTAGTCCTTCAATTTGTGCTCTTTTGGCATGGACTTTATCCTGTAGACATATTTTTTTCTTTATAATTTTTTATGCTTTTCTTGATTTTCTATTTTTATTCAGGTGTTGTATTATTTGTTTAACAATCCTGTTTTAGAAACTGTAATGTTCCATTGAACGTGTAGTCTTTCTTTTCCAATTTTACGTCAAATCTACATCGGTCTGCTTGCAAACATCTGTATGAATTTCTCTCATAACAATTAGGTGACAACTCAATCATCTGCATATAGCATCATAAATTAAATGTAATATTTTTAGCCTAAATAATGAAAAAAGCTTAATATATTAGATTTTCAATTGAAAAAAATTCTCCCTTACGTTAATTTTTCACAATTATATATGTATGAAGGAGGTACGTATTTCATTTTCCATTCCTTTGTAAACTAATGCATAAACATGTATATGCAGCCTACTCCTTTAAGTTTGTATCCTTTTCCATATGCTAGTAATTTTCTTCACGTAGTCTTTTCGAAATTTTTCCTATACTTTTTTTCTTTGCCCGTCTCCTTGAGCTTCTCCACTGTTTTCGGGCCTTGGTCCTCAGTTTTTCCCGCTATCTCTCGCCTTTTATTTATTGGTTCCTTCAAGTTGGGGAGGCTGTCTTGGAAGGTGGAAAAAAATCAGGACCAGGAGAAGATCGATATGGCTCATTTGCCTCGATTTTCCCCCATTGAATTGACGCCTCCTCTTGTTTTTGCAAAAAGTTTTCTCTCCGCCTTTTTCTGCACGAAGTTCCGCGGAATATTTTCTCCTTCACCCCAACCATTGGTTGCCAATATCGATTAGATTTCGCATTTTTCTCCCAAGTTTGAATTGAGGGAATTTATCTCTTCGGAAGCGAATAATATTTTACCGTCTCGGATTTTTTATCCGTCTGGTATTCATGCCTTCCTTTCTCCGTCCGACGTACGCTGGCGATAACAGTTTTCCTTTAAAGTGCGCCGTTTGAACTTGAAAAGTTTTTATCTTACGGACACAGCGTTATTTCCATTAATGTGTTTGAGAATTACTGCTAAAGAGGGCATTGCCCTCGGTATTATATTTTATCTCCAGAGAGTGGCTATATTCTAGGCTTTAGTAGGTCATTGCCTCTCAGTATGGAAATAGATTTTTTAGAAAGTGAAGCCTCATTTAGAACCTTCGCATGTGGTAAAATTGTGATTCTTAGTTAGTTTTTATGTCTATTGGACAATTATTTGATATTATTTCATTGGAATGATACTTCTGTAATAGTTACTGCGTTTATTTTTGTGGCATACATTTTTGTTATTTTCCGGAGGCTCAATTCTGGTTTTATGACCATAGGGATCCCCTGAAGCTCCCCCTCTCTTTTGGTATTACCAGTTTGTGCACGAAAAATTTCGGGAGTAAATAAATTATTAGAATATTATTATTATTTATATAATCGACATTAGGCATTTCGCCTTCTAAAGATGGCGACTTCTGACGGGAAAACACTTGATCAATTGTCGTATCGAAGATAAATAGCAAATGTACGTATCTTCACATGTGTAATACCAATTTTTTAATTGATAATCTTGGTAAAGATGTTGGAAGTGCTTTAACGAGACTTAAATAGCTGAAATGCTTGCTAATTAATTTTGAAGCCCATCTGTCTCATCCAGTTTTCGTGATGAAAGACTTCGTCATACTTTTCTGTGAGTTGTTTCCTTAATTCGATAAATAAAAAGTTCAAATGCTTATTTTGTTGAAATGTTTTAAATATGGTAACTGAATCGAAACACGAGGTGTATGAATGCTGTCTACGTAGTTTCCAATTGTTTACAGTGGATAATTTGAAATGGTTTTTATTTTGTCGTAAAAAATAAGATTTGGATGAATTTAAAATAGCATATAAAATGTCATCATTTACAATTTAAAACCTTGTTCGTGAGAAACTGTTATTATTTGAAAAGTCATTCGCGGCGTTTTTTTGAAAGCGTCACGACTGGGAAACATTCGCTTTTTTCAACTCTCCCCTGGCCAAACATTTCGGACAAAGATCGATTTCGAAAAAAAATGTGAAAAAAAGTGTTGCGGGCGAACATAACACGGGGACCGTGTCCTCTCGAATGGTTACTGTCGTGTATTTAGAGGGGGGAGGTGGAAGGGGGTCGCTGCAACCCCCTTCAATGCCACCCCTACTCCTCTTCCAGCGTCGTTAACTATTTACGGTACGCATCACTTCCACTTGACCTCTGTTTTGTATAATCCCTGTTTTTATTTATAAAGCATTACTTTTTTACAGCTTAGGCTATCATCTTTAAATTTTCAGAGTAAATATTGGGTGTATACGCTTGTAATCACTATTCACCAGAATTTCAAATATGAATATTTTACGTCGATGTTTCCTCTGGGGTAAAAAAATCGTATTTGAGATACAGATAAATGTGTGCTAGCGTCAACAAATATACTCTGAATGTATAAAAAGAATTTGAGCTCGTAATGCGTAAGGAAATCGAGGAAATTAAGACCAGTCTACCACGAGTGATGCAACTGTCATATCCGTTATTTCAGCGACCCTTTCCCTCTAGTGGATCATAGTAAAAGGTGGGGATGGTTTAGCTGAGCATTTTGGACTACAACTAACTACTATGCGTCGGAGGACTTAGTAATCGCTATTTTCAAGGAATATATTTCGTAAATTAATGTAATTAACTCCAGAAAATAAAATATCAACTATGCTATCCACATTTGTATTATTTTTAATACCCCATTTTCGTTATGGTGTGTCATCTTCAGGCAATTAAAGTGGAAAAAAGTGCGGAAACTAACCGCTTCTCTCTAACATGTGGCTCAATGTTGCGTAACAGGAAATGAAACTCGTTTCTGTTAAGTGTTGTAATGCTGCAAAATTTGTGCCGTTACGAGTCTGAAAAATTTGCTGTATTTCTTTATATCCTTTCATTCCCTGTAATTAAATGTTGGGTGGCAATTTTTTCCGTCAACCTTGTTATTTACTTCTTCCATAGCTTTGTTATTATTATTTGATTACTTCTTTATTTAGTTTTCCAACCTAAGGTTTAATTTTATGAGCTGCTGTTGCTTGCGTCATCAATGACCCAGTATTCATTAATCATTTGCTCCAAAAGTAATTCGAGAAATGTTACATGTAAAATGCATTTCATTTTTATATTTCTGTCAAGATCTTTTTTCTCGAGTGTCGTGCAGTGTTTTCCTGTCCTTGATAGTTAATTCATAAGAGCGGTAGCGGGAGCGACACTTTTACTCCCGAGGGCAATATCAGTTTTGATATGGCAGAGATTGGAAGGGTAGCAAGGCCGGAAGTTGAGCAGCACGCTAGTTTTTTTTCCGTGCTCTTGTCGCGTGCGAGGAAGAGGGCTAGAGAGGTTGACGGATATTGAGGTTGAGCACGTAAGGTTAACACACTTCGTTTTGGAGACAGACCGCGAAAGGAAATGAAAGTGATATTGCATAGGACTTGGATATTTTTTTACAGCCGTGACATCGCGGATCATTGTTGCCGAATATAATGAGTGCTTCTGAATTTCTTCTAAATTGGTAGATCTTTCTTTTTACCCTAGATGCTTCTAGATTGGTAGATTTTTCTTTTTTTATAGCGTAGGGATGGATCTAAACTTATTTTGTCTTATTCAATTTAGTCTAGTTTCCTGTCAACTCAGCTTAATTTGTTGACGCTGAGTAACATAAAACAGTGTAAATTCAAAATTAAATCTTATTAGAGTCTGTCTTTGATCATGAGTGTTTAACAGTATAATTTTAAATATAATTTATTAGTTTTTAGCTATCTCTTTATTTCCCAAGATAATGTGATTGAGATTAATAATCCCTGAATGTTTACTTTTCATTGATTGATATACGATATTATTGTAAAAGAAGATCCAATGTCAAGTGATTATTCACACGTTTATTTTAAAATACGCCCACCGTGGTTTCTACGGATTCTTCTTTAACTGGAATGTTGGAAGAATTCCACTAAGCATAAACTGAATCGATCGATTTTATTTGTTCACAGAAATTTATATGTTGGAATTTGAGCCCATTTTTACGAAATAAATTTACATTTTTAGACATTTTAATGATGTTAAAAGTTAGAAATCATATTTATTATCTTTAGGGTCATATGGGAGAACCGTATAGGAAGCATTATAGGAATAAATGTACTACTTAGTGTATTTATTGTTAATATTAGCAATCCTTCCAATTCTGTGGTATTAATTGTATTTCGATGTTTTGACTAAATTTCATGCTTGGAGGTCGAGTCGATAAATAGCTGCATTCTGGCATCGAACGTTCTTGAACTTAGGATGCTCGAGTGCCTTCCGATTGACTTAGCGAAGTTCTTCGCGAAGAGTTCCGTATAACTTCTCCCATGCATATTGCATGTATTTTATTGCTACCGTTCTACTCCATTAATCTGTAGTCTTACTCGCTTCCCATGATCTACGAGTGCCTGTGGCTCTAAAACTTTTTCCCTACATTTTAAAAGTTCAGTAGTTGACCTCATTGCTCTTTCCTCAGTCGAACTGAGTTCTTACACGTCTTCTTTGGTTGGAGTTCTCCTCGGGAGTTGAGATGCGGTAAAATATAAAAACATATCAACCGTCTTTTATTTCTGTGAATGAAAGTCGTGCTTCAAATTTTTTCGTGGTGTTTGGTAGTAATTTTGTTAGAGTTCTCTTGGAAGCTATCAATTGCGAAGGTTTACCATTCTACGGTTATTTTGACTAAGAAATATTGGCTGTTATCTTGTTTTAAGCGTTTAAAACTCAAAAATATGTGTATTTTTTGCGTTAAGTGGTGGCTACAATGAGCATACGTGCTAAGTATGTCCAGTGATTTAAGGTAGAACGATTTTCAGTGTCATTGAGGCTGGCGTCATCCTTGTAGCAAACATAGATGTCGATTTTAATAAAGCCTTGACTTTTAATGGAAGTCAAGGTGCAATTTTTTCAGATCTCTCTGCTCATATTGGGTGCTTTTATCTGCGAAAGATAAATTCCGTGGAGAGGATGTAAATTACGTTCTTATGGCTAGTTTGGTTTATTGAATTTCCAAGTTACATGCATTTCTTGTATGCTGCTTGTTCTCAGAAGTCGATTCGACTAATGAGGGATAAATTACGTCTCTAATTCAATGAAACTGTTTCTTTCTGCGTCCAAACCCTCGCCTCATTCTTTTCACCCCTGTCTTTCCCGGTGAAATAACGCTACGGATCGTTGCGGCTCGTTAACCAGCCCTGGTCCATCCTTTAGGGAGTTTCATTTTTTTCCGCTGGGACATAATCCATTTCCCTAACTTTCTTTCTCGAGTTTTCCGATGGAAAGATCTCTTCCGAATTTCTTCCAGGGTTTTCTGCCCATCCAAGCGCGGCGATATCTCTTCTTTTAAAATCGTTGCAATGAAGGGTTCGCTCATTATTCATCTTCGGATATCACCCTTCCTTTTCTGCCTCTCTACCCTCGAAACGGAGAGACCGGAAGAGAGTGAAAAGGGTTAGAAAATTCCCTCCCTATGAAGTCTCGAAGACCACATTAATCCCGTCATAGTCACCGCTCTTTGCCAAAGTTTCGCGAAGTTCATTATCAGCGATTTCTGTTTCCGTCGTGGCTTCGTTGGAAGACGAGAGGAGAATATTAAAACGCTCAGCATGTTTCAAAGTGTATCTTAAAGCGGGAAATTGGTCATTTTATCTCCAGTCTAGTAACTGTTAATGACGCTCTCAGAGAGAAAATCTCATTATTTTTCTCGAGAGATTACTGCAAAGTGGGACAAGGGAAGTATAACTGGAGAGGATACGTAAATGAAGTTATACCGTCGAGTTGGAGTACAAATTAAGTAGCATGGATTATTTTTATTTTAGTCGGTAAATGCCTGACTGTTCCTAGTAGCAGAAATGACTGCTGTGATGTATGCTTCGTCGCAAAATGTTCTCTCTGTCGTATTATGTTTTTATCTTTGTATTCCTTTTCACTACATTTTTGAACTCGAGACCAATCCATATCCCTGCTGCAGTGCGTGAGCTTTCGTTATATCATACCATTGGTCTGTATTGAATTGTGCACGACAAATATATAGACTTAAATCAAAAAATAGATATTGGAAATACCTTTTTTTCGTAAATACAAATAATCCGCAAATGAGAAACCATATGAGCGTATGAAAGATATGGCCTATAACAATAGATGACATAATTTGGACGTTTTATCTGTTTACAATTATACATAACTCGTTGAATTTTAAGGCCGCTGTTAACAGGGGAATGATCATGCGAATGAAATCACAAACGGCGCAAAAGGCGTAAATGAAGGCCGTGTGCATCGGCCTTTAGTGAGGCCACAGCTTCTTGCCCTCTAATATGTGGACGACTGGTGTCCTAACACCCCCTGCCACACGCCTTTTTAGGCGGCTTGCGGGGTAGTATTTAGGTGTAGATATGTACATGGTACATGGTACATTTAGAGTATGTACATGGTACATTTTCTTTGGGTGATGTACTAACATTTTGCCTTTCCAAGCTCCTGCCGTCTATGCATTCAGTTTAAGGGATCTCAATTTCTCATTCTACCTACCAGACGTTGCCAAATTACTAAAGGCGGAGAAAGGCATGTACGAAAGGCGTAAAAATGGCTTCCCCCAGCGCAAACCGTAGTGCTCCAGCTTCAACAAGTTTGAACTAGCCTCTTCTCGCTTGGTCCCTGTCAAATCGCTGAAATTCCTTTCTTCCTCATCATCTAGAGAAATGCGCCGGAGCAGGCCTGGTGCTGACATGTCTTCCGTTCCTTGTTTTTATTACCCGAGTAATTCTCTCCTTTGTTGGCGAGGAGGATGGGACTTAAAGAGTTCTTGAAAGTTTTTTTTTTCCAGCTCAGCCGGTGTTCGTCTACAAAGTTTTCTCCGGTGGGACCGCTCCCAGAGTCGTTATTTTGGTCTTCTTCGATTCGATTTCACTTAGTCATCCGTCTCGTTTATCTATCTGCACTCTTCTCTTGATTCTCAATTTGCTTCTCTGCTAATGCTCTGAAATGAAAATTGTTTTTGAAGTACCGGTTTGTCTGTCTGCTTCTTCTCCATCTTGTGGAGAAGCTTGCTCTTCCAATCGACGAATCTCATTTCCTCGTACGGGTTTAGTGAATGGATATTAGTGATACAATTCGGTAGTGATACAGTAGTCGTTCGTCGATACCTGCACTCATTATTCCTCGTTGTTTCATCCCAACTATTGCCGTTTCCATAGCTGGAAGCTATTTTGTGGTATCAATGATGTAACTGTGAGTATATCTCTTCCGATTGCTGGCTCACCGGTAATATTTATTTCCTAACCATGCCCTTAAGGTCATGTTTCTTATTCTATCACAGCAACTAATGATCGTTTATCGGGAAGGTTTCTTGCAATCGTTTTCATTTTCTTAGACGCGAACTATAATTTTGACATAGCCTCCTAGGATATAAATTCTAAATATTTCTCATAATTTTGATGAGTATTTAGTGTCGAGTTTTTGATAAAATCTTCATCATTTTATTATTTGTGTCTTTTAGGGATTCTTATTCTTTGCCATGGTTGCACTTTTAATTAAAAAAGAGAGCGCACCGAATTAACTGCTTTGTGGTGACCTCCAGAAGGAACGCCAAATACTGAGGATATACTTACTTACTACTTACTTACTTCCTTGGCACTACAGCCCGGTATGGGCTTTGGCCTCCCTCAAGACGCCTGTCCATTCTCTCCTGTTCTGCACTTTCTCCCACCATCTGACAATCCTCATAGCCTTTATGTCTTCTTCCACATCCTGCATCCATCTTTTCCTCGGTCTTCCTCTTTTTCTCTTTCCATCCATATTTCCATGTAGAATCTTCTTTGGCATCCTTTCTTCACTCATTTTTTTTACATGACCTAGCCCCATGTAGCTAAGGTCAATGTTGTATTCCGTTTTCGAGTTCCTGATCGTTTGCCAGTGTCATCATCCTTAAATCCGTCCGTATTCCGAGGCTTCTTTACGGGTTTCGTAACATAACATTTTTTTTTACGGTGTGGGATTCTTAGCCCCACGCCCAACCGCCAACCTGGAGGACCAGGTTATCTCTTTTTGTCGGTCCTATCCCCTTTGACCTGTCCGGCTTGGGTGGCCCTACCAGGAGCTTTCGCTCCCGCCGGCATAGCTCTCAGGTTCACTTAGGCACGCAAGCCCCCTCATCACGACAAGATAGAGATACCAGCGAGGGGGAAATACCGAGGATATGACTTGTGATAATGAGGAGGTGCTTAGAAGAGATAAGTCTTCTAAACAAATTAAGGAGTGGACAGGTTAACTTGGTTGGCCACATTATTAGGCATGATGGCCTTATAAAAGCAATCGTAAGGTGAGGTGTAAGGGAAGGAGGGCAAGAGTTCGGCCCCGAATTAGTTACGTTGGGCAGGTTATGATGGATGAAAAAATAAATTAAAAACGTCGCTATGAAAAGGCTAGCGGATAGGAGAGCGGAGTGGATAACTGGATCAAACCGATCTTATGATTGTTGACTTATGATGATGATGGAAAATTTGTATGGAAAACGTGGTACACTGGGAAATCATAAGCTACGCAAGAAGATTCACAAAGAAAAGGAAGACCTCGAACAAAATATATGGAAATGGTAAAGAATTATGAATATTAAATGAATACGTAGGGGTGAAAAGATTAGCGGACAGTAGACTTGAGTGTCAAACCAATCTTAGGATTTTCGACCAGTGATAATGGTGGTTAAGAGCTCGCTAATTAACAATTGCAAACCAAAATTCATTGATAGACACGCCATATACTAGGAAATAGGAAGGACAAGGGACGGCCCCGAACGAGTTACATAGGATAGGTAATGAAAAATGTGAGAGAGAAGAAATACTTAATATGAAAATAAATAATATGAAACGGCTAGTGAAAAGGAGGAGCATAGGAGCGTCAAACTAATCTGAGGATTATAAGATTTCGTTTTATCCCGGAAACTATATTGACAAATAATTCTTGGGTTTCTATCCTAGTAAAAATAAAATTTATCTGAGTAAGAAGAAATGTAATTTTAATATGGTAAAATGATTTTTTCTCAATTTATTTTCTTTTATTATTCATTATTTATTTTCTTGATTTTTTTCTGAGTAATTTCCTTATTGTTTTCCTAGTTAAGGCATATAAAGTTTTCTTACTCGGCTAGAAACCCAAGAATTCTATATCAACAAGCTAGCCACCCGGCGTTGCTCGGGATGGATAGTACCCACAGAAGTGGGTAACTTGGAATTCATGGTCACGTACCAGGATTTTCATGTTTTCTCTTTGAGCGTGTCAAGACATGTGCCTACCGGCAGGATAATGAAGTCCGCAGAGGTTGTATAATGAGACGTAACAAACGTTAATGAGAAAACAATGCGTAGGACGCGTCAAACGTAACCAAAGTAAGTATTAAGGGGTTTTAGCATATGAGATATGAACTTATGTACTAACTTTGGTCACAATCCGTGGAGCCGTATGGAAACGCATAGCGGACAGACAGACATACTCTTTTATGTGTTTAACGAATCGTGTATTTCCAAATCGTTGTAAGTGCCAAAAGTAATATTTTACAGGAAGAAATAAAAACATATTTTGCAAAGAAAGAATTGTTATTAATTTGGTGAATAACACATTAAATTATTTTTGAAGTAGGAATTGTATCTGATATTTTTAAAAATATAAATTTTATTCACATTTACAACGTGCTTTAGTGTGAAAAGTAATATTTTTCGAATTTGGCATTTGCAGCGTTTTGGAAATGCACGATTATATAGATCTCAGGATTGTTGACTAATAATGATTTGACTTGTGAGCCGGTCTTGAATTAAAAACAGAGAGTCATCAGCCGTCGTCGCCTTCTCTCCGAAGGGCACGGAGGCAGCGAGAAGACAAAAGGGAGACGCGAGGGAGGAAAAGGGAATGTTTTGAATCGGGTGGGAGCGGAGCGCGCGAAGAAGAAAGTGTTATTAATGGCCATTCAGGGGAGATCGAGGAGTGAAAGGTTGATATGTTGGCGGGGACAGCGTGTAGTGTGCGACGGAGACAGACTTAATTAAAAACTTTTCATCATTCTCAGCCTCGCCCGTCCCCGCCCGGCGAGTGGGGCAAGTGAGACGGGGACGACCCGTCCCTCCCCAACCCCTCTCCCTTGCGGTCCCCGTCCCCTCAACATTCAACCCTGCTCGTGTCTGCCTTTAGAGGAAGCATTTCGAGATTTTAAGGTTGGATTTACCATCCGTGGCCAAGTATAAATTTCAAATGGTAATTTAATATTATTTTACTTTACTATAAAGTTCACATTTAATAATTATTATATTATATTTAATAATAATTATATAATTTAAATTAATTATAATTTCACTTTAATTCAAAACTCCACCACCGACTATGATTTTGACATTTTATGTCATTTTCAAGGTAAAATGTAAGGAAGGTGAAAAATAAAAAAGGTTAACATTGATAATGACATGTCGAATCGAAATCGAAATGTCGAATCCTTGGTCGGTATTGTAGTTTTGTATGATGGAGTGCAAATTACCGTTTGTAAGTTCTCGATCTATATTTGCTATTTATCAATTATGTTATGCAATGAAGTTGGATGGTAGCCAGTAAGAAATTTTTCATTTTATGAGTGAGTAACATGTGAGATTTTCAGATAAGTTTAAGGAAGCGATATAGTGTCTTCACACTTAAATAAATAAGCAAACTTTGATGAGACCTATACTATGTACAGTGTATATTAGCTTATTTTAGTTTAGTTCTCGAACGAAGAAACTATTTGACAAATTTATAGTCTTGTTCATCTCTTTTTATCGAATTTAAAGTATGTCAATGCCGGAAACCATTAGCAAATAGCAGTGATAACACATATATAGCCAGGTGTAGATAGCTAGTTATTTTTTAGGGAAATGAATGAAAGAAATATCTAATATGGTTTTTTTAACCCTAATGAATTATCCCTTCCTTACTAAAACCTTATGAACATTTCTTATTTAATTCCGATTATATGTGCTGAATTAGGGTAGAAAATACGTTAAATGCTAAAGATAGATGCTTCTCAAGATTAAAATGACGAAATTGCAAAAATTGAAATTAGATACTCATACAAGAAACCTATCATTCCCCTTTATTTGCCTAATTATTATGTTTGTCTATAACTGTATTTGTACTCTCTAGCCCCAGGGCACACTCGCTCTAATAGACATCCCTTAGCCAGATGTTGCGCGGGAGAGAAGCCACAGGCAGGAACAGAACCGCGGTTCCATTAGCAGGTGGAACTAGTCATCACCTGGAGTTTCCCTCCGATGTATTTTGCCTGTGGGGGTTAGACGGGTTTAATATGGTGCTTGGGATGGGGGAAGAGTTTTAAAGATCCCGCCCGAGACTTCAGCACGAGGAAATATCTAGAAGGTCGTTAAAAAAGTTTTTTTTTAGCATCAGAGACATACGAATCAAAATTAAAAGCAAATTTGGGTACACAGGACGTGAATAATTAATTTCTTCCACTTTTATGAAGACGCTTTTTACAGCTATTTGAGCCGACCATGCTCCATTCTAATTTTACGAACGTGATTTGACTTAAATATCTGCATTCGTTTGGAAATTACACATAAAGTATCCTGTAATCAATTTCTCTCTATTTTTAAATTAATTTCATGGTGAGATGAAGAATTTATCATTTCACTGTCAAAACGACATTTTTATTCCAGCATTAATCAACATTTAAATTGTGTTTCGACAAGTATGACCAGTGAAGTCTGGATTAAAAAAAGGGTTTTTAAAACAAAGTTCTATGAATTGTGGAATGATATTTTGGTTGTCAGTCCATGAAGAACAACAAAGAGCATATTTTGAATGCTACATGGTGTTGACTTGCATTTTATTACTTGCTCCAAGGAAATTCAGTTGTGTTATAGTAAGAATTTCTAGTTAAAAAAAACTTTAATTTTTACTCTACTTGTCTATGTAATATAACTATCATCATTAAAGTGGCAACGCTTGGATAAGGCCCTTGTTAACATTGCCTGTGTATCAAGAGTTTTAATTTTACCTCTATATTCTCTCGAGGGTATTTTTAAAATGTAGGATTATATTTACAAGGGTTTTACTCTATAATTTCTATAATAACGTTATGATGATTGTATAAGTTTTTTACTAGTTGTATGTCACGAAAAAATGCAAAATCGACCAACCAAGGGGGAGGGTATTTTTTAAATGTAGGATTATATTTACAAGGGTTTTACTCTATAATTTCTATAATAACGTTATGATGATTGTATAAGTTTTTTACTAGTTGTATGTCACGAAAAAATGCAAAATCGACCAACCAAGGGGGAGGGTATTTTTTAAATGTAGGATTATATTTACAAGGGTTTTACTCTATAATTTCTATAATAACGTTGTGATGATTGTATAAGTTTTTTACTAGTGGTATGTCACGAAAAAATGCAAAATCGACCAACCAAGGGGGAATGATGCGTCTTCTTAAAGGGGTAGGGGAGATTGTGGGAGTTTGGGGCGAAGGGTAGGACTTGTTGGTAGATGTCGTCTCGGCCGTTGCCGGGTCGAGCAAGAAGAAGAATGGGGAAGGTCCTCTCATCTCCGTCCACGGTTTCCTTCGTTTATCCCCTCACTCCCTCTACCTCTGTCCTTTCCCTTTCGAAAAACTTGGCCGTAATCTTCCTGGAACAAGTTTTTGCCCTCATTGCCTTCTGCCCTATCACAAACACCCCATCCATCACCCGAATCGTGGTCAAGTACAACAGAAATCCGCTCGAGGAGCTAACTCGTAGGATCCCAAATACCTCTGTGTTATTAAGGGCGTGATGTACACTGTGCGTTGAGAGGTTTAGAGTGCTGTGAGGGGTTGAGAGGCCAAGGCGTACCAGTGATTTTTTGTTTTAAACAGATTTAGGTACAGAAATTGATAGAAGAAATTTATAAAAACTTAGTGCGAAAGGGGTACGAGTGAGTCTCTGTTTTTTGCTGACATCGAGTGAAAAATCAAATACACTATTGAATAATATCTAGTTGATCTCGTTTGTTCTCTTTACTTATATCTGTAAATCTCCCTTTTCTAACCGGAGTTAGGTACAGAATTTGTATATAAGAAATATACATAAACTTTGTGGCCTAAAGATACGAGTGAGTCTCTGTTTTGTGCTAACTTCCAGTGGAAAATCCAATACTTTACTGAATATCTAGTTGATCTCGTTTGTTTTCTTTTCCTAATATCTACTAATCTACCTTTTCTAAACGGTTTTAGGTTCATAAATTGATAGGAGAAATTTATAAAAACTTTGCTCAACAGATACAAGTGAGTCTGGGTTGTGCTGACATCGAGTGGAAAATCAAATACTTTACTGAATATCTAGTTGATCTCGTTCGTTTTATTTACCTAATATCTGTTCCTAACTCCGTTTAGGACAAAAAGTTGTACTCCTTGGCTTCTTATCCTCTCAATTGTGTTCACGACACGCGCCTTCGTCGTTTTTGTGGACATCGACTCTGGATTAGCCTTTGCGGTGTTTGGTGCGATAGCTTTGTCCGCAATCTGCTTTGCCTGCGCAAGCCCCATCATTTTTTTATCGCTTTGATGAACCGCCTAAAGCATGACCTCTTGATCCCGAGACTGATCTTATCCCCGTTGTTTACCGTCTCTTTGATCTCGCTTAGCATATTGGCCAAGACCGCCCCATAACCTTGGGTCTTTCACGCTTCCACTCGTATTAATCATAACCTTATCTTCTGGCATAAATTTTGTCATCGTGCGACAAGCACCTGGGTCCTCATTTATCGTCGTCAGACTGTTCCATATGGACTACAAGAATACGTGATAAAAAGTTATTCACTCCACCATAGTTTCGATTTCTTACATCCTTGAATGGAATATCGAAATAGGATAAGACATATCAAGGCTCTATATTCTCCTTCGCGATAGTTACTCTGATGTAAGATAAGGCAAAAGAGAGAATCTATACCTATCAACATCCATACCCGTCTGTTTATTTGCATCCAATATGTTAATTTGTGTGCGATGGTCGAATCGTGATCAAATTTGTGCTGTATCAGTCTGAGCGGGCTCCAATGAAACAACTTATCACAACATTTTAGGTTTATGAATTGTGTTAGAAGTTATATTTCCTGATGCATGAAAGTAAATAATTTGTAATTTAGGGTAAAATGAATATTTTTTTTCTGCCGCGGAACGTATTTTCATTTTTAGCCTGCATCATGATTTTGTAATCATTATAAATCCACATGCACGTCATTTCACGGTCTAGCAGTCGACGGTGACCCAGAATATTAGACACTTTATGTAAGAAAATTGAAGTAAATAGGTACGTAAAATGCGTAAAAAATAATATTTCCATGATGTACGTACATAAAATTTCATCGTGTATCTCGTGATTTCTACCAGACGAAAGAACTTCCGTGAAAAAGCTATTTCGGTGCCCACTTGATACGCTGTGGAATTGATTGGATTTGTCTTCGACTCATATTCCAGGGTCAAAGCTCCTCGCCGCGATTAGATAGCATCGCTTCGACTTGGGAATGGCTATGGGAAATCTTTTCCGACGAGGCGGATATGTCGACGGTAGACTTAGCACTTGTGAGGAAGTTGCGGAGCACTTCAATAGTCAATGATAGGGAAGGGGGTTGTAGTTCAAGGGTGCCAATCCCATAAAAACCATCGAGAGGACACTGAGAGGGGTCGAGCCTTCTCGGATTCTTTCCCTCCCCCAGTCTTCATCTCCGGTCCAGATTAAGTTGCGCAGTTAAGGGGCGGAGGTTCGTGTGGGCGGTTGCTGGAGGTCGAATGACTCTACCGAAGGGGACGTTGGAAGCGACCAGGGCTGGGTAGTATTTCAAGTACAAGTATTTTAAGATACGTATTTGAAATACATTTGTAAATTGTATTTGGTATTTCTAAAATACGACATGAACCTGCATGTTTACAGAGATGAAATAGTTGGTAGGGTCTCCCACGTCCACTCCAACAGTGTTTTTACATGACACCATCGTGTGGACTACCTTTTGTCCGACTCCTACCCTTCGACCCATCGGCATACTGGGGGCAGGGCTGGGAAGTATTTTAATTAAAAGTATTTTAAAATACGTAATCTAAACACATTTGTAAATTGGTTTTGGTGTTTCGAATACATGACCTGAATGCATATTGTATTTTTTATGTCGAATGTTTAGTGTTTTCCCATTCTATAATAAAAAATGCATTTTTAAAATACCTTTCAAGTACTTAGCTCTGATTACTCTTCCGTAACATCATGAATCAGAGATTACTTCGTTTTCGTTACAATCGCTTTCTTCACGTTTGCAAATATCCATAACCTGCCAAGGAAGGCTATATTTTTTAGTACCTCTTAGTTTCCATACAAATGTAGCTATTATTTAAAATACTTTTATGTCGTTTTTTTTTTTCAAATACTCTAGTGAAACGTATTTTTTATTTTAAATTTGAAATAAATTTGGAGCGGTGTTCTGTATATTGTAGTTCAAATACTCCTTGGTCTGTGTTTTGCCCAGCCCTGCCTACCAGCAGTAGCGGGGGCCCGGGAGGTTATGAAATTTGAGAATTTCGAGACTTATACGCGAGAAAACCAAGGTTATGCGGTTTTGTGAAGAATCAGGAGCGAGAAATGTGAGACTAAAGATAAAGGTGGGTGGTGAAAAAATTGAGCAGGTTGAGCTGGCAGCACGTTAGAGGAAAACGGTTACAGTAGTCAGGACTTCAAGAAGAGAATTGCATTGCCAAAGGAGGCGTTTATGAATAGGAAAGAGCTCATGAGAGGTTCGCTAAGTAAGAATTTAAATATTAGGTTAGTGGAGAGTCTGATCTGTAATGTAGCGCTTTACGGTGCAGAAACGTGGACACTTAGGAAGGAGGACAGAAAAAGACTGGAGCCATTCGAGATGTGGGTGTGGCGAAGAATGGAGAAGGTGAAGTGGACGAAGTGAGGAGGAAGGAGGAGGAACGACGAAGTGCTGGACATGGTGGGTGAGGAGAGGCAGCTTTTAAATGAGATGGAACGAGTACTTAGCGGGGAGGTGTTGTTGAAAATAGTGTAAGAGGGTATGCTAGGCTAAGGTGGGAGAGGAAGGAAAACAATAGGATTTTTAGATGGAATGAAAGGGAGTACCTAGGCCTGTTTATGAATTGATGAGGTAAGTGCTTGATGGAAGGGGAGGAGGCTCCCAGAATTCTTAAGTACTCCATGGAAACCTATCTTAATCGTAGAATACTTTGATAGTAATAATAGGGAAGAGGACGAGAAAAGACTTAAAAGGCGTTAAAATCTAAATTCATTCCGTGTGCTATACAAAAAATCGTACACAGATTTTTGGAAGATATTTTCTCTTTGGTTCCGTGGAAACACTGTCGGCTACTATT
Organism: Ischnura elegans; assembly: GCF_921293095.1. NCBI lineage: Eukaryota > Metazoa > Arthropoda > Insecta > Odonata > Coenagrionidae > Ischnura > Ischnura elegans. The sequence continues at coordinate 61,851,434 of NC_060254.1, read as the reverse complement.
GTATGAGGCTCGTCGTTTATAAGGCAGTAGTAAGGGCATCACGAAGAGAGTTGCATTGGCAAAGGAGGCGTTTATGAACAGGAAGGAACTTATGAGAGGTTCGCTAAGTAAGAATTTAAATATTAGGTTAGTGGAGAGTCTGATCTATAGTGTAGCGCTTTACGATGCAGAAACGTGGACTCTTAGGAAGGAGGACGGGAAAAGACGCAAAGAAACACTTGACGGTTGCTTGATGTGGACTCGACCGTAAATTGCATACGGATACATTTGAAAGCGCGTCGTTTCTCTATAAAAAAATTAAATCCAAATAAATTAAGAAACAAGAGACACCATCTCCTCTCGCGGGAATCCAAAAACAGAAGACAATTTACCACGAATATTACCAAAGAGGATCCTCAAGTCGGCCTTTAAATGTATTGTCCCCCACCGCGCATTTTAATGGGTTTACAAAAGTAGCCGCTCGTGCCGCTGTCAGAAAAATTGATCCGAGTTTTACGGGGGAATAAGATATGATTAGGGGTGTCAACAGAAATTTATGCACATGATGATGGTATCGATCAAATTCTTAACTTTTCAATGCTCTTCCGTGGAATTAGTGTCATTACTATGCAAAATATTGTTAAAAAAGTCATCGCATTGCACTCATGACCGCGCCGCGGACTTTTTTGAAAACCGATTAAAATACGACTCAAGTGGCAATAGAAATTAGAATTCAATGGGATGGAATTGGGCCTCCTCTATGTAGCCCGCTTGCGAATTAGAGTCGATATACATTTCGTGAACGTGGACGCTTAGGAAGCGACAAGAGTCGGCCTATTTCTCCCTCTCATCTGTTCTTTCTCTCATCTCTAGCAACTCCCCTAAATCACGCCTGGTGCGCGGGAGGAGCCGACGAGGCGTGAAACTGGATGTCTCGGTTTTTTTTCTGCTCCGGAGGGTCGGTCTCACTTCGCTCGTGTTTGGGGTTTTTGGCGGAGTGGTAGGATAGAGCCGAAGGGGTGAGAGGCAACAAATTGAATGGGTTTTCTTTCCAGAGGGAGAGAGAGGGTTGTGTGTGATGGGGAAGAGCGAGGTTGTTGAGTTCTTGGGTGTCGGGATGAAATGGTCCCCGAAGCCAATGAAGAACGGGTTGTGAGGGCTGGGAGGAAGAAGAATAGGGGGTCGTGTTGCGGTCTGGGAAGATTGAGGAGGGAATGGAGAGTTTTTGGCGGCTCCGGGATCGTGTGATGATTGGGTGAGAAGTGGGTATACTGGGTATATGGTGACCGGGAAAGCTGAGAGAATCGGAAATTTTGCGTAAATTGTTAGTCTCTGGAATTATTCATAAAATTTTTCTCCTTCCTGGAATTAGTATAATAATATAAGATAAAGATATTTATTTCACTGCCCAAAAATTCATAGATAAACAGTGAAATTGGCATCCCAGAAGACTCAGTCTTCTGTAGGGGTTGCCATTCAACTAAAATAAGGCATTGCTCGGCAGTACATTACAAAAAAGTGAAGAACAAGAGCAGCTCATTGCAATTCCATCATAGAAAAAAGTGTCCTTGTACAATAATAAAATGAATAGTAATTGTGGGAACGAAAAACTATTACAAAATACAATCTGGAGACATTAATAGGAGTAAAATTAGGCATTGAAATATTTCCACTGTGTTTTGTTATGACACTTAGCGTTTCGTCGTTACAAACAACATTATTAATATTAAGAACTTCCACCATATCGTGCCTCACACCATACAAGATAACAATAATAGTAGATTATTATGCCATTTCAAAATTTTTTTTTTCAAATTCATTTCACATAAAAGTTTTAGAGTTCAACAATCATTTTCTGGCCAATTTTATGTATGTGTCTGCTTTATAATATTTAGATTAACATTTTAAATTGCTTTTTATAAAAATATATATTTATCAACATTACTATTTGAAGTGTGATGAATGCCTTGTAGTTCCAAGTGAGATTTTCTTTAATTAAGTGTAAAATTTCTATTACTAAGTGTAAGACTTTAAATTAGGAGCGTGAAACAATACATAAATGTTGCATTGTTTAGAAGTATTGAAGTAATTTGGATAAGTTCTCATCTATCGCAGTAATCACGTAAGATGAGCCTGGAATTAAGTATAATTTCCTTGGAAAAGATGGAATTGTGCATGAATTTTTCTGCTTTGATTGAAGGTACACCCTGGTATAGCTCCCCTTCCTCCAGGGATGTTCGTGGTTGGGGTGGCGGGAGAAATAGTGTCCATCACTGTCTGCGTAACCTTACGCGCGGCTTGGCTCACTCGCTCCCCTAGGGTTGTTTGCAGTAAGGAGATTTTCAACCGCCTTTTGTTTTGGCTCGTTATGAAGCGGGCGTGGCTGCGTTGTGATTTAGTTTTTCCGCCCCTGCAGGGGATGGTCGAGGAGGGGGTGGGCCGGTTTAATTTGTCGCGTGATTAAGGGTGGAATAATTCCGTCTCCTCTTCCTCAGGCTAATTGGCACGGATATAACACGCAGCGTCATAATTTATGCGCTCAACGACGTCCTCCTCCGCTCATTTTTCATCGTTCCACCTCCCCTCTAATCTATATCGTGCTGTTGAGGTTTTAAGGTCTCCTCTGACCGCAATCAAAAATAATGTCGGCATTAGAATAAATGTTTGCACTTCATTTCCAAGCTTTATGGCTATTTCATTATTTCCATTGATAATATTTGTTAGACCTCTTTTATCAAGATTTTATTTAAAAAATATATATTTTTACTGCGTTTCTATATCCAGTGATTTGTGTGAATTTCAGTGAATTTATCAGTGTGTAGAGCTGACTAGGTGTTTCTGCATTTTCAGTTAGTTTTTTTTCTGTAGTATAGACTTATGTGGATGGATTTTATTCGCCGCGGAATGAAAATCTAGTCTTTATCATCTATATTGAATGTGTATCGACTCATGCGACACCTTTTGCGTGAAATAAAAGTTTCTGGACTCCATTCGTAACTTTGATTGGATCGTTACCTGTAGTATTTTTTTTTGCCCTGAAAGCATCGCTTAAAACATCACCTAGCGCTAATTGTAAGGTGCATATCTGTTTGGTGTTTAATTATTACTATCTAGCGGTAAATTAATCGAAAACGTGCTATTATTATGAACGATATCTGAAGTAATTAGTGAATTATTAGCAACATTTTTTTGCATTGATTACCATATTATTTGTTCTCACAAATTCTTTCGGGGAAACTCGTCAATCGTGCGCTAATACAGGTTTTTGTACTTAGGTTCTCTGGATTGGATGGCATGGCTTTTTTCAATTTTTTTTTCAGAAAAAATCATTTTATATGATCTTTGCCCAACTTACTTTTCATCGTCTTACTCAAAGGTAAAATCAGTCATTCTTGTTTCAAGAGAGGAAAAATATGAATTCCTCATAGGGTGTTTGTTTTTGCTGACCCTTTGGCGGCGTCTCTCTTTAATTGTCTTCACCACTCTTCTCTTTGGAGGTGGAAAAAATGTCCAGCTATCTCAAGAATTCATTTTAGAGCTTGTTTTGCGTTTTATCGATTTCCCCTTACCTTTGTGGGGATTAATTTCAATTCTCCTCCGCAAACTTTCCTCTTCCCGGCGCTAACGTCAGTTTTTTTCCATCCCAAAAGCCGTCTGTCGTGTCGGAGGGACTCTTCATCTCTCCCCCGCGTTGAGCTGGTCGCGACGGGGATGGATAAAATACATAACGAAGACGAAGCTTTGCGACCCTTGCGTTTCGGAATGAAATTAAAATCACCGAAAGAGGCCCGAACAAAGAAGCCGTTATTATTTCAACGGGGTGGCGGCAGGTCATCCGTTACTCGCGTCTTTTTTTTTGATCTTTCTTTCTCCTTTCCGCCGTTCCGTCTGTCTGTTTGGCAACGCGCCCGGAGCCGCCGTTTCCACCTGGCGAGGCCCGCTGCGACTTGCGTCTGCGACGAGAGAATGCGTGCACTGAGGTGGGAGAGACGTATCGCGTGCGCGAGTTCATGTGCGAGACAAATGGTTTGGTGACCTCTGTGCCTCGTCAATGCGGACTTTCGCGACTCCCTGGTGACCCATGTGTGCTGTAGAGCGAAGGGAAGGAAAAGGTCGAGGAAAGGTATTATCCAGGCCCCACTTTTAGCAACAAACACGGAGGGAATCTTAGAACCATACTATATTTCCAGGTCCGAAAAATAAATAATAATAGAATAAAATAAAATAAAATTACTTTGTTTTATTCCACACTTTATTTTAAATTGCACGACCCGGGTTTCAGCGTCTAATGCTATCACCTGATGATAGCATTAGATAATAGCATCTTCTAATGCTATTATCATCAGGTGATAGCATCAGGTGCTGAAACCCGGGTCGTGCTATTTAAAATAAAGTGTGGAATGAAACAAAGTAATTTTATTTTATTCTATTATTATTTATTTTTTCGGACCTAGAAATATATTTTTATATATTTTATTCTATGATGAAGCAATTCCACAAAGTAACACCTGAGACCGTGTCTTATAACAAATAATAAATATAAATTAGTGAGGTATATTTTTCCTTTTGGATCGGCGTCAAAATTCCTATGAAGAACTTAAGTATTTATTTGTTAAATAAAGGATTTAAATAAATGCTTGCCGTGTTTATTTAATGCTTTATTCATACCATATATTCTCTCGTTACCCTCACCTAATTTTTTAGCATTTTCGTACAGGCACACGGCTCGTATCTTAGCACCTTCCGCCGCACACCTTTTGAGGTGACTTGCGAAATAGTATGAGTTGAAACTTTGGTTGAACCTGCTTTTTTTGTACAATCCACTAGCGTGTGAACTCTATTTTTCGCGTATGAGCATATGAGATTTTTTACGTTATGAGTGTACGTACGTATGTTTATCCCACACTTGTGTAAGACGGCAGCAGAAGTGGCCCTACATTCAAAACCGGTCGTTTGGAAATGATTAAACTGTGGGAGTCACTTATTTTTTTGTTGCCATTTATCGCCTTTTCACTGCCGTAATCGTTGTGCATTGGATTTAATGCAGGCAAAGGTGTTTGGAGAAGTTATCGCTAACTTTTTTGCATTCTAGAGCATAAGAGACTATTAAGGGACATGCATCGGTGTGCTATCCGGCTTTAACGCAATAAAAAGGTTATTTTTTATTAATATTTTGTGTCAATTTAATAATATACCTAATAGTATTGTTCGCTTTACGATTAGAATCACCGTGTCTAATTCTCGTGACCAGAAACCGGTGACAGCATTTCAAGTTTCAACTGTTTGTCCATTGCTCTATTCTTAAACATCTTCTAGTATTTTTCTAGCATTTTCTTGATACTCTCCCTGAATTGGGGGTTATTCCGTCGCTCCTGTCAATAAAAAAATCTTGATTTTTAGCTAATTCCGTTGGTCAAACGCTCTCATTGTCTCTAGCCCTCACGATACATGCAGCCAGACTATTGTCGTTGATTTAAAAATTTCATCCGTTTTGAAAAAACTCTTCCTTCTCCGTGTTTAAATCTTGTGAACAAAAACCGTGGGAGCGGTGACTACTTTAGATATGTCAACGTCTATGGCGCTATTCTTTTAAATTTTAAAAAATTCTTCTAGCATCTTCTACATGTTCTCCTTGAATTGGGATTAATGAGTTACCACTGCCAAAAATATCATTATTTTTTAGCTCAGATCAAACATATATGAAGTGTTTATGCTTCACTTGGTGGATCTATAGCGCAAAATGACTCACTTTGTAATCTTCCACAAAAATTTATCATTCCGACCCTGGGTTTCAATACTAGATAGTTATTATAAAGATTTAAAAATTCCTTTAAAAATTAAACTGTTCGTCTATGGCACTACTTTTAATTTTTTAAAGATTCTTCTAGCATTTTCTACATGTTCTCCTTGAATCGGAATGATAAGGTTTTGTGGAACATTACAAAGTGAGTTATTTCGCACCAAGATCAAACGCGGAAGGATTTTGAAAATAGTTCACTTTTTCGGGAGTTCCCACCGCTAACATCGCAGTGGTTGTGAGTTGGTAGGAGTTTTAGTGCTGAGAATGAGGCATAAGGCTCTCTAGAAAAGGGTTGAGCGCGCGTTCTTGGTCTTTCATTATATCGGATTCCGGCGGGCGGCAAGTTGGGAAGCGAAGGAAGAGCATGGAAGGAATTCCTTTGTGAGTTCCATTTTTTTCCCCCAGAGGTCCGAGCCCTCTTGCATCTTTCCTCCCATCTGATCTCTCCTTGGCCCGTCATTTTTTCCGTGATTTTTTTTAAATTAATAAACCGGAGGTTCGATGTCCTACGACGTAGTACTGGAATTAGGGTCTCGTGGAATTTTTTTCAGTTACTATTTTTTCTTTCTCTCGTGGTATTTTCGAGGCTCTGAGTCTGAAAAAAAGTTTGTTCGAAAACAAAGGGACAATCCAGGCGTGTGTGCGCGCACTGAATGCTGCCGACCTTTTTCTCAATTTTAAAACTTTTTTTGATTCGGGAATTACTTCCTGGTCCCATTTTGGGTCAAAAGTCCTATGTTTTTTGACATACCTCGATGACTGCGTATTTGATAATATCATAAGTTTCCGGGTTGAAGTTTAAGCTCTCGTTTTCCACTCGGTATTTGTTATTTAGTTCTCTTTCCCCGTCACCGTCTATATTGCAGTATTTATTAGGAAATTATTCTCTAAAAGAAATAGGCTTTGAATGTAGCAATCATAACTTAGTTTTTTTAGTAATATTGCCGCTGAGGTATACGGCAGCAAAGTTGGAAATTGTTTTGATATGTATGGAATGGATTATTATTATTTTTTTATTGTTAGGAGGTGGTTTGATTAAAATCCATAGTCTCCAAACCACTCAGCCGCTCAAAAGGGTCCCCAGTACAAGGGGCACTCTTGAGTGGCTGTCTCGTAGGTAGTCGACGTCTTAAAAACACTTGATTAGTGGATTGTGAATGGAAAACATTGATAAATAACTGCTAAAAAAAAGGGAGGAATTGATGACTGGTTGAGATTTTTTGTTTATATCGCTTATGATCGCTTTAAATACGGGTAGATTGATCGCTGTGGCCGCGATAAGTCAAAGTTAGCATTTAATTTTATCGTGGAATACCCTACATCTTGTAATTCCAGCTATCCCGTCTCCCTACTCGAAGTACTAGGCTTTCCTCGGGCATCTCGCAAAACCCAAAGTAGAAGAACTTGAACGTTGGCCTTCCTTAACCTTTGTCCATCTAAAAATTACAACGACTGCCCCGCCACGCCGAGTGTCATGCGCAAATGATCTAAAACCTCTCTCACACCTGGCACGCCACTACTACGATGGAAAAACTCCTTGTATTCCGGTTCCGATTTGAGATAGGTAGTCGGTGGTTGAGAGGCCTTCAGATTCGGTTATCCGTCAAGTTCGTGGTCAAAGCAACGTGTTCCTTCCACCACTGGCAACTCATTCAATTGACTGCCCTGTGATCGACGTCTGGATTGGGAAATTTTAAGTGGTAGTATTGCAAACTAATGTCTGAGAAAGGTAATTGGTACTCTGTGTCCGTATTTGTTATTTCTATCGCTCGCGATCGTTTTGAAAATGAATAAGCAGAGCGTCGAGGAAGTACGAGAGTTCCGCCGGTATTCATTCGCTTCGACCGATAGACGCCTGGGGGAATATCGGCGAAACTGTCGTCAGCCTCTGACAACTGACGCGGCAAAAACTCGGAGGATGGAGGGATCCACGATTCCAGAAACCGCGGAAAATTACATGACAAAATATTTTACTATGGCCAAGTACACGATTTTTCCTCCCGTATTGGCCTATCGTTCAATATTTCCGGAAATCCCGTATCCCTATTGGATGTGATAGCCCTTGTGGTCATCTCACTGAGGTTACCCCATGAAAATTTGAACGATGACCCTCCTTCGTCTTCCGGCGCATAAAACTTTAACGTGGCGGAGCCCGAGTATCGTTAGGAAATGCTCCAAATCTCCCCCATACCTGGCACCGCCATTACTCCGATGGAACACCACTCCCCCATTTTACTCCTCGGAACAACATTTTCGGTCGGAGAGATGAGAGAGGAACGGCTGCCGCTCCACTCGGAGCGGATAACATAACAAGGTGGGCGGGGTTCGGATGGTTTGGCATCGAAGGAGGAGGGTGGGTGTTTTTGAGGTCGGTTTTGAGAGTGGTGTGGGAGTTTTCCCTTTTCCCCTGGGATTGCAAATCCGGGTGCGGGGTCCCAAAACCGAACCAAAACTCCCTAATCTCGTTAGGGTCCAGTGGTTTTGGAGGCAGGGCATCGGAGGAGGACGATTGGACGTCAGGAACTCACGACGACGACAGCTTTAGGATTTACGGAAGTTAGTGGAAGAACTCGGGGATGGAGTTTCGGAGGCGCACACGGTGTGTGTAGAGTAAGAGATGGAAAGTAAGATATAGGGCCAATGTGAGACGATGTGGAAGAGACGAAGTAGTACGTGGACGTATCAGGAGATCTGTTGGAAAAACGGCTCGGATCAAAAACAGGTCTCGAAAAGTCAAAGGTTCTCAAAAACACGACGATGCGTCGCTGTTTCTTTGTGTTACAATTACTGCAATCAAACCATGGTCATTATTTACGATGAAGCGCTCGTGTGATCCTGTTATGTCCCCTTTTCACATTAATTATTTAAGCTTGTCGGCATGTATCAATGTATTATAGTTACTATCAGCGTTCACAATATTTAATTCTTTATGTTATGCTTGGAATATTATCGTTCACTCCAGGTAGGTTCGTGCAAGTATGGGTTTTATTATTTAGATAAAATTTGTAGCTTGAATACTTTTCATCGTATCGTCATGTTTTCGATCATGAAAAGTACTCATGTTACAAATTCTTTTGCTGGTGTTACTCTTTCTTTGTATGACAGTGACTGCAATCTAAGCATGCTGATTATTTACGGTGAAGCCCTCATGTAATCTCTTTATGTCTTCTTTTTACATTGATGACTTAAACTTTTCGGCTTGTATCACAGTTGCTGTCTGCGTGCAGAATAAATAATTCTTGAGTTTATGGTTGGAATCCTACCGTTCACTCTGAGTAGGTTGGGGCAAACATGGGTTTGATTATTTAGGTAAAATTTGTAATATCAGAACTTTTTTGTAATAGTTTTCCCTATTCAGGAAAGATGATTTTGTATAATTCTCAGATCTTTATGTACACGTTTTAATAAAAGTAGTTTCTAACTAATGAATCTATGCAGTGCGAGGACAAAATGTTACTTGATGAAATAAATTTGATTGAAAGATATGGAAATATCTATCATAATATCTGGTTGGTAGTAATATTTTCTAGCGACACACGGCGGTTGGTGCATTTATTCGACCTCGTGGAAGTTATAAAGGCAGTTTTACACGGGGCACGTACTTGCACAATCTGATGTGTGTACGAAGGCTCAGTCAAAATGGCGTCGTGTAAAGCGGTGAATCGCTAGGAAACATGCGAGAATGCGTGGACGTGAGATGGCAAAATAGCCCCTGTTCTAATTTCGTCCATGCATTCGCGCAATTCCACGCCATTTTAGAAATTATTGCAGTATAGCCTGCGCAATTCCGTACGCCGTATAAAACGGTCTTAAGATGATACAGCGATGCATGTACGTGCGCGGTTAAGATCGCTGGATTGTTAAGACACCGAGAACGTCAACGCTTCGAATCATTTTTAGATAAAAAAAGAAATTGGGGATCCGTGAGAGAGATCTCGCGGCGATATTTCATTCCCTCAAGTTCGCTGTCCCCGTGATGAAAATATTTTTCCATCGGAAGCGCGCGTAATATCTGGACAGGACTCGCTTGACGAACGCTTCGCGAAGAGCGCCATCTATCGACGGGCTTAATATCCGAGCTCTCGCGGATGGAAGGGGAAAGCCGGAGCCGGTGGACTGGGGGAAGGTTCGTATTGAGAGTAAAGAGACGGGGATAGAGGATTAAAAGTGTTCCTAAGGCCAGGCGGTGATGGGTCGCAGATTGGTGGGGTTCTCGAACCGAAGGAAGGACCCCCTCCCCCCGATCCATATCCCTTGCTCTGAAACATCCCTTTCGAGGCGCAAGACAGGGGCTTAAGATTGTCGTCGGGGCTCAGAAACTTTCCTCGGATCGGGCCATGTCCCGCGTCCACTTAGGAGTAATTAATACTGCGGCCATCGTGCCTACGGCGGGATCTGTTTATCCCTCGATCTTTCCCTCCTCGGATCATCCTCCGACTCGACCCTTCTCTAGCTTTCTCTCAGGCTGGACAGTATTTTAAATTAAAGTTTTTTTTAAAATACTTTTGTAATTTTTTGGCAATATTTTTTTTACAATTTTCCAATATTTTACAGTATAATGTTAGTAATTACGAGGAATATCATTGAAGACTAATGAATGTGATAATTGACATCAATAAATAAAATCGTGAATGTACATTTCAGTTGACACCCCAAATTATAATTTATTTCCCAGTGAAACTCTGATCAATTTGTCCGTCAGCGACGCTGTAAACCAGGGCTTAGAAGCATTTCAAATACAAGTATTTTAAATAAATATATATATATATATATATTTATTCCATATATATATATATATATATTATATAGACCATTCATTCTTCAGCTGACGAAGAAGCCTGAAGTGCTTCGATAGCTTCAAGTTTATTTATTCAATGTGAGTGTTTCTTTTTTGTGTCTCTGTGTGTATCGACATTAACTTAAACTATTTATATATATATATATATATGTATATATAATATGTATAATATTTTCCTTTTCTATAATAAAAAAATACATTGTAAATGACTTTTGAAATAGTTCTTATAACAATTCTGTAACATTATGCTTCAGAGATTACTCCATTTTCGTTAGAATCATTTTCTTCGTGTTTGCTTCTATTTATAACCTGCTAAGGCTGGTTTTATTTTTTTTAAGATCTCTGAGTTCTCATGCAAAATGCATGTATTTTGTATTTTAAATGTTATTTAAATTACTATTTTGTAGCTGGTTTTTTCAAATACCCAAGTCAAAGGTTATTTGTATTTTGCATTTAAAATATATTCGGAGCGGTATTTTGTATTTCAATTACTCCTAGGTAAGGGCGGATCCAGAATTTTATTCTGGGGGGATACAAGTGTATGACAGGCAAACATTCTTCTTCTTTCTTCTTCAAAAGTCTTCTCATATTTGGGATTAAAAACAACGTACAATTAGAACGTAATGGTAACCGTATTAAAAAATCATTTCTTTTTTATAAGCGTCTGGTGGGGGGAACGTGCCCCCTCTATATCCGCCTATGCTCCTAGGCGTGTATGTTGCCCAGCCCTACTATCTCCCCTGGATCCCTTCGAGACCCCTTTTCTAGGTATCCCCGTTTCACAATGGGGAATGAAGAGGTCGGAGTTAAGGAAAGGGTTGGGCTGAATCGTGATGGGGTTTAGATAGAGAGGGAAAGCTAGGTGGGCATCCCTTGCGAATAATAAGCTGGGATTTTGTCGGTCGGGGTTTTGGGTTAGGCATCCAATCTATCTCCGGCCACTCTCTCATGATTCTCTGCTCGTATAACTTTTGCCATCTCGTTTACTTCCCTCTTGCTGGATCCAGTGCCTGCTGAAGACCAATGATGATGACTTTGGTTGATTTTCTTCCTTCCCATTTAGTTTTTTTCGTCTTTTTTAATCCCTGCTAACAGCAACTATGTTTGCTCTGCTTACCGGCGCGTATTTTTATGATTGTATTCTTTCTCTGTTGCTCCGTAGCTTTACTGAAATGTTTTGGGTCCACTGAATTTTCCCACCATTCAGTTTGTTGCGTCCTTCTGAAAGCCAGTTGACAATAGCTATGTTTTCTCTGCTTACTTGCGCATATGTTTCTAAATTTACGCTTCTCTGTTTCTTAGTAGCTCAAATTTATGGATATGTTTGGGATTTCAGTATGCTTAGACTCCCGTAGAACCAGGACAGGTTTAAAGAATTTGATTGTTATTGGTTTCTCGGTAGAGAGGCTAACTTGTAGGAAAAGCTGAGAGAGAATTTACTATATTTAATTGGTTACATCTACTGCTAGACCGAAATGATCTTGTTTAAAGCGTTTTGATTTTTTATGTATAAATTCTTAA